>NW_026622763.1:89873798-91123798 GCF_023065955.2 Ursus arctos | reverse complement strand
TGAGCCGAAGGCAGTCACTTTTTTTTTTTTTTAAGATTTTATTTATTTATTTGACACAGAGAGAGAGACAGCCAGCGAGAGAGGGAACACAAGCAGGGGGAGTGGGAGAGGAAGAAGAAGGCTCCCAGCGGGGGAGCCTGATGTGGGGCTTGATCCCAGAACGCCGGGATCATGACCTGAGCCAAGGCAGACGCTTAACGACTGAGCCACCCAGGCGCCCCCTGAAGGCAGTCACTTAACCAACTGAGCCATCTAGGCACCCCCATATTTATTTTTAATAAAGGGCAGGTTACAAAAGAGAGTATATGGTATGCTTTCATTTTGTAAAAAAATGTATATGTTGATGACACGTCGGGAGAAGTCTGGAAATCTATTCACCAAGGGTAAGCAAACAGGGATAATGCTTACTGATCACTAAGACCAGGTGTGCATTTATGTATTCATTTCACAAATATTTATCAAGCACCTATGTGTACAAGGTACTGTGACCTGTGCAGGGCTTGGGGATGATGGAAGCTTTGGATTTTCTTCTTTTTGTATCTTTATATCTTCTGATTTCTCTACAATAAACACGTGTTTGTGTGTACAGAATATTGTTTAATATCCTGCAAATTATGTCAGCCACGTCGAAATGACATTTTCTCCTACAGGTGGTCTGTAGTCATAAATAATTAGCACGTAACTCATATTTATGTGATTTTTTCCAAAAAACAAGAGTAATTTTTACAGGCAAAACGTGCCCGTTGCTGTCATGTGTTTTCGTCTCGTCCACAGCCGGCAGGATCAGTGCAGGGATCAGGGACTGCCTGGCAGGAGACTGTTCCAGTTCCAGCTCCAACACTAACAGGCTTTGTCACTTTGTTGGATGACAGCTTCACTATGGCACCCTCCCGACCTTGCACGTATCCATGCACACAAAGGAGTCTTCGGGGCTCAATACCCTGTGACCCTCCCGGGACACCAGAGGACAGGAGGCCGACCAGGAGCCACCACGAGACCAGCACTTGCCTCCCTATGTCCCCTGGGAGGCCATCAGGAGACCGGCAGCTTCTCCTCTGGGCTCCAATGAGGTGCATGCTTTCTGCCCCGCCCCCCTCAGGAAAGAGCTGCAAAATACAACCCCTCCCCCAGCTGCAATCTAGAAGGGGCACCTCCACCACTGGGTACCCCTTTTGCTTCGGGGTTGTCCTTTTGCACGTGTGGGGCAAGGATCTTGGGGAGCTGGCATTTTTGGCTTATTCTTTTCACTCCCCATGTAAGTAATGAACTGTCAAAATCTAAACGTGGCCTGTTATATCTTTACCAGAAAAATCAGTTACGTCTTGGCCTTGCCTTATCTAATGTGTGACCTGGACACATTTGGTGCTCAACATGGGGCTGGTAAAGTCCCTGTTAGAGGAGCGCCTGGGTGGCTCAGTCGTTGGGCATCTGCCTTCGGCTCAGGGTGTGATCCCCAGGGTCCTGGGATCGAGCCCCACATCGGGCTCCTCCACTGGGAGCCTGCATCTTCCTCTCCCACTCCCCCTGCTTGTGTTCCCTCTCTTGCTGGTTGTCTCTCTCTGTGTCAAATAAATAAATAAAATATTTTTTAAAAAAAAGTCCCTGTTAAAGAAGTGGGACCACTTGGTCAGGTTTGGAGATAAAGTAGAACCCATGATCTAGGAGCACATGCTCTGGGCAGGGAAGGGCCCTCCCACTGGCGGATGGCATGGGTCAGGGTAGGAGAGAGAAGGTGGAGGAGTAAGGGTCTTCCCACCGTCCCATCCAGCCTGTTAATAAAAGGCCACTGAAGAAGCACCTGCGTGGCTCAGTCACTTAGCCTTCCAACTCGTGATTTTGGCTCAGGTCCTGATCTCAAGGGTCATGAGATGGAGTCCCAGGGTGGGGTCCACGCTCAACTGGAAGTCTGCTTGAGCTCTCTCCCTCTGCCTCTCCCTTCACAACCCCCTCCTGCTCGCTCTTGCTCTCTTTCTCTCAAATAAGCAAATCTTTTTTTTTTTAAGATTTTATTTATTTATTTGACAGAGATAGAGACAGCCAGCGAGAGAGGGAGCACAAGCAGGGGGAGTGGGAGAGGAAGAAGCAGGCTCATAGCAGAAGAGCCTGATGTGGGGCTCGATCCCATAACGCCGGGATCACGCCCTGAGCCAAAGGCAGACGGTTAACTGCTGTGCCACCCAGGCGCCCCATCAAATAAGCAAATCTTAAAAAAAAAAAAAAAAGGCCACTGAAAATTGAAATTAACCGCAAAGCTGCCCTTCTGTTGGAGCTGTCCCCCTGAGCTGCCCCTTCTCCCCCGACCTTCCAGCCACTGCCCACTGAAGTGCCTGAGTGAAACCCTTTGGTCTGTGTTTCTGTAAAAAGTGACTGATGGTTTGGGACAAGAATGGCAGCCAAGAGAGAACAAAAGGGAAAGGGATTCCGTGAGAGGTCCACGAGATGATTCCTCCTACAAACTTGCAAAATGTGTAACCGGTATTGAGACGTCTCCCTGACAGTGTTCCTAAAGTGTTAGGAACATTCCTCTGATGTCTCAACTTTTCATTGTATAATGACGTCTTGTTGGTTGGCAAGTGGAAGGGCTCAGTAGGAATGACTGGTAAGATTCAGAGTCCGCTTGCCAAGTAGTTTTGGAAACAATGTTGGTAGAGCGACAACACGGAATCCCTCTGGCAGCCAGAGAAAAACTGCGGTCTTTTACCAACTAAAAAGCGGTATATTCCTGGGGCGCCTGGGTGGTGCAGTCATTAAGCGTCTGCCTTTGGCTCAGGGCGTGATCCCGGAGTCCTGGGATCAAGCCCCACATCAGACTCCTCCACTGGGAGCCTGCTTCTTCCTCTCCCACTCCCCCTGCTTGTGTTCCCTCTCTCGCTGGCTGTCTCTCTCCATCAAATAAATAAATAAAAATCTTTATAAAAAAAAAAGGCGGTATATTCCTGATATAGAAGTTGCACCTGTGGGGCGCCTGGGTGGCTCCGTTGGTTAAGCGTCTGCCTTTGGCTCAGGCCATGATCCCGGGGGAGGGGGGTGGGGTCCTTGCTCAGGGGAGAGCCTGCTTCTCCCTCTCCCTCTGCCTGCCGCTCCCCCTGCTTGTGCTCTCTCTCTGTCTGTCAAATAAATAAATAAATAACATCTTAAATAAAAAGAAAAGTTGCCCCTGCAAAAAGGAACCACAGCACCTGGGGTTTCACCCCACTGCTCCTGACAAATTGGCTTACATGGGTTTTTTAAACCCTCCTCACCAGCTGATGAGGTCACAGCATCCATTTAGGAAAAACACAGTGAGACCCCACAGGCCAGCTAGCAAAGTCTGCAACAGGATCCTGGCAGGCAGTAGCAGACCCAGTGGATATGTTTAGTGACAAGGTGACAAGGGTCAATGACCATGGTCTCTGAGAGCCCCGGCTAGTTGTATTGGTTTTTAGAGCAAAAGGGGAGAGGGGCCCATAAAATGTTTAAAAAGCATTCCACAGTTGTTCCTTCCCCTTCTGTATCACCAAGGAAAGCAACACTGTTTCCATCGCACATGTGGCTGGGGCTGATGCCCTTTCATCAATGGCAGTCAGTTCCTCAGAGACATACTGAAGTCCCCTCTTACAATGAGCAGGAAAGGAGAAATTAGGGAACGATTTGGGCAAAAGCCTAATGGGACTCTGGAAGTTTGGTTGCACCAGGTAGCCGATGAGAAAGCCACACCAGTTCCGCCGGATGAGAAGGAATGGAAATCAACATGTCACCTAATGACCGACCCCATGCTTCTCAGACACCCTGGCCATGAGCACAAGCACCTTAGCTGACGGAGGAAGGACAGGTGAAGACCGATCAGGGTTTGTTGCAGTGGATCCTTCCATCCATAATAAACCATATGGGATGACTAGGGAGGAAACTGTAACTTCTCTTAGGGATACTGTAACCTCAGCTGGATTTATAATGGAAAACATGAGTGCCTGGATGAGCAGAGAGTCACTTATGGTTAGTTTGAGCTGTTTGTTCAATGGGCACCATCAGGCTTTAGAGAACAGTTAAATCTGCTCTTGCACCCCAAAGACAGGCTCTAGAAAACAATCCATCTCTGGGCAACAAACTTCCCAGAATGGAAGCCTAGACACAGAGGAAGGTCAATGCCCCTCGGGCTAAGGCGGGGGGTGTTACAGATTGAAATATGCCCTTCCCACAAATTCATATGTTGAAGTCCCAACACCCAGTACCTCAGAATGTGATCTTGTTTTGAGACAGAATAAAGAAGTAATCCAGTGAACACAAGGGTGCGCCCAAATCCAATATGACTGGTGTCCTAAGAAAAGGAAATTTGGATGCAGACGCCCATGCATACAGGGAGAATGGCAGGTGAACATGAAGACTGTCTCCTGCCAGGCAAGAAAAGAGGCCTGGAAAAGATCCTCCCTGCACAGCCCTCAGAAGGAGCCCACCCTGCCAACACCTTGATTCAGGGCTTCAGTACATTTCTGTTGTTTAAGCTCCTTGGCTAGTGGTCCTTTGTAACGGTGGCCCTCGCAAACTAACACACAGGGACAACATAGGAACACAGGCATCCAGCGTGTAGGACCATATGGACCTGGTTATAATGCCAGGGTGACGCCAAAATGAAGACTGAGGGTTTGTCCCAAAAGGAAATTCTCTCTTGCTACAAGGCCATGAGATGGCTACAAACTGAAAGACCCAGGTTGTAACAGGGGAGAATCCCCAGTCGCCATTGGCACTTACTGTGGGAAAAACAGGACGAGGGCCAAGAGGATCAAGCCACCCTCGCTGAGGTCTATGCCATTTGGAGCGGTGCTGATCCAGTACCTCCACCCCCCCTCCCCAGATCTTACCCCTTCAAGAACAAACAGGACTAAGGCAGAGGCCCAAGTCCCTCCTGCCCTAAGGAGGACCAGGGTTCTTATTCATTCACTGGCTAAAATGTGTTCGGGACTTGATGGCAACACAGGTTGTCAGAATTTTTCAGCCTTTTTTGGACTCCGGGGCACTAGTCATTGTGATGCTGAGAAATACCCATGGGCACAGCTGAGAAATCACTTCAGCTGGATTTGGAAGTGACTCTCAGACTGGACAATGGACTGATATAATTTTGTGGGCATATTAGTCAGGCCTTTTTAGAGAAATAGAACCACTGGCTGTATGTATATATAGAGAGAGATTTATTTTAAGGAATTGGCTCATGCAGTTGTGGGGGCTAGCAAGTCTGAAATTTATAGGGCAGGCCAGAAGGCTGGAAATTCCAGCAGGAGGTGAGGTTGCAGTCTTGAGTCTGAAGGCAGGCTGGAGGCAGAGTTCCTTCTTCTTCTGGGGACATTCAGTCTTTTCACTTAAGGCCATCAATTGATTTGATGAGGCCCACCCACATTATGGAGGGTAAACTGCTCTACTCAAGGGGTACTGATTTAAATGTTAACACACCTATAAAATACCTTCACAAAAATATCTAGACTAGCATTTCACCAAATACCATAACCTAGCCAAGATGACACATAAAATTAACGATCCGTGGGTGAGCCTTTTTTGAGCCAATACACGCTCCAATGGTTGTCATGGATACTACTGACTGTATTGTGTTAAGTATATCTAATGCTTCTCTACACTGTAAGGGATGTTCCCAGTGGGGAAACACCATGATTAGAACAGTGGTAGTGGGTCGAGTGGACCACCAGGAATCCACCTTTTTCTCTCAGCCCAGTCATATGTTATCAATAATCAATAAATAGTATAGAATTCCAGGGAGAGGGAAGGGGTACAAGGGAAGATCACCATCTTGATCAAAGAACTACTACAGACAAACACGATGCTTAAGAAAACAGTCAGGGGCACCTGGCTGGCTCAGTCCAAAGAGCTTGCGACGCTTGATCTCGGGGTCATGGGTTCGAGCCCTGCCTTGGGTGTAGAGGTCATTTAAAATAAATAAATAAATAAATAAATAAATAAATAAATAAATAAATAAATGTATTAAAAAAAAAAACCCGAACGACCCAACAGTACAGATCGCCCTTCCACCTGGGTCAACCCTCACGAGCCCTCTGAGCTACACGGGTCAATGTCTGACATGCAGACTGAGTTCTGCAGCAAAACGATGTGGTCACAGGATACTGGTTCTCCAGGGTCTTGGACGTGCCCTTGCCTGACGTCAGCTCCCGGAATACCCCACGTGAGAGACCGTTACTGGCTTGCTACCGAGAGCTGGTGCGCATGGAGAGGCCGACGCAGCAAAGCGCGGCTGTGCCTGGTATCCCCCTTGTGAGATGGGTCAGAGATGAGAACGCCAACAAAGTGGGTATGGCCTAACAAGAATCCCTTACTACGGGGCAGTGGTACATCCAGGGGCATCGTCCACCAGCCATTAAGTGGTTAGACAGCCCTGAGATGTGCTGATTCAGATGCAGGGTCTAGGCTAGCTCCTCAGATTTCTTGGGGGCCTCGCCACACTGAGGTTTTTTTTTTTTTTTTTAAGATTTATTTATTTATTTATTAGACAGAGACAGCCAGCGAGAGAGGGAACACAAGCAGGGGGAGTGGGAGAGGAAGAAGCAGGCTCCTAGTGGAGAAGCCTCATGTGGGGCTCGATCCCAGAATGCCAGGATCACGCCCTGAGCCGAAGGCAGACGCCTAACAACTGCGTCACCCAGGCGCCCCCACACTGAAGTTCTTGACAAAGCCTGGGACTGGTTCATGGACAGATGAGCTAAGTTGGGGGCCACGGGGCATACTGGGCTGCTGCTGCTGTGTAGCCCCAAAGAAAATTGCTTACAACCATGCTCAGAAAAGAGAACATTCACTGTTCAACAGCCAAAGTTGTGAGCTGTGGTTCTTGTTCTGGAAAAGCCCTCCCAAAAATGCACCTTGCTACATTTTTCCCTTGGTTCCTGACAGTGTGGCTGGCGCTTGGCAGTGGAATGCCTGGATGAACAAGTCTCAGGCTCTCTGGGAAGGAACGTTATGGTAGCAGATCACACGAGACCCATAGCCTCTGTCCATGACCCAGGTGGATGCCCGTGGCAAAGGTTTCCTTGGATGAACATCAATGGAATCAGCAAGCAGACGGGACCTGTGATACCCATGCAGGGACCCTAGCCACCTGGGTACACCATTGCACAGGGCATGGTAATCCATCTACAACTCAAGACTGGGCCTCCACACAGGCATAGTGACTCCGGCACGTGTAGCCAAGGAAGCCTGGCAAACATGTCCGGACTGCTCGCTAGACAGTCCAGTGGTAAAGGAAATGTGGGGCCACAGAGTGAGGGTTACCAGCCCTGGCCTGTCCTGGCACACGGACTGTACAGGTTCCCTACCATCCTCTCGAGAGGCATGGATAACCTGGAAGAGACCCAAGCCACATAATTAACTCTTCTCATTCCACCATTTTTCTTCCCACACCTACCCCTTGGAAAACCAAGGCTACTGGAATTTGCACGCAGCAAGAAGAGTCAGGGAGTGAACGAGTCCAGCTTGGTGTTTCTCTCGCCATCAGCTCTGTTTGCCGCTCTTGGGCAATAATAGATATTGATGATAATGGTCATGACTATGGGGTGACAACTTCTCAGACGGTCCTGCCATGGGGGCTCGGAGATGTTCTAGAATGTAGTTGGTAGATAAGGAAGGAATGACCGCGGCACCTCATGAGAAACCAGGGCTCGTGTGAGAGTGAGACACAAAGACTGGGACAAAGAGGTGAAGCGATTGCTAGAAGAAATGGTCACACTGGTCACATGGTTGTAGAAAGAGGAATACCGCTGGCTTGTGGGAGATCAGGGGTCATCCTTTGGAAGTTGGAGGTGCAGGAGGGACTATTAATCTCTCTCTCTCTCTCAGCATCTGTCTACAGACAAGACAGCATCTAACTGACCTCTGGCCAATTTAACCCAGACTGCCACCACCCTCGACTTGACCACGGGCCGAACAGAACCTCAATCTAAAAACTCTTAGGAACTCCCCCGGAGACATTGATTTCAGAAATGGTCAGCTTCCAATAAAGATAACAGAACAAGATTAAGTTTCTGGACACGGATTTGGTCTCTGTAGCTTCATCCTGTTACCGTTGGCCCCTTTTGTTCATTTGTCACGGGCTGCTCTAAACTCGAGCACGGGTGGTAATGGGCAATAGTAATGGCCATAACTTCCTCGGGCTGGCTGAGGCGGGGCATGGCCTCAGTAACAGGCCTAATCAGCCTCCAGGGAGGGGCGAGTGTGGTGACTCTCATCTGAAGTTGTTGAAGACGAACGACCGATTTGGTATGAGCTCCTATCAGTAGAACTGGACTATTTATCTGGTGGGGTATTCACATCGCTGAGGATTCTCTCTCATATCTGGATATGGGAAAGGTCAGAGGAGAATTGTGGAGCTGCCCCGTACATATCCATGCACGCGATGACTTGAGCCATACCTTATGAGTTTTGGCAGAACACTCTGCCATCTTCCTGGAATATGAGAGAATGTTCTATAAGGAGCTGCTATAAGGCTACTTCCTACTCACCTTCCTAATCTCCCCTGGGAGGTTGTCATGAAACAGTTTCTCATCACCTCCCAGGTTCTGAGGAACTGCTGGCTTTCTGCCCACCCCCACCCAGACAAGAGCCACAGAACAGAAATCCCCTTGGCTGTCGTCTAGAAGGAACAGCTCAGCAGCGGGGTACCCTGTAACTCACACTGTACTCATCTGGTGGGGAAAGCTTCAGTGTAGTCCTTCTGAATGCGTGGGACGAGGTTCAAGGGCAGCTGGTATTTGTCTGTTCATTCTTCCTTTCACTATGCAAGCAATAAAATGTCTACATCTAAAAGTGGCTTGGTGTATCTTTACCGATTAAATTAGGCCTTAGCTTTGCCTTTTCTTCTCTGACATTTCACCAGTTGAACAGGAGAACTGTACTATTAGTGGATCCCAAAGGTACACGGTGGCTAGCCATATGTTAAGGTCAATAACTCAAGGCAGGTCCTCATGGCCATTACCCACATTTGAGGCATAGTGCCTAGAATGTACTAATCCACTTCTAGCATGGGATAGTTACCTGGGCCGTGCAGACAGGCTGGGGCGGGGACGATGCACTCTGTGTACTATGTTGTACACAGACTCATTTTTTGCTGTTGCAAAGGGCCATAGCCTTCAGATTTTTAAAAGATCGGGGACCTAAACAAATTTAGGAAACTCAGCTTTGGGTTGTGATAGAGATTCGCTCCTTAACCAGATTCCAGTCACGCTCCCCCCGGCCCTCTTCTCAGCTAGGCCTCAGCTGTAGCCGAGAAAGACTCGAACAGACCACCACAGTTTCTAACAGCTCAGAGCAGCATCCCTGGGACGACCTTCCTCCCTAGAAGAAAGACCTGCCTGAGAAAACTCAAGGTTGCCAAAAGAATTTCCTGTTTGTTCCAGTCAACACCTAAAACTGAGGCCCCTGTCTCCAGTCTCTGAGGAAATGTAGGAGTCCAACTTTGATAAGCACCAGTTAACAAACCAGATGAGTTTCATGTGGACCAACTGCCCCATTTCCTGCTTTTGTAATTTTGCATTTCCCTGACTCTGCTCAAGCCCCCACCATCCCGCTCCCCACTCCCTCACTCTCCTTCTAAAATGCCCGGTTACCCCCTCCCACACGCACAAACCAGAAGGGAGTTTATCTCTTTCCCCTCCTGTCACTCATCACTGAATAAAATCTGTTTTCACCACTCTAATGTCCACCACGCTTATCTTGGACAGTCCTGTGTACCTTGAAAACTCAAAAAGTAATACTGAGCCCCAAAGCGGAAACCACACAGACCTCCATCCACAGAGGGTTGAAGGACACATCGGGACGTAGCCCCACAGTGGAATATTAGTCAGCCCTGAAAAGGAGCAGAGTCCTGATACCGGCCACCACATGGATGAACCGTGAAAACAGGAGGCTAAGTGAAAGGAGCCTCTCACGGTAGACCACACAGTCAATGAGCCCAGTTATACGAAATAGCCAGAATAGGCAAATCCACAGAGAGAGAAAACAGATTCGTGGCTGCCAGGGGCTGACGAGGGAAGGGGGCCCAGGTGACACCACAGAGCACTGGGTTTCCTTCTGGGGCGATGAAAATATTCTAAAATTGATTGGTGACGGCTGCACAAGTCTGTGACTCTCCTAAAAGCCACGACATTGTTCAATGGGGTGGAAGATATGGCACGTGATTTTATCTCCATAAAGCTGTTACAAGAGACAAAAAAGAAAAGAAGAAAAAGAACATTAAAACCATCTCAAATCTCCCCTAGGAAAGACCGATACCACATCGCCATGGTCTATTTTCCTACTTGATGGCCTGTTCAGTTTACTGACTCACGGACTCCACAGGGAGGCTCTTGGCACAGCAAAAAACCCCCAAGAAAACAGCAAATAAATAGCCCTGAGGACAAAAGCAAACTCACCAGCACCCGTACTGTTTTGCCAGTATCAACAAGCCTCCCCTACAGGTTGGTAGCCAGCAGCTGGAGAAACAGGAGAGAGGTGACTGTCGGCACGGGTCGCTCCTTTGCCTCCACTGACAGATGCGGCAGAAAGGAGGCCCACGTGGGGTCAGAGGTGAAGAGGAGCCCCGCTGGGACAGTCATGTCTCAGGCCTGTCAAAGTGTCATCAGGAATTTCGCCCCAACCCTGTCCCACAAGGGGAATTCACATTTCCGAGAGACAGAAGGTGCTAAATGATTAACGGCATTCCCCGGTTCTCCTTGCTCTCAACCTGGCCTTGAATGACCCCTGAGACCAGACCAAGCCCGTGGCTCCACGTGGACTTGGGATGAGCAGCGTTACTTGTATTTTTTATTATGAATATTTTAATGTGGACAGTTAAAGAAAATAACGTTATAAATACACATGTACCCACCCACCAAAATTAAGAACTGGTACTACTTGTCATAGTTGCTTCAAACCTTTTTCAAAAATGAAAACACTTAAAAAAGAAAAGAAAACATTTCAAAGTCTCCTTCTTATCCTTCCCTTCACACTCCCTTCCCAGAACAACCACTATCCTGAATTTGAAATGTATCCTTCCTGTCAATGTTTATATAATTTCACTACATCTCTATGTGTCCAGTGACAGCCTAGAGTATTTTTGTGTGGTTTTCAATTTACAGAAACAGTATTCTACTGGACCTATCGTTCTATAGTCAACCTTGTTTTTGAGTTCTATGCCGATACATTAAAAGCTTGCGCATTCATTATGACTGTCGTATATTGTCCCATTGTAGGACTGTATCACAATTTCTTTAACCTACTCATGGGCATTGAACGTGGTTCTGAATTTTTGATTTTACAACCAAAGCTGCAAAAAAAAAAATGTGGTGCATGTGTGCAGCCACTACTGCAGTAATCACAAAAATGTCTGTTTTTATGCCAGAAGACAGAACTGTCTTAAGTCACCAAGACACGTACTGGACCACAGGCCGTAAGAATTTCCCTCGGACTTAGGACTCTAGACAAACAATGGGCTGAGGGGAGAGGGTGATCCAAGAAAAGGCACTGCCTGGAACGCCCTCAGAGGGGCTGTCGGGGCAACAGAAGCACCGCCCACCCGCCACCTGCAGCCCTCACCCACCCAGAGGCAAACCGCGGTGTGCTGAGCGCACTTTGCCTGCACACTGGGCTGGTCACGGGCAGAATGAGTATTCCACGAACAAGGACTGTGCCTTCAGCAGTGGACGCGGAACTGGAAAGAGGATGGAGCACAGAGGTGGAAATCGAAAATAAGGACCCGGAGCCTGTACCCAAACAAGGTACAGGAGGAAGGGCCATCAGAGGACCTCAAAACATTATGGTTGACCAGGAAGCACGTGGTCAGCCACGCATTTATCTCCTGCTTTCCAATCTTTGGCTGTTGTTGTTGTCTTTTATTGTAATAGGTAATTTCATTGTCACAGGGAAAACCTGGGGGAGGTCCAGAGTAGTCCTGCAATAAAAGACAAGATTTCCTCCTAACTCTCGTCTCCAACACCAAGACCCCACACAGAGGCAACCATCATTACCAAGTTCTTATGCATCTTCCCAGAGAGATTTTATGCACTTACTAAACATATATATGTATAATGTAGTTTTGTACCTTACTTTCTTCCCATCTCTTAGCAGACAACTCGTATTAATACACACAGAGCTGCAGTCTGTTTCAGCAGTTGCATAAAATTCCATCGTATGAAGATACTATAATCAATTAGTCCCTTACTGGGACATGTACGTCATTCCAATCTTTCCCAATCAGAAATACTGCTACCTTGACTCTGTATTCTCTTTGACCACAGAATTTTATCTGTAAAAATTCTAACAGTGCAGTTGCTAAGTTAGTATGATTCCCACTTTTGACCGTAATATCTGGTTTCAAATTTCCCATCCCTGAGGCTTCAAAGCCATCCACCCAATTTGGCCATAGTCTCAAGGACAACCTATCATGTCTGCCAGATGACACTGAGAGCCAAATAACGGTAACTAGAGGATAATCTCTGAAAGGCTGGATGGGAACAGGAGTCCTGGGGCAGAAAACCCACCTAATCAATGGTATTAGCCAACCTGAAGAAAGAATGTGTTAACAGAATGGGAGCGGCCATTATAAAACCCAGAAGAGGGGAGCCAAGCAGCAAGAATTTGGCAGCATTCATCTCTCAAGAGAGATACTTAATCTAATGGACAGGCACCAGAGATGCACATTCAACCAGGTTTCTCCAAAGCCTAGATGAAACTTCCTTCCATAGGATTCTACTCCTTTCATTCTGGGGTCTCCACACACAAGCAGTCTACTAATGGAATGACTATATTCTCTCCCTAGGTACCTGGACCCTAGGAAAAGGATGTGGCGGATTAAAGATGACCAAAGATTTGTCGACACCCTTCCCATTAAGAGGCGAGGTCTATGTCTTCCCCTCTAGAATCTGGGTGGGCTCTGTAACTGTTTTGATGGGTAGAATACAGTCGAAATGACGCTTGCCAGTTTTTAGGTCCAGGCCTTAAGAAACTGGCAACGTTCACTTCCTATCCCTTGGAAAGTCACTTTGAGGGAAGCCAGTACCCTGCAAGAAGTCTGACCATCCAGAGACCACACTGTGAGGAAGCCCAGGCTAGCCACATGGAAACAGAGAAGGAGAGATACTCAGCTGCTGTGGCCAAACCAGTCCAGGCACCAAACATGCGTTTGAAGAAACTACCTTGGAAATTCCAGGCTCAGGAGTCATGACGTGGGGAAAAACTGAGGAAGCCAGCCAAAAGCCAGGCCCGAGGCCCGGAAACATGGCCCCACTCGAGCCATCCCAGCCATTGCCAGCCATTCGAACTGAAGCCCCCTTACACTGTGAAGCTGAGATAAGTCAATTCCGATGCTCAAATTCCTGACCCCCAAAATCAGGAGTAACAAAATGCTGTTTAAGCCATTATGTTTTGGGGCAGGTTGTTACATAGCAATAGATGACTAGAATATGAGGTTTCTGTGTGATGGAGTATTAAGGTCCCCAAGAGGGCCAGCTTCTCCAGGAAATAAACATGTGGGCGCTCCGGTCCACAATTTGTTTCTGTCTGTTTGGCCAATGCTGGTCAGCCCCTAATAGTCATCCCATGCTGAATGTGCTGATAAAATTTAGTTTCTGAACTTGAAAAGCTGAGACCTGAAGGGTCGGGCTTACTCCATCTGCCCACCGCCCTCACCATCTCTTCTTCGCTCCATCTAATGTCGCACAACTCAGACCGAAGAGCTGAGGAGAGCCTCACAAACTTCACCACCAGGTGCAGCCACTGCTCGGTGTCCCTCACAGTCCTTTGGCTGCTACGTGAAATTTATTATTTTTTATTTTTTACTTTTTTTAGAGAGAGAGAGAAAGAGCAGGGAGGAGCAGAGAGAGAAAAGGAATCTCAAGCAGGCTCCACGCCCAGCACAGAGCCCAATGTGGGGCTCCATCTCACGACCCTGAGATCATGACCTCGGCCGAAGTTAAGAGTTGGACGCTTAACCAACTGAGCCACCCAGGTGCCCCTGAAATTTATTTTTCATTAAACATTGCTGAGAACTTTCCCTGTACCCAGGACTGTGTCTGGCACTGGGAGACTCAGAGGTGGGAAAGACATAGGCCCGGCCCTCAGAATTTACGAGCCCAGCTTCTAAGCCATGTGAACAGGTAATGGTATAAAACATGAGCACCTGAATATATAAGACAAATATTAATAGACCTAAAGGGAGAAATAGGCAGTGATACAATAATAGGAGGGGACTTTGATACCCCCCCGGACAGATCATCGAGACAGAAAATAGATAAGGATATATTGGCCTTAAATGACACAACAGACCAGACGGACTTATTGGACATATACCGAACATTCCATCCAAACACAACAGAATACACATTCTTCTCAAGTGCACATGGAACATTCTCCAGGAGAGATCACATGATAGGCCACAAAACAAGTCTTAACAAATTTAAGAAGATTAAAATCTTATCAAGCATCTTTTGTCACCACAAGGGTATAAAATTAGAAATCAATGATCAAAAAAAAAACCTGGAAAATTCACAAAAATGCAGAGATTAAACAACAGGCTACTGAATAACCAAGAAGAAACCAAAAGAGAAAATAAAAAACACCTAAGGACAAATGAAAATGGAAATACAGCATGCTAAAACTTAAAAGAGGAGGGGGTGCTTGGGAAAAGGAGGCCGGGGCCTCGAATGTCCCTGTAAGGAGTTAAAAGCTGATTCCCCAGGCCCTGTGGGGATTCCTGAGCAGGGGAACCACACATGCTTTTAGGGACACAGACACGGCAGTGATGCATGCATAAATTACAGGGGCAGACTGCGCAGCACGGGAGACCGAGCAGGAGGGGGCGCCCGGGCACCATTCCTTCCCACAGTCCCCACGGGGCTGCTCCTGCTGCCGGCCGAGCCACAGCCAAGCAAGGAGGCTGACCTGGCGCTGGAGCGGCCGGAGCTGCTGGAGCTGGACACGACATCCTCTGCGTTGGGCAGGACAAAGCCCGCCAGGTGCAGAAGGTCACGGATCATCTGGCCTTTGATGCTGACGTCCAGTGGAGAATGCGAATGCAGGCTTCAGGGAAAGGATGGAAAGAAAGGTAAAAGCCAGAATGTATGGGATGCAGCAAAAGCGATTCTAAGAGAGAAATTCATGGTGATAGAAGCTTATGTCCAGAAACAAGAACGATCTCAAATAAACAACCTAACTTTACACCTTCAGGAACTAGAAAAAGAACGACACACTAACCCCTAAGTTAGCGGAAGGAAGAAAACAACAAAGATCAGGATGGAAATAAATAAAATAGAGCCTAAAAAGACAACGAAAAGTATCAATGGAAACAATCCGCCTCACAAATGGGCAGAAGATCCGAGTAGACATTTCTCCAAAGAAGACATCCAGATGGCCAACGGGGACAGGAAAAGACGCTCAACATCACTCATCATCAGGGAAATGCAAATCAAACCACAATGAGATAGCATCTCACACCTGCTAGAATGAACCTCAAAAGGACGAGAGATGACAAGCGTTGGCAAGGACGTGGAGAAAAGGGAACCCTCGCGCCCTGTCGGTGGGAATGCAAACTGGTGCAACCCTGTGGAAGTGTACGGAGGTTCCTCAAGAAATCAAAAATAGATTACCCTGTAATCCAGCAATTTCACTCTGGGTATTTATCTAAAGAAAACAAAAATAGTAACCAAAAAGATCTATGCACCCATGTTCACGGCAGCATTACTTACAAGAGCCAAGTCCTAGAAGCAATGTAAGTGTCTGCTGATGGATGAACTGATACAGAAATTATGGTGTATATTGGGGCGCCTGGGTGGCACAGCGGTTAGGCGTCTGCCTTCGGCTCAGGGCGTGATCCCGGCGTTACGGGATCAAGCCCCACATCAGGCTCCTCCGCTAGGAGCCTGCTTCTTCCTCTCCCACTCCCCCTGCTTGTGTTCCCTCTCTCGCTGGTTGTCTCTATCTCTGTCGAATAAATAAATAAAATCTTTTTTAAAAAAAGAAATTATGGTGTATATACAATGGAATATTATTCAGCCACACGAGAGAAAGTCATCTTGACATTTATGACAACATCGATGGACCTCGAGGGCATTATGCTAAGTGAAGTAAGTCAGAGAAAGACAAATATTGACTGATCTCTCTTCCACGCAGAATCTAAAACAAAACAAACAAAACCGAATTCATAGATACACAGAACAGACTGGTGGCTGCCAGAGGGGGCAGGTGGGAGGGGGCGGAACGGGTGGAGGGGGTCAAAAGATACAATTTTCCAGATACAAAATAAAAAAAGTCCTGGGGATGTAACATTCAGCCTGGTGACTATAATTATTAATGCAGTATTGTATATTTGAACGTTTCCAAGACAGTAGATCTTAGAGTTCTCATCACAAGAAAAAAAATGTGTAATTATGAAAAAAAGAGAGAGAAACATGCATGTGAAATGACAGTTACGTGCACAGGGCAGTGTGGGTCCCACAGTAAGACCTACAGAGTACATAACTGGTCTCATCATTCTCTGGGCTGACCTCTTTCAAAGAAATCACTTTAATATAAATCTCCATACAAATTCAAATTCAATGGATGTTCACATTTCATTTTTCTAGCACTCTTGGTATTATTTAAGAAAGAGAAAGGAACTGCATGTATGGACTAGCACGATTTTCACATGTCCCAATCCCCACTCCACCCCTTAAGTCCTACGACGCTTCTCTGAGCTGATATTATTATTTTTGTGCGTGATACACAGTTTTCGACAACTGACGGTACAGGGGATATTATGATCAGCCGCCCCTATAGCAACTCCACTCCTCTGCCTTGTGCAATCCTCACCTGGCTTAGGTGGGAGGGACCCCAAGCCCCGCTTTAGAGGCGAGCCTGCGCGTGTCTAAGCTACTTAGAGTTTGCCCCTGGCCACTATGATGGGTTCAGAGGCGGACAATTAACCCAGGTCATCTAACTTCCGCAAGACAGCATAGCTACCAGAACTGCAGAAAAACAAAACTATAGCTTTGATGATCTCATGAGGCCCCAGAGCAAACTCTATAGCTGAAGCGTATCCAACTATTACACTTTTGGGTTCTGTGAGCCAATAAAGCTCCTCGAAGCCAGTGTGAGTGGCAACCAAATAAATTTGAACTCATGCACAGTAGGTCACTGAAATGTATACTCTGTCTCAACAGGGGTATTGGCTGGGCTTTAGGGATGGGCAGCTCTCCGCTCTTTATTAACTCACACCAGCCACATGTAGCAGGAAGGGCTAATATATTTTCCATCGATGCCCTGGGAAGGTTCATGCGACTCCATATCTCTGGGATACGAGGGCTGGAGCCAGGCGGCTCTCCTCAATCCTAGCCCTGGCTGCTCCTTTAAAAGGTTACACATGGTTCATTCCCCCTTCTGTTTACCCCCCCCCTTCATTCTTCCCTTCCTTCTCCTACCGATCTTCCTATTTCTTACGTTCCATAAATGAGTGAAACCATATGATATTTGTCTTTCTCTGCTTGACTTATTTCACTTAGCACAATCTCCTCCAGTCCTGTCCATGTTGCTGCAAATGTTGGGTAATTGTTCCTTCTGATGGCTGAGTAATATTCCATTGTATATATGGACCACATCTTCTTAATCCAGTCATCTGTTGAAGGGCATCTCGGCTCCTTCCACAATTTAGCTATTGTTGTCATTGCTGCTATGAACATTGGGGTGCTTCAAAGGGGACGGGGTGGGGGATTGGGATAGGCCAGTGATGGGTATTAAGGAGGGCACGTACTGCATGGAGCACTGGGTGTTATACACAAATAATGAATCATGGAACATTGCATCAAAAACTGGGGATGTACTGTATGGTGACTAATATAACAAAATAAAAATTATTAAAAAAATAAAGTATAACTTGAAAAATAAAATAAAAGGCTACACATGCCTGGGCTCTTGGGTGGCTCAGTCGGTTAAGCAGACGACTCTGGATTTATTTCTAGGAATCCATCTCAAAGAAAGAGTAAACGGGGTGCCAGGGTGGCTCAGGTGGTTAAGCATCTGACTCTCGATTTCAGCTCAGGTCATGATCTGAGTGTCGTGAGATCGAGCCCCACGTTGGGCTCTGTGCTCAGCATGGTGTCTGCTTGAGAGTCTCTCTCTTCCTCTCCTTCTGCCTCTCCCCTGGCTCTCCCTCTCTCTCAAGGAAATAAATAAATAAAATAAAAGGCTACACATTCCTGGCTTTCTCCTGCTTCCTCCTCCACCTTCTAGGAGGGTCTAAAATTTCTTTGGTAGTCACTGCTCCAGAGATAATCCTAGGCAAAACTTTCCAGTAAACATTCACTAAGAAGTGATGAGAAATTCTTAGTCACCACCCTCGGGGCATTCCCTGCGCCACTCATATTTCCGGAGGTTAAATCAAGTAAGAAAAGTTTACAGGACTCTGGTTTCTTGGTTTTACTTGGTTTCTTGAAGCTGAGCCCGGAAGGAATGATTTTGTAACCATCTCTGAGTGCCTTGGGAGCTGCCCACCAAGTCTTGGAAACAGGAGCTACCAGGGAAGGGCTCAGAAGACAGCAGCAGCCCGATTGGGTGCAGAAGATGCAGGTGCATGGAAACTGGTCAGGTTAGTGCTTCAAAGCCTCAGAGTCATTTCCCCCCTCACCCTCAACTCCTGGTCCAGCTTGGTCTGGAGGGTGGCTCAGATACGTCCCACCCGAGCCTTTGTCCCCTGAGGTCCTCCCTACCTCTCCTGTCTGGCCCATCCTACTGCACACACCATAACCTGGACAGTGTCCCTTGGAGGCCATCTTCACCCCATGCCTGCTCGAGGGCCCACGGCAGCCCCTCAGAGGAACTAGGGCCCTCAGGCTGACCCGGAAGGCCCTCCTCAAAGGCCTGTCCTATCCCCAGTGCCCACAGCTCCTCTGAGTTTTTGACTACTGACCAGCACGGCTACATGGTACCAGCCTGCTCACCAGCCCAGCCAAAGGCTTGCCTGTTCCTCTTACCAATCACTGATAACCACACATGTGCCGAGAGGACAGAGGAATCAAAGGTCCCACTCAGCCCCCAACCCTGGACAGGCTTCCCCTCTCAGGGCACTCAAGTTCTCTTTCTGAAATTAGCTGTTTATTGACTTGTTCATACCCCTGTCCTCCTTCTTCCCCCAAAGGAGCATATAAACCCTGGGGTGTAAGCTTCCAACTAAGCATATAAACCATGAGGGCATTGGCCACCTTTCAATGAATCCCAGCACTTGGAAAAAGGCCTGGGGCAGAGTAGATGGGTTTATCCTTAGTAATAGTCATTAGGAAGCCAGATCCCAGATGAATCTCTTCAGTTCATTTCCTAAAACCTCTCCAACTAAACCCACGTTGGGTTTTCCGGTCTCTGTCGGTTGACAGTGGGATATCCATCCATCCCTGCCTCAGTGTTCCACTGGATAAACTCTTCTTACTGGACACTGATTCCTTAGTAACAACAACAACAAATGCACCTTTTCCTTAACGTCTATGACTGCTTTCACTCCCTGAGAAGTGACATTTTTCTTTCTATGGAAAAACCTATCTTGCAAATTGCTGGATGCCTGTAATCCTCCCCGAAGCCACTTCCTTTGGAAGAAGTCTGTGGTAGCCAACATTGTCCCAGAATTAACTAGTGGTTCTACCCCATCTGGCAGCTTGGACGATGGCATCTGTCATTCTGTTACCAAGACAGTTCCAGCCTCTCTCAAGCTCCGTTCGTTTTGAACCTGGCCCCCCAAGTCACCGCCTCCCTGGTGCCCTCCCAGTGCATACCCCTCCTGGACCTGTTCATTTCAGTCCAAAGGCTTCTGTGCACTCTTCACACAGAAGCCCTACAGATGTCCAGTCTATGACCCTAGCTCCAGTGGGTCCTGAGCTAAATCCTCGTGTCCTTCACTTTTTTGTCCAACATCTCTCCATCTCCAGCTTCTCTGTCCTGGTGCTCACCCCCCCCCACACCCCCGCGGGCGCCGACCGCCCCCACCCCCACCCCGTACCTGGAGCTTGTGTAACCGCAGAACGTATCCTCGCACTAGCAGCTGGAATAAGAAACGCAGCTGCCCTGGCCCTGGAACCTCCTCCAGGGTCCGCAGCCTCCGGTCGCCAGGCCCGTTTCCAGGAGTCTCAGCGGTAACCGGGACGGCGGCGGGGATCGCGGCCTTGGCTCTGGCCCCGTGTGGGCAGAAGCCAGGGGGGGCCACCCGCGTCCCCAGCAGCGCCCACCGCAGCCTCGCGCCCCGCAGCGCAGCCATGCGATCCATGGCCCGCGCCGCTGCGCCTTTGCACGGCGAGTGAAGAGCGTCTGGAACCCGCTCAGAGATCGATCCGGAGGGGCGGGTTCAAGGGCGCCAGAGGCCGGGGGTGGGCCGGGCGGAGGCCGGCCAGGCCCCTTACTGTTCACTTTTCCTCGCGGTCCTCAGTCTCTCCAACGGGACCTAACGAACACACAGAAGCCACCTCCTCCAGCCGTAAGCCTGCGGCCCGGGGCAGGCGCCGGCCAATGCCGGGGCAGAGGATGAACCCCGGGATTTATCGAGACCTCCAGAGCGCCGATCGCGGCCGCCTCTTCCGCGCGTCCCCACCTTGCACTTCCGCGGACTCGCAGCGAGAACCTGAAGTTCTTTGGTCTGTACTTTGATTCGCAGTACAGCAAAGTTCTCGGAAGCCCGGGCCGCTTCCAAGGCCAGGAAGCCCCAGCCAGCGAGCCGGGCCCTCGTCTGACCTGCAGGTTCGCCACCGCACAGCGCCCTCGCCCCACCGGTCCTCGCTTCCCCGAGAGCAGGAACCGGCTGCTGAGATTTAACTGGCCTCTGGCTTTTCCTAATGCCCCCCCCCCCCAGCCCCGAGTTGGTCCCGGAGCCTGAGCGTCCAGCTACGAGAGAAAAGAAAAACAAACAAACAAACAAAAAAGAACCCCAAAAAAAAACAAAGGAAGCAAATTCAGCAGAGCACAGCAAAGAAAAGAAAACCAGCCCCGTGTCCAAGGTCATCTGATTCCTGGGGGCTGACAAACAAATTTAAATAATAGGGATTTGTTAATGCAATTCTCTTCCCTCCACGCTCCTAAGTCAGCTAAGGCAGGGCTTTTCAGACTGTAGGTTGAGCCCGGATTTAGGGACTGCGACCAGAGGTTTTTTTTTGTTTTTTTTTTGTTTTTTTTTTTTTTAGATTTTATTTATTTATTCGACAGAGATAGAGACAGCCAGCGAGAGAGGGAACACAAGCAGGGGGAGTGGGAGAGGAAGAAGCAGGCTCCTAGCGGAGGAGCCTGATGTGGGGCTCGATTTCATAAGGCCGGGAAGGCCGGGATCACGCCCTGAGCCGAAGGCAGACGCTTAACCGCTGTGCCACCCAGGCGCCCCAACGACCAGAGTTATTTTTTAAAAAGATGGAAAAGAATAAAAAAGTTCAGAAAATGCTGCCAAGAAGAAAGAGTAGTGTTTCGTGAATCCTTTGTCTCCTATATATTCAAAGTATATTGAAAAGTTATTTCTATTTCAAAAAGTTAAAAGCAGGATGGTAAAGCTTGTTCTAAGAACATTGGAAGAATTGCTATTTCTAAGCAGCCAGAGGGAGAAAGGGCATATTAGGTTCCAAGGGGCAACAATTAGAGGGTCAGTTAATGCGGCTAGGTGTGGATTTGCTTTTATTCATCCCACCTGGGGCCATAAGGGTTCTTAAATCTGTGACTGAAAATCTTTCATCAGTATGGGAGTTTTTCAGACATTATCTGTTCAAACATTTCTTCTATCGCAGTCCTTTTTTAAGACTTCAGATTATACCTGTGTTAGACCTTCTGGCAGATCCTTCCTGTCTTTTAACCTCTCTTACGCATTTTTTTTAAATTTTTGTTTTTTAAAGCAGGCCCCACACCCAGGTGGAGCCCCAGGTGGGGCTTGAACTCAGGACCCTGAGATCAAGACCTGAGCTGAGATCAAGCGTAGAGGTCCCTTAAGCGACTGAGCCCCCCAGGTGTCCATCCTCCGCATTTTTTAAAATCCTCTTGTCTCTTCTAGCTCCTTAATTCTCTATTTGGCTGTGTCTAACCTGCTGTTAAATCTGTCCATTGAATTCTTAATTTCAGCTATTGTATTTCTCAGTTTTTAATTTTGATTAGTTTTTTTCAAATCTATGTCCTTTTTTGGTATTTCTAGTTTTATGTCAGAATTCTTAGCTTTATCTTTTATTATCCCCTTATATTTCGTCAACATAGTTGTTTTAAGAATTATGACTAATAACTCCAATATCTGGGTACTACGTGAGACGATTTCTATTGTCCTTTGTTTCTAGTGGTTTTGTTCATGTTGCCATCTTTCTTCCTGGGCCGGGTGCTTTTGATTGTGTGCCAGAAAAATGCATTCCTTACGTTTCTGGGGAAGCTCATTTAAGCTTTAGGATGATTTCATTTTCCTCAGGCAAGATTTACTTTTGTTTCTGACAGTTGCCTGAAGGCATAAGCAACCCAGGATCAGCCTAATTCAATTTGGGAGTGAGTCTTTGAAGCCAAGCAGCAATTCTTTAGAAAGCCAGTCTAGTCCAGTCCTTAACCATTTTGGATCCCAACCAAAAGCTGGGTGTAAGAGATCATGGATTCCAGGGTTTCTTCACCCAGCGCTGTGAGGCTAAACAGCTCAGCCTCCTCTAAAAAAGGGAGGGTGCCTGGGTGGTTTAGTCGGTTAAAGCATCTTGGGTCCTGGGATCAAGTTCTGCATCAGGCTTCGCATTAGGCTCCCTGCTCAGTGGGGAGTCTGCTTCTTCCTGCTGCTTGTGTTCTCTCTCTCTCTCTCTCTTGCTCTCTCTCTGATAAATAAATAAAATCTTTAAAGGAAAAATAAAACACACAAAAATTAAAAAAAAGAAAAGAAAATGGGTAATACCACTAATAGGAAAGTGGTCCTTAATGCCTAACGTACCTCTCTCTGGGTTTCCGTCTTCTGGTTCTATTGTCTATTACCTTGTGTGTTCGCTGATGCTGATGCTTCAAGTAAATGCTTGATGTATTTGTAGTCATACAGCTTTTCTAGCTATCCTTAGAAAGAAAGTCTGATATCAACAGAAGTAGATATCGGATGTATGCTTTTATCTTTATTCTTTCCTCGCCCCCTCTGGATTCATTTTCTTGATATTTTATATTTTTTAAACTTTTTTTTTAAAGATTTTTATTTATTTATGTGACAGAGAGATAGCCAGAGAAGGAGGAAACACAGCAGGGGGAGTGGGAGAGGAAGAAGCAGGCTCCCAGCGGAGGAGCCTGATGTGGGACTCGATCTGGAACGCCAGGATCACGCCCTGAGCCGAAGGCAGACGCTTTAACGACTGCACCACCCAGGTGCCCCTATATTTTTTAAACTTTTTAAAAAACTGACTGCTTAGTAAAATTTTCTGATTTCCCAATAAATGCTTTTAATGCTGTTAATTTTCACATGTTAAGGTGCTAGCCATTCCAGTAAGATTCAATACACATTCTCCCTTATTGTCATTCATGTCCCAATAGTTTGTAATTTCCATTTTGATTTTCTTTTTAATCTAAGAGTCATACGGAAAGGTGATTTTTATTTTCTTGCAAATAGTTGCAGTTTTGTTTTTTGTTTTGAAAGGTTCCATTCTTTTGTTATTAATTTATAGTTGTTACATTGTGGTCAGAGTGTATATGTTCTGCTTTTTAGAATTACCTAAATGTTTTTATAGTCTAGTAATTGTTTCTTTTTCTGAACGTTCCATGTGTTTTTTTTTAAATACTTATTCTCTGTTTATTAACTTAGTTTTGTTATTTAGATCCTCTATAACCTTACTTACTTTTGTCTACTTGGTTTGTTAACTTCTGAAAGAGGTATGCTTACGTATTCCCAAAATATTATGTATTTGTGGGCTCATCAAATTTTCTTGTATTCCTGACAGTTTTTGTTTTATATTTGGAAATCTGTTGTTAGATTTATAAACTATTCTTGACTATTATATATTCTTGATGTATAACAGCTCTTATAAATCTGAGATATTAAATTGTTTTGGATTTAGTTTGGTTTTAATATTGTTACTCCTACTTTTTTTATTCATGTGTTTGCTATATCTTTATTCATCCCTCTATTTTCAGTTATTCTAAGTTATTTTGATTTAGAAGTATCTCTCATAAATACCATGTAGCTGGGTTTCTTCTTGCCCAGCAAGAGAATCTTTAAATAGCAAAAATTATTTTTAGAATTTGAATGAAAGCCTAAAACTAAGTAAATGAAGTTGAATAAAATTAAGACATAATAAATGGATAATTCAGAAGGGAGGAACTATAAATGGCCTTAAACATATACAAAAATGTTCAACTTCACTTGCAATAAAAGAAAGACATATCAAAATTACGTAAGAGACCATTTTTCACCTAAAGGTTGGCAAAGATCAAAAGCTTGATATCACTAGGTAGTTGAAGGTATAGGGAAACAAGCTCTTAATCATGGTTCAAAGGAATGCAAATTACTACAGAGCATTCAAAATTTAAAGTACACTTACCTTATGAACCAATAATCCTATGTGCAGGGCTTTCTTCTACAAATATACTTGCACGTTTGCAAAATCACAAATACGGAAGGATATTTATTACGGCATTGCTTGAACAAATAAAATATCGCAAATAAAATCAACGCCTATCCATAGGGACTAATGAGGTGAATTATGGTTAATCCACAAACTGAAATCATTTGCATTTGCATAGCATTGAAAACAATGATACGGCTCCCTCTATACCGATATACAACAATTTCTAAGATGTACATTTTTCAAGTAAAAAGAGTAGGTGACAAACCAGGGTTATGGTAGGCTACCCCGTAATTATGCCAATGTTTGCACATATGTAGACTACCTCTGGAAGGATATACAAGATATTACTATTTGTAATGGTATCTGCCTCAGGAACAAAGGTGGTAGGGACACAACTTCCCAGCACACTCTCTTGGTATGTAAGAGTATGTAATACGGACAGGTAATATCTAGTTTTTTCAAATGGCTTATTCGAAAGTCACATAACAAGGACATTTTCTTTTGACCTTTCTGAAAACTTGTTTCCCAAAGTGATGTCTGGCTATCTATTATCTTGGTCACTTTGGTCCTCACCAGAGTCAAAACTTTAGTGAAAGCACTAATAATGTATTAAAATAATTATATATTTATATATATATGGAATATATATATAATTATATATATAATAGCTAATAATTAAATATTATTTTAAATATTTAATTATTATTTAAATAATTAGATACCTTCTTTTTTCTTTCTTTCCTTCTTCCTTGTTTTCTTTCTTTTCTATTTTCAGTAGGGGGGCTATCTAGAAAGAAGTATGTTGGGGAAAATGTATAATTGAAGATATCCATGAATTAAGTACAAGGACAAATAGTGTGAGTAAAAATTGGTTTGAGGGGCGTCTGGGAGGCTCAGTCAGTTAAGCGTCTGGCTCCTGATTTCGGCTCAGGTCGTGATCTCAAGGTATTGGAGCCTGCTTAATATTCTCTCTCTCCCTCTTCCTCTGCCCCCCCCGCCCAATATCTGAGATGTGAGAGGAGGTAGAAACTGGCCTGATTCCTCTAATTAACTCATACATTTTTTTGGTGATTTCGAAACCTAAAATAAACAGGAACTTTCCAAACCCCCTGAAAGTGGTGAGTTTGTTTGCACTGCATGCAAAGGGATTAAATTGTACAGCAAAACATCCCCAAGGCAAAATCACTCATAATCTCACCACATGAAAATTTAATATAAAGTAACAAAATAAAAGACCCCTGCTCTGCTTTGTCAGTTACACTCCCCCAGAATGAAGCACTGCTCAGAATTTGGTACATATTCTTCCAGACCTTATTCTGTATTTACACATCTTTTTTCACCTAGAGATAAAAGAGTCATACTGATATTTTAGTGTGAATTCTTTTAAATATTATAAAGGCTCAGGGTTTCTAAAAATATATTCTTACTGACCATTTCTATTTCTCTATGAAGTCCTTAATTATACCCTTTGATCTTTTTCCTGTTTGCGTGTTTTGGGGGTTTTTTTTTGGTCTTTCTTATTAGTGTGTTGGTGTTCTTTTCCTATTTAGGGAGATTAACCTTTGTCTGTTATATATTACAAAGTATTTTCTCCTGGTCATCTGTTCCCTATATCTTGGTTGCATTTAAGCTATCTTTTGTTCGTTTCTGTGTGGTCCAGGCTGGCACTTTTTTCCTTTTATGACCTCTTAGTTTCATATCTTGCTTGGGACTACCCCAAGACTGTTAGCAGAAAGAAACTTTCATATGTTTTACCTTATATTTGATAGTGTTGTTTTTTATATGCTATAGGTTTTTTCACAATGAGCAATCCAATCCATCTGGAATTCATTTTCGTTGCTGGTGTGACCTAGGGTGTGCACTTATCTAATTATTCTGACATCATTAAATTAAATAACATCTAATTATTCCAACATCACTTATTATATAATAGCTCGGGAGTTTGCTGGGTGCCCCCACCTCCCATCTGGGAGCAGGATTCTTAGAAGACTTAGCCGATTTGATCTTCCATTTCACTGCAGAACATTTCTTTCGTGCCATGTAGCTTTCAGGATCATCTTCTGATATTACAATGGCCACCTGCAGCTTAGGGTTACAGTTCACCCAAGGGTGACCCTCCACCTTCCCTGGGGGCCAGGAGGAGATGGGAAGGAACATTCCCTTCCACGTCATGCCACTCTGCCTCTTTAGCGTTCACAAGACCAACATAGAAGACAAACTTTGTTCCTTTAGCAAAAAGGACATTTCCAGAAGGGAACCACTACATAGGAGAATCAAACATTCTCCTGCAAATTGCCCAAGGGTGGGCAGCTGGTGCCCTAGACCTTCATGACCCTGGGCTTCGGATGCTTCTTGAACAGCTTTCTAGCTGGCTTCTTCAGAACTTGGGCTGTTCCTTGTCCCTCTTGCATTCTCTTCTTCAAGTCTTGAAGTAGAGAAACTCTATTTCCCTTCCTGGGGAAAACCCCACTTCTTTCCCAAGGAGCCCGGATTCTTTTCTTCGGATAAGGTTCTGAGTCTTAGTTTGGTCGTTTCATTCAACCCTGAGTTGCAGCCAGTGACCCCACAGGCACAGGGGGGTGGGCACCCAGCTCCTGGGAGATGGTGAAGCATCTGACTCTAGACAAATTACTTTTCTTCCTCTTAAAGACTGTGCAGTCTAAACCGTATCAAAGCAAGAATATTTCCTCTTAAAATTAATAGAATCTGTGAGTATCAGTTATTTTCCTGAAGAACAGACAAAGCGGCTGGTTTCTTTCCTGCCTTTCTTGGGGTCTGGGGGGAACTACTGACATCACAGAAGCTCTAGGCTACCTCTTAATGGCTGCTCTCGCTGATACCCGGAGAAAGGCACCTGCCTTAACCTCTTCAAATCAACACATGTCCTCTCATTGGGGATGGGATGGGATGGCTTGGCCCGTTCTTCCACACAATGCTTCCCTATAGGTTTGAAATATCATATACATTTTATTTTCAGTTCGAACATGAATTGGGATCTATGTCTATAGTTTCCATCCCAGGTGCCAAAAACCCTAATGGCTTTAGGTGAAGCAGACCAGGCTGGAGAGCAGAGCAGGGGAGTGCTGGGAATTGGACGACTACCACCCAGCTCCAGCCAAGTGTTGCCATGCGGGAATGCAGGCCCCGTGTGGCCGGAGCTTTCGATTTTAGACAAGAAGCCAAAACATCAGAATTTTTATGAGAAAACCCCCTACAGCCTTAAAAAACAAATTAATCAGTCCAAACAAAATCTTTGTGTGCCAGTTTTCACTCCCTGCTTTATGTCCCACTCTTCCCTCGACCCGTTCCTGGGCCAGTGTGGTCTTGTTTGAAATACTGCTTGTGACAGACTGACGTGTCTGCCCCCCAAACTCGTGTATTGAAGTCCTAACCCCCATTACCTCAGAATGTGACTGTATTTGGAAACAGGGCCTTTAAAGGGGTGATTAGGGTTCAATGAGGTTGAGTGGGCCCTAAACTCATACAATTGACATCCTTATAAGGAGATTTGGACCCAGACACACACAGAGGAGACCAAGTGAAGACACCTGAGGAGGATGTCTACAAGCCAAGGAGCGAGATCTTAGGTAAACAGCCACGCCTGCCGACACCTTGCTCTCAGACTCCTGGCCTCTGGAACTGAAAACATGAATGTCTGCTGTTGAAGTCACCCAGTCTGCTGTGCTTTGTAACAGCAGCCTGAGAAAACTGGTACACTGCCTCTTTTTCTTTTTTTCAAGATTTATTTAGTTATTTTAGGGAGTGCGCAGGCACAAGTGGGGGGAGGGGCAGCAGGAGAGGGAGAGAGAATCTCAAGCAGACTCCCCACTGAGCACAGAGCCCGATGTGGAGCTTAATCTTATGACCCTGAGATCAGGATCTGAGCCAAAACCAAAAGTCAGACACTTAACTAACTGTGCCACCCAGGCGCCCCTCTGCTGACTCTTTTTAATTTTTTTCTATTATTATTTTAAAAAAATATTTTATTTATATGACAGAGACAGAGAGAGAGAGAACACAAGCAGGGGGAGCAGCAGTCAGAGAGAGAGGGAGAAGCAGGCTACTGAGCAAGGAGCCCAATGCGGGGCTTGATCCCAGGACCTTGAGATCATGACCTGAGTCAAAGGCAGACACTTAACTGTGCTGCCTCTTTTTAAAAAGACTTCCTACTCACCACAACATATGTGAATGCCGCAGCCTCCTTGAATAGTTAGAGGTCATTACACTTGAAGTTCAGAGAGGTAAATACAATGGTTGGCAGAGCCAAACTTGGAATGAACCCAGGAATTCAAGCACTGAGCTTCATGTTGTTTCTACTAGGTTTGCAGTGAGAGGGGACGGAATAAGTTGTATGAAGTTTCTACTGCAGGAATGGGAAGTGGGGCACCTGGTGGCTCAGCCATTAAGCGTCTGCCTTCGGCTCAGGTCATGATCCCAGGGTCCTGGGATCGAGCCCCGAATCAGGCTCCCTGCTTGGCGGGAAGCCTGCTTCTCCCTCTCAGACTCCCCTTGCTGGTGTTCCCTCTCTTGCTGTCTCTCTCTGTCAAATAAATAAATAAATAAAAATCTTAAAAAAAAAAAAAAAGAAATGGGAAGTGGCGAGGTGCCCATTATTGCCCTGATAACCAGGGGCTGGGGGATGGTCCATAAGAAGGGAGGACCCCTTGCCTGGCCCCACATAAAGACATCTGCCCGGAGCAAACAGTGCCCTCCAGTCCTTGCGACCTGACTGTCTGTGGGGGTGGCAGCTCACTGTCATCCCACCCAGGGCTGCCATGCTGACGTCTCCAGAAATTACCTCAGGGGTATGTGCTGGCCTTCTGAGTCTTAGAAACTGTTATTTGGAATTCCATTTTGTATCAGAAAGTTATCCTCAGTAAGATTAGGGACACTTGCCACTGTGTAAGAAAAAATTTGTCTGGTCTTGTCCCCGATTCCTGAGATGTAGCCATTGGAATTCTGTGAGTGGTAGGAGGGTCTTCGTTATTCACAGCGGGTCCCTAGATAGTTTCAGGATGGGGACTGGTCATGCTGGAGAGCCTGCTCGTGTGATTAGATCCTGCCGATGTCATGAAACACCAATGAAAACTCTGGACACCAAAGCTCAGTTGAGCTTGCTGGTTGGTGAGCCCATGAAAATGCTGGGAGGGTGACACATCCTGGTTCCATGGAAAGAAGACACGGACGCTCCATGTTCAAGACCCTCCTAGATGCCATCCTCCAGGTCTCTTCTTTGGTCTGGTCCCAATGCAGATGCTTTTTAATAAAACTGTACTTTTTAAAAAAGATTTATTTATTTATTTTAGAGAGAGAGTGGGGGGGGAGGGGCAGAAGGAAAGGGAGAGAGAGAATCCTTAAGCAGACTCCCTGCTGAGCGTGGAGCCCAACCTGGGGCTTGATTCCAGGGCCCCGAAATCATGACCTGAGCCAAAATCAAGAGACATCGGCCGCCTAACTGACTGAGCCACCCAGGTGCCACAATAAAACTATGATTTTATGTATAGAGGTTTCCCGAGTTCTGTGAGTCATCCTAGTGAATTATCAAACTTCATAGCGTTGTGGGAACCCCTGAATTGTAGCTGGCTGGTCAGAAGCATCAGTGGTTTGCCCCCCCCCCCCCCAACTAGCAGGTGGCATCTGATATGACGACAGTCTTACTGGGGATTGGTCCCTTAACCGGTAAAGTCTCTGCTCACTTCAGGCAGTTACTGGCAGAATCGCAGTATTGTACCTAGCGTTTCCCTGTGGTCGGGTCTAACTTTAAGGAATGACGTTGTGCCCAACACCTGTGAGGATCCCAACCTGGTCTTCAGCTGCTTTTGGCTCCTGCTGCCATTTACTGAAATAACCTCATTTCTGCCTGGCGGCAAACTCTGCCCCCATTCCTGACCCAAGAGCTCTTAGGTGTGGCTCCCACTCGCTCTTTCCCCACCCAACACACACACATCTCTCTCCTACTTCCACATCCTCCATGGGCTCCTGGGGGCATCTGGCTCTTCCTGAACTCAGGGCAGGGAGAACTTTGAGCTTATCTCAGGCCCATCTGCCTCCATATCTCAAATGTCCTCATAGTGGGATTTCTCTTCCAGGAAGCTGGTACAGGTCTTTGCTGTTCTCTGATTCTCAAAATCACTGGTGGAGGAGATAGACAGGACACGGCCCCGATTACAAGACACACATCAGCCTGGAAGAAGGAGGAAGAAGAGAAGAAGAAGGGGAAGGGAGAAGGAGGAAGAATTAACATTGGAGGGCTTACTATGCGCCGGTCACTGTTCTGAGACTTTTCTAATATTAAATTCATTTGATTCCCACATCAACAGTACAGTTTCTATTACTATCCTAATATTTTAGAAAGCAGAGCAGTAGGGATTCAAAATAATCTGCCCAAGTCATACGGCTACTAAAATCAGAGCCCAGAATTCCCAAAGTGGGTGTTGCAGTGATTGTGAACGCTTGTCATGAACTTGCTGCGTAGACGGACACATGAGTTGTGTCTTTCCCCTGTGTCAGTTCCATTTGGTCACAAAGCAAGGTTAACATAATTAGCAGATTCAGGATCCAAACTCAGTGACATCTCACCACGTGTTTAACCTTGGCTTGTAGAAGTCACGCAACCAAGGGCACCGGGGTAGCTCAGTTGGTTAAGTGTCTGACTCTTTTTTTTTTTTTAAGATTTTTTTTTTTTTAAGATTTTATTTATTTGACAGAGATAGAGACAGCCAGCGAGAGAGGGAACACAAGCAGGGGAAGTGGGAGAGGAAGAAGCAGGCTCACAGCAGAGTAGCCTGATGTGGGGCCCGATCCCACAACGCCGGGATCACGCCCTGAGCCGAAGGCAGACGCCCAACCGCTGTGCCACCCAGGCCCCCCTTTTTTTTTTTAAGATTTTATTTATTCATTATTCACCTGAGAGAGAGACAGAGAGGGAGAACATGAGCCGGCGGGGGGGTTGGGGGGAGGCAGAGAGAGAGGGAGAAGCAGATTCCCTGCTAAGCAGGGAGCCAGACCTGGGGCTTGATCCCAGGAACCTCCCCCCCCCCAAGATCATGACCTGAGCCCAAAGCAGATGCTCACGTGACCGAGCCACCCAGCCACCCCAAGTGTTTGACTCTTGATCTCAGTTCAGCTCAGATCTTGATCTCAGGGTCATGAGTTCAAGCCCCACGTTGGGTGTGGAATTTTCTTTTAAAAAAAAAGTCACGCAAGACACAAGGCGAGTCACACAACAAACAAGATAGAACACGTGAAGGAAGTTAATAAATCAAAAGCAAGTCAGTCTGAGCCACCCCTGAGATAAGGCCTGAGAGATAAGGCCTCGGTCTGGTCCGGGTCGGCTTATTGTGTTCAAGCCGTGAAGGATCTCCGTTCTGTTCAGAGATCAATTGGGCAGAGCCTTTGGCAGCAGCTGCCTTTTTGAAGCGGTCAGACACGGAGGGGTCAGTGTCCAGAGAGTGCGACAGTTTGCTGCAAAAATCCTCCCTTTTAAAAGGGATTTAGTCAGTGCCGGGCCTTTGCAGACCTCCTCTGTTTCTGCGGGTTATCGTTCTGGGTGTGTCGTCGGCCGGTGCTGCTCTCGGCGATATCTGGTCTGAACCGCTGTGCCCTCGGCTGCCTGCCCCGTCGCTGCTTGATGCAGGCCACTGCTTGACGTGAGTGACTCCATCTTGCTTTCTACAGTGCTCTGTACTGACTTCCACTCACTAGAGCTCCTCGCCATTGCCTCTCCTTCTGCCATCTCAGGTAAGTCGTCTGCTGTTCGGAGCAGGAAATACTGGCTCTCAGTAACCAAATGTGTTCTTTTCTAAATATTTCATCACACATCTAAACTTGAAATTTTGCAAACAAATACATGATGATTTTCTTCTCTGCTGTGTCGGTCTTTCCCCCAGAAGGAATGAGATGAAACACTCCAGCCTCTACTCCCTTCATGGGGGAGGGCCACCCGTGCAAAGGGAACCACTGGGAGTGTTGCTATATTCTGACACTTGAATGGGGCCCCCACCCGGACATAAAAGAATTTATTGAAACCAGAGGCAGCATGATATGGTGAAAAGAGCAAGGATTGTATTAAAATGCTCACAATGTTTCATTAAGAAGAAACAAAAACAAGTTACAAAACCATTTCAACAATTCATCTCTCCCTGCCTCCCTCTCTCTCTCACACACACACAAAATTGGAAATATACACACCAAAATTAATAATGGTGGTAAATTATATGTGACTTTTATTCTTTTTACTTTCCTGTATGTTGTCCTAATTTTTTAAATGAATTTCTTTGTAATAAGATAAAAATATTCACGGCAGTAAAGCATGTGGGCTGTAATGGACACACAGTCCCGGCTTTGTTACTTACTAGCTATGAGACTCTGGGCAAGTTACATAACCCCTTGAATAAGCCTCAGTTCTCAACAATTAAACAAGAATAATGCATATCAAATTTACAGGGCTGTTGTGGGGATGAAAGGTAATATAAGTAAAGTTCATCACTTGATTAATGATTATCATCATTGTAATTTACCAGGGTGTCCTGTTTAATCTATAACCAGGGCTCTGTTCACAATGGATAGAAAGTATTGATTCGGGAGGCCTGGGGGAGGGCCTGAATCCTCCATCTCTAACAAGCTCCTGGGTAATGAAAAGACCTCAGGTCCAGAGACCACATTTTGAGTAGCAGTCCAGAGGATTGAAGCCACTGAGGGAAAAGAATGTATAGCTGATCACTACAGGTATTTTCATGCTGGGAGCATTTGGAAATTCTGGAAACAGGTGGGAGGTTGAAAGTCCAGGCTTTCAAGGAGAGCCACTTAGGCGGGACAGAGAAATTAGAAAGAATGTTGGCAGAACTTACAGGGGACTTCCAGCACACAGCCAGTTTCTCCCTAGGAACATTTGCCAGATTCTAGGGTTGCAAAGTGAGAGATTGAAAAGCTAAGAAGAAAAGCCTCCAAAAAGCAGAGTGTTGCTTTCAGCAGTCTTGAGATATATGTAGAATTAAAATGTAATTTTAAATAAGAGGCTCCGCTCACCTAATTCCAACGTGTCTGGGGGGTGGGGCGGGGGACATCACCACGTGGTGCTTGGACACCCAGCTGGGTGTCCTACAGCTCAACTCGATTCTGGACCTGGGACAGCATCAGCTTCCACAGGTGAGGGGCTCGGCCCCACAAGACTGCCACCCACCCCTGCAGATGCCGATCTCGAGCCCAGGTGATCTGTGCTTCTGACCACCCAGCTGCAGTTTGGAGGTTCCCGTGACCCCCTCCTTAGGCTTCAGATGCCAGTCACAAGGACAGTGGTTATCTAGACTTCTGACCAACTAGCTCTAAATCAGAGGGTCCCAGGATTTTGGCTTTGATTAATTTGCTAGAGCAGTTCCCAGAACTCAGGAAACCCCATTACTCACTAGATTACTAGTTTATTATGAAGAATTTTATTTTTTTTTAATTTTTATTTTTTAAACATTTTATTTATTTATTTGACACAGAGAGAGACAGCCGGCAAGAGAGAGAACACAAGCAGGGGGAATGGGAGAGGAAGAAGCAGGCTTCCAGCGGAGCAGGTAGCCCTATGCGGGGCTAGATCCCAGGACCCTGGGATCACGCCCTGAGCCGAAGGCAGATGCCTAACGACTGAGGCACCCAGGCACCCCTATTAGGAAGAATTTTAAAGGAGATAAACAAACCTCCAGATGAAGAGAAACATAGGACAATGTCCAGAACAAAGAAGTTTCTGTCCCCACAGACTTTGGGCCCAGGATGGTGGCATGTGGAGGCCTTCTGGTTCCCCAAACCAAAAGCTCTCCAAACCCCATCCTTTGGGTTTTTTATGGAGGCTTCATTCCAGAGGCAGGTAGATTAAATCATTGGCCATCGGTGATTTGATTCAGCCTCCAACTCCTCTCCCCTCCCTGCAAATCAGGGGTTGGGATGGAAAGTTCCAATTCTCTCTTCATGGTTGGTTCCCCTGGCAACTAGCCCCCATTCTTAGGTGCTTTCCAAAAGTCACCTTATGAATGTAAGCCCAGTTGGGGTGGAAAGGGGCTCATTAGAAACCATAAGACACACATTGCACCTTTATGCCTCTGGAGTGATTTCAGGAACTGAGGACGAGAGAGCAAATATTATAGCAAAAAATTCTCCCATTGCTCTCATTGGTCAGGGAACTCCTAGGATCTTGAGAGCTGTGAGCCAGGAACCATCCATGAAGGCCACATGTATATGAGGAATGTATGTTGGTCATCTGCACGACCGACTATATATATCTCATAAATCACAGTGTCACAATAACAATGCCCAAGGCAGGAGGGGTAAACATGGGGCTCGTGTGCTCTAACATGCTAGCATTATGCATTAAAACCAATCGTTTGCATTAGACTTCTGCTCTTGCTGCGTAACAAACAATGCAAATCATTAGTGACTTAAAACGACCACTGTTGCGTTACGGGTACGGCTTCTGTGAGTCAGCGACACCTGGAGTAGGCATGGTGGGAATGGCTTGTTTCTGTTCTACGGTGTCGGAGACCTCAGTCTGCAAGGTTCAAAGGCTGATGGCTGGAAGAATCTGGAAGTGCCCGATGACTCAGGGGCAAGGATTGTCGTCCAGAGTGTCCTCACATGGCTTTTCCGTGTGGCTTGGCTTCCCCATAGCAAAGCAGCTTTAGGGTGGTAGGATTTACACATGGCAGCTCCGGGCTGCAAGCATGAAGGTTCCAAAGAATAAGGCAGAAGCAGCCTGATTTTTGTTACCCTGCTTCAAAAGTGACACAGCATCCCTTTGGCTTTACTCTTTAGTCGGAGCGGTTACACGCTCTCCCAGATTCAAGGTGAGGGAAATCAGACTCCAATTCCTAATGGAAGAACAGCAAGATCAGTGGTAGGATTACATGTGTTTCCAAAGAAATTGTGGCAGTCCCCTTTGGCAAAAACAAAACAAAACAGCTTCGCATATTAGCCATCTGTTTAGGGTGATGAAATATTTGGCAGGAGGTAGTGATAATGGTTACGTAACAAAGTGCGTGTCGTTAATGCTACTGAGTTGTACATTTAAAATGGTTGAAATGGCCAATTTTATGGTATATATATTTTGCCACCATAAAAAATTCAGAGAGGGAGGAAGGGAGGGAAGAAAGAAGGGAAGGGAGGGAGAGAAAGAAGGGAAGGAAAGAAAGAGGGAGAGAAAGAGACCCAGACCAGCCCAGGGCCGAAGTCAGGTAGGAGCTAGGTGGGAAATCAGGCATGACATTCCGCAGAGAAAAGCTGGATTTCATGTCCGTGTTCCTACCTGTGCATATAATTTGTACCCCCAAGATTCCTCAGTGTAGAAGCTTGTTAGGGCGTTTGCAGATAGTCTGAAGGATAGGAGAGGGTTTGGCTGGAGCCATGATGAAGTGCACTCACTAGAATAAATGAGAGGTTAAGAATAAAACCAAAGGACCAACTTACATTTCCAAACCCACGATTTCAACAGAAGGTTTATGAGACCAACCTTGGGAGACTAACGTATAATTCCAACATCATTACTGAGTTTCTCAAATTCGTGTTTAATGAACAGTGACGCTGAGCTGGGAACAAATGCCGTGGGTGGAAAGATCACCAGTGTAGTCTCTGGGAGGTGCAATGCCCGAATGATATTTTGTGGATAATTGTATAACGAGGACGCAGTAATGCCACCAAACAATGGGCACACTGTTCCGAATGAGGAAGTAAACAGTTTCCAGTGCCGTCATCACATATTTGGTTTTTGGTTTTCGGGTTTTTGGGGTTTTGTTTTGTTTTGTTTTTTGTTTTTGAGATCTGATGTCTGATCTTGGAAAAATCTCATTTTTGACTGGACTCAAACTCAGAGGTAGAAACTCTCAGAGAGGACAGCCCCCGTCTCTCGGCAATCTGTTCCTGCTGCTTTGCTTTGACCTCTTTCATTCTCTTGGCCAAAAGTCGAGCATATTCTGCAACGTCTTCCTTACTTTTCTCAGCATGCTGTTTCCTCAGGGCAATTCGCCGACATCTGTGTCGGAGGACATTTGGACGCACGGAGTACCAAGGCGCTGGATCCTGGGCGCTCTGGTTCTAGGTTTCTTACCTTTTTTGTTTAGGGGCTTTCTCACAACATACGGGCGGACATCATCTTCTTTAGGGAGAGATTGAAAACTCTGCGGATTCTGCTGGCTCTTTGGGGCCCCAGGTGACAAGGCACAGTAGTATCAGTGAGAACACTGAGATTGGCATCCACAGTGCAACCCTGAACAGATTCGCACTTTCTTTCTCCAGTCCTCCTTGGTCTATCGCAGGAATGCTCCTTACCCAGCAGGAGGCGGACGAGGCTATGGGTCAAGAGCACCTGCTTCGTGGGGAAGCCTTGTCTGTCATCGCCTCCATTGCTCCAGACCACAAAACCTTCCATTCTTCGCCCAGAGCATCGGCAGCGACTTCCGTGGCCAGACGCTTCTTATTAAAGGTACAAAGTTTGCGTTTCTCATCCACGTCAATGAGTCTCTGGCAGCCAGTAGCTGGGAAAGAGCTGTTGCCTCTCATCCTAAAGCAGCTGGAGGCCTGCGAGGTGCCACGGAAAAGAGTTGCCATCACATGTTCTAAACACTTATGGGGACATTCGATTTTATAACTTTATCCAGAGAGCAGGATTCATCTGCTGCTAAATGGAACACCTGCAAGATAGAGGAGAGAAGAGGAATGGAATGTGTAGGGGCCCAGGGCAGGCCGGCCCGAGATGGGCCACTTTGGCATGAAGGTTATTCAAGCTGAAGGCAATTAAGACCCAGAGGGCTCAGTAGAAACTTTTGCCCTTCCCTTAACTACTTGGAAGAATTTAAATTGGGGATCCTTCCCAAAATAATGGTTATTACCACAGATAAGTTTTATCTGCGTGACCCATCTGTATGGCAAGGAAAATGTCCAATTACCAACATCTGCTCTGCTTGCTTGCCTGTGAATTGCATTCCTTCCCCCTGAAGTCCCCAGACCCTAACACCCTGCTCTTTAGTTCAGGATGACATATCTACCTCGTTGTGCCTGTCTTTGGGAATTTCCATGTCTGTTTGAATTCCCTGTATGTACCCTGTTAAATCTGATTTTCTCTGTCTCGTGTCAATTTGATTCTTAGTCCAGCTGCAAGGACTTTGAAGGGGCAGGATATTCTGGCCCCCCGACAAGTGATACCCCTTATTCCATTCCTGTGATGTTCTCACCCATGTCCTCCCTCGCATTTGTATAACTGGGGAATTGGATGACGAAATCTAGACAAAGTAAAGATCTCAATTCAACTTTACAGTTATTGAACGAATATTGATTGAGGGGCCGGATGGAAAGCCAACCATCTCCAAAGATGGGAAATAAATTCTTTTTTTTTTTAAGATTTTATTTATTTATTTGACAGAGAGAGAGACAGCCAGCGAGAGAGGGAACATAGGCAGGGGAGTGGGAGAGGAAGAAGCAGGCTTCCTGCTGAGCAGGGAGCCCGATGCGGGGCTCAATCCCAGGACCCTGGGATCATGCCCTGAGCCAAAGGCAGACGCTTAACGACTGAGCCACCCAGGCACCCCAGAAATAAATTATTCCAACCATGTAGATTTTAAATTCTGTTAGGTGGGATTAGAACAGATTTTGGACTATTTTTTTCCCCACTCTCAAGGTGATACCCTTCTGAATGTTTAATCTGGTGTCCCATGAATTATACATTTTTTTCTACTTTGGGGGGAACACAGTCTATTCCTGTCTCTATATGAGTTCTGAGGATCGTTCCCTTCGGTGGGTTTTCCCCCAGGCTTGGGTGATTTCTTCTCAATCATGCGCCGATCAGAATTCAGCTGTAGACTCAAAAGGGACTCTCTGTAGATCTCCTGAGCGTTCTCCCTGTCCCTCTTTCTGGGCGGAGCTCTCTTATGTAGCATAAGACCTGAGAGATGGGAAACAAAAAATATGATCCTTGTGGTTGCCCCAGCTTACTACCTGGAGAGAGTTTCTAGGCCTAAGCTCAGGGAACTGGACCCCAGGTGGAGCTTGGTAGAGCCCCTGAACTGAAGAAGGGGAACTAGTAGTCGGGGAGGACAGGAATTCACAGGCGGATTCCCCAAGAAGAGAGCTCCGCCCAGAAAGAGGGACAAGCATTGTTTCATATTTTGCCCATTTTTTCCTTGTTTCATGGGGGAGGGCAAATCTAGCCCCTGTTACTTCATTTTGGCTGGAAACAATCACATAGATCTTAAATTAGATGACATTATTAATTGCTGTCTCCCTTAAAAATTGCTCTTGACTCCCAACATATGTTATCTTTTATACTGAGGAGTTGGTTTACTGTCTTCAATATGAGGAAGGAGGGTTGTCAAGATAGGTGTCAGATGGGAGTTGGCAATTCTCTTTAATGATACTACAGGTGTCTCTGTAGAATTAATTAGCTACAGGTTGACCACTATGATGGATAGCGCTGGTCTTGAATTTGGCTTCTCATATAAATAAAATCTAATTGTAGTTTGAATTTCTAGATTCCATCTTACGAAGTCTCTTCTCTCTTTTTTTACAGTTGCATCTCTGGGGAACATCATGGGGTAACCTTTAGGATATGTAATCACTAGATGTGTAAGTGTAAATGCAAGCCACTTTATTTAGAGTGGTATGAATAAAACAGATCTTTTTTTAAAAAAGATTTTATTTATTTGAGAGAGAGAGAGAGAGAGCATGCGCGCGAACACATGAACAGGGAGGGAGAGAATCTCCAGCAGACTCCACGCTGAGTGCCGAGCCTGACAAGGGGCTCGATCCCACAACTCTGAGATTGTGACCTGAGCCAAAACCAAGAGTTGGTTGCTTAACCAACTGCACCACCCAAGTGCTCCTAAAATATATCTTGAGACAAAAGAAAAGGAAAACCCACAAACTTGGGGATGTGCCACAAATAGTCAAATAATGGTGTTGGAAACTCCTTTTGACAACTGGCAGAAGTTTTTATTTGGCCATGGACTGTCTATTTCATCATTTTCAGTGAGGGAGAATGTGTAGAAGACACCTTATATAGGGGAAAAAACACTAACTTCGTTTCTAAATCATTTAATCATTACTTTATAACTTTTAGGGTACCTTTGACTATATGATTAATTCACTGTCACATTTGTCAATCTTCTAATATTTTTGACTCTTTATTTGGCTTCATTGTCCATCCTTCCCTCAGGCCAGGTCTTCCCATCAGTTTCTGAAGTCCGTAAGTGCTACAAGGCACTAGGAATCAGTACATGCAATCATTAATTCATTCGATAACCTTGGACAAGTTATCCAACCTCCTTGAACCTCATTTTTCTTATCTGAACAATAGAGATAATAATCCTACCAATATTGAAGGAATTTTTCGGTAAGAGTAAGTGTGTGAGTGTGCGGGCGTGTACGTGCATGTGTGTGTCTACTGCAAGAACAATGCCTGAGTCATAATGGAAACTCAATAACCAATAGCTGCTATTCATTTTGCTCAAGCATCCACTGTCAGGAAAGAAGTATACATATTAATAAAATGTCTGTCATACCTCTTCCAGGGACTGATTTCTGAAATATAGCATGATGAAATTCTCAATGTCCGAGACTTCATCTATTAATAGCACAACCCATAAGAAGGTCATTTGTCCAGGCTACAGAGGGATTGCAAAAAAAAAAAAAAAAAGTCTCTCAACTCCAGGGATTTGAAATTTTTCCCATCTAATAGAGGCAACAGAGTCAGTGATATTTATCTCAGCTGTAGTCTCAGATATGATTGCTGAGATACCTGGCACTTACCAAGCCCACGGATCCTGATTTTGAATCAGTTCCCCAACAAGAGAGTTGACTTAAAGTTCGTATTCCTCTGTCAAAGAGCATTCAGATTTGGGTTGTCTGGTTTCAAGTGAACTATCTTTCAAATTTGAAATATATCACGCACTGACAATATTATGACTAATGGGTGCAGGGATCCATTCACCTTCCTGCCACCCAAGACAAGCCTCGTATGTAAGTTCCCTTTTCTAGTATTAAAATTATCACCTGCCAACCTGGAGTGGCCTGCTTCTTTCTTCAGTCTCTCCCTGACCTCTGAGTATGGGGGCTGGTTTCAGATTACACCAGGAAAGCTCCTGAGAGAGTTGCAAACCTACATACACATACAGTGGAATACTATTTGGCCATCAAAAGGAATGATGTACTGATACATGCTACGAAGGGGATGAACCTTGAAAATATACTAAATGAAAGAAGCCAGACACAGAAGATCACAAATTGTAGGATTCCATTTACATGAAATATCCACACTAGGTTAATCTATAGAAACAGCAAACAGAAAGTGGGGGTTAGGGGTAGGGGTGCTGGGTTTCCTTTTAGTTGGATGAGAATGTTTTGGAACTGGAGAGTGATGGTGGTCACACAACATTGTGAATATATTAAATGCCACTGAACTGTTCACTTTAAAACAGTTACTTTTGGGGCGCCTGGGTGGCTCAGTCACTTAAGTGGCCAACTGTTGATTTTGGCTCAGGTCATCATCTTGGGGTCCTGAGATCAAGCCCCACGTCAGGCTCTGCACTCAGTGGGGAGTCTGCTTGAGGATTCTCTCTCCCTCTTCCTCTGCCCCTCCCCCTACTTGCACTCTCTCTCAAATAAGTCTTTAAAAAAATAAAAGTTAATTTTGTTAGATCAATGTCACCTCAATTTCTAAAAAAAAAAAAAAAAGAAAGTGCTATCTTAAAATTAATGCACAGGTTTTAAGGGGACAACTTGATGAGTTTTAACTAGTGCGTTACCTGTGTAAACAACAGCCCCATCAAGAATAGAGCGTTGCCATCACTCCGGAACGTTCCCTGGTATCACTTTTCTTACCAAACTATTAACTCCCAGAAGCAAACATTGCTCCAATTTTAATTCCCATGGGTTGTTTTCCTCTGTTCTTGAACCCCACGAGTTGCACAGTGTGTGCTCTTTTGCATCTGGCTTCTCTTACGCAACAGAATTTTTTTGAGATTCATGTTGTTGAATAAATCAGTAGTTTGTTTCTTTTTACTGTTGAATGCTAATATTTCAGACCAGTTTATCTGATCTTCTGAGAAACATTTAGGTTGTTTCCAACTCTTTGTTATTATGAAGAAAGATGCAACAAACATTTTCGGTGGGCATATTATTTTATTGGGGGGAGTACTATCTAGGAGTGGAAATGCTGAATCGTAGGCAGATATATGGTAACTCACAAGAAACTGCTGGTGTCCCATAGCAGTTGTTCCATTTTACACTCACACGAGTCAGATGTGAAAGCCCCAACTGTATAACCTCTCCAACATTTGGTCTTGATTGCCCTTTAAATTTTAATTATTCTAGTGTTCTCTCATTGTCTTCAATTTGTATATGCATCATGAAATGGTATCTCCTTGTCCTCTTTAGGGGCACCTGGGTGGCTCAGTCGTTAAGCGTCTGCCTTCAGCTCAGGTCATGATCCCAGGGTCCAGGGATTGAGCCCTGCGTCGGGCTCCCTGCTCAGCGGGAAGCCTGTTTCTCCCTCTCCCACGCCCCCTGCTTGTGTTCCCTCTCTCGCTGTGTCTCTGTCAAATAAATAAAATCCTAAAAAAAAAAAAAGCGCCAGCTTTATTTACTTACATACAATAAAACTCACCCATCTAGAGTGTATAATTTGACTACTTTCAATGAATGTACAGTCATGTAACCACTACCATAATCAAGATACAGAGTAATGTCCCCCTGACCAGTCAATCCCCTCCCTCATCTACAGTTTCTGGCAACCACTGATCTGCTGTCACTACAGTTTGCCTTTTCTAGAATGTTATATAAGTGGAATCATAACGTACATAGCTCTCGGGCGCCTGGGTGGCTCAGTTGGTTGGGGGCTGCCTTTGGCTCAGGTCATGATTCTGAAGTCCTAGCATCAAGCCCCGCGTCAGGCTCCCCTCTCAGAGGAGAGTCTGCTTCTCCCCCGACCCCACCCCCTCTTGTGCTCTCTCACTCTCTCTCAAATAAATAAAATCTTAAAAAATGATAACGTACCTAGTTCTTTGTTTCTGGCTCTTTGACCTAGCACAATGCTCTTGAGATTCAGCCATATTGTTGCATGTATCAGTTTACTTTTTTGAGAGAGAGAGCATGAGTGTGCATGCCAGGGCGAGGGGCCAGGGGAGGCAGAGGGCGGGGGAGGGAGAGAATCCTAAGTAGGGTCCATGCCCAGCACAGAGCCAACGCAGGGCTCGATCTCAGGACTCTGAGATCCTGACCTGAGCCAAAGTCAAGAGTCAGACACTTAACTGAGCCACCCAGGCCACCCAGGAGCCCAGTTTATTCCTTTTTTATATCTAAGTAGTACTGAGCAGATATACCACAATTTATTTATTCAGTAGTTGTTGGATATTTGGGTTGTTTCCAAGTGTTTGCTACTATGAATAAAGCTGCTGTGAACATTCGCCTGCAGGAGTGAATTGCTGGGTCATATGCTAAGAGTATGTTTCACTTCACAGGAAACCACCAGTCTGTTTTCCAATGTACCATTTTGCATTCCCGCCAGCAACATAGGCATTCCAGTTGCACTGTATCCTCGCTGACACGTGGCATTTTCAGCCTTTCTCATGTGAGCCATACTACGTAAGTGGTGTCTCCTTGTAGTTTTTCTTGTATTTTGGTTTTCGTTTACTTTGCCCCTTTCCCACCCCACCCCCTTACATCAAGGGCTGACTTTCAGTAGATCCCGGTGAGGGAACTGCTCAGCTACATAGCAACCCAGACCCAGAAGCAGGTCCTCTACAAATAATTTTTTTTAAGATTTTATTTATTTGACACAGAGACAGCCAGTGTGAGAGAGAGACAAGCAGGGGGAGTGGAAGAGGAAGAAGCAGGCTCCCAGCAGAGGAGCCTGATGTGGGGCTCCATCCCAGCATGCCGGGATCACGCCCTGAGCCGAAGGCAGACGCCCAACGACTGCGCCGCCCAGGCGCCCCATACAAATTATTTAACACCAGGTTCTCCTTGAATGTGCCTTGCTAGGCTTACAAGGATGAGGCTCCCCTTCTGGCCACACCTGGGTCTCTGGAGGAGCAGCTCTCTGCTCGGGACGCTGCCCCCGCAGCAGGCACCTGGGAGAATGGGTGGAGGCCCAGCCACGACGCCCTAGCATTTGGCCTCAATAACACTCTGACTTAGAAGGTCAGTCATAATCCTACAGATGGTAGCTTCACCCCATTGGCTCCTGATTCAGCCACATACACCACATCTCTGAACCCGCATCATTATGGTTTTAAATGCACTTTCCTGACAGCTACTGTTGAAGGGTCCAATCTTTCCAAGCTAATTATCTTGATGAAATCACCAGGTTTGGTATCCCATGAATAGAATTAAAGTATATTTACACAACTAATGAATCATCGAGCCTTACATCGGAAACCGGGGATGTACTGTATGGTGACTAAGATAATATAAAAAATAAAAAAAAAAAAAGAATTAAAGTATATTTGATGAGCTTTATAACAGCAACATGCTATTGTAACAGTATTGTAGAATTGTTGAAATAACATGCTAGGTTACTATTACTTTATGGAAGACATATTTTTGGTGGTGTTACTTTATTTTAGAGTTTAAGTTTATTTAAGTAATCTCTACCCCGAACATGGGGCTTGAATTCACAACCCCGAGATCAAGAGTCACATGCTCTTCTGACTGAGCCAGCCAGGTGCCCCTAGCATCTATTTTAAATCTGCATGGAATGTTATCAGACACTTTGCCTAATGTTTTACATAATTCCTCCACCCTCATAACTACCCTATGAAGTATGCTTTGGTCTCCCCACTTCACCAATTGAAGCACAGAGAGAAAAGAGCTTTTCAAAATTGTGGTAGCTTTTCTAGTGACAGTCCCTAGCATTCTGTGTCCTAGTCCATCACAATAAAGGCACAAATAGGTTTTCAAAAACAACTATTGATCCTCCTTGTGTGCTTTCATCTATGCAAGAAATCTGCCAAGAGCAACAGAAGATTGCTTGCAGCTTTCATTGCTCCGAAGCTGATGAAAGGTCGTTGTCACAAGAGCATCTATCGATCCCTGGACATTAACGAGGATGCGAACTCTGCTCAGGTGGGGGTGGGGGGAGGGTCCAAAGTCCAAGGTTTGAGAGGCTGGATCAGAATCCCAAGTGGCATGACATAGAGGTCCCTCAGCTACACATCTCTGAAAAGTCTCAAAGCAGTTAGAGGAATTCAACCAATAAGATTCAACACGGCTTAATCTTAAATCTTAAGGACAAATCCAGAGGAAACGAGAAGGGGAGGTCCCGCAGCTGCTTTTGGTGACCCCCTTATTTGTGTAGCTAATTCAGCTGACAGGGACTTGGAAGTACCTACCATGTGCGGGTTATCTACCTCCTTCACAGCCCAATGCTGGATGGGTCTGGGGGCAACCCCGTGTGTTGTGTGGCCATGGTGATAGGGACAATTGCCCTCAATGAATAGCCTAAAATCTTAAGAACGCACCTGTAACAACTGTCCCTTGGCACAGCTGTTGGGTCTATGCATGTTCTTTGGCTCCAGTTCCAGCTCAAGGTCTCCTACTTTCTGGGCCCTGCTCTTCCCCCTTCCAGCCACCAGGTCCCCAGTGTTCCCTTGCTCTCTCTTTCTTATCAATGTTTCTCTTGGGATAGGACTGAGTAATTTCATTCAATTCACATACTTGCAATGCTTGATGTGTTTCTTGTCCCAGGGAATTGGCATTCTGTAAAATTTTTTTACATTATTTATTTGACAGAGAGAGAGAGAGAGAGAGAGAGAGAGAGAGAACGCACACACAAGCAGGGGGAGTGGCAGGCAGAGGGAGAAGCAACCTTTCCACTGAGCAGGGAGCCTGATGCGGGGCTCGATCCCAGGACCTTGGAATCATGACCTGAGCCGAAGGCAGACATTTAACCAACTGAGCCATCCAGGTACCCCAAGTATTCTGTAAAATATTAACCAAAGAAACCCCCAATGAAGAGTAAATCAGAATGAATCATGCTGGTAGTGTTTGTGTGGGGGTGATGAGGTATTATATAAGCCTGTTCTGGCCTTCCTCACCTCTAAAATGTCTCAGCTGCTTCACTTCCCTTGTGGAAAGGGCTTTACATTTCTTGCCTGCCTTCCCCTAGTCAAGGAACAGGGCTTGGACAGCAAATGGAGAAAGGAGTAACCATGTATTAAGTTCCCTTTACGTCCTAAGTACTTACTTAATTTTCACAGCCCTGCAATGTAGGTATTATTTTCATCTTATTTAAAATACCTGACTTTAGGGGTGCCTGGGTAGCTCCATCGCTTGGGCATCCAACTCTTGGTTTTGGCTCAGGTGGTGATCTCGGGGTCATGGGACTGAGCACCCCATTAAGCTTCACGCTTAGCGTGGAGTCTGCTTGAGGTTCTCTCTCTCTCCCTCTGCCTCCTGCCCCCCACCAATCAAGTGTTCTAAAATAAAATCTTAAACACCTGACTTTAAAAAGTTAGATGACATGCCCAAGGTCATACAGCAGAACTGAGATTAGAACCCGAGGTCAGACTACGAGGTCCGTGCTCTCTTCCTCTCACAACCTCACCTCTTCATTAGTATTCATTCTGAATTAGTTTCTTTCTTTTTTTTTTTTTTAAAGATTTTATTTATTTATTTGACAGAGATAGAGACAGCCAGTGAGAGAGGGAACACAAGCAGGGGGAGTGGGAGAGGAAGAAGCAGGCCCACAGCGGAAGAGCCTGATGTGGGGCTCGATCCCAGATCGCCGGGATCACGCCCTGAGCCGAAGGCAGACGCCCAACCGCTGTGCCACCCAGGCGCCCCCTGAATTAGTTTCTGATCCTGAGTGAATCTGAAGTGAACGGGAATAGTGGCCACCCTCCACGTCCCCACCCCAATCCCTACTCCATTGATCCAGAAATTCCCTGTATTTCTCCCGTCTCCAGACAGGGACTGGGTGTAAGTTACCAACTCAGAAAAACAGCGAACACGTTCTGACACTTACCGTACTACAGCTCCAAAGTTAAACTGTCGAAAAATTTCATTACTTCTCCCAAAGTCCTTATTTAGCTGAATACCTTATACTGTGGGTATTCATTGCTAAACATGTATGCTGAATGCTTAAGCAAGATTCAATTTCTCTCAAGGGGGAAGGGGGAATATAAGCCCATTCCTTTCTCCCATCCAGTAAAACACCCACACCTTCAGATGATGGGATGGAAATTAAAAATAATCTGTATAAACATGCTTTCAACTATTAAGGACACTTATTTTCATCCCTTACTTAACTGAGTAAGCCCTCCTCCCACCCCTGATGCCCACGCTGCCGCAACACTGGTCTCCTCTCGTTACAGGGATGCCTCCTGGGGACTCTCAGATGGCGGGCCGAAGGCCTGAAGTTGCTTTCCAAGGAGTAAACCAGTGCAGCCGGGCCTCCGGACCGAAGCCTCGCCCTGGACCAGCCACTCCAAAAGTACTGAAGCAGGTGGCCAGCTTTGTTAGGAAGGCCACGTCCTGCCCTCGTCACATGTTTGACATGGCACTAGGGTACTGCATGCAGGTAGGACACGGGGGAGCTGGCTTCAATTCTATCGGAAGGGACTGAACCAGAATGCCTATCCCGCTGGGCCTGACTCTGATGTCCTTGCAGCAGGTGCTGCCCCAGGCCTTTGCCACCAAGCTTTCTTCACAATTGTCAACATGGCCTTCAGACTGGCCAGCGGAGCCATCTGCTGGGTGGCCTTGAACCCAGGCAGGCCTCTCAGTGACTCTTCCATGGCTCCATCCCAACTCGCCACTTAGAGCTCCAGGAGCCACGAAGCAGGGTAATCGTCTTTCCAAAACTCCGAGAGAATGAAGGCAGAGAGCCCGAGGCCAGGTGGCTGCTCGCTGGGCACCACTGCTAGAAAAGCAAAGCAAAGAGACCATGGGGCTGGGGAGGGAGTGAGCTACCAGGAAGTGCTGGCTCGAGCAGGAGCACAGTTCGAGGTGAAAGCACCTTTCTGACCCGCCCTATCACACCGTGTCCTTCCCCTGGACGCCACTCTGCCCCAGGAGAGGAGCTCGTGTTCTTCGTAAGCACAGTTCACTTGGTCAACCTTTTCCCACACTCGCCATTCTACTGAGTGCTGGGGAGGGAGGCAGATTCAGTTAAGACTACAAGAGTTTCGTCGGCGGTCCGACTAGAAGGCCATACTACAGGGGTGACTGCTCCTGCTTGCCCTCGTGACCTGTGAGCCAGACCCCGCTCATCAGAGACAGTGAAGGGAGTAAGCAGAACCCGAGTCTCCCTGTGTTGTGGGGAAATCACAGCTCCTGCCGCCCTCCCCCTGGACGGTGTCCTTCGATGCACGGACACAGACAACAGCAACTGGGATTACCTGGGCTCCTTCCCTGGGGCCGCAGGCAATTTGCAAAGCTCACAAGACCTCTCACCTCACAGAGTGCTAAGCACTAACACCCAAGAGAGAGAAGGCTCAGGACTACTGGCTGCTGAGTAGATGGAGGAGGGGAAGCCCCGAGGGCTAGGATGATAGGAACCGGCTTTATCGTGTATGGCCTCTCCCTGTCTACTGAAGAAGTCTGAAGGTTTCTCAAAGGGGCTTCTCGGGAGAGGGTGTGGGGTGCGGGGCCTGAGGGTGAGACCTGAGGATGAGGACCTTTGGAGGGACCTCCTCAATTACAGGCAAAGGGCTTCAGGGCATTTTCTCCTCTAGAGCTCTAACTTACTCCCTGTACCAAGGTCTACAACAAACCACACACGGCTCTCTGAAGTTAGAAACCAAACCCTGCTTTATAAGGCTGAGTGGCCATCAGTGGCTTCTCTGTGGAGATATGAGGTACCAGCCAGTGAACCTTCCTCACCTTCTCCCCATTCCCACCACCCTTCCACCCCTCCAGATACCCATCTCTGCAATTCAACCACTTCAAAAAAATACTTTGAGGAAGGGGCTGGGGCTCAGGCTGGCTGGCCGGCCAGCCGGCCGGCCAGTTCCCATGAGGTAGCTAACACCGGTGCTCCTAGGCAGGGGCTAGTGGAGAGAGGCCAGTCATGGGCTCACAGCAGCCAGGAGTGAGTCACCGGTTGACTGGGAGGTGGGGGAAGCAGAGAGTCTCGAAGTCTGCCCAGAGTACTTCATCATAGGTAACATCTGCATGGAGAGGCTGGGCTCTTTGCTGGTGTCCTCACTGTCCTTGGAAGAACTGGGTTTCCCGGGGAGAGGAGAAAGGCCAGCTTGGGTCTTCCTGGGCTTAGGGATGGTCCCGTCTTCAGAGAGTGATATGCTTCCCTCGGAGAAGCTGTGTTTTCTGAAGGATACAGGTGGGGAAAGAAATGGCTGAGACGCTGCGTAGCTGGGGCTTTAGCCGGTGAGCTGCCTTCAGACCTGGACCGGGCATTCACAATATTAGGGGCTACGCACCGCAAGTAGATGGAGATAGAGGTAACCATAAAATACATCTTCTTTATCCGAAGGCTGGAGAGCTTGGTGCAAATGTGAACGTGTGAGAGGGGGCCTCAAGGAGCCCACAGGCAGCGGGCAGAGCTGAGGGGCTGTGTGCAGGTAACCCTGCACTCCAGCTCAGCTGTGCCGGGCAGACGGGGAGCCACCAGGCAGAGGAGACGGTGGCCGCATACCCCACCCCCCTCCCCCAAATGGAGAACACTGATCTCATCATCATCTGGGAAGAGAGGAAGAAGAAAACTTCCTGAACTCACACCCAACACCCTTCCCTTGCCCCGACAGCACTCACCCCAGCTTGCCAGTCTCTGATTTGGAGAGAGCACCGAGTGCCACATCACCCTTTGGGATGGTCAGAAGTGATGTTGGGAGAGACCACTAAAAACAAAGGAAGCGGTGAGGCCAAAAGGGCTAGGCAGAAGTCAGGCGTGAGTGTTTAGGGTCCTGGGACTCTCTCCCGGCTCTACGTCTGAGTGATCATGGGGCTCTCCTCTTCCCTACCCTTCAGGCATGGGCCCATCTGGGACAAATTCTCCGTTTCTCCAGATTCAGACAAGAAGCTGAGGCTACAAAGCACTCTTTGACCCTTGAAAGAAAGGTAGCCAGGGAATCCTGGAGGCCATTACTCCCTTGAAAGGGAAGGGTCATGAGACACAGAGAGAGGGCCCCAGGGAGAAGTGAGAGGGTCTGGACCTACGTCCGACCCATGCTGGACTCTTAAGGTGGAGGACTGAGGGTGCTGACTGGAGGTGTCCTCCTCCCCCGCAATGGCGTCACTCACCATTGGAGCAGAATCAGAGATGGCTCCTGTGTGGAACCCTTTGTAGCACCAACTCCGAAGCAGATCTACTCCTAGGAGAAGATTAGCAGGGGTGGGACTTAAGAGGGTGGAATCGACTGGTCAATTCTTCTCATCAGGGAGGCCCATTTCTCTGTCTCCTATAATCACTCGCTAAACACGGCCTCCTGTGGGCAAGGAGGACATATCACCTTTGAGCTTGTTGCCATGGTACTTCTGTTCCCACTGGGTGGTGAGAATGTTGAAATATCGTGGCTGCTCAAAAAAGCGGAGATAGCGAGAGGAGATTCGAGAAGGAAAAATTCGTTCAAATTGACCACGGCGAGAAAACTCATCCTCCATCTCCACCAGAATCCGAACGTCATCTGGCGTCAGGACATCCAGTACAGATGCGTAGAAGTCCTAAGGGACAAGGAATGGAGAGCAAGAGCGTGTGAGAGGAGTAGGAGCTGGAGGCAGAGAATCAAAAAGCTGGGGGACAGTGAACACAGCTCTGCGGTCCTAAGGCTCCAGGACTCCCAAGGGAACACCAAGGCTGACCTCGTCTGTTCCCAAGCCTACTGAGCTTTGCTGTTGGAGAAGAGACTCTTGGGCGAGTCCCTGGAGCACAGAGGTTTTAAGAGGTTTGCTGGATGGAGTCAAGATCAGAATCTAGGGGTGAGATGTGGCAGCCGCCTTCGGTCGACTACTCTCATCTGCTCCAAGAAGACATCGAGCCTCCCTGGGGCTCACTGCATCTCAAGGAAAGCAGCCCAAAGGGTCTACAGCTCTGACAACAGGGGATGGCTAGTATAGCATCTGGCTAAGAGCGGTGGTTGACCACGTGATAAAGGCCATCAACTCTCTCCTGGAACAACGCATATGCCAGCAGGTCCCTGCACACCAAGGGAACCCGGAGCTGGGTCAGGAAACCTTGTCTTAGAGGGAAAACTGCTTGCCTTGGGCTCCCAAATGTTTCACCAGGGAAACTTTCTGTTGGCACTTGGGGGGTGGAGGGTAATCTCCTACCTGATCAGGAATTTTCTGGGTGAGATAATAGGCTTTCTTCATCTTCTGTGCAGTGAAATGCTCCGGGGCCATTCGACATTTACCCCTGGGGGAGCTGGGCAGGCTAACACGGTGGATGGAAGAGAAACAAAGGGTAAGGTCAGCAGCCTCACACCCTGAGAACATGCGGAGACAGCGTCCACCTCAGGACTCTTAGCGTAGCTGGTGGCGGAAGACAACTCCTGGGTGGGGTCCGGGGACTCACTGGGGTACCAAGCTGCAGTGGTTTGTTGGAGGGAGTCACCCCCTTCTCAAGAGAAGACAAAGAAGTTTGGACAGATATTTGGTGCTCGAGTAGATGAGACTGCAATGCACTCTACCCGAGTCGCTTGTCAGAGACCAAGGACTGTGGAATAACTAGAAGAGTATGAGGCACCCGCACTGGCTTGCACTTCAGTGGTAAAAAAAAGGACCCTGGAGTAATCGCTGCGTATGTCAGTTTAGTGGAACTTGGTGGACCCTCCTCCATACCCAGTTCAGCACTGGCTGTGCGACCCTGGGCGCACTACAGGACTCCCTGCCCGGTTTCCTCACCCACGTCACTACGATTACTGCTGACAGACACCAAGATGGCCTCCATAGAGCTCACGGGATGGCAGGTGTCAAGTGACAGCCACAGACAGAGCCACACAGGCGTCTACGAGGCATGGTGGGGAAAGCCAGTGTTGTTCCCAGAAAATCAGAATTGGAATCCCAGCTCTACCACTCTGTAGCCGAACAGCCATGGGTGGGCTGCCCAATCCCAGTGACTTCCAGTTTCCTCATCTATAAACTGAGGATACTAATACCAGCCTCATGGGGGGGCGCCTGGGTAGCGCAGTCGTTAAAGCGTCTGCCTTCGGCTCAGGGCGTGATCCTGGCGTACCGGGATCGAGTCCCACATCAGGCTCCTCTGCTATGAGCCTGCTTCTTCCTCTCCCACTCCCCCTGCTGTGTTCCCTCTCTCGCTGGCTGTCTCTGTCAAATAAATAAATAAAATCTTAAAAAAAAAAAAAAAAATACCAGCCTCATGGGGCTGTGGTGGAGATAAGTTACAGGTTTCTCCTTACACACAGCAGGTCCCAACTAAATATGAGCTCCCGGCCCTCCAGAGTGGTTCCAAGAGGTTTGGGGCCGTGGTGGTGAAAGTCCATGTGGAGCTGGCTTCATGAAGATGCTGCCCTCAGCTAGGCTCTCGTGGGTGGGGGAGGTCCCAACAGGGAGGTCTGACTGAGGGGATTTTCAGGAAGAAGAACCCCATGAGCAGAGGAGGGGACACGACGGAGGGACAGTGAGAAGCCACACGCATTCCAGAGAGGAGAATCAATCACTGATCCTTCCAACTCTGAGGTTCTAGGAGCGACTGCTTTGTCAGAGCACAGGAGCCAGGAAGAGGAGTAGAGGGAGGGGGCGCCTGGGAAAAGGAGGCCGGGGCCTCGAATGTCCCTGTGAGGAGTTAAAAGCTGATTCTGCAGGCCCTGTGGAGATTCCTGAGCTGGGAGCAACATAACCAGGCATGATTTTAAGGGGCACTGACGTGGGAAGAGGTGTGCAGGAAGACTGGGGGCAGACTGCGCAGCACGGGAGACCAAGCAGGAGGGGGCGCCCACAGGGCTGCTCCTGCTGCCGGCCGAGCCACAGCCAAGCAAGGAGGCTGACCTGGCGCTGGAGCGGCCGGAGCTGCTGGAGCTGGACACGACATCCTCTGCGTTGGGCAGGACAAAGCCCGCCAGGTTCAGAAGGTCACGGATCATCTGGCCTTTGATGCTGATGTCCAGTGGAGAGTTGGAGTGCAGGCTTGGGGGAAAGGGTACAAGGAGTAGTAAAACAGTTTCCGGCTATGCGCCCGAGTCAGTGCCAGCCCCGTTTATACCCTGCCTTCCCGACTCCTGAGCGCCATCATGGGCGACTTCTTGCCCCACAGAGAGTGAGTAACCTCACTCAGGGTGCTTCCTGACTATGACCTTCATTTGCCAGGGGAAAATAATGAGGTAGGGATCAAGTTGAAAAGAGCAACTTTTAATAACCTCTCCCCATCCTCAAAAGAAATCTTGAGATAATGGCGTAGAATGAGTGAATGAGCAAAAAACAGATCATGAAGGGAAAACACAAATTTTGGTGCAGGAAAGGTCTTCCCAAAGTCAGCAAGACTAGAGTGGAAAGAGGACTGTGAGGATACAGGCAGGGTTGTACTCTGAGTGCCCTGAGAACCCACCTACCTCGGGGAGATGTTGACCTCCAGGACCCAGGGCTTGAGGTTCTCGTCCAGCATGATGTCGAAACCAAAGAGCTCATGGCAGCTGTAGGGCCGTCGCACGTACATCTTCAGCAGGCTGGTCACATAGGGTTCTGACCTGCTCACGGGGAAGACCAAGCAAGCCTTCAGCGCGATTCCCGGGGGGCCCTACCTACAGCTGCCCTGACGGGGGGAGCTGCCTAGAGATGGGAGAACAGACACAACCCAGGAAAAGCAGCCCCCAAGAGATGCCTCTGATCTGGAGCCAGCTTCGGAAGACGAAGTTCAGTGAAAGAGCAGAATTCTATCCGCTCCTTCCTAGTCCCTGTCCTCGGAAACTGACGCACAGCGTGGTCAGTGTCTGGGGCGCAGCCGTGTGGAGGCTCACGAGCAAAGGGGCTCCAGCGGCAGGTCCCACACCCAGGGTGGTAGTGTGACTCACGAGATGATGGTTTTGACAACAACATCCTTTATCTTCTCCCAGATGGCATCACTATTGACTCCCTTCTGGCTCAGGTAGTTCCATAAAGCCTTCAGTGCCCTGCAAGGCAGGGGGGAGAGGGAGGCAGAGTCTGGGGTTATATTCTATGAATGGGTGATGAAGAAAAGAGAAAAGAAAAAGGAGTAAGAGGTCCAAAGGCGTTCTCTCCATGTCTCTTCTTTTGAGGTTTTCAATGAAGAAAGATAGGAGCCTGGATGGAAACAGACCAATTCTGAATTGCCCAGTGTTTACATAACCTTTGAGTTTCACATCAATCTTCCACTGACCAAGCCCCTGAACCTCCCCAAAGCCCAGAACCCTGTGTTCCCCTAGGCCTCCGCCTGACGGGGACGCTGCCTGGGTACCATTTGTGGCCCTGGCAGGCCGTTTCATCCGCATTGGCCTGGTACTCGGCATTCTTTTTATTGACACTGTAGTTGGTCAGGTGCATGAACTTGTTGCCGAGGCTCTTCATGGAAGGGGAGTACCTGGAAGTGAGGAGAAAGGCAGAGGTAAGACAGGGAGACAGCAGGTAGACACAGGTCCAAACATTTCCCCACATCCTGAGGAGGTCGAGGACAAGCAGACAGATCTTTTCAGACGCACAAGAGCCTGAGAAGTATGGCTGCTGGCAAGGTTTCTAGAATACCACAGCTCCTTTATCATGAGCCACTCAAAAGACTCAGGAAAATAGTATGTTTACTCATTTCTTATAAAGGGAGATGACACAAGATACAGAAGAACAGCCCAGTGCAGGAGAAGCGTGGGACATCTCCTTCATCCCACCTCAGTTCTGCGGGAAGACCCACCTACATTCAGTGCAGGAGAGAACCTTCTTGTTTCCTCTTCCCCAAGTGACAATGCGATTTATAATAAGAAATTTACACGTGTGTCTCTGCCCCTGGTTCCTGGCGCAGAGCTCCTAACGCCCACGTAAATTCCTCAGTGGCAAGAGCACTACGAGCATCTTTTGACTAATAATTGGTCTTTGACCCCAGTTCCCGACACACAGCTCCTGAAACCTGTATAGTTTCCTGGGCGATAGGAGTGTCTCGTGTTCTAATGAGGCGAGTTTGGGTGGGTTCCTGGATAGGGTCTGATCACCTGACAGACCAAGCCATGATTAGGAGCTTGGAATTTTCGGCCCTGCCGCCCCTCAAAAGGGAGAAGGGCTAAAAACAGAATTAATGATCAATCATGCCTACGTGATGAAGCCTCCATAAAATCCCAAAAGCACAGGGCGCGTGTTCTGGGTGGGTGAGCCTGTGGGATGTGCTGGGATAGTGGTGCCCAGAGGCGGCAGGGGAGCGCTGCACAACTTGCCACACATGCTGCCCTGTGCCTTGTCTCTGACACCTCACCCTGTCTCTTCTATGTGGCTGTTAGCCTGTAACCAGACTTTACCATCTCCTTTCACGATAAGCTGCTCTGGCAGACTAATGGGAGCTGAGAAGGGGTCCCAGGAACCTCTGACTTCTAGCTGACCAGTCAGAAGCACAGGGGGCACCCGACTGGCTCGGATCCGCCGGGGGAGGGTGCGACCAGCGTCATACGGGGAGTTAAAATGCAGGACCCGGCTGGTGTTGCAGAGAACTGCTTCCTGTGGGGAAAAGCTCCATGCATTTGGGGACCAGAAGCGTCAGAGGTGAAGTGCTCTCTGTAACAGGAGACGCACAGGAGGAAAGGAAGATTGGGTTTTCCAAACACAGCCCTCCTTCTCCTTTGCCAACAAAACTAGCACGACGCGGTGTTTTTCTGCCTGGCGTCCTCCAGTTTCCCTCACTCTCAGGAAAACAAATCCCCAGAGCTGTCGGGGTGAGGTCTCAGCACGACCACATACTTGCAACTGGCAAAGCGGACGAGTCCATCTGAAAAGAGGTAAATCCGTAGAGGGTCGTAGGAGGTGACGTAAACATAGACTCGCAGATCGAACTTGCTGCCGCTGATGAGGTAGGGTCTGTGTAGATACCTACACAGGGAACGGCCAGCTTTAGGGACGTGGCCGACGAGACAGGGCTCAGCGGGCAGAGCAGCAAAAGCCAGCGAACAGTCCCCAAGGTGAGGACCTTAACACCGCGGGCTGAAGGGGGTCAATGGCTGGGAGGACAAAGGGCAGAAGAACCCTAAAAAAGGGAACCTCCGGGCTGAGGAGATGGGAGGATGAGGGCTGGGATGGGAGCTGGAGGCGGGCTCACCTCTGCACCAGGAGGGGCCTTCGCTTGGGGAGCTGACTCCACTTGTGAATGACCTGGATGCCAATGCCTCGGGCTGACGCTGGCTAGAAGTCAAGTGGCAAGGAGAGGAGATTTGCTGCCCTCGTTCCCACTCTCAGACCACGGCCCGCCGCCCGCCGCCATCCACTCACCGGTTTAACAATCCACTTTTGGCGGCTGCTGCTCTCCCAGGCTTTGCGCAGGAGCTTGGCATCCTGGGGCAGGATGAAGGACTGAGGGAAGAAGCTGAACTCCTTCTTGCCAAAGCGGCTCTGCATGCGAGACAGGTTCCGCCACAGTCGGTCCTTTCGCCCAATCTGGAAGGAACCTGGGAAGTGGTTTAGCTACAGAAGGGACAAAGGGTGAGAGCAGGGAGAGGGCCGAGGTGAGGCCAGGAAGACAGCAAGACTCTCGGGTGTCCTTCCAACCTCCTTAGCGACACTCTGAGCTCCTGATCCATCTGCCCACCGCCATCTGATGGTAAGTACTCTCTTGCCGAGCACTCACCAAAAGATGATTAAAACACAAACAAAACACATCAAAATGGAGTGCCCCCAAGGAGCTGATAGCTCATGAATAGCCAGAGAACAGTGATTAAGCCAGACATGCTATTATTCCCCTTAAGTGCAAAGAAAAAGCTGTTTTAAGTCTTTTATAGTAACAGCCTGTAGGGCGAAGACAGGAAAGTACTCGGCCTTCGCTAAGTCTGGGGGCAAGGGACTCCTTTGTCGCAACATGAGACCAGAGTTCTCTGTGCGTATCCAGCTTGGAGGACCAGAGGCAATGCACAGTAGTCACAGGAGAGACATGATTCACGGAAATAGTGCCATATCCCAAGACACACCAGAGGAGAAAAGTGTCTTTAGGGGGCTGCAGCTGCCCGGAGCTGTATGGCACCCGCGAGGGCCCCGCTGCCCCCCTCCTCCCGCACCACCTCCGCTCCTCTGTGCACGTTCCTGGCTTCTCCGTGGTCATCTCCTTTTTCCCCACGGCCCACACCAACCTCCTCCTGCCTAGCCCGAAGTCCAGGGGAGGGGCTCCCCAGAAAGGACCCCTACCTTCTGATGCTCCCGAATGGATCGGAAACTAGGAGACTTCATGTGGTGACCCCAGCAGCCTAGCCAGTCATCATTTCCTACAGAAGGCACATCAGGGAGTCAGTCCTGCTAGCAGCTCAGTCCTTGGGACAGAGAGGCTCAGAGGCCCCAGAAATACCGCTAGACCTGGGCACAGCTCCCAGACCCAGTTTCCTAAGAGTCACCATGGAGCTGTCCTACATGAGACTCTAGAGTCAGGAACAGAACGGCTCTCTGTCTTCTAACTCTGAGGACCAGGCTCCGGCCTGGTGAGATTTCAGAGCTGCGTCTTCCTAGGAGGTGGCAACTCCAGGCCAGGGCGCCCGTACAGCAGGACGTATCTCGGGCCCTCCTCCCATCCGGAGCCCACCTGTCAGGGCAGAGGACAGGCTCGCAGTAAGGCTGGTGACTCACTTTTGCTGATTTTGAAGTGGGACCGTCCAATGGTCTGCTTGACAATGTTGGGGGTCACTGTGCTCATCTTCCACCGGAGCAGTTTCCTCTGCTCCCAGGGAAGTTTCTCCACTGGGAAAAGGGGGCGGGAGGTGAAGAAGAGCGGGAGAGTCAGGGTTAGAAGTGGAAAGGTGGCACAGCTGCTCAGCGTTCCCTAGCGAGACATGTCACTAAGGAGTGTTCCAGGCCAGAGTTTCAAAGGCACACCCTTGGTGACAGAAAGGGGGGCCACAGTGGGGTGAGGAACGCGGATAGGAGGGAGGTTGGAAGGGAGAAGAAGCAAGGTTAGAGGACAAGAATGAAGCATGAGATTATGGGGCTGACAAGGGTCAGCTCAGGGACAGACATGGAGAAGTTCCCCGTTATCAGACTGGTGAACCAGGCAAGGAACCGAGCACCAGAAAGGCCATTCTGGAAAGCCCCTTGCACCCTACTGCCACCTCCTCCTAACTTCGCTAGCATCCTTCTCCTGGGGGCACTTCTGGGCTTAGCCACTTGGCCAGGGTTACCTCTCTCATCCCGGGTGCCAAAATAGATGGTAGGGGGCACGTTGGGAAAGAGGCTGTAGATGAGGGCTGGTCGGACAACTTTCTCACTGGAGAGGGGCTTGGTTAGAATCTCCGCACAGCTCCTAGGATGCAAAACAGATGTGTGGTAGAGAAAGGGGAGACCACAGCCCTGAAGTGCTGTGACTGTGTCATTTCTTTCGGGGTGCGGCCTTTCACATTGTGATTCTACAAAGACAAGTACTCAGTAATTATTTTGCAAGCAGGAATCCATACAGTGCCAGGGCTAACACCGTTACATGTCACCTAAAGACCAGATCTTCCGGTACTTCCTTCCGTGATACAGCTCCAAAATCTCCGGTGACAAGCCACAGGCAGGGGAAGCCCCTGGAAAGAGTGGTTCTGAGAGCAGGTACGCGACACTTGAACAAAGGAGTAAATGAGGAGAGAAAACAATTGATATGGAGAACGAAAAAGAAGGAAGAGCAGAAAAGACCTAGGAAGAAGTATAGAGAGCTTTAAACAGAAAAAGGAAAAAAAGCAACAGAAAGAAAAGAAATAGGGATACTTCTAACTCATTTTATGTGTAGGTTAATCTGAAGATATGCAGATGATGAAGGCTCTTCTCCATTCTGGAAATGATCACGGACACAGGTTTTTATGTAACAGTGAGGTAACACGGGTCAGGGAATCTGGGGCAGTGGGCCACGGGCTCCAGCTGTTGCTCCAACAGTGCCTCGGCCAAGGCGATCTCAAGGGATCTCTAAAAACTGAACCCCTCAACTATGTATCGGGAACACGCGGACAGACCCAGACCATGTCTTTAAATAGCATCGGGAAAGGAGAAAATAGATGTGACTCTCTCGACGGAGCTGACATGACCCTCAAAGATTTACCGTATCAGCTTATTCCACCCGCTACTGCGCAGAGCAACGGAAAGAGGCACCAGTACGGACAATACTTCAGTGTTTCAAATCTTCAAGATCTTTAAAGAATGAGACTGGGTCAAGTTAAATACTAATTCTCAGTTAAATAATTCCAATGAATTCAACCCTCAATTCCTCATTTCCCAAATAGTTTATTTCAAAGGCTTTTAATTCACAGAGTTTGCGAATTTAAGATTGCTGAAAATCAAGGAGAAGGAGTTAAGATTTAGAAACAAAGACAAGATAGGAATGTAAAATGGTATAGCCACTCTGGAAAAGTTTTGGCAGTTTCTTAAAAAACTAAACAAGTGGGGCACTTGGGTGGCTGGGTCGGTGGACTAGGTCACAATCTCAGGGTTGTGAGGTCCAGCCCCACACCAGGCTCTGCACTCAGCTCAGAGTCAGCTTGAGATTCTCTCCACCCCCCCCCTGCTCCTCCCCCTGCTAGTGCTCACTCTCTCAATAAATAAATACAATCTTAAAAAAAAAAAAAGCCCAAAACAAACACTAAAACATGCAACTACCATATGACCCAGCAACTGCACTCCAGGACATTGATCTCAGAGGGATGAAGACTTATGTTCACACAAAAATATGTACAAGAGGGCTGCCTGGTTGGCTCCCTTGGTAGAGCCTGTGACTCTTAATCTCGGGGTCGTGAGTTTGAGCCCCACATTGGGTGTAGAGATTACTTAAAAAAATAAAAAAAATTAAAAAAAATATATGTACATGAGGTTTACAGCAGCTTTATTTGTAAGAGCCCAAACTGGAAGTAACGCAAATACCCTTCACCAGGTAAACGTACCGTGGTGCATACATCCACACCACACAACACTACTCAGCAATGCCTGCAACAGCCTGGATAAATCTGCAGCAAACAGGCCGAGTAAAAAAAGCCCATCCCCAAAAGTTACATACGGCAATCATTCTATTTGTATAATATTCTTGAAACGACTAAATTATTATAGAACAGATTAGTGGTCGCCAAGCATTAAGGAGGGGCTGGTCATAGGAGGGAAGCAGGTGTGGCTATTAGGGCAACAGGAGGGATTCCTGCATCGTGGACATATTTGAGCCTTGACTAATGTTAACATCTTGGCTGTACTGCATCGTATTAGTTTTGCCAGATGTCACCACTGGGGGAAACTGAGTAAAGGGTTCAGGGGATCTCCGTATTATTTTTTACAATTGCATGTGAGTCTGCAATTGTCTCAAAATCAAAAGTTTAAGGAAAAAAAGGCAGAAAATGTTTGTTGGCTGCCTCTCGAGAGTACTGGACGGATCATCCTCAGGCGCCTGGCTTCTGGTCTACCAGTGTTGGAGACTGTGACCCCACAACAGTTAACTTCTCTGGTCCTCAATATTCATATCTGAAAAAAAGAGGCTGGACTTAATGACCTCCAGCTCTAAAATTAAGTGATTCTTAGAAAAAGACTATGAAACAGGAAAGGCAATAAACTACTGCTAGGTAGAGAAATAGAGACAGCGTTTTCAATGACCTTTCTATAACTGTCAACTTTTCTATAATAAAGCACAGAAATCTCCCACAATTTGGAAAAAATGATTTTAGCAATCCAAAAGTATTTCTGATTTTAGTCATCCTCACAATGCAAAGTGGTTTGGAATTCATCAACCTCCATTTGGTTGAAAATCCACCTTTTCAGCCTTGTATAGATAAGAAGGTCTGTACATCTTGTAGGGGTTAAATTAATCAACAAACGAATTATGAGCAAACACCTTTTGAGAATTTTATCTTTACGTAAATCAGAAGAGTTAAGTAAAGGGCCGTGCCGCTGTCTCACAGGAGGCCTGAAGACAAAGCTAGAGCGTCACTAAGTGTGGAAAAGGTGAGACTCCAAGTCGATCACATGTTGAACATCCTTCTCTTACGTGGACAGCAGAGGTCCTCAGTCAACATCCAGATGCACCTTTGTTTTTCTGGACGGAGGACAGGTTAGGCTCAAGGTAACAGAACCGAGGCACTCTGAAACTGGTGCAGTCGCCGCCGCCATCACACGCACAGAGCTACAGCTTGCCTTGTCCACACCAACCAAGGCATGGAAGGTCCCCGTGGCTTCATCCAAGGCACAGCAGACCCGGAGAAGAGCAAGCTGCATGCGCGTGCTGCGTATGATAGGTATGGGCTAGCCTTGACACATGTGGCTTTTCACTGAAATTAGGAGAGACATTTTGCAAGAAAAACAAAACAAAGCTCACCAATTGCCAATACTTGTAACTTTGTTTTTCTTTTACATTTTCAGTAGAAGTTATTTTTAAAAAGAAAAAACTTTAATGTTTAATACTTTGGGGAGGGGGTTTCTTGATAATATTTAATAGACTAATAATGAGGCAAGGCGGCAAGTGGTGAGGGGAACAAGATTATGTTGGAGTGCTACCTTTCTACCCGAAAGCTGGCATATATGATCCTTTAGCAAGTTCCAAAGATCTTTAGCACAATGACATGCCCTCGTTTACTGTAACTTCCTCACAGTCCTGCATTCCTTCCTCTCCCCTTCCTCTCCATCTCAGTTCCGTAGCATCCTCCAACAACCTGTTTTATAAAAGAAGGGCCTACATAAAGAGACTCACTTTTTGGTTCCCTAGTCAGAGACAGATATCGCTCAGACTCCACCAAGGGCAGTCAATAAAATAATCTAGATTTAATAAAGCTAGAGGGTTTTAAATTCAATTTCTTATTATTAATAGGTTAATGTCCATCTTATTTCCCCTAACAAAACTAACCTCAGAAAGAAGCATTTCACAAAGCTCCAATTAGTGGCATACTCATCTCAGAAACTGCGTCTGATAGTGGGGCACATTTATAATGCAAGGTGGCAATTACCCTCATGTGAATGGCCAAATACTATGTTTCTCCATTAACTGCTTATTAATTTTCTTTTTACTTGAACAATTTCTTGGAAACTAATGACCAAACTGCAGCCTAAGAAACATGGTACTTTTTTAAAGCCCAAATGATAAAATATGCTTCTAGTCCCTTCCACTGGTCCTTGTTTGAAAATTAAAGTCTCAAATGTAAAAATCTGGTAAAAATGAGTTACAGTTAACATTAATGACTTTATAATCTTTTTTTTTTAAAGATTATTTATTTATTTGAGAGAGAGTGCATGAGCAAGCAAGCGGGGCTGGGGGGGGAGAGGGGGGTGAGGGAGAGAATCTTCAAGCAGACTGCCCACTGAGCGAGATCATGATCTGAGCTGAAACCAAGAGTTGGACGCTCAACCACTGAGCCACCCAAGAGCCCCTCTCTTTATAATCTTAAAGAGATGGCAAACGAGCCTGTACCAATGATGGACACAACACTCACCGAGAGATCACTGCTACTGACTCGCTGGTGGAGACAGCACTGAATGAGGAGCACTCTGAGTCTCCTGGAGGGGAAAGAGCAGAGAAGTTCCAGCAGGAAAGCCTGCTACACAAACCCACCAAGCCCAGGCAGCTCTTCCTCGGGTATCCTGGCTCAGCCTTCCTGAGGAGCCACGGGCACCACCCTGCAGCCTTGCTCTGCCCTCCGTGAGCTTGTCAGTAGCACAGAGAAAAGACTGGTGGACCGCAGGGCTGGTGAAGCAGTTTCCCAGAAGCCACTGCTGCCCTTAGACCCACGAGGCAAATGATCACTGTAGGTGATAAAGTGAGTCAAGGACCCAGTATACAACTGTTAGCCCCATTCCCTCGCAGGTGGTGACCACTTCCCAGCTGCAGGTAAGAGAGGGTCCCTTACTCACTCACCCTCTTCCTCTTCATTCTCATCATGGCTGCAGCAGTCCTCCAAACCATCTACTAGCTCTTCTTCTAGATCTTCAGCCTCACCCAGGTCTAGCTGGGGGTCTGTGGGTGAACTATAAGAAAGAATCATGCCCCAGCCCAGTCCGTAAGAGAGATCACAACTAGATTCTCATTCCTTCATCACCTCCCAGTGTTTGTCTCTTCCCCACTCACCAACCTGCTGTCTCTTGCCCAGATCTCACAACTCATTTTTCTTGCCCTCAGAGCTTAGGTCTAGCCATAGTTCCTCAACCCTATGGCCCCTGTTGTGCAGGGACACACTCTGTCTCCCATCTTCTCGGAAGTCCCTCATAGCACTTCAGTGCAAAATTCTGCATACAAATCACCATCAACGAATGTCTGATAATTGATTTCAAAAGTCCCTAGACCTCTGAGAAATCAGAGCACGCTGGTGGACCACGCTTCCGGAGAAGTAACAAGGCACGAGAGAAGGAGCCAAGTTTGTGTATGCCCTAACTCTGAAACGGCTATCAAACAAGGGATGACAGAGAGCCTGATTTGGTTTGGAATTAAGTAGAAAAGTCATAGGCCCCAACATTTGGTATTATTTCTTCCTGGTTGTAACCTAAAGCAGGGTCAGCAAACTCTTTCTCCAAAGGATTAGATAGTAAATCTTTTCAGTTTTATGGGCCATTCAGTTTGTTGCAACTACTCAACCCTACCAATTTAACAGGAAAGTAGCCACAGACAGCAGTAAAGGGATGGGCGAGGCTGCGTGTCAATAAAACCTTATTCATAAACGCAGGCAGTGGGTAAGATGTGGCCCACATGCTGGTCCAGTTTGCCAACTTCTGCCCTAAAGTGAAAACCAAAATTCCAGGGCGGCCAAATAATAAAACACCCTTCAGGGATGTAGGGTCAGTGTCACCAAATTACGGTGTATACATTCTGCTGCTCTAAAGGAATCAAAAACTTTCTCGAACTTACCTGATACCCCTAGCAGGGGAGTCCGGCCCCCTGGCTTCCTTCAGCCCCTCCTTCCCAAGCTGGCCCAGATGGATGGAAGACAGGCGGGTGGCCACGTCGGCGACACCAAGGGGCTGAGGGGGAGAAGGCAGAATGGGAGTTTTGTCTTCTCCGGGTGGTGGGGAGTCAATCGCAGATCCACAGGCAGGGCCGTGGCCGAGCGCACTGGCATGTGAGGCAAGGAGGTGAATGCTGATGCGTTTGGTACAGAAGACTGTACTGTCCAACTCCAAGGTGTCCGAGGCGCTAGGGAGGATCGCACTGCTGGCTCCGGCATCTTCCTGAGGGAACTGCTGGCCTGCCACGGGAGGTCTCCACTGCCGGTTCCTGCTGAGGAGATCACACTGCAAGCCGGGGCTCATGAAACAAGACTGTTCAAACTGGCAGCCTTGCCTTGGCTTCTTCTCAAAGCCTCTTGCAGTCAGCTTCCTCACGGCCTCGGTGAACCGAACCTCCTTGGTCAGAGCCTGAGAGACAAAGTCGCCATCCAGGCCACACGGACGCGGCTCTGCTCTTGCGGCGAAGCTACTCCGGCTGTACTGGGCAGAGGCAACACTGGTGGTCAAAGTGTCCACGGAGCCGGGGGCAGACAGGGCGCTGCGGGCGGGGGCGTCACCCAGGACGGTGCCGCTGCTCCTGGGTACCTTGTGTTCCACAGGCTGCAGTGCACAGTCTCCGGTGCCCCCCGAGTGAGGCCAGGGCACCAGATGGATCTTGGGTGGGGATACTGGCTTCAGGCCCTCCGCGGCCTGCGGTAAAGGCACTTTAGTGCTATTTGGCCGCATGAACGAGTTGTTATTGAGCACGGGCTTGTAGGACGAGGAGGAGGAGGTGAGCGGAGACGGGATCTTCCCTGAGATGGCAGCGGCCAGGCTCTTCCCCGAAGGGTTTTCCCCAGCCGCTCCCAGCGAGAGGTATGGATCTGTGGACGAGGACGCCATGGGCTGGGCCATGGGGGAGACCGTGAAAGAAGGGGCCTTACTGGCAGTGAGTCGGACAGGGAGGCTCTTCGGAGCGAGAGAAAGAGGTCTTCTCTCCGGCAGGCCTGAGCGCGAGCAGAAGGACTCCAGCTGCTGGTAGGGCTTGTGCCTGTAGCTGGCGCGGCGGTACAGCAGCGTGCCGCCCAGCGAGTCCGGGAGGGAGTGCAGGTAGCAGCTGCCGTGGCCGGCGAGGACAGCCGAGCGCCCCGAGCCACAGAAAGTGCTGGGGCAAAAGAAATACGCTGGCTGGGGTGGCACACCCAAGAGGCCGGGGCCCAACGCCGCTGACAGGGTCCCCACGTGCCTCCTCTCCAGCTTCCAGATCGGCTTCACCTGCTGATGGGCCTGCGCCCAGCCTTTGCCCTCAGAGGGCTTCTCCGGTGGCCGGGCGGGCACGGTGCCTGAGGGGCCACTCTGCTTGAAGCTGTTTCCCCGGCGGAGGCCAATACTGTAGTGCTCTGTTCCTGCTGAGGCCATGAGGGGCCCCCATCATGGCCACGTGGCCTCGGGGCCCAACTCGGAACAGGTGCCACGCCCCTCCGGTAGGAGCGGCTGCATCCTCGAAGTCCGTCAGCCTGCAGGGGAGAGAAGCCATCGGGAAGTTACGGTGCCGGGAGGAGGAGCAGGGCGCTACGGTGGTCTTCTGTTAAGCAACAGAGCCCTGCCTCCGTCGCCCCTGGGCAGCCAGCCGGGGCTGTCATTTCGGACCCCGAGAGAAGAACACCAGATCCCTAGAGTGTTTCCAGTGGTCTTCCGGCTGCCCTCACGCAATCAGAGCTGGCTTCATCAAGACCGGGACTCGACGACTCCACCCAGGAGTCTGCTCCCGTGTTCCCACTCCCGTGTTCCCACTCCCTCGGAGCTCTCTGCTCTCTCTCCAAAGAAAAATAACATCTCTCTGTCTCACCATCCGTGACTTCACCGAGGGGCTTCCTTCTCTCTCCTAACGCCGGTGTGGCTCGGAAAAAGGCAAGTCTGGGGGGTGGGCAGGCAGAGAAACCAGCCAATGTCTTCCTCCTCACCAACTAATTCTGAAAGGTTGAGGGTCACTTGAGAAACCTATTTGACATCTACTTGTCCCTGACCAACTCCCAGCGGCCCCTGGTGTGGTCTGCTTTTCACGGCTAAGTGTGACAGCTGAGATACAAGCAGAGACTTCCCCTGCTGACCTCCGGGGCTCACTCGGAAGCCAAGACAGTGGTTTCACCTCCTCAAGCGTCTGGCCAGCTGTATAGACTTTAATCCCATCACACATGTTGATGGCAAAAAGAAGAAAGAAAATGGAACTGGACACCAACATTATTTTTACTTCAAGTGACCTTATTTCCAGCAGCCACAGTAGGACAGGAGAGTTCAGGGAGTAAAAAACAGGGGAAGAAGGAGGAGAGCTTTCTTTACCCTAAGTCTCAGGCATCAGTTTGGGCTGATCTCAGGGGGGAGGGCCTGTCTCAGACGTTCCCTCATTCCATGTTCCCTCTAAGGCAAAACCAGCCAGTAATTCTGAGTTCCAAACAGCCTGTTAAGTATGGTCGCCTACTTTCTAAATCCAAGTCACAAAATAATCTCCAGTTTTCACAAATGACAGCATCCAGAGGGGAAAAAACAAGACCCTTCTATAAGAAGTCACTCATCTGGGATAATTCTGAATGGAATCCTGGCATCCTTACCAAGGAACTGTTTTTGCAGTGGCTAGAGGGAAAGAATTAGCAGAGAATTGTTTTGTTCAAGTTAGTTTTAAAAAACATCAACTTCACCAGGAAGACGACCTCGTATTTTGATAAGAGACTAATGGCCAAGGAAGATCCACGACTCCTGTCTACATCTACAGGAACTGTTGGTGTTGTCGACCAACAGAAAGCCTGCAGAAGCCACATGACGTCACCCCCTTCTCCTGCAAAGGCTGGCCTACGTGGGTTCTTCCTCGAGGAGGGAGTACAAAAACCACAACTCATTGCTGTCAATATTCAATATGACAGTGGGCTAAAAACAGCCTAAGTTCTAAAACTAGATTTTGATGCCAGTAACCTCAAATTAAGGGGACAGAAAATGGACCTCCACCAAATCCAAACTATGGAAATACTGTGCAGGGGCTAATTACACTCCGTGCGTTTATGGTAGAGAAGCAGACACAGGGAAGAGTCAAAGTCTGTCAGGGACTTTACTAGACCACATGTGTGTGTTATGTACACCCAACAGATTCCCAGTCCCAACTCATGTCATCCTCTCTTGGGAATCCATGTCTGGCCCTACCGACGCGACCCAACAGACAAACCAAAATGACAGGCGAAGAGTGCCAAGGAAATGAAACTGCACTGGTCGGCCTGAAAAATACCTCACTTGTGGTTCCTCACATGCACCCCGCTACCTCGGACCTTCATGCCTCTACAAGTACTCCTCCTTGGAGTCTTTTCCTTCTCTTTCACCAGACTTAAAAAGTAACCAGCTTGAGGGGCACCTGGGTGGCTCAGTCGTTAAGCGTCTGCCTTCGGCTCAGGGCATGATCCCGGAGTTCTGGGATTGAGCCCCACGTCAGGCTCTTCCGCTGGGAGCCTGCTTCTTCCTCTCCCACTCCCCCTGCTTGTGTTCCCTCTCTCGCTGGCTGTCTCTCTCTCTGTCAAATAAATAAAATCTTAAAAAAAAAAAAAGTAACCAGCTTGAATACCCCCTCCTCCAGGTAGCCTTCCCGGACTCTCCACTTTGCACAGGATGCCTCATCCATGTGCAGGCCACCGTCACTGCCTCTACTGAACTTTAATAACATGCCACTCATCTGCCCAGGAGCCACACGAATGTTTTCCGCTAGCTCATGTTCCCTGCAGCGTCTGGAAGACAGTAAGTGCTCAATATTCTGTTGAATGAATAAACTGAAAAAGTTCAGTAAATGAAGGGGAAACACACTAACAGTGATGAATACTAATTTGGACACCTCACAAAGCCAGGTACTATGCTAGGCTCTTTACCTCTGTTTTCTTATTTAATCCTCACAAAAACCTTACATTCAATTTACTTACGATGAATCCGAGAATCAGAAAAGCTAAGTAACTCTTCTGTAATTAAACAACCAATAATGAGTGGTGCCGAGATTAAAACTCGAGTTTGTCTGACTCCATGTAAATAGGAATGAAACACACGCTTAGTCCCTGCCCCCTCAATTATCCTTAAGCTTCAGGAACGAGACAAAACCCAGGTTGGAAACACTCTCCCAGTTTATACTGAGCCCCTTTGGGGTTGAAGCTTGTAAGAGCATGCGTTCTCATCAGCACCACGGCCAATCCCACTTTCCCTCGTAGCCATGGATGCCCACTGCACACTACCCCAGGGCTGGGTGCAAAGAACCCTCCCTTCTTCCCTTCTGCACACACCATACAGTGTCTGCCTCGCCGCATTGTATCACATGAATCCTCAGTGCCAGGAATATTGGATGCAAGTGGCCTGGCATCTGGCTAGTTTGACTTCTAATCCAAATGAGGAAGAGGGAAGCAAAGAATACACTCCCACCCTCTTCAGAGGCTGCGGGGGGCCTGCTCCCAGGCAGAGTGTGAAGCAGGCCAGCTGGGCAAGCACCAGAGTAAAGTGGCTTCTCCTCTCTCTAACGGGATTCCAGATCTCGTATATCTTTGCAATGGCCGTTCCCCCCTTCTTGTTTCCTCTCGCAGTCCCCATGATGTGTAAGATGGCAGCTTAGAAAAGAGCCACCTGTCTTCCTAAGGAAGCATTATCTGGACACAGGGGCCAAGCAGATGAGAAGACGGTTCTGTAAAAGTCTCTTTCTGGGAAAGAGCTCCATTGCTAGTAAGAGACGGCCAGCGTTGGCTAAGATGACTGTGTCAGGAACTGCCAAGCAAAACAAGTCCGTCATGTCAGATAATCTACACGGAGTAGATTCGGGAACATGAAGTAAACAGTATCACTCATACCAGTACCACATACAAATGTTCTCACCTGGTATCACAGATTCTGCCTCAGGCGTAGTGTCTGGTTTAGATGAGGAAATGGCTGCTAAAAGCAACCTTCTCCCGGGGCGCCTGGGTGGCACAGCGGTTAAGCGTCTGCCTTCGGCTCAGGGCGTGATCCCGGCGTTGTGGGATCGAGCCCCACATCAGGCTCCTCTGCTATGAGCCTGCTTCTTCCTCTCCCACTCCCCCTGCTTGTGTTCCCTCTCTCGCTGGCTGTCTCTATCTCTGTTGAATAAATAAATTAAAAAAAAAAAAAAGCAACCTTCTTCCTTCTCTTTACAGAGATTCTTGATGAAATCAAAACTCCATGTGAACGGAAAGCAGGGACCTAGCTAGAAAATTCAGGCAACCTGGGTCCCAGGAACCTCCGACTGCTGCCACAGGCCACCTTTTCCCAGAGGTGGCCCTCAACAGCACTGCCACTCAAGTGCCAGGGAATGACCCCATCTTCCTACAGGAATGAGGAGTGACAAACTTTAAATAAAGTCTTAGGTGGTCTAAAATACAAGAAGTAGAGGAAGTGAGAAAATAGTTGCAAAATACAACACACTGAGAATAGTGGTTTCTGGCCATAAAGTCAAAGTCTAGATTGGCAAATAATGTCTGGCAGCCAAACCCCATAGACAGCATACACTCAGAGGGTCGTTTTCTCCTGAGGTCATAAAACCTGTCCTCTGTAGAGTACCCTGGGCTCCTGACACAATGTGAGATCCTTCTCCCCATCTCCCTCAAATTTCTAGGTGCACTGTGATGACACACACTTGATGTGTCTGTGTGTGTGCCCATAGAACCTCAGAGACGGGCTGCCCATCTCCCAGGAAATATTCTAGGATGAGACATTAAAGGCAAGAGAACAAGAAGGAAAGGTATTTATATATGTAGGCGGCCTCGCACAGGCTCCTAATGGAAGCCTTGTTTTAAAAACACCCAACTGAAGCAAACCTAAACTTAGAGTAATTGGTGATTATATAAATTAAAGAATTCACAAGTCCCATTATTTTCGTTCAACTTACATACGCTTCTTAGCCACATATATCCACTACTTAAAAATAAGCAAAGGCATTCATACTTACCCTCTCTGACTAAGCCTAAAGGATCCACCATCAGTTGACCCTCCAATCAACAGCTTGTGAGGAAATTACTTTAGGAGCCAACACACTGACCTCATCTGGAAAAAAGTATTTTGAACAATCTAACACATTTCACAGAGCTATTAATCTTATATCTTTCTTGCTCCTATACATTATCCCTGGGGAACAGGAGGACTTAAGGGGTGAACAGGGGAGATAAACACTATGCTATTGCCCGGAGAGTTCAGGTTTAGAAGCAAACAAGCCTGTTTCTGGTTAAGTTCCTTAATCAAGGTCCAAACAGGAAAATGCCCAGCTGAAAAGAAAGGTTAGTTTAGGGCAGAGCAGCTGAGGAGTGAGTTCTTGGGAAGGAAAGTCTCTCTGAAACAGCTCTCAGAACATTTGAATATGTTTATGCCAAAACAAAGATCTGGGGGCGCCTGAGTGGCTCAATCAGTTAAGCATCTGACTCTTGACTTCAGCTCAGGGTCATGAGTTCAAGCTCTGTGTGGGGCTCCACGCTGGGCATGCAGCCTGCTTAAAAAAAACTAAAATAAAATAGTTAAAAAAAACTCAAAACACCACCAAAGGTCTGGAAGAATATACGCTAAACTATTATGGCAGATACCTTGGGGGGAGGGTGAAATGAGGATGGGGCAGGCTTGGGGGGACACTTTTCCAGTTTACTTGTTTAATCTTTCAAAACAAAAAACAAACAACCACATGTCACTTGTGTGAAGTATTTCAAGAGTCTCCAGGGCACTACCAGTCCTCACAGCCATGCTGGATCAGCAGTTACCACCCCTCATAACTCATGTCCAGCAGAGCTCTGATGAATAGTGAATTCATTCAATGCTAAAACCATACAGCGGAATGTTTGGGAAAAGACAAGAAAGGAAGTACCATAACCCCCACTGGGTAGTGGTGAGAACAAATTAGAAAATTCACATAAAGCACAGTGCATGGTCCACACTAAATATTCAAGGGATGGCAGTTATCACGCTCTTTATGACTGGCACCAAATGATCGAAACTTCTCCCTCAGCCCTCTTCTCAAGCTTCCATGAAGAGGGGGACACACTTGGAGAGGGCAACGAGTATTCCACGCCAAAATTTCAGCTAGTACAAATCATGTTCTTTTATAAAAAGACATAGTCCTGTCACCTGGACACTTCTGTGAAATTTATTATATTACCACTAACTCGGTTCTTCAGTGGCAGGTCTGACTTGGCACTAAAAAACAACTGAAAAGTGCTTTGGGATATACCCAGAGAAAACCCTTGCTTCTGGCTCTGACAGTTTTTATATAACTAGGTGGTTGGGATTTCTGAAAACACTGGGAGAAGAGGTTAAAAAGTGATTGTTACTCACCTAATGCCTAGACCCTGATCACTACATACCATTTGTCAATAAAAGAAACCAAGAAACTAGAGCTCCTTGGAGGACAGTTGGTGCAGGGAAAGCATCAAATGAGCCCGAATGTCTCTTATGCTGCAAAAACTAAGGAAATTCTCAAAGTTTGACAGAGACATATCATAAGATCACAGAAATAGCTCACATCACATTTAATAGTAAAACACTAGATGCTCTCCCTCTAAGACTGAGAACAAGGCAAGGATGTCTACTCTCCTCATTTCTATTCAACATTGCACTGGAAATTCTAGCCAGTGCAATAAGGCAAGAAAAAGAAATTAAATGCATGTAGATCATAAAGGAAGAAGTGAAACTATACTTACTTGCCGGAGATATCATCTTGTACGTAGAAAATCCTAAGAAATCTACAAAAAACCTACTAAAATAAGGAAGTTTAGTAAGATTAGAGAATACAAGATCAGTATACAAAAACTGATTTAATTCTATATACTAACAAGTAAAAAATGAAATAAAAGAAGTACACTGAAAACTACAAAACACTCCCAAGAGAAATTTAAGAGTTAAATAAATGGAGGGATATAACACGTTCATGAATTGGAAGACTCAATTTGTTAAGATGGCTATTCTTCCCGAACTGTTCTATGGAGTAAACACAATTCCTATCAAAATCCCAGCAGGCTTTTCTGGAGAAATTGACAAGCTGATCCTAAAATTTATATGGAAATGGAAAAGACCTAGAGCAGCCAAAAACAATTTTGGAAAAAAAAAAAAAAGAACAAAATTTAACATATACTACCTGATTTCAAAACTTAGTATAAAGCTCCAGGAATCAAGATAATGTGGTATCAGCATAAGAATAGACATACAGATCACAGAACCAAATAGAGTCTAGAAATAAATCCTTACATCAATTAATTCTCAATAATGTTGCCTATGCAACTTAATGAGTAAAAGGATAACCTTTAACAAATGATGTTGGAACAAGTGGATATCCATGCACAAAAAAATGAACTCCAACTCTTACCTTACACCATAAATTAACTCAAACTGGATCAGAGAGTTAAAGGTAAGAACTAAAACTATAAAACTTCTGGCAGAAAACACAGGAGAAAATGTTTATGACTTCAGGCAACTGAAAAGTTTTAAGAGAAAATGTGGTAACAGTCCAGCTGTTAACTGGATTATATCAATGAAGAATTTAGAAAAACACTATCAAGAGAATGAAAAGAAAAATCTACAAACTGGGAGAAAATATTTGCAATTATAAAGGACTTGTATCCAGAATATGCTAAGAACTCTCACATTTCAAGAAGATGAAAACCAGGGCGCCTGGTTGGCTCAGTCATTAAGCGTCTGCATTGGACTCAGGGCATGATCCCGGCATTATGGGATCGAGCCCCACATCAGGCTCCTCCGCTGGAAGCATGCTTCTTCCTCTCCCACTCCCCCTGCTTGTGTTCTCTCTCTCTGGCTGTCTCTCTCTCTGTCAAATAAATAAATAAAATCTTAAAAAAAAAAAGATGAAAACTGACCAAATTAAAAAAATTTTTAAATAGGCAATTTTAAAGATAGGCAAAACATCTGAATGAGTATTTCACTAAAGAAGATATATAAGTGACTAATAAGCACATGAAAAGATGATCAATATCTTTAGTCATTAGGAAAATGACAATTAAAACCACAATAAGGTACTACTATACACCCACTGGAATGGCTATAATCAAATGGATTGATAATACTGTTGACCAGAATATGGAGAAATTGGAACTTACATACATTGCTGATAGGAATATACAATGATACAGCTACTTTGAAAAACAGACTGTGAGTTTCATAAAAACTGTAATATATAATGACCCAGCAATTCCTCTCCTAACTATCTACCAAAGAGAAATTAAAGCATCATGTCCAAACACTTACACACAAATATTCACAGCAGTATTTTTCTTAATAGGCAAAAACTAGAAATAATTCAAATGCCCATCAACTGGTAAAGTAATAAACAAAATATGATATATCCATATAATGGAATGCTGCTCAGCAATACAAGGTAACAACCTGGATTAACCTCAAAAACATTCTGCTAAGAAAAAGCCAGACACAAGAGACTATATATTGTAGGGTTCCATTTTTATAAAATTTCTAAAAAGACAAAATTATAGAGATAGAAAGTAGATCAGCGGTTGCCTGAGGCCGAGGGTAGGAATAAGGAATGACTATAACTGGGAATGAGGAAACCTTATGGGGTGATGAAAGTGTTCTAAAACCAGATGGTGGGGGCGCCTGGGTGGCTCAGTTGGTTAAGCATCTGCCTTCCGCTCAGGTCATGATCCCAGGGTCTTGGGATCGAGCCCCACATGGGGCTCTCTGCTCAGCAGGGAGTCTGCCTCTCCCTGTCACTCTCCCTCTGTGCACTCTCTCTCAAATAAATAAATAAATAACATTATTTTTTTAAAGATTTTATTTATTTATTTGACAGAAAGAGAGACAGCCAGTGAGAGAGGGAACACAAGCAGGGGGAGTGGGAGAGGAAGAAGCAGGCTCATAGCGGAGGAGCCTGATGTGGGGCTCGATCCCAGAACGCCAGGATCACGCCCTGAGCCGAAGGCAGATGCTTAACGACTGCGCCACCCAGGCGCCCCAATAAATAACATCTTTAAAACGATAAAATAAGAAATAAAACCAGATGGTGGTGATGGTTGCACAAATGTACAAACTTACTAAAAGTGATCAAACTCTACTTTCGTAGTGAATGAATCAATTGTATAGTATGTAAATTATACCTCAATAAAGCTGTTAAAGGTGGAAGGGGAAAAGAAGGACAGAGGAGCCAGCTTAAAGAGGCTCTCTAACCAAATCTGGGACAACCTGAGCCGCAAAATAAATGAGTATCAGACTATGTTAAAACAAGAATCCATGAATCCACAGTGATATAAATAAATAAATGAATGAATAAATGGGGGAGAAGGAACAATGCTCCCTTACAACAGAATTTCAACCGATAAGAATAGAAAATCACCACCGGCAGCCACCATGGTAATAACTGCTTCATGCAAAACTCATCAGTGGATCCTAAAATTGGTGGGTGAAAGATTATTGGGAAATGGGATAATCACATTGTCTCAAAATATCTCTTCACAAGATATTTATTAATTCCGAAGGGAAAAAACATAACTTGGGGAGCCTGGGTGGCGCAGTTGGTGGAGCCTCCAACTCTTGGTTTCGGTTCAGATCGTGATCTCAGGGTCAAGCCCCACTTCGGCTCCATGCTCAGCGCGAGTCCGCTTAAGAGTTTCTCTCTCCCTTCCCCCACTCCCCGCCATGTGTACTCTCTCTCTCAAATAAATAACTACATATTGGAAAAAAAAGACAAACCCATAACTTTACCGTAGAGAAACCAGGCAGACGCTACCATAATCAAGTGACCAAAGTTCCTGTCATCAGTAAAAGCACAAATTGGCATTATGCACCTCGTGATATGACTCACTGAAGGACACATCATCACATCTGTGATTTCCTGACCTAAATGCACCACCTGAATACAACGAGAAATATCAGACAAGACCAAATTGAAGGTCATTCTACAGAGTAACTGGTCTGTACTCTTCAACTCTGTCAAGCTCATGAAAGACAAGGCTGAGGAACTATTCCACTCAGAGGAGACAAAAAAACCAAGACAACCAAATGCAATGTGTGCTCCTAAAACAAAGGACAGTGACAGGACAACTAACAATATCTGAATAAGTAGGTCTGATAATAACATTACAGTATGTGGTATTATATCAACATTAATTTCCTGATTTTGATCGATATACGGTGTCAATTTAAGAGAATATCTTTGTTTCAGGAAACATTTAGGAAGTTTTTAGGAAATACTCAGATGTAAAGGGGTTTCATGCCTGCAACTTATTGTCAAACATTTAAAAAACAACTCACAGTTCACATACGAATACTAAAGCAAGTGTGGTGAGATACTAACATTTGATAAATGTGGGTAAAAGGTAAATAGGAATTCTCTGTACTATTTTTGCAGCTTTTTTTGCAAGTCTGAAATCATTTCAAAACAAATAAGTTTTTTTTAAAAAAAGGTTATTTCTACTTTTAAAGGGAAGTTTGGTTTTCCTCAGACCAGGAGGCAGGCAGCGCACAATCACCTTCAATTCTTCTTTGAAAGAAGACTGGCAGGAATGGATTTTACAAGGGAATGATTCCAGCCATTGAAGTAAGACTCACTCTTGCTCCGTTACCTGAAGCAGGCTTGACTGGGGATCCATCTGTCATCACTAAGGTACAAGAACTGAAGTCACATGCCTTATGAAAGGCCTACCAAGACATGTCTTTTCAGCGTAGCCACCCAGCATACTCCCCTCTCATCTGTCAGTGAATTTGCAAACTCTGGCTTAAGGGGAGTTCCAGGAAGAAGGCAAACGCCAGAGCCTGGTAGATGACCTTCAACAAAATTTTCTCTGGGGCCCATCAACATACGATGTCAGGGGACGTGTCCAATTTTTAGGGGAGAAATGCTTCTATGTGAAAATCTCACTGCCCAACAAAACCCAAGTCCTTGTCTTGACTTCAACCTAGAAAGCAGTTTCTGCCAGCATCACCTGGGAAACAGGAACCTAGAGGCTGAGATAAGGACCGGCTAGACTCAAGGGATCATGGGGACAAAAGGGGAAACTCAAGGTTTTCTATGACCCCTGTTATTCAAGAAAGGAACATGCTTTCTCTTAATCTCCTTGAAATTAGATGAGAATGTCAGATTTTAATAAAGTCATGCTAAGGACAATGGGAGCAGGGCTGAGATAAGAATGCATCAATCATATTCCTCACTTCATTGATTCCCTTTTAGAGCCAATTAACCTTGTAGAGTCAGGGGCAGTAAATAAACTGCAACGGCACAAAAAGACTTCAGTTAAAAAAAAAAAAAGAATGCAGGCTGAAGGGGCTAAGTCCCTGGGGCAGGTGTTCCTGCAACACCAAAACTCCCAACATGCCCTGGGTCATGATTTCACCCTGACCTCAGATCTTCACTGTTACTCACTTAATCCATCAAGTCTTTCCAGTTCAAATACACATCCCTGGGGGCGTCTGGGTGGCTCAGTCGTTAAGCATCTGCCTTCCATCCAGGGCGTGATCCTAGCATTCTGGGATCGAGCCCCACATCAGGCTTCTCCCCCCTAGGAGCCTGCTTCTTCCTCTCCCACTCCCCCTGCTTGTGTTCCCTCTCTCGCTGGCTGTCTCTCTCTGTCAAATAAATAAATTTGTGTTCCCTCTCTTGCTGGCTGTCTCCGATTGATTGATTGACTGATTGATAGATAGATAGATAGATAAAATCTTTTAAAAAAAAAAAAAACCAAAAAAACCAAATACACATCCCTGGAGCCATCTATTCTTCTCTGTTTCCACCATTATTCCCCTAGTCCGCACCACTATCCCCTCTCACCTGCTGGTCACCCCCCACACCCCCTCACCCCCGCTTCTAACTCTTAGGCCTTCTTTATAATCAATTCTCCAGACTGTGGTCAGGCGCTCTTTTTAAAATGTAGCTTAAAGCTATCTGGTGGCTCCAAGGCCTACGTGATCTGACTTATCTCTCTGACCTCATGCAAGTCACTCTTCCTGCTCAGCAGGCGTGTTCCCACCTGTGTTCCCAGGGGCTCCACTGTTCCCTCTGAAACACTCAGATCTCTGAACTGCCAGCTCAGTTCCCTCTCTCAGCATTCAGCAAACATCCCCACCCCAAAGAGCCTGTCTACACTAATACTGCACCACCCCTGATCATTCCCTATCACATTACCTGATTCTAATCTGTTTCATTCTTCCACTAGCTGAAATTATTGTATGTATTTCCTTATAACTGCCTAAAGAAACAGTGGAAGAACACATAGGAACGGATTTTTTTTATAAAGGTGACTAATGGGGTATGAGACCTAACTGTGCATACCTTTTCTATCATTTTAATTTCTGGCTATACACATGAATCACCGAGTCAAAAACCCTGTTCGTTATTTTTAAAATAAGAACTTCAATTATTTATGCATTCCTTTGTTAGGTGTCTATCTTCTCTTCCAGAATGAAAGCTTTTTGAGAATTGGGACCTTGTTTACACAGTCTGTGCCCAGCCCTAGGACTGTAATCAGGGCTCATTAAATATTTGCTGAATACACAAATGCATCTACAACAGCTAAACCCAGCAGAGCCACAGTGGGCCCTTTTCAGATTAAACAGGTGATGATTCTACCACCATCTCCTTGTCGCTACTTCTTTACTCAGTGCAGGAACTCGGCCACAGCCACACCCACCTCCTTCAGGGGTGCCTTTTCTTCCCCAGGAGGCCCCCTCCAAAGTCCTCCATGGCTCCTGTTCTATCCTGCCTCCCACGTCCGACCAATCTGCTCTCGCTATTTCAACCATTATCTGCAGAAGCGCCACTCTTCAGACCTGCCCTCTCTCAAGCTTCATGTCCTCATCACCAACCGTCTATTCCACCTTTCCCACGTGCATACCCAACCACTTCAAGCTTGTCACACCAGCTCGGCGCTCTTGACCTTCAATTTCTTTCAGTGGAACCTTCTTTCTCTCAGTCACCTAAGAGGAACACCTAAGCCACTTCTGACTTCTTCCCTTCCCTTATTCTCCAAAGCCAAACCAGTTACCAAACCTAAGAGAGATTCTTTCTTCCTAGGATGCTTCCTCCATTTATTCCCCCACCCCCTCTGCAGAGCTGGATCATTGCAATAACATCTAGACTGAGGTCTCTTTCCAGGGTCCACCCTTCCGAAGCCCACCCTTGCAGGCAGCCTCCAGATTAACTTTGCTTGGTCTTACTTGATCGGGTTACTCCCCTTTCAAAAATTTCCTAGGAGTCCTCACTAAATATCACAGCAGCCGACCAATCACCTGCATCAGAATAACATGGGGTGCAGGGTGCCTGGCTGGCTCATTCAGGAGACTGTGCAACTCTTCATCTCAGGGTCATGAGTTCAAGCCCCCTGTTGGGCATGGAGCCTACCCGAAATAAAAAAATAAAAACCAAAACAGAACAAACATGAGATGCAGATTCCCAAGTCCCATCTTCAAAGTGGATTCAGTGGGTCTGGGGTGGGGCCGGGAATCTGCATTTTTAATAAACATTCCAGATGATTCTCACATGAGTCAGCAAATAATATCCAGATTTCTTAGTTTGGATTGGAAGGCTTATTTCCATCTCCTTACGCCTTGAACTGTGCCCTATGAACTGTGCTGGTCTTAACACTAAACTGGAATAAACCTTTCAAACCTGTCCACCAGCCTTTACTCCACTAAGCCTCTTTCTTCTGAATCCTTGTATTTTATTTACCTTTTCCGGACACAGCTCAAGCCCCACCCTCTCCATGAATATCTCTTGCATAATCTATCCCTCTAACTTGATACTTTACAAAGGCTACTCTCACCACTGTTCTCTTTTCACATGGATATGCCTCATAAGTTCCATGATGATTTTCATAGGGAATCCCTGTTTACCTGTAACAGACAGGTGCAAAGCTAAACTGGAAGAAGGGGGAAGATCACTGCCCTAGTTTGGTCTCCTCCTCAGCAATGCCGCCCAGGTCTCCTTGCCAAACAACTTTATGGGGCACTCGGTCCCTAGAACAAAGTTTCAAAAACAACTGACTTGGGGTGATAGGTATGTTCCAGATCAGTTTTACCTCCACGAAGTTGTTAAAAATAAAACCAAAAAAACTGCCTAGAGGATAAGAAAGGAGGATAAAGAACCACAGAGCATTCTAAAGATAAAATGGCCTCACACATCCCCTTCTTTGTATTTACCTGCCTGGCTCAGCCCAATCTCTACCCCTCCGAGTACCCACCTGACCAAGTGCAGGGCTTCTGCGGTGGAATCCTTACCGCCGTCCCTGGCTGCAGCTTCTGCAGGGAGCCTCAGGACTCACACCAACCTGCACCAACCTGCTTTGTCATCTTTATACAGCACTCAGAAACTGCCTACCTCCTTTTGCCTTCCACTCTTTGAGATGTAATTTTGCCTCCAGTTTCCTCCTTAGTAGAGAGTGAATAAAGAGCAGCCTATGCTAGAAAAATCTACGGCTGTTGTTTCAAACCACCAAGTCTCTAGAGGCCAGGTCCAGACCAACTTGGACAAGTATCTATTTCTACAGAAAGCAATTATTCATTATTCACTGATTAAATCACTCTCCTGTATTACAGGAATGTATGTGAGTGTGTGTGTGTGTGTGTGTGTGTGTGTGTCTGTCTGTCTGTCTCTTGGGACTCGCAGTTTCCTTTCCCTCCTCCACCGAGGTGCTTCCCTCCGTCACCAGGGGAACTCAGGACATCAGAAATGGTTCGGAGTCTACACTCTGAAAGATCTCTAATGAGATTGCTTTAATTGCTCAGTAGTTATTGTAGAAGACGGAACTGACTTACCTGGAACCAAAGAGAATGGGGAGGATGGTGGGAATCATCCTCATCTAGCTATGTCTCCCCCCAAAAAGCTGGAGGGGCAATGAGCTTCTTGAAGGCCTTCTGGGAAAGGAAGCTCAATACCCCAGCCCTATGAGAAGGGAGGGTCAGTACCACAAGTTAAGCTTTTGTAGAACACTGTTCGGCAATGCAAAAGGAGATGGTAAAGCTGAGAGAAAAATACAGCGTACAGCACCTAGAGTTGAGCGGGGCCAATCTACAAATTACTGAAAGGTGAAAACTGTTGAAGGCTTAACGTAATTAGTGACTAGCTCTCCTAGAACCTTGGCTTTTATCACCTTCAAGGAACCTCCCTCCTCCTCCTGAGGGTAGACAGTGTCTTCAAGGTATAGCCTTTAGGTTGTGCTGGGGAAACGATTTTCCTAACAAAACTAAGATGCGATTTGCTTTTTAAATTGTGCTGGTCTTTCCATGGTGGTAGAAAAGCAATGGTGGGTCAGCCTGTTGGTACCTGAGCAAGAACTGAGACAATGTCACACCGAGTCAGATCCTTGACCACCACAGGCTTCCTCACCGCACAGTGAAAGAATGCCAGCCTTACCCAAGAATGTCCTTGGTGACACAGTAAAAATTACCTTAAATCTCAATTCTGGAGTGCATCTTTTTAATGCTCTATGTGACAAAACAAGGAGCACGTGCAAAACGCTTCTGTGGTATACAGAAGTTGATGGCCGTCTCTAAGGAAAGCTCTGTGTGTTTCAATTGCAAAATGTTTCTGTGGAACACCACGTTCGCTTGAAAGAATAAATGACATGAAAGTGATGGGTTATTCAGACTTTGGCATTTGGCAAACATTTTCTAGAAAATAAAACAAAGTGAGTCTGTCAATTCAAGAAAAACTGACAGTATTTGTTGCCAATGATAAAATTTCAGCTTCCAAGAGAAAAATCAGAATTCAGGCAAAACTGTCTCTGCCACCATAAGCTTGACACCTTCCCAAAAGTTAAGCATTTTTCTGATGAAAGTGCAGTGATAACATGAATGATTTTGGGGGGATACTGTTAATAAAATGTGGCAACATTCGGAAGAGCTGAAACGCAATGAAAACAGTGTTTTCCAGATACCTATCACAATGTTATGGAATCATGTCTGGGTAAAAGGCCCCATCAAAAGCAAACAGGGAGAAAAAGAAAAAAAGACCCAGTCAAAATGAGAGACCAATGGATTTTAATGTAACAAAGTATGAAAAGTTCATTTCAGATTCCACATTGCAATAACCTTCATAAAACCATCCCTTGCTAACTTTCGTGTAATACCAAAGAATACCCACAATTACCTGAAAAGGCTATTAAAAATATTCCTTCCTGTCCAACTAAATGTCTGTGAGGCTGGATTTTCCTAATAATTCAACCAAAACAACACATCACAACTGACTGAACAAAGAAAGAGATATGAAAATCCACCTATCTTCTATTAAGCCAGACATTAAAGAGATTTGCAAAAACAATGCTACTCTTCTCACTAATCTTTTTGAAACAATATCATTTTTCATTTAAAAATTCTGCTTATGGGGGGGTGCCTGGGTGGCTCAGTGGGACTGGTGTCTGACTCATGATTTCGGCTCAGGTCACGATCTCTGGGTCATGAGATCGCGCCCCATGTTAGGCTCCACACTCAACATGGAGTCTGCTTGTCCCTCTCCCTCTGCTCCTACCCCCCGCTTGCGAGCTCTCACGCAAATAAATAAATAAATAAATAAATATTTAAAGAAATAAAAATAGGGGCGCCTGGGTGGCACAGCGGTTAAGCGTCTGCCTTCGGCTCAGGGCGTGATCCCGGTGTTATGGGATCGAGCCCCACGTCAGGCTCTTCTGCTAGGAGCCTGCTTCTTCCTCTCCCACTCCCCCTGCTTGTGTTCCCTCTCTTGCTGGCTGTCTCTATCTCTGTCGAATAAATAAATAAAATCTTAAAAAAATAAAAAAAAAAAAGAAATAAAAATAAAAATTCTACCTATTTTAACTTGGATTTATTACTTCTAAATGAATAAATATTTCAATTTCTAATATGGTAAATATCAAGACTATATATCCTACATTAAAAAATATACTGAAGATCCCAAAGAGGTTTTGAAGTGCATAAAGGAGTCCTAAAAGCAGAAGTCTGAGCACCTCTGGTCTAAAATGCCATTGCCTGTCCAGAATATCCATGAGGACTCTTAAGGACAAATTTCTCTGTATTTCAGGGCCTAAGAGAAATTAGAACTCTCCATATTTCTTCCCAAATGCCCAGTCTGGTTTCCCAGTTCTGCCAGAAGAGAGTGTAAGAAGTTCAGGGCACATAAGAGAATTTTTCTCTGCAATTTCACTGACACATCAAAGCATCTGATCCTGTGCTAGAATCCAGGGAGCCTATAATCAGACCATTCAAGGTCACAAAGGAATCTAGTGGTGAAGTTAAACTCAACTCCAGATTATGAATATCAGATCGTGAAGTTAAGGCTTCACCGAGATACAGCTGTTTAGCAAGCAACTTTTCATTTACACATTCATTTTTGTATTTGGTTGTAAATTCTCTGTCTCCTTCTTTCACCCCTTTTCCTCTGCCCACTCTCTCAATGTTGGTGTTCCTAAGAGTTCAGTCTTCTCACTCTGCCTGGCACATAGTCAGTGCTCAATAAACTCTCCCAGAGCAATCTCTTCCATCCCATGACAGCAACCACTTCCTTCCTTCTCGACTTTTTATCATCACCCAGACCTCTGTCATGAGCTCCAGACTTACAGAATGACCTCCTGGCCCTCTCTACCTGGATGTGCTATGGGGACCTCAACTCTGCATGTCCAGAGTGAACCCCTTTATCCTTCTCCTCAAAGCTGCCCTTTCTCCTAATAGTTTCTCCTGCACCATCACCCACCTGGTCACTAAAGTTGGAACTTAGGATCATTCCGGACTGCTCCTTGTCCCACTGTGTATCTATTTTGCCACCAGGCCTTGTCCACTCTATCACCTTTAACATCTCTCTAAACCCTCTCCATTCCCACTGCAGGCAACATACAGCCCTCACCATCTCTAGCCCGGTCTCGAGTTTTCTCACTGGCTCCCTACCTCCAGTCTAAAATCCTCCCTACTCATTTTCTTGGGGGGGCTTTCAAAAATTGTTTTATAATAATTTTTTACTATGTTATGTTAGTCACCATATAGTACATCTCTGGTTTTTGATGTAAAGTTCCATGATTCATTACTATTCAAACCACACACTGATGCTACAGTAGCCTCAAATACAAATCTACTGTTATCTTCCTGCTAGTTATATTTCCATGGTTTTCCTGCAACACACCCTTCAAATGGTTTTACTCCTGTATCCCCAAAAGAATCTAAATCATGTATTCCTTGCAGATTAAAGTTTAATTCTAAGATTTTTCATCACAAGTTTAAACACATCTATTCCTTTGTTAAAAGGAGGTATTTTATAAAAGGACTAAGTTAAGGATTAACTGTAAAGATTTTATAAAAAGATTTTATTAAAAGATTTTATAAAAAGATTTTATAAAAAGAACTAAGTTAAAGATTAACTGTAATTCAAATAAGCATTTCATGATTTGGGGGCGCCTGGGTGGCTCAGTCATTAAGCATCTGCCTTTGGCTCAGGGTGTGATCCCAGCGTTCTGGGATCGAGCCCTGCATCAGGCTCCTCCGCTGGGAGCCTGCTTCTTCCTCTCCCACTCCCCCTGCTTGTGTTCCCTCTCCCACTGGCTAGTTGTACTTCCAGATCTCCCTCTGGCTGTCTCCCTCTCTCTCTCTGTCAAATAAATAAATAAATAAAATATTTTTTAAAAAAAGAAAAGAAAAAAAGCATTTCATGATTTGATAAAGTAATTTTTAGCTATTTTACTGAAAAACACACACCTAAATTAAGAAATCTCTTTAATAAAAGTTTTTATGCAAGTGTTATCCTATAGCTTGAAAAACCCAAGGTCCCAAAAAGCATTCTAGCCACATTTAACTGTTGAGTTCATCTGAATTCATAATATCACAAGAAGAATCAAGCCTCACCCTAACAGCAATGTGTATTAGGAGAAGATAGGAAGCCTCCTGAGTTTTCAAAGTAATTTAATCATCAAAGGAGGCCTTCCTGAAATCAGTATTTCCTAATACTCCACTTGGCAACCTTTTTTTTTTTTTTTTAAGATTTTATTTATTTGACAAAGAGAGAGAGAGAGTGCACACAAGCAGGGGGAGAAGCAGGCAGAGGGAGAGGGAGAAGCAGGCTCCCCACTGAGCAGGGAGCCAGACCTGGAATCATGACCTGAGCTGAAGGCAGATGCTTAACCGACTGAGCCACCCAGGTGCCCCACACCTGACATTTTTACCCTTGGGACAAAACATTATAATTTGGGAAGTATGAGGGATATAACATCCCGCCGCCCCCACCTTTTCTTGTAAGGTCAGTTTCAGAAGAGTTCATTTGGAAGCTGAGGATCTGGAAACTGATTCTTCTAAAGCTATATGTGCAGGTGTATTCCTTGGAAGTCCTGGGCCCTAATCACCCCGCTTGAAAAACTTAAGGATACTGTTCTCTTTAACAAAACATCTATGGCCCTTTGTGATCTAATCCCTATTAATTTTCCTCTTCCTATTTTTTAAAAAAGATTTATTTATTTATTTGAGGGAGCATGCACAAGCAGGGGGAGGGGCAGAGGAAGACAGAGAAGCAGACTCCCCACTGAGCAGGGAGCCTGATGCAGGACTTGATCTCAGGGCTCTGGGATCATGACCCGAGCAGAAGGCAGACACCGCAGACGCTTAACCGACTGAGCTACCCAGGCGCCCCTTCTCTTCCTATTTGTCATTGGATGGCTACCTTCAAACCCAGATCAGGCCTGTCAAACTGTTTCCAATTCTCTTTTTAGGCCTTGCTGTATTATTTTGTGAAGCTACTTTGTATCGGGAATGTGCTCTCAACTTCTTTATTCCCAGAAGACACTTGATAATTTTTCAAGGTTCCATTCAGCCCAACCAATAAGCAGCTGGTAACTTTCTCAGGGTTGAGGGTGTGGGTCTCATACAGTGTCTCAGTATTTACTGCAAGAAATGAAGGATGGACAGAACACTGTCCCAAAAGGTCCCCCAACTACTTTCTGATTGGCTAAATCAACAGGTGATGAAGTTGAGAAAGATGTCATCTGGAGTACGTGAGGGAGCAAGGATGACTCCATAAAGAAGGATTAAAACATATCCTAGATTCAGAATGAGAATGTGAAGACCAGGGAATGGGGATAATATACTTTTCCAAGCAAGTCTGGGTTAACTATCTTTCTAATGTTCTATCAGAGCACACACCACACAGTATGGCAAATGCTTGTTTACTTGATTAAAATCTCCCCTAGACTAGAAGCTCAGTGAAGACATGCCTGCCTTGTTCACCACTGTTATCACCCCAGCGCCTTCCACAGTGCTCTGGCTCACTAAATATTTGTTGATGTTTGTAAAAAACAAAAACAAAAAACTGTTGGGTGAATGATTACATAAAGGGATGAATAAATGAAGAGAGTTAAATTTACAAGATCTCAAATTCTGTTTGAAACCTCTACAGTTTAGGAAAGTATTTCTCTATAGCTACCGAAGATGGGGAAAGAAAAAAGTGGATTTTCATGTTCAATTCAGCTACGAATTGAGAGGAGCTTGGGCGAGGAGAATTTAAACCGCAGCGCGGCGGGAAAGCGGCACGGAGGCCCAGGGTGAGGGGATGCTGCAGGGTTCGGGCACCCGGAGGCAGCGCTAAGTTCACGGGGCGTGGCGGAGGGGGAGAAGGGTCCCGAGGACGGGCACAGACCTGACCGGGTGGAAGGCCGCAGCCCCATCGCCTCCCCGGAGATGGAGAGGTGGCGGGCAGGAAGCGGGGCTGGGGCGGGACCCGCCGGAGGGCTGCGGACCCGCGCGAAAGGACCCGGGCAGAAGGAGGGGCGGGAGAGTCGGCGGGCGGAGGGTCGTTCCCCCGGCTTCACCGTCACACTCACCTAGCGGACCCAGCTTCGCCCCGGCTCGGCGCCGGCTCCGCGTTGCTTCCTCCCTCGGCCTGCTGGGCGAGCGGGCGGCCTTAGACGCCCCTAGCAACCACGCACCGCCACGCGACCCGCGCTCCCAGCCGCCGGCGCCGAAGCCGCCTGCCAGGCACTGCGCGCGCCCCCAGCGGACAGACCGAGGGCCTGGAAGGGGCGATCGCGGCGGGCGGGCGGGAGGCAGGCGCGCGGAATCTCGGGGGTTGTGGGGCCTGGGAAGGCAGGCCGGCTCCAGCCTCGCGCATGCGCAGTCGCTTCAGGGCGCGTGAGACCCAGAGAGCGGAATTCTGGGAGATATAGTCCTGAGAGTCTCACACACACCAACCACACACACACACACACACACACACGCACACCACACGCACACCACACGCACAACACACACACACCACCACCACCACCAAAAAAGACTACGTTAGGGGTTTCCAGGATTCTCTCCTTCTCTGGACCTTGATACCACCTCACCTGAATGGACTATTTCTTTGGCCATGCCTTAATTCGCTCCTCTAAAATTAGGGGCGCCTGGGGGGCACAGCGGTTGGGCGTCTGCCTTCGGCTCAGGGCGTGATCCTGGCGTTGTGGGATCGAGCCCCACATCGGGCTCCTCTGCTATGAGCCTGCTTCTTCCTCTCCCACTCCCCCTGCTTGTGTTCCCTCTCTCGCTGGCTGTCTCTATCTCTGTCAAATAAATAAATAAAATCTTAAAAAAATAAATAAATAAAATAAAATCAAAAGAGTTCAGGCTTTATTAAAAAAGTTTCTTAGTAGTCCTTTTCAGCAGAAGTCTTTCAAATTTGACCACATGAAAGGAGACCTCGCCATATCCACTGTTTCCCTCCAACCCACTTTCCCCTAACTCCAATCTACTCAGTAGAGTACTATTACGACCACCTGCTTTATGGGCTTCAGGTAAGAACTTAAGGAAACAGCGACTCAATTCATCATCTCTCTAGAAAACGAAGATGCCCCAGATGTTCTTAGTCCCAGATGTTCCTAGACCTAATGGATTTGAAAATCAAAGGAGAGGGGCATCTGGGTGGCTCAGTCAGTTAAGCATCTGCCTTGGCTGGGGTCATGATTTTGGGGTCCTGAGATGGAGCCCCACCCACATCAGGCTCCCTGCTCAGCGGAGGAGTCTGCTTCTCCTTCTCTCTCTGCCCTTCCCCTGATCGTTTGTGAGTGCTCTCTCTTTCTCTCTCTCTCAAATAAATAAAAATAAAATCTTTAAAAAAGAAAAAAAGAAAAAGACCTGGAGGGTGAAAAGGTCTTTTCTAAACAGTAGGCTACAGAAATAAAGAGCAAAATAAAAGGTTAAACTAACCTAATAACAATCTGGACCAGAGCAAGGAAGCTTAATAAATAATTGATTTCAGCCACAGTATTGACAGATGCTAAAACCACTAGAGGATTGATTGGGGGAATTTTACACTGGAAGGATCACCTCTAGATTTTAACCAATCTTAGATCATGAAATGCAGGACAGCTATAAATTATGTTTCCTGATGTGATGCAATTTAAACTACACAATATTTAGGAAGTAGTTTATTTTTGTCAAAAATAGTTGAATCTGAATATAATCAAGCTTTTGGCTCCAACTTCCAGGTTATAGGAAATAAAGAGAAATAATGACATGGCAAGAAAGCAATCTGACGAATCCAGAATGTGGGCCAATGTACAGATGAATGACCTCATTTCTTCAACAATTTCGGAGTTTAAAAAAAAAAGTGAGGTGTTCTAGATTGTAAGAGACTTAAGAGACTATCAAATGTAGTGAGTGGACCTTGTTTGGATTCTGATTCAAAGAAACCAACTGTAAAAGATATTTTTGAGACAATGGAGAAACTTGAATATGGGGACATTAAGAACAAAGACCGATGTTAAGAAACCATTATCAATTTTGTTATGCAGTTGACTGAATGGTGCCCCCCCAAAAGATATATCCACACTCTAATTCCAGGAGCTTGTAAATATTATATGGCAAAGGATTCTGAGAGGATTAAGGAATTTTCCTGGATTTTCTGAGTGGGCCCTAAATCCCATAACCTGTGTTCTTCATGAGGCCAAGGGAGATGTGACAGACAGAGAGAAGACACAGAAAAGAGGAGGAGGGGACACCTGGGTGGCTCAGTCCATTAAGTGTCTGCCTCTGGCTCAGGTCATGATCCAGGGGTTCTGGGATCAAACCCCACATCGGGCTCCCTGCTCAGTGGGAAGCCTGCTTCTCCCTCTCCCTCTGCCTGCTGTTCCCCCTGCTTGTGCTCTCTCTCTCCCTTTCTGTCAAATAAATAAAACCTTTTAAAAAAAGAAAATACCCTTATTTTTCACATACAGGTATTTTTTAGCGATTAGACATGATGCCAGGGGTTTGCTTTTGCTTTAAAATACTAATAGCAAAAACTCTAGAGGCAATGAGCACACCAAGCATCCAGGTCCTACTTTCTAATACCAATCTCCATTAAAAAGAACAGGAGCTCCTTGAAGAAATGGCTGATTCCAGGACTGGGGTAGGAAATATACAAGATGAGCCTGAAGCACTTTGTAGTGCCAGAAAGAAAAACCACTTTGGTAGGAGTGTGTCACAGGAGCTAACTGAAAGAACTCCCAATGACCAAAGCTGGAACAATGTGAGCAACAAAATTGAATAAAGTAGTAGTAGTTTATAACCCAAAGTGTAAAACAAATATCCATGAGTCCCTGGTATAAATAAGTGGTTTAATATGTTCATAAACGCAGTAAAGACACAAATTTCCTGTGCAGAAGAATTCCAAATAAACTGTGTAGATACTCAGCCCTAAAGGAGGGGAAGCCTAATTCCCCATTCCTTAAGTATGGGCTGTACAAAGTGACTTCTTTCCAAGAGCACAGTAAGGAAAGGGGGAAAGGGGTGGAGTAGGGCAGAAGTAGTAACAGTAGAAAAATCTGGCAAACACTACTTCAGCCAGGTGATCAAGGTCAGCATCAACAGTCAGATACATAGGACGCACCCTTGATAGGTTATGAAAATGGCACTTTACTTTTGTGATCTCCCTCCCCAAAACCCATAACCCAGTCTAGTCATGAGAAACATCAAACAAATTCCAATAGAGGGGCATCCTACAAAATACCTGACCAGTACTTCTCAAAACTGACAAAATCATCAAAAACAAGAAACTTCCGAGAAACTGTTACAGCCAGGGGAGCCTAAGGAGACAACCAAATGTAATGCGTAATAAGACTAAGGAAATCTCAATAAAATACAGGCTTTGGTTAATAATGTATCAATATCAGTTCATTAATCATAACAAATACATCATAATAATGTAGGATGTTAATAATAGGGGAAAGTGTAGGGAAGGAGTATATGAACTCTCTACTATCTGCTCAACTTTTCTGTAAATCTAAAACTGTTCTAAGATACAAAGTTTATTAAAAAAAAAAAAAAAAGAAGTCAAAAGAAGTCTGCCCAGACCACCTTAACCAAGTGACCAAAGGTAACTTCACCAATAATGGGAAAAAGCAACATCATTAGCTTCGGATGTGATATATGATATAGAAGACACGACACCACTTATATAGTGTTTCTGCTAAAAATGCACCTGTGGGGTGCGTGGGTGGCTCAGTTGGTTAAGCGTCTGCCTTCGGCTCAGTCACGATCCCAGGGTTCTGGGTTCGAGTCCCAAATTGGGCTCCCTGCTCAGTGAGGAGTCTGCTTCTCCCTATGCCCCTCCCCACTGCTCGTGAGCTCTCTTTCTCACTCTCTCTCAAATAAAGAAATAAAATCTTTTAAAAAATAAAAATGTATAACCTGAATCAAATCACAAAGAAATCATCAGATATACCCAAACTGGTCAGTATTCTTCAAAATGTCAATCAATGTCAAAAAAGGCAAAAGAAAAGATGAAGGATGGTTCTAGATTAGAGACAACACAACGAACACAAAGCATGATATTTGGTTAGATTCTGGACCAGGAAAAAAATTGGTATAAAGAACATTATTGGAAGGAGGTGGGCAGGGGTTAGGCTAAAAAAGGTGATGTGTATTAAGGAGGGCACTTGTTAGGATGAGCACCGGGTGTTATATGTAAGTGGTGAATCACTACATTTTATGCCTGAAACAAATATTACACTATAGGTTAACTAGAACTTAAATAAAAAGTTGAAAAAAAAAACAGAACGGTTTTGGGGAAAAAAAACCCATTATTGGAACAATCGACAATATTTGAATATGGGCAGCATACTAATTAACAGTATTATATCAATGTTAAATTTCTTGATTTTGTTAATCACGTTGTGATTATATAAGTGAGTATCCTTGATCTTCAGAAATTCCCCCGTAAGTATGTAAAAGGTAAAAGGACGTGATTTTACAACTTACTAACAAATGGTTCAGAAAAAATGTGGCAAAATGTTATCAGTGAATCTGGGTGAAGAGTATATGCAAGTTCTTTGTAACTATTCTTTCAACTTTTCTTTAAATTTTAAATTTAAATTAAAAAAATCTATTTCAAAATAGATGCTTTTTAAACTACAGCAATGACAACATTTAAAAAGGGATAGGTAGAACCAGTGTGACAAAATGTTGATAACAGCCGAATCTGTAGGATCAGGGTTTGGAAACATATTATGCCATTCTCTCTACTTTTAATGTTTGAAAACGTTAACCTCCGTCTCACACCAGAAGGGTTAAAACACATAAACTCTCTTACACATGCAAAAGCAAACACAGGCACAAATCCTCAAACCTTCCAGACATTCTCTGAATTCCAGGCACTACCCAGACCATTCACGTCAAATCATCTCAGCACTTTGTGCAATGATATAAAATGAGGTGAAATTGTTTACATATTTCTAATCCATTAGATTATATGCTCCCAAGGATGGAAACGTGTTTTCTTATCATGCTTCCTCATGAAATGATTAACTATTGTTTTATGTGAGAACCTAAAAAGTTTGTATATTTAATTTCTCTACATCAAATATTTTATGCACCAGACAAGCAAGGTATTTCTAGCTAGTATTTAATGAATTATTTGGGGGAAAAAATAATTCTTTCCCAAGGTAATTCTTCCTAGTTCATCTTTTAAGGGGAAAAAAAATCTAGATTTTAAAATACAATACTGTATTTGCCTGAATCCAGACAAATCTTAGTGAAGTACTGTGGCTTTGTTAAAAACAAAAACAGAAGTTCTGATCTGTTAAAGATACACCAAAGTACTATGGGTAACATTATATGTTTCCTGAGAGTTGATTTAAAATACTTGAAAAAAAAATAAAATACAATACTTGAATAGAAAAAGAATAGATATGGCAGCTGTTGGAACCGTAAAGCAGTTCACTGAATTCATATCTCTACTTTTGTGTGTTTAAAAATTCCCAACTAATAGACTTAACAGGTTGAAAACCGAACTTGAATTTTCCCACCCATTACCACTCCGCTACTAGCCTTCCTCATTTTAGTTAATGGCAATCCCATTCTCCCAATTGCTTAGGCCAAAAATCTGGGAGTCCTCCTTGTCTACTTTCCTTTGTTCACACCCCCACATCCAATCAGTTAAAAAATCTTATTTGCTCCATGTTCAAAATAGATTCAAAATCAGTTTTTCACCATTCCATTGGTACTACCGCAGCCTCCTACCCACTCACCCTTCCTCCCAGCTGCTACCCCTCCCCACTCTTCACAGTCCATGCACAACACCAGAATGAAGAGTAATCTCTCAGAATATAAGGCAGATCACATCACGTCTCTATTAAAACTCTCCATTAGATGCCTACTTTACTCAAAGTAGTAGGTCTACAGGCTTACAACATCTGGTCCCCACTATCTTCCTGTCCCCATCTCTACTATTCTCCCCCTTCTTCACATCTTCCATCCAAAATGGCCTTCCCCACAGCTCCTCAAGCCCCCAGGCACGCTTCCGTCTCAGGGCCTTTGAAGTGAGTATTGTCTCTGCCTCAAATTTTCCCGCAGCGATCTGCGCTGCTTATTCCCTCATAACCTTCAAGTCTCTGCTCAAAGGTCATCTCAGTGAGGCCACACCTGACCATCCAACTCAGCACCCCTCATCCTCTCTGTGCTTAATTTTTCTCCAGAGCTTTTCTCACCTCTCTATGTGCTCTACAGAATTCGCTGATGTTAGTAAGTTCATTGTCTTCCCGACCAGAATGGAAACTCTATGACGAACATGCATTGCTTATCTCCAGTGTCCAGAACAGTACCAGGCACAGAGAAAGGACTCAATGGTGAACCGAATTGAAATAATCGGGATAGGAGGAAATTATAGTGGTCTCTAGGCAAAAAAGGTTATTTTTGCTAAAATATAAACACAGACAATGCACAACGAAGATGAGGGCTAAAGAAAATTACTTATAAAAAATAAGGGCACCTGGGGCACCTGGGTGGTTCAGTCGAGTGTCGGGCTCTTAATTTTGGCTCAGGTCATGATCTCAGAGGTGTGAGATCGAGCCCTGTGTCAGGCTCCGCACAGAGTCTGCTTATCCCTCTCTCTCTGCTCTTCCCACCCCCCCCAACTCGTGCACACACACACTCTCTCTCTAATAAATAAATAAAATCTTTAAAAAAAAAACAAGGGCACTTTACTCATCTTTCACTTCGAAAACAATTAGAATTTAGGAAGGACAAAAAGTAGTCTCCCCATTTTACGGATGGAGAAATCAGGGTCCTGAGAAGCTTGTTGCAAGCCACCTAGTGAGTCGAGGTTTAAGCTTTCAGTGTTTCCAGCTGGATCACGACTCTAACTAATGGGTCTGCCAAACATCTCTTTCCGGTAAAATGCTCAATGTCCATAAACAGCTGCCCTTCTCAAGCAGCTGGGCTTCCCTATACATTGAAACTCCATCAAACATCAAAACTTGTCACTAAGGCTGAGATCACAAGGCAATCCAGTGTACGTCTCTGTTTAATCCTATCCCTCCCTATTTCAGCTCCACTGGCCTTGGCTTGGAAGTAGGAGGCCACGTGTAGCTCATCTGGGATGGAGGAAGCCGGAAGGCAGGAAGAGATATAATAAAGAAGCTCCCAAACCAGGATCTTGTGTGAACAGGACACAAGTGCTTCCGGCATCACACAGCAGCTGAGAGGAGCTGAGCCCCCCAACCTCTTACCCTGGCAGCTCCAAGTAAGGTGAGGTATACCTTTTATGACAAGAGTTTTCAGAGGAAGGATGAGCAGAAGAAAGGTAGGAAGGCAAGAAGGCAAGAAAGAAAAAGAAAGAGAGAGAGAGAAAGAGGAAGGAAGACAGGCAGGCAGGAAGGGAAGAAAGGAAAAAAGTAAGAAAGAAAGAAAAACAGAAAAGAAAGACTCTCCACCCTAATCCATGGATGGGAATGTGGACTACGGGTCAGGGAACCATCCATAGCAGGGACTGATGGCATTTATCACTTGGAGGTGAGACAGGCTCTGTCTTCATCACTGTCCTGGGGCCAGTGCACAGGAACCTGCTAGGAGGATTATAGGAGCTCCAGAAAGGAAGAGAGCTCTCAGATAGAAGGTGCCTCTGATGTCCCGGAGACATGTTCTTGGGATTAAAGGCACATGACTGGAGGAAGAGCCTTCGATGTAGAAAAGGAAGGAATCTTCTCTGGCACCAACATCAATGAAGTTTACTGGTTGAAATCAGTATCTGGGGAAAGGAGGGAGCTTTATACATAAATCTTTTCTAGTTTCTTGTTCTCAAATCAGTTGACTTGCAGCTTATCTCTTTTTTTTTTTTTAGTCTCTTTCGCTCTTGGTTGAGTTGGTGGCTCATGTAGTAGAAAAAGGAGAGGTTGGCAATAAGGGGGCAACAACGGCTGGAGGACGGACCGCAGGAATCTGAGATCACGTGCTGTGGGTTGGCCTCAGGAGGTGAATGAGTTTCCTGCAGTGTCTGGCAGAGGCGGGCCGGGGGCTGCTGGGCGCCAGTAACTGATTCCCCAGAGAGAGCATGGCTAATCGCTCACTGGCCCCCAAGGACACCAGCACCTGTGGGACAGAGAGCAGATGACAGAACACAACATGGCCCAGCAATTCCCACTCTAGAAAAGAAAGAAAAAGAAAACAGGCTCTTGGGGACTCAGTCTAGAGGGGGCTCATCAAGACCAGAGGTCTACTCCCATTCGCTTTGGTTATACACCATGAAACCGAGGCACCGAGGGATCCATGCATTTGTCCCTAGAAAGGTAATACATGCCACCATGACAGTCAGTCAAAAGTGCGATTCGCAGCTGTGGATCCTGACCATTGGGCCTTAACCTCATTACCACTGAGAATCCCTTTCATTATTTCCACAGGGATTGCCAGAAAATCCTATAATTTATATCATTGCCATCCCATCAAAACGTCTATTCCGCATGGACCATCCAATGCTACCACATTGCATTATAATAATTTGGATGTTTAGCCTTATCAGAGGTAGATGTGTGATTTCCACTAGGCCACTTTATATACCAGGCAGAAACAACAGAATAAAGCAGTGGTTAAGGTGTGGGGCTCAGGACTCAGACTTCTGAGCTCAGAAGTCCAGTCCCCCAAACTAGCTTTGTAACATGGACAAGTTCTCAAATTCTCAGTGCCTCAGTGTCCTCACCTGCAAAATGAGGACCATAATAGCTTAAACCAGATAATAAAGGTAAAATGCTCAGCATGCTGCTTGTCACATGGTGAGTGCTGAAAAAAGACAGCCGTTTCACGGCCCCCAGGATAAAATCCCTCAACACCTCAACATGGCCTAGTGTGTCCTCACCTCCTTCCCACACAGCCTCAAGACAGAAACCCTGGTCCTTGAGATGCCAGGAACTTCCCACTCATCGGAGCCCTCTCCTGCACTCCTTCCCTTTTCCAGGGTGGGAGATGGGAGATGAGTTTGTCATTTCCCACTTCCGGACAGGGGATTTGTGGGTGTCCCAATTCCTTAAAGACAACCTCAGAAAAATGTTGTGAAATACAACCCCATTGTCGGGGTCCACGAGTCCCCAGGGGTGTACCTGATGGATGCAGGGCTCCTGCCGGAGGCTCCGGAGGGCAATGAGGGCGGCCTCCTTCACGTTTAGCTGGGGGTCTCCGCACGCCATCTCTAGGAGCCGCTGAGGGACTTGGCACTGTAACAGCTCTGCCCCCAAACCCTCAGGCCCCAAGTTGCCCAGAGCCGACGCGGCATTGCGCCGGATGCCAGCCTGAGGGTCTCCGAGCAGCTGGGTCATACCGGGTACCGCAGCGGCCAAGGCAGGGCCCAGGGGACCAGCTTGGTAGGCTGCATTGCCCACAGCAAAGCTGGCACTGCGCCGCACAGCAGGGTCCTTGTCTCCGAGCCCCAAGAGCAGGAGGCTGAGCAGCCCAGCCTGGCTCTGCAGCGCCCCACGCAGGGCCATGCTGTGTTGCAGCAAGTGTCCCAGGAGCCCGTAAGTGCGCGCCCGCACAGAATTCTCTGGATGGCCCAGGAGACTCCGCAGGGGCCGGTAGGACTCATCAGAGCCGGCCAGGAGTTCTTGGATAAAGGACAAGTGTCTGGGAGACAGCACTCGGGCTGTGTGGGCCAGCAGGGAGAGAAGGTCAGAGGTTAGCAGTGGCTGGTCACCCAGGAGGGCAACTGAGAGGAAGGAGATGACAGTTCTAGGGGAGGCAGCCACCGCATTCACAAACTGGTTGAGAGAGGTGGGATCCGTGAGGGCCAGGCGTGTGAGGAGACTGACGGGCAACTCAACTTGAGGCAATGGAAGATGGTGGCAGCAGACCTGGGAAAAGAGGGCCAGGGCAGCAGGCAAAAGGGGTTCAGGGAGAGGGAACACTCATTGCAGTGGGGTAGCTCAAAGGAGCCCAAGCTCTGGCAGAGAGAAAAGCCAAGCTATGCTGAGAAACACCCCAGAGAACTGGAAGACCTGACCCAAGCCCGCCACGTGAGACACGGTGGGGAGCCCGGGGGAACAGGTGCAAGATCATTCCTTGCTCTGCAAGGACGCGGTCTCTCCGCCTTCAAAGGCCCACTGCTTAGTGCCAAGAATTGCCAGAGAAATGATTCCTGGCTGAGGAACTGAGTCTCCAGTGCCTAGACTGGGATGTCCTCCCCATGGCGCTCCAACAGATCCAGAGGAGGGACGGATGGAGAGAGGAGGTGCCAGCCCCAGGGCCAGCCAATGCCTCTGCTCAGGCCCAAATGCCTTCTCCACTCCCAACTCTTAGATGGAGCCAGACCCTCCACTCTTCCAGGGGCCCAGGAGCTGTTGGCAAGTGAATTCGAGAACACAAGGTTGGCCATCTTCCTCCCCGACTTGCGTGCCTGAGTAGCTTCCCAAGTACCTGCAGCAGGTGGGCTGCGACTTCTGAGTCCCCCAAGTCAGCCAAGACGCCTCCGAGGAGGTCGTCATCCACATCCAGGGCGAAGGGAAAGCAGAAGAGCTGGCAGACGGAGAGCACCACAAGGGGCAGAAACTCAGACCCATGAGGCCTAAGGAGGGCAGTGCAGAAGGATTGACTCGGTCTTGCTCACCCACCCTTTACCATTCTCGGCCCCCTTCTCAAATCCCAGAGTCCGGCTCCCCTTCCCGAACCTCACCAATCCCACTGCTCTCCTCATAGCTCAAGCTGTCAGCTACGGCTCTCCTGCCTCCCCTCTCCCCACCCCACCCTGCAGACTCTCTGGACCATCTGGTCTCCCTCCTCTAGCTCCAACTCACGCCCGGCCCAGCTGATGCAGGAAGCTGGGGGAAAGCAGATGCTTCAGGGTGGACATGAGGATACTTCCACGCTGTGACAGGTGACTCAGGCATAACTGGGGCTCCTGGGTGAAGGTGGCCACAGCCAGGCTCAGCAGGGCTGCCACGCCTGGAAACACCCAGAATGGAGACCCAGTGGAACAGGTAAGAGGCCCGGGCACTCCTGCTTCTCCAGGGCTCTCCGAGCTTCCACCTACTTAGTCCCTTTCCCACCCAGCGTAGCCCGCACCATCCTCTCCCCAGGCGACAACAGTCGTAGCAATCTCTGTGGGCTGATCCGGGGCTGGGCTGCTTTCTTTGAAGAGGGCTCAATACTTCGGCCCCACAACGGAGGCCATGTTGATGGAAAGATACCTTGGGGTGAGATCAGCGTCCAGTCTGGCTCTGGGCTTTGTGGCCTGGACAGTGACGGCTCCTCTTCCTGTGGAGACACCTCTTTGGGGAGCTTTAGGGCCATGGAGAAGCGGTGCCACAGAACGGTCCACATTTCTGAGCTAGCCACGTCCCTTATCAGGCTACCCTTCCCTGGCTGGAGAGGAAATTGAAGGAGGGTGGGCGGGTAGGGAGATCGAAATCAGGCCTCAAAATGCTTCCCCTTTATCCCTGACCTACAAGGAAAGAGAGTCCTAGAAATAATTCCTCTGTTTTCCCAACAATCTGGGATTTCCCGGTTGTCTGAATTCCCTTTCTTTTCACATCTTAACCCATGTGTATGTCTTCTGGAAACCAGGGAATTACGGCTCTCCTCCCCCACTGAATCCTGAGGGAGGCAGCTGTGATTCCCCAGAAAGGGTCTGTACTAAGGGCAGGTGGGCCCATTCGAAGGCTATTACGGGCACCCTAGTTTGACAAAAAAGGCGAGTGTGGGTTGCTTCATTCTTATTGCCTAGCGGTTCAACCTTGGATGTGCCCATACCTGGGTTACGAGGTGCAGCAGGAGGATGAGGAGGCCGTCGTAGAATCCACAGCCACCGGGTGGGGTCAGCCGGACCTGTTGGAGAGAGGCAGGAAGAATGCAGGTCCTCTGCAAGCAACTCCTGATCAGGCAGAAAGAGCTCTTCCTCAGCCCGGGGAAGTGGGGAGAGCGCTTCTGGACCTAGGAGTCTTGGTTCCTGGCTATTCATTCAATGACTACTTCTACCCCAAGGACACATAGTCTGGTAGGGTAGGAAGACACTTGCTGGACAAGAGGGTGGGGTGGAGGTGGGGCGGAGACACAGTGGAGAGGGCCTAACTCTGCCTTCTGGAGGTAGGACACTGATGAATGAAAAGTTTAAAAGGCAGTCAAGTGAAGGAGATGGTAGGAAGGGACAGCATTGCAAGTAGTACTCATAGCATAAATAAAGCAGCTCATGAACGACGACAGTGACCTTTGGAAGTGGTAAGTCCTGGTACAGAAGGATTAAGAGCCCAGAGGAAACAGATGAGCTTTGAGGAGAGGGTAAAGGAGTTTGGACTTTATCCCGGAAGCAGCGGGAAGCCACTGAGGATTTATGCAAGGTCCATATGGGCAAGATTTTTGTCTCTTTTATTCACTGCTGTATCCTCAAAGCCCAGAATAGTGTCTGGTCCTCAATACGGATTTCTGTGCTAAATGCCTGTTGGTTGAACAAATGACTAGACTTTTAAGAAAGCTCACCCTGGTGGCAGTGAAGAGAATAGACTGGAGAGGAGAGTCTAGAAAAGAGGTCCCTTGGCAGGCAAGAGTGCAAGATGGATGATGTGCACACGAACAAAGGCAGGGCAGGGACAGTGGCAGGCAGCAAAAGATCTGAGAGATGACAGGAGGGCTGAACACATGGGGCCTGGGGGAACCATCTAGATGGGGGAATAATGGAGCAGAGGGCGCAGTCTATGAGGACTCCCAAATTTCTGACTGGGGCTCCTGGATGAATAGGAATGCTGTCCCTACCACCTCTCTGAAGTTCAACTTCATCTAGAAAAAGCAGGTGAGTATCATTACATTTCATGTGTCTCTCTTTCAAGCATGTTGTGGGATAACATGTGAAGTGCTTCCTAAGTTGTAAGGAATTCTGTGCCTATAAGGATGACAATCATCTGAATATGAAATCTATCCTTCTTTTTACAAAATGACATAAATATAGGTTTCAAAGTATCTAAAGAGGAGGGGGAGGGGTTAAGGCCTGGAAAAGGAGAAAGTGGAAAGGAGGCTACGCGGTGGACCGGATTCCTGAAGAGTTCTCAGGATGCCAGCCACCTTTTCCATCTCAGTTAAGGAGAAGGAGGGGGGACCAGGAGTGCCAACTGCAGGCAGAGGGGAAGAGATGAGGCTTTTGAAAGGACCTTAACAACAGGAGCAGGAGCTGCTGGAGGAAGGGACTAAAGCAGGCAGGGAAATCTCATCCTCTGGTAACTTGGGTCCCCCTCCCTCTCTCCTTCTTTGCCTGCCAGTCGGGGCTCAGAGGGGGCTGTTATCTGGGGGCAGACAGAGAGGAAAGGAAAGACTCCTTGGCTCCTTTCCCCACTCCTTGGTTTGCCCCAGGCGTGCTGGCGCTGCAGTCTTTTCCCCTGAATGGAATCCTGGGTCTGAGTCAGAGAGAAGGCGTCTGTGTCCTCCCTGGCCCACCTCACCTCCGCAGGGGCAGACAGAGCGTGTGAGGCTGCTGCAATCCACTCCACAGGCTGGAGGTCGAAGGTCACCCCTTGCTGACCAAGTTGTCCCAACAGACAGGCTGCTGCACTCTGGGAGGAGTCAGAGGAGAAGGAACGTCTGAATCCATGCAGCAGGCAGGACAGGCAGAGAGCATATGTCTCTGTCAGGCCCCACGGATGCCTCAGAACCCGCTGCTCATGGGACAGTGACGCCTGTGCTCCCCAAAGGGCCGGACGGCAGGGTGAAAAGGGGAGGAAGAGGAAAGCTGAAAACTCACCACGAGAGAGACGACGTGTGAATGGGTAAACAGAGTAGCAATCTCATTGCCTAGCTTCTCCATTCTGGAAAAAGGAGATACATCAAAGGGTGCAGCCGAGGGAAAGGAGGCTGGTGAATGGCCTCCCTCCTCGCTGGACAGCACTCTCCACAGAGACCGAAGGACCATCGCCAAGACACAAAGTCAGTAGGAAGCGAGGTCTGCTCTTTGTAGAGAAGACTTCACTCTCTCTATCCCAGTCCGTCCTAAGGACAGGCTGCAAGGTGCCATTTCCCATTTCTACATCAGGGTGAGCTATGGGGATGGAAGACTCCAGTGGAGAGACCCCACTTTATGACTTACCCAGAAGGCAGATCTTGCAGCCGGAGGACAAGAAGGGAGAGGACGTAGAGGGCCACTTCGGTAGACTCTTCCCAATCCACTACCTTTACCTACGAAGGAAACCTCAGATAGCAGAGCAATTTCTGAGTGAGACAGTGGGGCCACCACGATACACCTGTGTTGCTGGCCTACCTTGCCCTGGACCAACATCAACAGTGACTCCAAGGCCAGGGGCTCTTGCCCTAGAAGATGGCACAGGCGCTCGCTGACATGGCAGCAGGAGTAGAGAACCTAAGGGAGTGGGAAGCAGTCTGTCAGTGAGGCCGAGTGGCCCCTGAGCTGAGAAGCAGGCTGGCCTCTCAACTGATCTAGTATCCACCACGGGGGTATTAGAGACGCCCAGGCCATTTCCACCTCTTGCTATAAGTCAGTGAGATCGGGCTACTTCTCTGTTCTGATGAGGACTGGCTAACAGTGGGGCCATCTCAGTGGAATACATTTAGAAGCAGAAAGGAGCCCTCTGGGATCTCTTGTCTCTCTCAGTGTCTTTCTCTCTCTCTTAGTCCTGGGGATTAAAAAGAAACCTGGGGGCACATGGGTGACTCAGTAGGTTAAGCATCCAACTCTTGATTTTGGCTCAGGTCATGATATCAGAGTCATGAGATGGAGCCCCACATCCCACGCCCAGCACGGAGCCTGCTTAAGATTCTCCCCCTCCCTCTGTCCCTTCCCCCCTAAAGAAAAAAGAAAAGGAAAGAAACCTGAAGTCCCAATGGTTTGGGACAGGCAGTACCTTGAGAAGGTGGAGGCACAGGACGGGATGCTGCAAGCCAGAGATGAGGGACGGCCTCAGCTGGTTGTTGTCTTCAGTAAGCTGATTCGCCAAATGCCGAGAGATCTGTAGGGACACAGCCCAAGCCTCTCTCCCATTCCCAGGATTCCCAGCCTATTCCTCTCCTATCTCCAATGAATCAGGTTTCTCGCCCCTGCTAGTCACTCTCCCTCAGATTCACCAGGAACCTCAGACCCCATCCCATCCCCAGTCCTCATAGCCAACGGAGAACCAAAGGTCCTGGCCTAGTTTCGCCCTAGTGTAGGCAGGTACAGAGGAAAGTGTTGTTGGCCAAAAGGGGGGCAGGAAATCTAAATCCTGAGCCCTTGAAGAAGCATCATGGGTGGCTTCAGATCAGCTACCCTGCCACACGGGCAGTTTGTCACTGAGCTCTCTAACCAGCTGGCCAAGGGCTCTGGGATTTTGGTGACATCATGTTCTACAAGTGGCCCAGATCCAGGGTGGGAGAGTATCAGTTTCTGAAAGTACAGAGTAAGGGGAAGCATCAATGCTAATTTTTATGTCTTTCTGAGAAACTGAGGCCAGCTTCCTCATCTCCGGCAACATGGATTAGAGGAACCAGAGACCGCAGCTCAGACCTGCTCCTTGGCTTCCCAGCAGCTGGGCAGCCCCACCGGGGCCGTGCATATGGCTGCCAGCGCGGAGGACATGGCTCCAGGCAGATCCTCATTCTGCTCCCGCAGTGGCTGGCTCACTTGGGGGGCTCCTATGGAGAAAGGCGAAGAACGCAGGGCGGGGTCTGGTTGTTTCTCTCAGATCCCCGTTCATTCTTTCAGTGCACAGTCACTGAGCACTCACTGAATGCCAGGCACTATTCAAGGTAATGGCAGTCGGTGGTGGTGGGGGGTGGGGTGCAGAGCCAGAGTTGCTCCGGACTCAAGAGAACCTCCGCGCCCTACTCTGGTTACCTGGGGGTGTGTGGAAAGGGAGCTGGGGAACGGTCAAGCCGTGAAGCAGCCCGTCCAGCACTGCCCGCTGCGTAGTCAGCAGGCTGGAGTAAAAGGCTTTGGAGATGGTCCAGCTGTTCCCATCCATGGCTTCACACAGAACAGTAAAGCACTAAGGGAGACAAGGGCGGGGTTGACATTAGAGCAGCAGAGAAGTGACGGGGCTTAGGATAAGGAGCAAGAATCCCCCAGAGAACCTGGGAAAAAAGGAGAAAACCCAGAGGGACCAGCTGTGGCATTCAAAGTATCCCTCGCACAGAAAATGCATTATAATCGCCTTCACGTTCCAAGGATGGCAATTTTAGATGGCAATCCTTCTATTCTCTGATCAGCTGCCTCCTGATGACGCTTCTCAAAGTGTTATCTATAGACCATGAGTATGAGAATTCCTGGGGATTCCTGGGTCCCTCCCAACCCAGTCCTACTGGTTCAGAATTTCGGGAGGAGGGGTGTTTATTCCAAACTCCCTATGCACTCACTCCACAGTGACATATAGGGTAAATGCTAGCCAATAACGTAAATTGCTGATGGCCAAAACTTAGGTTAGACATTGAAAAAGCTTCCTGACTTGAATGGGTGAGGAACTTTAAAATAGGCTCTCAGACTAGAAGAGTTTGAATGGACTGCTAGCTGGAGGCAGAAATGCAGCCCAGATCTGTGTCCCTCATTGTCAGTTTGAACAAAGACTAGGCAACGGCTTACTTCCTTACTGATGTTCCTCTCTGTCTCCTCTGAGATCAGTCAGAACTCAGCTATCTTCTTGTTCAATCCTCCATTCTCCTGTCCCTCACCTCCAGAGTCCAGGGGCGAGAACCCACTAGTTTATTGGTCCACAGGACAAATAAGTTTGGGAAATACTAGCCCATCTGCAAGTCTCTTCGAGAAGGAATGTGGTTTCCTGAAATAGGCCACAGTGTTTAATGCCTCTAGATCTTTATATGCACTGCTCCTTCTGCCTGGAATGTCCTCCCTACTTCCTGCCTCACCTACCTGGCAAACTGCTATGCGTTCTTCAAATCCTAGCAAAGATGACTTCCTTCAAGACTTCTTCTGTGACTCCCCAAGTAGCATTAATCATATCTTCTTCAGTGGTGCTTCTATATTTCATACAAGTTTTATATAAGTTTTAATGTACTTCTCACACTGTTGTCCTTGATCATTTTTCGTCTCCCCTACTAGACTATTTCTAGTCCCCTGAAGACAGGGACTTTCCCTTACTCACGTGGCACATGGTCGGTAAATGTTGGTTGTATTACCCTGACCTAACCCTACAGAGGTATAAGAAAGGGGAAGGCAGAAACGTGGGGAAAGACATCAAAGACAGAAACCTGGGCCAGGGAACAGATTACCATAAGACTATCCCTCCGCAGGGTCTGCTCAGAATCATCTGGTTGTGCCAGCAATTTCCCCAACAGGTCCAGAAAGAGGTTGGCAGCCTCCTGAAACACCTGTAGGCTGGGAAAAAATAGCCCATCTCTCTAAGAGCCCACATGTGGTAAATGGGTCAGTTCTGGGCAGGCAGGAGGATCTCTGCAAAGGAACATCTCAGAATGCTCCCTCCCCTCTCCCCTGCTAAACACACACACAGTCTTCTATATACATCCTCCTAGCCCCTTCTTTGCAATTTTCTCTAGGTTATTCACCAATTGTGACCCTTCCATTTAGTGTTTGGTGACCCTTAGAACCTGCAAGTCTTGGGATAAACTTAGAGGGGTCTCTGAGTCCTTAGAAGGGCTAGCTAGACCCTCAGCAGTTAGTCAGCTGACCCCTAACCTGTCGGCTTCTCCTTACTTAGCCTGTTCCTAACAGAGAGGGGAAGAAATGGGGGTAGAAATTGAAGCCAAAGGGGCCAAAGGAGCAAAGCTGGCTCTCGTCCCACCTGTCACCTGTCTGGCTCCTCTCCAGATTGAAGGTGCAGGCAAAGTAGGCCTGAATCACAGCCATCAGGTCCCGTAAGAAGGTCCCATACCAACATTGCTGCCAGGGAAGAGGAGAGAGAGTAAGGGCAATGAAGAGGATGGAGACGAAGAAGAGAAAACGCAATAAAAAAAAAAAAGGGTGTCCTATACCCAGTCAGGTTGATCAAACAGGAAGGGGCAGAGGGAAGAGAGCGTCGGACAGAGAGGGGACATCCAGAGGTAACAAGTGGCGGCCAGTGGGCTGTATGTAGCCTGAAAATGTGTCCTGTTTGGCCAGAATAGCATTTAGGAATTTAGGAGGCTCTGTTTTTCAAAATCACTCAAATTCTTTTCTAAATTTCTTAACAACACTCAGGGTTAGAACTCTTGAGCAGAATGCAGCTTCCAGCCACCTGAGCCGAGGCCCCACTAAACGTTTCAGTATTCTGTCCTCTCAGCTCGGCCACAGCAGAACACAGCTGGTGCAGGGAGGGATTCGGCCTCAGACACACTGAGCCTCAATCCTAGCTCCTCCACGTACAGTCCCTGTGACCATTTACAAGTTAGTGCCTGTGTATGAGTTGGCGAATCTCTGAATTTCAGTACTCTGTTCTATAAAATCAGGGCAACAGAAGCCTAGAATTTAACATTCCCAAACAGCGCTCTAAAGATTGGAAAACTGTGCATACACATCTGGATTTCTAGCTTCTCTTAGAAAACTGGGCGAGCTGGTACCACTGGGCACGTGTTCTCACGTGGCAACAGTGAGCTGGAGCCGAGGGGATGTCCCATTCACAGACTGGGCACAAGCTCTCCAATTTCTCGTGGTCCCCACTCCTCATACAGTGGCCCAGAGTCTATACTTCACTGCCTGACAGGATCCGTCTGGTCTCAGAGCGCAGCAGAGCTTGCAACTCGTGATCCACTAACTAGACAGGAGGCAAGAAAAGAAAAGGCAGGGGGCCGAATAGAAATCCAAGGTGAAGAAACGGAAGAAGAAGAAATTTGAAGAAGAGAAAGCCAAGGTGAAGGAGCTCCTGAAAGCCTCGCGAGGCTCCTGGCGTAGGGCTTACCTGCTGGATACTGTTGCTCTCCTGGCTGTGTCTGAGCAGGCTGAGCAGGAGCCCGGGGAGCCCCGCCTCGCGGCAGAAGGAGTACAAGGGAACGGAGTCACTGCAGCTAGACAGAAGACTGCTCAGGACCCGGAGTGCCGGAAGGATATGGGATCCACCCTCCAGCATGCCTTTCAGGATCTGGGTGACATGAGGGAAACACAGTCATGATATTATCAGAGGGAAAAGGAGAGTCACAAATACCAGTGTCCCCAAGGAGCTGGCAAAGCAGACTATATGTTCTCACTCCTTTCTTTGGAACTCTAAAACCCAGGGAAGGAGAACAGAGAAAAAGGGAAACAGCGTCAGGGAAGAAGAATATACACGGACAGGTCACCTGACTTACAACAACAGTGACCAAAGTAAAGGGGACCTCCCCTCGGTCTCTGGGGGACCCAGTGCCATTCCTATCTGCTCCCTCCCTTGTCCAGCCCTTCACCTTAAACACACACACGAACACACACACGCACACACACATGCATGTGCACGCACACACGTTTACACACTTCCAAAGATTAAAAACAACAGACACAAAACAATGTAATTCAATTCCAGACAGATAAAACAGTATTGTCTAACTCTAGATCAAGATTTAACTATGACCCACAGGCCAAATCCAGCCTGCCACTTATTTATATGGAACCTGCAAGGTAAGGGCACTATGATACTTTTAAACAGTTATTCTTTAAAAAGTTAACTCTTCAAAAAAGAATAACATTTACGTCAAGTGCTTTATAATATATCATTCTCTATTTCTAAATCTTTTCACTTATTTGCTCATTTACTCTTTATAATAACTCTGTACAGTAAACACAATTACCCATTTTACAGATGAGAAGACTAAAGCCTCTAGATAGGTTAAGCAAGGAGTCAATTACCACATAGCTAAAGAGTAGTTCAGCTGGAATTCCAACTCCGCAAGACTTAACCTGGAGGCAGAGCTTTTCACCTGCCTCCCTACTGAAGTTACCACCCCACTACAAGGACAGCATGGAAGGGCCAGAAGAGAGGTGCAAGGCGCCAAGGCAATTCAATGGGGAAAGTAGAGTCTTGGACCCAGGGTGCTGGGATGACTGTAGAGCCATGTGCAAAAAGATGAACTTAGAGCCCTACCTCACATTATATATAAAAAGTAACTCAAAATGACCTAAATGATAGAGCTCCAACTAAAAAACTTTGAGGAAAAAATAGGAGAAAATCTTCCAGACTTTGGATTTGGAAAAGATTTCTTCCATATAACACCAAAAGCGTAATCCACAAAAGAAAAAAATGGTAATTGGACGTCATCAAAATTCAAAAACTTTGTGCTTCAAAAACCACTCTTATGAAAATAAAAGGGCAAATCATAGACTGGGAGAAAATATTTGCAAACCACATATCTGATAAAGGTCTCCTATCCAGAATATACAAAGAACTCTTACAACTCAAGGGTACAAACAACCCAATTTAAAAATAAGCAGAAGAACTGAATAGATATTTCACCAAAGAAGATATACAAAGGGCTAATAAGCACATGAAAAGATGCTCCACATTAGTTATTAACAAAATCCAAATTAAAATGACAATAAGACATGATTTCACATTCACTAGAATGGCTGTGATAAAGACAGACAATACATGCTGGCAAGAATGTGGAGATACGGAGCCCCTCACACAGTGCTGGTGGGAATGCAAAATAAGGCAGCCACTTTGGAAAATAGTTTATCAGCTTCTTAAAATGGTACACATAAATTACCATTCAACACAGCAATTCCTAGATAGCCAAGAAAGAAAAATGAAAGCGTTATGTCCACACAAAGACGTCCACGTGAATGTTCGTGGTGACATTATTCATAAAAGCCAAAAAGTGGAAACAATTCAAATGTCCATCAACCGGTGAATGATTAAACAACATTAATTATGAATGCCAATTAGACAAAATGTTATCCTTTAAAAAAGAATCTCGTTCTTCTCATTAGTATACTTGTATTAGAAGCTCTTGTATACTTACATCTGTATTTTTAATTTCATCAACAAAATTTTTTAATTTAAATTCAATTAGCCAACATATAGTACATCAATTTCAGATGTAGTGTTCAATAATCTATCAGTTGCGTACAACACCCAACGCTGATCACATCACCATCAATAAAAATTATGTGGAAAAGCGCTTTCTCTCATTACAGAAGTACTTAATATCCTCCATTTTGCCTCTTGCTCTTCAATGCTCAAAACGTTTACCATCCGAGTTTGCCAACCCCTGCTACAAATGAATGCTTTTCCCTTCAGAAAGAGAAAATTGAGACCTGTTCGTTCTTTCTTTCTTTCTTCCTTTCTTTCTTTCTTTTCTTTTTTCTTTTTCTTCCTTCCTTCCTTCCTTCCTTCCTTCCTTCCTTCCTTCCTTCCTTCCTTCCGTTTTTTCTTTTTCTTTCTTTCTTTCTTTCTTTCTTTCTTTCTTTCTTTCTTTCTTTCTCTTTCTCTCTTTCTCTCTTTTCTTCCTTCCTTCCTTCCTTCCTTCCTTCCTTCCTTCCTTCCTTCCCTCTCTCCCTCCCTCCCTCCCTCCTTCCTTCCTTCCTTTCTAAGATTTATTTACTTATGGGCACCTGGGTGGCTCAGTCAGTTGGGCATCTGCCTTCGGCTCAGGTCATAATCCCAGGGTCCTGGAATTGAGCCCTGCATCAGGCTCCCTGCTCAGTGGGAAGCCTGCTTCTCCCTCTCCCTGCCCCCGCTCATGCTCTCTCTCTTGCTACTTCTCGCTGTCTAATAAATAAATAAATAAAATCTTTATAAGAAAAGATATACTTAATAGAGAGAAAGAGAGACCGTGCATGTGCAGGGGGTGGAGGGGCAGAAGGAGAGGGAGAGAAGAATCTCAGGCAGACTCCCCACTGAGTGTGGAACCAGAGGTGGGACTCGGGTCCCTCGACCCTGAGATCATGACCTGAGCCAAAATCAAGAGTTGGGCATTTAACTGACTGAGCCACCCAGGCGCCCTTTTTTTAAAAGGTTGATTTATTTATTTTAGAGAGCCGAGGCCTGTTCTTTCTGTGTTACTAAAGGAGGCTAGCAAATCTTGAATTAAATAGATGAATTGAAAGAGAATTGAAAAAGGGACAAACTTTCTTTTTCTCCTCATGTTTTTTAATGCCTCATCTGTGATTACAATAGTCTAAAATCCCATTACGTGTGCCCATTACCTGCCCCCCGGCCTCATGCAGCTGGCCCTGGATGCGTTGGCAGAAGTCAGGATTGCACAGCAGAGTGAGAGGGGCCTTCAGTTGGACAGGTGCAGGCTCAGCGGTCTCTAGCAGGTGCTGCCACTCATCGTCGCTGTCTGGCTCCTGAGGCATAGGGGAGTGAAAGAGGTCAGGAGCATGTCACGTTCAAGGGTAGTAGCGCCCAAACTGGGGAATCATGGAGTAAATGCAAGAACCAGTGAATTCTTCGGCACACATGTATTTGTTTCAACCACCAGTTTAAAAAGGTCTAGCTGGCAGTACGTGAGGGGTCTTGAAAAGTCTCTCAGAGAATACTGGCATGTGTTCATAAAGAGATACCTACAAATAGGTCTACTGCAGCATGGTTTATGACGAAAAACAATTGGAAATGTCATAAAGCTAATCAGTAAGGGAATAATAAATCATGGCACACCCATCTTAGGAAATATTATGAAGTTATTAAAAAGACTATAAAACGGGGCCTGCATCACCTAGGTAGTAGTCCCCCCAACACTGCATAAAAGAATCTCATCGTGAGGAAGTATGAATTTGAGGAACATTCTACAAAATAACTGGCCTGTGTACCTCAAAACAGTCAGTCCTGAAAAACAAAGAAAGACTAGGAACTATTCCAGAATAAAGGAGACTAATGAGGTGTAACAACTAAACACGATGCCTTACTCCGGATTGGAGCATGGGCTGGGAAAAATTTGTTTTCCCCTATAAAGAACATTACTAGACCAACTGGCAGACTTTGAATATGGATTGTAGATGAAAGAACAGAATCATATCAGTGTTAAATTTCCAACTTCTGGGGACACCTAGGTGGCTCAGTTGTTAAGCGTCTGCCTTCGGCTCAGGGCGTGATCCCAGAGTCCTGGGATCGAGCCCCGCATCCAGCTCCTCCCCTGGGAGCCTGCTTCTTCCTCTCCCACTCCCCCTACTTGTGTTCCCTCTCTCACTGGCTGTCTCTCTCTCTGTCAAATAAATAAATAAAATCTTAAAAAAAAAAATTCCAACTTCTGTAATTGTACTGCAGTGGGTGTAGGTCAATGGTCTTGTTCTTCAGAAATATGCACTAAAGCATTTAGGGGTAAAGGGACGTGATTGCATCTTACCTTACCCATACATAGATATCTAGGGAGAGAGAATCATAAAGCAAATGTGGCAGAACTGTAACAGGTGGGGAATCTGTGTGAAGGGTATACAGGAATTCTTTGTGGCGTCCTCACAATTACTCTTTAAGTTTGAACTATTCCAAAATAAAAAGTTAAACCCCCCAAAATGACATGCTCAGATGTAGAAGGATCTCCAAAACAGCTCATATGGTAAGTGAGGCACGATGTAAAACAGTATATCTGGTGTGAACTCAGTAACAGAAAACAGCCAAACTAGAGATTTCTGTGCGTGCATATACATATCTGCAAAAATTCAGCAAGCTTGGAAGAAGAAAGACTAAACTAATAACGCAGACACCACTGGGATGGGGGTAAAGCTCAAGAGGGACTTTGATTTTTACCCATGTGTTCCAATTTTTTATAATTACGTGTTCAGATGCTATGTAATTAAAATCTATAAATTGATAATAAGAAAGCAATCTTTAATACAAGGTGAGCTCCTACTTGGGATAGTCAGGAATCACTATTCCAGAAAAAATATCTACCCAGACCCAACATCCCATGGCAGGGTCAAGGCCAAGTGCAGCCCGTAGGGCTTACCTCATTTTCTAGGTCCACTGCATCAATGCTCCGCTGGCCCACCACCTCTGGCCTCAGCTCTGGGATAACTCGTTCACAATCCTGGGTGATGCGGTTTTCCCTGCCAGAGGAACAGGGAGTAGAGGAGTTCCAGACCTGTGAGGCTCAGGGTTCATTAACATGTTCCTTGCTCTAGGTCCAAGAGAAGCATGAAGAAGAGGCCATACAGGATTGGAAGGGGGAGAGCTTTCTTCTAGGATATGGCCAGGACAGGACGTTGACCACTCCACACGTATCCTTGACTGCCCTTCCACTTTGGATCTTACTCTCAAGTCTACCTTGGCGGCTTTCACCTGTAGCTCTCAACTCAAATAATCTTCCCTTTTGCATGGAAACAATTCTTTCCTTCTCAGTTAATGTACAGCTGAGGCATAGAGAAAGGAAGATTCCCACGATTCCTGATGAATCAGGAAAATATCAAGAATCAGAATTCAAGAACCCAGGACTCGGACTCCCAGGGCCCTGTCCCCATGAGGCGGTGGCTAGTGACAGGCACCATGTTGTATTTGCTTTGGCTAAAGCCAAAGACCTGCAAGATACCTCACCCTGTAAATCCCTGGCTATCCCCTCCTCACCGAGGTGCAGGAGGGGCCTCTCCAGCCCCCCACTCAGCCCAGCTGCTCTTCATTTCTGAGGCCAAGATGCCAGCCAAGAGGCCTGGTTCCTGAGGAGTGGCTCTTAGTCTAGGCAGCGGGGTTGTGCCAGAAGCCATCTTGCTGGTCCTGTCCTCTTGCTCAAGGGCAGGTCCTGTGTTCTGGTGTTTCTGTGGGAAGTAGGCAGGAGACACTGAATCAAAACTGTTTGGTTGCCATAGGGCAGTATGAATCCTATTCACGGCCCCTCCTCAACCTTCCTTCTTCAACCTCCCCAGTTGCTAGCCTGGTCATGTCACCTATCCCCTCTGTCCCACATACCTTCTGCTTGGCCTCCTCAGCCATGCGCTTACAGGCCTGTCGCAAGATGCGAGATTGATTGCCCTTGGGGGCCAGCCGATGCACCTGTTGGTCCTTTAGGACCTGAAGTTCTGGGGGTAGGCGACTGGTGAAAGGGGTGCCCAAATCTGGGCCTCCTGGTTCGGTTATTACTGTAGGGAAGGAAGAGGGAGAATACGTGATCACACTAGAGCCACGCCACCATCTCCACTTGGCCGGAGACAACTTCAGTGTCCTCAGGCTTCTGTGGAAGGAGACCATTTTGACAACGTGACAGAGAGGGAGTGGGGCGGCAAGGGAAGTGGCAGAGGTTAGGCAAAGGGCAAGGAAGAAAGTTCGAGCTGGTAGGGTAAAGCAGATGTGCTGCGTCCACAAGCTGGGGGAAGGAGCTAGATCGGGAAGAGTCCAGGGAAGTGCCAAAGCCCCTGGAACTGTAAGGACTCACTGGTGACACGACCAGCTATAAAGGGGTGATGTAAGAGGTCTGGCCAGGACAGACGCTGCCTGGGGTCCTTGGTGAGCAGTCCCTGCAGGAAGCTCTGTGGAGAGAAAAAAATACCCCATGGGTCTTCGCTTTTCTACAGGCTCTCTTTAACTCACCAGCAGAAGCAGGAGACCAGGACTCCTGAGTCCATTTCTTCAGCAAAGTAGCTGGCCTTGACCACACCCTCTCTAATCCCATCCTTAGGCCTCATTTCCCTGGCTCCAGGAACAGACTTCACTGCCTCCCCTCCTGGAGAGCCCCACATCTTGTCCAGAGACATTCTGTCACCTTCACAATCATCTTCAGAAAACAAACACTCAGAGGGGTCCAAACTGCTCACTGCGCCCTCCCTTTGACTGTGGCTTTGTTTGCGGCTGGGTAGGAACAGACGCATTTGTGGTTAAAAGCACACTCACACACAAGTCATTGCATAAAGATAGGTTTGGGAGCACGCAAAAACAGAAATCTTTCAGCAAGTCTTCAGATGGCGGTGGGGAAGGCAGACTGCCTCTGAAAAGGGTACATCTGTTATGAGGTATCCTTGGGAAAATCGTCAGTTGGGCCTAAAACAGGAATAGAAGGTACTGGTCGATAACGATCACTGTTCTAAAACAAGGTGTCCTCTGTGGCTCTTGCTGAACGAAGATGCCTGCATGTCTGCTCTAAGGGAGAAGGAATATCCTATGCCTATCACCCACTTAAGTTTCTTTTGTTTAGATTCTTTTCGATAATTACTTGAGCTTCCCCAACTAAATAGGTTGGGGAGAAACTTGTCCCTTTTCATCTTAGAGCAAGAGAAAGTTATAATGAGACTGCACTCTGGGAAAAGTTTGCATTTAAATTCCACTGAGGGCCCAAATTTTGCCCTAGATAAGAATAAAAAGGGTCAACTCTTTTTCCTCCCTCCCTCCCTCCCCCACTGAGACTTAGCTGCAATCAACAGGCACCGCCTCTGTCATCTGCCCCTAATCCTGAGCTAGCTAGCCCCTCTAGCTCTGTCTATTGGGATGTCTGAACAGTCCTTTCACGAGGAAGACTGACAGTTCTGCGGGCAATTCTAGATCTCATCTGGACCTTGCATGTGAGAGGAAATAAGTGGAATAGAGGGTGTGTAAAAGGACAGCATCTGTCCCTGGTGGCTTGAAATTACCTTTCCACTGTGATAAAGAATAAGCCCCAAGGAGGGGCTGCTATTCCCAAGTTTGGCAGACCTTAGAACAGCCTCCCAGAATCAGCCCCTGCAATAGAAAGCAAGGCAGCTGGGCCCAGCTCCTGCATTCATTCAGTAATGGCAAAATCTTGCCCTAGATTTTGGAAAAGGGAACGGGGAGGGAAGAGGAAGACAGGTTTCTCATGCAAAAGTAATCTCCCTTTCTGTTCATTACCTTGAAGCAAGGACTAATGATGGTCGGCCAGCGCACAGGGTCCTTGAGAATGAGGCTGACCAGCTGAAAGATGCTCGTAGTGTAGAAGGGAGGGGTGCCTACAGCCAGCTCATACAGTATGCAGCCCACAGACCAGAGGTCTGCGTTGTGGTCGTAGGGTCGCTCTTCCACCAGCTCTGGAGACATATAAAGCGGTGTCCCTTTGATGGATGTCAGCACCATCGTGTTGGTGCTCATCGCCCGGGCAAATCTGGGGGAGATGATGGAACGGAAATGGGAAGAGAGAGTGTAATCGATACAAACTAGGCCTGGTGACTAGGCCTGTGTAAGATATCCCAAACCCACACAGAGAGCACCTTCCTAAAGACCCAACAGGAATCCCAGTCTCCAGCTTGGCTTCTAAAATGAGGCTCAGGCCAGTCAAGCAGATGGTCTAAGACTCCCTGCAGAACAAGGAGCGGAGACAGAAGGTCAGTCTCCTCACCCAAAGTCACAGAGCTTGATGCCGCCACCCTTGGCAAGAAGGATGTTCTGAGGCTTCATGTCTCGGTGAAGGATGCGGTGGGAATGCAGATAGTACAGAGCGGACACCAACTGGGCAGCAATGGCTTGAACCTAGGGGTCAAACAGGTGGCAGAGAGAAAGGAGAGGTCAGGTCAGAGGAAGGAGCCTACTGGCACCTCCCTAAATAACTGATGTGATCTTCTCTTCTTTTTCTTTCTTCCAGAGCTTCCCATGACAGCTTCCTTAGTTCTTGCCCCCCCAATTCATTCATTCTTTCATTTGTTCATTCACTCATTGAAGAAAAATGACCATGGATGGGCAAATTATCCCATGCCTCTCAGACGCGTCATTTACAAGCTGGCGATAATAACACCACCTCCCTTACAGGGTTATTGCAAGGATTAAGTAAGTTACAGCATGCTATACTCAGAATGGTGCTGGGCACTTAGTAAACCTCCAATATACATTAGCTGTTATTAAATAAGACGAAGTCCTTTTTCTCAAGAGAAGTAGTCAAACGAATAAGATACACAAAATGAGCAAGATGATGACTTACAAATAATAATGCTCAGAGGGAGATGGCATGCTGCATCAGGAAGTCCTGAGGGGGGCCTACTTGCTAGCGTACAGAGAAATCTCTAGAAAAAGTGTGGTTGGAGAATGTGTTTGACCAAACCCCACTGCTAACCACTAGATCCTGCTGGTGAATCCTGCCTTAACCACAACGCTTATCCCCTTCTGCCCTCTTTGGTACTACCACACTAGCCCTTCTTCCCCAAGGGTGCCTAGTGACAGCAACAGCATTAATAATCGCTGATTAGGGGTGCCTGGGTGGCTCAGTTGGTTAAGTGTCTGCCTTCGGCTTGGGTCATGATCCTGGGGTCCTGGGATCGAGCCCTGCAATAGGGAGGGAGCCTGCTTCTCCCTCTCCCTCTGCCTGCCACTCCCCCTGCTTGTGCTCTCTCTTTCTCTTTCTCTGTCAAATGAATAAATAAAATCTTAAAAAATAATAATAGCTAACTATGTTGAATACTGTGTATCAGGTACTCTTTTAAACACTTCACATGAATTAATTCACTAATCTTTACAAGAGTCTCATGAGACAGACATTATAATTACGTCAATTTTTAAATGAGGAAACTGAGCACAAAGAAGTTAAAGTAACTCGCCCACAAAGATCCAGCTAGAAAATGGCAGGGTCAACCTTTGTAGTCCGAGATTTTTGGCTCCAGTGTTCACATACTTTCCTGTCACACCACACTGTCTCCATATACACCCGGGCTCTTATATTTCCCTCAGGAGTTTTTCAAAATGGTGACTCTCAGTGCCCTCAGGTTTCCCTAGCAGTCCTTAAGCTGAAAAGAGGTAGGGGAGGGGAGAAGTTTGAGCCAGGAAACATACCTGGTCTTCAGGAAGTTTTCCGTCATCTTCCAAGATCTGAAAGAGCTCTCCCTCAGCATAGTCTGTCACCACCACCACCTGCAGGGAGAAGGCAATTGTCCTGATGGCTCCAGATTTATGCGTTCTGAGGTCAGGAAATTTCTGGGACCTTTCTTCTTGGGGAAGGGGGACCCAAAACCGAAGTGCACCTCTTTGTCAGTTTCAAAGCTGTCAAGCATATGCACAATGTTGGGATGCCGCAGACTCCGCATGATTTCAATCTCTCGTTGCAGATTCCTCAGCTCCTTCTCTGAGCGTCCCAATTTTGGAATGAACTTCAGGGCCACCACCTGTCAGTGGTAAGATGAAGAAGAGTCAAGGCCTAACCACGCTATTGAAACATTCACCTCAGAGCTCCAGAACTCGGGCTTTAGACCATTAGAGCAAATTCTCATTACCTGCTAGTCTATTCTCCTTCCCCATGGTACCCTGGCCTTATCCAGGCCTCCCCCACCCCTTGCCCTAGGAGAAAACAGCTTCTGCCAGACAGCTCCCTTTGGTGGACTCTGGGAGAGGTGTTCTGATCTGGGTAAAGAACTCCGGGTAAAGATTTAAGAGATTTAGGAGAAAGAGAAGGACGAAAAAAATGAAGAAGAGAGAATAAGAGTTCAGGTGGTTTATCTCTTCTGGCATGGTATGATAGAGGAGAAAAATAATAAACATAAAATTTATTTATTGTTTACTAGGTGTCAGACACTGTACTAGGATAGTAATTCAGCGTGAATCACATTTAATCCTCAAACCCCATCAATCAGATACTGTTCTTATCTCATTCTAGAATTGAGGAAACTGACATTGAGAGGGTAAGTAACTTGTCCATAGCTCAAAGGCTACAAAGTGGTGGACCTAGGATCTGAGCCCAAGTAATCCAATATTAGGGCTCATGCTCCCTAAGAGGAATGAGGGAGTCAGTGCCTCAGGAATACAGGTCGGGATTCTGGTCCCATTTTCCACCGTAGTTGGAGGTACAGAACCCCACCCAAGAGATACCCCTCTTTGTTCACCACCTGAGCACTGTATTTTCTTCGACCCTTGTACACCCTCCCAAAAGAGCCTTCTCCAATCATCTCCAACACATGGTACTTTTCCATGACAGAGGTTTCAGGATCCCTCAGAAGGAAGGAGGTAGAGATGGTGGTGAAGGGCTACAGCTCCAGGGGCAGTCCCACACATTTAGGAGGCCTGGTTCGGGCATGGAAGAAAGGTTCATGTTAGCCACCTTGCCTTTTCCTGTTTCATAATCATCCAGGCCTCAAGAACATCGTAGGACGGAGTGGATGGAAAGATGAGATCTTGGCACTCCTGTCCTCCTCCCTCCTTTTCAGCCACCTCCTGTCCCCCAACCCAACCTCGTTCCCACCCGACCCCGCGTCCCCCTTCCCCCTCCACGCAACCCCGCCCACCCGCCCCCTCCCCGTCTCCCTCTCCCTCTCTTTCTACCCTGCCTCGCCCCTCGGCCCCGCCCCCTCCGCCCAGCCTCGCCCACCCGACCCCGCCCCCTCCATCCGGCCTCACCTACCGACCCCACCCCTTCCAGCCTCTTCCAAGTTCCCGCCACAGCCAACCTCCTCAGCACCCTCTCCCACGCCCCCTGCCCGCGCGCTTCGCAGACCGGAGCCCCTCTCTCACCCCTAGCCTAGGAGCTTCAAGCTCCTCAGGCCGGGGGACGTCGACCCTGGCCTTCAGCCCCGCCCCTTCCGGCTGCCTGCAGACTTTGCCTGACTTATAATTCTTCTCCACCCCCACTGCCGGTCTCTTTAGACTCCCATTGTTACCAGCAGTACTCGCTGAAACTGGTCAGAGAGGTTCAGAGGACGAAGGCGTTCCGAGTTGTTGGGAGAGACGGCGGACCGCCCATAGGCACTTCCTAGGGCACTTCCGAACCTTCTCTTGGGCATCAGGACCCACTAAGGACCAGGAGTCTACGGTTGCCTAGAAACGGCCGCTAGCCTCCATGCCTCCCTCCCTCCTTTAACTTGCCGCCCCTGACTTCCCCGAGAGTATTTCCGGTTCCGGCTGTGGGCCGGAGAAGACATGGCGGCGTCTGCGTCGGCGTCTGCAGGGGAGGAGGACTGGTAACTTTGGGGGCATGGGCTTTGGCTGGCCGCCTGGATCCTGTCCGGGGGAGTTAGTAGTGGCCGCGGATGGTCCATACGGCGGGCTTGTGGGGCGGAGCGAGGGAAAAGGGATGACAGAGACGCTGACATGTCTTCTAAGAGAGCTTCTGTACTGGGAGCCCGAGGGTGGAGGGGCACTGATCTGATGGGAGAGGAGGCCGGATCTGCGCCGGCCGGGCCAGCTCGGGCTGCGCCTTCTCTGGCTCGATCCCCTCTTCTCCGGCCTCACTTGTCCCTTTCTCCTGAAGTGGATTTGCTCAGGGTCCCGGAGGATGCCTGCTTAACAGCTCTCCTCACCTCCCTTTCACCTCCTGGAACCGATGTCCTCCAGCCCCCTTTCCCCTTGGATCAAACTATTTCCGCCGAGGCTTTCCTCAGCCGTCTCCCTCCCCGACGGCACTAATGAGGACTATTGTCTGAATAAAGCTTTACACCTCACAAAAAGCTCTCCTAGTCCTTCTCTGAAGCATTCTCAACAAGAGACCAAAACCTGGAAGGACTCTGGGATTGGAAATAGGATAAATGTGGGTTCACTCCATATTTTATTAGCGTGTGATGCTGACCAGGCCACCTAGGCTCTGTGAGTCAGTGTCCTTAGATGTAAAAAAGTGGGTGTGGCATCTACCTCAGAATAGTTGAGAGGATCACGGTGGATTTGTAACATAAAAGCCTACTTTTTGTAACCAAGGTTAGGGTTGAGGGGACTAGATGAGGCCTGAAGAGGTACATCGATTGCTAAAAAGTACATAGTTATGACGAGGAATCGAGGTTATCTGACTCCGATGAATCTTATGTTTTTAGTACTAGGACATTATAGAATCCTCCTGCCGGCCCCTCCTTTTTGTCACCACCTTACCATCATCCCATTCCATACCTCACATCCAGGGCCCAAGTCACAGGTAGGGTGGGTGAGGTATTGAAGTGCCTGTTGATGGAGGTTAGGCCTCAGTGTTTTATTGATTCAGGGAGCCCAGCCAGTGTTGGCCTTTTTGAGACCATCTAGTCTCATGTTTTCACCTTGTTCAGGGGAACTTTTAAGATTCTGAGGAGACACTTTGAGCCATGGAGAGGGCAGTAGTGATTGCACAGCTAGCTTGTGGTGCTCTGAGACTCCCACACTTATGTCAACCAAAACTACTCCACAGTTTTCCATTTTATATTTTGAGGTGTCTAAGACTTAAAAAAAAAATTTGAGAACCAGTAATATATGGGCCATGCTAGGGCAGTCCTGCTCTTGTTAAAGAAAGAACAGTGACTATAAGAAAGGAAACCAAGCATGTGTCTTTACATGCATTACCTGGGTAGAGCTGTAGACTCAGCCTATCACTAATCTTCAATGGCTGTTTCTATAATTAAACATGTGTGTCCTCTCATTTACATCAGGACCACCAGATCCTGACCTAAACACGTTGATCTAGATCAACTAGATAGCAAGGGTGATAAATGCATTGAATACTAATTATATCCTTCCTTCTTTCCTTTTAAGGGAGAAGGTTATATACAAATAGGAGAAAAGAGAATATAGACTAGCTACTATGGCCAAGATATTATTAGGTACTTTACATAAACAACTTTTTATCCTCACACTAACCCTAGAGAGTAGGTGGTATTATCTATATATGGTAGACAGTGTGACTCAACCTCGGAGAGATACTTACTCAGATCATGTAGCTGGTAAGTGATTGGTACCTATTACTCCAAAGCTGGTGGTTCTTCTACTACATCACGGCCTTTATACCACCTCGGTCTCTTTTTCTGTTCAGATTGTTATCTCCTTTGAGTAGGCTTAGGGCAACTGATACTGGCAGTATGTGTAGACACTGGGATCCACGTGAATAATGGTGTAGGGAAAGCCAGGAGTGGTATCGGTAACCTTGATGTGAATCAATGGACATCTGATTTCTGGGTCAGAGAGATGGCCAACCAGCAACACGATGGAAGTTAAACAGGGAGTCAGGAAACCTGGCTCTGGTTCTAGTTCTGCCTCTGTTAAACTTTGATATTTGAGCTAGTCATTTCACCTTCCTGAGAATCCCATTTCCTCATCTGTTGACAAAAATGGCCCCTTAAACTCTGATTCCCATGCTTCCTACCTGGCCACTTGACAACTTAAGAAAACATACTTCCCCCATTTTTATGGAGGTTAGCACGAGCATGCACTCAGGCACATTGCCAGTTTTCTATAAAGCCAGCCCTCACGGGCTCTAGCAGGCTTTAACGGGGAGACCTATAATGGTGAGTCAATCTCCCCCCTGTCTCTCTAGGGTACTTCCCTCTGAAGTCGAGGTGTTAGAGTCTATCTATCTGGATGAACTACAGGTGGTTAAAGGAAACGGCAGGTACGTATTCAACTAGAGGTGGGCAGGAGTCCCCTTAGTAACGAGAGGATTCCACGCAGAATCCGTGAGCCTTGATTCAGAGAAAATGCTGTTCTCATGGAGACAAAGACGACTCCTTTAATCGCCCCCATAAGAAAGAGTCCAGTGCTCACTTCCTCCACCCCCTTTACTGTCTCACCCCCATCTTCCCTGGGCCTCAAACTTGTGCCGGGTCACATCCCTGGTCCCCACTTCATCCCCCCACAGATCTTCACCGTGGGAGATCTACATCACCTTGCACCCTGCCACCGCGGAAGACCAGGATTCACAGTATGTGTGCTTCACTCTGGTGCTTCAGGTCCCAGCACAGGTGAGGCCTCTGCTTTGTGGCAGCAAAGGGAGGAAGGGGAGAGGCCCTAGGGTGGAGTGCTTTAGCAGTAATGTTATTTTCTCCCACTAGTACCCCAATGAGGTGCCACAGATCTCTATCCGTAACCCCCGAGGACTGTCAGATGAACAGATCCACAAGTAAGTTGGGCTGGTCAGAGCAGGGGAAATGGGATACAGCTCGTCTGGTGAGGGGAGGGGGCAGGACTAATGTTTGCTTTGCCCTTTTCCAGGATTTCACAGGCACTGAACCACGTGGCCAACGCTGGGCTGGGTACTGCCATGCTGTATGAACTCATCGAGGTAAGAGGTGTGCTAGCTCAGGAAGCTGTGAGAGCCTTTTCTCTCAAGGGAGGTAGTGGGCCTAGAATCTTACATCTGGAGTCATTCATTTAGTTCTTGTTTAGGTGAGGCCTAAATCCAAAAAGAAAAGATTTTCGTCTGTTTCCAAGAATTCCCCTCAGAAGATAGTTCTATAGCTTCCCCAAGTGGCCTATGCTAGTATCTTGAAAAGGACTTTTTCTTTTTAATAAAACTTGGATATTCTTAATTCCATTCCAGTGCATTCTCTTGGCACTGCAACCAAAAGTAGCCAGAGATAGGAACCTTGCCTAGAGGGTTTCGCCACGAATGAACATTTGAAGGCTTGCCTGCCTTTGGAGCAGACTAAGAAAAAAAGTCCTGGTTCCTTTACTCAAGAGTTTCTCCCCTAATGAAGTTAACAACCCACAGGGACCACCCTGAGCTACAAGTTCACATACACAGATAACTTCTGTTGCTTGAGATTAAACGCACGCAATGAAGTACAGTCTTGTTTTCCTCAACTTTAAGTTTGGAAGAAAAATGTTCAGAAAAGAATGAAGGTGGGCGGCCTGGCGTCAGAGTGGGCTTAGACCACTGTAGTGCTTCTGAGGCCAGCCTCCACAACGCAGCTTTGAGCTCCGTGGAATTCCAGAGTATTCGCTATTCAAACAGCAGTGCACATGAGTTAGTTCTTAGCCCAGCTCGATGCCTTTGAGTTCTCTGTTGGGGTTGTCCAGCCTTGACTTTTTCTGAAAGCTGGCTCCAAGAACAGACTTTTTGGGGGAGTGATAATTGGGGGGGGGGGGGGCTAACCAAGGAAGGCGTCCCAGAAGATAGGAGTGTCAACAGAACATTTGGTTCTCTCCGGGTGTATTATTTTCATTCCTGAGATGTATTAAAGGTGATTGAATGCGTGGAAAAACAATGAAATTGGATTTTGCAGCTGGGTAGATGTGGCGGGAGGGGCAGGGACATGGAGGATTGATTCCAGGCAGAGGGAGCCTCTCCAAGACAGAAACGTGTGAACACAAAGTACCACACTGGCTTGGTAGGACGTGGTCCTGCAGTCCCTCCTGGGAATGGTGGACAGGCTTTGTTCACAGTTCTTGCCCCTGCCTCCCTGTTTGAACAGTGTCTTCTCTCCTCTCAGAAAGGGAAGGAAATCCTCACAGACAACAACATCCCCCATGGCCAGTGTGTCATCTGCCTCTATGGTTTCCAGGTGGGTTTCTCTCTTGGGACCTGAGGTCAGCTTGGGACGGGCAGTGGAGGGCTCACGAGAGCTCTGACGCCATACCCTATGTCCGTCCTCCCTTCAGGAGAAGGAGGCCTTTACCAAAACACCGTGTTACCACTACTTCCACTGCCACTGCCTCGCTCGGTACATCCAGCACATGGAGCGCGAGCTGCAGGCTCAAGGCCAGGAGCAGGAGCAGGAGCGGCAGCATGCCGCAACCAAGCAGGTCAGCTCGCCGGGCCCTGCGCTCACCCTGCGCTCACCCCGGACTCACACCCTTTTCTGTCCCTCTGTGGCAGTGACTCTTCACCTTCTTAGGGTCACAGATACCTTTGAGATTAACAAAAGCTCATCTCTGTCCAGAAAAAGGGGCGTTCTTATATACCCATATACACATTGCATGCAGTTTCAGAGTTCCCAGACCTCTAGGGAGGCAGCCCCTGCCCTGTCCTGCTTCCCTGCTGAACCGTATGCCAGGGCCCTCCGTCCCCGCCCTGTGCGGATTAGGCTGGCTGACGGGGTTGGGCAGCTGGTGAGCACCAGCGCTGGGAAGCAGGGCTGTGATCTCTCCTCTATTTTTAGAAGACAGTCGGTGTGCAGTGTCCGGTATGCAGAGAGCCCCTCGTGTATGATCTTGCCTCACTGAAAGCAGCCCCCGAACCCCAGCAGCCCATGGTAAGGGGGACTCCCTTCTCATCTGAGCCAGGAATAGGGGCATTCTCCAAGGCGGGAGGGATGGCATCTTGTCAGCCTCGAATGGGATCTCTGGAATTGGGCTTCCCCTGCCTGGGACCTCTCTGCAGAGCTGCAGCCCCCACTAGGCTAAGGATTTAGGAGCCCAAATCTGAGGGACAAACCCGAGAACCTCATGCAGATCTCCTGAGGCAGTCCTGAAAGAGCAGGGGTTCGAGTCTGCCTTCTCTCTACTTTTTCCCGGGTCCTTCTGCTCCCTCCCCTCCAGGAGCTCTACCAGCCCAACGCGGAGAGCTTGCGCCAACAAGAAGAGCGCAGGCGGCTCTACCAGAGGCAGCAGGAGCGGGGAGGCATCATTGACCTTGAGGCGGAGCGGAACCGGTACTTCATCAGCCTCCAGCAGGTGAGGGAAAGCTTTCTCACTCCCCCCTTACTGCCACCTACCTTCCCACCAGCACCCCTCTGCCATGGTCCTAGGGTGAGCTTCGTTCTACCGTTGAGGATACAGGCTGATGGTGGTCAGCCGCAGTAGTGAGCGAGGGGCCTGCACTTCCCTGCTGTAGGGAACTACATCTCCCTCACTGCATCTACTCACTTCTTTCTAGCCTCCTGCCCCTGTGGAGCCTGAGTCGGCTACAGATGCCTCCAGAGGATCCCACCCGCCCACTGCCCTTGCCACAGAACTGTCCACCTCATCAGCTGCCCAGCCCCACCTGTCGGCTCCTCTGCCTGGGGCCTCCCAGTACACGTGTGAGAAGATTCCGGGGCCTGGGCCAAATCAGCAAAGGTTGGGCGAGACCCAGAAAGCTATGCTAGATCCCCCCCGGGCCAATCGAGGCGCCTGGAAACAGCCTGAACGGAGGCACCTAAAGGGAGGGGAGTGCCATGCCCACAAAGGTACCAGTGACACCCAGGAACTGCCACCTCCTGAGGGGCCCCTCAAGGAGCCCATGGACCTAAAGCCAGAACCCTGTAGCCAAGGGGTTGAAGGTCCCCCCCAAGAGAAGGGCCCTGGCAACTGGCAGGGTCCCCCACCCCGCAGGACTCGGGACTGTGCTCGCTGGGAGCGCTCCAAGGGTCGGACACCGGGTTCTTCCTACCCCCGCCTGCCTCGGGGTCGGGGAGCCTATCGTCCTGGTACTCGAAGGGAGCCCCTGAGCCTGGAATCTGAGGATGGTTCCTAGCGGTACTGTGGGGGGCAGGGATTTGGGGGGGGCAGGGGGGGCAATAAAGAGATTTGGCCTTGTTTGGCTTTCTTTGCTTAGTGGCACCTGGCCTGTACAGTAGGGCTCTTTCTGAATTTCTAGCAAGACTGGAGCGTGGCAGAACAGCCCCAACTTTGCTCTGAAGTCCCATTTTCCCAAGAGATCAGGGTCTGAATAAAGGCAGGTCTGACATCTCAGCTCGTGTGCTGGGTTTCAGGAAAACTGGTAGATGCCAACATTTCAGCAGAACGTGTGGGAATGTAACTTGCACACACCCACTGCGTATACATCCACATTTTTACACATACACATTTTTTTTAAAAATTGAATGCCTTTAGACGGGAGACTGTACTTCCCTGTCTGCCATAGTGTCTCTTCCAGCTCTGCCTCAGCTGATCCCCCCAGCACTTGCCTCTGTGGATGCCTGAGAGCCCCTGCTTTTTACTTAAAGACCAGAATGGGGAGGTCAGAGACCACAGTGGTGCAGCAGGTGTTTATTGAGCTAGAGGAAGAGAGCGGAGCACAGCCTGCCCGTCACGTCCTCACAGACTCAGCGTTGTGAATTGCCCCTGCAGGGTCATTTTTATACAGCATGAAGTAGCCCTGTACCTGGGCAGGGCTGATCTGAGTTGTCACTTGAAGCACGCGTCCTGCAAAGGCCTCAGCCAAGGAAGGTGCTTGCCCTGGATAGAACCTCTGGAACATCTGGGTCAGCTGCCAGTGTGAGCAGTAGCCCACGTACTCCTTCATGTCTACTCGTCCAGGGCGTATCAGGGCAGGGTCCAGCCTAAGAGGACAAGGCAGCAAAGGCAGAGTCACAGGCCCAGGTACCACGAGTACCCTCCCAGAAATGACAGTCCCTCCAGATCCCCTGATCCTCCCGAGGTGCTGAGGGGGTGGAGTCTTGCCTCACAGCCTCAGAGGGCCTCGCCCCTTCTTACCTGTCAACATGGTTGGTGGTCATGAACACAATGCGTGCCTCAGTGGATGCCACGCCATCCAAGGCATTGAGCAGTCCGCTGAAGGTGAGGCGACCTAGACCTTGGTACTTGACTGGGTCTAGAGGAAGGCAGAGAGAAAGCGCGGCTGGTCATGACCCTGCTTAAACCCTCTACTCCCCACCACATTCCTTAACAGATGAGCGCCTCTTGTGGACTCCTGTTGCCAACCCTCCGTCAGCCCTCTGGATTTCCACTTTCTTTCACCGCTCCTCACTTACTCCTTTATCTCATTTACCTTCATTTAGAAATGCTGCCCCTTCCCTCAGACTCCCCTCACTTACTCTCTGCCGCTAGGTCTCGGCTAAGAAAGGCTGCATCCACGTCCTCCAGAAGCACCAGGCTCTGTTGCGGGGCCACGCTCAGCAGGTGGTTGAGCCGGTCATCGGAGAGGCTGGAGTCCGTAAGACTCAGGAGGCAGATGCTGTGCTCCAGTTCCCCAGCCAGGGCTGTGCTATGGAGGATGGGAGGAGAGAAGGTGGGCAACCTGTGAATCCGTTCTTGGGCCCAAATGCTTGTCCTCACCATCCTGGGTGGGTCTTAGAGACCTAACCCTTCCATCACCCGATCGCTTCTCATGTCCCACATTTATCCTGTTCCCTGGTCCCCACATCCCACTCCCTTTCCAACCCCACAGCCTATTTTTTCTCCAGTTTATGGATTAAGAGAAAATATAACCCTACTCACATAAAACTGCTTTTTCCACAACCAGGGGGCCCATAAAGCAGGTAGCCACGTCTGTAGGGAATGCCTAGGAATACAACCAAGAGGATCAAGACCTAAAATGAATTCATGCACTCTACCCCCAGTGTCCACATTCATTCCCAACCCTGCCCCCTGGTGGCCTGATGACCTTGGTATGGGAAGAAATCACCCCCCATGGCAATTTTTCTTTCCCCTTGATCTCTGGGAAGTGGGCTAGAGCTTTATAGTCCTCCCCCCACCCACCCCCCCTGCCGTCTGGCCACCGAGACCAACCTGTTTCGCCCTGCTCTGACACCACATCAAAAACAGCCTGGCCAAGACCCCAGCTGCTGCTCACCTCTGTCAGTGTACCACTTGGGGTTATCAATGAATTCCCGGACGTCTCTGACAATTCGATCAGCCAGACCCTGTCCTAGAACCACAGAATTCAGTGGCCGCCGCCGGCGTGGATAGCCAAAAGGACGCCATTCAGAGCCCATGGCTGTGTACATCACCGTCTTCCCTTCCTCCTGCTGCAAGGCCAGCTCTCGAGCTGGGGGGGGGGGGGGGGGGGCGATAAGACAAAGCCAGTAATGCCTCTTTGTCGTGCAATTAGGCAGAGCTCTGCCGAAACAGCTTCCCTCTTAGTCCCCTGGGCTCAGATTCTCCTCTCCAAGCTTCCCTTGCTCTGATGTCAAATGCCCCCATCCTTGCAACCCTCCACGTAAAGTCAGCCTGTGCCATCCCACACCTTCCTCCAAGATGTTGAAGAAAACCTTTCGGTCAGTGCCCAGAGCCGTGAAGGTGACAGATTCCCAAGGGGTTCCTGTCTGCAGGTCTATCATCTGCATCTCTCGGCTTCGTTCCACTCGGATCCATTTCCCCTGATACCTGAATAAAAATGGCCAAGGCGGAGTGAATGAATGGGTCAAATCCAGCTCCCCTCATTCTCCTTTTCTACTCTTTGAGCCCATCCTGGTTCCCAACCTTACCAGATAAAATGGTTTCCAGGGCTGGGGACAAATTCAAACTTAGTGGAGATACGCCCACTCTCATGCTGGAGGTACGAAGTCTCAACACTGAGGTGCTGAGTACGGGTACTGTGGCGAGTGAGCCAGCTAAGCAACCAGGCATAGCTTCGGTCTCGAGCAGGGACTTCCAGTGTGATCATGTAATGGCGCCGGAATGCCACCAGGCCCAGTTGGGCACCCTTCCGGGCCAGGGCCAGGGCTGTGCCCACACCCACAAGCCCAAATCCAGCCCCAAAGTAGGGATTGTCCTTCAGGGCCAGAATAAAGTCTGAGAGGGGCATCTTGAGAGGGAAACACGGAACCTTACAGGCTCTGAGGTATTTTCAAAACCTGGGGGTGGGGAGCAGTGGAGATGGGACAAAGCACAAGATTAGTTTAGAAACTGGACTCCGCAATTCCTCCTCACCCTTGCCCCCTCCCTCCCGCAGAAGCCAGCTGCAGGAAGGACAGGTCAGTGCTACCGTGTCTTTCAATATCCTCTGTGGGGAGGAGGAGGTACTGGAATGCAGGAGCTGAGACTCCGCGATAAATGTCCTTCAAATACCCTGTCCTTTACATGCTCAATTGCTAATGTCCTGTTAGCCCTTTATTGCCTCCCAACTAAACTGCCTCTTTAAAATTTATTTTAGTTCTTGAAATGTCATCTTAATGGGTCTCTCCACCTACTGCTTCACCAAATTGCTACACAGGTATCCAGAACGTTCTTCATAAAGTCCACTTCAATCCTATTACTCTCATGACCTCCAATGGCTGGCTCTCCAACAGATCCTTGAATTAGGTAAAAATTCCTCTGCCAGGTACTCAAAACCTTCCACAACACGGCGCCTACCTATCTTTCATTGCTCAGGCCCCAATACTCCCTGTTGTACAAATATGCAAACAACCTTCTCCTTGCTCAAGCAGGTCTCTTTACTCGGAATGCCCATTCTAATTGATTCCTTCCCTCTCTCCAATCGAAGATCTGTCCATTTGCTGCTTCCTCCACGGAGATTTTTCCCGAATTCCACCCCCCACCCCCAATAAAACGTGACCTAGTCAAATTCTAGAGATCCCGAGGGATAGGAGGCTACGTCGTTTCTAATACACCTTCCCGGCCCCTGCCACTTTGCGCGGCGCGCAGGGGGCACGCGGGGCGGTGAACTGACAGCCGAGACCACCGCCGAGGCTCAGAGTAGAATCCAGAATGCCAAAATACCTATGCATGGAAGGCCACAGACAAAGCCCTTCCCCCTCCCGGCCCTTGTAGGACGCCCAGAAACCCCTGCCGAACACCCTCCACACCCTGGCTCGCGCCTCCGGCGGCGTGGTCTGGAGCAACCCGTCACTCCGCCCCCTTACCGCCATGACTCTCTGGCCCTCCCTCTCAATGGTTTCAGCCCTGCACACTTGAGGGAAGTGCCGCTCGGCCCCGCCTCCGCGTTCCTTCACCTACTTCCCGCCACACCCACCCAGCGGGCCGTGCCGCTCTGCCCCACAGCTCTCGATGGTACTCTTTGCGCTTCTCAGTCGGGGGAAGAAGCAAGGGGAAACGCCGGGGAAAACCATAGAGAACCCCGCCGGCCGACGAGGGAAGAGAGAGCGGCCTCCATCGGCTCGAAGTCCTGGAGGCGGCTGGGCCGGAGGCGGTCGCACAAAGGGAGTCCCGGGAGGCCGCTCCAGCGGCTGGAGGACCATAGAGACGCAGCTCCCGCCCGCCCTGGGCCGGGAGGTGAGTGAGCGGCTGCCGGGCGGGAAGTAGTAGGGGGTGCGTGTGGAGCGGGCCGGAGGCAAAAGTTTCTCGAGCCGCAGGATGAGGGTGGGCCTGGGCGGCGGGACCCCTCGGGAGGAGGTGCTGAAGGGAGCACGCCGACGATCGGGGCCCCGGCGCATCACAGCGGCAGTCCTGGTGCCCCATCCGCGTCACTGCTCTGGACCCCGCCCGGTTACCCGCTGCCTCTCATCAGGACCGTAATCATGACGATGCTCCATCCCAAGCTTTGCAGGTTACAAAACGGCTTTCCCATTTGCTGGCTCTTGTGATTCTCGCTCCCGCCCCACGTTGTGGACGCTGTCATCACCTCCACTTTACAGATAGGAAAGCTGAGGCCCTGGGAAGCGAGGTTACTCTGTCTGCGGCCGCACGGTGAGTCAGAGCCGAAAGGCAGGTGGAAACCCGGGTGCCTCGGGTCTCATTCTTTCCGCAGGCCCTCTCTCCACCTTAATTTGTCCTTTCTCTTCCTCAATGCCTGTGCCCCAAAGATAGGCTCATTTCTCCTCTTCTGACTACCGGTCTCCCACCTCACCCGCCTTCCAGCGGCTGAAGGTTCAGGTTCTCCACCTACACCGACCTAGTCCTCCCCCGCAGAGCGGTGATAATATTCAGTAAGTGGAGGCTGTGGTTTCCAGAGAACCCTCTGACCTCGGAAGTGCACTTCCCAGCTACCTTCTGAATCCCCTGAGCCAGGGTTTTGAGTTGCAGGATTTTCACCTGCAGCCTGATTTCCTAGTCCTAAGCCCTCACCTGAGGTGCATGACTCAATTTCATGAAGCGATTACCGTCGTTCTTATACATTACTAATTATTCAGCTTCAGCTAATGTTAGCCCTGGATAACAGGATATGCAGTTTAGTTGCCATTCATTTCTCCATTGTGTTCTAGTGTTGTCAATATGAGGCTGTAGTCAGTGAGTTTGATATTTTTTCACGTGGGTTGCTTTATACCTAAGGAACCACTGGTTTGTTATCTTTGTAGAAATCTGGCTTTCTCTGATGCATCTCCGTGTCTTCAGTTCTTCACTAGAATCTCATCTGTCTGACTTGCATAGATGTTGTGTTTGTGTTCAGTGAAGTGGTAATGTCAGTTAATTGCACCCAGAAAGCTCCAAGTCTAGGGAGGGAGATTGATAAGTAACAACGGTGCCGTGTGACAGAGTTTCTGACAGAGCTAGGTACAAGGTGCCATTGGGACCCCACAAAGAGTAACTTCTATGAACAACGTCAAGAAGCCTTCATAGCCAAAATGACATTTGTGTAGATTCTTAAAGGACGGGAGTTGGTAAGACAGATGAGAGAGATGGAGAAGGGGAAAAGGTCCATCTGATGGAGAGAGAGAGAGAGAGAGAGGGAGGCATGTGTGAGGGTATGGGAGCAAAAGAGGATGTGGTGAGCCTGGGGAGTGGCAGCTCATTGATATGGCTGGGTCAGAGGTCTGTTAAGGAGCGAGGTGGAAGATGAGCCTGGAGAGGTCAGCAGGGCCAGATCCTGAAGGACGGGCTTTAGACCCATACTAAGGAATAGTGAGATCACAGTATGGTAAGAGGGGAAGGGACCTCTGAGATCCCTTGGCCCCAGTTTTGTTGCAGATAAGAAAACTGAGGCCCAGATTGCTTAATGATTTCACCAAGGTCACTTAGCTCCAAGAAACATAACCTTCAGTCTTTAATATATTGGCCAAAACTTATTGGCTCTCTCCTAATGCTGATCCCTATTAGCATCTGTTTACTTTTTGTTCTGAACATTGTTGTAAAAAGAAAACTTCTAGGTTAGCTAGGTGTGGCATGCTGCCATGCAAGGAAATGCGTAAGTGGGCAAGCACTGGGCCATGCCCCCACACCAATGGGAAAGAAAGTGAGATTTCTAACTCTGTTTTGTTCGGTTTCTCTTGCATTGGCTTATCAGCACATAAGGAGACCACAGAACACCAGTCAGTGGTGATGACAGATCCCGTGTTGGACTCACAGCCAACCAACAACACTGGGGAGATGGATGGACTGTGCCCTGAGCTGTTGCTGATCCCCCCATCTCTCTCCAACCGTGGAATCCTGGAGCCCGTCCAGAGCTCCTGTCCTGCTGGGAGCCCCACACCTTTGCCTGCTGACCCAGGCTGCCTGCTGGTAGAGGCCACAGCAACCGAAGAGGACACAGGGAACATGGAGATCATTGTGGAAGCTGTAGCTGGAAACCTGTCCCCAGGTGCTCCCGGAGAGACCCCAGGTACCAACACAGTCACTAGCAGTCACTGGGACAATCAGCTCTGAGGTTTTGGCTGTGCTATTTTTGACCCTTCTATATAAATACGATGAGAACACAAGGTAGCATCTTATTTTTATTCTTAGAGATGTTGTCATTTGATTTGCAGTTGGTGAATGTTGATTGAAGGCTGGCAGGGTGGTTCACAACATGGTACCAAGCTCTTGGCAGAGTCTATCCCTGCAAGGACTTCATGTCTGCTAGGCAGGAATCCAGAAGGGAAGACCTTTCTGACACCTCCACCCAATCCTTAAGCCTATAGCATATCGACCCTCCCACTCAGGAACTGCAGCCAGGGATTAGGCAAAAGGCCCAGTGTCTCTACCTCCCTGGGCTTGGCAGGGCTTCCCAGAGGTAATCTGGTATTTCCTTGCCCTAGTTTCTTGTGTGTAACATACGTAACTCATCCAAGGCATGTTGTCAAGAGTGGGAGTTGAGCATTTATATTTATGCTAGAAAAAAGATTCTCCCCTTTATTCTTCCCATATCTACAACTTCTTATTTTTAGGTAACTTCCCCGTTGTTAACTGCCATCCTCCGGCTACAGTTGTCACAACTTCTCTTGGCAATGTAGTATGGTGACAACGAATCCTGGGAAAGATTAGCTAATTTGATTAGCATAGAGTGTTTCTAAGCTCCTGTGTGGTGAAGCAAATAATAAAGAACAGACATGGGGAAAACATTTGCAATATATAAGGAAGAATTAAAATCTTTATTTTTTTTAAAGATTATTTATTTATTTATTTATTGGAGACAGAGAGAGATAGCAAGATCAGAGAAGGAGGGAGGGGCAGAGAGAGAGGCAGGCTCGCTGCTGAGCAGGGAGCCTGATGTGGGGGCTCCATCCCAGGACCCCAGGATCATGACCTGAGCTGAAGGCAGCCGCTCATCCAGCTGACCCGCCCAGGCGCCCTGAGTTAATCTCTTTAAAATTCAAAGAGCTCCATAATAAGAAAAAGAAAGGGTGTTTTTTTTTTTTTGAAAGAGAAAAACCTACATGCAATTCCCTAAAGAAGAATAAAAATAGTCAGTTGCCATAAGAAGGGTTAATCTTACTAACACACAAATAAATTCCAGTTAAAAATAATTATGAGGGGTGCTTGGCTGGCTCAGTTGGAAGAGCATGTGACTCTTTATGTCCGGGTGTGCGTTCAAACCCCATGTTGGATGTAGAGATTACTAAAAAAAAAATAAACTTAAAAAAATAATAATAATTATGATATGCCATGATCTCAACTTTGGCAAAAATTAAACATTTTTAGTAATACTTAGCATTGGTGGGAAAACAGATACTGTCTTATAGCTTACGGAAAGTATAAATTTAGCATAATCTTTCGAAGGTCAATTTATCTACATAAAAAATTTGAAGATATGCGTACTCTGACCCAGTAATTCCATTTCCAGGGCTCTGTCCTCTAGAAAGTGCTCACACGCGTGCACAAGAACACAGGGGTAAGGACGTCTAGAGCAGCCTTATTTACAAGGGTGGCAAATAACCCAAATGTCCATCAGTAAAGGCAAGACCTCATTTTGACCTGTCCATGCTTGGAAGTACTGTGAACTGGACAGAAAAATATTAGATTTAAAGGTACTCATTGAAAAAAGTATCTGATCCACAGCAAGTGGGGAGGAGGAAGGGGAAGCAAATTGCAGAGAAATGCCTTAGAAAGGCCTAAAACAATATAGACCAAATGGGGTGTGTAAGGGTGGGATTGGTTATTCTTTCTGTAGGTGCATCCCTGTCATTTGAATTGTTGCACTGAATTTTTATTTAAACAAAGAAATAATAAAGAGAAAAAGAACCACCGGAGTAGATGTGACACAGAGCTGGGCTGGAGTCATGGCTTTGCCATGAATGAGCGCAGCCGCCCTAACCTCCCAGAACTCGGGGTCCCTCTTCTCGTAGGGCAGCTAGAGGACCAAGTGAGTGTTTCCTAAGCCTTTCTTTATCAGGGTCCTGCCCATTGCTTAAGAAATGGCAGTGATTACCATGAACAGGATTTGGGTCTTTTGAAAATGGATGTTCTCCATTTTATGAATTACTGTGCCTTTGAAACAAATCTCTTTACAGAATGTGAAAAGGAACACCTTGTCATTTAAACTGCAGATATTATCCCCAGATTGTCATTTTCTTCTTTTGAGAGTTCCCGATTTTTCCTTTGGGCAAAGCATATTGCCTTTTCTTAATGCTTTCTGGACTTGGTTAATGCTTGGTTAATTCGTTTAGCAAATGTTTACTAAGTACCCGTTTTATGCCAAATATTGTGCTACATACTGGAAATCCAGATACATATGCAAATAGACTGTCCCTGACCTTACAGGACTTACAGTCCAGGTAGAAGACTTAAGGTCCATCTCCACCCCACCAGTATTAAAAGATTCACCTACATTTTATATTAGGAGCTAATGCCTATGAGTTTCGTTCCATCTGATTCCGTGCCTTTCTGTCGGTCGTCTGCCTGCAGGTGTCCTGGTAAAGGTGGTGGAGGTGTACTTCTGTGAGCGCTGTGAGCAGAGCTTCGCAGAGCCCACTCTGCTGGCCCTGCACCAGTGCACTGAGACCCTCATACAGCCTCTGCAGGGCCTTTCTGGCCACCCGTGCTCTGTAGAGCTGACCCCCAGCAACCTCACTCTCTCTGGCCCTCTGCAGAGCCAGGGCCCACCAGATAGCCCCCTGCCGTGTCCCGTGTGTAGACAGGAGTTTGCCCAGCCCCAGGCCCTGAAGAGCCACTTCAAGAGTCACCGGGGCACTCCGGACACCTTCTCCTGCCCAGAGTCTGGCTGTGCTTTCTCCGCGCAAGATCGCAAGGGTCTGCAGCACCACCTGAGGCAGGCCCACACCGCGGTTCCTGTGCCGTGTTCTTTCCGGGGCTGCCCCCTGCTCTTCGGGAGCCAGCAGGGCATGGAGCTGCACCGGCAGGCCCATTACCCTTTCCACTGCAACCATTGCAGCTTCATGGGCTCCAACGTCAAACTCTTCCGGCAGCATCAGCGGAGCCACGGGGCCGGGACGCAGGGAGAACTGTCTGCCCAGCAGGGTCTTCCATCCCAGGAGCTGCTGCCAGGTATGAGGCCAAGGCCAGGCAGCCCCTTGCCTGGAACGTAGCCACAGTCAGTCCCGTAGGAGAGGCAGTTGGTTCCAGTGCCATGATCGTGTGCGTGAACGCAAGGGGCTCTGGAGCAGTGGCTTAGCAGGACAGAATTACTGATTGACATGGGAAGGCCTCTCGAAACCTTGGGCCAGTCAATATATGAGACAAAGAGGAAGTCTTTGTCCATGACAGTGAGTGAGATTTGACTTTGGCGACACTGTGGCCTTGAAGTTATTGACTATTCTTTCTTGATTCGTTTCAGAACTTTCTGAGGGCAAAAGCTGAAATGTTCATCAGTGGCTGTAGCCACTGGTAGAATGCTTGTAGACTTCCTTTTAGAGCCAGTGGGATTGGGCCAGAGAAGCTGGAGTTATTTTAAAAAGAAGCCTTCGGCGGGGGTGGGGTGGCGCTTCACTGATGCTTCCTCCTCTTGGTCTCAAAAAGAGGGCATGGGGTGAATAGAGGAGAAGGAGGAGGAAATTCGGCTGGGAGAGGCCAGGATTCTGCTGAGAGACCTAGGCTTGCTAAGACTGGTTGGTGCTCTGTTCCCGAAGAGAAGAGCCCTCTTTCCTGGGAAATCATCCTCCGTCTTTGCCTTATTGAAGCAACTGTGTCTGTGGGGGTAGAAGGGATGGATCGGAGGGGACAGGGTGTGACCCTGAATTGCTGAGTTAGGCTTCTCAGTAGAGCAGTTTAGAGGTCCGGCTATGTGCAGCTGCACTGAGCCACCAGCCATTAGCCCTGGGGACCTGAGCCAGGGAAGTGCAGCCTACCCATGCTGTACCTCCCAGCCCCTTACCGCCCACTGCAGTGATTTCAAAGCCCTTGTCTTCGAGGGGTCTGAGGATGGCGTTATCTGAGGTTTGATTTGCTTTAGGTTTGGAGCATTAATGATAGCGTAGCTCCTGGTCTCCCTCTCCCTGTCTTGAGTGCTAATAAATGGGCAGACCTAGAATCCAAGTCCTAGATTCTCTTACACTAAATGGGGAGGGGGTGGGCCTGCCAGCCAGAAGGAGTACAAGCAGTCACTGCTGTCGTCGGCCCCTGTAGACATCATCAAGTTTTATGTGTCTCCAGCTCCCAAACTGCCCCCTAGAGAGGGAGCGCCGTCAGGACAAGCGGATACGCCCTTGCCCAGGCAGGAGTCAGCGGACGAGGAGGACGTGGAGGAAGAAGAGGAGACTGGCGCTCCGAAGGACACCCAGAAAACCCTGGGGAAAGGCCAGGGAGCTCAGCAGTTAGAAGGTAAGGACGTGGTTGGGCTTGAATATCTTGGTGGTGGGGAGGAATGGATTGTGGAGAGTCTGGCATTGAGGCTCTGGGGTTTGGTTTTCTGGGCTTTGGTTCATTGCCTTTTGTTCTTAACCTTCCACTTTGACACGTCTAGTGGGAAAATGATAAATGCATAAAGACAGTAGAAATAGAGTAGGGGTAAACAGTTTGCTCTCCTGGGCTGGTTTTCCTCAGGCAGAAAGCTCTTGTGCAGGGAACGAGAAGGTGATATTCATCATACAAGATGGCAGACGTTACTGGTCAGCAGCCTGTCTTGTCTGGCATTGGGCCCACGAAGATTTTACTTCTGAACCCTTGCTTCCCAGTTTTCCAGCTCACTAGAACAACATTTGAAATGCATCCATCCCACAGGGAGCCCGTTTACTGTCAAGTGAATAAAAAAGATCTGATTGTATTTATGACCAGTTCTCTGTGATCTAGAACTCAGTGAACTAGTGTTTGGAAGCAGGAGTACTTGACCTTCTTCTTGTCCCTTCTGCATACTCTGTGCGTTTCTTTTCCTTCCAACCAACCCTGCTGATCCCACTGCCTACCCCCATGAACAAGGGCCGGAAGAACAAGAATGCTTCATCCAGATTGCTCTCTTGAGCAGCTCTAGACAAAGGCTTAGGAATAGTAGGTGGCTGGGTAAAGCACTCCAGATGGGTCTGCAACAAGGTCAGAGAAATCCTCGTGACTTTGCTTCTTTCACTACTTGAATTTCTCGTCTCTTTTTGGAGACGACCCTGAGATGCTATTATGAGAGTTCCCGGAGAGAAAGGGGAAAGGCCGCGTAATGTAGTGTCTGGGCACACGGTGGTTCTGCCGCTACCTGGCCAGCCCCTGACCTATCAGAGCATCTTGCTGTCAACCGTCTCTGCCTTTCCCTCTCCCAGGGGATGCGGCTTCTGGCCCCGAGTCCCTCTTCAAGACCCACATGTGCCCGGAATGCAAGCGCTGCTTCAAGAAGCGGACGCATCTGGCGGAGCACCTGCACCTGCACTTCCCGGATCCCAGCCTCCAGTGCCCCAACTGCCAGAAGTTCTTCACCAGTAAGAGCAAGCTCAAGACCCATCTGCTGCGGGAGCTGGGCCAGAAGGCGCACCACTGCCCGCTGTGCCACTACAGCGCTGTGGAGAGGAACGCGCTCAACCGCCACATGGCCAGCATGCACGAGGACATTTCCAACTTCTACTCGGACACTTACGCCTGTCCTGTGTGCCGGGAGGAGTTCCGCCTCAGCCAGGCCCTGAAGGAGCACCTCAAGAGCCACACGGCGGCGGCCGCAGCAGGGCCCTTGCCCCTTCGCTGCTTTCAGGAGGGCTGCAGCTACGCGGCCCCCGACCGCAAGGCCTTTGTCAAGCACCTGAAGGAGAGCCACGGCGCGCGGGCTGTGGAGTGCCGCCACCACTCCTGTCCCATGCTCTTCGCCACAGCCGAGGCCATGGAGGCGCACCACAAGAGCCACTACGCCTTCCACTGCCCGCACTGTGACTTTGCCTGCTCCAACAAGCACCTGTTCCGCAAACACAAGAAGCAGGGCCACCCGGGCAGCGAAGAGCTGCGCTGCACCTTCTGCCCCTTCGCCACCTTCAACCCCGTGGCCTACCAGGACCACGTGGGCAAGATGCACGCCCACGAGAAGATCCATCAGTGCCCTGAGTGCAACTTCGCCACTGCCCACAAGAGGGTGCTCATCCGCCACATGCTGCTGCACACCGGTGAGCCGCCCCCCACCCCTGCAGTAACCGGCCGTGTTGTCACACGAGCCCTGACAGTGTGCGAGACTCGTGAAGGGCTCCGCGTCCGTTGTGTTATTGGACCCAGTGTTCCTAGAGCTAAGTCTACCATTCGTAGTTTACAGACGAGCCTTACAGTGAGTGTCACTTGTCTAGTAAAATGGTCAAGCTAGGATCGGAGTCCAGGCAGCCTGAGCCTGGGCTGTGACCACAGTGCCGCTGTGTCTCCCCCTTAAGGCCGTGTGCAATTCTGCCTACCCTCGGGCGGGCTTGGAGGGGTCGATACCCAGCCTGTTAAAGCAAAGAAACCCAGACCGGGAGAGATCCCTTCCTTTGCGATTCAGGTTTTGAGAACGTGCTTTGAGAGATGGGGGGGCGAGGGGACTGAGCCGTCCACACTCGGGAAAGCCTTGGCAGCCGACTCAGACCCTTAATTGGTTGCCAGCATTATACTGATGCTTTGGCAACCATATTAGGCTTCCTGTTACAGCATCATCCCATTCGTGATCTCTAGGCAAGCATCAGTGGGGTGACAAGACATTTTTTAAAAAATCTCATCAAAGACTCTAGTTTGGGAGGACAGCTTTTAGGCAGCTTGGGGCAAAGCCATTGTTTCCATTGATAAGTTCATTTCTGTGCATGCCTTAGTCACCACATCTCATTTTTCTGAGGCCCTTCATAAAACCTCCCATCTCTACAGTGCTCTTTAGTTCGCCAGGTTCTTTTGTATTATCTCATTTAATGCGTAGTAACAGTCTTGCAAGGAAGGCAGGTAAAGGAGAGAAACTGAACATTTAAATGGCCCATTTTGGGATCACACAGCTAGTATTAGAACCAGAGCCAGAACACCTTTTCGCTTGCCTTTCACCACAGGGAAGCGGGCTGAGCGGGTAGGCAGGGATCACAGGGAAGGGTCCTGAAGGAATGTGCCCCCAGCTTCTTGCCCCATTCCATGGACAGCTCTTCCCTGAGTTCTTGCTGGGCACTGCTGAGGACTTTGGGACGTCTCGTTTAATCTTCTCACCAGCCATGAGCAGTCAGTATTTTTGTTGCCCCCCTCTTTGGAGACAAGGAAACGGAGACTGAGAGGGGTTACGTGACCCATCCACGGCCTCATAGTAGTAGTAAGCTGGGATCTGAACCGCCACTTCATAGCTCTGGGTTTCTCTGTGCCTCAGCTTCTTTCTCTGTAAAATGGGGCAGTCCTAGCACCTGCCTCATAGGGCTGTTGGGAGGAGTCAGTAAGAGGGGGCATTTTTTTTAAGATTTTATTTATTTACTTGTCAGAGAGAGAGCACAAGCAGGGCGAGTGGAAGGGAGAGGGAGAAGCAGGCTCCCCGCTGAGCAGGGAGCCCGACGCGGGGCTCCATCCCAGGATCCTGGGATCATGACTTGAGCCAGAGGCAGATGCTTAACTGACTGAGCCACCCAGGCGCCTCAAGAGGGACATTTTTATAAAGTGCTCAAAGAGGGGCACTTCCTAATGCACGTTCTGTACGTGTTTGCTATTATTATCTTTATTAACGTGTTGGACTCCAGAGTCCCAGGTTCTTAACCACTATGTTGTATGGCCTAATTTTTTCTCCAAAACTGGAGGGAATTGGGGTAAGTGGAACAGTTGGCCGTTAGTGCCAACAAGGTCTACAGCAAATCCAGGTAGACTTGCAAGCTGGTTTTGGAAAGCACGGTCTTCACCGCCCGCCCCCCCCCACCCCCGGCTTCCCCCGTGTCGGAGCGGAGGAGAGGGCCGGGCAGCAGCACTGACTGTTGGGAGCCACCCCTCGGGCGGCGCGGGAAGCTTTCACTCCCACTTGTCAGCCGTGCAAGCTTGCGGGTTGGGGGATGATCTGTGTGCTCACTCGATCTGCGTCTGACCCGTGTTTCCTCCCCTCCCACCCCTCCCCCCACTCGCACGGAAGGTGAGAAACCTCACAAGTGTGAGCTCTGCGACTTCACGTGCCGAGACGTGAGCTACCTGTCCAAGCACATGCTGACCCACTCCAACACCAAGGATTACATGTGCACCGAGTGCGGCTACGTCACCAAGTGGAAGCACTACCTGAGTGTGCACATGCGGAAGCACGCGGGGGACCTCAGGTACGAGCGTGCGCGCCCCCGCCCTAGCCCAGGGCGCGGACGCTCCGCTAGCCTCCTCTTGAGCTCAGCGTGCTCTCCTGGCCCCAGCGCGACTCCTCCTAGTGGCCCTCTCTGCTCCTCTCGTCTCCGTTCTGGTGCCCGTAGCCCCGTCTGCACGGGGAGAGCTCTCTGGGCTCAGCGAAGGGAGTACAGACCCAGAGTCCAGGCCTAGCCCTGAAGGTGTCCCTTAAGCTCTCAGAAGTCCAGGCCTGGCAAAGTCAGGAGACAGCACTTGGGACCCCAGCCCTAGCCATGTTCCCCATCCAGGCAAGCTCCCCTCTGCCCTGCGGCCCGGCTGGCCAGGGGGTCTCTCCTGAGCTTTCACGCCTCTGTGGGAGAATGGGATCTAGGCACAGAAACCTGCCCTGTGAGGCCACAGCCTGGCAGCTCCTTCCAAGGCCACGACGGGTGGCTGCTTCATGCGGTCTGCCCTGTGGGGAGCAATGTAGAGTAGGGGTTGGAGCACAAGCCCCAAAGCTGGCTCTCTGCCCTTCACGTCCTTTGTACCCTGAGGCACGTTAGTAACCTCTGAGCTTGAGTCGCCTCCCTTGGGAGTAGATGCTATGTCGTGAGACAGCGGCAGGGAATGAGTTAGATGACACGAGTGCCACACTGAGCAGAGCCTCGTGCACAGGAAGTACTTACGGGCTGGTTACGAGAGATCGAGCATGGTGACTTTGCTGTCCCTCCCCCCCCCCCCCACCAGATACCAGTGCAACCAGTGCTCCTATCGCTGCCACCGGGCCGATCAGCTGAGCAGCCACAAGCTGCGCCACCAGGGCAAGTCCCTGATGTGCGAGGTGTGCGCCTTCGCTTGCAAGCGCAAGTACGAGCTGCAGAAGCACATGGCCTCCCAGCACCACCCGGGCACGCCGGCCCCGCTCTACCCCTGCCGCTACTGCAGCTACCAGAGCCGCCACAAGCAGGCCCTGCTGAGCCACGAGAACTGCCAGCACACGCGCCTCCGTGAGTTCCGCTGCGCCCTCTGCGACTACCGCACCTTCAGCAACACCACCCTCTTCTTCCACAAGCGCAAGGCCCATGGCTACGTGCCTGGCGACCCGGTGTGGCAGCTCCGCTACGCCGGCCAGGAGCCGGAGGGGGCCAGGCCGTGCCCGACGCCCCCTGCCGCCTCCGAGCCCTCGGGCCAGCCGTCCGCCCCACCTGAGGGCCCAGACCGGGCCCCTGGGCCTGTGGCAGAGCCCCCCTCGGACCCGGCCCCACCAGAGACCAGTGAGGAGGAGAGCGCCGGGAGGCAGGATGGCGGGGAGGGTCCGCAGGGGGACGACCTGGTCGGCAGCCCCAGTCCGGCGGAGGTCGAGGAGGGTGGCTGCACGCTCCACCTGGAGGCCCTGGGGGTAGAGCTGGAACCTGTGGCTGAGCCACCCCTCGAGGAGATCGCTGAATCCGCGCCTGTGGCGTTCAGGCCCCTGGAACCCTCAGGGCCCCTGAGACTGGAAGGGCCAGATGGAACTTTGGCAGAGCTGTCTACCGTGGAAGGTGCTGGGACGTCTGGCTTGGGTGCTGAAGAAGAGCCCGTTCTGGAAAAGCCAGTCCCTGAGGCCCCTCAAGATCCCCCTTCCTCAGAGGAGCCCCCTGACAGCTGGGCGGGGGCCTTCAAGGCCACTCTGCCTGCTGAGAGTGCTCCCCTCCCCCAGTTCCCTGAATCGGAGTCCTTACTCAAGGCCCTCCGGAGGCAGGACAAAGAGCAAGCCGAGGCCCTGGTCCTGGAGGGGCGCGTTCAGATGGTAGTGATCCAGGGCGAGGGCCGGGCCTTCCGCTGCCCTCACTGCCCGTTCATTACCCGCCGGGAGAAGGCCCTGAGTGTGCACTCCAGGACGGGGTGCCAGGGCCGCCGAGAACCCCTGCTGTGCCCCGAGTGCGGGGCCAGCTTCAAGCAACAGCGAGGCCTTAGCACCCACCTGCTGAAGAAGTGCCCTGTCCTGCTCAGAAAGAACAAGGCTTTGCCCCAACCGGGTTCACCCCTCCCTCTGCATCCCCTGCCCCCGGGCACCCAGGTCTCCGAGGATGCAGAAGGTGGAAAGCCCCCACCTGCACCGTTAGAAGTAGAGCTAGTGCTCCCCAAAGATGCTGCTCCTGTGCTTCCCAGGGAGCCGGAAGAAGTAGAGGAGCCTCCTGGCACCCTCAGCGTCTCTGCAGCGCGCCCTGCAGGAAACACCTCACCCGCAGAGACCCCTGAGAAGTTCCACTTCGAGCAGGGCAAGTTTCACTGCAACTCGTGCCCCTTCCTGTGTTCTCGGCTCTCCTCCATCACCTCACACGTGGCCGAAGGCTGTCGGGGGGCGCGTGGCGGGGGAGGAAAGCGAGGGGCCTCCCACACCCCGCCCGTTGCCTCCCTCCTGAGCCACGGGGACGCTGCCTCCCTAAGCGGTGGGAGTGCAGAGCGCAGCCCCGGGCCTGGGGACGCAGCTCTGGTTCCCAAGCAGAAGGGGGCTCGCTTCTCCTGCCCCACCTGTCCCTTCAGCTGCCAGCAGGAGCGGGCCCTGAGGACTCACCAGACCCGCGGCTGCCCCCTCGAAGAGTCTGGAGAGCTGCACTGTGGCCTCTGCCCCTTCACGGCGCCTGCGGCCGCCGCCCTGAGGCTCCACCAGAAGCGGAGGCACCCCGCCACGGCCCCAGCCCGCGGGCCCCGGCCCCCCCTTCAGTGCGGGGACTGCGGCTTCACCTGTAAGCAGAGCCGCTGCCTGCAGCAGCACCGGCGGCTCAAGCACGAGGGAGTGAAGCCGCATCAGTGCCCGTTCTGTGACTTCTCCACCACCAGACGCTACCGGCTGGAGGCCCATCAGTCCCGACACACGGGTGTGGGCCGCATCCCCTGCAGCTCCTGTCCGCAGACGTTCGGCACCAACTCCAAACTGCGCTTGCACCGGCTGAGGGTCCATGACAAGACGCCCACGCACTTCTGCCCGCTCTGTGACTACAGCGGCTACCTTCGCCACGACATCACTCGCCACGTGAACAGCTGCCACCAGGGCACCCCCGCCTTCGCCTGCCCCCAGTGCGAGGCCCAGTTCAGCTCCGAGACGGCGCTCAAGCAGCACGCCCTACGCCGGCATCCCGAGCCGCCCCCCGCGGCGCCGGGCTCCCCGGCCGAGGCCGCCGAGGGCCCCCTGCGCTGCCCCCGCTGCGGGCTGCTGTGCCCCAGCCCGGCCAGCCTGCGAGGACACACCCGCAAGCAGCACCCGCGGCTGGAGTGCGGGGCCTGCCGGGAGGCCTTCCCCAGCCGGCCGGCCCTGGAGGAGCACCGGCGGCGGCGGCACTTCAGCCACCGCTGCCAGCTCTGCGACTTCGCCGCCCGGGAGCGCGCGGGCCTGGTCAAGCACTACCTGGCGCACCACGAGCAGGCGGCGGCGGTGGCGGCCCCGGAGGGCGTGGGGGCCGGCCAGCCCCCTCTGCGCTGCCCCTTTTGTGACTTCACGTGCCGCCATCAGCTGGTGCTAGACCACCATGTGAAAGGGCACGGCGGCACCCGGCTCTACAAGTGCACCGACTGTGCCTACAGCACCAAGAACCGGCAGAAGATCACCTGGCACAGCCGCATCCACACGGGGGAGAAGCCCTACCGCTGCCACCTCTGTCCCTACGCCTGTGCTGACCCCTCCCGCCTCAAGGTAAGGCCGGGGGCCACGCGGGCCAGGCATGGAAGGCAGCCGGGCTGTGGAGGAAACTCCCTGCGGTCTCCGTCAAGCCCCTTCACGTCTCCAAGCCTCAGATTCCTCCCCTGTGAAAGAGGGGGTGATACTTCCTAGGGTTGTTGCAGAGATGAAATTCCATTGGACGCGCTTGGTCTGCGACAAAGGCATGTCATAGTTCGGTGGGGTTCTAGATAATAACGGCCAGCATTTATAGAGCACTTACTGCATGCCGGACGCTGTAATTTTAATCCTTGCAAAACAGGAGCTATAGTTACTTCTGCCGTTTCTCATCTTAGAGATGACTAGACTGAGAGTTGGGGGCTGAGCCCCCAAAGGCACAGGTAGGAAGTGGCAGCGTGAGATGGGGCAGAGCAGGAGGCAGGCCCGGTGGGTCAGGGTGGCGTGGGAGCGGCCAGACCGGGGCGCCCACTTGGTGACGGGAGTACGGCTAGGGTGGGAGCACCTCCGTTGAGGACCGTGCTCGGCTCTTCCCTCCTCCAGTACCACATGCGGATCCACAAGGAGGAACGGAAGTACCTGTGCCCCGACTGTGGCTACAAGTGCAAGTGGGTCAACCAGCTCAAGTACCACATGACCAAGCACACAGGTGAGTCTGCATGGTTTGGACGGGCCCAGTGGGGTACCCCCCCACTCCCGGCACACCCAACCTCCCTGAGTTGGCAGATGTCCTTACTCCGATTCAGGGTGCACATTGGGGGCCAGAGGGGTGGTTAATGGCCAGAATAGCTTCCCACCCCACTGAAGACCTATGAGAATCAGAAGAGAGGTGAGCCTGAGGGTCTGGGCCTGGGTACTTTCTAAAAGCTTCCCTGCTGACCGTGGCACTAGGCCATGCACCCCCACTGAGAACCCCCCCAACACAAATGTGTGACCGGCAGAGGTCTACTTAGTCCTGCAGACACGATGGAACTTTTAGGAGTAATGAGGAGAACATGAAAGGTTCACCTGTTTTAACATCTTTTATTCTCTTGGGTATGGAGTCCATGAACCATAGGTGCTCAGAAAACGGCTAATGATGGCGTGCCTGTATTATGCGTCGGATCCCCTCGTGTCAAGGAAATAACCAGATGCATTTCAGGGCGCTCTGCATCTGTGAAGGCCACTCTCTTGCCTCTACCCCTTCCTTCTTTTTTTTTTTTTTTTAAAGATTTTTATTTATTTATTTGACAGAGATAGAGACAGCCAGTGAGAGAGGGAACACAAGCAGGGGGAGTGGGAGAGGAAGAAGCAGGCTCCCAGCAGAGGAGCCTGATGTGGGGCTCGATCCCAGAACGCCGGGATCACGCCCTGAGCCAAAGGCAGACACTTAATGACTGTGCTACCCAGGCGCCCCTACCCCTTCCTTCTTAAGCATTTTCTTTTACTTTTTGAGTTGAACAAGGAGTTCTGTTTAAATGGATTCCCAAGTTCCATGAGTATGCCATGATCGAAAGGGGGGTTGGAGTTTCCCATTTGGAAACCCTGTGATATTTGAGTGAGTATACACTGCTGTCAGGTGGCTGTTCTGGGGCCCAGTTAGTATCAGCTTGCATCGAGCGCTCATTGTACACAAGGGGCTGTGTTGGGAGGAGGGCACAGAAACGTCAGACGGGGCTGGAACGTTCCATAGACGCGATCATGAGTCAGCTTGCTGCTTGTGTCGTGTCCCAGGATCACAGTGACTCCTGGGCCCACTAAACATTGCCCCGCCCCCTTCGGTAGTAATTTTGTTCGTTGGCCCTGCCCTGTCCTGTAGGACTGAAGCCATACCAGTGTCCCGAGTGTGAGTACTGTACCAACCGGGCCGACGCGCTGCGCGTGCACCAGGAGACCCGGCACCGGGAGGCACGGGCCTTCATGTGTGAGCAGTGCGGCAAGGCCTTCAAGACCCGCTTCCTGCTGCGCACCCACCTCCGCAAGCACAGCGAGGCCAAACCCTACGTGTGCAACGTGTGCCACCGTGCTTTCCGCTGGGCCGCCGGCCTGCGCCACCACGCCCTCACCCACACCGACCGCCACCCCTTCTTCTGCCGCCTCTGCAGCTACAAGGCCAAGCAGAAGTTCCAGGTGGTGAAGCACGTGCGCCGGCACCACCCCGACCAGGCCGACCCAAACCAAGGAGTGGGCAAAGACCCCACCACCCCCACCGTGCACCTGCATGACGTGCAGTTGGAGGAGCCCGGCCCTCCTGCTCCTGCCGCTCCCCCAACCGGACCTGAGGGCTGAGAGCTTGCCCCACGTCTGGGAGGGTGTGGTCTGAGACGTGCAGACTGGAAGCAGAGCTCGCCTGGGGCTCGGGGCCTACGGAAGGGCTTGCTCCGAGGTGCCCGGGTGGCCGGAGGCCTCCAGGGACTCCAGCTGTAGTACTGACGTTGATGGCCATATAAAAGAGTGACATGGACCACAGGTGGACTTCTGGTTGAGGCACACTGTGTTTCTAACCCGTGAGTTCCTGATTCCTTCATCGCTCCCCCAGAGTCCCTGGCTCTAAGACCTTGGTTCTACCCACGCTCTCTTTCCCTTCCTCCTTCCTCTGTCAAGCCCTGTTTTCTTGCCGCGCCCTCAGAACAGTTGTATCTAACTGCATGTGCTGTCCTGCCTACTGCTGTCTAAAGCATGTTAAACAGAGTGGTTACCAGCTTACCGACGCGTCCGCGTCCCTGACTGAACATGGCCAGGCTGTCCCCTCCACCTGCCCTGTTCTCTGCCTCTCCTCCTTCCATCTCCTTCCATCTTCACCGAGGGATTCCCAGATATTCCCGGGTGTGCCTTCTCTCTGTCCTGGAGCCTGGCTTGGCCCTCGCCCTGCTCCTTACTTCTGAGCCCCTTGGTCGCCCTGTATAGGGAGGATGGCCACCCAGTAAGCCTCTTGCTGGAAGCAGCTTTAATTCGGCCTCCATCCTCAGCCTGGCTCGGCAGTTGCACGAGAATTCAAGCACAAGACAGTGTGAAAGACACAGGACTTGGGGGGTGGGGGGGGGGGCGGTGAGGACCTCTAATCCAGAATTCTGTGAGTACCTCACAGTGACTGTATGCTTCATCACTGAAACTGGGACACACTGGGAAACTGGAAAAGGGTACTTTTAATACTTATTATTGGGACAATAGACATAAACTGGGACTATTCCAGGCAAACTCTCGGGAGGGTTTGGATCACATAACCCTTTGTCTCCTCCTTTTGCCCTTAGGAGCCATACTTCTGTACGTAGCACTTGGGGGGGGGGCTGGAAACTTCTTATTTTGCCACCCATTCTCTGCCCCACCTGTCTCCCCAAATGTCCCCCCAACCTTCATACCTCTTCTTGCTCAGCAACAGACCATACTCAAGCCAAACTGGGTAGAAAAGCTCTATTTATACACAGGGGGCCAGGGGAGAGCGGTCCAGTGGGGACTCAGCTGTGCGGTGTTCTCTTGCGAGTTGTAGTATAGTCCTGGGGTCCAGTGTCCTTCCCCAGCCTTTGCCTGGGGAGCCTTGAGGCTCAATTTCTTCCCCTGGGCTCTGGGTTTTGAGGAAGTTAGGGTGGAGGGGATAATGCCTCTTGGTGTCCCTCTGCTCCAAGCCCCTCTCTGGGTTTCTAGCTGCAGCCAGGCTTTGAGCTGGGGTTGAGGAGAGAGGTTAGTCCTAGATCTGGGTAGGGGATTGAGCCTATGGCAAGAGGAAGGAAGGAAATCCAGTGTAGAGTATGTGAAGGAAGGGGGCAGAAAAGATACCACAGACTTGTAAAAATGAAGAAAGGGAAGAGAGAGAGAGTGAAAAATCAGGTCCTAGATTTGCTCGTTCGGAAGGGTGAGGTAATTTTGTGCTTAGGAATGCACAATCCAAAACTTGCTTTTTACCACCTCTGTCTGCTTTCTGGAGCATCCTTCCAGGTTTTTCTTACCATCTCAAGCCAGTACACCCACCCTTCCCAAGTAGTGCCCACCTTAGGATTCATCCCCCTCCAGCCCTTCCCGGATGCTGATATTCACGAAGATGGAAGCTGGATGGAGGCTGATGCCATCCTTGGAGAGCAGGTGTATGTGGCGGTAGCCTGGAGAGGGGCAGGAGGAGGGCATTAGAAGGGCAGCCAGAGCCCGGGTGGTGTTGGCCAGGGGTTGGAGGACTGGCCCACCTTGCTGCATGCAGGTCCAAGGCACTGTGTACTGCCCGATAAAGTCATTTCGGGATTTCCAGTTGTAATCCTTGACCACAAAACGCAGCAGGGCCAGTTCGGGCACCAGGACCCGGAAGCTCAGCGTCTGCCCCCAGTATGGATTAAAACCTGAGGTGGTGGGGAAGGAGAGAGGGAGTGAAGGAACAGACATCGTTGACCGCTTTAGGCACGTCCTGGGTTGCTTTCCTTGTGTTCTCACAATTTTCACAGCAATCAGCATTTTATAGGTGAGGGGATTGCGGTCCAGAGTGGGAAAGCAATTTGCCCAGGTCACCAGAACTCGTAAGTAAGGGGCCAGGATTCAGATCCAAGATGTCCAAGCCCATATTCTTTGTCCCGATCCACACTGCCTCCCATGGAGGTGGGAGAGGGGGGTGGGGACAGGGACTTTGCAGCTTGGAGGGCAGCGTGGTAGAGAACAGTTCCTCCCACCTACCTACCCCACCCACACACCCAGCACCGCCCAGCCTCACCGTTGTTCTCCACGTAGCTGGTCTCTTGCCGGGCTGTGTCTGGGCGGACACCAAAGATCTCTACTCTCACCAGCGGATCCACAATGGACCTCTCTTTACTCGTGTCCTCTTTGGGGAGTTGCTGACCACTGATCACCTGCAAGCAGGACTCTGGAACCTCACTAGTTCCTGCTCAGCCCAGCCCCGCTCCAGCTCGCTCGTACACCAGGAGGTGGAGGGGGGGCAGGGGGGGGCTAAGGAACTGGCGCTATAGTTTCTGGGTTTGAGTAATATATTCTCTTTTAATAATCTGTCTGCTATCTAAAATGCATCTGAGTAGAAATTGAACAAGGTTTGAAAATAGGTATGTTCAGGAAACCCTTTACAGCCCTGACTCTGCCCCAGGCATTGTTGTCGGCACTTCTAGACTAATGACCGCAACAACCCTGCAGGCTGGAGAGTAGCATTCCTCCCATTTTGCAGGCGAGGAGCCTGAGGTTCAGGAACTGGCCCAGACTTACACAACTCGGGAATGGGCTCGCACCTAGGCAGCTGGCTCCCAAATCCCCGCGGTTCACAGTCAGGCTGTCCTGCCTCTCGTGAGGAACTCTTCACCCACTCCGTTCCTGCCGGGCCCCGCCACCTCTGCCCCCAGCTTCCGTCCTGGCTACCCTAGGTTCTTCCCAGCGGTCTCCCTCTCCCTGGTACCTGGATTAGGAGGGTCTGGGCTTTGAAAGGGCTGATGGGCCGCTCGGGGTGGAAGGAGCTCTGGGCATCACGCAGGAAGTCAGGCTTCAGCACGTAGCCACAGCCACCGTTCTGGCGGAAAAGCCCATCATAGATGTCCATCTCAAGCCCCGCGGTCTGCACATTCATGGCCACTGCGGGCCCCAGGAAAAAGGAAGGCAAGCATACATCTCAGGAGCCCTCTAGCCCCTCTTTCAGGGAACGGAGGAGATGGATTGGGTAGAAGAGCGCCTGCTGGGAACACCCCCCCCCCTTGCATCTTTCTTAGCCTAGCACCCTTCAAGCGTTCCCTGGCCCTCCTGCCACTGGGGCGCGTAACTTCCCCCCTGTTGCTCTTCCAATCCCTCTTCCCTGTCCCTGCTGCCCGCTCACCCATCTGGCAGCCTGCGTTCCAGAGTTCCTGGGGGTTGTAGTTGGATGAATCTGTCCTCAGGCCACTGGGATACACACGGCTTAACTGCCAGGCGTTGTGCTGCACAAACTCATTGCCTGTATAAAGGGTATAGTAGGGAGATGGCGATGGGGTGCATCCCCCCACTTCCCTGGCCTCAGGTACCCCGCCTACCCACTTCACTCGTCCCCAGCATCTCCTGAGGCCAGCTCTCCTCCCCCGAGAGCCTCGAGCCCACTGCTCAGAGCTCCTGTCCCTGTGCCTGCTCTGAGGGCTCGCTTAGCTCCCTCACCCCTCCTTAGCCTCTTTGTCCTCTTTCTTGGGACTCATCTGCCTGCCCAGCAGCCTGACCCTACCCAGCCCAAGTCCCTCCCTGACCCTCCCTTTTGGTCCTGACCAGCCTCCTTGATGAGGCTTCTGGCCTTGCTTTCAGAGAAAGATGACGTCTCATAGAAGCGGTAGTGCTCCTTCGAGTGAGCGAAGCTGTGGAATGAGACAGACTTCAAGTAGACAACCAGGGCAGAGAGGGACGGGCACAAGATGGGTTTGGATCTCTGGAAAAGGAGCAAATAGAGAGGAAGATGGAATTGAACCCCCAGCGATCGGAGAGGGAAGGAGCCAATAGCCAGGATCTGAATTTCCCCACCCGACCTAAGCCTCTGCCCACTGCCTCCCCTTTGCATTCTCCCTCCTGCCTCACCTGCTTGGGAAAGAGAAGGGACTCAGGCTTGGAAATAGGAGCCTGAATCATAACCTCACAACAGATAGGCGGACAAAACAGCGGGCGCATCACAACCTGGGGATGGGGATGGGAATAAAGGCGGTCTACGTACCCTGATGGGATCGGTTTCAGCCTCTGGGCTCAAAGGGTCTGCTCTACTGTTACTTCCCGGGTAACAGGTTTTTAATTATTACTTTTAAGCAGAGAGGTGTCCTCCTCCCTGCCTCTCGTCTTTTAAAACAAATTAATAGTATAGTTTGGTCAAAATGTACACGGACCCAGACAGAGATGTCGAGGTAATGCAAATGGCCATCGAAGTCACACCAGAGGGATGTGAGGGTCCCAGAGTAGTATCTTTACATTTTTCTCCTGAATTCCCATTTCCTTCCCGGGACATGGTAGCAGGTTAGACACCACAGCCCCAGAGAGGGCAGGATACGCTAGAAGTTAGTCAGCTAAGTCAAGGAAGTGCACGAGAAGGAGAAAGGCAGACTTCTAACAGAATCTCGGCAGTTCCACCAACGGCACCCCTTCCCCACAGGGAGACGGACCACGTTGGCACAGTCTCAGAGCCTGCACCTTCCCCAACTCCTGCTCCTCCTTTGTAGCTATTTATGGCCCCTTCTCAGACTCACCTTTTCTAAGAAGCTTTCTCTAAGCCCATCTCAGGTGAGGTCACAGCAGTCACTTCAGTAAGCCCTACACCCCCAATACAACAGTGCAGGGTACTCTCTCTCTCTGTCTTACACACACACACGCACACACACACACACACACCAGTGGTTTTCAAACTGGCCTTTAAAGAGACTGAGAAGAAGTACAAAGATGTCTCGGGAGTCAACGGGGGACTCAGGAGAGAGCCACGTGGGTGCTTCGACAAGGATGGCTCCGCGTTTCTCTCTTTTGTATGCAGAGCGCCCATGTAAGATTTCATTCCAAACCGATTCCATGGCCCAAAGAAGTTGGAAAGCCACCGTAATCTCTCTACATACGACAATATATCACGCTGCCATGCACGCATCCTTACCCCTCCTTTACTGGGGCATTTTGCTCCTTGGCCCTCCACCCTGCCTGGCTCTAGTCTCTCCGCACATGAACTCAGCTTATGGTACAGACTGACCAAATGCAGGACCAGAAAGACCCCTCTCCGGGCCCACCTTCTCCTTCTTTTTGTCCTTACTGCGCGGGCTCAACTCCTGGGGCTCAGACTCCAACTGGGCCTCCAGCTCCGAGTCAGCTTCCTGGCCCCCCTCCAGTTCAGACTCTAACTCTTCCTCCTCTTCCTCTTCCTCAAGATCCTCCTCAAGTGTCCTTAACTTCTTTCCCTTCACCAGGATCTTCCTCCGAAGCTCCTGGAGACAGAAATGAAGGGGCTTGTTTACCCGTCTGCTCTGGGACCGTCCTGGGGACCATGCAGCTCCCACTGCTCTCACAGCCCCACCTCAAAGGCAGAGGAAGTGAGTGGCCAGAAGTTCCCACAGGGGGGCTGCTTGATATGAACAGTAGGGATTCCCTATTGTTAAGCCAACTTGTCCCATCTCTAGCCAACTGGAAAACATTACAAAACAGAAAAATACCTCACATTTGACACACAGATTCTTCCCAGATTCAAGATTTACATGTAAATATAAAGAACATAAGAGTATTAGAAGAAAACAGAGAATCTTTCTGAATAGTCTTAAAGTGGGAAAACCTTTAGAAACAAGAGATGAGGGGTGTGTGGGTGGCTCAGCCGGTTAAGGGTCTGACTCTTGGCTTTGGCTCAGATCATGATCTCAGGGTCCTGAGATCAAGCCCTGTGTCAGGTTCTGCATTCGGCAAGGAGTCTGCTTGAGATTCTCTCCCTCTCCCTCTGCCCACCCCCATCTCAAAAAAGAAAAGAAAAGAAAAGAAAAACAGGAGATGAAAACTCAGAAGACATAAAAAGGACTGGCAGATTTGACTACATAAAGCTTAAAATCCTCTATAGGGCAGACAGTGCTATAAGACAAAAGCAAAGCCTGCAGAAACAGAAATTTCCCCGACATCAATGTCTTTAACATTTAGAAACTTGTCATATAGCAATAAATATTATAAAGCCCAATAAAAGTGGGTAAATAATACTAATTAATTCAAAAGAAAATACAGACCTTTCTTTTTTAAAAACTTGACTTTTTTTTTTCCACATTTGCCACTATGAATCCTCTTACTACTGGAGTTATTTGTGGTCTGTCTCTTACGCTGTTGGTCAGAGAGCAATTTGGTATTTTTTTCCAGAGGGCAACTTGACAGTAATAACCAAAATATTAACGTGCAAACTCTTCAACCCAACAATTTACTTCTAGGAATCCATCTCAAAGAAAGAGTAAATGGGAAGCCAACGTGGCTCAGTTGGTTAAACATCTGACTCTTGATTTTGGCTCAGGTCATGATCTCAGAGTTGTGGGATCGAGCCCCGTGTCAGGCTCCCTGATCAGCAGGGAGTCTGTTTGAGATTCTCTCCCTCTGCCCCTACCCACCCACCCCTGCACGCTTGCTCTCTCTCTCTCTCCTTCTTTCTCTCAAATAAATAAGTAAATCTTTAAAAGAAAGAAAGAAAGAATAAAAAGTAAATGGACAATACTGTATGCACAAGTGAAAAATTACCAACAACCTGAATGTTTACCATTTACTGGTTGAATAAATAATGGTTCATAACAGAAAATGAAATACCATAGAGCTATTAAAAGGAAAGAAATTATACATGAAAAGACATCCATGATATATATTGTATATGAGATATAAAAGGGATATATATATATGTGTATATATATACACACACATATGTTGATATATATATATACGTATACACACACACACACACACACACACGTTTATATAAGCATTTACAAAAATCTCTTGAGACCCATTATGGGAGAGGTTGAGATTAGGGTGGAGGGATTTCCCTTTCTCTATATTGTCCGTACGGTCTACAACAATTATGAACTATCAGGAAAAAAATCAAGATACTTCCATTGAAAAAAGAAATAAGAAATAAATAATTGACTTAAAATTTAGAAAACTATAAACAAGTCTGCATTCTATTGGATTTTTTAAAAATTAAAGTTGTCTCCAAGGATATTAAAGAGCAAGATGGGGCATCTCAGGGTGAGGAGAAGGGACCAGGTGGGGCATGAAAGAAGGAGCCAGTGGGGGGTTGGAAGCCACAGCAGAGCCTGGGCTGGGGAACAGGGTGCCTACCTCAGGTGAGGGCAGCTGAGTGGGCAGCAGCCCATCCAAGGTAGTGCTCAGCAGCTGCTCCCCCAAGATCTCGGTCAGATGGTTCGCGATAACCTGCTGCTGCTCCCAGCTGCAGTGGTTCTCCAGGGACAGGATGACCGGGTAGTCTGATGTCTGATGGGGAAGGGAGGGAACACCAGAGCCAGAGGTCTAAAGCGCGTGACCTCCTTGCTTCTCCAGACCTTCCCTGGTGACTCACTCAGCTGAGTACCTTGATGGCTAAACCCCTCTGACCCTATTCTGGGCATCGAGGAGGTCTCGCTGGGTCCGGGGCCCACCTCACATCTAAAAGTCATGGTTGGATCCCAAATCTCAGACCTATACCAGGTGTGACCCAGGTCCCTCTGGGACCTTTGAGTTTTTAGGCTCAGAGTGGGAAGGCTAAACCATTCCCCTGATTATGTGTTCGTGTTGCACTCTCATCTCCAGACTCCTATTGTCCCCAGGCCCACCCACCACTTTCTCTGTTTCCTTATCCACCCTCTCCAAGATGGGTGACAGTTGTTAGAAGTAACAGTCACTGATCTCTAGCAATTACCTCTAGGACTACTAATTACGAGGGACACATCCAAACCCTTATTCATAATCCCTTAATATTTGCCTGATGCTTCACGGTTAAAATCTCTTGTACATCTCTGCCATTTGATATAATCCACCTCCCTTCCCCAGATGCAGAGCCAGCCCATCTTCCCTCAGATCACCTTCCCTCACCAGTACACCCATCCCGGGAATCCTACCTGGAAGGCGTACTGGGCTACAGTGGCCACGACATCTTTGAATGGGATGCGGGAGGTCAGGGTGTGTCCATGGTAAACGATAGGTTCCCCGCTAGGTCCATCCCATATATCCACCTCCACGCAGCGGCACCCCCTCTTCAGGGCCCTGCAAGAATCCCAAACCCCCAGGGACAGAGAGGTTAAGGTCTTACCTTCCATCTAGGAACTCTCTCCCCACTCCGGAGAGAACAGTGCTCACTGGCACTTAGTTGTCAAGACCCCTTCAAGCTACATCTCTGTGGACCCTTCTCTGTCCACAGGGACATTGCTACGGCTCACACCACCTCCCCAACTCACAATCTTCCCTCAGCAAGTCATCACATACTGCCTCGTGACGCTTCTGGTCTTCTGGTTGTATAGCATTCTGCAACAGCTGAATAGTCAAACTCTCAGTAATTTTGTTTGTTTTTAAAGTAAGCTCTATGGTCAATGTGGGGCTTGAACTCGTGACCCTGAGATCAAGAGTTGCGTGCTCTACCAACCGAGCCAGCCAAGTGCCTCTCAAACTCTCAGGAAATTTATACATTATTTTCCCTACTAGACTTTCTAGGGCAGAAACAATATGTTCCACTCATCTTTTATGCCCTGAAGCTCCTAGTTCAGTTGCTGCCACTACAAAGATATCTAGAGTCTTCGATCCAATCCATAATTAATCACAATAGCAGGTATCACTTATTAGCTATTAACACATGGATTATCTCATTTAATCCTCACAACAACTCAGACAGAATAGGTATTTTTATCATCCCTATTTCATAGATGGGGATACTGAGGCACAGAGAGGTTAAATACTTAGAACCAGAGTACCAAGTGACAGAAGTAGGATCTGACCTCACATGGTCTGACTCCAGAACCTATGTTTCTAACTTCTATGCTCTGCTGCCTTCCATGTAACATTTAGTTTATTTATTTGTTCAAAATAAATCTGTCAGGACCTCTGAGTTCCAAGAGAGTTTCATAGCCTATGAAAGAGAGAGAAGCTCCATTTACCCATAGAGTTTCAATACTACTCTCCTGTCAGTCTTCAACATCTCCTCCAAGTCTCTCAGGTATGCAGGGATCCTCAGCCCCACGGCCCCCCACAACATCTTTTCAATCCCTGTTATCCACTGATAGCCCAGATGGCCCCTTCTCATGAGCTGGAGCACTTCCCCCTTCCTTCCCACGGCACCGTATATATCCCTCGACGCTGCTCTGGCCACAAAGCTGGTCCCCCACGAGGTAGGTGTTGTGAGAGGAGTTGATGTAGTAGTGGTTCAGGGGTTGAGTCATATCCTGGTAGATGGGGAGGCAGGTTGGGTTGAAGATATCTCCGTCCTTTGAGCAGAGGTAGCTGAGGAAGCCGTCCATGCTCAGCACGTGTCGCAGTTTGCCTGGTGTGGAGTAGGGGAAGGCTAGAGTGAGAAGCTCTGAGCGAGGGCATCCCAGCGCACCTCTAGCCCATCCTTCACCTCGCCGCTCTCCAGGGTCCTGCCTTTCAGATGGTGCCCATTCTCAGCCTCCAGATGCTGAACATGCCCCACCCACTGTCCGTCACTGCAGTCATCCCCACCCTCAGAGAGAGTTAAAGCTATGAGGAGAACCATTAAGATCATTCTAGCTCAGTGGTATCCAATAGAACTTTCTGCAATGATGGAAATGTTCTGCTCTGTGCAGTCCAATGTGGCAGCCTCTAGACACCTACAGCTACCAAGCCCTTGAGATAAGGCTGTGTGCCTGAAGAACTGAATTTAAAATTTTGATTTTAATTAATTAATTAATTTTAAGTCTTAATTTATTTATTCATTTAAGTAATCTCTACACCCAAAGTGGGGCTCAGACTCATGACCCCGAGATCAAGAGTCACATCTTTTCCAAACTGAGCCAGCCAGGCACCCCAATTTTAGTTAATTTACATTTATTTTGTTATTTTTAAGATATTCTTTTTTTAGATAGAGCATGCACACGTGTGCTCGTGCCGAAGAGCGGGGCGGGGGGGGGGGGGAGGAGCAGAGGGAGAGGGAGGGAGAGAATCCCAAGCAGACTCTGCTGAGCACAGAGCCCAACAGCGGCTCGATCCCCCAACCCTGAGATCATGACCTGAGCCAAAATCAAGAGTCAGAGGCTTCACTGACAGTCACCCAAGCACCCTGTTCATTTAAATTTAAATAGTCACACAGAGGGTCGCCTGGGTGGCTCAGTCAATTGAGCATCCACTCTTGGTTTCAGCTCGGGTCATGATCTTGGGGTTGTGGGATCGAGCCCCATATCGGGCTCTGTGCTCTGCACTCAGTGTGGAGTCTGCTTGTCCCTCTCCCGCCCCCTCTGCTCTTCTTCTGCTCATGTGAGCGCCCACACTCAATCTCTCTCTCTCTCTCTCTCTCAAATAAATAAATAAATAAATAAATAAATAAAAATCTTTAAAAAAGAGTCACACAGAGCTCATGGTTACCATAAGGGACAGCACAGTATTCAGTGTAAAGGGTTAATTTAATATGGAGAAACTGAGGCCCAGAGAAAAACAAAGTCAAAGAGTTTTTAGCGACACAACCAAGGTACCTGTGTTTTATTCCCTGGGCTGTGTAGCTGCTGCCAGCTATGACCTGAGGGTTTCTTCCTTTCATCAGTTCCCATACGGTGTTTTGAAGATTGTTCGTCCAATATACCCCTGGATTACAATATCCCCTCTCTTCTAGGGCAGAGCCCTGTCACTCCCTCCATAGGCCTCACCCATGTCCGCACGGGCTTCATACAATACCAACAACAACGACTAATATTGAACACTTGCTCTGTGCCCGGGACATCCCATGCAGCATCTCTCTTACTGCTCTCACCAATGTGGCGAGGTAGATATGGTATAATCTGCCCTGAGAGCTTAGGTAACATAACTAGTAAGGGAAGGAGCTGGGATTTGAACCCCGAGCAGGCAGGTGTCTGAGCCACGCCCATCGCCCTGGGCTTCGCAGTCTCATTGAAGGGCACATGCTGCAGGGGGGCTCCCTTGGGAGTGGAACAACTTGACTCCAATGCCTAGCTTCGTTGCGCCAGCTTTGACAAGGCCTCCAGATGGTGGAGAGTAGCAGGAAGTCAGGCAGGAAGTTTTATTCCTAACAGCAAGGACTTAAATTGCGAGAGTAAATCCACAGTTGCCAGATAATTTTCATGTGTGTCATTTCATTTGATCACGCATTATTTTACAAATGAGAAAATCGAGGCTCCGCTAGATCAAGCAGCTTGCCCAGGGTAACTGAGTTAGTAAGAAGCAGAGTGGGGCCTTGAGCTCAGGTCTCCTGGGGAGACTGCCCTCTGCAGCCAGAGTCTAGTATTGGACAGTTGAGTGCAGGGGAGGGAATGCCACCCAAAGGGGCAGGGGGTAGAATAAATGTAACCGATGTCGACATCCTATTTCTTAACGCTCGTGCATTCTTCTTCTATTTATTTTTCTGAAATGATTTGCTTTACAGCCCCCTTTCTTCTCTGAGCATGGACAAGAATCTGGAATCAGGGATTCCAAGCGTTTCTGTTTGAGTCTAAGCTCCATGAGGGCAGCATTCTTGTCGGACCTTCTGCTCTATCTCTGGGGCTGAGAATAGGTCCTGGCCCATTACAGGGGCTCAATAAGCCTGAGCTGAAGTAGTGAGCGAATGAATGAAAGGAGTGGGAGCTGAGACCTAGGAAACAAGGGTCACTTGTCCAGCTCTCATTCATCTCATCTCGCTCTCTTTTTTAAAGATTTTATTTATTAATTTGAGAGAGAGTGTGCAACCAAGTGCACAAGTGCAAGAGCAGGGGGAGGAACAGAGGGATAGGAGCGGAGGGAGAGGGAGAAGCAGGCTCCCTGCTGATTAGGGAGCCTGATGTGGGGCTCCATCCAGGACCCTGAGATCATGACCTGAGCTGAAGGCGGACACTTAACCGACTGAGCCCCCCAGGCGCCCCTCATCCATCACATCTCTATTCCTCATGCTCAACCAAGGTATTAGGTAAGGGTCAGGAGACCTGAGTTTGAATTCCAATTCCTCCTCTCAACAGCTGTTGGCTTTGAGCAAGTCATTTGATCTTTCTAAATCCGAATTTTCCTCTTTGGCACAGCTGACTTAATAATAGAAGCCACTTCATCGGGTTGGGTGGTTGGAAGGATGAGAAGAGAAAAGGCATGTAGAGATGTTAGCACATTAATGCGATACTTAGCAGAGGCTGAATAAGGATTATGCTTTTGATTTACAAGATTGTAGTGAGGGCTAGAGGAAGTAAGTGATGTGAAAGTATCTTGTAAATCATTTATTATTAATGTAAATTCCTCGTGTTCTGAAGGGGGAATGGAGGGCAGGGCGATGTCTACTGAAGGGGCAAGGAGAAAGGGCTGAAGACAGAGAGGGCATATTTGAGCTGTGCTTACTGAAAGCCAGGTGACTGGCCTCCTCCTCATTCCACTCAGGCAGGGACTGACTAGCTTCCTGGCCCAGGGGCTTAGCCACTCAAGAACCACTTGGAGAATTTGGAGAAAGCCCAGGAAAGGGCAGAGAGCCAGCATTTAAAGAGACAGCAAACAGGAACCATGAAGGGAGCTGGAAGAAAAGGAATGAGGCACTCAAGGAGAAGAAGCCAAAGGGAGAGGACCAAGGATCTTCCTTTTCCACTGGGGACAAATGTTGATATCAGGACGAACTTATTCCGAAAGAGAAGCACGAGCATAGTGGATGAAAGGGGACTGATGGAATGTTCTTCCTCCTGAGAGATACAGCATTAAGGAGGAGACTCTTGTCTCATCAGGGCAGGAAACTGCTGTTCTCCTTCCCAGGGAGTGGTTGAATGAAATGACGATGATGGCACAGGGGCTGGGGTAGGGGTGGGCTCAGCCTTCCCTGACTTAGGCAGAAGATGGCTTGTCTCTGGACCTTTCTACGATTCCCCTCCTCGCCCATGTCCAGTGCCTCTCCACCCTAGCCCCCTTACCGCTATCTGAGGGCTCATAGCGGTCGATGAGTTCCAGAGCGAGGTCAGAAGCTCGCTCTCCTTCTTTCTGCTCCTCTCGGAGGAAATCCACGAATTCCAGCAGGGTCAGCTTCTGCCCATCCGCTGAAAAGTTTTCGAACACCTCGTGCACCTCAGTACGCTTAGTCAGCGCCTTATAGAATTGTACAAACTCTTCTCCCTCCAGAGTCCCAGACTCGGACGTGTCTGCTGTCTGCACGTGAGGGTTGAGAGGATGGTGGAAAAATCCTTTTAAGAGCACATTGTATGGCTTTGACCTGTCCTGTAAGGGCAATCTTGCTGACAGGTGGATACAAACATGCTTCCACAAAATTCTCCCAGAACTCCTGACACGTAGTGTTTATAGAAGCTGCTTCGGTAAGTAAAAAGCAAAATGGCAGCCATACCATTTGCTACTAGAGAAACATTTCAATTAGAAAGGGTTAAATGCCCCCAGCAAGCGCTTAAAAGGTCAAAAGATCCCTCCTCTATTGTATTCACATTCCAGTTGGACTTTTCCATTGTTATGGGGCACCTGGGAAGTTCTGGCCCTGGACAGAGAGGTCCCTGAGATCTGACACAGTCATGTATGGCTATTTACCTTTCATAAGACTATGAATCGTCTTTTGAAGACTGAAGGGTAAGAACCATGCGCTACACTTTCCATTGAGCCTGGCCTCGTGATAGGGGATATAGGAGAGATTCAGCAGAAAGTGATGCTGGATAGGGTCAAGTACACTGGCCACGTAAGAACATGGCCTTGGCTGGCTTCTGAAAATTCTTCCCCAAAACACTCACTTGGAAAAGCTGGAAGGCATATTCTTGGTCCATTTCCACATTCATCAGGTGCAGTAACCGCTGGACTTCGTGGAAACTCATCCGACCATCCTGGTTCCTGTCTCCACGCTGGAACCAGTCACTCAGCCACCCAGGTGTGAGTCAAGGCAAAAGCACCGTGTGTGTTTGTGTGTGCAGATGTGTGCATGCTCATCCACTGACATCGTCTCCCCTAGCTTTGCTACCAGGCTCTCCTCCATGCCAATGCATTTTCCATATTAGCTTCCAGAATAATCTCCCCTGAGCACCAATCTGTCTTGTCCCTGCATAGCTCAGGTGCCTGCAGGGTCCTCCCTGTTGCCTGCAGAAAGGAGCCTAAATTTTTTAACGTAGATTGAAGGTCTTGACCCCCGTGACTGGGCCCCCACGCAGCCTTCTCAACACACCTCTGTCCTCCCCGTACTTTAGCCAGACTCTCCCTCCTGCTCTTCCACATCCTGTCTCTGAGCCTTTTCTCATGCTGTTCCCCCTCAGGCAAGAGAGCCTTCCCCGCTCCTTTCTTTATGTTCAAGTTCTACTCCTTAGCTTAATAGATGGTGAATGAATGAATGAACAAACGAACGAATGAACGAATGACCTGGCATGGAAGGTGAATACAATCTAGGAAACCTGAATGAGTCAACACCATGCAGGCTGCTTCCCAGTCCCGCGGTAGTTAATGCCACCGGGATCTTCTGTTCAGCTCTCAAGATCAGCACCTTGTTTGGTCCTTTGCCTCTCACCATCCCTCCCACCATCCTGAAGGGCCTGATTTCTGCCCACCCTCTGTCCGGTTATGTCTTAGCCATCCCAAGCCTCCATTACCCCTTCAATATCCTTGGCCTCACAGTGGCCCGAGCTGCCCTTGCCCACCCCACCTGGACTCTTAGTCCTCCTTCAAGCTGCACGCCCCCACCTGTCTCTAGCCCTGCAACATCTGGCTCCTTCAGTGACCCCTGGCCCCCACTGTGACTCCATCCCGCTGATACTGGTCCAGCCGTTCCTGTTGGTCCATGCCGGTGACAAAGTCCACCAAATGCTGGAGCCCCTGCATCCATATCTTGGCCTCCTCGACACTGTTGGCCACCAGGTCCAGGTTGGAGCGGCGGCCGTGGAAGACGATGGTGAAGCCCTGCTCCAGGGGGAACTCCTCTGCCAGGCTGCGCAGCAGCTCAGACTCGTGGCCCTCACGCACTCTCTCCACATCTGAGATCGAGACTGCCAGAGAGGAAACAGGTGGGGCCGGAGGAAGAGAGTCGGCCGAATTGCAGGGGCAGAGGGTCGGGGCCCCTTTGTGAAGCCATAGGGTGGAGGAACCCCAACCTCCACAGGATGAGACCCCTGAAGTCTTGGTACAGGGAGACGCAGACCCCTGGGATTCAGGATTCCCCATGAGTCACTGCCATGTTCAGAGGCAGTTTGGCAAGGGGCCTGTGCTGGGGGTGGCAAGACCTGGCTTCAGGCCACCGGCTGGCACTGTGACACAGACCAAACTGACTTAATCCCTCGGTACTCTCATCTGAAATAAGGGACGGTCCCTTCTATGGCCAGTCCACATGTGACCACTGGTGGGGCTGACAGATGGAAACACACTTAAAAAGATAGAAGCAGTTACACCCAAGCATGATATGTCCAAGTCCAATTCCCCCATTCCAGGTTTGAGGGCCAGGAAAGAGCCAGAGAAATTCGTCTACTCCCTTTCCTCAGCTGGGGGTGCTGTGGATCGTGAGCTCTGATTATGTCTCTAAAGCAGGCTCTCTCAGACGTGTCCTGTGATCGGATTTTTAGAGGGTCATAAAGCGTCTGGCCAACAGGACGTATTGTTGTGCTGCATTTAGGATATTTAAAAATATTCATCATAACGGCTAGTCTAGGAAACGCATCCTGGTGTCAGGTGCCACGGTAGCTGCCTTGTACGTTCACTTCCTGAGTCCCTGTCACCTTCTAGGCAGGTGCTGTGCAATCCCCATTTTGCAGATGAGGAAACTGAAGCTTAATGTAACTAAGTTGTCCAAAGCCACTCAGCTTGAAAGTGGCGGAGCCAGGGCTTTGATCCAAGCAGTCTGATGCCTGAGATCATGCTCTCACCATAATAATAATAAAATATAACCTAGGATTTATTGAGCCTTATTATGCGCCAGGGCCCTCCTAAGCCTTTTACGGGCAGTAACTGATGGAATCCTCAAAAATAGCCGTAAGAGGCGAGTGCTGTTAAAATTTCCACTTTACAGGGGCGCCTGGGTGGCCCAGCGGTTAAGCGTCTGCCTTCGGCTCAGGGCGTGATCCCGGCATTATGGGATCGAGCCCCCACATCAGGCTCCTCCGCTATGAGCCTGCTTTTCTTCTCCCGCTGCCCCTGCTTGTGTTCCCTCTCTCGCTGGCTGTCTCTCCCTCTGTCAAATAAATAAATAAAATCTTTAAAAAAAAATTTCCACTTTACAGGCTCGGAGGTAGATGCAAGAGGGACAGGGCAAGGCCCCGCTTTCAAGCTGCTGGGCTTTTCAGAGTCCGATCCCCCCACCGCGCCCACGCCTAGCTATCCACGTGACTCACAGGTGGGCTTGGCAGTGCCGCCTGCCTGCCGGGCGTGCCAGACTGTCATGCCGTCATCCTGAAGTCTGAAGTATCTTTGCTTCTTCCAGCTTCTGGACCTCACCTTGCGCAACAGCATGCCCTTCTGCATCATCAGCAAGTCCTGATTGATGGGCAGCCCTGGGCCGGAAGAAGAAGGGGCTGGCTGGGTAGCCGGCGGGAAGGGAGGAGGGCCCAGGAGGAGCTCTTGAACAGAGGTCCAGACTCCTCCCCTCCTCCCCATCCCTGGGCTGTCTCCCCAAGCCCTCCTCTCCTGCTGGGGTACTCACGGCCTTGCATCAGAGACGCCATCACCCGCCGCTCCACCAGCTGGTGCCAGAGTCACCTGGAGGAGCAAGAAGGAGCAAGAGGCTCTGGGTTAATGCTGGTGATCTTAGAATAACAGACCAAAGGAGGAAGAGAAGGAAACCCGTGCTTCCTGACGGCCCACGATGTGCCAGGGGCTTCATCTACATAATCTTTAGCCCTTTTTTTTACTTCTAGTGTAAGTCTGATGACTTTGAAGCTTAGAGAGGGTAAGAAACTTGCATCAAATCACATAGGGATTCAGAATTTAAAGCCCAATATGTCTGATTCCAAAGTGTCTGCCGTTTCCCACAGCCCCTGCCAGAGAGGATGACACCGAGGCCTTCTGCCCAACACCCCACAGTCCGCTGGGTAGCCGGGGTCACACCCTCAGCTCCTCTTTATTAGGGACCACCATCTTGCTGGCTGCCCCCTTTCCGGACCTGGAATCTCTCTATAGCCTAAGCTTCTCTTCTCCAGGCAGAATCACCCCAGCCACTATATCTTGGGGACCCTCTCCATGCTCCCATGCAGACCCCCCAGCTCCCGAGGGGCCCAGGCAGAGTGCTGCTTTTGCCTCTCCGGTGACACTTAGTGCCATCCTTGCTACATAAGCCACCTTCTTCTGCCTTCCCATGGGAAAGCACATTTTATACGCCTTGTCATAACACTTATCGTCAACAGCTTAATGGACCAAGTTACGTGGTCTTAGAAATGCATTTTCAAGTCTTCTTTGCCTCCCGATAAAGGGAACCCTCTTTAAGATATACGCTAATTTGGGTCCTGGTTAAGTTGTCCTAGTAGGTGACAACATACTTCCCTTGAAGAGAACCAGAAAAGGGGCGCCTGGGTGGCTCAGTCTGTGAAGCGTCTGTCTTCGGCTCAGGTCATGATCCCAGGGTCCTGGGACTGAGCTCTGCATCGGGCTCCCTGCTCAGTGGGGGGCATGCTTCTCCCTCTGCCTCTGCCCCTCCCCCTGCTTGCGCTCCCTCTCTCTCATAAATAAACAAATATCTTAAAAAAAAAAAAAGGAGCCAGAAAACTTGATATGCAGGCATATTGATTCTAGCTCTGCCCCTCTAAGAAATTCTCAACTCTTGACCAAATCATTCTGTAACAGGCAAAGCGCACGAGAAACATAAAGCTCTATGCTTTGTGTAAGCAAAGGAACTGCCCTCGAATAGAAATGCTATGTTTTTTAATTGATAAGTTCACATTTTCGACCATAGTGAGCACTGAAAAGACTCTAAAGCAAATATTCAGTTCATGCTCTGTTAGCGCGTAGCGTGGCTCAACTCACTAGTCCCATAAATGAACAGCAGAAGTCCAGAAACGTGAGGCGGTTTGTCTGAGATCCCGCAGCATCTCAGCGCCCTCTCTCTCTTTAGCTGGAAGAGCCTGTCAAGTCACCCAGGGGTGACCAAATCTTTAGGAAAAATGCAGAGGTCACTAAAAATATAGCTCCCCTGACTAGAGGACCTAGGGAAGGCTTTCTAAAGGAGTAACAACATGCAGGTGCCCGGGGGAGAGGGGAAGGTTGCGAGCCAGTCTGTCCCTAGGTGGGAAAGATGAGGCAGCCCCTCAGGAGAGACAGAACCCTGCGATAGTTCCAGAAAGCAAGGGTTTTGCCTGCTGAGGCTGAATATAGTGAGCCTGGGTGAGACCAGAAGAAGCCTCTGGAGGGATCCAGAGGGCTTCATGAGAGGCAGAAAAGTAGCTCCACTTTCTGGCTAGAGTTTGGAATCTAAGGCTCACAAAAACTGAATGAAGACTGAAGTAACAGGTCCCTCCTAAATGTCTCAGGTCCCCAGACTCCAGCAGAAGGGGGAAGCCTGTGGTTCTGATCCCCCTCGCCCACATCCTGCCTCATCTCCTCTTTGAACTTCAGTTCCCATGTCTGGGGCATGGGGACTGTGGGGTGGGGGGAATCTTGGCCCTGGGAGAAGACAGAATTCCCTTCCCTTACACCTGTGTCCAGGAGCCTCACAATCATTTCCTGAAACGTGGGAAGCCTCAGCTCAAGTGCTGGGACACCCCTATTTTGGAGCCTATCTCCTCTCAAGCAAGCCTTAGAACATTATTTTATGCTTTTTGTCAAACTCTCCCAACCCCAGGGCTTGGCGTGCTCTACCAGTCCTGCTCCCATTCCTGACTCACTACTTTAAACCGAGATCCAGGCGACATGTGGCTGTATGAGGGCCGATTTCAACTCAGGGAGCCACAGAATGTCAGAGCTGGACTTCATTGTATAGAGAAGGGCTAGAAAGATTAGCTGAACTGCCAGAGTCATTGAATGAATTACGTGGCAGAAGTGGGACCAGAACCATGGTTCCTTGTGACCAGCTCAGAGATCTCACCAAAGCTCTGCCCATAGAAAGGGTTTTCTCTAGGGGCACCTGGGAGGCTCTGCCCAACTCTTGGTTTCAGCTCAGGTCATGATCTCAGGGTTGTGGGATCCAGCCCCGCATCAGGCTCCGTGCTCAGCCCAGAGTCGCCTTGAGATCCTCTCTCTCCCTCTCCCTCTGCCCCTCCCCCTGCTCTCTCTCTCTCTAAAATAAATAATAAATAAATCTAAAAAGAAAGAAAGAAAGAAAGAAAGAAAGAAAGAAAGAAAGAAAGAAAGAAAGAAAAGAAGGAAGGAAGGAAAGAAGGAAGGAAGGAAAAACCCTTTCTTTCCAAAAGAAAACTTTTGGAAGCGGGTTAGAGCAGGGCTAAGAACCAACAGGGGACATGGATGCTTTGTTTCCCTGCCTTTGTCATTCTCTGCCCCCACCATGTCCCACTTAATAGCCTTTCCTTTCTTCCCATTTCTCTCCTCTCCCCATCCTGGTGCCTTCCTTTTCCTTTCTCCCAGCTCACTCTTCTCTCCTGATCCCGTCTGCCTCCCTACTTGCTCACTTGTCAGCCTCTCTGTGCTCTCCTCTCTTTATTCTTCTCCCCACCCTTTCTCCCTCTCACCTCTTCCGCTTTTTCTTTCTCCTCTAATTCCCAAAAGGTCAGGTTCTGGTCCCCTGAGCCTGGGGTCCAGGAGGGAGGAGGACACTCGGGAGCACACCCCTTCACTCAGCCTCACTTCCCCCGTATCCTAGGAGACTGACTAAACGCACTGCCCAGAGAATGCGACTTAGAACCCAGGTGTTCCAGGTCTTGGTGTTGCCTCTGGTGTCTGAAGGTAGGATGGGAAGGATGGTCACAGCTGATGCAGGTGCAGTGAGGAGAGAAGGAACAAAGGATTGGGAGTGGGAGTAAGAGCAAGAGGTGAGAAGCAGAGGTTGAAGACTGAGAGTAAGAGATTGGATCTTAACTGTTCACTCCTGGACGCGAATGGGGAGATCCTCGGGGACACAGATAATTACCTCTATAACACAGATGAGAGAACAAAGACACAAAATAAGGTGGGAAGTGGCCAGGGCTGCCCAGTAAGACTTGGTCCTCAACTTACAGGTAAGAGATGGACTTTGGTAGAGTTGCCAATGATGGCAATGGCATTAGAGTGATATTTGGGGGGTGTCTCAGGGCTCCCTGAGGGGCAGGAAGGAAGAGAATCATTATGTCTACTCTCTTGCTTCTGAGCAGGATTATTAGGTGACCTCATTCATATAAAGAGGACAGAATAGCTCTGGTCATAGGTAGCCTTCAGAATGTTAGAGCTTGAAGACTCTTTCCTAACTCATCTCATCCAGAGGTTCCCAGCTATATTGATATCCCTAGGTCAAATAGCGATTCCCTAGCCGCACCCAAAATCTGCCAGATCAGAATTTGCAAGGATGGAATTCAGGAATATTTATTTTTAAGAAGAACCCCTACTACACAAGCAAGTCTGGGAAACCCTAAATTCCTATCCCAGATCAGGAAGCTGCTGTCCAAAGTCACATAGCCTGTTAGTGGCAAAATCAGGGCTAGAAGCAGGTGCTCTTCCCAGCACAGCACTTGGGCATGCCAACAAATTGCCCTAGCCCATGGAGCAGGCTAAGAACAAGTGAAGAGCTCAAAGCCCGGCTCTTTCTAAGGAAATCTCGTTAACTCTATTGTTTCTATCATTTTCCCTGGGTCTTCGGTAATCCTTGACATTCTGTTAATGAATCTATCCTACTCCAATTCTCTCTCTTCCCTTACTAGGGGGCTCACTTCTTGAGTGGTAGCTAAGAGGTCCCCATGTAAAGGGGTGACTGCCGCAGCCAGGAGGACAACTATAAATCAAAGGGCTAGAGAGAACCAGGAGGTGGGAGCCTTGCAGACGTGTTAGGGCTAAGGAGTCCGGGGTACAATTTAATCAGGGTGGATAAGCATGTGGAGGGACAGAGTTAGGGACTCAGGCAGGGCAGAGCTGGGAGCAGAGGCTGGTCAGAGCCTCCGGGCCCTTACCGTGGGCAGGATAGCAGTCCTGTGTCTGTGAGCTGTGCGATGCTCTCTCCTGTGGGACCAGGAAGCCCAGCTGGGCTCTTTCTCTCCTCTCTTGCTCCTTTCGCTGTCTTCCTCCCCTTTTCTACTGCAGTTTGCTGCTGTGACTGGCAGACTTGCAGTCAAAGGGAAGGAGTAGGGAGGGGAGAGGTGTGAGCTCTCTCCTCAGTCCAGCCCTTCCAACTCTTAAAGGCCCAGGACACTGATCAATGTGAGGGAGTACTGGGGGAGGGGTGCGTAGAAAAGGATTAAAGGAGGAGGAGCCTGGCTGCCCTTCATCTCGACGTCAGCCCTCACTGACCCCAATCCTGCAGTCGCTCTCAGAGTGAAACCCAAGGAATGTCTGAGTTGCGGTGCTCCGTGAATCACTGCTTTTCATTCCGCACAGTTTCTCCCTGCAGGTTACACAGCTGTCTTTGCCCTGATTTCATCTGGCTCCTTTCCAGGGTGTCTGTTCCACCGGGCTGCTTCTGTGTCTCCGCACCCTGCCTTGCAGGGCACTCCATCTAGCTCTGAGGCACAGGGGAAGGAAAAAAGAAGCAGGACAGGGAAGGAGGAAGATGAGGAGAAAGGGAGGAGAGGAACGATCCTAGAGGATCGAGGGACGGGTTAGTATCTCTGTATATTTTGGGCACTCGCTGAATATGAAGGAGTGCATACATAAATGCATGAAACAATTCATTTGTTTTCTTTACATGTATGCGCTCTATGAACGTTTGTTCAGCACCTCCCATGTGCGAGGACATGCGTGTGTGTTTATAAAGATGTATGCAGAGATGATGCAGACTCATGGTATTGTAAGAATCAAGGCCAAAAAAGTGGAGCACGAGATTGGAAAGACACCCAGGGGGAAAGAAAGGTGATGAGCTTCTTGCAAGGTCAATGAACAGGCACCTGAGATAGAAACCGAGACTGAGGAAAGGGGACCAAGTTAGGAGAAGAATATAGGGGATCCCAAAAGGCTTCATTATGGCCCCATACTACACACTGAGACCGAGACCCAGGGAAGTCTTGGCAATGTTCTGGGCTCTCACATGTCAGCAGCAGAGACAAATAGTCCCTGGAGCTCTCCCAAACACTGTGAGCTGAGACCTACTTTTGCTTTGCCTTGGAAAGACTGTGGGGTATGGAGCTTTCTGGACCAGTGGATGGGAGTCAGGCAGCCAGGCTGGACTTGGACTTCTGTGGATCCTTTCCAGTGAGGTGTGTTTTAATCATAGGCACAGAGAGAACTAACTGTATGAAATGATGTGACTTTAAGTGTGCTGAGATCTGGCTACCTCTCATGGCTCCCCCAAACACCCTTTGAGTGCCCAATATTCTACCATTAGTGATTATTTATAGCTAAACCTTTAGTCCCATTAAAATAAAATCCTCCTAAGTGATTACCATAAATGTCAGGATTGTGGTTACTTTGGGGAGGAGGGTGAGTTGTGATAGGATCGGGCACATAGCTGGCTTCAGAAATAGCTGGCCGAGTTCTATTTCTAGCCTTGGGTGCTAACGAGGGTCTTCCCTTTATAACTTATTCAACTATACATTTTCCTTTCTTTTCTTTTTTAAGTAATTTAAAAAAAGATTTTATTTATCCATTTATTTAGAGAATGCATGAATAGGGGGAGGGGCAGAGGGAGAGAGAAACTCAGGCAGACTCCACTCAGTGTGGAGCCCGATGCAGGGCTCGATCTCATGACCCAGGCTGAAATCAAGAGTCGACATACCACCAACTGAGCCACCCAGGTGCTCCAGGAATTTCTTTAAAATAATGTCTACACCCACCATGCGGCTCAAACTTGCAACCCTGAGATCAAGAATCACATGCTCCCGACTGAGCCAGGCAGGGGCCCCTAACTATATATATTTTATGTATTTTTCTATATTGTGTTATATTTTACAGCAAGAGGGTTTCCGATTTTTGCAGTTGGTAATTTCTGAAGTTTTATTGGTTTTTCATAGTTCATCCGTTGAGTTTCCATATTCTCCTCAGAGTTTGTTTTTGGTTTTTTAAAGTTTATTTACTTATTTAAGTAATCACTACACCCAATGTGGCACTTGACTGAGCCAGCCAGGCACCCCTGAGAGCAGGGTTTGATAAAGAAAGAGGGGTATGCAGGGAGGGGAGGCTGAAGAGGGAGGCCATTCATGGGGAATAGAAAGATTAAGGGGGCATCAAAATTTAAATGGTGCCGGCTTTAATAGAGCACCTGTCTTCCTCTCCCATTTCTACTGCCCTAACATCATCGTGTCCTTAGTTTTCCATGCTTCCCCCTCACATTCCTCGCTCCTTCTACACTCCAGGTTTACGTATGCTTTGCCTCTATTTGCCTCACCTAATTGCTGCGGAACTTCCTTCCCTTCTGGGGGTTCGGTGAGGGGTATTATCATTCCTCCTGGATTTTCTGGGAGAATTCATATCTTAAATATTCTTTTTCAGTGTTCTCATAAACATACCAATCCTCCCCAGATCATGCATTCTGATTTTGGGGGGCAGGCACTTGGGAGACTTTCACAAGGTTAGAATGGCTCCAAAGAGTGGCTTAGAAGACTAGCCTGCAGCAGGACGATCTTTAGATCTAGGGAGGGAGCAAACAGACTGGGGGGGCGGGTTGCTGGTACAGGAACTGTCCATGTGGTTTGGTTGCTCCTATTTCCATAATGGTCCTGGCCCTTCCCCCGCTGTTGTCTATTATTAACAGATCCAGAAACTTGATCAGGGCAGCAGCAGCAGAGGGATTTTCTGGGAACCATGCCCAGGAAAGGCCCAGAAGCGCTAAATTGAAATGAAGGGGCAGCTGGCAAAGAGGGAGACCTAAGCACTGTCCTCTCCTGCTGCCACGCAGACAAACCGAGACCCTCCTTATACACAGGGGAGATGCCCTAAACATCTCGCTTCTCAGTACTAGAGAGTCAGAGACCAGTTCCCCAGTCCATCCAGCCAAACTACTCAAACTTCTGAAATAAAGCCCATTTTCTTTGTGGTCAAAAATGCAGCTCAAAAATATTAAATTCCACGTGAAAAACCATCAATATGAGACCACTTGTGGAATTAAAAGCCAGGATACGTAACTTCAAAAGACCAGAGAATATATAGCCATTCCTCAATTCTGACATTAAAAACAGAAAACTAAGGGGAAGGGGAACAAGGGAGGTATAAAATCAGAGAACAAGATGATGGAATTAGAGTAAAAAATACAAGTGGTGTGATATTCCATATTGAGACAAAATCTTCAGAAAAGGTCATAAAACAAAACACAAGAGTGTGCTATTTGTAAGAAGCATGTCTACAAAAAGGTGTTAAAAAAATAAAATGTGGCATAAATCTTAACAACAACAAAAAGGTTGAAAGTTAAAGGAACACATCTGGAAATGGAGACTCCACTTTCGTCCTTACTCGAAATTGCCTTGGCTGTCTTGGCACTTTGCATTTCCATACAGATTTTGGAATCCGATTGTCAATTTCATAGAAATAAACCTGCTGGGATTTTACTCAGAATTGAGTTTAACCAGCAGATCAACTTGAGAACACTGGCATCCTTACAATGTTGTTTTCTAATCCATGGAGAAGGTACATCTTTCCATTCTTTTATGTAGGAGTTTAATTTCTTTCCAGAATGTTTTGTTGTTTTAATGTAAAGGTTCTGCATATCTTTCCACGTATCTATTTTGAGCTATTTGATTTCTTATGCTCTATTTTTTTTAAGGTTTTTACAATTTTATCTCTACATCCAACATGGGGCTCAAACTCAAGACCCCAAGATCAAAGTCATACGCTCTTCCGAGAGAGCTAGCCAAGCATCCCGTTATATTTTTGAAATTCCTTGTGTGTGTGTTTGGAAACAAGTAATTGACTGTTTTGCATACTGACTCTGTATCCTGGGCCCTTGCTGAATCCATTTCATTCTAAGAGTTTGCAGGCTCTTTTGGATTATCAGTGTACGCAGTCACGTTGTCAGCAATTTTGTTCTCTCCTTTATAATCCTGTCTTATTTTCTTGGTTTATCACACAGACTTGGACCAGTATAATGATACATGGGAGTTGTGGCAGTGGACATCTCTGGTTCAATCCTAATTTCATGGAGAATGATTTCAGTATTTTTTCATTAAGAGGTTTACTATAGCGTTTTTGTTGGTATCTTTTGTTAGATTAAGGATGTGCCCTCCTATTTCTTGTTTTCAAAGTTTTTTTTCTTTTAATCATGAATAGGTATTGCATTTTGTAGTGTTCTTTCGTACATCTACCTAGATAACTGTGATTTTTCTATTCACATTTGTTGATTGTTAATTGCATTGATTACAAGTATTGAATCCATCATGGTTTTTTACAGTAAGCCCAGATAAGGTACGTGCATCATCATTTTTCTAGATTGCTGGATCTGATTTGCCTGTTTTTTCCAGGTATTTTACATCTACATTCACAGGAGAGTTCAGCCCCTGGTTTTCCTCTGTGATATCCTTGATGGGTTTTGGTGGCTTCGAAAGTAAATGGGGACCTGTTCCCTTATTCTATACTCTGGAACTTCATGGAAAATTCGTGAGTTTAAGACACATGAGTGATGTGCCTTTTTCTATTTCTAACATTTTTTGGTCTAAGGTCTACTGAGGTTTTATCAATTTTATTGTTTTTGAGGGAATGACTTCCTACTTCATTTTTTTTTCTTGGACATTTGTTTTCTATTTTATTGACTTTTGCTTTTCTTTTCTGTATTTTCCTCTATTTTTTGAATTTGTTATGCTGTTTTTTTTTTTTTAAGATTTTATTTATTTGACAGAGAGAGAGACAGCCAGTGAGAGAGGGGACACAGGCAGGGGGAGCGGGAGAGGAAGAAGCAGGCTCCCAGAGGAGGAGCCTGATGTGGGGCTCGATCCCGGGACTCCGGGACCACGCCCTGAGCTGAAGGCAGACGCTTAACGACTGCGCCACCCAGGCACCCCTGTTATGCTGTTTCTTGACATAAAAATTAAGATCACTATCTTCAGCCTCTCTTTTGTAACGTGGATTAAAACCATAAAAAGTATTACTTTACCTGTATACCACAGGTTTTGATATGGTATATCATCATTCAATTTTTTTTGTCAGGGACTTCCCAGTTTTTTCCCCTAACTTAATCCCCCCGTGTTCACAGAACATTATTTTAATCTTTAAAAATTTTTTGAGGCTTGATGGTCTACCATGACCGCTCTCGTAAATGCTTCTGGCATAATTAAAGAGGATATGCGCACTGCTGGTTTAGAGTATAGTGATCTGCCAATTGAGTTAGGCTTGTTACTTGTGTTGTTCAACTTAACTGTATGTTAGCTTTTGAAATAAATGTATTAAAATATTTTTTTAAAAAACGAAATTCCACAGCATTCAGGAATTTCATTTCATTCTATGCTTTCCTATTCCGAATGTTTTCCTTGGGCTTTTGACAGCAATACCTTTGTCTATCTCCTCCCCCACCCTTTCTCAGCCTTTGAGCCGCAGTAGTGAGCAAAGGAATGCTATATATGGACAGTAAGGAAAGCATGCTCCGAAGGCTACCAGCGCCTCTCCGTGCCCTGTTCCACCACTCAGTCACAGGCCCTCCGATGCCTCGGAAAAAATCTGGAAGCAGAGGTTGGCTCTGTCCTGCTGAGTGCCAGAAACAGGCATGGAAGTTCTGGGGATGTGTGCAAAGTCTTGAACCTTGGAAGGACATGAATACTGAAGTCTGTGATAAAATGTTTCCAGCACTACCTCGTCCCTTCAAGTCTCTCCCACACCACACTAAATTCTGACCACTACGGCCAGGAGTGAGGTTCTGTGTCAGCAAAAGACATTTATCAGATAGAGGGTTACCACCCCAGCCTCCCAAACGGCTTTTAATACCTCAGCGGGACTCTTCCCAAAGGACCTAGCCGCCGGGGAACCATCACTGCCCTCTTGGCAGAACAGTGTGTTTGTGTTGAACAGATGGTAGAGGCAAGGGTGACAATGATCGTGTGACCAGAGTGCCTAGAGATCTCCATATTGACAAAATCAAATCTCCAGTTTAAAGGAAAAATTATTTTTATAAAAACAGAAACAGGTTTTATTTCAATCCTGTTAGGGAGTGAGAGGGATGGAAAACAAAAACATGAAGGGAGGGGTCTCTTTAAACACACCTGACGTCAGGATCAACTACATGGAATAACACCCATTTCATCCCTCCCCCAACTCCTAGTGGGGTCCAAGGCCGGCTGAGAATAGACGGAACAGGAGTTAAGACACCACTGGCACAGTAACATGGCCAATGCCCCAAGAGATGGAGAGAGAACTTCCCAGGGAGCAAGGCCCTGGGCCTCAGCTGCTTCCCCAGTGGAGGAAGAATGAGAAAACTTTGGCTCAGCAGGAAGGCAGTTGGCAAAAATCAAGAGATCCCTTAGCGGGACGCCCCAGATCACAAAACTACGGGCTGAGGGAAGTCCAGACATCTGTCCAGTCCGAGCTGCTCTCTGCTTTCTCCAAGACCTCTTCTCTTCAGGCTTGGCACTGAGAGCTCTCCTGGTTCTCCTCTTCACTTTGGAAGGCAGGGGAGTAAGTGCTTATTCTACCCTTCCTACGTCTAGGCTACTCAATGACTACTTTCTCGGCTCTGGAGGCAGAAGCCAACTAACGAGGCCGGCTCCCTTTGTGAAAGTCGGCTCGAAAGAGCCCTTGGGTTGGCAAACTGCGTCTGCAAGGTTTCTCTGAGCTCGCTCCTCAGACGGACCCGCCACAAACTTGTTTGGAGATACCTTCATCTGTGTGAGATGTGGACAGAAAATTCTTTGTCTCTCTGTCGAGTTGGATTAATAATCCCACCTTTGACTGGAGATGGGGATGAGAGAGAGAGCAGGTGTTGGGCAGGGGGGAGGATTGGGGGAAAGCCAGGCAGCTCACACTGCGTTACAGATTCAAGTCTCTGGACTGTGAAGGGTCATCTAGAGCTCCAAGGAAGGAAGGGGGAGTCGCTGACTCAATACGAACAAGTGGAAGTATTTTAGTGGCAACCCTGTAATTCCCATAGACCAATAGGGAACGTGTCAAAAAAAAAAAAAAAAAGACAGTGAAGAAGCAGAGTCCAGCCCTCTATCTTAAATCTGAATAAAATGAACTCATTTAGCTAATACCACTTCAAGTACAATCGTGAACACAGATGGAGCTGTGGAAATTCATACTAAAGAATGGGATCAAATAGTCTGTCGTCTTGATCCCAGGCACCCTCCCCTTTAAAAGTCATCCAGAAAATCTCTCTGAGGACTGGAATTGAAGGTGAGGTCCATGCCGCCTCTCCTCCCCCAATACCCTTCTAGGACAGCCTGATGAATTAAGATGTCTGTTGAAGTTTAATAGGAGGAACATGAAAAAGGGAAAAGCACTGAGATTTGGAAAAGCTAGCAGCTAGAGCCAGAAACAAGGTTAGGGTCCTTGTGGCGTCCAGAACTGGGGGCAAAAGGGCGGAAAGGGAAGGGAAAGAGGCTGTGGGGTCCTGTTGTCCTTTGGCTTTATCCTTCCCCTGCCGCCCATTCCTCCCCACAGCTCGTGCAGCTATTGGCCTGCTAGAGGGGGTGTAATGCCCAGACCAACTTTTTATTAAGCTTATGCAGCTAACAGACTTGTAAACAGTGCCAATTGACAAAGTTTTGCTGACTATTACAGCTTGTGTCCACTACACACACCTCTCTCTGACATTAAAAACACAAGACCAAAGTAAACAAATACTAGAGAGAGGATGAAGAGACACATCTTGAGTCTTCCAGGAAGGCAAAATAAAAGACCGCCACACGGCTTGGTCCCAGGCGTTCAGCATGCCGAGCGTGCTGCCACCGTCGTGTCCCCCTCCCCGCCAGCGGCTGGTACGGGGGTGGGGGGTGGGGTGGGGTGGGGAGAGGGGCCACCACAGGCATGCTGCAGACACAGCATTCGCTGGTGTTGACACTCTCCTGGAGCTGTGGTGGCAGACTGCTGTGTCAGGAGCCCATTTCCTGGGAGTAGCGGAGGGAGCCCAGGTCCCGGAGGCAGCCTGAGATGGCAGCCCGTTCACCTCAGCGGTCACCTGGCCCCTGTTCTCCAGTGCAGTTCGGCATTGAGGTTGTCTATTCCCGGTCAGCGGTAAAACCTGAGCTGTTTTCCTCGCAGGTTCCCCCTCCCTTCCCCAACTCGGGGGAGTAGTAGAAGGGGGCGGGGAGGATCACTGAGGGGGCAGGGGGATCCCCCGGGGATCGGTGACTTGACCCTCTTGCAGGTTCTTCACCAGTTGTGCAAGCCAGCGTTTCGTGGTGGTGTCATCTTTTAGCACCTGGGCGAAGGTCGTGTCCTTCAGCTGGTCAGGGAGGCACTGCCTGAGCGCTTCACGTGCCCTACATCAGAGACAAACAAGCCAACCAGGGAGACCAGCAAATAAACCCACATTGGGGGGACAGGGAAGAGGCCCTTTCTTAGACATAAATAGACAGAGCTCGGGACTATGAGGTTCAGTCAAGTTATCTTAAGAATCCATTAAAATTCCTTAAAACTTGAATTAGGCATGGGCTCAGAGATCTCCAGGATCTGTCATCCGTGAACATTTTCAGAATGCTGTCTCCACGTGGAATTCCAAGACAGCGAAATGGAATGGAATTGTGCCATCGTTCGATGCAAACTGCCTTCTGATTTATTACAGTAAACATGCTCAAGGTAAATGAGCTCACGGTAATGCTCAGGGTAAAAACAGATGGGCTAGCGTCCATGAAGCCCTCCCCAAATCAGCACACGGACAGGGAAGATGACCTGGCTCGCAGTCGGAGAAATTACTGAACTTGAATTCTAAATTAATATAAATTTGTGTCTTTCTAAAAACTGCCTCAGTTTCTTTTCTCTTTCCTTTTTTTTTTTTTGAAGTAAGCTCTACACCCAGTGTGGGGCCTACACGCTCGACTCCGAAATCACGAGTCGCGTGCTCTACTGACTGGGCCCACCAGATGCCCCTGTTTCAGTTTCACACTTAAAATGCTTCATAAGAGATGAGAAGTAAAAACAAAACTATGGTAGCAACGTTATCAGATGAACTTTCAGACGTTTCATTTTCTTTAAAAGATGACCAATGGGAAGTCAAATCTGAAAACCTCAGAAAGGTAAACGCCAATGGTTTATAAAGCTGTTTTAAATAAAGTTACGGCTTTTGTACCCAGACTAGTTTAAATAAACATATTTTCAAACTGATGAAAATAGGAACCACTGAAGAACAGGACAAGTAACACGGTTAAAGAAACAGCTAGGGTTTGAATAACCTCAGTGGCAGAAGGCTGCGTTCACATTAAATCGAATTATCCCCATTCCCAGGAACACAGAAATGGCCCCATTATGTGGTTTAGCAGAACCGGAGCAAGTGGCTTTCAGCATGAATTATGGATTTACAAAGCAAAAGGTCAAACATTTCTAAAATGCACTATATCTACAATGTCTGATTTCTGACAGAAAGATTATGAACACAGGGAGATAAAATAATTAGCTCAAGGACTTTACAGGAATCAAAAAGAGAACTGAAAATATAATTCAAGCGCCTCTGGGCTCCATTCCTTTCTTAAGAGATCTTTGAAAGTATACTTCTCTTTCTGACCACCTGGGGTAGCAACAGAAAGCTCAAACCACAGGAGTAATGTATCATAAGGTTCCCTGGGAACTGTCTGGACTCTCTGGAATTCTAAAGCAGGGCACAGTTACAGAGAAAAAACTCTGATGGATTTTTTTGAAAGTAAGCTCTATGCTCAACGTGGGGCTTGAACTCATGACTCTGAGATCAAGAGTCACATGCTCTACTGACTGAGCCAGCCAGGTGCGCCCAAAACTCTGATGGATTTTTAAATTTAGCACTTCAGATTTTAAAAGGATTTAAACAAGTTCTGTTGGAGTAATTATCGTTATATGCCTTCCCTACCCTAAAGATGTAGGAGCTATGCCATGAGCTGGGACAACTATTCACCAGAGTATTTCCCCCGAGTCCCATAAATCCTGCAAATGTTTACCTGGGATTGTCTGAGAGTCGAAGGTAACACCTCACTACGTGCTTCAGCAGACGGGCGGAAGGCTCCTTGGATAGCTGCAGGACCATCTTACCCTGTTTTCCCCCAAAAGGGGTTGGGGTTGGAAAAAACACACAAACACAAAATAATCCTGGTTGACATCAGAGATCAGATATTTTTTTTTTTTTAAGATTTTATTTATTTATTTGACAGATATAGAGACAGCCAGCGAGCAGGGGGAGTGGGAGAAGAAGCAGGCTCATAGCAGAGGAGCCTGATGTGGGGCTCGATCCCATAACGCTAGGATCACGCCCTGAGCCAAAGGCAGACGCTTAACCGCTGTGCCACCCAGGCGCCCCCAGAGATCAGATATTTTAAGAATAATTATGCAAGGTTCCAGGAAGCTGTTCAGTGTCGACTGCAAAGGGACTAAGCTGTGTGATCAGAAGTAACTGTAAGGGGGTAGATGAAAGAACTCACCAGGATCATGGCAACATGGGAGAAACGCTCGTACGTTTGACATATATATGCCAAACCGGTGTCATCTAAGAGGATCTTCTGGAGGATGAACGTGGCAACCTGGAGTAAAAACAAAAATTAAGGAGTCCAAAATGTTGCTCAGACTTGTCTCCCAATGGTCGATTCATCTTCCAGGAATAATTGTGAGCCAGAAAATTAAGCAGAGACCCTGACAATATGTACAACTTAGTCAATAAGATATGCACAGTTTAAACAAAATTGATAATAAACATTACCATGGTGAATACTTACTATTTGCCAAAATACTTCCTAAAGGCATAACACGCCTTATCTTCTTTAATTTTTCTTTTTTTTTTTAAGATTTTATTTATTTATTGGACAGAGAGAGCACAGCAGGGGGAGTGGCAGGCAGAGGGAGAAGCAGGCTTTCTGCTGAGCGGGAAGCCCGATGTGGGGCTCGATCCCAGGGCCCTAGGATCATGACCTGAGCCAAAGGCAGATGCTTAACCGACTGAGCCAACCAGGTGCGCTGCCTTATTTTCACGACAAACCTATGAAGTAGGTACCACCGTTAATCTCTTTTTACATAAAAGAGTAGGTTCTGGGTAAGAAATGGACCCTCGGCTCTTTGGGCAACTAATCTTTGACAAAGCAGGAAAAAACATCCAGTGGAAAAAAGACAGTCTCTTCAATAAATGGTGCTGGGAAAACTGGACAGCTACATGCAAAAGAATGAAACTTGACCACTCTCTCACACCATACACAAAGATAAACTCCAAATGGATGAAAGACCTCGATGTGAGACAGGAATCCATCAAAATCCTAGAGGAGAATATAGGCTGCAACCTCTTTGACATTGGCCACAGCAACTTTTTTCATGACATCTCCAAAGGCAAGAGAAACAAAAGAAAAAATGAACTTGTGGATTTCATCAAGATAAAAAGCTTCTGCACAGCCAAGGAAACAGTCAAAAAAACTAAGAGGCAGCCCACGGAATGGGAGAAGATATTTGCAAATGATACTACAGATAAAAGATTAGTATCCAAGATCAACAAAGAACTTCTCAAACTCAAAACACGGGAAACAAACAATCAAATCAAAAAATGGGCAGAAGATATGAACAGACACTTTTCCAACGAAGACATACAAAAATGTTCAAAATCATTAGCCATCAGGGAAATTCAAATCAAAACCACATTGAAATACCACCTTACGCCAGTTAGAATGGCAAAAATTGACAAGGCAGGAAACAACGAATGTTGGAGAGGATGTGGAGAAAGGGGATCCCTCCTACACTGTTGGGAATGCAAGCTGGTACAGCCACTTTGGAAAACAATGTGGAGGTCCCAAAGTTAAAAATTGAACTACCCTATGATCCAGGATTGCACTACTGGGTATTTACCCCAAAGATACAGACGTAGTGAAGAGAAGGGCCATATGCACCCCCATGTTCATAGCAGCATTGTCCACAATAGCTAAATTGTGGAAGGAGCCGAGATGCCCTTCAACAGATGACTGGATTAAGAAGATGTGGTCCATATATACAATGGAATATTACTCAGCCATCAAAAAGAACGATTTCACAACATTTACAGCAACGTGGACGGGACTGGAGGAGATAATGCTAAGCGAAGTAAGTCAAGCAGAGAAACACAATTATCATATGGTTTCACTCATTTATGGAACATAAGAAGTAGGAAGATCGGTAGGAGAAGAAAGGGAAAAAGGAAGGGGGGGTAAACAGAAGGGGGAATGAACCATGAGAGACTATGGACTCTGGGAAACAAACTGAAGGCTTCAGAGGGGAGGGGGGTGGGGGAATGGGATAGGCCGGTGATGGGTAGTAAGGAGAGCATGTATTGCATGGTGCACTGGGTGTTATACGCAAGTAATGAATCATGGAACTTTACATCAAAAACTAGGGATGTACTGTATGGTAACTAACATGATATAATAAAAAATTATTATATATATAAAAAAAAGAGTAGGTTCTGGGTAATTATCAGATTCTTAAAAATGTGGTACTTTTTCAGGTACCGAACACTGACTGTGTGCCAGGCATAACTGCTAATCAATAGCTGTTAGCTTAAGGTCCCAAGTGACAAAGCCTCTAAGTCGTGGAGCTGAGATCCAAACCTACTTTGAATACAGAGCTTTTTCTCTTTTCCATGGGCCAAGATGAGTTTAGAAATTCAGCTATGCCTCATCTCTTCCAAATGAGGTCAGTAAAGCTTTTCCTACTTTTTTTTTTTTTTTTAAGTAGGCTGCATGCCCAGTATAGAGCCCAATACAAGGGCCTGAACTGTCGACTTTGAGATCAAGACTCGAGCTGAGATCAAGAGTCAGACACTTAACTGACTGAGCCACCCAGGTGCCCCAAGCTTAAAAGATCTTTAAGAATTAAGATTTTGGGGGCGCCTGGGTGGCTCAGTCATTAAGCTCTGCCTTCGGCTCAGGTCACGATCCCAGTGTTCTGGGATTGAGCCCTCCATCGGGCTCCCTGCTCCGCGGGAAGCCTGCTTCTCTCCCTCTCCCACTCCCCCTGCTTGTGTTCCCTCTCTCGCTGCCTCTCTCTGTCAAATAAATAAATAAAATTTTAAAAAATAAAAAAAAGAATTAAGATTTTGAAGCCTCCCTTCTAGCACTATTACAACAATAGCAAATAATATCCTCAATTTAAACTCATTAACTCTTAAACAAAAGGTACTAAAAAAATACTACTTTAATTCAAGTCAAACAATTATTTTAATGATTCCTTTCCTTGGCTGCTCATCAGAAACAACTGTGGGAATTATTTATTTCATTTTACTATTTTTCTTGGGTATAAAATTGTGGTTGGGCTAAATAACGGCCCCCAAAGATATACAGGCCCCAATAACCAAACTCTGTGAATGCTACCTTCTATGGCAAAAGGGACTCTGCAAATGTGATTAAGGATCTTGGGGACAGGGGTGCCTGGCTGGCTCAGCTGGAAGAGTACATGACTCTTGATCCCAGGTTGTGAGTTCCAGCCCTGTGTTTGGTGTAGAGATTACTTCAAATTAAAAAAAATACAAAAACAAAAAAACATCTTGGGGAGATGAATCATTCTGGATTATCCAGGAGGGCCTTAAATGTAATTACAAGTGTCCTTATAAGAGGGAGGTGGAGGGAGATTTGACCACATAGGAAAAGGTGATGTGACAGACAACAAAGAGATCTGAACATGTTACATTGCTGGCTTTGAAGATGGAGGAGGGGAGCATGAGCCAAAGAACGTAATTCTCGAAGCTGGAAAAAGCTAAGAAAAGGATGCTCTCCTAGAGGCTCCAGAAGGAATGTTGCCGTACCAACACCCTGACTTTAGCTTGGTGAAACTGATTTACAATTTCTAAGTTGCAGAACTATAAGAGAATAAATTTGTGTTGTTTTAAGCCACCAAGCTTGTGGCATTTGTTATGGGAGCAAGAGGAAATATACAGAGTAAAATGTGTATTGTGCACAAAGCGTGCTCATCTTCCGTGTATCTTAATGTATTTTCACCTATGTACACATTTATGAACTACAACCAGATTAAAATAAAAAGATTTCCGGCACTCAAGGAGAGTCCACTGTGCCTTTTCTCAGTCAATACCCTTCCCTGAGAGGGCGCCTATGTGGCTCAGTTGGTTAAGTGTCCAACTTTGGCTCAGGTCATGACCTCAGGGTCCTGGGATGGAGCCCCACATCAGGCTCCATGCTGAGCGGGAAATCTGTTTCTCCCTCTCCCTCTGTCCTCCCCCTGCTTGTGCATGCTGTCTCTCAAATACATAAATCTTTAAAAAAAAATACCCTTCCTTGAGAAGTAAACACTATTCAGACTTATCCCCACTGACTGGTTTTGCCTGCTCTTGACTTTCACGTAAACGGAATCATACAGTAGGGATTCATGTACGAGCTCGCTTCTTTTGTTCCACAGACCCTCTGTGAGCATCACCGATGCTACCCGTATCAGTACTCTTCCAAATTACCATGGAGTTTATTTTGTGGCAATACTATAATTTACTTATTTTTTATGAATAACGCTGCTATAAACATTCTTATACAAACTGGGATGTACACAAGAACTCATTTCTCTTGGATATATACCCAAGAGTGGGACTGCTGGGTCACAGCATAGAATTATGTTGACAGTGGATACTGCCAAATAGTTTCCCAAAATGGTTATACCATACGCTCACCTAGGGGGACTTTTTATAAAACACCAATGTCCAGACTTTACCACCACAGAGAACGATTCAGTAGGTCAGAGATGGGGCCTGGGCATCTCCATTTTTAAAACACTTCACTGGGACGCCCAGGTGGCTCAGCCTGTTGGTTGAGCGTGTGACTCTTGATTTCGGCTCGGGTCATGATCTTAGGGTCGTGAGATCGGCCCTGCGTTCATCTCTGCACTGGGCATGGAGCCTGCTCAAGATTCTTTCCCTCTGATCCCCCTTCCCCTTGCACCCACCCTCCTCTCACAAAACAAAAACAAAAACCACTCCACAGGGTGAGACTCTGCTTTATTGAGACTGCTACAGCAAGGGTTAGACTAAGTATCGCACATAAAAAGGAAACGTGGTAAGGTCTCTGCTTGCATGGAGCAAAAAAGACAAACCAGGAACTATTTACCATACCAAGCAGGATATGCCGTATAAGCTAATGGGAACCTATATGCATTCAGAATGGATTAACTCTAATAATGCACAAAGACTGTAAATAGGGGAGGGATCATTAGAATGGGGTTCCTGAAAAAGGGAGAGATGTCACAAAAGAAATGGGTCTTTTCCTACCCCATCCATAAGAACCCAACTTGAAAAACCTACTCATAGGCAACCACTAATATAAGATGACAAAGTACAGTTACATCCATTCTGATCCTGTCCCAGAAATCCACTGAAATTAACAAACCCCCCTAAAATTAGGGAAGAAAGAGAGAACAAAAACATGCACACAGATTCACACATCACTCACCTTTTGAGTGTTTAAGCAGAAAAATGAATACGGAGGTATAAACGCCTCCCTAACACACACACCCCAGACTGCTAGACGGGGTGGAAAATATTCGTAGGTAAAATACTGATTTAAAAGCTGCCAACATGAGCTCCTACAACCTCTTTTTTCATCCATTATTTTCAAACAGTGATCTTGGCTAGAATTGCTCCCAACTGAAAACTTTTGTGAAGACATACCCGGAGAAGAGGTAACAAGTAATAATTACCTACATTTTCAAAGAAATTGAAGAAAACATGGATTTTAAAAAACATCAAAAAAAATGCAAAGAGGATAAAAATTTCAAAGAAGAGCTGAAAAGACATGAAAAGTGAGAGGACAAACACTAAGGAAAAAAAATCAATGCAAAATTAAACTGTAACACGCACACATATAAACTACTTCTGGAAGGATCTGAGAAAGGGGTAATACTGGTCACCTGCAGGGAGAACTGAGAGGCTGAGGTAGGAGACTTACTTTTATTTGTACTACTTGAATTTTCTACTTTATATATATATATATATATCTCGCATGTTTAAAGTTTACTTATTTTTTTTAAGTAATCTCTACACCCAACATGGGACTTGAATTCTCAAACCTGAGATCAAGAGCCACATGCTCTTCTGATTTCCAGGTGCCCCTGTATTGCATGTTAAAAATAAAAGAATTTTTAAATCGTTACATCTGCTTACCTCTAAGTCAGCATTAAAAATTCACTGAATTAAAAAATTTATTCAATGTGATTGAGCATACTTCAGAAAGAAGTTGGATATTGCTAAAAATAGCAACATGGAAAAGTACCTTAAGAAAAGTCACATGCTGTAAAATAAAAAAAGTAGAAAGCTATCAGAGGGGGAAAAAGATAGATAGGAAAGATATCCAATATAGCGTAACTGACGTTGCAGAAGTGAGAGGCCAGAACAAACTAAAAACTATAAAAACTAACAAGAGACACAAAGAGTATGTTCTTCCAGAAGAAAATCTGATGTAAGATTATCAAATGAACTTAAAAATAATAAAAGCAGCTTACAGACATCCACACAGAAAAGGCAAATTCACCAAGAAAAGGAAAAACTTAGGCTGGCCCAAGATTTCACTGTATATTCAATATCAGAAGACAACAGGGCAACAGAGTTCTGACACATAAAATTAGGTAAGAATTTTATACCCAGTCATGCTGTCATTCATAGTTAAAGAGCAACCTAAGCAGAAGCTCAAGTACGTATACACTTGAGTATGCATAAAAAAAATGTCTGGAATAAGGAGCACCTGGGTGGTTCCATCTGTTAAGTGTCTGCCTTTGGCTCAGGTCATGATCCCAGGGTCCTGGGATCGAGCCCTGCGTCAGGCTCCCTGCTCAGTGGAGAGCCTGCTTCTCCCTCTCCCTTACTGCTTGTGCTCTCTCTTCCCAATAAAGAAATTAAAAAAAAAAAAAAAAAAAAAGGTGTCTGGAATAATACACCTTTGGAGAAGTGGGTTCAGAGAAAAGGGAGAAATTCAGTCTTTAACTTTATATTCCTTTTAAGGATTGGGGTTTTTAAATGGTCATTTTTTTAAACAATTTTTATCTAAAAGAGAAAATAAATACATAGAAGTTTCAAAAAGCCTGAAGGGACACAGAAAATGACCCTAGGACCATAAAGCAGTTCAAGAGCCAACACAATATAGAATATAAGTTGAAAAGCACATACCGTTTTAGAAAGTTCACTTCCAGATTCCATAATGCGCAAACACAAAGGGATAATTTCTGTTGTCAATAAAAAGTTGATTACTTCCTGTTCATCTGTTTTCACTAGGGCACCTAAAGAAAATAGGGACAAACAAAATTATTTCGAGTCAGGGTTTTTAATTAAAATGAACTTTGTAGGTTTCATCCAGCTAGTTGTGGAACTTAAATAGCAGAGAACACAAACTGGGGTTCATGTCAGAGAATCAGATTCATACTGATGTAAAAAAAAAAAAAAAAAAAAAAAAAAAAAGAGGAAGAGGAAGCACAGGTTGATTTTATCAGTCAGCACTTCAAAGATCAGGTACCAAGTTTGGCCCATCACATGGTTACCAGCAGGTCAGCCCTCTAAATCATTTTTCTATTACTGTTGGTAGACAACTACACAATAATATCACCATCTAGTCTCCATTTATTTTAGGTAAGAGAGAAGAATTCTGTATCAATATAAAAGGATATTCCCAGGTAGCAAAAAAATGGTGTCAGTTTTAATCCTACTTCACAATGGACATAAACAAACATTGCTTCTTGGCTGTTTGTCACTTTCTCCAAAGAGTGCAAACATGGTAGGGTATACCCAAACAAGCAACACACACACCTCAACTCTAATCCTAGTTCCACAACTAGTTTACCTAAATTTGACAGAGCTACCTTCTCTTTATAGGCCTGTTTACCTATAAAATAAGAGTTGGAACAAATGATTTTTAAAATTTATCCCAATTCTATTGAGTTCTAACCTGACACCATTGACCAAGGTAACAGACACAGTTCAGTATTAATCTTCTCCATTCTGTACACAGGGAAGCAGAGCCCCATTAAACAAATGACTGGTCCCCAAGCTGCCCAATGTATCAACTAGCTTTTATATGAAAGGCCTAGGTTAATCAGATCTGTAGTAACTAAAATCAATCACTTTAGAAGAGAAAGGAATATCATTTAACAAGAACTGGCAATCCACAAAATGCTACATCTTTAAATGCCATAGCAAACACTATATACCATAATTTACTAATATGATCTAAAGCTGATGTCCAATTACTATTTTCATTTAGACTTTACATGCAGGTCTAAAATCCATTCTGAGTTAACTTTTATAGAGTACAAGGTATAGGTCGTGGCTCATTGCTTTACATATGGATATCTAATTGTTTCAGCACCATTTATTGAAAAGACTATCCTTTCTCCACTAAATTGTGTTTGCACCTTTGTCAAAAATCAATTAACCATATCTGTATGGGTCGATTTCTGGACTCCGCAATTCGGCTCCGTTGATCGACAAGTCTAGTGTTTCTCTAATAACATGCTGTCTTGACAACTGGTCTTCCAGTAGGTCTTGAAATCAGGTAGTATACACCTTCCAGCTTTGTCCTTCTTTTTAAAAACTGGATATTCTAGGGGCGCCAGGATGGCTCAGTTGGTTGAGTGACCAACTCTTGGTTTCAGCTCAGGTCACGATCTCAGGGTCTTGGGATTGAGCCCCATGTTGGGCTTCACGCTCTGCTTCCCCTCTTCCTCTGCCCCTCCCTGGGCTCACACACACTCTCTCTCCAAAATCTTTAAAACAAAAAAACCCTGGATATTCTAGTTCATTTGCCTTTCCATATAACTTTTAGGAACAGCTTGTCAGTTTCTATTAAAAAAAAAAAAACCTGCTGGGATTTTGTGGAATTGCTCTAAATCTATATATATATATCAATTTGGGGGGAACTGACATCTCAATAATATTGAATCAATGATAGACCAATCAATGAACACAGTACATCTCTGCATTTATTTATGTCTTCTTTTGATTTCTTTCATCATTGCTTTGCAGTTTTTTAGCTACAAATATTGCACATCTTTTGTTAAGACTTACATCATGTTTTGGTGCTATGACAAATGGTAGGTTTTTAAATTTTCCATTTCTGACTGTTTTAGCTAGCATGTAAAATGAATAGACAATCTAATTTTTTTCTAAGTTCTATGCCCTTTATTTTTTTCTCTTGCCTTGCTGCAACACGTAGGATTTCCAGGATGATACTGAATAGGAGGGGTGAGAATACATATCTTTGCCTTGTTCTCAATCTCAGGGGACAACGCGTGGTTTTTCACATTAACTATGACCTTAACTGTAGGATTTATTTTTTTTAAACTCTATCGGGTTGAGAAAGTTCCTCCTATTTCTACTTTGTTGGAGTTTTTATCATAAATGGATGATGAATACTATCAAAGTCTTTTTATTATTATTATTATTTTTTTAGATTTTATTTATTTATTCGACAGAGATAGAGACAGCCAGTGAGAGAGGGAACACAAGCAGGGGGAGTGGGAGAGGAAGAAGCAGGCTCATAGTGGAAGAGCCTGATGTGGGGCTCGATCCCATAACGCCAGGATCATGTCCTGAGCCGAAGGCAGACGCTTAACCGCTGTGCCACCCAGGCGCCCCAAAGGCTTTTTTTTTTTAAACAAAAGAAATGGTCATACAATGTTTCTTCTTTAGTTTGTTGATATGGTCAATTATATTGACTGATTTTTTTTTTTTTTTTAAAGATCTTATTTTTAGGGGCGCCTGGGTGGTTCAGTCATTAAGCTTCTGCCTTCGGCTCAGGTCATGATTCCGGCATCCCGGGATCGAGCCCCATATCAGGCTCCCCGCTCAGCAGGAAGGCTGCTTCTCCCTTTCCCACTCCCCCTGCTTGTGTTCCCTCCCTCGCTGCCTCTTTTTCTGTCAAATAAATAAATAACACCTTAAAAAGAAAAGATTTTATTTTTAAGTAATCTCTACACCCAATCTGGGGCTTGAACTCACAACCCTGAGATCAAGAGCTGCACGCTTTACCAACTGAGTCAATCAGGCACCCCTATATTGTCTGACTTTTAAAAGTTAAGCCATCATGCATTCCTGGGATAAACCCACTTGGTCATGATGATCCTTTTTTTTTTTTTTTTTTTAAGATTTTATTTATTTATTTGACAGAGAGAGAGACAGCCAGTGAGAGAGGGAACACAAGCAGAGGGAGTGGGAGAGGGAGAAGCAGGCTCCCAGCAGAGGAGCCTGATGTGGGGCTCGATCCCACAACGCCGGGATCACGCCCTGAGCCGAAGGCAGACGCTTAACCACTGTGCCACCCAGGTGCCCCGAGATAGCAGCTACTCCTTAAATGTACAATAAAATGTCTCTAAGAAGTATGTCTCAGAAGTACAAAACTTTTAAACTGGTAAGAACAGATACTACACTTGATCTTAGCCAAAAGGCTGAGAAGCGACAGAAGGACTAAATTCTTTTAAAGTATACTTCCTGACCCATGGTTTATAATCATAGGGATATGAACACAGGTTGAACATAAAAACAATAACCAAACAAAACAAAGTTTGTACAATGTTCTTATTGTTTGGTCAGTATGTGAGCAAAAACTATGAATAAAAGACACTGAAGGGAATTTGGAAAGAAACCTTGAATGCATTTATTTTTCACAAATCCAAAGACAGTTCTTTACTATCTGGGAGTCTGAGATCTGAAACAGCTAATATATTATTTTCTTGAGTGAAACATATTTTAGACACATCTCCCATAGTAAATATATGTGGAAACATTAACTTTGGCATGCAAAAATTCAACTAGGTGAAATAGAGGACGAACATCTGTAGTTATGGGGGAATAGCTTAGAAGTTAGAAAGAGAAACAAAACAAAACAAAACAAAACAACACAAATTCTTTTTTTCTTTTTTTTTGAGAGTGCATGGGCTCAAGCGCGGGGGGGGGGGGGGGGGGAGAGGGAGAGAGAGAAACCCAAGCAGGCACCACACTCAGCAGAGAGCCCGACACGGGAGCTCAGTCTCACAACCCTGAGATGATGACCTGAGCTGAAATCAAGAGTTGGACACTTAACAGACTGAGCCACCCAGGCGTCCCAAAAAAACAACTCAAGTTCTTTTCTCTGTAATACTCTTTGTTGACTTCAGCTTGTTCTTTATTTTCCCTACGATTCCAGTAATTGTTTCTTTCTTTTTTTTTTTTTTAAGATTTTATTTATTTATTTGACAGAGATAGAGACAGCCAGCAAGAGAGGGAACACAAGCAGGGGGAGTGGGAGAGGAAGAAGCAGGCTCATAGCAGAAGAGCCTGATGTGGGGCTTGATCCCAGATCGCCGGGATCACACCCTGAGCCGAAGGCAGACGCTTAACCACTGTGCCATCCAGGCGCCCCCCAGTAATTGTTTCTATACATATGCGGAATTTAATTCCAAATGTTGGGCCTCATACCCTTATTAACAACACTCAGAATGGTACTTGATAAGAACTATTGTATTAGGGGCGCCTGGGTGGCATAGCGGTTAAGCGTCTGCCTTCGGCTCAGGGCGTGATCCCGGCATTATGGGATTGAGCCCCGCATCGGGCTCCTCCGCTGTGAGCCTGCTTCTTCCTCTCCCACTCCCCCTGCTTGTGTTCTCTCTCTCGCTGGCTCTCTGTCAAAAAAAAAAAAAAAAAAAAGAACTATCGTATTAGTTATTTACTTATTAATATTTATCATTTATTATTATTTATTATTATGTCCTCAATTATTCGTAAAAATAGACTCAACCTCAAAAACAAAAACAAATGGTGAACAAAAGCTATAAAAGACAAAACACCTAAGATCACTGTTATGAATGAAGATTTCAGACTTGCAAAACCACCCCAATAACTTACCAATAACTCCAAGACTGGTTAGCCGAAGATATTCAAAGGGCCGTGTTTTGCTGACAGTGTGCAAAAAGGGGTACAAAAAAAGTGGGATGTGTGCTGCAAGAAATGCTGACCTGGAAGAAAAAAATAATCCCAATCAGAGCCCTGAGTTCATTTCTAAGGATTTTGAACACTCAATTTCCAGACAGTTCATTCTGTAAGGCCCGTAACGTTGCCTAACCAAGGAATCTCTAGAAAAGAGTTACTGGTCATTAGTCTAGACCTGTGGTTCTCAGTTGGGGTGATTTTGCCCACCAGGGTACACGTGACAATATCTGGAGATATTTTTGGTTGTCACAACTGAGGGGGTGCTATTGGCATCCAGTGAGCAGAGGCCAGGGATGCTGCTAAACAGGACAGACCCCTTTCACTCCCCACCTCCAACCACAAAATCTAGCTCAAAATGACAATGTCAAGGTTAAAAAAATCTAGTCTAGGTCACGGTTAAGAGAATACCTGATTTTCCCTGTAATCAGCACCAAGTACCTGAAAAACTGATAAAATATCCAACTGTGGATTTTAAAAAATAGGTCATAAAATGCCATTAAGTGCCTAAGAGATTCTCCTAGGTGCCTTCCCTCACCTAATTTATAACTAAGTAACAATATTCACAGGTGTAGTCAGACAAAACCTTGTAAACCAAGATGAGAAAACAAAGCAGCCATTATCAGATTTAACTGTTATGCTTAAAAGCACACTGTTTTGTTTTTTTGTTGTTAGAGCAGTTCAGATACACTAAGTATGCTAAAAACATTTTAAAGATTTTATTTATTTATTTTAGAGAAAGAGACAGTGCACACATGCAGGGTTGAGCAGAAGGGGAGGGAAAGGAAGGGAAAGAATCTCAAGCAGATTCGGTGCTGAGTGTGGAGCCCGACCTGGGGCTCGATCTTACGACCCCAAGATCATGACCTGAGCTGAAATCAAGAGTTGGAGGCCTAACCGACTGAGCCATACAAGTGCCCCTCTAAAAACATTGTAATTGGAAGCTAATATGTCAGGCAACTAATACAGAACCAATTACTTTGTATTATTTATAGTTAACACCTTGTGGGAGAGCAAACACTCTAAATTTTTTTTTTTAAGATTTTATTTATTTATTTGACAGAGAGAGAGACAGCCAGCGAGAGAGGGAACACAAGCAGGGGGAGTGGGAGAGGAAGAAGCAGGCTCCTAGCAGAGGAGCCCGATGTGGGGCTCGATCCCAGAACGCCAGGATCACGCCCTGGGCCGAAGGCACATGCTTAACCGCTGTGCCACCCAGGCGCCCCCAAACACTCTAAATTTTTAACACACAAAGTACTCTTGCATTTTTCTTAAGTGCTTAAGAATAATTTTCACAGTAACATCTCTAAAGTTCTGCAATCTCAGTGCCAACCTAGCACTCAGATTTTATAATTGATAAAGAGACAGAAGACTTTAATAAGATGACTTTTAAATGCCTTAGAACCATAGAGGTCACAAAGCAGATTACTGAACAAGATTTCCTTTTTCTTGTCAGATGTAGCGGGCCAACTGGCATGCCAATTCTGATCTATTACAACGTTGTCTAGGATCCTGTGTTAAGAAAGATTCTGAAGCCAAATCTAGGTTCAGTGGGAAAAAAAATGCTGGGTTCAAATATTTACTGAACTCCTAGTAAATGCCATGCATTGTGCCTCACGTAGTGATGCCTACCATGGATTCAGGAGGGAGAAATATCTACATGTCTGACCTTTCTTGAGATGTGAACACTACCCTTTTAATTATTTTAATAGTAAACTCCACCCTCAACGTGGGGCTCGAACTCATGAGCCCAAGTTCAAGAGTCGCATGCTCTACTGACTGAGCCAGCCACAGGCCCTGTGAACACTCTTTCAAGTTAACTGCTGTGAATGGGTAAAAAGTAAATGAGACAATGGATTATTATTCAGCCTTAAAAAGGAAGGAAATTCTGACATATGCTACAATATGGATGTTATACTAAATGAAATAAGCCAATCACAAAAAGACAAATACTGAATGATTCCACTTAAATGAGGTATCAGAGTAGTCAGGATCAAAGAGACAGAAAGTAGAATGATTACCAGGGACTATGGGAATGGGGAGTTATGGTTTAATGGGTAACGTTTCAGTTTTATACAATGAAAAGATGCATGGAGATGTATCGTGGGGATGGTTGCCCAATACTACTGAACTCTATGCTTAAAGAGAGTTGAAATGGTAAGTTTATCTTACATATATTTTACCACAACAACAAAAAAAAAGAAAAAAAAGGTATAGAAGAACATGTTAAACAATACGATACTGTTACTACATGAAAACCTGGTGAATTAGAGAAGAGAAATTCTTCAGGGAAAAAAAAGCAAATGAGAATCCTGAAGATCCATATCCACACACACGCTTCCTACTCCTACTGCAGGCCCTTCTCTCATCACTCAGAAAAAGACTGTATTTCATACAAACCCCCATCATCAGACTCAACAAAGCGCCTACCTGGTTTCTGGGTGTGACGCCACACATTGCAGTAATGCCAGAGCATTGCAAACTCTGTTAGACTGGTGTGCTGTCAAGGTGGGTGGGTTGATAGATGGATAAATATTTACAATTTCCTAAAAATGAAACCAGCACCAGATGAATAAAGAATAACTATTTCAAAGTTCATTTCCATGGTATTAAAGCAAAAACCCTAGAGACCCCCCCGACCCTTAATTCTATATATCCTGTAAGAACTGAATCATCAAAGGGCAAGCAAAAATAAACAAATGATGCTCCTATCTTTTTATCACAAATATACCTGAGACTATGAGACATTTCTACACAGGTCTCTAGGAAAACTCCTCTGGAGGTAACTGTGGTCACCTACACTTCCTCTTATATCCAGCATCTGTTGAGGCCTTCACTTGAGGGGCTGTGGCTGTTATAGTTATAATCCCTTCTTTTTGTAGACACCCTGTGTTAAGCTACAGTGCTAAGATAATTGGCCAGATAACAAGTGTCAGTAAATCAACCACAGTGACTCATAAAGAAGTCTGAGTTTGGTCAGGTAGCAAATGCAAAAAGGGAGAGATAAGAACAGGAGTATACGCATGGAGACACATGCAAACAGCAGTGGGTATGTGTACTCTCTGTCCAAAGGGGATGATCTGCTGTATACAATTCCTTTTATTTTAATTGTAAAACTTTTATTGAAAATGTTCCTATAAAAAAGATTAGTTTTAGGGATTAAGAATACACTTAATGTGATAAGCAATGAGTATAGAATTGTTCAATTGTTGAATCATTATACTGAACACTTGAAACTAATAGAACATCATATGTTAATTATACTTTAATTAAAAAGAAGATTAGTTTCTTGGCTACATGAAGTAGGAATTGAATGCAAATTTACTTAACAGATTTGAAAAATTAATTATTAGGAATTTCAGACAATACTTTAAAGGATGATTATTCCATTATCTTGGTATCTTAGGATCATACTGTATCAATTTATTCCCCACCAATGACCATTACAGTCAGAACCACAATTCAGTGATTTATTCTTTAATGTACAAGCGTACCTATCTCTCATCCTATAGCTGTTATATCTTTATCTTAACATTTCTGTTAACCAGAATATGCCCTGCGGTTCTTATACTTTACCTTTCACCTTCTCCTCTGTCACCTAGAAATGTCTTGTAGTATTCCTAAAGCTGTGTTTCTCAAAGTGTGGTTCTCAGACTACCTGCATCAGAATGACCTAAGAACAGGGCAGGTGCTTGTTAAAAATACAGATTTTTCAATCTTAGACTAAATAATTCTTTTGGGTAAGATCTATTGAACCTGCATTTTAACAAACACCTTACAGACTTTTCTAAAACAGATTCTTACAAATGCTAATATTTAAAGATTGATTCTGCTAAAGTCTTCAAAATCATTTGAGCAAAGGCAGAGAGACAGAAGGGTGATGAGTAGGACTGAACTGCAACTCACAGATATATACCCACCTGTAAAAGTGCTGCAATAGTACCAAATGAATGCCACAGCATGGGTGCGAGATCAGGAACAGACTCTCGCTTCTTACTCAGCTCCAGCAAAGCATTTTCCCTCGTCTCAGGACTGGACAGCTCATTGATCCACTGATAGATTTTTTCTCTATCTACCTGAGCCAGTGCAGTAGGCACAGGCTGTAAGTGAAAACAAGAAAGTGAGCATGTGAGTTTCGTTAAAGTCAAACCAAGTCTTACTCTGCTTTAGAAGGAATATATTTTTCCTAAATACCAGGGGAGTTTTTCTAAGCACATACATCTAGGCCAATCTATCAAAATCTAAAATGCATACATCCTTTAATAATTCCATGTTTAGGAATTTATCCTATAGGTATACTTGGACTATACCGAAGACGTACCAGGATGTTTACTATTGTATTGTTTTAAAAGCAGAAAACCTGAAATACTAAATATCTATCAACTAGGACTGTTAAATATGTACGGGTACATCTTTATTTATAACACTATGTAGCCTTTTTTAAAAAATAGTTCTACATGTGCTGATACTAAATAAAAAAAAAAACACAAGGGGTATAGAACCGTATATATGCTTCCATTAATATATACAAGTATATTCTTATATATTTATATACAATGTTTCTAGAATGACACATAAGAAACTTAACAGTAACAACTACAACAAAAAACTGTAATTACTGCTAAGGTTGGAACCTATATGGGAGGTTCACTTTTTTTTTTAAAGATTTTATTTATTTATTTATTCATTCATTCATTTATGAGAGAGGGAGAGAGAAAGAGCAGGAGCACGTGTGCGGTGGGGCGGTGGAAGGAGCAGAGGGGGAGGGAGAGGGAAAGAATCCAAGCTGACTCGGCATGCAGACCCTAATACGGGGCTCAATCTCAAGACCCTGAGATCATGACCTGAGCCGAAACCAAGACCTGAAGGCTCAACCAACTGAGCCACCCGGATACCCTAATTTACTTTTCATTGTATATGATAAAATCTTCTGCACAGTTTAAACTTCTTTTTAAGAATATGCTTATGACAGTTTTTGAAAGAAAAAAATTTACACCCTCCCCACCCATTGCTGGCTGTTCCCCAGTAATTCCAGCCTCCCCCTCCATGGAGCAGAAAACCTATGTAATTTGGAAAAGCTCCCCTTCTAATGATTCTTATACATACTCTACCTCCACCCCTCTGAGACTCATTCATTACTTACTCATGTAGGGGCCATACAAACAGAGAACATTCTTTTATTATTGTGCTAAACCATCACACCATTCCAAAAAGCCCTGAGCATTTCTGTAATACTCCATATTTGTCAAACAGCCTTGTGACTTGGTTAAGTTCCTTAATTACTCTTCTTTGGAAAATAAGTTAATAGACTAGAAAAATGATTACCATTGCTATTTCTAGCTCTAATGTCCTAACAAATTCATGACTTCTAGCCCTATGCCCAGTATTTTCTCAGTTAATTCCCCCAAACAAGGGGAATAGAAGGGTAGATAGGTGAGTAGGTAGAAAAAAGGCAACTACACTTGTAGATGAGATCGTTAACACTCAGAGGAATTAACCTGCTCAATTCACCCAAGTATGCAGTTGCATATTCCAGTGCCTTCTTGAACTGCATCACACAGCTTTCCATGGTATTTACACGTTCCCACTACACCTTAGTGTGACAGAATGATGACCAGAAAGGACAACTGTCTTTGCTGAAGAACAAAAGTTAAGACAGACTACGAGATGTACTCACAATTACTCTACCCAAGCTGATCAACAGCCTTCTATAAATGGAAGGTTGATTAGAAGCTTTTAGCTTAATGTTTATCGTTTCACTTGCTTGACAGAATGAACCACAAGGTGTTCTGCTAAATGGACTTAAATACCATGCAGCTCAAGTCTTCTTTAAGTGCCTTAGAGTAATCTGGTGAAAGATGTTTTGTAACTCCCATCAGTGACGCTCCTCAAGGAAACACAGGCTCCCACAGCAATCATATGAACAGGGTAGTCCCTCCCATCCCCCAACAGCAAAAGCAGTCCTGACCAAGCACTTGCCCTTTCCGGGCTGCTACAGATAGGCCCTCAACTAAAAAATTATTTTTGGAAATGTAATTCCCACCAGAAGACAGCATATGTTTATTTAGAGTATTACATCACCTTAAAAGCTCAGTGGAAACAAGGGCTAAAATTTTAGCTTTGGGTTTCCTGCCCACAGTCTCCTGGATGACCCACAATCCAGTAACTAAAGGGGCCTCAAGAGACACTCCTCCAGCAACGTAGTATCTATCCTGATTAGTCATTACTCATTCAACTCTCCCTAAAGTCCTGTCGCCCCGACACCACCAGTAAGCTCTGTTACCCCGACAAGAGCCAGCCTGTGACTTGTATCTGGAATTTCTATCCTCGTGCTGCCCTGGGGGGCCTCAGGTGAACAACAGCAGGACGGACTTGTAGCCACCAGTCTACCATATCATGGCTTCTAGACACCAAGCCTCCCCCCGCCCCCCCCCCCCCCAGATTCCATTTCCAGAGCTGGCCTGACTCCAGCAAAGAGATGGTGCCCTGGAGCGATGCTAACACCCTAGAGAGCCAATGCCTGGTGACAACTTGGGTATGTACCTAAGGTCATGGACACCTGCTGCCAGCAATACTCCAACTTTTGAGGCTACTTATGGGAGCACCAGCCTCCACGGGGCTTTGGTTCTAAGAGAGCTAGGGGCTCTGTAGCCATTCTAGCAACAGGAAGGCAGTAAGCGCAGTTTGGTGCCAGGAAATACTTGGGATAAGGACCCTCCTTTTACATCACCCTTGGTGAATTTTGCTCCCAACTTAAGAGCAGGACTTACTTTAAACCCACCAAATACCTATTTGTTATGAGATAAATACAATTATTTCTGAAAATAAAAATGGGAGCTAACATATAGTGTTTACTCTGTTAGGCACTGTCCTATCTAAATACTTGTCACCACCCTCATTTTATAGAGGAACAGAGAAGTTATTTAACATTTAAGTGCCAAAGCCAAATCTGAACCCAGGCAGCCTGGCAACAGAGTCTATACTCTCAACTGCTTTGCTAAGGCTGCTTCTCACCTGCCTGAAAGATTAGGTCTGATCTAAAGATGACTTTCAAAAAAAACTATTCCCTGTGACCTAGACAAGGGACAGGGAACACATAAACACCTCAGACAAACATTAAAATGTTACTGCTGTGAGTTCAGCAGAGTCTGAAAAACAACCAGCACCATGAACGACACCACTGATATGAAGACAAAGTCTCGACTTGATTGAGATTCCAAGGTACTGGATCATCACCATTTTAATGAGAAAGTCCGTGAGATAGTTTGACATAATTCCCTATGTCAAATTATGGTTCATATGGGAATAATCTAGCTGGTGATAGCCACTAACGCACACTAACACACACACACCTCCCCCATATACATCAACAGGTAATTTTATAACACATGCATAAGTTTAGTTATTTTGGAGAATGAAAGGGAAAATATTTTTAAATTTTCAGTTACACATTGATTCATGTATAGATGACTCCTGAAAGTGGGTTTGAACTGCACACGTCCATTCATTTTTTTTTTTTTAAAGATTTTATTTATTTATTCGACAGAGATAGAGACAGCCAGCGAGAGAGGGAACACAAGCAGGGGGAGTGGGAGAGGAAGAAGCAGGCTCATAGCGGAGGAGCCTGATGTGGGGCTCGATCCCAGATCGCCGGGATCACGCCCTGAGCCGAAGGCAGACGCTTAACCGCTGTGCCACCCAGGCGCCCCTGCACATGTCCATTCATATGCAGATTTTTTCGATAAATACAGTACAGTACTGTAAGTATATTTTCTCTTCCTTGCGACTTGTCTTAACATTTTCTTCTACTTTATTATAAGTATATAATATTTATAACCTACAAAATATGTGATCAACTGTTATCAGTAAAGCTAGTAGTCAAGAGTAGGTTATCAGGAATTAAGTTTTGGGGAAGTCAAAAGTTATATGCAAATTTTTGACTGCATATGGGAGCCTTGTTCAAGAGTCATCTGTATGAATATTAACAACTGATAAAATACATTGGACATTATCCTTGAATAAAACTCTGAAGCATAACTCCAGCATCTCACTAGATCTTGATGGTAATAAAAACTCCAAATGTATCTTACTCTCCTTCTAAATCCCAAGGATTATTTAGGCATACCTTTCACAAAAATATGAGAATCTAGAAATTGAGGTCTTTCTAAAAGGGTGTGGGAAGTGAAAGAGGGAGTGGGGGGATGAGGAAAGAAACAGAACTGTACTGTACACTTTATTTACATATGTATGTATTTTTGAGAGAGAGAGAAAGCATTGTGCACGCAAGCAGAGCAGAGGGAGAGAATCTTTATTTATTTATTTGTTTGTTTTTGAAGATTTTATTTATTTGAGAGAGAGAGATAGCACGAGCAGGGGGTAGAGGGAGAAGCAGGCTCCCACCTGAGCCAGGAGCCCCACATGGGGCTCGATCTCAGGACCCTGGGATCATGACCTGAGCTGAAGACAGATGCTTAACTGACTGAGCCACCCGGGCACCCTGAGGGAGAGAATCTTAAGCAGGCTCCATACCCAGCGCGGAGCCCAATGTAGGCTCGATCTCACAACCCTGAGATCATGACCTGAGCTGAAACCAAGAGTTGGACACTTAACCGACTGAGCCACCCAGGCACCCCTGGTACACTTTTAAAAACATGGTTTCATTCAATGGTCAGAACAACCCAGTTATTATCCTCATTTTATAACTGATGAAACTATGAGTAAACCATGGCAGGTTTCCTCCTCTTCCCATTTTCTACTTAAAGATCACCTCTAAAGATGCCTAATCCAATTGCTACAATTCTTTTAATTTATAATCTACTAATACATTTCTGAGACTGTGGCTGATAGGGAACTCCATCTAGTAGCACACATTGTTCAGTGGCTGATAAGCAATTCGTTTATGACTTCTCTATTGGAGACTACTTAACTTAAACACATTAAAAATACTAGCAGGATACTACCACAAGAACAGAGGTTAACACTTCTTGAATCACATGGAATCTATGAATCTTTTCCTCAGAAAAATATACAAGTGCAAATGGTTTTGCACATAATTTCTTTTTCACAAAATTTACACATAATTTAAAAGAATTCATAGACCCTATGAAACCTATCCATGGATCCAGAATTAAGAACCTGTTTATTAAGTTAAAGAATAGGAAAGACTTCGATTTACATGTAACTACACAAGTACATTAAGTGGAACACACCCTGGACTGGGAGCCAGAAATGACTTCAAAACACAGTTTTGCCATTTCTATAATTGTGTGACTTAGGATAAGTCATTTACTTTTCCAAGCCTCAATTTTATCATTGGTAAAATGAGGAAACTACGTTTACGGAAGTCCCAGGCAGCTCTAAAATCTTGGAAATTATTTTATTTAGCTCTTAGTTATAACTGAGAGACTAAGAGCTCTTTTAAAAAGTTAATTTTACTGACGTTAATTTGCATAAAGTTTTAAGTGCACCCATTTTACATATATATTTCAATTTTGAGAAATCTATACACCTGAGTAACCACCACCACAACCAAGAGACAGACCTCTTCCACCATCCCTAGAAGTTCTCCAGTACTTCTTTTAGTAAACCCCACACCTAGCCCTAAGCAACCATGGATAGACATTCTGCCACTATAGATAAGGTCTGCCTTTTCTAGAAATTATTTATAGGGAGCAACATTTATTAAATATACCATATTTATATCAATGTACCAATCACTGTGGATTACCTCCCTTTATTCTCAAAATGCTAAGAGGAATCAGGTTCAGGGAGGTTTAGCAGACTCAAATTCATACCACGAGTGGATGGCAGAACCAGATTCAAACTGTAGTCTACATGGTCTATAGGACAAATCACAACGATCCTTCCAAGTTGAAGAAGTTATTTTTTAAGAACTCAATACAGAACTCTAAGTTTAATATTCTATTATAATACAGCTCATTAATAGTTGGACTTGGATAAACAGTGGGTTCAATTACATATGCAGAAACCAGAAAGTCATTTAGGAGAAATATGATTTGGACTATTAGTTATCATCCTCAACACTATTTCCAAGATTAGAAATCATATATAACTATATATTTTTAGGTATAACCTCCTTAAAGTTAGTGGTCCTTTCCTTGTAACAAGTTTAAAAATGTTTATATTATCAAAATTTAGGAGGGAATCACTCTCCTCTTTTCTGTTTAATGGTTTGGCTATGAAAAATGTATTTCAAGTAACTTTTTTCTTTCTACAAAGCTTAACACAGGCAAGACATTTGCCAAAGTCAGCCATTAATGGTTAACTCTAAGCGTCACAAACACAGGGTACTGACAGTTGGTCTTCTATCTCTGAAAGATCTTGACTCCATGTGGAAAGGAGAAAGATATTTAGAACTTAAAAGGAAAAAAAAAAAGACCCATGTTATCCATAAATGGGAACAAAATATGACATACCCTCCATCAAGTAAATTAAAAAATTTACGTTGGTGGCTTTTTTTAAACAGAAAATAACCAAATCTCTTAATACAACTTTATATTCAAGGGCCAAAATACCTGTTGGTTTTCTTACCAATAAATATGTGACAGTGAATAAAGAAAGAATGCCATATGATTGAAAGAGAAATTATTTTCCTAAGTCTGGAAACTACTCAACATGTGGCTTTGGTGTCTACATAATGATGATAATCCAAGAAAACACATTTTTAAAATAATGCCAAAGGGAAATATTAAATTCGCTTAATTATCCCCATATCTTTATAAGGGCCAGAATGTTCTTCAACTTTTTAAAAATGGAAGTGAACAAGCAAAGAGAAGCTAGGCAATGTGCTTAAAGCTTCAACAGAAAACACGGGAGGAGACAGTGTTTGAATCAGATCCCTCACAGGGCGCCTAGGTGGCTCAGTCAATTAAGTGTCTGCCTTTGGCTCAGGTCATGATCTCGGAGTCCTGCGACTGAGCCCCATGTCTGACTCCCTGCTAGGCAGGGAGTCTGCTTCTTCCTCTCTTTCCCCTTCTGTCCCTCTCCCTGCTTGTGCTGTCTCTCACATAAATAAAATCTTAAAAAAAAAAAATCAGATCCCGAAGAGTACACAATGTTCTTTTTACTTGCCAAAGAGGAGAGCACCTGGAAGTCTAGCACAGTTTCAACAAGATGATGTACCGATGATGCTACTGGTTAGGTGCAAAATGAGGGGGGAAACACGTGTATAAGGATGTTAAAATTGCCAGGGGAAATCAGTGGGGAAATTTTTTAAAAATGCATACCCAATGCATCTTTTAAAGGCTTAGCTTTGACTATTTTAGATCCCTAGCATAACATTCATTAAAGACCCACAGTATGCGAAGATTTGTAGTTCTATTACTCTGAAACAATCTCCAAGGTCCACAACAAAGTGATCTGTTACTTTGCAGAGGCAGGAATTATAGTCCCAAGGCTGAAGTATGGGAGCAAGTCATATAACCAAGGACTATACCTAGACAACCACTGAACACTTTGTTATTCTTATTTCATCTTTAGAGTAGTCCTGCATGGTATTTCTGTGCCTATTTCACAGATGTGAGAAATTATATTCTATGGTAGCAATAATGACAATGTTAAAATGTATGCTATCAAGTTTGACAAGAGTCTACTACACTGTGCATTTCTAGCCTAATAAAATACTACCCAAGAGTACAAATTTAAGATACTTCCCAAATTGTCAGTTCTTCCTCTAGTGAATAAAATCCTACATTCACATGATCACTTTCTCTTTTGATAGTACTATCTCCCTAGCTGAAGTGATGATTTACCTGTTATTTTAAAAAAGAGATAAATAAAGGTACACACAAGTATAAAACTTGTCATCATTAAGCTAAAAAAATCTTCTCAGAAAGTGGCTTAGATTGCTGCAGGCACTGTTGCATGTTATCATGAACTCTTCCCAGTTTCCAGTAATATATACCATTACTGACCCCTTTACCCAGATCAGAGTGATACAGGCAGTATAGTCTAAGAGAATGCATGAAGGATTGGGAAAGAGATGGCTCAACTTTCCTAAGCTTCAGTTTCCTCCATGACCAAAAAGTCTAGCAAATGAGTGGTACAAAGGAACTTCTCAGAGCTTCTGTGGGAGCCCAATAATATTAACAGATGAAAATGTATCTAAAAGCTTAAATTTTAAGGCAATGTAAGGCACTATAAATGTAATTGAAAAAACAAGTACTGAGTATTTATCATAAGTAATGAACCACGGCTTTAATGGCTGTTCAAAAGATGCATTAGGTTGGGGCACCTGGGTGGTTCAGTTAAGCGTCCCACTCTTGATTTCCACACAGGTCATGATCTCAGGGCTGTGGGATTGAACCCTGGGTCAGGCTCTGCACTCAGCAGGGAGTCTGCTTAAGATTCTCTCCCTCCCTCTGCCCCCTTGGCCCCCTGCCTCTCTCTCAAAATAAATGAATAAATCTTAAAAAAAAAAAAAAAGATGCATTAAGGGAAAGTAAAAATAAAAGGAACTGAATAAGTATAGAGTTTAGAAGTCACAGGGAAAAGAGCAGTTTGGTATCAAAGCCTGGAGAAGACACAATCAGATTTTGGGAACTACACAAGCCAACCTCAGAAGAATCCCTTGTGTAACCTGCCCCTCCCCTACCAGCAGCAACCTTATCTTTTTTTTCCCCCCAAAGATTTTTATTTATTTATTTGTCAGAGAGAGAGAGAGAGAGAGCAGGTGCACACGCATAAGCAGGGGAACGGCCGGCAGAGGGAGAAGTGGGTTCCTTGCTGAGCATGGAGCCCAATGCAGGACTTGATTCCAGGACTCTGGGTTCATGACCTGAGCCAAAGGCAGACGCTTAACTGACTGAGCCACACAGGCATCCCTCAGCAATCTCATCTTCTGACTTGCTTCTTCCCAGTATAATTTGGGAGAAGAAACAAAAAAGCTGGGGAAATTGCAATCACCTAATTGAAAGATATAAACGTATCCACTCTGAGCACTTGCAAACACTTAGAAACACGGTGACAGGAAGCAAAGATGCCACTGGCCCTGGAAATGACAATGTATTCTATAGTCAAGTAAAATTCAGCACACTTTTTCACTTTTTATATTTAAAGTAAAAGCAATTTTTTTGGTCCTCTATTTAATACTGAAGTCACTTTGCCTGATAATGCAATGTCAGTAACTACCCTCTTCAGTCACTTCATCTTAGTGGAACAGAGAAAGTGTGATTGGTATCTCTCAGTCATCACCTTCCTCACCCATACTTTTTCATTCAGCAAAGTATTTGAGCCCCTACTTTGTGCCAGGAACTGTCCGGGCACTTGGAGTAACCATGTAAACAGGACCCACGGGATCTCTGTCCTTGCCCTTAAGAGGCAGACAGTCAACAAGTAAATGAATACAAAAATCACAAAATTGAGATTAGCACTGAGAAAGAGATTTTTAACAGAGAAAAGTTGCAGGTTACAGAACTTCTTTAAATAGAGTGGTCAGAGAAGGTTACTCTAGGGACATTTAGGCAGAGACCCCAGGGAAGAGGAGCCAGTTACACCCACATGCTGTGTGTGTATGTGCCTGTGTAATTGGGGGTGGGGTACGTGGTAAAAAAGAGCATGCCAGGAATAGAGATCAGGAAGTGTAGGTGGAGTGGAAAAGCGCAGGTATAAGGGATGGACAGGCGGTCAATGTAGCTGGAGCTTGTGGAGCAAGTGACATAAGACTAGAACGCAAACGGGGGTAAGACCTTATAGTACAGGGAGGGCCTTGTAGGCCACAGCAGGGAGTATGGATTTTATCTACATGTAATGGAAAGCCAGAAAATTACTTCAGACAGGTGAATTACACGATCTGCTTTTCTTGTTAAAAGATCGCCCTGGTAAACTGAGATGTGGGAAAAAGGTTGTAAGTCAGACGTAATAATTATTCACTTCTCCCGGTCTCAGATTTTCCACCTGTGAAAGCAAAGTGGTGTGAGTTAGAAGCCATTTCCTTCCCGCTGCGAAGTGCCCGGGCAGTGAGTTCCGAGAGCAAGGGCCGTGTCAGATTGACCACAGAATTCCCCCTCATCTCCGCCGACGCCCAGAACGCAACCGGCTCCCTGCAACTGTTGGTCAGCGCAATGAATCAATGAATAGCCTGTCCCGGCCGCGAGGGAGGCGCTCCGGCTCGGGACCAGGCCCCGGGGCCGGAAAAGAACGCGATACGCGGCGCAGGAGGCCGCGAGAGCCGACCGGAGAGGAAAGTGTGGACCGGCTCCATCACAGTCAAGGCGCGACGAGGAGGAGGGCCAGGGCCTCGCAGATTGAGGGCAGGCGGAGTGGACTCCGGGCCCGACACGGCGACCTGGGAAAGCAGGCCGAAACGCGGGGCTAAGGAGGGGGTCTGGGCCCAGGCCGGAACGCCCAGCCACTCACCGCAGCCGTCGCCAGGCTGTGCATGTTGGGAGCGGCCGCCGCTCTTCTCCCGATGCCGGACGCGTCCGACCCGCGTCCCCGCTTCAGTGACTCTGCCGCCAAAGATGAAGAGCCTCGGCAGCCGCCATCCGCCTCCGGCTCGCTCCGCCCCCTTCGCAGCCCTATGACCTTTCACCCCTGACCCCGCCCACACACCTCTTCCCGCCTCCTAGCTCTCGGCGGAGTTAACAGTCCCAGAGTATGTCCTTTGCCCCTTAAGATTCTGGGCCAGAAGGACTTCCGCCACCTACTAGTCCCCGCATCCTCTGTCTTCAAACAGGTATCCCCAGAGAGGGGCGTGAACTCTGACTCTCCTCCAGGGGCCAGTGAACGGCGGGAAAAGCCGGGCAGTCTCGGAGGACAAGTAGTGCGCATGCCCGACTGGGCTGTGTAGGAGGGAAATGATGGGAGGTCCGCAGTGAGTGAAGTGGTGAGTGCGCATGCGTACTACTTCACGGCGGGGGCGGGGCTGTCTCGGCCAGACTTCGCTCGGTGCTGGGGCGGGACGAAGACGCAGAAGGGGCGGTGTTTGCAGGCTTGCGCGCACGCGCTTCGTTTGGTCGCGTCGAGTGTGCGTGCGTGCGTGCGTGTTTGCGTGTGGTCACAGTTCCCGCCATCAGCCGCTCTCCCTGACTAGGGGGAGCGAGCGGCCCCTCTCCTTTTGCCCGGTATCCCTTCCTCCCTTACCCCCGGCTCCTCCCCCTCCGCGCGGACTCTCTGCTTCCGGCAGGCCAGTGCAGGGCTCCGGACCCGCAGGCACAGGTAAGGCGCTCCCGGCGGCGAGCTTCTCAACTGAGCCGTTTTCCCCAGGTCCCCCTCCCCCCCCCCCCCCGCCCCTTGCGGTCCGCCCACTCGGTGTTCACTCTTCTGGAGTTCGCCCGGCTGCTGCTCAGCTCACCCCCACCCCCTCGACGCTCCCAGGGACTCACAGGTACTCCTCTTGGGCTCCCCCCCCCCCCCACCTCGGCTTTCCCTCTTCTTTGACCTGGTCTTTACTATCTTTACTATCACGCTTTTCCGCCGCAACCCAAACCTGGCCCCTTTTCGCTGGGGGCTGTCGTCGTACGCCACTCGCCCCTTAGCAAGGCCTGCTGTCTCTTCAGGTGACTTTCGTTGCCGCACACCCATAAAGGCCTTGGACATTCACTCTTGACCATCTTTCCTCTCCTAACCATTTCTCACGAAAACGCATGAATTGTATTTTGTCGTGCAGTTGGTTGTTCCCCATGTTCTAGCTATCAGATCAGGTTGTCAGGTTTACCTATTTTAGGTCATGATCCAGGAAAGGAAATGATCATTAATGACAAAATCCTGTGTTCTGGAGAGTTGGCTAGTAGTGGTTTTGTGGTAATTGTTTTCAAAATTTTGGCTTTATTTAAATGCCTTTGGGGGGGGGGTGGGCATTATCTGACAAGTCTCTAACTGGAAAAGATGCCTAAGACAGGCTGTCAAGGAGGCAGTTGGATTTAGTGGGTTGGAACTCAAAGGAGAGTTCTGGGCAGGCTGTATAAACTAATGTATGTATGTCGTCTGCCATGTTGATAGTAACTGAAGCTATGCATGTGGATGAAATTGCCTAAGGAGAGTGTAGTGCTAGGAAAAAACGGGCCCAGGATGGGGCACGGAGGGATTCTTCGTGTTTAATAACCGTATAGAGGAGAACAAGTCTTTGGTAAAAAAGATGAAAGAAGTAATCAATAGTGTTGAATTTTGTTGAAAGGTAAAGTTGAATGAGGACTGTAAAGCCTGGTGACATCAAAGTAATCGATGATCACAGCGAGAGATGTTTGATGGAGTGAAATGGAATATCTGGGTTTAGTGCTAGGGTCTTGTTTGACCTTTTACTCTTCTGCCCTAAGCTTTAAATTCCACCTGTATATTGAAGACTTAAGAATTTTAATTTCCAGCTTTTTCCCTTTATATTCAGCTCTAAATCTAAATAACCAGTTGTCTGCTTGACATCTCTACTTGATTTTTTTCTTAGGAATTTCAAATATAATACATCTAAAACCAAAGTCTTAATTTTTCTCTCCGTATCCCAAATTCTTTGTCTTCAGTACCCTATTTCATTTAAGTGGCATATTCATTTATTTATCCACTTACATAAGCTAGAAACTTGAACTCCATTCCTGATGTCTCCTTCATCCCTTGTGTTTGAAGTTCTATTGTATATCCAATACAGTTGACCCTTGAGGGTTAGGGGCACGGACCCCTTCCAGTTGAAAATCCACATAGAACTTTTGACTCCCCCCAAACCTAACTACTAATACCCTACTGGTGACTGGAATACCAATAGCATAATCAGTCACTTAACACATATTCTGTTTGCTATATATATTTTACACTGTTTTCTTAGAATTAAGACAAAAAAGTGTTATTAAGAAAATCGTAAGAAAGAGAAAATACATTTACAGTACTGTATTTACTGGAAAAAAAATCATGTATATGTAACTCCATGCATTTCAAACCCATGTTGTTCAAGGGTCATCTGTACGTCTGAATGTGTTTCTGTACATCTTCAGTATCACTTTTCGAGTTCAAGCCACAATCTTCTTTCACCTGGACTTAATGTCACGAGTTCCCTCTATTCTCATCTGTAAAATGGGAATAATAATCACCTTATTCGATTGTTATGAGAATTAAACGGGGCATGACATATAGTAAATAACCAGTGAGCATTAATTGTTATTGTAATTGTTGTAAACTGAATCACTTCAGTATTCTCTTGTCTGCCCTATTTTCTTTCATTTTTCCTTCTTTTACTGTCCCCCAAACCCAAACTGTATCACTTCTCCATTCAACAGTAACATGTTATTTCTTGCTTCAAACTCTTCAGTGGATTTCCCATCACTAAACTAATGTTTATTACATTTAGGGTAAAATTCAAAATCCTTACTGTGGTCTACAGGATTCTACATAACTTGATTCTTCCCGGCTTCACTACCTTTATCTTGGTCCAGCCTCCTCTTGCTCACTAAACTCTAGCCTACACTGCTTTTCATTTCCTTAGTCACACCAAGTTATTTTCCAACTACAGGGCCTTTGCACATGCTGATTGTTCCAGTATGACCATCCCTGATTAACTCATTCTTTAATATTAGCTTAGCCTTTGCCTCTACCCTCTATCCCCAAGTCTTAAATCAGATAGTCTGTTATAATGTCTTGTCATGCCCTGTACTTTATATTTGTATCAGTTTTTAGAACTTGTAATTATATATTGTGTGATTATTTAAAGCCTGTCTCCTGCTAGAATATATGCTAGTAGCTATTTCGTTTTTATTTCTCAAGAATTTAAGTGAATAAGTAAACTGGAGCTTGTGTTAGAAACCATCATGTCTTTCAGAAGCACTAGTTTACTGATAATCTTGTCATCTGGTGACAAGTACCTTTTCTCTCTTCAGACAAATTAAAGGACACAAAAGAAAAAAACCCAAGCGTTTTCTGGCTATGGATGATTTTACTCATTCTTAGGTCATAAAAATCATTCAGATTTTAGACTCTGAATTGAAGATAAACTTTATCTAGGTCGATTTCTCCCTTTTAGTCATATACTAATTTTATCTGTGTGCATTTGTTTTATAGATCTTTTTAGGAAAGAAAGCTCTTAGAAATCAGAGCAGTGGTTTATGTATTTTAACAACAGGTTAAACTATGAGCATACTGAGGATGAGATTTCCAAAAATAAGTAAAGGAAAATTCCATATTTAAGTAAGTTATTGTTGGTGGATGTGGAAAATATTTAAATTTAATAATTTGTGTGTATAGAACAGGATTTGTGTTGAAAAATAGGAAATATAGGAAGCGTATTAGTGCCAAACACAGAAAGGCATTTGGATTTATTTTATGTGTAGTGATGAGCTGCTAAAAATGTTTGGGAGAACGTTTCAGTTAAGCAAGATGAAAACATTCTAGAGATACGCCTTACAACGTTGTACCTATAATTAACAATATCGTATTGTAAACTTAAGGTTGTGTTAAGAGGATAGGTCTCATGTTAAGTATTTTTACCATAGTAAAATAAAATAAAAAAAAAATGTTTGGGGGGGGATTGGCTTCAGTAACAAGTATTTAGCACTTACTAAGTGCTTGTATTTTGTTGTAGTACAAAAAAAATAAGACCGGTTCCTGTCCTGCCCCTCACTTAAGGAGAAAGTTAAGGAGACAAATAGTGCATACTTAACTTGGTAAGACATAGAGTAGTTCTTTAGAAAGAGTATTATGCAATACAGGATTCATTGGCTAGAAACATCCTGAGAGAATGGAAACTGGAAAGTGATTGTTGCTGCAAGTCATTGATGAGGATGAATGTGGTAGTGGTTAAAAATGTGGGTTCTGGTGTTAGACTTAGTTTTGTCTCCATGGAGACATGGATAAATTAATCATAGATAAATTAATATCTCTAAGCCTCAGTTTCCTTATCTGTAAAATAGAGATAATAATCCTTGTCTTACAAGATTATTGGGAAAATTAAATGAGATAATGCGTGGATGATGCTTAGCATTATGCTTAGTAAATAATTGCATAATAAATATTAGGTGGGAGTGACGGCAAAATGAGGAGCTTCTGAATCAGGGTAGCAGCTATGAAAAGGCTGGGTTTTAGATGAATGAGAAGGAGGATAAAGCTGATGCTAAAATTTTTTTGCCTGAATGATGGTGGAAGGAAAATGTAGAGAAGTCTGGGAGCCTCTGATAGTGAGGGCATGGACTGTATCATCTTTACATTTGTATTCTTTCCACAGTGCCGTCAAATTAAAGTAGCTCAGTTATTTTTTTGCCAAGTGAACAAATGAGTTGTTAGTTGATATTGTAGCATTCTAGAGGGCAGTGAAAGATGTTTGGTTAGAACTTCAGGGAAAGTTGAGGCTTAGAGAGCCTAAATTTGAGAAACCCGTAAAGAAAAGTAAAAACCAAATTTACTTACCTTTTGAAATTTGTATCAACACATCATGGAAATGGTATTTTGAGACTTAAGACATCATTCATTATGTAACAATGTTTATAAAGTCAACAAAGAATATACTCTTTTTCATTGCCTTCTTAGTTTCAAAATGTAGCAGGAATAAATACACGAAGAACACAAATGGATAAGGTACAGGCCTGAACTCCCTCATTTTGCACAACAGATGTATCCCTAAAGTTCCATTGATTGTGTGTATATGTGTGTATCTTAAGCATTATATTTTAAATGTTTTCAGTAAGGTAGCTTGTAGTTTTTAAATAATCAAAAAGAGTTCATCTTTGTTGTATAAATGATTGCTTCTTTTTAATTTTTGTAAATTGGATTCTTTTAAAAAGGCACACTTGTATTTTCTTTAGCTGAGTTGATGGCTTCCGGAGAACTGGCATAGCTGCAAAATATGAGTAGTTCCCCAAGAAGAGTGCATTGCCTTTGGCACAAGGATCAGAATAAAGGTGAATTGTTATTACATAGGGTTTTTCAGTAAAAGTCACTGAAAAGTAAGTAATGTTTTTATTTTGGATATATGTTTCCAAGAGTATGCAAATTGGCGAGAATTAAGTTTTCTTTCTTCTGTTCTGTAGTAATGGTTTTGTTTTAGCATGCTTGCTCTGCCACAGAATACCCCCTAGATAAGGATGTTTTCAGAGCAGTACTTAAAATATGTACATTTAAATAACTGTACAGGGTACAGAAACATTTTTGTCGATATTGATTGAGCGAGCTCTCATAGAATGCTCAAAGTTGGACAGTAATTTTAATAATTGTGAAAAAAGGGAAAGGAATCTCTTTGGACCTACTTAAGGAATAATTTGTTTTTGTTATAGCTTGTCTTAGTAATATTGCTTTGTTAAGGAATTAGCATTGTAGAGTTCAAAGAAGCCTCATTGTCCTAGGTTCATAGAAAGTTTAACTGTTACTACTGGATCATGCTACATACTGAAAAAGAAACTTAGTTTTTTTCTATTAATGGGATAGGGCAAACCTTGATAGTATAATGAATGTACAAAAGTAGATATGGTTAATTCATTTAGTGCAAGAGCTAGGATTGGACTAAATTAAGGGATTAAGAAAAAGTTTTGTTGGTTTACAAATTTTATGTCCTCTACCTTTTGGGGTTTTTTTTTTCCTTAGAGGAAAGAAAAGTTGCTAGTAGAAATGGTTAAGGAAATTTCAATATCTGAATTAAAATTTGATATACTTAAAAGTTTGCATCAAAATGTTTGAGAATTGTACAGAGAAATTAAAAACAGAAGTAACCAATAAATTTTTTTTATTTCTCATATGCTTTAGTGAACTTCGAAATCTTCATCTCCAATTTTGTTAAATAATGTAATTTTAAAAAATATGCTTTGTTAGAGGAATTTAAGGTCATTGACCTTTACTTACTTTTGGTCTTTAAAGAAAACACTAAGATAACGGGGTTTTATATTCTCTCTTAATTTGGTACCCTGACCCATAATGACATATAAGGAAAGTGAGGGAATTTGGCACAACTCTTAAAATGGAGTTTCTTCATTGAACAATGAATAATATGAATCCCAGTTTAAGCAAGTTTACTGATGCTTTTGTTTTAATGCATTATGTAACTGCATATTAATTCTTGTTCTTCCACAAATGATTTTTCTCATTGAATTTTGATGTGAGGACAGCTTTGCATTTAGTAGAGGAGTTCAGATGCACATAGAAAAGGCTTAGATGCAGTGTTCAAAAGATGAGTTATATGTAGTACAGTGCGTAGTGGTATTTTATAAAGAGCTTAGTAAGTATAATCCTATGTTGGCCATTTAAGAGGGATTTATGGTTTCAGTATCTGCTGTTGTGTATTTTAGCAGCAAACTGAATAAGGGATAGTGCTGATTTCATTATTCTTGAATAAGTTTATTTCTTGTATGTCAGACACTGTCATAGTGGGGACTCAAGAGTTTAAAGAACATATTCCCTGTCTTCAAATAGGGAAGTGTAGATAGAGACAAAGAAGTAACAGTTTATGATACAATGTTATACTCGAAGTAAGCACAGGGTACAACAAAAATACAGAAGCTTGACACAGTCGCGGTGTGGATATGGGGTGAGACAAAGAGTGAAAGGTAGCTAGGAAAGGCTTCTTAAAGAAGATAACATCTAAGCTGAGCCTTCATTTTTTAGCCAAGAGAAGAAATCAAGGGGAGTTTTAGGGGGATGGGGAGAGTACATACAAATTCTCCAGAGATAAACCACAGTGCACGCAAAGGTATAGTGGCATGAAAACATAAGGCTTTTGGGGGGAAATTATATAGTTCATATGGCTGGATTTGGCAACGGGCTTGTAGGGATAGAGAGGTAAGTAGGGCCTGAATCATGAAGGGTGTTTATGTCATGTTAATGAGTCTAGATTTTATTGTGAGGGCGGTGGGGAGCTGTTGAATGATATTAAGGAGGAGAGTGATGTGATTTGATCTACAGTTCATTATAATAAAGATGTCTGAAAGGTGTATGGAGGTTGAGTTGATGGGACTCTACTGTGATCTTCCATTTCCAATCCAATACCAGTAATCATCAAGAGAAATCAAAGATAACTCATATTTCTGGATGGGCAACTGGGGTGGGAGAGAGGTCACATATTCTTGGCAGTGTTCAGAGCAGAGTGGAAAAAAGTCTAGGACACATCCAGACAACGAAGCACCAAATTATTATTATTATTTTTTAAGATTTTATTTATTTATTTGACAGAGAGACAGCCAGCCAGATAGGGAACACAAGCAGGGGGAGTGGGAGAGGAAGAAGCAGGCTCCCAGCAGAGGAGCCTGATGTGGGGCTCGATCCCATAACGCGCCGGGATCACACCCTGAGCCGAAGGCAGACGCTTAACGACTGCGCTACCCAGACGCCCCCCAAATTATTAATTGCAAAAAAAAAGTATTACACACATTGCTCGTCCAAAATTCTGTAGTTACTAGTTTGAGCAGTGCCATGTTAACAGACAGGTCTATAAACAGTAGTGGACTCTGTTACTTTGATAGATTCGTATACCTAGCAAATTATGCTATCTAAATTGGGCCGAAGTAAGCATTCAAGAAATTTGATGAAATGAGTGAATAGTAATGGAGGACTTAAAATGCATAACACCTTTTAACTATTCATAGTGTTTTCACATCTCTTTGAAATTTTATTCCCAGTTATTTGATATATAGTATACCTAGAGCCCTCAAACTAGGGGGCCCCAGGCTGTATCCTGCCTATATGTGGGTTTTGTTTGATTTGTAGCTTTTAAAAATGAATTTGAATTCATTGCCCACAATTTAAAATGGGCAGTTTTACATAAATATTTGGAACTCATTTTCTTGAGAAGTTCGATGATCTGGCAATAACTGGGTTGACTAATTCTACATGGTAAAATTAGTTAGATTTCAGTAGTAGTTTTCATAGTTTGCCTGCTTAAGTCATGTCACCTGTATGGCCCCTCTAGGCAGTTGAGTTTGATCCCTATTAACAGCTTATTTATCAGAGGTCTTCAGAGAAAGGTGTGATAGGCAAGGAATAAATTCAGAAAGTGGACACTAATTTCATTCATATTAAAGTTTTTGTCTGTTTAGTGCCTAATGTGTGCTATTTCATTTAGTTATGCAACACTATGGCATTTGCTATTCCTATTTATAGTTGAGAAAACTAAAAGTTACAAAGGGAAGTTATAAATTAGGGACAGCTGGCTCCTGATAGCTAGGTCTCCTATGTTTTTCTTTTGTATACTACTTTTTAAAAGCTTTTCTAGTTGTTTAGGCAGAAGCGAAGTATGATGATTTTTAATTTCTTAAATTATAAGCAAGAGTCTGTATTAGCAATGTTTTTTAATTTTTTTCTTAATGATTTTACTTAAGGAGGGGGTGGCGGGGTGGGGGGGGTGAGAAGCAGGCTCCCCACTGAGCAGGGAACCCAAGGAGGACATGGGGGCTCAATCCCAGGTCCCTGTGATCACAACCTGAGCCGAAGGGAGACGCATAACTGACTGAGCCACACAGGCGCCCCTGTATTAGCAATGTTTTTAGAGATTTGAAAAGAGTATAAATAAAATGTTTTAATAATTTTAGACAATTGTGTGTATGTTTATGTATGTACATATAAAACATGACACTACTTAACCTTCTTTGCTGTAATTGTATTTACTTGCTGATAATTGGTAAGCTAGTTTGAAGGTCTTAGATATTCTGTTATTGCTTAAGTAATTTTTAAGTATTTAGAAGTTCATTCAGAAACGTGAATATTTGTCAAAGATAAAATTGGTAAAGATTCTTTCCACTTTATGGTAATATTAAGCATAAGTGCTAGGTGGTTCTTAGGAAGAGAGTTTTTTGTTGTTGTTAGTTTGTTTTGCCTAGAGAATAAATTACTTTCTCAACATAATTCTGGAAGTTAAACTAATTTGATTATTCTTACAATTTTTTAATTCATTTAGTTGTCTTCCATATATGTGGATATGCTTACACTATGGACTGGTAGAAGGAATTGTTTTGTGATATGATTTGGTATTTTGGGAAGAGCTCTATTCTAAGAAATGGAGTCAGCTGACTGAAAATATTTTTTAACTTATATTTGAAATTCAAGACCCTTTAGCATTCATGAAGGAAGATAAAAGTTGGCTGTATTGCTGTGGGTAATCACTTTGATAATGGAATCTTTAGTATTCCTGATTGACATGCCTTTAGTGGCAGCAATATGGTTATTAATGGTGCAAAATGCAAAATTTAAGCACTAATAGGGCATAGATACTGGACATATGGCAAAGAAGGGAACATGTAGAGAAGAAATAAAAGGTGGGTAGATTTAGTCACTGACATTCACTGACATTTAGTTGTCTTTCTTGTGGCTATCAGCTAATCAAGGTCTTTGAGGATGCTTAATAAAAAGTGGTTTATTGAAATAGAGAAAAGGACATACGTGGTTTATTAAATGCTCTTTCAACTCTTAATCACTCTTATCTCAGTAAATTGTAACTTACTATTTTATTTTTCTTCCTTAGAATCTGTCAGGTGAAGGTGTATTTTTGCTTTTTAATTTGGCTAGAAGCAATTTATTTCAAAGAAAGTATGTCTCCTCTGAAGATACACGGTCCTATCAGAATTCGAAGTATGCAGACTGGAATTACAAAATGGAAAGAAGGGTCCTTTGAAATTGTGGAAAAAGAGAATAAAGTCAGCCTAGTAGTTCACTACAATACGGGAGGAATTCCAAGGATATTTCAGGTATTTACCATATTTTGATGTGAAATAGATCTTGAATCATACCTTTTAGTGAATACCTTCCCTTTACCATAGTAAGTGTAATGGTAGGCCTCCTCCTAGATTAACATTTCTTCTTATTTCCAGGACAGTAATAGTTCTGCGTGCATATTTTATGAATTATTCAACAGCATTGTTGATGGTGTATAATAAAGAGCAGGAAGTAGTCACTGTTATTGAAAAGAAGACTAGGAGGAAGCTGAGAAGAACTGAGTTTGGATACTTTTCTATCAAGCTATTTTAAAAACCACATTAGGATAACTTCAGTTATTCCCTTTTTTTCCTTAGTATATATAATAGATTCATTACTGTGTAATATTAGCTTTTAATAGGACTTACTAGGGTCTTCTAAAACCTAATGCCTACTTCCTAAATAATCCTGCCAAAGGTTGTGGTATGGGCCATTCAAGGATGATTATTCAAGGTCATTCTTACTGCTGTTTTCTTCTAACTAAACTTTTGAGGAATTTCATTATTTTATCACTGCAAAAAATAATTGTGTTTTTACTTCTGTACCGTTTATTCTGTGCAGCCAAGAGCTACTTATCTTGATATGATTTGAATTTAAGAAAGCAATCATATTGTTCTGCACTTTAAAATTCTGAATTTGTTAATTAGATAATACAAAAGTATAATAATTCACTCTAAACTGAAGTACTCTATTGAATAACAATTTATGAAATTTTATGCTTGAGAACCCTAGAGCTGGGGTAAAATTTCCATTCCTCTTTGCTTTTGAGCTATGAAAATAAGTTACTTATGATTTTGTGTATCAAAGGTACTCTTAAATAGATTGGAGGTGGTGACATGGGTAATAGAAACAATAGTAGTTTCTGTCACATACATTTATCTGCTAATTGCTCATCTCAGTGAAAGAACGATTCCTTTTCAAATAGAGGTTCAGTTTCTCAGTCCTCAGCCTAAATTAGCAGTCAGTAAATATTTAAATATTTAAGCAAACAGTTCTTTAGGAGCATGAGGATTCTGCCTGTGATTTCAGCCTCATTGCAGTTCTAGATCAGTTTCCGTTGAGCATTTATTTTGCTAACCACCTATAGAATATTGTGGTGGGTACTGTACTAAGGGCCAATAATACAGAGTTGAATGAGATGCTTTTCTTCTCAAACTTAAGTGTAATCAGAAACATTTTCAGATGTAAAAATATTTCAGAGACACTGAAGTAATGCAAAGAAGAGAGTGGTTTGTGTCCTGAGCATTTAAAGTATAAATAGTAGGAGTTTGCCAGACAGGGAGGTAGGGCAGAGGTGATTTCTATCCATGGACAAACACACGCAAGTGTGAATCAACCCTCAGGGAACCAGAAAATTATTTTAAAATAAATGGACAGTAGGGAGTGCATGGCGGAAGTGGAGGCTGAAGAGCTAGAAAGGAGCCAGATCTTGAAGTGTCTTATTTGTCATACTATTTGTCATACTAAGGAACCAAGAATCTCAAGTTCAGATTCATTTAGGAGCTAGGCAGATGACTTTATTTCAAGAGATAATGGAAGAATAAGGACATACAGGAGGTTATTATGGGAGTTTAGATGAGCAATAAAAGTCCTAATCAAAGGAAAAGACAGTAGGAAGAAACAAGAGGAGGAAAGGATAGATTTGAAGAGATTTCAAGAAGGCTTGACTCATTAGATTTAGGGGGGATGAGAAAGAAAAGACGGGAGATTCGCAAGTTTCTGAGTGGATGGCAGTGCCTTCCATGTCTTGATAGAGAGCAGAGGGAAGGAATTGGAGTGGGAGGATTAAGAGAAATGAGTTGTTTGAGGTGTCAGGCATTCAGATGTTCGTATCTAGTAGGCGTTAGGTAAACAGGATTGGAACTCCAACAGAGAGGTCTGGACTTAGAGAAAAGATGGAAGACCTCACCATATGGTAGTTAATAAAATTACGGGGTTGATAGGATTTTCAGTTGTTGAAGACTTCAAGTTCAAGATTATTCTCTCAGCTTGTTCATGAGCAAACTTTTCCCCTTATATATTTAACTTTCATTTTTAAAAAGTGGTATATTGACTGAAATAGTGGTTTTATGTGATCTCTTTTCCTTTTGCCTGTTAAACTCCTTGTTTAAATATTTTAGAGTTAAAGCCTCTGAAGCTATTGTGTTTTATGATAGAATTTTTACTCAAGGACATGAATTTAAGACCTACTTCGAATATATATATCATTTAAAATTTGAATATAAATTAAGTCTGATAAAATTATATTTTCATTCTTATTTAAAAACTGACAAAGATCAATTCTAGTTTTAAAAAATGTAAAATGCTATTACTTATTTCTTCATGCTATTCAAAGGGTATGTCTTCAGCAAAAGGCAGCCTTTGAAACCTTTGTATATGCCTGCTGAGGGAGAACATTAGAGAATAAAGGTGCCTAATTGGCAAGAATTATTTAGGTAGTAAACTGCAAGATTTAATTTGGGTCTTGGAAAAATTTCATCCAAGAGAAAATAAAAGTTATCACTTCATAATACATAACCAAGAATCTGGAAGAGTAAAAGACATTATTGAACCAGTTCTAGGGAATGGAAGAAGTAAGCTAAGAGAATTTCCAGAGTGCTCATGATCTTCATGATTGAATGAAAGTTAAATGAGCCTGCTTAGACAGTTAAAGAAAGAAAGATGGGGGTGCCTGACTGGCTCAGTGGGTAGAGTATGGGACTCTTGATCTCAAGGCTATAAGTTTGGGCCCCATATTGGGTGTAGAGATTACTTAAAAATAGAGTTTAAAAAAAATGTATACGTATGTATGTATGTGTATATGTATGTATATATTCATATGTATATAAAGAAAAAGATGTCTTCTTACATTGATAAAGGGTTTTTTTAATTTGTTTTTGAGAGGTGGAATTCTTTTGAGGATTATAGTTTAGATTAATAGATTCTTTTAAATTACAGCTACCTAAACCAACTGCCGGATATTTTACAAGTTTTTTGTTTTTTGTTTGTTGATTTGTTTGTTTTAAAGGGAAGAAAGAAAAAGAAAGCCTCTAACACAGTACGGCTTTCTAAACTAGTGGAAGTGTAACCATCTAGGCTCTGAAATTGTTAACTCACTAGTTTTTATAGCTTTATAACTATACCCGAAAATATGTAATTCCCTACCATAAAATCAATAGTGCCAGGGTTACTTTGTAAAATAAGTTTTAATAATAGGTGTTTGCCTTTCCTAAAAGTGAAATCTTTGATTTAAGTGTATCAAGAAATGGAAACTCTTTTTGGTTGGGGGGAAAAAACCCTCAACTAATGCAGGAAAGACTAAGAAATATAATTTAGAAAATACAAAGTTTAGTATTGCTTATACAACTTACTATACTTTGTTACCGTACATTTTTAACAACATAATTTTCCTTTTGTGTTGATTAGCTAAGTCATAACATTAAAAATGTGGTGCTTCGACCTAGTGGAGCGAAACAAAGCCGCCTAATGTTAACTCTACAAGATAACAGCTTCTTGTCTATTGATAAAGTACCAAGTAAGGATGCAGAGGAAATGAGGTTGTTTCTAGATGCAGTCCATCAAAACAGACTTCATGCAGGTGAGCAATAATCTTCCCAGTATTTGCCATCAATAGTTAACGAAAGAATATTACTAGATAGTAGATCAGTATCACTGGTGAATATTGATAAAAAAAAATCCCCAACAAAATATTGGCAGAGTGATTTCAACAGCACATTAAAAGGATTATGTACTGGGGCACCTGCGTGGCTCCATCAGTTAAGCATCCCACTCTTGGTTTTGTCATGATCTCAGTCGTGGGATTGAGCCCCCACATCAGGTGCAGTGTTCAGCATGGAGTCTGCTTGTCCTTCTCCCTCCCCCGACCCTCCCCACTCACATGCACACCCTCTCTCTCTCAAATAAAGAAAATCTTTTTTTTTTTTTTAAGATTTTATTTATTTATTTGACAGAGATAGAGACAGCCAGTGAGAGAGGGAACACAAGCAGGGGGAGTGGGAGAGGAAGAAGCAGGCTCATAGCGGAGGAGCCTGATGTGGGGCTCGATCCCGCAATGCCGAGATCACGCCCTGAGCCGAAGGCAGACGCTTAACTGCTGTGCCACCCAGGTGCCCCAAGAAAGAAAATCTTAAGAAAGGATTATGTACTATGACCAGCTGGAATGCAAGGATGGTTCGAGATATGAAAAATCAGTGTGATACACCAAATGAGTGAATGAAGGACAAAAGCCATGTGATCCTCCTCTTCATGCAGAAAAAGCATTTGATAAAATTCAAAACCCTTTCATGATAAAAACACTCAATAAACTAGGAGTAGAAGGAAACTACCTTAACCTAATAAAGGCCGTATATGAAAAGCCCTCAGCTAACATACTCAACAATGAAAAGTAGAAAGATTTTCCTTTAAGATAAGGAACAAGGCAAGGATGCCCTCTCCTAGGATCGAGCATAATACTAGGAGTCCTAGTCAGAGCACTTGGGCAAGAAATAGAACTGAAATTCATCCAAATTAGAAAGGAAGAAGTAGGGGCCCCTGGTTGGCTCTGTCTGGAGATCATGTGACCCTTGATCTTTGGGTCATGAGTTCAAGCCCCACACTGGGCATAGAGCTTACTTTAAAAAAAAAAAAGTAAAATTATCTCTGGTCTCCGATGATAGGATCCTAAATGTAGAATACCCTAAAGATTCTACAAAAGAATATGGCTAGCAGAGGAGGAGGATTTAAATTATAATTGGAAAGAGTTACATTGTTATATAAATCTTAGATACTTGTCTTTATATGAGACTTACTCTGTGGTTTTACTCTTGCTATGAAGACAGCAAGTACTAATAGAAAATCATATACAGTATTATCAGATTCCCCTGCCCCTTCTAAAGCCCTTTCATTTAAAATATTTTGATTTTTTAAAAATGTATTTATAGACCTTTTCTGAAGAAATAATCTAGTGCTTAAAATGAGTTTTCCACTCTTACTGTTAGTCTCCAGCTCTATTATCAAAACTTTATTATTAATATTTTAGAGTTGACAGACTCTAAAGAGCTTTTTAATTTAAATATAATAAAATATTAGAAAATGAAGATGTATCAGTACTACTTTGTATTTGATATTTATTTGATACACTGTTTTCCTTGTAAAATTAAAAAAATTATGGTTGTTTGCCATTTAGTACCAACTCATGTATTACATGTTTCCTTGGTATCCACTGTCAAGTGTTCATGCCATAGACGTACAGTGACTGACTTTTCTGTAGTGTTAATTATCAAATATTTATATAGGAGAATTTCTTGCATTTTCATTTTGCATTTAAAATTTTATTTTTCTGTTACATCTTCCCAAATTTATGCATGTTATTTTCATTTTTTGCTTGAGACTCTAGCTCTGAATTTTAATTACTGTTTATATCAGGTATACTTTCAGAAAGAATTGGTTGATAAGCACTTTCATTTTTTTTGTGCTTCTATTTTTTCAGTATTCTATAACAATGATTAATCTTTTTATTAAAATAAATGACTTGGGGTTTCTTTATTTATTTTCCCCCCACCAGCTATGAAACCTTCTCAAGGGTCTGGTAGTTTTGGAGCTATTCTGGGCAGCAGGACTTCACAGAAGGAAACCAACAGGCAGCTTTCTTACTCAGACAATCAGGTATATGTTCATTTGAGTCTTTCTAGTTTTAAGAAAAGTTATAATCAACTATTATTATGAAAATCTTTTCAAAATTTATCACATACTATTCTTCTTACATGTAGTTTTACTGAACACATAACTTACACTCTCTGTCTCATGGTCATCATTATGAACCACAGAAAAGTGTAGTTTTTTAAAAGCATAGTTTTGGAGTTAGGTGTGGGTTTGAGATTTGGTTCTGCTACTTACTAGTTATGGGTCATTGAGGAAGTTCCTTAAGTATCCTGAGCCTTACTTTCCATCTGTAAAATTGAGACAGCAGTAATATTTTAAGGGTTGCTGTGAGAAAATGCATGTAAAAGTGCTTATTAGCCTGCAGTATCATATACTAACAATGCTATAAATGTTTGCTACTGTTAATTCTGTGATGCCCTTTGGGTCTGTTGTGCATTAGGAACTTTACCCCTACACTATATGATACCAGACTGTTTGTTAAGGTCTTCTGTTTGCTTTTTAAATAGTTTCTCTTTATAAATATTCAGACAGCCATGAGACTTGCTTTGTACTATTGCAGTTTAGCAGTCCTATGTCTTTGAAAATTTATTCTATAAAGAGAAACCAGGCATAAAGTAAGAAAAACTTCGAAACTATTCTGTGAGTAAACTGATGAGTTCTATTTGGCTGTGCAGAGAAGTGATTACTTAGTCCATTTGCTATGCAATGAATAAGATTTTATTTTTGTTAGTTTTTTTTAATAGGTTCTGGGGTTTTGTGGTTTTTTTTTTTACATTTTAATTGAGGTATAATTGACATGCTTTATTTATTTTTTTTAATAATTTTTTATTATGTTAGTCACCATACAGCACATCCCTAGTTTTTGATGTAAAGTTCCATGATTCATTACTTGCGTATAACACCGAGTGCACCATGCAATACATGCCCTCCTTAATACCCATCACCGGCCTATCCCAATCCTCCACTCCCCTCCCCTCTGAAGCTCTCAGTTTGTTTCCCAGAGTCCATAGTCTCTCATGGTTCATTCCCCCTTCTGTTTACCCCCCCTTCCTTTTTCCCTTTCTTCTCCTACCGATCTTCCTACTTCTTATGTTCCATAAATGAGTGAAACCATATGATAATTGTCTTTCTCTGCTTGACTTATTTCGCTTAGCATTATCTCCTCCATTGACATGCTTTAAACTGCACATATTTGAAGTATACAATTTGATACATTTGACTTACGTGTATACCTGTTAAATCATCACCATAATCAACCAAGTGAATATAACCATAACCCTTAAAAGTTTCCTCATCCCTCTTTGTAATCCTTCCTTCCTGCTTTCTCTCTGGCCCCTATCCCTAAACCACAACTGGTTTGCTTTCTGTCACTGTAGATTAATTGGCATTTTCTAGAGTTTCATATAAATGGAATCAGTGTGCAATTTTTTTTGTCTAGCTTTTTCACTTGGTGTAATTACTTGAGATTCATCTATGGGTAGAAATTTAAACCATTAGACTATTTAAACATATAGATGTTACCATATATAACAGAAGCAAATATTTATACTCTCACAAATAATGATTCTTATCAGTGGGATTATAAAATCAATTTTATGGGTCATAACTAGGATTAAATAAAAAAGGAACAGAATAGAAAATAATTGAGCAGGTATTGTACATAGTAAGGATAAGTATTGATTTCTGAAACTTTTGGTTATTTATATGTATATATAATAGTTGTGATGTAAAGTATTTCTACTAAGTAGAGGTCATGGTCAGAAAGGTTAAAAAACCCAAAACAGTATACATATAGTATGCTACACTTGTATAACAAAAAGGATAAAATTAAAATTGCTTTACATTTACATAAAGAAAAATACTTAAAAGGGACAAGAGAAATGGGAATGAAAGAATTGGGTATATGGCAGTGGGTGATAATGAGACATCTCAGGAAATGGCTTTGATAATAGTATTTTGATTTTTGAATCTTCAGAATGTATCACCCATTTGAAAATAAATTCTAACTTTTTAAAACCATTCATTCAGATGATCTCAGATTTTTTCTTTCTTATGCTAACATTGTACGTAATTCTGTAGAAAGAAAGAAATTGGAAATTTCTTCTATAGACAAATCACATAGCTTTTAATCTCGTTGTAAAAATTTACTGGCAGAATGCTGGTCAAAAGCATTATTTCCCAACTAATATGCTTAAATTGCTGTATTCACTCTGAGTGTTCTTGCTGTATCTTTAAGGTATACTCTTTGATTTATCTTCTGCCAGTGGACTCTTTCTCACTTTCATTCTCCCCATCAAAAGTCATATGAGGTATTTGTGACTTGGCATTTAAGTTGTGGCACCCAAGTGTCATTGTTGCTCCTTTTTCTCACATTTATGTCACTTTATCATAATCATAATTTGATTTTTTTCTCTGAAGATTTATTTTCATCCTGATCACTAGAATCACATCTTGTGTATCTAAGTCCTTTCTTAAAAAGTCAGGTATTCAAAGAAAATTCCTTTCTGCCTCTAGTTATGTTGTAGAAATTTTAAATTTATGGAGTGCTAGAAGAAAATAAGTGTCAAGTTCAATTTCTGACACAGATTGTATATTACAATCAGCTAGAGTGCTTTAAAAAAAACTGATGAATGGGCTTCGCCTCAGGCCAGTTAGGCTAGAATGTCTGAGGAGATGGGTTTCCAGTTGTATTTTTAAAAATTGATTCCACGTGAGAATCAATGATCTAAATTAAGCATGCCAATTAATTTGAATATTTAGCTATGTTAAACTTTACTCTTACAGGCATCTTCAAAAAGAGGAAGTTTGGAAACTAAAGATGATATTCCATTTCGAAAAGTTCTTGGTAATCCAGGTAGAGGATCAATTAAGACTGCAGCAGGAAGTGGAATAACTGTCGCCCGGACAATTCCGTCTTTGACATCTACATCAACCCCTCTTAGATCAGGGTTATTAGAAAATAGGTATGGAAGACTTACTTTTTTTTCTTAGTCATTAGCTGTCATGAGCCATGCCTGTTTATAAATGTCTTTTAGGCCTTTTAGAAAGACAAATACTTTGAGAAAAAGGAAATTGTCCGGTTAGTAAAATATGTTAGAAGAAAGTATACAGTATATTTTTAGTAGGTAATTAGTATTGGTTTATTTATGATTTATGTCAGTGACACATACTGAGCATGCAGATATACAGTATATGTATTTTTTTTAAAGATTTTGTTTATTCGTAAGAGAGCGAGAGAGAGCGCGCACAAGCAGGTGGAGAGGCAGAGGGAGAGGGAGAAGCAGACTCTCCGTGGAGCTGGAAGCCTGACATGGGGCTCAATCCCAAGACCTAGAGATCATGACCTGAGCTGAAGACAGACGCTAAACCATCTGAGCCACCCAGGCGCCCCAGATATACAGTATATTAATCAAAATGTGGTTTAGAGAACTAGGCACAGTAGTCACAGTTTCTGTCCTTGAGTATTTTGGTTTACACTTCTTAATGGTATGAATTATGACTTTTTTAAATAGCTTTATTTTTCTTTGTCCTCTACAGGACTGAAAAAAGGAAAAGAATGTTATCTGGCTCAGAGTTGAATGAAGATTACCCTAAGGAAAATGATTCATCATCGTAAGTTGCTTTAAGAACGCTTATGGCACTAGGGGTGCCTGGGTGGCTCAGTCCATCAAGTGTCTGCCTTTAGCTCAGGTCATGATCTCAGGGTCCTGGGATTGAACCCTGAGTCAGGCTCCTTGCTCAGCAGGGAGTCTGTTTCTCCCTTTCTTTCTGCACCCCCCCCAACTGTATTCTTTTTCTCTCTCAAATAAAGAAAATAAAATCTTAGGGAAAAAAAAAAAAAAGAACCCTTATGGCACCAGGTCATTGTTTCTTATATTGGTAATTATACTCGTGATGGAAAATTGGCAGGGGGAGGGATTCAATTTACGAGAATTCTAAAGGTAGAATTTATTTATTTATTTATTTATTTTTAAAGTATTTATTTATTTGACAGAGATAGAGACAGCCAGCGAGAGAGGGAACACAGGCAGGGAGAGCGGGAGAGGAAGAAACAGGCTCACAGCAGAGGAGCCTGATGTGGGGCTCGATCCCACAACGCCGGGATCACGCCCTGAGCCGAAGGCAGACGTTTAACCGCTGTGCCACCCAGGCGCCCCTAAAGGTAGAATTTAAAGTATTTTGGGAGTGCCTGAGTGGCTCAGTTTGGTTAAGTGTCTGCTTTCAGCTTGGGTCATGATCTTGGGGTCCTGGGATTGAGCCCTGCGTGGGGCTCTCTGCTCGGCACTGAGCCTGTTAATTCTCTCCCTCTCTCTGCCCCTCCACCCCAATCATGCTCTCACTCTCTCTCTCAAATAAATAACATTAAAAAAAAAGAATTTAAAGTATTTTGGTGGTGGTAGATTATAGGCTTCATAGAGAGAATATTTGGCCATTGCTGTTGCTTTGATCATTTCATTGCCCTTTTCCCATCCTAGCTTTTTAAAGTCTGGAATACTTTTTTTTTTTTTTAAGATTTTATTTATTTATTTGACAGAGATGGAGACAGCCAGCAAGAGAGGGAACACAGGGGGAGTGGGAGAGGAAGAAGCAGGCTCATACCGGAGGAGCCTGATGTGGGGCTCGATCCCAGAATGCCGGGATCACGCCCTGAGCCGAAGGCAGACACTTAACCGCTGTGCCACCCAGGCGCCCCTAAAGTCTGCAATACTTAAAGGAAGAATAGAATTGAAGAACTCTAAGCAGATGTTTCTTTTTTATTTTTTAAAATTTTTTAAGGATTTATTTATTTTAGAGAGAGAGACAATGTGCATGAAAGGGGGAGGGGCAGAGGGAGAGGGGAAGCAGACTCTCTGCTGAGCAGAGAGCCTCATGTGGGGCTCGATCTCACGATCCTGAGATTATCACCTGAGCCTAAGCCAAGAGTCGGATGCTTAACTGACTGAGGCACCCAGGTGCCCCTAAGCCCATGTTTCTTGTTGGGTGCTCTTTTGTTGTGAATTCTTTCCTTCCCTTTATCTGTGATTTTTTTTTTTTTAAACCCTCTTCATGTGAAAAGTTAGCCTAGGAATAAAAGGATGTGAACCCAGGGTGCCTGGGTGGCTCAGTTGGTTAAGGATCCAACTCTTGATTTCGGCTCAGGTCATGATCTCAGGGTTGTGAAATTGAGCCCCATGTCAAGCTCCACACCCAGTGTGGAGCCTGCTTAAGATTCTCTCTCCTTCCCTGCCCCACCCTCCCTCGCAGGTGAGCATGCTGGCTCTCTCAAAACATGGGCAGGAGGGAGGGGATGTGAACCCGACATAGGTTCTAGGCAAGGAACATCAATCTTTTAGAGATATTTTCTGGTTGAACAAAAGAGGATAGACCTACAGCAGGATAGTTACCAGCTTACAGTCTCTTCCTCATCATGGGAGGGTTTTTTTTTTTTTTTAATTGTTTGGGGGAGAATACTTACTACACTGTTACGAAATACCTCAGTTAATACCTTTTTTTAAAAGTTTTTATTTAATTTCCAGTCAACATACAGTGTGATACCAGTTTCAGGTGTACAATTTAGTGATTCAACACTTACATGCAACACCCACTACTCATCACAGCAAATGTACTCCTTAATCCCCATCACCTTTTTAACCCATCTTCTCTCCACCTCTCCTCTTGTAACTATCAGTCTGTTCTCTATACTTAAAGAGTCTCTTTTCTGGTTTTCCTCTCTTTTTTTCCTCTAGATCATTTGTTTTTAAATTCCACATATGAGTAAATCATGTTATTTGTCTTTCTCTAACTTATTTTGCTTAGCATAATACTCTGGCTCCATCCACATAATTGCAAATGGTCAATTAATATCTTAACAGAAGTCTGTTGATAGTTAATTAACTGGTATTCTAGATTAAGGGTCACCAGAAGGGAGTTGGGAAAAAGCTAAAGGAACTTTATGTATTTATGGGGATTTTTGTTCTGTTGCTCTAACAGATGTAAAACTGAATAGATGATAGGACTGGTGTGACATCTGAAACTACCATCACCATGGACTCAGATTCCTTCTATCTTATTGATCTATAATTCTTAATAAATAGCTTCTGTTTTGTGAACCAAGATAGTTGCTTCAGCCTCCACTCTCATTTCTGCATACCTGTTGGTGGGAATGGGGAAAGGAACAAAGGCAGGGCACACTACTTTCCTTTAGGCTGGAAATTGTACACACCACTTCAGTGCACATTGGCCAGAATTTGGTCATATGGTTATATCAAATTATGAGAAACTCTGGGAAATATATCTGGCCTAGCCCAAATTCTGTTATGGCAGAAGGGTACAGCGGTTATTTGGGAACAGATAACAGTCTGCTGTAGTTTACCCCTCTAGCCTTAGAAATATCTGTTCATCATTCTTCCCATATGAGAGTCCAGGATCTCTGGGTGATGTGCAGTTCTCTCCCTAAAGTCTAAGTGTGCTTTAGACCACGTGCCTTATGGTCTGATACCTAAAAAAACTAAAAGGCAAGTTCATCTATATACCCCACTCCCATCTCCATACATGTATCATTATACATTGCTGGCACAGGTGTAGGATAACCACAATAAAAATTTCCATTTAGAAAAGACAAGTATAGGGGCGCCTGGGTGGCACAGCGGTTGGGCGCCTGCCTTCGGCTCAGGGCGTGATCCCGGCGTTACGGGATCGAGCCCCACGTCAGGCTCCTCTACTATGAGCCTGCTTCTTCCTCTCCCACTGCCCCTGCTTATGTTCCCTCTCTCGCTGGCTGTCTCTATCTCTGTCAAATAAATAAATAAAATCTTTAAAAAAAAAAAAAAAAAAAAAAAAAGAAAAGACAAGTATAGGAAACTTAAGGAGTCGCTGTTCTGTAGCAGTAATAAAATCTTGGTAGGCAGAGGTTGTGAAGACAGTGAAGGCAATAGAGTAAGTTCTTGGTTAGCCTTTGTAGCAGTCTCTGTTCTGTCCTCTGGGAGAAGCTCCCTTCCTCATTGTATTTCATTGGACTCCTGACTTTGTCTTCTGGTAGATTTCCTTTGTCTGTTATCTTTCAAGGCCATAGCTGAAGTGGGTTTTGAAGACTGTGTTCTTCCTTGGGGCCATGCAGCTTTTGTAGCCTGCTTCATGCTGATCAAGTTCTGGGAGTTTAGAAGTGTCTAGAAATCTAGGAGTTTTAGGAATCTAGAAAATTCTTTAAAGGTGGAACAAACAGGATTTTATAGGCTTGAGAAAGAATTGGGGCCAATATTTTTGTTGTTGGATTTTTTGTTTTAATAAACTCTTAAATTTTGAAATAATTTTAGATTTACAGAAAAGTTGCAAAGACAATATAGAATGTTGCTGTGTACCCTTCACCCAGTTTCCCTTAATATTAACATCGAGTTGTTTTTTCATAAACTACTTCCTCAGTTACCTCCTATCATTGTCTCAGTTTGAGAATCAGAAGCAAATGGATTTTTTTGGTCCCATGTGGTCTCAAATTATTAGAGATTTCAATTAGACAATTTCAATTCTAGGCCATTGGCACAGAGGGCTGTATTCCTTTTCATCCTTGATTTAGGGTGGCTAGCCCTTGCCCGAATTTATCTGTCTTGAATAGGACCTTGCTGAAACACAGACCAGTATTTTTGTCTCCATCTTTTCCTTTAGAGCTATAGGCTCAGTAAGTATGTAGTCCACTTCCCAAGACTGCAGATAGTAGGTTTTTGTTTTTTTGTTTTTTGTTTTTTTACTATTTGTGAGAGAGAGGGTGCATGTGAGTTGAGGGAGGGGCAGAGGGAGAAGGTGAGGGAGAGAGAGAATCTCAAGTAGACTCCCCACTTAGTGCAGAGCCTGACATGGGTCTTGATCCCACAACCCTGAGATCATGACCTAAGCCGAAACTAAGAGTCGGACACTTAACCGACTGAGCCAACCAGGTGCCCTTACAGATAACAGTTTTATAAATATTTTGCTGCGATATAACAGTCCTCACCAGCTTTCCAGTCTGTAATATCTATGTCCTTATTCTCCACCTTCCTACTGTAGCTAGTGCTATATATTTTAGGTTTGTTATGGTAGCTCCCCACTTCTAATAACAAAATTTGTGGATTCAGGGCCTAGTTGTAGGAAACAAAATTCATTTATGTAGTTTACACACAAAGTTGTTTGCCTTTAGAGAGTATGAAATGACTTACAGAATCATTAGAAAAGCTGAAAAGATAAGCTATAGGTTAAGCTTTCCGAATGATTTTGAGAGCTATGCCCTAGATCAGGTCACCAAAGATGCTCCTGTCTGTTGTCAAAGCTAATAGCTGAATTGGAAGCTGTCATCTCTGGAACCATGCTGCCACTATCAAAATTAGAAATCTCTACAGAAAAACTGGACACCTCCAAAATGATTTTTGCCATCACAAGGAGCAGAACACATGACCTCTGCCTTACTTCCACTTTCCAGATATTACACAATTATATGTAATTACCTTAATTCACATCTTGAACAGTAACTAGGAAATGGAGTGTTTTAGCTTTCTGGCTTTCATAGGATAGCTACATTAAAAGGTGGTTGTAATAGACTGTTGTATGCCAGTTCACTGTATTCACCACACTTTAGGATCATCCCAGTTTTTCCACTTAGAATTCTGTCTGATGAGCCCTAAATTTCTGATCTTTGTTGTGGACTAATAACACTTTTTTCAATATCACAGTTAGATTTTTTTGAAGTTTGAGTTTCCTAGAAGACTCTAGATTGATACAGTTGTACAAGTGACTTGTTAAGAAAGTGCTCATAGGAAGATCAGAGTGAGGAAAGTAGGACAGAGACAGAGAGGAAGCCAACGAAGGGTGTCATCTCTATGGGAGAGTAGGCTTCGTCTTGATCCAGCAGGGGGCACTGGGCCTGTTCCAACTTGAAGTAAGGAAGATGGGCTTTCATGTTCTCATACTGTACAGTCTTTGGTTCTGTGGCTCTGCCTAGAGGGGCAAAATATTTTAAGTAGCCGAAGGCAGTCCTCTGAGGAAGAACTGCAGGTGCTGGCTGTTGAACACACACAGTCTGGAGGTGTGAAAAGTATAAGAAGGGATCAGATAGGCTCTGATGGAGCACAACTATTAAGTTCACTCCACGTTATCACAGATTCTTCACATTGACACTGCCCCATTTCTGGATGAAAATCTTATAAAAGGAGGATTAGAGGGATGAGCTGTAGTCCTTTTTGTCCTTACTGGTATAGATAGCCTTGAGGCTGTAACTGATATTATCAGCTTTTTCTTCTACCATTCATTCTAGACTTGCTACATTCTCCACTAATACTTCTGTTGGGCTTGGTGATTTGCCTAGTGATATGACTAAGAACTTCATCTCTGTAGCAATGAGCTTGACAACAGTAAGAGATTCCCTAGTCTCCGTTATTCCATATTCCTCCTGCCCTCATTATCTAGCATCAACCATACCTCCTTAACAATAATCAAAGTCAGTTACCCCTGCTACTGTGGCAGTTCCTTTCTTTGCCTGATGCTCTGCCAACATGAGGAGCCCAAAATGAGTAGCGGCCGTAGCTTTAGATTAAATGGGATTCTTACTGTCCCCATGGGTGAAAAAAAGTTCCCTCTCTGGGAACCAGGACCTGATTGTTTAATGTCTCTTTAGTGGAGTTCTCTGGTGAGCCTTAATATGTGACAAAGATCCTCACCCTTTGTACACAGTTCCATGTGGCTATTCATATACCTCCTCCATAAATCATCTCTCCCTGGTCTTCCAGGCTTGCTACTTGCAGGCCCCTGACTATCCGTGCAAACAATTTGGCGCTATACAGGAATCCATGGCCCACTCTTTTCTCCACATAAAGTGGATAATGAAGTGCACCTCTCAAACTCTGCACGGTGGAGGATTTCCTTTCACCAGTCTTTTTGGGCAGTCCCATAATGGGTCTATAGTGCAGCAGCAGTTCATTTTCATCCTCTAGCAAGATACCAAGATGATCAGGCCAGGTTTTTCTTCCTCTTTCAGCTGGTTCTAGGCAGTACTCATAAAGCCTCTTCTTGTTATCTATTCCTGCTTGCTTAGAACTCATCCCAGGTATACCACTTCCATTTTATGATGGATTACTGCTGTAACTTCCTGGTCTTATGACTCTTAGGAGTATGATAGCACCCAGTTCATGATGGCTAGCTCTGGTTGATGACCCATAGTTAGATAGTCTCTTCCAGGCCTTAGTACTATGTCAAGAGTAGTGTGTGATACTTCCTAAGGAATGTATACTTTTTTTGCTGCAAACAGCATTGTCTTGTTCTGAAATCCTAAAGATCTGGGCTGCAACTGTCTTGGATGAGCGATTCTTCATGGTGTTTTATCTTTAGGTTGGTAATTGACTCAACTGCATCTATCATTTTCTCTGTGGAGGGGATCAGTACTTATAGCAACAACCAACCAGTTCTGTAGTCTTTATGGTTATTATTCCATATCACTTGTATCAGTTCTGTTGCTGTATAACAGACTACTCCAAAACTTAGTGACTTAAAATAGTAACTATTCTCTCCTATGAGTTGATGGCAACTTGAGTGGTTCTGCTTATCCGGGCCAGAATTGGCTGATTGTGGCTGGGTACTCTCATTTTCTCATGCATCTATGGTCAGTTGGTGGGTTGGCCAGTGGTTGGTTGGTCCAGAATGGCCTTACCCCTATGACTGGCTATTGTCTGCCTAGTATTTGGGTGATGAGGGTGATTGGGCCATGTGTCTTTCATCATCTAGTGGAGTTATTCACATAACAGTGTCAGGGTTCCAAGAGAGTGAATGTAAATTTGCAAGGTGCCCTTAGCCTTATGATCAGGACTTACACACTGTTATGTCTCTTGCAATCTTTTGGGGAAAGGAAATCACAAGGCCAGCCCCATTAAGGGATAGGAGAATAGACTAGATTGTATTTTTTGATGGAGGACCTGGGGACAAGGAAAGGAATAATTTGGGATGTATTTTTAACAACTTTATTGAGGTACATATTTATATATTATAAAATTCACTTGTTTTAAATGTATAATTCAGTAATTTTGGGTAAATGAGTTGTGCAACCATCACCATAATCTAGTTTTAGAACATTTCTTTAGGGGCGCCTGGGTGGCACAGCGGTTGGGCGTCTGCCTTCAGCTCAGGGCGTGATCCCGGCGATCCGGGATCGAGCCCCACATCAGGCTCTTCCGCTATGAGCCTGCTTCTTCCTCTCCCACTCCCCCTGCTTGTGTTCCCTCTCTCGCTGGCTATCTCTATCTCTGTTGAATAAATAAATAAAATCTTTAAAAATATATATATATATATAGAACATTTCTTTAACCCCAGTAAGATCCATTGTGTGATCTACCACATTTCTTGAGTGCTAGAGATATTGCGTGAGCCATATTCTCTTCTAGTTTATCCCATCCCAGTTCACCTCAGATGAAAAATTGTAGTAATTGCAAACTATAAGGTCCCAAAGTTGTTATCATCAGCAGTGGGATTTTTGTTGCTGTTGCCAAATAAGTGGTCCAATTCCAGAATCCTGTCCTTAGATGTGTGCTTCCTAGGCCCAGTTCTAGAACCAGCTGTTGTAAATCAAGTTCTCCAGAACTAGAACCTGAAATGGAAATTTGTGTGCAAATTTATTTATTAAGAAAGTACTCCCAGGGGATACCAGGAAGGGAGTAGGGAAAGCAAGTCAATGAGTGCAGGAAATTAACCCTGAGTGTGATCTTAGACAGAAATCAAGCAGAGGGGCGCCTGGGTGGCTCAGTCATTAAGCGTTAAGCATCTACCTTCAGCCCAGGGCATGATCCCAGGGTCCTGGGATCGAGCCCCACATCGGGCTCCCTGCTCCACTGGGAGCCTGCTTCTTCCTCTCCCAGTCTGCTTGCTTGTGTTCCCTCGCTCGCTGGCTGTCTCTCTCTGTCAAATAAATAAAATCTTCAAAAAAAAAAAAAAATCAAGCAGAGGTTAGGCTTCATTCTAATTCCAGAGAGAAAATCTGTTATATAAATTGCACCTTAAAAAAATTTTCACCTTAAGGTTGTTCTAATCCAAGGCAAGGGAGCTGGGCTTCTTGACCTTACCTGTGACTCTCTCAGAGTGCCGGTAAAGGATCTCTAGTGGCTTGAGGACAATCTGTGAAAAAGAACCCTAGGTACTCGCTGTCGTAAACATACCTAAATTGGTGTGGGGTCAGGGGGAGTCTGGGTAGAGTATCTGCATTATGTGCCACAGGCTTTATGCATGATGGGCCTCCTAAAATTAGCACTTTTAATCAAAGCATGAGCATATCTCTAGTCCCACTACACTCATATAGGCTCAGGTATTTGGGAACAATAGATGGGGGAAATGTGACTTAAGAAATTTTAATTGTATGTGAAATATAAATATTCTGAAATAACTATTTAAAATTAAGAACTATGTCTTTATATACCTATGTATATATATTGAATTAAATTATTAACTGTAGGAACAACAAGGCTATGACAGATCCCTCCAGAAAGTATTTAACCAGCAGTAGAGAGAAGCAGCTGAGTTTGAAACAGTCAGAAGAGAATAGGACATCAGGTAAGTATTTGGTCTTCATATAAGATACTCATTTATTATATGATGTACTGTATTATACTAGAAATAAAAACCTAAACTGGGACACATCTCTACATTATTCAGGAATACTGCATGATTCAGTATTAGTTATTGGGTGCCAAATTTGTGTCCTATGCTTGGCTAAAGTATTAGCAATATAAGGGAATTTTTATTCTGTTAACAAAGAATCTAACCTTTACCTTCTTCCCTATTTAATTGCCTAAAATTAAACTTTCTCATTATAAAAGTGCCTGGACCATAGAATGAATCCAAGGAGTTAAAGTGGTTGAAACTGAATTTTATAAGTGTTGTTACATGTTAGAAGTTCCAGAAGATCTTGGAATTATTGCCTAAAGCAGTTGTTTAAGCTCACCTTGTGCCCTATTTTTACAAAAACTAAAAGTTAGACTGTCCACGAATTGATGTCAGTGTTTCCCACATTTAACCTGTCTTTCTGATCCTCAGAACTCCGTAGACACTCAGCTTTGTGGTATTGATTTGAATATTATGTCAGCTGGAAATTAAAATGAAGCAAGTTAAAATATGGCATGATTTTGGGAGTTGAAGAGAATTCATTTGAGTAGGACTCTAGGTACATTCTTTAAGTGGTTCATGATTGTGACATTAGACTCCTCCAGAAAGAAGTATCTAATATAATTCTTACTTCTGAAATAATAATACATTATGTAAACTCCACTTACGGGTTTTCAGCTTTTGTAATCAATCTGTAGTTAAAAAACAATGCTTAAAGATGTAATAAGCCTTAACAATGTTGAATTTAAGGTATGTCTTAGAAAAGTTGATGTGGAAATGGAGAAGGAATTAATACGTGGTCAGGCGATAAGAAAGTTCATAGAACAAAATATAGAAGTTTTAAGTGTATTGAAGTTACAAAGTTAATTAGTAAAAGTAACATCACAATCAATAATTGGAGAGAAGAGAACAAGAATGGGGTGATGTAAATGAGAAATTTCTAATTTTTCGTAATGGAGGTAACTGATACTGTTTATAATGAATAAATTAAATAGTAGAAACATTATGTAGCATTATGAAAGAAATGAGGAAAACTAGGTTTTAAAAAATGGTTAGAAATTAGAAGCAAAATTTGTAGAGTTTTGGGACAGGAAAGTATTCTTTACTGTTATAACCTTTCCCCAGTGTTTGATCTTTTAACATGCATATATATTACTTTGATGAAAAGAAAGGGGGAAAAAGAATTAAGTATGAACAGGCCTAATGCATAATTTTACTACTAAATGAACTTGAATGGTTGATTTAGGAATTAAATTTTTCCTGTTTGTTTGGCTTTTTTAGGACTTTTACCTTTACAGTCATCATCCTTTTATGGCAGCAGAACTGGATCCAAGGACTACTCCTCTGGTGGCACTAACTTAGACAGGTATGTGTTGGTTATATACCTTGTGAAGGACTTGAGGTGCTCTCTTCTGCAGATTATTGAATTGAAGGGGTAGGCTGTCCATTATGCTCTAAGTGAATACTCTAATTTAAAATAACAAAATTGATGAGAATCATAGACTCATGACATTTTAGTTGGTACTCTGGAAATGTTTTAGTTTTCAGATTTTTTTAACAAATTTTTCAACAAATGAATAAACTGATGTCTAGGGAGATTTGTACTAGGGTCACAGGTCACTGGCAATGTGATCAGATTCTAGACTAGTGTGTTTTCCATCATGCCAAGCGATGAACATACTAAGATCTCTCCTGAGGCATTTTTAAATTGCCTTTGTTGCCTTTGTATTTGTTAAGCTACTACCAAAAGTTAAGACATTTTCTTTAAAAAAAACAAGTTGTACACAATTGTATAGTTAGTATCTTTTTCCTGAAAAAGGCCACTCAGAAATTTAATTGCTGTCCTATAGATACAGGTTAAATTATTTTTGATATTTATTGAGTATAAATATATGAGAGAACTGCTGACTACTTGTGAAGAAGGCATGATCTTGGAATGTAGCCTGGAGGGACAGTGGTAAATGTAAAAAGATAAGAGTAATGGTGGTGTATGTGCTATATAATGACCTGTGGATACTTTGTTTTTTAGTAGAATTTAATTCAAAGTAGTAGGAAAAAAAATCTTGATTATTTGATAAAATGATTGAGGGGAAGTAAAGAATTTGATACTGTACTTTTAAGAGAGAGACATATATCTGCTTATTGGAAGAATCTTAAAGGAATCCAAGTTTTTACAAAAACCTAAATTTCGTTTGTAAATAATTAAATGTAGTACAAATTTCTTCTCAAAATAATAGACTTCACTGTACACTGGATGGCTAAGGAAAAGAAAATTTTTTTTAATACAAAGCTTTAGTCAAAGATGAGGTGATAATTTCCAAATCGGTGAGAAAAAACCGATATTGAGTAAAGGCTGAAGTCATAGGGCATATGGCAAACACAGACTAGAGACGTATTTAGAAAACCAGCATGAGATTGGGACTTGAACATGACCCCAGGCCAGAATTTGGTTTCTGATATGAAGCTTCATATCTAGAACTGCTCTCTGTGCTAATAAACCAAGTAAAACACTTCTGTAGAACCATAAATATGCTGCTTGCCTCATGCTCCCTGAGCAGAGTGCAAATACACAGAAATGGGAATTTCAGTGACTGGCATCTGTGTTACCTGCGTAGGGGCAGGAATTGTGAACCTCTAATATAAAGTCCTATGCAGATTAGAGATCCACACTGAGGCAGATACTAAGCAAGTCAAGAATGCCTGATTGTGGACTGCAACACAGAGAGAAGGTGGTAAATGTGAAATGAAATGAAGAAACTTATGTTGGGCCCCATGGTCTATCCGCCATGTCTTTTTTTTTTTTTTTTTAAGATTTGTTTATTTTAGAGAAAGCTTGTGAGTGGGCTGAGGGACGGGGAGATAGAGAGGGTGAGAGAGAATCTCAAGCAGATTCGTCACCGAGCACAGAGCCGGATGTAGGGCTCGATCTCACAACCCTGAGATGATAACCTGAGCCAAAACGAAGAATCAGAGGCTTAACCAACTAAGCCACCAGGCGTCCCCATCCTCCATGTCTTAATAGCATTTTGGAGAAAATAAGACCAAGGAAAATAAAGACAAGGAATTTGGCAGAGAAACAATGGATGAAAATGATGAAAGTCCACACACTGAAAAGCTTCAACAAATGCCAAACAGCAGGTACTTAAAAAAAAAAAAATCCATATTGTAGATGAAATTTTAAAAGCTACTCAAAGGAAAATATATCATTTATAGAAGGAAAAGAGAGTGACATTTGCAACGACAGAAACAGAATACACTGGAGTAATAGCATCAAAGAATTCTATACCCAGCTAAATTATAATTCAAGAATGCAGACAAATAATTCTGTTTTTAGCTACAGAGACAATTTATTCTGCAAGAAGCAAACTGAACAAAGGAAGAAATGAAAATATCAGCAAAAATTATAAAAGCATATTTAAAAATCTAAATACTTTTAAAATTCTTTTGTATAATTAATAAGTGCATATGGTAGAAACTTCAGAAGTTACAGGGTGCATGCAGTAGAAAGTAAATCTCCCTTTCTTTTTTAATTCCTAGTTGTTTATTTTTCCAGATACCCGTTAAGGATTATTCTATGCATCTAAATAGTTTGATAGTTTTTATAAAATGAGGATACAATAGGCTTGAAAGCAAAAAAAATAATAAAATATTAGACAATAAGAAATATAGGAGTGGGGAAGAGTATAGGGAAATTAAAACATTTTAAGTTACTTTTGAGAACTTAAGTTACACATATTAAAAATTTAAAGATGACTTCCATTTCTGGCCAAGATGGAATAAGAGGGACCAGATTTGCTCTCTTTCATGAAACAATTGAGGACCTGGACAAAATACATGAAATATTATGAGTCTCATGACGTTGGACATGAGGCAGTAGACAGTGATTGATGAGAGATGGGAAACAAATGAAATTAGTCTTATGACTGCTCCACCTTGCTTCCTGGAGAAAGTTCCCAGGCTGCCACGCAAGGAGGGGGAACCAAGCAGAGCCCTGTGCTCATCCTGAGTTGAGGAAATGGAACTAGGAGTCCAGGGAGGCCAAGGCATCTGGAATTCACAGAACAGGGACCGGAGGGGATAACTGCACAGAGAAAGAACTATAGAGCTCTACAGAGGATCCCCCTTGAGTATTCAGTTGACTGCTCATCAACCTGTGCAGGTGAATAAACTAGCCAAGGCTTGGGAAGGAATCACCCACAGGATCTAAGGGAATAATACTTGGAGTTCACGTAAAGCCAAACATCGTTCCTGTTCCTGATAGCAGGAGTTTGCATGCTAAGAAAGGTCTTGCCTCATTAGCAGGGAAATCTATCCCTGGACTAATTGCTGCTCTGTTCCCACATAACCTTAAAAGCAAGACCCAAAAAAGATAATACTGTTTCCAGGTAACCTAACCACATCGCAGAACAAAATTCCAGAATGTTTATAGAAATAAAAAATATCTAGCACCCAATAAGATAAAAGTCTCAATGTCTGGCATCCAAGAAAACATACTAGGCAGACAAGCAGAAAAATACAACTCATATGGAGGAGAAAAATTAATAAATACTGACTCAGAAATGACACAGGTGGTAGAATTAGTACATGGATATTAAAAGTTATTAGTCGCCCCCCCCCAAAAATGTCATTGGTCTAAATCAGTCATGATATTAAATATAGATACAAAATGTTTCAGTTAAAAAGAGAAAGACTGGATTTTAAAGGAAGAAAAATAATTATATGCTATTTAAAAGAAACAACAACATAAAGATGAAGAAAGGTTGAGAGCAAAAGGATGGAAGCAAATATACCTTGTACTGTTCAAATTACAGTGTTTTTAGTAGTGCATAGTAAGAGATAAAACTGATAGAAAGCTAATGATAAGTTTTAGGGTAGGGGTGCCTGGCTGGTTCAGTCAATAGAGCACGTGACCCTTAATCTTGGACTTGTGAGTTCCACATGTGCATTGAATGTAGAGATTACTTACAAATAAAATCTTAAAAAAAGAAAGTCTAAGCAGATTAAAGACCTAAATAGGAGGAAAATGAGAAAACTTTTAGGACAGGGGCACCTGGGTGACTCAGTCGGTTAAGCGCCTGCCTTCGGCTCAGGTCATGATCCCAGGGTGCTGGGATCGAGTCCAGCATCGGGCTCAGCAGGGAGCCTGCTTCTCCCTCTGCTGCTCCCCCTGCTTCTGCGCTCTCTCTGTCAAATAAATAAAATCTTTAAAAAAAAAAAAAAACTTTAAGGAGAAAATAATAGGAAAATATTTCTGTGACCCTTACAGTATAGAATTATAGAATTAATTCTTAAGACACAAAAGTTGAAACCATAGGGGCGCCTGGGTGGCTCAGTTGTTAAGCATCTGCCTTCGGCTCAGGGCATGATCCCAGGATTCTGGGATCGAGCCCCACATCAGGCTCCACCGCTGGGAGCCTGCGTCTTCCTCTCCCACTCCCCCTGGCTGTGTTCCCTCTCTCGCTGGCTGTCTCTTTCTGTCAAATAAATAAAAATAAAATCTTAAAAAAAAAAAAGTTGAAACCATAGGGCAATGGCCAGGCAGCCCAGCTTTGCACATGCTCTTCTTGCACTGTGACCTGCCACCAGGATGCCCAAGAGGGGGGTCCGCTCTGTGGTGGGGAAGGGGGGCAGCGAAGGAGGAGAAATCTGCTCCTGCAAAAGTAAAAATGAAGCTCAAAAAGGCAGCAGGAAAGGATGAATCTTCAGACAAAAAAAGTACAAACAAAGAGGGAAAAGGGGAGCAGAGGGAAAAACAGGCTACAGTGGCTAACCAGAAAACAAAAGACTTACGTGCAGAAAACATAGAAAACTGGGGCATCTGGGTGGCTCAGTTGGTTAAGCATCTGCCTTCGGCTTGGGTTATGATCCCAGGGTTTTGGGATCAAGCCCCATGTTGGGCTCCTTGCTCAGTGAGGATCTTCCTTTTCCCGCTCCCTCTGCAGCTCCCCCTACTTGGGCTTTCTCTTTCTGTCAAATAAATAAAAGCTTTAAAAAAAAGAAAATGGAGAAACTAAAAATGAAGAGAGTCCAGCCTCAGATGAAGCAGGAGAGAAAGAAGCCACTTCTGATTAATATCATAAGCCATGTCTTATCAGTGGTCCCTGTCTCCCTTCTTGTATAATCTAGAGGAATATTTTTATCAACTATTTTATAAATGCAAGTTTTTTAGTAGCTCTAGAAACATTTTTAAGGAGGGAGTCCCACCTTATCCCAATTTTTTAAGTGTAGATTTTTTTTTTAAGAGGTTAAATCATTTGCTGATTGTTTCTTGGTACAACCAGAAAATAGTGGAATATTGAATATAGGAGGCTTTGATTGTTGGATGTCAGCTGAACATTCCATAGGTGGAGTAGTTTTTCTAGCCTAATAATACCAAGCATACTAAATGGCAGTTTTGGAGTCAGTTGTGCGTTTAACAGGTCATGAACATTTTAAATTACTTCCTTTTCCATGTTGTTTTTGGTAGAATTGTTTCCTAAAGAAAACTACTCCTTGATCTTGGCTCCCCCTGTCAGAATTTTGTACACTGTGACATCTTGGTCCTGGCAGTCCTGTTTTCCTAGTAACTTTGTTAATGTGCTGTGCAAGATTGAAGATGTGAGTGTGTAGTGTATATGATACTACATTGTGAATTAGTGGGACTTAACAGTGTAACAGCATATCAACATTTGAAGATATTGATACTTGATAAGAAAAATTATTCTCATTTATCATAAATTGGTACTTGATTAAGGAAAATTTGCCTTCAAATTTTAAGCTGGAAGGTCACTGGAAGAAGTTTTAGAAAAGAATTAGAACTACATGATTTTTTAGATTTTTGGTACACTAATAATTGTGTACAAATTGAAATGTCTACTAATCCTCAGAACAACCAATAAAAACTGAATTATGAAGGAAAAAAATTGAAACCATAAAAGGTTGGTAAAGACTATGTAAAAGCTTAAAACTTAGAACATATACAGGGCTCCTGAGTGGTTCAGTCAGTTAAGCATCTGCCTTTGGCTCAAGTCATGATCCTGGGGTCCTGGGATCAAGCCCTGTGTCTGGCTCCCTGCTCAGCAAGGGAGCCTCCTTCTCCCTGTCCCTCTGCCTGCCACTCCCCCTGCTTGTGATCTCTCTGTCAAATAAATAAATAAAATCTTTAAAAAAAAAACAAAACACAAAAATACTTAGAACATATAATAGACAAAGGATTAGAACGTAAAATCTGTGAAAAACTATAAATCATTAAGAACCCAATATAAAACTAAGGGTACACAAAAGCAGTTTAGAGAAGAGCAAACAATTGTAAAAATATGTTCAACTTCAGTAGTAATTAGGAAGGTGCAAAATAGAACAACAGTGAGATCAGTTTCACTCATTAATGTAATGGAGACCGTGTGAAGAAATGGAAATTCACTGTTAGTGGAAATAGAAATTGGTACAGCCTTTCTGAAAACAATCACAAGGTCTCAGAAAAGTAAAAATTAAAAATGCTTATTCCTGACATTTTCACTTCTAAGCTTATAAACTAAAGGAATTTCTCCAGGAGATTATGTGAAAGAATATTTTTTGTGTCATTATTTGTCATAGTGAAAAAAAGTTAACTGCTAAATGTTTTCAAGACTAGTCAAACTGATGTATCATATCCATTAAGAGAATAAAAGTCAATAGCAAAGTAAAACTATATTATAGTTTGTCTCAAGTCATTAATAATTACAGGTTACGTAGGTATAGTGTTGTATGCCTCTTCAACTATCTTTTTTTTTTTTTTGAAGATTTTATTTATTTATTTGACAGACAGCCAGCGAGAGAGGGAACACAAGCAGGGGGAATGGGAGAGGAAGAAGCAGGCTCATAGCGGAGGAGCCTGATGTGGGGCTCGATCCCACAACGCCGGGATCACACCCTGAGCCGAAGGCAGACGCTTAACCGCTGTGCCACCCAGGCGCCCCTCTTCAACTATCTCTTGACAGACTTGCTAATTTACATTTGGGGAATTTTTCCCCAGTTAATCATTATTACTGATGCTTCCGCAAGTTTAGGATTTTTTTTTTCAGGCATTGATTTCTCTGAACGCGCTAGGGGATAAAACAGCATGCAAAATTATTTTGCTTATGCACTATATGTTCTTTTTAATAGGACTAATGTTTCAAGCCAAACTCCCTCTGCCAAAAGAAGTTTGGGATTTCTTCCTCAGCCTGCTCCTCTTTCTGTTAAAAAACTAAGGTGTAACCAGGATTACACTGGCTGGAACAAACCAAGAGTGCCCCTTTCCTCTCACCAACAGCAGCAACTGCAGGGGTAGGTAAATTCTTTATACTTTGCTTTCTTTTTATGAAGTCATTAACTGAAGTATATTTTGCTTGATGTCAAAAAAATGATGAAAGGAGTCCTACTAATTACAGTTCTCAAATATGTACTCACTTATTAAAGATTTATCACATGCATAAATAATGGTAACTCCATTATCCAGTCTCCAGTTTTTGAACTTTGGAAAAAATGCATGTATATAACATACTAATCAGAAAGTAGAAAATGCGTAGTCTCCAATCACATACACTTCATCATACTCCTGAGATACTTCAACAGTGTTTTATGTATATCCTCCCCATCCCCTTCATGGTTGTATTTTTATTAAACACATAAAAAAGAGATCATAGTGTAATAACTATAGTAAAAATAGTAGCAGTCTTACCTAAAGTGTTTATGTTGAATACTGTGTGTTAAGTGTTTAGATTTTTTTTTCTTTAAATCCTCACAGGCCCTCTGTGAGCTAGATGTATGAAAAAACTGCTTTTACAAATGAAGTAACCAAGGCTTTAGAGAAGTTAATTAACTTTCTCAAGGTGATATAGTCAGTGGTACAGCAGTAGTAAATCTAGTCGGACTCCACTTGCATTCTTTTTTTTTTTTTTTTAAGATTTTTATTTATTTATTTATTTATTTTGATAGAGAGAGAGGGCATGCACGACCGCTGGGTTGAGCAAAGGGAAAGGGAGAGAGAGAATCTCAAACAGACTCCATGCTGAGTGCAGAGCCTGACACAGGGCTCGATCTCATGACCCTGAGGTTGTGATCTGAGCCGAAACCAAGAGCTGGATGCTCAACCAGCTGAGGCACACAGGCTCCCCTCCACTTGCATTCTTAACCGCTGTGCTCTATTATCTGTTCCCTGATTTTTTCACTCTACATTGATCATGGGCTTCCCCATATATTAATACATAACCTTCAACCATGTTAGTATGCATTTAGATTTCCCTTTTTTCCCATTACAATTCAGGCTAGAATGAACATTCTCATATACATACCTTTTTAAAATTTATTGGAAGTTTTCTATAGGATAAATTCTTGGACGTGTATTTTCGTTAAGATTAAAAGAAGGCGCTTTGAAATGTTTTATCACTATTACCAAATTGCTCTCCTCAAACTACCAACTTGTTTTCAGTGTCACTCAAATTACTGTTTTTGTACCAGCTTTAAGGTTATCTTTTTACTTGAATAAGTGGCCTCTCCCAGTTTGGCTTATCCATTGTAATATATGCGCTTCATGTCTTAGCAGATAATAACATAAAACTTGCAGTGAAGGTATTTCACTTTCTTCTCTGCTTACCTGTTCCTTTTCTCTGAACCTTTTTTTTTTTTAAGAGAGACTAAGTGCATGCACGTGCAACTAGTGCAACTAGTGGGGAGAGGTAGAGAGAGAATCATAAGCAGGCTCCATGCCCAGCACAAAGCCTGATGTGAGGCTCAATCACACAACCCTGGGGTTATCATCTGAGCAGAAATTAAGAGTCAGATGCTTAACTGACTGAGCCACCCAGGTGCCCCAATAGACAAAATGTTTAAATAAACTGCAGGGAGAAAAACAGTTGTAAAATAATAGCTGAAGATCATCAGTACTCCACTTTCAATAATGGATAGAACATATAGACAGAAAAATCAGTAAGAAAATATAGGATTTGACCAACACTAAACTGCCTAGATCTTATGGATATATATAAAACACTCCACCCAACAACAACATAATACACTTTCTCAAATGCACATGAAACATTCTGTAGGAGAGACCATACGTTAGGCCACAAAGTCAGTCTCAGTTTTAAAGGTTCGAAATCATCTGAAGTATCTGAACAGTAGAATGAGGCTGGAAATCAGTTATAGATGGAAAACTGGAAATATGTAGAAATTAAGTAACACACTCTTAACCAGTGAAGTCAAAGAAGAAATCACAAGGGAAATTTAAAAATACGTAGAGATGAATGAAGCTCTAGCGGCATACCAAAATTGGTGGGATGCAGTAAAAGCAGTGCTCAGAGGGAAATTTATAGCAGGAAACACCTACATTAAAAAAGAAATGTTGGTGAGGCTCTGAAGAAGTTAGAACCCTTGGACTTTGCTGGTGGGAACCGTGCAGCTGCTATGGAAAACAGTGTAGCAATTCCTCGAAGAATTAAAAGTAGAATTACCATATGATCCAGCAAGTCTGTTTCTGGGTATATATCCAGAAGAATTGAGAGCAGTGACTTGAACAGATACTTATACACCTATGCTCACCTAAAGGTGAGAGCAACCCAAGAATCCAATGAATGAGTAGATAAACCAAATGTATTTTATACATATAATGGAATACTGGTTAGCTTTAAATAGGAAAGAAATTCTGACACATGCTACAATGTGGATGAACCTTGAAGGCATGTCAGGTGAAATAAGCTTGTCACTGAAGGACAGATACTGTATGACTTCACTTATATGAATTACCTAGAATAGTCAGATTCATTAGAGTCCAAAAGTAGAATGGTGATTGCCAAGGAGAGGGCAATAGAGAATTATTGTTAAATGGATACAGTTTCAGTTCCAGAAAATGAAAAAATTCTGGAGGTTGATCGTGGTGACAGTTGTACAACCTTGTGAATGTACTTAATGCATCTGAAACTGTGCACCTTAAAATGGTTAAATAATGGAGCGCCTGGCTGCCTCATTCGGTAGGACATGCATGTGACTCGTGATCTCTGGGTCGTGAGTTTGAGCCCTACATTCAGCATAGAGTCTTCTTAAAATTTTTTTTATAAAAATGGTTAAATGGTAAATTTAATGTGTATTTTATGATTTTTAAAAAATGACCTCAAATCAGTAACCTAACTTTACACCTTCAGGAAGTAGAACAAGAAGAGCAAACTAAACCCAAAAGCTAGCAGAAGGAAGAGTAGAGAAGAGATGAATAAGAGACTAGAAATACAGGAGAAATACAAAAGCAACAAAACCAAAAGTTGATTCTTTGAAAAGATCAACAAAATCAAAAAACCTTTATCTAAACTGGTAAAAAGAGAAGACTCACATAACTAAAATCAGAAGCACAAGTAAATATATTACTACCAACCTTACCAACATAAAAAAGATTTTAAGACAATACTGTGATTTCACCACCAAATTAGATAACTAGATGAAATGGGCAGATTTCTAGAAACAAGGGAGAATTGTGCAGCTCTGAAAAAGAAAGTGTAAAAAGTTGAAGAAGGTACGTGAACTCGAAGCCAAAATGAGATACCACTTTACACCCACTAAGGTGACTGTAATTTTAAAAAAGAAACCTGAAAATAACAAAGTATGTGTTAAGTTAAAAAAAACAAGTCACTAAAGAATATACAGTGTATAGCAATCTATCTTTTGTTTTTACAAAAAAAGAAATAAGAAAATATACATTTGCTTACATGTATACATGAAGTATTTCAAATATATAAAATGGAATATGTAAAACGTAATGTGTTTAATATTTTGTTTTATTTAAATTAGAATGTAATACACAGTATTTATATCTAAAATTTATTACATAAAATATATAGATACTTCACTTTTTATATTTTAAGTTGCTGTGTCTTCAAGTTCACTGGTATTTTCTTCAGTGTCTAATCTGGTAATCTCATTCAATAGTATTTTCATCTATTGCGTTTTCCATCTCTAAAATTAATTTGGAGCTCTTTTATATCTTCTGTTTCTTTCCTCTTAAGTTTATTTTTTTTCTTTGCACCTGTGATCACATGAAACATATTTATAATAGCTGTTTTAATATCTGCAATTGGGTTTGATTATTCTTGAGACCTGTGTTTAAGCTCTTTGGTGTCAAATCTAGAATGGACTTTATTCTAAGGCTAATTCCTTTTCTAAAGCATGGCTCCTCTGGGGTTTCTAGTAATGTCCTATGAGTTCACCTAGGTCTCTCCACTCTGGTGGGAACTTAAACAATCTTGGGTCCTGCATGAGCTCTGGGAATTATTCTGCTAAAATCTTGCCTCGTGGGGCGCCTGGGTGGCACAGCGGTTAAGCATCTGCCTTCGGCTCAGGGCGTGATCTTGGCGTTATGGGATCGAGCCCCACATCAGGCTCCTCTGCTTTGAGCCTGCGTCTTCCTCTCCCACTCCCCCTACTTGTGTTCCCTCTTGCTGGCTGTCTCTATCTCTGTCAAATAAGTAAGTAAATAAATAAATAAATAAATAAATAAATAAAATCTTTAAAAAATAAAATCTTGCCTTGTGTCATGGGGTTTTACCCTAAGCATGCGCAGGTTGGTATTCAGCCAAATACTCAACAGACCATGCATATTTCTGGAGTTCTTCCTTTGCACAGCTCCCTCTCAGGTGCTCTGTCCCAGAAATCTTAGCAGCCTCAGCCTATCAAACTCCAGTTTCTTTCAACTCAATTCAGCATGATTTCTGGGCTCTGGGTACCCCGCCCTGGACTGCAGTTTGCAAATTACCTGTAGCCAGAAACCCTGCATAATGGATGGTACTCACACAGTTTGTTTCCCTTCTCTTAAGGATCACAGTCTTGCACTGCCTGTTGTCCAATATTTTGTCCATTGTTTTTTTCATTATCCGTGGTAGTAGGATAATTCCAGACCCTGATACTTTCTCGTAGTCTGAAGTGGAAGCTCTCCAGGGTATTCAAAGTTGACATCACCAGTGATCAGCACGGGAATATCATGTACCTCTGAATGTGATACCCTGGAAAGGACACGGTATCACTATGTGTCACTATGTGCTTTTCCAGCCTGAGCTGAATCTTGTCATAAAGAAATAGCAAACCCAACATGAGAAACAATCCATTAACCAATAGTGGTGGGGGTGGCGGAGGTTGTATTCTTCACAGATGTCAATGTATGTTAGATAAGAGCATATCAACATCAAATTTTATAATGCTGGTAACTCTGCTTTGATTGTATAAGAGAATCTTCTTGTTCTTGTGAAATACACCCTGAAGTATCTAGGGCTGAATGGTTATGATCTATGTAACTTACTCTCACATGGTTCAGGAGAAATACAGGGAGAGGTGCATTAAATTGTAAAGCATATAGTACAAAAGATTAACGGTGAATATGGATAAAGAATATATTCTTGTGCAACTTTTTGAGAGTTTGGGAATATTTTCAAATAAAAGTTTTTTAAAAATACGTGCTTTAGAAAAATGTTTGGCAATGCCCATTTAACCTAAATACATATATCCTGTGACCCAGCAGTTCTACTTCTGGGCATATACCTAAGAGAAATGAATTAAGTTATATCTCAATGAAAAAATTAAAATTATAAATAAGAACAAATAGCTCTTTGGATAAGTCCCCAGTTATTTTTAGCATTCATTTGAAAATGTATAATTTTCCTTGTTATAATCTTATAATGCAGTGGTTCTCAAAGTATGGTCCCCAGACCAACAGCATGAGCATCAACTGGAATCCTGCTAGAAATGCACAGTTCTGCACTCTCTCTGACTGGATCTAAGTTTCTAGTTGGGGCCCAGCAATACGTATTTTAACAAGCCCTCCATGTGATTCTGATGGGTGCTATACTATGCTATACTAGAGAGCCCCCTACTTTAATGAACATATGTCAGGAACTACTGTTGACTTCAAAAGTACTATTTTTTTCATTTTCAGCTTCTCCAATTTGGGAAATACCTGCTATATGAATGCTATTTTACAATCTCTGTTTTCACTTCAATCATTTGCAAATGACTTGCTTAAGCAAGGTATCCCGTGGAAGAAAATTCCACTGAATGCACTTATCAGGTAATTGTTACATTCTTACTAAGTAACCTTTTACCTTATTGATTATAGAGTAGCAGAGTTTTAGACACTTAAAGTTTTATGTGACATTGTTAACAGTCTTTAAAATATCATGCTAACCAGACTTTTGTAAAACGTCACTAAACTTGTCTCTTGTTTTAACAGACGCTTTGCACACTTGCTTGTTAAAAAAGATATCTGTAATTCAGAGACCAAAAAAGATTTACTCAAGAAGGTTAAAAATGCCATTTCAGCTACAGCAGAGAGATTCTCTGGTTATATGCAGAATGTGAGTACTAATTGTTTTTAAACATTTTAGAGATAAGGAAAATTGAAAAAATTGATTTCAGTGTATTATCTAATTTCTATTTTAAAATGAGATTGTGTGCATGTGTTCATCACAAGTGGAAAAACCTGAGGACTTACAGTAGGGTTTAATATGACTCTTCTGTGTATTTTATCATATTTGAAAAATACAGATATCATTTGTCATTATAGGAATTTGGGCTATTTTTTAGCTATAAAGGCTTTTCTAGAAAAAATACTTTATCTTAAAGGAGTGATTCATTTATTCATTCATTCTAATCCAACTGGTAGTTAAAAATATAAAATCTGTCGTTCTTTTTTTTTTTTTTAATTTTTCTTTAAATTCAATTTAGTTAACATAGTGTTGTATATGTAATAACACACTATATGTTGTATGTGTAATACAGCATACAACACTATACGATAATATAGTGCATTATTTGTTTCAGAGGTAGAATTTAGTGATTCATCAGTTGCAATGTCATTTGTTCTTATTCACAAAATATGTACCCCAAAATCGTTAGAGTAAATCTGACCTTTTTCACATACGGTACTGACCTCCGAGTGCGTTAGTTGTATAAATCACAATGTTAGCAAGCTATCATTGTGATAGGAAAGGTTTTGATCGTATCATTAAAGATATTGTGCCTTCTTAGGATGCTCATGAATTTTTAAGTCAGTGCTTAGACCAGCTGAAAGAGGACATGGAAAAGTTAAATAAAACTTGGAAGACTGAACCTGTTCCCGGAGAAGAAAATTCTTCAGATATTTCGGCCACCAGGGTGTACACTTGCCCTGTTATTACTAACTTGGAGTTTGAGGTTCAGCACTCCATCATCTGTAAAGCGTAAGTAGCGTCTAAGAAGACTCTGTGCCCTTTTAATTCTTCATGGCAAATGATTAAAATTCTTCTAGAAGGTTTTAATTCTTACCTTCCTTTCTATGTCATAAGGACACATAAATGCATAGATTCTACCAAACATCTCTTTTCAATATCTTTATCTTCTATAAAAATGCTTTGTAGGGTGAGAACTAAGGAGAAGCTATTTTGTCATGTGCTGTAGTGCTGACTAAACAATTTTGATCTATAAGTTTGTTTTTGTGGGTTTTTCTTTTAATTTCTATGTGGAATATCGAGTACTTTGGGAATACTTGATGTTTTTTTTCTTTTTCCCTGAAAAGACTCTCTCCTAGTGCTTATTTTATTAAACCAAATTGTCTTTATTAAAAATGGGGTTTTTGGGGGGCGCCTGGGTAGCGCAGTCTAGTTAGGCGTCTGCCTTCGGCTCAGGGCGTGATCCCGGCGTTCCGGGATCGAGTCCCACATCGGGCTCCTCCGCTGGGAGCCTGCTTCTTCCTCTCCTACTCCCCTGCTGTGTTCCCTCTCTCGTTGGCTGTCACTCTGTCACGTAAATAAATAAAATCTTAAAAAAAAAAAGGGGTTTTTTTTACAGTAATTTGAATTGTTTTTAATTTTTGCAGTGCTTTTTAACCATGTTTATATTGATTATTCAGACTGACTTTCTGCATTTAGTTAATTTCCATGCTCATTACCAAGACTTCTAAACCATGCACTTCACATGAAAACGTTCTATTTTGATTAATTTTTCAGTTATCAGTAGTACATCTCTGAATATTTTTTCAGAGAGAGTGGATTTCTTCTGTATAAGTAAGAATTGTGTTGCTTTCACAGAAGAGTTAATACAGGATTATTGAATCAGACGTAGCCTTTCCCCCTGAATAATATCTTATGTTTACTGTCCCATCGTGTTTTCTTACTCTGTGCCTTTTGGGAGAAACCCGATTTTGTGGGTAATGTTTTTCTTCCTGAAAATCTGTGGTATTCCTTACTTTTGAAATCCACATTTTCACAAGTTTGCATCTAAGCATTTTGTTTAATTTTACCTTTAACATGATGGAGCTTTCTCATCTGAAAGATTTGGGATTTTCTTCCGCTCAAGACAACTGTTCTCTAAATATTACTTCCCTTCCATTTGTTTTGAAATTTTCTTTAGAAATACTCAAAACCCATATATTGGCTATCCATTCTGTCTTCCATTTCTGTTTTTCTTAGAAAAATTTCTCTCCCACTATAACATTCTAATAATTGTGACTAGAATTTTGAGCATTCAAATGGACACTAGAAAGATAGCTTTGTAGCTCTAGTGTGTGTGACATTTCTTGTCTTCATAATTTCTTCAGTCTTTTGTTTCCCCAGTGGATAAATTGTTTTTACAAGAAAAAGTCCAGGTCTTATAATATAGGCCAGCTCCTTGTAAAAGCTGGAGAGCCCATCAGCAGTTAATAAAATGGTAGCCAGTTACCTTTTCCTTTTCCTCTAACATACTGTCCCAACAAATTTGTTCAAGTTAGGGAGAGAAGCAAAGTTTTAATTGTTGTTATTTAATTGAGAGGCTGCCAACCAAATTTATTTTGGTAGGAAAATTTCAATGGCCTCTGATAGAAATGGCTACAGGCAGTGCAAGAAGAAAGAAGGCCATATCAAAGTAGTGGCTGCTGTCCTGTGCCAACAGCATCAGTCAGGCCCTCCACTCCTGCAGCACCCAGATGTTGGGTGGACATTTGAGGTGTGTGCGCCATGCATGAAGTGGCACGTCTCATGGGATGTTAGATACACCAGTTGGGTAGGCTGAGCAGTGGCCCAAGGGTGTGGAAAGTCTGGGAGGCCTCAAGGCTCTATGAGGCCACAGCAGCAGTGGTACAACTATCTCCTTAAACGCCTTGCTTTAGTTGATTTATTAGCAATTTTCTCTAAGACAGTTGCTTAAACACAAAATGGTTTTTGGCTCAAGGAAGATTGCAGACACCTCAAATTGTAATTTTCATTGTTTAGCCTCTGTCCTAGCTCACTGTGGGTTAGTTTGGCCAATTTGCCAAATGTACTTATTTTTCTTAAACTGTTGTAGTTTAAATGGGCTTGTTTCCAATTACATTATAAGGTATCTCAGTATAGTAAGATATTATCGAATATGAAGAATTTTCCATTCAAAGAACTTTAATTATCTAAAACTAAGTATTCTCCATAAAACCTTCTGCAGTCTTCCCTGTCTCAGTAATAACAGTTCCATACTTAGAGTTTATCAGCCCCAAAACTCTTCTCTTTATCTAGCATCCCTACATCTCATATGTTAGGAAATCCTCTCAGCTCTTCCTTCAGCGTATATCCAGGATCTGACCTCTTGCCACCATTATGATCAAACCCACTATCATCTCGTGCCTGGATTGTTGGAATACCTTCTAAACTGGTCTCTGTTTCTATCCCGTCTCTCTCGAGGTTTTTGTAAACACATTAGCGAAAGTGATCCATTTACAGTGGAAGGTAGTTCATGTTAGCCTTCTCCTCATAACCTATAAAAGCTGAAGTTCTTACTGTCATGTGCAAAATCCCATATGATCTGTTCTTCAGCAGCCCCTCTTCCCCCAGTTAACTCGGTCTTCACCTCCTACCGCTCTTTCCACTTCCTCATTCTGTTCCTATCAAATTAGCTTCCTTGCTTTATATTTTTTAAAAATGCCGGATCCTGGTACCTAAGGGCCTTTTTCACTTACTGTTCCCTTTATCTCAAATTCTCTTTCCCCATATTCCCCTCCATATCTTTATGGAAAAGCCACTTGCTCGGTAAGGCATTTTCTAGGCATTTACCCTATTTAAATTCCAACCATCTACTCTGATCTTTCACTACCTCCCCCCCTTAGCACTTATCACTATCACTTTAACATACCATACATATTACTTAAATGTTTTTTATTGTCTCTTTCCTCCAGTATAGCTTTGTGCAGGGAGGTATTTTATCTTGGGTTGGTTCATTGCTATAATCCCAATGCTACTAGAACAGTTTCTGGCATATAGGAGGCGTGTTTAGTGATGCCTAAGAAATTGCCCAAATTTATCAGCTTAAAACAATATTTATGAACTCAGTTCCGTAGGTCAGAATTCTAGGCAGGGTGTGGCCAAGTTCTCTGCTCACAGTATCAGAAGACTGAAATCAAGGTATTGCTTGTTCTCATCTGGATCCCCTTCTACACTCATTAAAGTTGTGGGCAGAGGGGCGCCTGTGTGGCTCAGTCGTTAAGCCTCTGCCTTCGGCTCAGGGCGTGATCCTAGAGTACTGGGATTGAGCCCCACATCAGGCTCCTCTGCTGGGAGCCTGCTTCTTCCTTTCCCACTCCCCCTGCCTGTGTTCCCTCTCTCGCTGGCTATCTCTATCAAATAACTAAATAAAATCTTAAAAAAAAAAATGTTGTGGGCAGAATGTAGTTCCTTATGATTGCAGTACTGAAGTCCCCATTTTCTTGCTGGCTGTTAGCTGCAACTACTCATTTCCTAGGTAGTATCATGCTGTGTGGCTTCCATAGGCAGTTCACAGCAGTGCTGTTTGTTTTCTTTCAGGTTAGCAGTACGTGTCTGACTTTGAATCCCTGACTTCCTCTGTTTGAGACCTCTAGGCCCAGATTTAAAGAGCTCAAGTGATTAAGTCTGACCCACTCAGATAATCTCCTTTTTATCAACTCAACATTAAGATTAGTAACATTAATCATATCTGCAAAATCGCTCTGTCGTGTAAAGTAACATCCTCATGGGAGTGAAAGCTCATCGTGGTCACAAGTTCTTCTAAAGGGGATGGAATTATACAGAAGGCAAGGGTCATCTTAGAATTCTGCCTGTTAGATAGAGGCGCTCAAATATTTGTTGAATGAAGAATATATTTTTATGGTCTCCAGTCTTCAACTGTGGCAGTAGAGAACTGGGGCAGGAGATTGAATATTACTAAAAATGCTGCTGTGCTATGCTATGCCCAGAGAAGGAAAAACATCAACTAAAGCTATTTAAAAGAAGTGAATTTGCTTCCAGATAAATACAGTGTTCTGATCTCCAAGCCCATTTTAAAAAATTGTACAGAAATATATCCAGTGATCAAACAGTTCTTTTTTTTTTTTTTAAAGATTTTATTTATTTATTTGATAGAGAGAGCCAGCGAGAGAGGGAACACAATCAGGGGGAGTGGGAGAGGAAGAAGCAGGCTCCCAGCGGAGGAGCCCAATGCGGGGCTAGATCCCAGAATTCTGGGATCATGCCCTGAGCCAAAGGCAGATGCTTAACGACTGAGCCACCCAGGTGCCGCAGTGATCAAACAGTTGTAACAGAAGTTCACCAAAACACCTAGAAAAAAATTTTTAAGATTATTTTATTTTAGAGAAAGAGCATCCATGGGGAGAGGCAGAGGGAGAGGGCAGACTCTGTGCTAATCATGGAGCCTGATGTGGGGATCTCACGACCCTGAGATATGACCTAAACTGAAACCAAGAGTTGGATGCTTAACCAAATGAGCCACCCAGGTGCCCCAAGAACACATAGGATTTTTATTTTATATTATTTTCAGTTCAAAAAGGTATTTTTATTATTAAAGCATGGGGACAGGACCTGTGGGTAGAAAGAGTTGCTGAACACATAGAATTTTTAAAGCAGCATTGTTTGTGTAGTCAAAAACTGGAAACAATCCAAATGTCCATCAGTAGTAATATAGATAAATTGTGGCATGCTCAAAACAGGTTAATGTGAGCCAGCAATGAAGATGGGCTGTCACCACATGTAGCAAGCATGTTTGAATCTCACAATCATGTCGAACAAAAGAAACTAAAGAAAACATACTGTATGGTTCCATTTATGTAAGGTTCAGAAACAGGCAATACTTACCCTGTTGTGTTAGAAGTCAACATAATAGTTACCTTTTGGGAGAAAGGGGTAGTAATTGGAAAGGGACATGTGAGAGGGCTCTTAGGGAGCCCATAATGTTTTATTTTTTTATTTGAGTGGTGTTAACTGATAATTCATGAAACTGTGCAACTTTGATTCACTTTTCTATGTGTATGTTGTACTTCAGTGTTTTTAACCTTTGGGGCTTTTTAAAAAAAATAAAATTTAGCATTCTGATAAAGTACTTCTACATACTTGTAGTTGAGGTTTTACCTATATTGATTTGATAAGGGTAAAATACTCATTAGAAAAGTCTTACATGTTGTATATTGCTTATCAACCAAGACTAGTCTTTGTCAGTACCTGCTAAGTTCTGTGCAGGAACAGTGTTTCTGAAGTATATTTGTATTTATTTTGTATTGCACAGTTAGACTTCTAAATGCTTCCATTTGTCGTCTTCTATTCTTACAGATGTGGAGAGGTTATTCCCAAAAGAGAACAGTTTAATGACCTCTCCATTGACCTTCCTCGAAGGAAAAAGCCACTCCCTCCTCGTTCAATTCAAGATTCTCTTGATCTTTTCTTTAGGGTAAGTATATCTTTTGGTATTTTCACATAACTAAGTTTTATATGTCATAGTAATTGTATTTGAAATGGTTTCTTTAAGGCAGAGTTTTAACAAAATTACATGAAGGAAAAACAAATGAGAAATACTTATAAATAACATTTAATTTTAAAAGCTTGATAAATCTAATTGTTAACTCATCAGAGATGACTATTAATTGGTTAAGTGGATCATACGTTTAACTCAATAGCAGGTGTTTTAACCTTAGAAGCAGTTGTTAGTAAACAAACACTAACTTGAAGTGTGTGTTAAAATTTGGTAGTGTTGGTAAAAATTGGAGATACTATATAAGTTTGTATCTAACAGCTGAGGAATGAAAAAATACTCTTTGCTTTTCCTTAGGTTATAATAACGTGTTAGAAACAAAAGGGAAGAGTCATGTTTATCCAAAGCTGTAGATAAATATGTTTTCTGTGATATACTGTTACAGATATTCGGCAAGTTTTAGGGGTATAATTGGACCTCTTATGTAGCAGTCCTTACAACTGATGGAAATTTGCCAGGATCACCCTTTGTCTCTTTAATAGTGGTTCTTGTTTTGTTGTAGCAAATGGGCAGGGTTGTCTTACTAAGGTTAAAAAAAAATTCTGTTCTTTAAATGATGAACGTTCAGCTCCACCCAAAGATAAATACTCTGCTTTTCTTTTTGTTTTATCATTCCTTACTATTCCTGTTATTATCATAGAATTTGAAGCTTTTCCTGTGTATCTTTACCCCCATTTTTTAAGGATTTCTTGTTTCAGTTTTCTCTAGGTAATGATATCCACCCCAAACTTTGGTCCTTTTAGAGCAGTTGTTCTTAGTGGGCTGTCACCAGAAGATTGAGTTCCATTATAAGAAAGGGGTAGAGTTACAGCTAACAGACCAGGAACTCCGCCTAACCTGCAGGTGATCTTATCTCTGCTCTGGCCGAATGTTAAACTCTGGATGTACTCTTGGCAGGGGTTCTTGTGCATCCACGGGGAAAAGGTTGAGAATCTGCTACTGTAGAGTCTAGCTGCTGTCATAAATTGAGATGTTTCCATGGTAAAAGAGGAAATTAGGAATTCTGAAATAGGATGTGATATTATAAGATACCTATTTTGAGGATTAGGGCTTAATTTAGTAAGGCATATGACTCGACACAAAATTTAAACTGGTCGGAGTTGTCATTGCACTGAACTAGTGTAACTAGAAAAGAGTATTAATGTTTAATGGGGTAATGCTGATTCAACTTCATGCTTCTTTATTTTTGCCTCTTGTCTTTTTACAGGCAGAAGAACTTGAGTATTCCTGTGAGAAGTGTGGTGGGAAGTGTGCTCTTGTCAGGCACAAATTTAACAGGCTACCCAGGTAAAATGAATTGCTCTTCAGTTTTTCTTCTTAAAGTACTTACAGATATTACTGGATAAGTGAGGCTCACTAGAATGGATTGGTAAAGCAAAGCTGAGATGGGGGAGGGTAGAGGATGGGAGGTTAGGATGCTCTTGCATAAGAAGGGAAGATTTGAAATGCTGAGGAAGAGAAGTCACTTGAGAGTCCCCGGAAGATGGCAACAAGATGATGTGGCTAGTGAGACTTTAGAACAATGGTAGGGACTAGGTAGTAGATTTTTAATTTGGTAATGTATGGCAATTCAGTTACAATTTGCAGTTTGATTATGTGCTAGTCTCCTCCTCTTCTCCCAAACCTTCAGTAAAAATCTGCCAAAACACATACACGTGTGAGCATGAAAATAAAACAAGAAGAGTAATATTCTGCAGGGTGTTTTTGCATTCCTTTATTCAAAGGATCATGTAAGTTAGTAAGTTTCGTATAATCAGAACAGTTGAGAATTAGGAATAAAATTAACTTATATTAGCTCTGTGTACACATACATAAAACCAAACTAGTTAGACAAAGTATGATGTGATTATAGTGCAGCTTTTAGTTCTTTCCAAGAATAGATCTCAACCACAAACAAGGTTGTTATTATTAAGTATTTATGTGGCACTTTGCCTGTAGAGTGCTTTACTTTCTTTTATTAGCTTCACTTTTCTGTAAGTGTAGAGTTTCTGGAACCTAGCCCCTAGAGACTAGTTCTTTTACATTCCATAATCTCCTTTCTAGAAAATGAATTTCTTTTAAAGAAATAACTTTCTGAATTATAGCAGTATCATTATGTTGACCATTTCTTACTCAAGAGACTTATTCTTTCCTATTGGTGAGTGTTTTGAGGCAGGGGGTGGAGAGAAACCTTAAGGCAAAGGATTGATTGTTACCAGCTGTCATTAACTAAGGAAAACATGCACAATTTGAAATACTTGTTTGACCTGGCAAGCTGAGTGTCTTTTCCCTTTTCCAGTATCTAGCTATTTGTTCTTTTAGTGGGAAAAAAATCCTGAGGGGAATTTTTTTTCCTTGGTTTTCTCTTTTTTCTAGTAGGTCACTTGCGTTATAGGTTAATTTATTCCAAACTTTAGAAGCCTTTGTATAATAAATCCTGATTATCAGACTTGCTCTGTTTTTGTGAATTTCAGTATTAAAGCCAGTTTACTTTTATTCTTGAAGGGCCTGGTATCTTTATCAAATACGTTCAGTTTTAGTCCTGTTCAGTTTTAGTCCACCTCATCTTTGTAGATAAGATAAGTGATTTTGACTGTCATCTATCTGTTTCATATTACTTTTTACTTTGGTAGGATTATTTGGAAATTTAGTCAAAATATTTGACATTAGTTTTAATCTCTTCATACCATTTGGATCCTTGTGTTCTCTCAAGTTGTGAATTTGAAAATTATGAGTTCTAGCATATTTTTTTTAATTTTTTTATTTTTTTTTTAAAGATTTTATTTATTTATTCGACAGAGATAGAGACAGCCAGCGAGAGAGGGAACACAAGCAGGGGGAGTGGGAGAGGAAGAAGCAGGCTCATAGCGGAGGAGCCCGATGTGGGGCTCGATCCCCTAACGCCGGGATCACGCCCTGAGCCGAAGGCAGACGCTTAACCGCTGTGCCACCCAGGCGTCCCTCTAGCATATTTTTTAAAGAGAAATATAGTCAGTAACTTTAATTTACACTTTTTTTTTGGTTTGTGGCTTCTGTGATAAAGATATGTACGGTAAGAAAGGAAACAGTTTTCCATAAAGCAGGCATTATTTTGCTTAGAATTGAGGTTTATTCCCATAAGAGTTCTGAAATTCCAATTTTAAAGTGTTCTTGTGGGCTGTGAAATATATTTAGTCCATCAAGCAGAGATTATGGTCTGTATCAGAGGTGAGAAGGTTGGCACAATAGTAACTAAAAAGAAGTGTTTCTACAGAGCTGAAAGCCTTTTCAGACCCACAAACCAGATTTGGCATGTAAATTTTGTAGAACTTTTTGTAAGCGGAGAAAACTTTCCTGTTTCTTTCGTAGCTTTCTCCAGAGAAAGTGCTACACATTGAAATAAGATTAGCTCTTGTCATGGGCACCTGAGTGGCTCAGTCAGTTAAGTGTCCGACTTGATCTCAGCTCAGGTCTTGATTACAGGGTTATGAGTTCAGGCCCTTTGTTGGGCTCTACACTGGGCATGGAGCCTACTTAAAAATAGTTCTTGTAAAAAATCATCTTGAAAAAATTAATGTTCACCATCAAACCTATTGTAAACTATATAACATTGAAGTAAATAATTTAAGGATTTAACCCAATACCAACATTTTATTTTATTTACTTTTTAATTTTTAAAAAATATTTATTTAGGGGCGCCTGGGTGGCTCAGTCGTTAAGCATGTGCCTTCAGCTCAGGGCATGATCCTGACGTTCTGGGATCGAGCCCCACGTCAGGCTCTTCTGCTGGGAGCCTGCTTCTTCCTCTCCCACTTCCCCTGCTTGTGTTCCCTCTCTCGCTGGCTGGCTCTCTCTCTCTGTCGAATGAATAAGTAAAAATCCTTTTTAAAAAAATTATTTATTTATTTTAGAGAGAGAATGGGGGGAGGGGGTGCAGAGGGAGAAAGAATCTCTAAGCAGAGTCCATGCTGAGTATGGAGCCCGACTCGGAGCTCAGTCTCATGACTCTGAGATCACAACCTGAGCCAAAACCAAGTCAGACACTCAGCCAACTGTGTCACCCAGCTGTCCCCCAATACCAACATTTTAAAATAAAATGTGTTTTATTTGATGTATTTTTTTTCTGCTAACATTGTAAATATTTTACCCAAACTTCATTTATCCACCCAATGCCCATGTTTTATTTTTATTTATATTCTTAGTACCTAGCACAATGCCTCGCACATGGCAGGTATTCGGTAAACTTTGAACGATCTTTAGCCAAAAGTATTCTTTAAGTCAAAAGCTGTCTAACATGGTTAGTTACGGTGATCTCTTTTCACCGGTAAGAGAGCTAGCTCTGTTATGTGTGAACTAGTAATGTCATCTCCTGTTTTTCAGGATCCTCATTCTTCATTTGAAACGATACAGCTTCAATGTCACTCTCTCACTTAACAACAAGATTGGGCAGCAAGTCATCATTCCAAGATACCTGACCCTGTCCTCTCATTGCACTGAAAATACAAAACCACCCTTCACCCTTGGTTGGAATGCACATATGGCAATGTAAGTCCTTGAGAGAGAATTTCTTTACCTTCCCTTTTCAAGTAGAAGGGCTTTGGTATCTGATCAAAATAATGACTGAACTAGATAACATGACTCCCAGGTAAAATCAGACCAAGAAGGAGATTTTAATTTTGCTCTATTTTGGAATTTTGTGTCAAATTACTGCCTGATGGAGGTAATTAAATAAAATGCTTAAACAAAATTTTTCTGATACATTAATTGCCTTTCATAGTAAGTTACCTTTTTAGAGAGTGCTGTTACTCTTTTAGATCACTAGAAGACAAGTTTGATACATTTTGGGAATATAAATCAAATTTGCTTATTCATAAGAGTCACCGGAACGCTAAAAAATACCAATTCCTGTGTTCTTTCCCTAGCAGTTCTGTTTAGTAGATCTGAGATAGGGTTTGAGAATTAATATTTTTTAAAATGCCTTTCTGACTCTTTGGGATATGCAAGTTTGAGAAACAGTATACTAAATTTTATCTAGTGCCCCAAAAATTGTATCTTTTTTTTTCTTTTTTTTTTTTAAGATTTTATTTATTTATTTATTTGACAGAGATAGAGACAGCCAGTGAGAGAGGGAACACAAGCAGGGGGAGTGGGAGAGGAAGAAGCAGGCCCCCTGCGGGGGAGCCTGATGTGGGGCTTGATCCCAGAACGCCGGGATCACGTCCTGAACTGAAGGCAGACGCTTAACGACTGAGCCACCCAGGCGCCCCCCAAAAATTGTATCTTTGTAAACGTATTATCACCGATGTGAGTGAAGAACTTCGGTGGCTCCTAGAAATTTTTCCATGATAAAAGAAGTAACCTTTACTTTTGATTTTGCATCATCGTGTATACTGGGAAAACCTTAGGACTTCTCTGAATGTTGCTCTTTCTTGCATTACTTTTGTTGCATTACCTTGGAGCCATGTATTGTAGTTCTTTTTTGTACTTGAACTCTAATTTAGTAGAATCATTAAGTTCTCCAACTTTAGAAGTGAAAAAGATCTTAGAGATTTTGTCTAAATTTTTAGTTTTACAGAAAAGATTCAAGGAGAGTAAGTGATTTTGTTAAGGTCATGCAGTTAATAGCTGGAAGAGCCAGGTCTCTTGGCTACAGTAGAGTAAGTAGACCTTTCAGAAAGTGAATGAACATTTGCTAACAATAATTGATGCAGTTTTATAGAATGTATTTCCCTTGGATTGATAATTGAAATATATACTACATCATGTAAGTTTACACTAAAGGACTCAGTGGGTCTACTTGTTAATAAAGATATTTTCCCAGAGTCTTAAGTGTTTCTGGGTTTTCTCTTACGGACTTTCTTCAGAATAGATGTTTTTGCTTAATGCAAACTGCCCTCTGCTGGTAGAACTGTTACTCTTTGTGGCCATCAGTGTAGGTGATTTATGATCACAGGCCTGAAACCAGGCTATATGATTCCACAATGAAATGTCTTGAAGACTTTGGACAAGTTCTTTGACCTGGTTATAGGGGAAATAATAGGATGGTGTGAACATTAAATGAGGTAATACACATAAGCTCTTACTGCAGTGTCTCATAGCCAGTAAGTCCTCAATAAATGAGAGCTACTATTATTTTATTGCTTTAAAGTAAAGAACTGAGACAGGATAATTTTTCCCAAGTTGTTCTTTTCATATCCATTACCTTTGACTTCATTTCCAATGCTGTTTATTTAGATCATTGGATCAGGAAGAGCCTACAGATGGTATTTTGTTTTCTCTTTTGGCCTCTATTGCTAGTAGAAGTATTATAATTATTTGCTTTTCAAAAGGATACATAGGAGCTATAGTACAGAATAATTAGTTTTATAAGTTAAATATATATTTTTAATAATGTAATTATATACATTATATATTTTCTAATTTTCTGATAGTTCTAGACCATTGAAAGCTTCTCAAATGGTGAATTCCTGCATCACCAGCCCTTCTACACCTTCAAAGTGAGTTATATTTCTTGTGTACCCAAAATTTGTATTTTTAAGGATTTGGCTTACCCTGATTTCCAAGATTATCCCCTTCCTTTTTCTTTGTTTTTCTTTGCATGATAACTGCTCTGTATTAGTATACTTTGTAATTTTCCTGAATCTGCTTTAAAGTATAACCTAGGGTATAACAGATCTTTAACAGTGAAGCACGTTCAGATGATCTTCTGAAAATTTTGTTTTTAAACTTCTTAAATCATCTGTTAATACGTAATATTTTCATCCTACAACTATAGAAATTGATGACAAGGGATTTTAAGGCTTGAAGGGATAAAATAACCACTGTTGGTATAAAGCACTGTTCCTCAAAAATACACATGGGGATCCCAAAATATCTTTTCACCTGTTGCTAGCCAGTCTGGGACTTCCTGTCTTAGACACTGAACTGGAGCAATTCTGAGAGGGAACAAGAAAACAAACACACAATGAAATGTAGCTATTCTACAAATGTTTTTTACTTAAGATGGAAAAGTTTGTCCAAGAAGGGAAGCAAATACTTTTTTTAATCTTAATCTCTCTCTTCTGTGATTTAACTAGAACCACAGTTCCTGATTAAACAATTTTAAATGACTTGGTTGTCATTTATCTTTAAAATTAGTTTTTCTGAAAATTTGATGTCCCAAAGTACTTTTAGAAAAGAGACACTTCTGTTGGTTAAGGGCTTTGGGGGGCTTATATAACCGTAAAATGACATTTGGGAACTGCTATTTTCTTTTCCTCCTGTTAACTATTTTTCAGTGCAATTAAAACCAGATGACTAACATGACTAGAAATCTGAAATGGTACCGATATGAATACTCTTGCCCGTTCTCAAGATACAAATGAGCAATACCACTTGGCTGCTTAGAAAGTGAGCAAGTGATGCATTTACAGGATGAATATTTTTCCTTACTACAGGCAAGCTGCCTTCTGTGAATATAGTAATTATTAATGGAATGCACTCTTTATGTACCAAATCACTGTAGTTTCAAGAAGGAGATGGTTTCATTGGGCATCATTATATTTGGCATGGTCATCTGTTCTCCAGGGTCTACTGGTATGAGAATTGGAGAGTTGGTCAATAAAAGATAATTAGGCCCTAGAAGACCTGTCATGCCGATCAAACTTAAAAGAGGCTGAGTTATGAACAAGAATACCATTGGTTCTTCTACAATGTCCTTTGTCACATTTGACCCTGGTACATTAGTAGCCAGGTGTCACCCTCCTTCCTCAAAGTATTTACATGGATAAACAAATTAATACATTCAGTTTTGCTTGGTGAGCATGAAATCAGAAATGAGGAATTAAGATGGCTAATTGGCTATTTCTAAGTTATACTAAAAACCCTTTTGAACACATAATGGGAGGCTATTCAAGTGTATAGGCTGGAGTGCAGTGATATCCTGGTTGCTCTCAGCCACAGACTATGTTTGGGCTTATCACTGACCACTTGCCTCTTTTCTTTGATCTACATTGCTATGCAGTCCTCCTGGTTTCCATTGTGGCCTCTTATTTCTTGGTGCCATCATTCTATATGTTTATTTACAGTTTTTACATTTAGATTAGTTGCATTTTTCCAATTTCCATTTTACTTTTTTTTTTAGTATAGTATATGAATTTATGTTAACCTCCATCAAAGAAAGTTCGTGCTCTTTGACCTTTCCCACTTTTTCTTTTAGTTTATTTTCAGCTCACTTGGAAGACAATGCAGTAACACCTTACTTATCTGGTATCACTAAAGAACGATATTTGATGTTCCACATATAAATTTTTACATAGCTAAAGATTGCTTTTTTAAGCATTAATCTTTAAAATGCTTAACCATTTTAGATGATTATATACTCTGTAATCTCACAGAATTCCCTGTATTCCTAACTAAAATACACTGAAGATAATTTAAATATATTTTAATGACTTAGAATCAGCATTATGAGTGTCACGTATTGCACTGTGTTTTAATATGATAATGCCGTCAGAGGCTTTTAATTCTTAGAAAATAGTTTATATTAAATGATTTTATAGTTCTTTATTGCCCTTTTTGTGGTTATTCTCTCTCATTTCCTAGCTCTCATTTCTTGATGAACTTGCTACATTATTTTATACACCATTTCCTGGGAAAGAAAGGGTCCCTGTCTAAAGTGTAAAGTGCATTGGCTTTGAAACTACTGCTTTCCTCAGAAGCCTTTTTTCTTACTTTTGAATCCCTGTGTTCTGGAGAGTTGAGGTTGCCAAAAGTCTGACCTACATATAATTGGATAAGTGGAATGTTACTGTTAATTTTAAAATACATGGATCATAATTTAAAAGATCAAAAATTAGCCCTCATGCACAATGTTGTCAAAAACATTTATTCATTGCTATGTTTGCATGCATTCAGTAGAGTACTTGGCTTTATAAAAACAAAAACTTCTTTGGGGTTTATCATTAAAAGAAAGAAGGCACAAAGTGATTGGTTTACGGATGGATTTTATTATAAGAATTGTCTAATATTCAAAGCATGGCTGTTTTGGAGTGGGGCAAAGGTAATGCTTAAATACACCTCTTTTGCTATATCTTTTTTTCTCTCTAAATCATTTTCCATATGAAAAAGTTTTTTATTTTGGTATTTATGCCAAGGGAATAACAAGGACAAATGTTTATTTATCAGACTCATATAGGTTTTTTTTTTTCTTAAATTACAGGAATTTCACCTTCAAATCCAAGAGCTCCTTGGCTTTATGCCTTGATTCAGACAGTGAGGATGAGCTAAAACGCTCTGTGGCCCTTAGCCAGAGACTTTGTGAAATGTCAGGCTGCGAACAGCAGCAGGAAGACCTGGAAAAAGTAAGTACTTTCTCATCAAAATACTTGACAAATAATTGTATAACTCTTCCTGTCCAAACAAATGCCTTTGTAACCAGCATCAGCAAACTTTTTTTTTAATTAACTTAATAAATGCAAACTTAATAAAATACACAGGGTAGATCATAAATTCATAAACTTAATGGATCTGTTGAAACACTAATTTTAAAGAGTATACTTTCTGTAACTACAAAACCACTGTTTAAAATGGATTGGGACTTTTTCTTATTGAGGTATAATTGACGTATTAGTTTCTGGTGTACAGCGTATTGATTCAGTATTTGTATGTATTGCAATAAGCTCACCACAGTAAGTCTGGTTAACATCTATTACCATACATAGTTGGCAAAAAAAATTTTTTTCTTGTGGTAAGGACTTCTAAGATCTATTCTCTTAAGCAACTTTCAAATCTGCAGTAAAATATTAACAGTAGTCTAACTAATTCTGTACATTACATCCTCATGACTTATTTATTTTACAACTGGAAGTTGGCCTGCTTTACCCATTTCTCTCTCTCTCTCACACGCACACACACAGGCTTCCACCCCTAACTACCAATAGTCTATTCCATACGTGTGTGAGCTTGGTGGGGTTTTGTTTTGTTTTGTTTTTTAGATTCCATATGTAAGCAAGATTATGTGGTATTTGTCTTTTTCTCTCTGACTTTTTTCACTTAGCATAATACCTTCAAGGTCCATCCTTGTCGCAAATGGCAAGATTTCATTTCTTTTTTTGTGTCAGAATAGTATTCTATTGTATATGTACACCACATTTTTATTTATCCATTGATGGACACTTAAGTTGTTTCCATGATTGAGACTTTAGAAATGAAAGTTGTTACAGGTAAATTGCTTTCTCCTGTTAATTTTCAGAGCTACTTTTACATATGGGTCCTGAAATAATTATTTGCTTTATTTAATACTAATTGTTAATATATGGGAGATTATAGTAAATGTTTTATATCAACAAGCCAACCAGCTAATATAGAGGTTTACATAATGAATGTGAGAAGGCGTAACTTTATCATTTTCTATCTTGACACATAATGACAGTTAATACTTTAAAGATACAAGCTTTCCTAGGAGTTTGCATCATCTCATGTGACTTATTTTAAATCTTCCTTTTGTTAAGATAACAATTTAGTAGTTAATTTTTATTGACTTTCCCATCTTATTTCAAAGCTAGTTTGTGGCTGCTCACCTTGAATGAGAAATGATAGAAAGTCAGAAGTTCTCCCAGAAACGAGATTAAGCTCTTTAGAAAATAACTTCTGAATATTTTCATACTCTCGATGTTTTTATTTTTCTCATTTATTTGAAAAGGAGAAAAAAAAAGATGGTGACTTAACATTTAAATAGAAATATTAGGGGAAAAAAGAAATATTAGGTGTATGGTCAGATTGGCTAAAATTGACAACTCAGGAAACAATAAATGTTGGCAAGGATATGGAGAAAGGGGAACCTTCTTACACTGTTGGTGGAAATGCAAATTGGTGCAACCACTCTGGAAAACATTATGGAGGTTCCTCAAAAAGTTAAAAATAGAACTACCCTACGACCCAGCAATTACACTACTATTTATCCAAAGTAGTCAAAAATAGTGATTCGAAGGGGCACGTGCACCCCAATGTTTATAGCAGCAGTGTCCACAATACCCAAACCATGGAAAGTGACCAGATACCCATTGACAGATGAATGGATAAAGAAAATGTGATATATACATACAATGGAATACTACTCAGCCATCAAAAAGAATGAAATCTTTCATTTGTAACGATGTGAATGGAACTAGAGGGTATCTTGCTAAGCGAAATCAGTCAAAGAAAGACAAATACCATATGATTTCACTCGTATGGTGGAATTTAAGAAACAAAACAGATGAACATAGGGGAAGGCAAGGAAAAATAGTATAAAAACAGAGAGGGAGACAAACTATAAGAGACTCTTGACTATAGAGAACAAACTGAGGGTTGCTGGAGGAGAGGTGAGTGGGGGGATGGGGTAATTGGATGATGGACATTAAGGAGGGCACTTGAGGTAATGAGCACTGGGTGTTAATATGCAACTGATGAATTACTAAATTCTACCCCCGAAACTAATAATAATCACTGTCAGTATTATTCAACTAAATTGAACTTAAGTAAAAAAATTCAAAAATATAAAGTAATTTTTAAAAAAAGAAATACTAGGTGTGGTGACAGTGTCTATAGTGTGATTCAGTATATCTGGAAGAAATTACACCAAAAATACTTACTGTAATTATCTCTGAGTGATGGATTTTGAGTGAATTTATTTTGTTATTTTTATGTATTTTCCAAATCTTATACTTAGCATGTACTATAATCAGTAAAATAAGCATGTATCCCTGTATATTTATTAAAAGAAAATTAGGCTTGCCAGTGAGTTCATATATTGGTTATTGATTGTTAACTCAAAACATCAAAGAAAGGAAACGTTTTAGAAATAAACTAACTTTAAACTCTGATTGCCATATTCTCAGGAATTCTGGTTTCCTCTAAATATGACTCTCTTTTTCAGGATTCAAAATCATGTAGAATAGAGCCTGATAAGTCCGAATTGGAAAACTCCGGATTTGACGGAATGAGCGAAGAAGAGCTTCTAGCAGCTGTTTTAGAGATGAGTAAGAGAGAATCTTCACCAACTCTGAGTCATGAAGATGATGATAAACCAACCAGCAGCCCAGATACTGGATTTGCAGAAGATGATATTCAAGAAATGCCTGAAAATCAAGAACCTGTGGAAACTGAGAAGCCCAAAACAGTCACAGAGCCTGGTAGGTTTAATGAAAATAAACATCTGTGAGGGCACAACTGTGTTCGAAAGCCTTATAGGGACAAGTGACTTGTAAATAATGGGAGGTGAAGTAGATCTGTGTTAATAGAGCTGATCATACTTTCATGCTTTAAAAAAAAAAAAAAAAGTTTAAAAAATGAGAAGTATATATTGTGAGTAGTATCCAGAGGCTGGTGGTAAAGTATGCCGTATCCCTTTAAGTGTACAGCAAAAGAAAAGTTAGGATTCTTTTGTGCATTTAAGTAAATGTGTCATTTTTTTGGTCACTTTTTTTTTTTTTTTTTTTACCACTGCTCTCTCAGAAATTTGTATAATTGTTTCCTCATTTTTCTATATCTGAATTTGTACCAAGTTTTAGTTGTATAAATAATTCAAGTTCTCCATTCTCCTTTGGATTCATCCGTTTATAATGGTAGAAAGAGCCCTGAACTAAGAGGTCAGGTTTTAAGCCTCTCATCTTGGCTGTACCACCAACTAGCTATGAATTTTTTTTAAAGGTTTTATTTATTCATTTTTAGAGAAAGTGAGGGGAGGAGCAGAGGGGGAAGGAGAGGTGAGCACAGATCCCGACGTGGGGCTAGATCTCATGACCCTGAGATCACAGCCTGAGCTGAAATTAAGAGTTGGACGACTAACCAACTGAGCAACCCAGGCTCCTCATAGCTATGAATTTTCTAAATAGGTGATTTAACCTCTTTGGTACTCCATTTTCTTATCTCTGTATGGGGATACACCAGGCATACTTCAGAAGGTTGTGAGTAGAATGTTAGGTCATATATGTGTGTGTATAAAGTGCTATACTTTTATATATATATAGTGTAAAGTCCTATAGAGATAAAAAATTATTTTGTGGTAATCATATTTTGTTATTTTTCAATCCATCAGTGGGAACAACAGAGCCTCCTTGCCTTGTACTGTGGGTATTTTAAGATTTTTAGGTAGAAAACTTCCACTACCTCTTCCTGTAACCAACTAGTATTTTTCTCCAGATATCCTTAATATGTATATCTGTCTGTCTGTGTAGCTGATGTGTTTCAGTACATCAAGCCTAATTTTGGAGATGAAGAGAATAGTAGTAAATCACAATTATTTTCTGTATTCTTGGGGTTAAGCCTCATCAGTTGTGAATTACTTTCCATGCAAGTGAGTTAGTATATCCTCAATCTGATTGGATACAAAGAGCTGAAGGTTTTTGGATATAGGTGTTCCTTTTTTTCCCCTTCTTGATGCAAGTATCCTTAGGAAATCCCTTTCTCTTACTAAACTTAAAGTCACTGCCCTTAGATATCATTGGTTAATATTAGTGCTTTTGCCTTTTGCCAATAATTTCTGCTTTTAGCTCTTCCTTTCACATCTTTGCTCAGTCCTACATCTCCCTAAAATTAACAAAGGAAATTATTCTTATGTACAGTTCTAGATTCTCTACACCAGTGGGGGAGAACACTTGAGTTATCAAAATCGTTAATAAACACAATGGTTTACAAACATACAGCAGCATTGGGGAGAGCAAACTTATTAGTAAGTACTTTATAGCCTTTTTAAATAAAGTCCTCTATTCTCTAGCTACCATCTTCCCCGACTGGGTGCAAGCTTTTTTTGTGTTTCTTGTTTCTTTTTTTTTTTAAAGATTTTATTTATTTATTCGACAGAGATAGACACAGCCTGCGAGAGAGGGAACACAAGCAGGGGGAGTAGGAGAGGAAGAAGCAGGCTTATAGCAGAGGAGCCTGATGTGGGTCTCGATCCCGTAACGCCGGGATCACGCCCTGAGCCGAAGGCAGATGCTTAACCGCTGTGCCACCCAGGCGCCCCTGTGTTTCTTGTTTCTTTAATGTCACTGTTCCATTCACCTTCTTACTATAACTGAAACGCAAAGACATTGCTTCTGCTGCAACATTTCTTTTTTTTTTAACTTACCGAAATTATGTAGCAAGGACAAAAGTAAATAGATGAGTGTAATGAATCCTCCCCCTTGTACCTATTATCAACAATAATTATCAAAAAAAGACAGTCTTGTTTCATATATTGTCCTATCTTCCTTCTCCACCCCATCCCCTTGATTATTTAGAAGTAATTCCCAGATACTAGATAATTTCATCAGTAAAGATTTCAATATCCTTAAAAGATCTCTTTTTTAAAAAACATAGCCTCAGTCCCACTATCATACTTTTAAAAATTAACAATAAAACTAAGGAATATGATCAAATATGATCAAAGTCCTCCATAAGTCTTTTATTTTGAAAATGTTCAAATCCAGAGAGAAATTAAATAGATTCATTATTTAACATTTTGTCACATTTGCTTTCTCCCCTCACTGTGTGTGTCTGTGTATATAGTTTTACAGCAATTACCCAAAATTAGTGTCTTAAAACATTTTAATATCTCTTGTAACCCTGTGGATTGACTGGTTGTAACTAGGTTGTAGCATCCAAGATGGCTCAGCTAGGCACCTTGGTGATGTTGGCTAGACAGGTCCACTGGGGTGGCTGGATATCCTCTCCATTCTTTCCTTCCCCTCCCCCTCTTCTCTTCATCTTTTCTTCTCCACGTAATCTCAGGGCCTCTCCCTCTCCATGTGCTCTTTCCAGCAAGGTAGCCAGCTTCTTAGATGACAGTTCAGAGCTCCCAGAGCACAAAAGGGGAAGAAGCCTCCAAGTCTTCTTGATGTAATGTTGAAGCTCAGAATTAGCGCAGAATCAATTCCACCACATTTTGTTGCTTAAAGCACTCACAGTGAAAATCTACTCACATTCACTCTGGGGGCGACTACACAGCAGTACAAATACTGACAGTGAGAACACAGTGTAGTTCATTGGAGGCCATCTTTGTAGACTACACACATGCTCGCATGCACTTTTCTTTTTTAAAGCAACTGTTTGAAAATGCAGGTATCATATTTCACCCTAAAACACTTCAGCCTGAATCTTTAAATATATGGAAATTTTCCTACATAACGATTATTCCACCTAATAGTAACAATATTTCCATGTATAATTCTAGTGTAGAGTCCATAGACATTTCCCCAAGTGTGTGTATTTTTTTTTTTTAACCCAGAACCCAAAGTTTACCCACTGCATTTAGTTGTTAGGTCCCTTTACTATTTAGTCAAAGCCAATTTTTCTTTGAAAAGCTCCCATTATGGATTGCCCTACTGTTCTTTAAGTGTAAGTTGTTTTTTCCTGTACCCTAATACTTCAGACCTGAAGATGGGATAGGTTTTCTCCTTGTTACCCACTGCCATTTCCAACCCTTTTGTCTCCTTTTATCCTGCAAAAATCCCAGCTCTTTGAAGTATAAGACATCAAGCTGTGCCTCCTATTATCTCTTCCTATAGCTGTCTTTTACCTTTCATTCTCTCTCATCAACATTCTTAGGGCCTTCAGTATCTTCATAAATGATCCTTTCAACAACCTGGTTTCTCAATTCCTGATCTTAATTCTGAAGATCTTTTTTCCTACCCCCATCTTGATCACTAATAGAAGTCCTGTCCTAGATCAGTGGTTCTCAAAGTATGTCCCTAGATCAGCAGTATCATATGGGAACTTGCTGGAAATGCCATTTGTGGCCCCACCCCAGACTTACTGAATAAGAAACTCTGGATATAGGAGTCAGCATTCTGTGTTTTGACTCCAAGTGATTCTGATGCACGCTAAAGTTTGAGAACTACTTCCCTTGACTTTGTCTTCATCAGTAACTATACCACCTTTGAAATCTTGATTTCATATATCCTTCTCTCCTTCCAGCTTACTTGGTGTTATGTTCTGTTTTCAGTGATTACTTGATCTCAAGATTTCCAGTCCTGGGGCCCTGGGTGGCTCAGTCAGTTGAGTGTACGTTTCTTGATCCTGGCTCAGGTCTTGATCTCAGGGGTGTGAGTTCAAGCCCCAGGTTGGGTTCCATGCTGGGTGTGGAGCCTACTTTAAAAAAAAAAAAAAAAAAAAAGATTTCAAGTACTTTGACTTCTTTTTTGCTGTTCATCACCTCCCTCTTGTCCTCACAGTCACCTGACACAACCCTGGCTCCCAGCTCAACTAGATTCGTGTTCCATACCTACACCCAAGCAGCTGAAGATTACTGGAGAAAATCACAAATTAGTGCTGACTATTCTTTCCTCTTATTCATGACTATACTCTTAAGTGGGCACTAAATGTGACTAGTTGGTTCTGTTACACTTCCTTAGTAAATTTCTTTTCTCATTCTCCATGATCTCTTCCTCAAATCTCCATTTCTGTTTCCACACACACTGTAGGTTTATGGCTAAGCTGTGTACTTTTCAAAGAAGATAGATGTAGTCAAATGAAAACTCTGCCTTCACTTTTGTTATGGAGGAACTATCCCTGCTCTTATTTAAGGCCAGTCCCTCTGTTAATACTCAGAATTTCATCAACTGTGCCTTCTAAAGACCTTTTCTCTTGAAATTATACTCTGTCTTCTGCATCAGGTCTTCCCTCTCTTTTAAAGTATTCTTGTCTGCCTTAATTTTAAAATGATTAAAACCCATCTTTAAAAAAACCCTCTTGTGACCTTCCATTCCCCTACTGCTCCTGTCCCCTTTCTTTGCTGTACGCACAGCAAAATTCTTTGAAATAGTTGCTTTATTCATTCTCTTTGTTTTCTCACCCCCTCTGTTCTCTTGTCAGCCCTCTCCAAGTGGGCCTTGTTCCCCATCACTCCACTGAAACGGTGTTTATCAAGTTTATATTAGTAGTATTTCACATAATTCACCACTCCCTCCTTAACATTTAAAAACTTTTATAAACTTTTTTCCTCTGAGCTTCCATGATACAAGCTTGGCAGGGTTTTTTTTTTCCTACTAAACCAGCTACTCACTCCAGTTATCCACCCTTCCCACATCAGAACTCTGGTTGTTGACGTAGTCCCAGGACACCATCCTTAGCTGTCTTCTCTACTAAAGCTCTCTCCCTGAGTGATCTCACATTTTACCACGGCCTCACATACCAAATTCATATCTGTAGCCCACATCTCTCTCCCATGAGCTTTAAACTTTTATAGTGAAATGCCTACTTGAAATGTCCATTTGACTAATTTTCATTCCCCACCCTCCAGCCAAATACACCTTCCCTGTGTCACCAAATGGTATCATCATAAATCCAGTTGCTCAGGCCAACAAACACATCTCCCTTAATTTTTTCTGTTTTACTTCACAACTTAAATTCAGTCCATCAATGAATCTGGCCACATGTACCCCCAAAACATATCCTAAATCCACCCGTTTACCATCTTCATAGCTACAACTCTAGTCTTCCATCTCTCACCTGGGCCCCTAGAAATGATTTCTAACGCCTCTTCTGCCATTGTTGCCCCCCCACTGACCTTCTGTGATGAGCAAAGCAGCCAAAGTAATCTTTCTGAAGCATAAATCACACTGCTGTTCTTCTGCTTAAAACTTACTTGGCTTGGGGCGCCTGGGTGGCACAGCGGTTAAGCGCCTGCCTTTGGCTCAGGGCGTGATCCCGGCGTTCCGGGATCGAGCCCCACATCAGGCTCCTCCGCTATGAGCCTGCTTCTTCCTCTCCCACTCCCCCTGCTTGTGTTCCCTCTCTCGCTGGCTGTCTCTATCTCTGTCAAATAAATAAATAAAATCTTAAAAAAAAAAAAAACAAACTTATTTGGCTTGCTGGTACACTTCATCCCAGCTTCTTACCATGACCTCTTTCACTCAACTTAGCCATAGTGGCTTTGTCTCTCTCTCAGAATATGCTAAGTTCATTCTCCTCTCAGAGCCTTCGCCCTTAAGCTCCTTGAGGACGGGCTGTCTTGCTCTAATTACCACTGTGTCCTCACCTTCTACAGCAGCGCCCAACGCATAGGAGAGTCTCGGTGCATATTTGGGGCCCAACAGATTGTCTCGCGAATCAGCTCAGGAAGGGCAGGAAGACTGGCCAAGTAAGGTTTCACTGTCTCCAGACACGAGCCAGAGGGAAGAGTGTTTGCAAAGGCCCAGACATGAGAAACGCTGGCAAGTTAGTGGGCAGCAAAAAAAAGTTCAGAATGATTTGCATGGCTGGAAAATTGTGTTGAGCAAGAAAAGCAAAAGAGAGACATGCATTCTCTAGTTTTTACATGGCCTGAAGCCATGTTTAGAAGTTTGGACTTTTATTTCAAAAGCATTAGGAAGTTATTGCATAATTTTAAGCAACCAAGTGTTTGATAAAGATTTATATTTGTAAAAGATGATTCTGGCTGCAGTGTAGCACATAAATTAACCCAAAGTAATCCTGTGAGACCTGTTAGGAAGTTACCGCAATTGTCCAGACCAAAAGCTAATGGTGCCTTAAGCCAAAGTTTTGGCATTTGAAAGAAAAGTTGATGGGTTTAAGAGATAGGAAAGAATGACTTATCTGAAATGAGGGGTAAGTCAAAAATAACACCAGCTTTCTGTCTTAAAACAACAACAGCTGTGTATGGTGATGCCATTCGCTGAAATAAAGACTGTAGGAAAGGAGGTTTCATTTGGGATAGAGGAAGAGGCAGATGATCTGTATTCAGTGTAAGAATGTTGAGTTTTAACACATGGTTTTCCTTCTATCCATTGTTCAAGTTCCTTAAAAGTGTGTTATTATTCCATGGTTGTATTTGTTCCTGTAGATCTTAAGTAATGTTTGTATCCATCTGATAATCTTGTCCTGAAGTTAAATCTATCTTGATTATATCAAAGTAAACGTTCTTGGGGTGCTGGGTGCCTCAGTCGGTTAAGCGTCTGCCTTCGGCTCAGGTCATGATCTTAGAGTCCCGGGATCGAGCCCCACATTGGGCTCCCTACTCAGCGGGATATCTGCTTCTCCCTCTGCCCCTCCCCCCTGCTTGTATTCTCTCACTTGTGTGCTCTCTGCCTCTCAGATAAATAAATAAAATCTTTAAAAAAAAAAAAAAAAGGAAACTTTCTTGATTGGTTTTCTATCACATGGATTAATTGTGTAATTTTAGGATTGTGTGGGGGCATATTGATACGTGGAATGCTGAAAATTACTGGTTAAGAAAAATTGTACCTCTGTCACCTTTTTTTAGTTGAGTATATTTTGGTAATAAAAGTAATATTTATCTTAGGCCCTATTATCTTAGTAACATTTATCTTAGCAGCTTAACTCCCAAATCTTTCTTCCACTTGAAATGTTCAACATCAGCTAACTTTGAATGCCTCAGTTCCAGATTTCCAGAAATAATCTGATTGGTTGACTCACATATCCATTCCTGGTACAGTAAGCTAAGGCCAAAGGGACAGGCAGGGTCAGAGAGACTTCAGAGCTGCCCCTTCCAGACTATGGAAATGACTGTTTCTCCAAGAATGGAGGAAAAGAAGAAATTACTGACATCCTTTATATAATTTTTTAAAGTTGGGATCATATTGCTCTTGCCCTTAATATATCCTGAGGGTTTTTCTCTTCTAATGAACATTCAGAGTTAGTTTTAATTGTAAATATTCAGTTAGCAATTCAGTACAGTTAAAAAATGATGAACTACTTACTGACTTAGAGTCTAAAATCAAGATGCTGTAAACTTCAGGGACGACTGGGTGGCTCAGTAGGTTAGGTATCTGCCTTTGGTTCAGGTCATGATCCCAGGACTCTAGGATCGAGTCCCTCGTTGGGCTCCTTGATCAGCGGGGAGGCTGCTTCTCCCTGTGCCTCTGCCTGCAGCTCCCGCTGCTAGTGTGCTCGTTCTCTGACAAATAAATAAAAAAAATATTAAAAAAAGAAAAGATACTGTAAACTTCAGAGTTTATAGTCTGTGCTGTAGAAAAGTGTATCATTTAAGTGGTTAAAATGCAGTATTAGGGAAGGTAAAGCGCATATACTGATTTTACTTACTTACTTACTTACTTATTTATTTATTTATTTATTTATTTATTTTAGAGCACAAGTGCAGGGAAAGGGGTAGAGGGAGACAGAGAATCCTAGGCAGGCTCCCTGCCCAGTGTTGAGCCCAACATGGGGCTTAATCTCAAGACCCTGAGATTATGACCTAAGCCAAAATCAAGAGTCCGATGTTTGACTGAGACACCCAGGCACCCCAAGCATATACTGATTTTAAAGCAATCCATATAAAATGAATCTGTAAAGTTAATTCTTGTTGACCAAATTCTTTTATGAGAATTTCCTTATTAAGATGAGAATTTTGTAAAGTGAGAGAGAAAGAAAGAAAGCCCTTATCTACCCCCTCTTATCTGTATTAAAATTATAGTGAAATGTTGTTCTCCCAGAACAAAATCTGTTTCACCAGAACAAAACCATGACCATACTGCTTATCCTAGCTAGCTGTGTTCTAGAGATCGAGAAGGAACAGGAGGAAATGAAAGATTTTTTTTTTCTTATCTCCTTGGATGAATGTTTTAAACATATATATTGTCATTTACTTGTGCAGTACATGAGGTGTTTATTACACATTTCATGTAGCTCTTTTGCTTTAGAATGTGTACAAGGCTTATTTGATTATTAATGTGAAAATATACTCATTTGACATACAATTTAATAATGGAAAAAATCTCAGTATTAGCATTATCATTCTAGCCTAATTCTTATTTTGTTTACTCTAAACAACTTTATTCCTGGTACTTGGTCATATGACATTATGACCGGCTGTGAATATGGCTGTTAATTCTCCTCCATTCTTAACGATAATGCTTCTGATGATTGGTTAAGTTTCAGAACCATTGCAGTAGATCAGTGATTCTCAATCAAGGACAGTTTTGTCCCCCAGGGGACATTTGACAATGTCTGTCATTTTTGGTTGTCACTACTGGGGGAGGGGGTGCTACTGGCATCTAGTAGGTAGAGGCCAAGGATGTTGCTAAACATTCTGCAGTGCATAAGACAGCCCCCTCAAACAACAAAAAATTATCCCACCCAGAATGTCAGTAGTGCTGAGATTGAGAAACCATGACCTATGTGTAGTAAGATGAAATTGTATGTCCCCAAGCAACTCATGTATGAGACTCAGGTAAATTACTCTCTGAACAGTAGATGTCACTCTAATCCAGAGATTTCGGTTTATTAGAGAGGATTTCCTAGTTACGTCCTGTTGTGCTTCCTCAGATTCTGCCAGTTTTACGGAGATAACTAAAGACTGTGATGAGAATAAAGAAAACAAAACTCCAGAAGGATCTCAAGGAGAGGTCGATTGGCTCCAGCAGTATGATATGGAGCGTGAAAGGGAAGAGCAAGAGCTTCAGCAGGCATTGGCTCAGAGCCTTCAAGAGCAAGTAAGAGATAATTATATTGCTATTTTCTCCATACCTGTCTTTCCCAGTAATAACAACACCTAACATGTGTTAAGCACTTACTGTGTGTCAGGCATTATTCCAGGTGATTTTACATACAGTAAATCATTGATACATCAAAACAGATTTTGTTTGGAGCTTTGCCTTGGGTTTGATAATAGAAACAGTGATAGCTGTTTTTTTGGGTTTTTTTTTTTTTTTTTTTTTTTTTGAAAATCCAAATGTAACAAAACATACTGTTAATTACCTCCCATTACTGTAATTCATTGCATGCCAAAGCAAGGTGGGTTATTAGAGATCATCCCCAGTCCAAGTTTGTTTTGCAAGCTATAGAAAAAGCCAGCATGCCACCATGATTTTATCACTAATATTTTAAGGCATTGTATTTGTTCTGGTCACTTTCTCACAATATGAATCCTTTTCTATGAATTATTTGAACATAAAATTCTCAGGAATATTATCTGAATAGTATCTGAAATTTCAGATTTCAGCCATTGACTAATTTATCTGCTCTTATATAGTAATCTATTTTTTTTTTAAGATTCTAAGTAGTCTCTACACCCAGCATGGGCCTTGAACTCACAACCCCCGATATCAAGAGTTGCATGCTCCACTGACTGAGCCAGCCAGGCGCCCCATATAATAATCTATTCTTAAATTTTTAGTTCTTCATGCTTATATTTGCCAGAGCTGGGTGATTGCACCATTGCAGTTGCCTGACGTATCTGACTAAAAGGTGATGTCACGGTTGACTAATCCAATGCCATCCAAATCATGTTAGTAATAAAAATTTACTAAAACTCCCTAGAATAAACACACAGTTTTAGTGTTTACAGATAATCAGATTAAGAAACCTATTTTGTCTTGGGGCTCCTTGCTGGCTCAGTTGGTGGAGCGTGCAACTCTTGATCTCGGAGTTGTGAGTTCGAGCCCCATGTTGGGTTTAAAGATTACTTAAAGGGGCGCCTGGGTGGCACAGTGGTTAAGCGTCTGCCTTCGGCTCAGGGCGTGATCCCGGCGTTGTGGGATCGAGCCCCACGTCAGGCTCCTCCGCTGTGAGCCTGCTTCTTCCTCTCCCACTCCCCCTGCTTGTGTTCCCTCTCTCGCTGGCTGTCTCTAACTCTGTCAAATAAATAAAATCCTAAAAAAAAAAAAAAAAAGAAAGATTACTTAAAAATAAAATATTTTATTTAAAAAAAAATTTTTTTTTTAAGATTTTATTTATTTATTTGACAGAGACAGCCAGTGAGAGAGGGAACCCAAGCAGGGGGAGTGGGAGAGGAAGAAGCAGGCTCCTAGTGGAGGAGCCTGATGTGGGGCTCGATCCCAGAACGCTGGGACCACGCCCTGAGCCGAAGGCAGACGCTTAATTAGACTGCGCCACCCAGGTGCCCCCAAAATAAAATATTTTTTAAAAATCTAATTTGTCTAGAACTGTGGGGTTCAACCTTAACTGCACATTAATATCATCTGGGGAGCTTTAAAAAATACTGTTGCCTGGGTTGTTCTCAGGAATTCTGATAGAATTGATCCTAGGCTGTGGTCTGGGCATCTAGATTTCTTTCTTTTCTTCTTTCTGTCTCTTTCTCCCCCCTCCCTTCTCCCTCCCTTTCCTCCTTCCTTCTTGCTTCCTTTCTTCTTCCCTCTCTCCCTCTCTCCCTCTCTTCCCTCCCTCCTTACTTGCTTCCTTCATTTTTTAAAACTTCCTGCAGTGATTCTAGTGTTCAGTCAAGGTTGAGAACTGCTTTAAAATGATTTCCGAACGAGCTGTTCTGTATCCTTTTATTTACAAGAAGTACCTCCCTAGCCTCCTGGCCATGAAGATGCATTTATGTCACCCACTTTACAAATAATGGATAGTAATCGTTTGTTTTAGAAAACTTATTTTTAGGGCTGCCTGGGTGGCTCAGTCGTTAAGCATCTGCCTTCTGCTCAGGGCGTGATCCCAGAGTCCTGGGATCGAGCCCCGCATCAGGCTCCTCCGCTGGGAGCCTGCTTCTTCCTCTCCCACTCCCCCTGCTTATGTTCCCTCTCTCGCTGGTAGTCTCTCTCTCTCTCTCTCTCTCTGTCAAATAAATAAATAAATAAATCTTTTTAAAAAAGAAAACTTATTTTTAATCCAAAAGACCAAGGTCTGATTTCTTAACAATAGTTCCTTATAGTGCAGAAAAAGAAAAAATTCAGCACCCCTCTTTTTCATATGCAGAAGACGTATATCCTATTTCCTGAGAGCTGACCCCGTTAAAACTATCTTATAAACCTATGCTCACATCTGAGAAATGTAAGATGAGGTTTCTTTAGTTTGGTATACCCGCATCATTCCATTAATAGCTAAAAGACTCTCTTACCTGGGTTTCCACATAGACTTTATATCTGGATAAGTTTAAGTAATCATATTTCCTCTTATATCTCTTTCTGTTGTTGAATACAATATTGCCGTATTCCAGAATATCTGTTTCTTTCTTGAATACAATATTATTGCTCCCAGGACTTTAAGGCAGAAAGCTCATTCTGAGCTTCTTACATACTTTAGTAACCTTAAAAACAAGTCTAGACTTGAGAAAAGTATAAAACAGTTCTGCTTAAATTACATTTTTTCTTCATTTATGCATGAAGTTTGTAAATTATATTTTCTCTGCAGATGAGAGGGAAATTTTTTTTACAGGCAATATTTCCATACTTTTACAGTTAGTCATCCGCCTGAGACATTTTCAAAGGTACTTGTTTTTCTAAGAGAACCTCAGATGTATTAGAGAAATAACAGCCAACTCAACAGTCAACGAATTCATTTCATATTCACCATGTAGCTAGTATGTGTCTTTTTTTTTTTTTAAGAACAAGAGAGAAGTATTTGAATAATGATCTTGTGGAAATACTGTTTATCTTGCTGTCACAGACTTAGTATCAGCTATACGCTAGAGCCAGTTCACCATCAGCTCAGCTGTACACACCTCTTCCCAGCTCTGCACTCAGCATCACGTTGGTAGTTTAAAATTGGCCACAGTGGGAGTGTTTATACCATGAAAATTGGTAAAGTCTCTAAATTAGAGGAAAGAAAACAGCAGTTTGCCTAGTAGATTCGGCTATATACCAGGTGTTTCGTACATAGAAGGAGAAAGGGAATTACATCATAATGTCACAGTGAATGGCTTTTGGTTAGCAAGCCAAATGTCACTGACTAGAGGAGATAGCATGTAAGCCTTTTTAACCCCCAAGGCATGTTTTAGAGGGCAGCATTGAAAAAAGCAAAGAATTTCTCCACATCCCTCAAAAGGTCATATTCCAAACATTCGTAAGATTACGGAAAACATTATTAGCAAATACTTCCAAAGCAGCTGATTTTATACTCCTTAAATAAGTTTATTCAATACTTTTTTAAATACCTTAGTTGTGTTCTTATCCCTTTAGGAAGCTTGGGAACAGAAAGAAGATGATGACCTCAAAAGAGCAACAGAGTTAAGTCTTCAAGGTGTGGAGATTATTTTAATTACATTGTTTAATGGTGAAATGTATCACACACACAAAAGCATTTGATGTATTATTTTTAATGATTTAATTGTTTTGTAAGTTTTGAGGGGAGGGGGTTCGTAGAAGCAATACCACCTCAAATCTCTGAGGGTATTAAATATAGTTCATTTGTTTGTTTATTTGAAGTTTTCTTCTCCCTGAATATATTGTTTCTTCCAGCTACTGTGTCCTGTGTAGTTATTATGCTCTTTATATTTCTTATTAGAGACTTTACTCAGATAACCTAGTAATCCTTGGCTGTGGGTTCGTGATTTAAAAAAGGAGACTAAAAGGTTGGTTGGAAGCCCTGAGCACATGAATAGCTAGGGCTTGTCAACTGTGAGTTTTACGGGGTGGAACTGTTTTGGGGATGATGTTAATGTTATTTAGGCCTTTCTCTTGAGCTGGTCAGATTCCTAAAAAAGAGTTTTTTCTCTTTTGCCTTTGCCTTTGCCTAAGGTACAAGATGTGGCTGCCATAGTTCTGGGAGCCAAGTATAGGAATAGGGCTGGGGGTTATATTCATCCTTCACTGTGCAAACTGTGGTCTACTCCCCTGTTCTCAGTATGTGCCTGGCATCTCCCAATCCAGAGACTGTTTTACCCCCTCCAGAGGATGAAACTCCAGACTTCTGTCATTGCTCAGCAGCATGAAGTGGGGAGAAAGGGGATCCTGGGAGTCTGTTCTCAAACTCTTTCATCAAATCCTTATTTTTTTCTCCTCCTTAGCCTCTGCTTTTAAGGGTACCTGGTACTTTGAAGTTGTATGTCTTTTGAACAAGATTCTGTGATGTAATTTGGATTGGTTCTCAACTTTTCCATTACTGGCTTAGGATTTGGCTTTGGCTCTCCTAGGTCTGCTAATTCAGTCACCATCTACTTTCTAGCTTCCAGAATTCTGATGTTATAGTCTCTTTTTCTGTTCTGCCCATTCTTAGGTGTTCATGTCTTATAAAAACTCTATTCTGTGATTTGAGTGGAATTAATTATATTTTAAAGCAAAGAGACACAAGTACAAATGATTCTGGGGTTCTTTTGTTTTAAGATTTTATTTATTTATTAGAACATGAGCAAGGGAGGGGCAGGGGGACAAGCAGACTCCCCACTGAGCAAGAAGCCGAAAGAGGGGCTTGATCTCAGGACTGCGAGATCATGACCTGAGCCAAAGTCAGCCTCTTAACCGACCAAGCCACCCACGGCTCCCCCCACCCTGGGATTCTTTATTTAAAGTCATTAGTAAAGATGGATTCTGCCAGTGGAAACACTTTTAATCTTTAACTTAAGTTTCACTAAAATACACTAACAACTAAATCCAAGATCCGCTTTTTTCTTTAATAAAGTGTTTCCAGGGGCACCTGGGTGGCTCAGTCGGTTGAGTGTCTGCTTTCCACTCGGGTTGTGGTCCCAGGGTCCTAGGATCGAGCTCCGAGTCTCAGGCTCCCTGCTGAGCAGGGAGCCTGCTTCTTCTCCCTCCCTCTGCTTGTGTTCTCTCTCTCTCTCCCCCCACCAAATAAATAAAATATTTTTAAAAAGGTTAAATTTCCATTCTATTTTTTTAAATTTCAAAAGATTTAATTTTGAAGAACACGAAAGGATACTAATTTTTTTATGATCGCTTTTCTGTGAGATCATTTGTATTTGCTGGGAGCACCTACAATATACACCAAGTACTTGAAATGTAACATACGGTTTATATAATGTGAAATTTAGTGAAATTGGATTATCTGTAAAATCATAATCTTTTTTTCAGTTTTATTCCTTTCTTAGCAGCATTATATTCCTTTCATATAAATATATTTAAAAGAAAAGGGACATTTCTTTTATAGATACCTGATACCTGAATTGTTATTCCCCGGAGTGGGCTGGATAAATTGAAACCCTAATGTTTTAGGTTTCCTTAAGATGATAAAATATGTACCCCAAGCTGTTTTTTTTATCCTTCTAATCATAACACTTTGTGTGTATTCTAAGAACTTTTACAACACTTTGTATTCTGCAGAATTTAACAACTCTTTTCTGGATTCGTTGGGTTCCGATGAGGACTCTGGCAATGAGGATGTTTTAGACATGGAGTACACAGAAGCCGAGGCAGAGGAACTGAAAAGAAATGCAGAGGTAGGCTGCTTGCTCCCTAAGTGGGACTGCTCGGGCTGCTGGCATCACTCCTGCTGCTATTTCTCTTCCAAGGCCCCACAGTTACATCCGCTGTGGCAGCCATCAAATGCTCTTCATTTTCTCTCGTCCTTTGCTCATTTCTCTTTTTTTCTTTTAAGATTTTATATATTTATTTATTTATTTTAGAGAGAGAAAAAGCCTGTGAGTGAAGGTAGGGGCCAGGGGGAGGGAGAGGGAGAGAGAGTCCCAAGCAGATTCCTTGCTGTACCCAGAGCCCAACGCAGGGCTTGATCCCAGGACCCTGAGATCATGACCTGAGCCAAAACCAAGAATCGGACACATAACCAACTGAGCCACCCAGGTGCCCTGTGCTCATTTCTTATACACAAGATTCAAAGTAAAATGAAACAAAACTAGAAAGATTTCTTTCTTGTGTGTTTAAGGCAGTAACTGCGTAACATGGCTCTCGATGTCATATATATACATTAATTCACCCGTAGTTTTGCCAAAACTATGTTGCCCTTAAAGTGAAATAACAAAACGAGTTGGTTGTTACTCAGTAAAAACTACTGGATTAATGACATTGAACCAGAACACATTATAACCTTTTTTTGCCTTTCTTTTTTCTGAAATAATTGCTTTTTTTCCATTTTCCTTTTTTTTTTTTTTTTGCAATTTTAATTACCTAGAACTCCACTATCCTAACACAACTAGTTAGCATTTTTACATGATACTTTGTCAACCCTACCTCCAAGTGTGCTTTTAAAATGTCATAAGTACAGTTTTTATTCTGCTTGCTTATTAAAGATTATTTATAAACATTTTATTTTTAATGGCCGTATATACTATATTGCCTCAAATCAACATACTATTTATTTCATTTAATTTTTAACCATGAGTATTTAAGTTTCTATTGTTCCGTTGTAATAAAGACTACATGGGAAAGTGCCTGGCTGGCTCAGTAGGTAGAATGTGCAGCCTTTGATCTTCGGTTGTAGGTTCGAGACCCATGTTGGGTGTAGAGATTACTTAAAAAAAAAAAAATCTTTAAAAAATACATCAAGGAACTGTGGATGTCTGTAATGTTTTCTATAATTAGGATTTTCTTTCAGTAAATTCCCAGAAGTAAATCACTGCTTCAAAGTTGAGAAACGTTTTAATGGTTTCTCATTTACATATACCTGTATTCCTTCCCCGAATTTGTACATTGTAGTGCTGCCTGCAGTGCATGAATGTCACTCTTCAGGCTTTTACAATTTCTCTACTAACAGTATTTTAATAGCATTTTTAATATTTAAAATGTAAAACTTTGTCCATAATCCCTACGGCACCACCGCAGCTGTTTTCGTTTTGTTCATTTTGTTTTCCAGTACTTAATCATTAACATACCTGTTTTTATAGAGCTGTAATTATTGTGTGCATTCATGTGGGTTTGAAAAACAAGTTAACGTGTTGCTGACCCACTGAATAATACTGCATTGAGTTGGTATACCACTAATCATTCAACTGTTATTGGGCCTGTTGTCAGTTCCAGCTTTCCATTATTATAGATAATGCTACAGTGAATAATTTTATACATGTACTCTTTTCTCCTTTTGAATTATTTTCCTAGGATAAATCCCTTAGTTGGGAGAATTCTTGGGTCAAAAGGTACGAACAGTACAACCACTGGATTTTTTTTTATTGAGTTTGACTACACACACACTGAAACTCAGCCATGTTAGCGTTGATAATAAATTTAAATTTAGTGTTTTGCTTTTATTCAAATGAAGAGTTAAAAGTCGTGCCCACTTCTGTTTTCCAGACAGGAAATCTTCCTCATTCTTATCGGCTCATCAGTGTTGTCAGTCACATTGGCAGCACCTCTTCTTCAGGTAAGTGGACACTATGATTTCAGCATTTTACAAATGAAGTAGCCAGCATGTAACCCTGCTAGTTTGCTCTGTGCCTCGCTTTGTGAGCTGTAGGTTGAATGATCACACTAAATGTGAATTCAGTGTTAAAAGTGCAACTTTTTTATTTCTCTGTTTATAAGTGACCCAAATTCCCCTATCTTTGTGTGTGTAAATACATATGTACTTATCAGAAAAGTTGTCCTGGTATAGTACATTTCTCCCTTAAATTCCCGTACATGTTTTCTGAATGGTTTTTGGGAACAGTGTTGGGGATGGGGTGGATGGCGTGGCTGCTTCTCTCTCTCCAAAACTCCTGTACCTAAAAAAAATGTGGTGTGTTTTAAAAACTACAATTTTAAGATTTTGTTTATTTTAGGTCATTACATTAGTGATGTGTACGACATTAAGAAGCAGGCATGGTTTACTTACAATGATCTCGAGGTATCTAAAATCCAAGAGGCTTCCGTGCAGAGCGATCGGGACCGGAGTGGTTATATCTTCTTTTATATGCACAAGTAAGAAACTGCCAGGTCTGGAGCTGTGGGCTAAACATCTTTCAAACTCTTTTTTTTTTTCCCCCTGTAAGGACGAATTGTTCCCATCACTTATTGGTTGACAGTTTTTGATTTTTGTTATCTTTGCTTAGGGCTTATATTTGGATACCTTAACTGCATGTTAATTACTTATCTCACAGTAGTGTGGAGGTGTGGAACTTAAGACTGTTAGATGATAAAGCCGTCCTATCATAAACCTTTTTGATCTTGTATTTGTATCAGTTAGAAGGTCTAAGTTACATGGATGGATGGGAACTACACAGCATCGTTATCAGGGGTAGCCAGTGCCATTGTCCCCCCAACGTTCTCAAAAATCTGCACTTGGGGTTAAGATAGTGATCAAATGAATGAGCTGCTTATTTAATAAAATTAAGGCACCCAATGGGACTGTGCAGGCTTTATCTTCTGTCTGTCCTTTGGCTTTGCTCACTGGATTTCCTGTTTTATTTCTTGTTTGTTTTATTTTAAGGGAGATCTTTGATGAGCTGCTGGAAACGGAAAAGAATTCTCAGGCACTTAGCACGGAAGTGGGGAAGACCACCCGTCAGGCCTTGTGAGGAGCAAACTGCTGGGTCGGCAGTGTGCACTGCGTATCCCCTCTACTGCTGCCCACCTCCCCTGTCCTCTGCCCGAGGAGGATTTGGAATTCTGCTTGATACGGGAGCAACAAACAGCTCAGGGCCAAACCAAAAGACGAAAATTGCAGTTATGTGGAACGCTCCATGCTCATTGTTTTATGGAAGCTTTGGTCTCACATCTGTAGCTGTGATCCTCTTTTTCTCCTGCAAGAGTGGCACTTCCTTTTGTCTTAGGAATACATGTTGTAAATATATATATATATATGTACATACACACATGCACACACATATATGTGGAATGAATGGAGCCTTAAAGAGTTAGGATGAGCCACCGTAGTTTGCCTGCTCAAAATTAATAGCACAGCAGTTTGGAGAAGAAATGAAGGTGTCAAAGAGTCCGTTCACCTGAGAGATGTGTAAAGATGTACATATCAGTTGGCATTTAGCTTTTCTGTTCCTTGAGTAGTTTCACTCAAGTCTATAATCTTTCACGTGTGTTTCTTATTAGTAAAGTTCACTGGAAAGCCAGCTCTCCATGTTACACTAATGACAGTTTGTCCTCCTTGCAAGGGAGAGGCATTTCTGCCACCTGACATGAGGAGCTTTTTTTAGAAAATTACTTCATGGATTTGTAATGCTTTTGCTGTTTACATGCAGTCCCAAGAAATGGATTGTTGGTGCTTTGGAATGGGTTATGGTTCCCCGTTTGGTATTCATTGTACGCATCGTATTTTCTTTAAAAGAGATTCCTTCACACAGTATATTCATTGTATATCTATATTATTATGGTAGTGAAGATAGAATCTTTTCTTTTTCTTCTGTATCATTCTTCCATGGAGCAAGCATTACCCTACTAGATTGCAACCAAAACTTTAAGAGGTAGGAAAATTATATCCCAATTGGAATTCCCCAGCAAGGACACTTGGGGATAAGGAAAGAATGCTAGCATCTGTCTCTCATACTTGGAGAGGTCAGGATGAGGATTCTTGTTAAAGCTAAAAACTCTGGACCACTAGAAACCCTACTGCAAGTGGGAAATTAAGTACGTGAGTTTAGGATGAAGCTTAAGCATTTAATCATTTGCTGTCTGGCTTTGCCTTTAAAACGGCGAGAATTAGAATGCGATTGGTTTAGGTAATCCCGAGGACTAACAACAACGGTGCATAATACGTTTCATCTTTTTAGGTGCTTTGAGTTGAGGCTAAGTGGGAGTGCAACATTAAGTGCCACATTAGTCACTCAGCTGGCATAACCAGCTTGGATATTAAGCAGCTTGTGAAACCATATAAAGAATGAGTTCGAGAGGGGAATTCTATTCACAAAATAACTTTGTAAGCCCAGGAATCATTAGGTTCACACAGTTAAATGTAACAAAATGAAACCTTCAGTATTTTCTTTCATGTTTTACTTGCTTTTATTATCAACAAGGGGGGATTTCTTGGTTCAGTTCTGAGGTAGGGACAAAACCACATCAATTTTCAAGGGGAGGAAACATGTTAAAAGTCCATCATCACAGAAGGTGCAACATCTTTTCTAGAAGATTGCCTTAAGAGAGCTCCAGGCCCCACACTTGGACGTGTTCTGACACAGTAACTTGTTCAAAAATTCTCGGTGTTTAAATTGTAAATGGCCCCAGCACGTTGGTTAACTACAGATGAAAGTTCAGCCTCCTGCTATTTACCTATACACTACCGCAGTGAACGTTCCGAAATGGTGTGCTGGTCGCTTGTGCATGAGGAGTATAGAGCAGAGGAAAATACTTGTTTTAAAAACTATAGCTTTTGCTGGAAAATAACTGGTTTTCTCCAAAATGAGTGAAGTGGTGATCAAATTCTATAGCGAGTTAGGACTTCTCTTCCACGTGTTTGCATTTGAGAGCTTCGAGGGGTGCTGTTAAAAATGACTGGAAACGTTTTGAAGTGGGGGATGCATTAGGGCGTTAAAAAAAAATAGAATTGATGCCATAAGCCTGGTTGCCCATGGGGTACCCTCATTTGACTTGCTTTTTGTAGCGCGCGCGTGTGTGTGTGGTTTAGAAGTACACGTGGCTCAGAAACCTAGTTTGATTTGATCTTCATTTCTTGCGCTGGGCCTGCTAGTTGAAAATAGGTTACTGAGGTTGATGAATTATCTTACTGCTGATACGCTTGCAAATTTGGGGCTTGAATTTTCCTTGGTAGCCGTGCATTGTTGTGGTCTGGTCAGCCTTCCTCTCTCCCTGTGCTCCTTTATCCCCCCTTCCACTACGCGTTACTTCTCATTTGGGTTCATGACTACAGATGGAAATTTCAGCTGAACCACGTTGAAGGGGTTTATCGTTTTTTTTTGAGCTGGTTGTATATATTTAAAAATTATAAATAGATAATATATTATTTTTTTTTTGCACAGTATGATCAGTTTGCTCAGAATTGGGGGAATGGGGCAATTGGTGTGTTGGGGCCAGGAAGGGACAAGTCAGATAGAGGCAGAGTGCTTCAGTCCCAGGCAGCCTACACAGTCCCCTTTCTATTAAAAGTACCAAATGTGGTTACATTACTTTAAATGACATTGAATTGGAGCTTGACCCCACTTAGTTCTGCAGACAGCTGATCTTAATTGAAATCTTTTGGAAGGGAAGAGTAAACTAAAATTCAAACTTACTGATTCTTATCACCTAGTATTACGGAGAATTGGAAGTTGCATGCGGCCAGATGGCTGCTGTCCCTTTAGTAGCCATGACTATACTTTAGGCCCATGAGAAGATAGACTCTGTTTTGTGGGGAATGTATTCATATGTGTGTGCACACTCATGCTTTTTGTCTCAGCAGGATAGGATAAGAAGCAGCAAGTCTATGAATTGTTCTTCTATTTATATTTTGATTCCAAAAGCTATTTGTTTACTTGCCATGGTCTGTTAATTTCAGGCCTAACTTAATGGCTCAGTAACAGATGTAACAAATGTAAATGTGTTTACATTTTTTAAAGTATACAGTGATATTTACAGATCAGCTGATTAACTCTGGGAGGCAAATGTTAAGACTATACGTTTCTTTACTTCTCTTCTTGTTCAAGTGTAGCATTCTTCCGAAAGAGAGACTTTAAGAATAAAAACCTCAGCCAGTGAATTCATGGGTTTACTTATTCTTCCAGACTGCAGTTACCGTTAGGTAACTGTGTCAACATAACTACACGTGTACAGCTACAGATACAGTTGTATCAGGAAAATTATTTGGAAACACCTAAATGGAAGAGATTTTTGGCAGTGTCTATTTGGTGGAGTGTTACGAGTATAGAGAGCATGGGGGTGAGGTTTGGAAACACAGAAAAAAGTTTGTGAACTCATCCATGATCTGGAAAGAGTTTATATTAAAACAAAAATATTACTCTCCTTTGTCCTCTGAAGTGACTGCAGTGGATGCTCTTCGTCATCCAAACTTTTGTTTTGTTTTGCTTTTTGATTTAATTGGTGCCCCTGCCCTGCGCCCCCATAGGCAGTCTTTTGTTTTCAGTCAGGGAAACAGAGCTAGATCTCCCAAGTACATTTGGATCTTGTATATATATGGAGATTTTTAGAAAAATCAACTACCCAGTACCAGATGCAAGTCCCGTAAGTGTCCCCAAAACACAGGCGTGTCCTCTTCCTTCTCCCCATCTTGCTTTACCACTGAGTAATGCTCTCTTCAAGTGTGTACAAAAACGAATGGGTTTCTGCCATCTGATGTCTTTTGAATGCAGTACTTCAAAATTCTAATTTTGTCTCTATTGGTATGTCTTATTAACATCTGAAAAACATATATTTTATTGGAAAACTACAGTTTGGTAGGCCTTGAGAGTTTCGTGACCGTTCCTTTGCTGTGTCACCACAATCACTGACTCCTGTACGGCATGCTCTGATTACTAGACTTCAGGCAGTCTTTTCCGTTGTATCATATTTATACACAGTAAACTTTTCTTTCCATGTGTGCTAAATGTCTGAGGTTTTGAAGTTTTTAATAAAAAGTGTGCCAGTATAAGTATAAGCAGTTGATTTTAGTAACATTGGACTTTGCTTACAGTACATTAAGAGGTTCGAAGTACAGGCACGTTCACTGGTGAAACAGTAGAGGGGGTGAGGGTCTGGATCAAGACCCAAGTGCGGTAGGTCAAATGCCAAAACAAGAGCCATCAAGACCTGGCCTATTTCAAGAACAGAGAGGATGTGAGGAGTGAGACCACACACCTTGTCCCCAGGTTTCCCTCCCTCTCTGAGCTTGTCCTTCCATCCTAGTTCCTCTGGCCTGTTGTCAGTGTTGTTTACTTATGCTGTAGAGAGGAAAACAGAAGGAAGGGTCCTACACTTTGCCTAATTGAGCCACTACCAGATTTGCTGGCAGCTTTGGCCACATTATTTGTGAGGTGATTTTCTTTGTGTTCAGAGTGACTTGATTCTGATTCTTTATGTTGTTTCGTATGGAGCGGCACTTTATCTGTGTTTTAGCAGAACTGTTCCTCTGTATCCTTTACGGTTTTTCCTTGTTTTTGTTTCATTTTTAAATTATGCATAGAGTTTTTTGTGTGTGTGAAATTAAAGCCTTTATTAACCTTGTGTTGGTCCGACTGTTATTTCTGGAAAGGACTTATCCTTGCAGACACTTAACAACCATTTGTTGAGGTTGTGAAATCATTTTCTGTTGGCCTTCTGACTTGGACTTCCATGCAGCACCATTACACCTTAAAGGAAATGGAAGGGCAAACCGACAAATGGCTGGAGGCAGCACCGAGTTCTTGTTTTCACTGGAGGAGCCCGGGAAGCTTGGCAGAGGTCCTGGATAACAGTTTGTAAACTCGGCCTTGGCCTTAGCTAATTAAGCTCATCCTTTGCCTCATTAGTACCAGACAGGGGTGAAATGACCTCCATTCTAGACCCCGTGGCTATGCTGCTCTCGCCAGGGACCGGTTGGTGTCGTGAAACTTCCTCACAGGGCCTTTTCCCAGGCCATTCAACTCTTGCAAAGAAGGAGTGCCCTTTAACTTCTCGCCTAAGTCAGCGAGGAAAGTATGTGAAAAGGAAAAGCCATTACTCTGGGAAGATATGAAACTGCAAAAGGCTTCAGCCCACTCTCCATGGATAAAAATTGGTCGCAGGAGAGGAAAACCTAGGGATGGCTCCTCAGAATTCGAATGTTCTGTGGAGTGTTTGCTCTTCTAAGAAGGGAAAGCTCTAGAACAGGATGGTTAAAAGTGACATTAACACCCCTGGATCGAAACAATGTGACCACCTTCTGAAGAGCTGAAATTGGGACCACAGTCTCCTTAAGGAGGTACCATTCTGGAAGAATAGGTAGGTTGCCCACAGGTAAAATTTCACTTCAATTAGTATAGGACTAATAAGCCAGTCATAAAAACAATGAGACAGTGAGCAAGGTAGGGAACTGCTCTCCAACCACAGCCACTCCTTCTTCTCAAAACAGGCCTTTTTCTTTCTTGAGGTTTTGTTGCTTCCATCGAGGGAGGGCAGAGAAGGCAGTGGGTGTCATCCCCAAGGCCTTGGTGAAATCCTCGATGGACAGGTGCTCCTAGAAAGGAGAGAGGAACCAGAGGGCAACGGTCACATTCTTCCCCGGGGTTTACTTGGCTGAGTCCTATAGATGTGTCGTAACAGGCACATGAAGAGCCACGACAGGTCATGGCGGGAGAACCCGGACAGAGATGGGGAGGAGCCAGGTGGCATGTTGAAGTCTAAGAAGCGTGATCCCTGAATCTGGAATGTGATCAAGGTGAAGTAGACTGAGCCCCTGTTGACAAGTGCACCTAGCTCTGAAATAAGAATTGGGACATTGGACTTGGCTAGGGAATTTGCTAAGAGAATGTCTTAGTTTTCCTCTTTCTAAAATGGGAGAAAAATCTTCAAGGCCAATTTTTCCTTCTTTGTAATGCTTTTATGGGGATGAAAATAATATTATACATGAAAGGGGAGTGGAAACAAGGTATCTTGATCATCTGTCTTAGTAAACAGTGAACCTAAGCTAGAGGATCCTTGTTCCTGTAAGTCCGGCCCACACAGTAAGCACATGAGCCACAGAACGGAATCCACCCAGCTCTGAATATGAGACGCCGCTGCTGTTAACACAGGAGGCCCAGCTCTGCTAGCAAAAGCCATGACCCTTGCAAGGCGCTCGCCACCTGGGCCCTACCTTGCTGGGGACCAAGTGAGCAGGCTGGCCGGCCCAGCGCGACGGGCCCGGCAAGCCGCAGTCTCGCGCACAGGTACGGCTGTGGCACTTGCAAAAACCCCTGGCTGTTCTGAATGCGGAACGAAATATTTGGATGACTCACTCATACCGGCTTCTCCCATCCTATGAATGATCTAGAAGTTTGGATAGCACAATTCTACTTTTTTACTCTTGGCTTAGAGATCATGACTGAGAGACTGCTTTCTAAGCCAGGGGTATTATCTTTCTCCATATGATGAGGGGATTGCCTGAAATGACCTTTGCTCCCTCCTAACAGAATATAATAGTGATGCCGCTTAAGGCAAGCCAGGTACCCTCAAGGCAGTCACGTGAGAACCCCAAACTGAAGCGGCTATAAAATGGCATCTCCCAGCCTTCGTCTCTGCCCCCTAGCACCAAGAAGGGGACGGGGTGGGAAGAGCCATGGGTTTTTTTTTCAGTGTGACCCCCCCCCCCCCCACTCCAGGAGAGTGTTTTATCCACTCCTGCAGAGAGCCCTTAACTGAACAGCGCGGACAGCATCTGTAGGTGGGATTCAAGCTCGGGTGGGTCTGATGCCTCAAGTTCTCTAACCTGTCTTTAGGTTTGCCTCCTCCGCCCCAACATTCTCTCCTCAAGTCCCTGAGAGCCCTGCCCACTCCCCCAGGCAGGGAAGAAGACAGGAAAGGTGAGTGGTTTGGGCATCAGTGCATGGGGAAGAGCTGCCTGCCCCAAACTGCTTTGGAGCAAACCCCCGCCCCAGGTCCCTCACAGCTGTGGCTGCAGGTGCCGTCCCTGGCCCCAGCCAGGCTGGCTCCACAGCTTGGCTGAGACTTCTGGACTCTGACCCCCAGGGCAGATAGCAGGAACTGCCCATCCCAGTGGACTTGTATCTTTCCACTAGTCCTACTCTTGGACTCTGTGGTCCTGCCAGCCGATTACTGGCCTCACCCATACCCACATCCGCCTCTCCGTGGTTTACTCATTTGTACTCAAACACTTAGATTATCCTCTTGCTACTGCCTGCAGCCAGACCAACCACCCCACTGTTCCTTGTCACTGGCTCCCCTTCCGAGTTTGGAGGAGCCAGAGAGGCCTGAAGACCTCTCCTACTCTCCCCACTGAACATTGACCTACAGCTCTCACAAGGTGCTGGAGCACCCGGGTGGTGCAGTCGGTTAAGCGTCCGACTCTTGGTTTCAGCTCAGGTCATGATCTCAGGGTCTGGAGATCAAGCCCCATGCATTGGGCTTCTGTCTCAGAGAGGACCCCCTTGGGATTCTCCCTCCCTCGCCCTTCGCCCCTCCCCTGCCCCTCGCACATACACTTGCTCTCACTCTCAAATAAATAAATCTTAAAAAAAAAAAAAAGTCAGCAATAGACAACTGATTGTGTAGAGTGTGTCTACATGGTAGGGTTGTCTTGATTCTGTTTGTCCCATTCAGAATTCACCACCCATTCAGCCTCCTATCGGTCTCCTGGGTCAGAAACACTGGCTGCCCCTCCTTTTAGAAATACTTCATGCCACATGATATGACAGTAGCAGCAGGACTCCAAAGACCTGGTTCTTGCTCTGACTCGGGGCTAAGTAGCTATGTCAAGTCACTTCCCCTCTCTCCAGTTTTCTCAGCCCCTTACATTTACAGAGCACTTTCTATGTACCAGGTGCTGGGCAAATAATATTCATAGCATCACTGTTACAAAAAATATGTTGGGATCATCCCAGTATTCCAGTGAGGACACAGATAGGTAGATCTGGGAGAGAAGGCTTGAACATGGTCTCCAAGGTGAAGGGCAGCGTGCAAATGCTCTGGGAACAATACCCTTGAACACATATTGGGCCCAAACCCCTAACAGACTTGGAGAGATCAGGCATCTTTCTTCTGTAGATTCCTTAATTCATTCACAAGACGCCTTTATGGTTTATTATAACCAGAGTACTTTGTCTCTTGATACCCCCATCAAGCCAGTTTTGCCATCCATTTTGGGTCTTCCTATAGTGGGAATGAGTATTGGAAATGTATTTGTAACAAGCTCTCTTCTTGTCATACTCTGTCCCCACGAGTGACCCTGTGCACTGGTGGGTCTCTGGCCTGGGGGGTCTCAGAAGAGCCTGCCCACCAACCCGGCGTGCCTCAGCCCGGATGTCCCCGGATGTCCCTGGCTGCCTCGAACGGCATGGCTACCGCCAAACTCACGGGGATCCCCTTCTAAGCTCAGTCTGATGCAGGGTTTTTTTTTTTGTTTATGTCAGAAAATGACACAATTGCCTCCCTCGACAACCTCACACCCTTCATCCCATAATTACCAAGTGTCATCGACTTTACCTCCTAAAATTTCTCTAAACCACCTCCTTCCCTCCACTTCCCCAGGCACCACCTATCCGGGCTCCCATCCACCACTCGGCCTGCCTCTGGCTGCTGCTTTTGCCACTTTCCAGTCCCTTTACTGAGTAGCTATAGTGATCTTTTTTTTTTCTTTAAGGTTTTATTTTGGGGGCCCCTGGCTGGCTCCGTCAGTGGAGCATGCGACTCTTGATCCCAGGGTTGTGAGTTTGAGTCCCACGTTGGGTGCAGAGATTACTTTTAAGAAGTTTAAAAATCTTTAAAAAAATAAAGATTTTATTTTTAAGCAATCCCTGTACCCAACGTGGGGCTCGAACTCACAACCCCAAGATCAAGAGTCACACGTTCTGCCAACGGAGCCAGCCAAGTGCCCCTATAGTGATCTCTTAAAAGCATAAACCTGACTGCTGCTCCCACCACTCCCCTGCTTCAACCATAATGGCTCCTGTCCACTTTCAGGACAGACACCTCATTCCCTAACGGGGCGTAGCAGGCACTGCTCAGTTAGGCCCCCAGCCCCTCAGCCTACTGCCCCCCCTCTCCATGCACCACAGCCACGCCGGCCGCTGTGCTCATTCCCTGCCTCTGGGCCTCATGCATGCTGTTCCCTTTTCCAGGAATAGTCCATTTTGCCTGAATAAGTCCTGTTCACCTTTCAGAAGGAAATCTTCTCTAAGTCAGGTTCCTTTTTGGAAGACTCTTCGTGGCCCCTGTAGTTCACCTTTGTGGCGCTTATCATCACCGAAATTAAACCATAATGTAATCAGGGTCCTTTGAACCCTCTGTCCCCGCTGAGATGTCACCTCACGTAAAGGCGGAGAGCAGGTCTGTTTTGTTCAGCAGGGCAGCCCCAGCACCTAATCACCTGCAGGGCGCAATCTGGGGGGTCAGTCCCCACATTTATGACCCTCTTTCTCTTATCTGTCATGAAACTGTCATCAGTAAATTCCTTTAGCCTTGCCTTATCTACCTGTGCCTTCCTGCCTGAGCCGTCAGTCCAGCAGTCCAGCAGACGGCCCCCCAGCTCCCTTCATCCTCCCCCTCGAGTCTGACCTACCTCCTTCCTGCTGGGGTCCACACCCTCAGGGAGCTCCTCCACAGGCTTGTTCACCAACTGCTCCAGGGGAAAGACGGGTAGAGGCCCAGAAATGAGGTTGCTGTTCGCATTGAACTTGTCCGGTGTAGGGCTGGTGATCTCCTAGGGAAAAGAAGGAAACTACCGGTTCATTCTGCTTTGTGGCTACTTCCCAGGTTGCCTTTGTCTCCGGGGTCCACATTGGTTCTAGAGTATCTCCTTCGAGAAGCCTTCCATGACCACCCCCCACCCATCCGCCTGCCCATACACACACTCCCCATAAGAACACAGCACCTGATTGGACCTGTGAACTAAAACTTGGTGGTTTGTACCCAGCCGAAGCCATTGGGTCCAAAATGATTATTTTGTTCTATGACTTACGAACTTCTCCATGGCACAGATCTTCTAAGTCCGCCTTGGATATTTATGACCCTCTTTCTCTTATCTGTCATGAAACTGTCACCAGTAAATTCCTTTAGCCTTGCCCTAACTATCCATGCCTTCCTGCCTGAGCCATCAGTCCACCAACAAGGGTTTATTGAGCGCGCGGTACTCAGCCTGCGGGTGGGGCCGACGAGCCGGCCTTATCTGCTGCTTACCCCAGCAGCTTGTGAAATCGCTCTCGTGTTCTGGACACATTTCTACAGAGTCTGCTTGGTCCTGCCTCACCTGCAAGGCTGTGAACTTCTTGAAGGAAAGGTTTTGCTTTCAGGTTTCCATAACCCCGGGCCAAAGGGCTCAGTGAGGTTTATTCACTAACTGAGTCTGCAGTTTGCACCTGGAGAAAGAACCCCAGGGGTGACCACAGCAGACGAATCATTGTTTCTTGAAGTGGAGACCGCAGACTAACTCTATCAAATCACCTGGCTCTGCATTTAAAAAAGGCATATTCCCAGGGGCTCATCCCAATTCCACGAACAAGAATTCGGGGGAGTGAGTGGGACTTTGGGACCTGCGTTTTAACCAGCCGTCCCCACCTCGCTCCTGGCTCCCCTCACCCAGACTTTCATGCATGATCAGACTCAGACATGGAGGAGGGAAAACAGCTGGTGGCCTTGAAGTTCAACAGGGAGAAGCACTTCCATGAGCAGCGGGAGGACGTGGTGGAAAGGAAAGCCCAGGACCCTGCTCTCTATTCTGGAGCTTTCTCAGCTCCCATGGCGCTGACCGTAGTCAGCCAGCCCCTGCATGCTACTCACCGCAGTGATCTGGCTCCAGTCCCCAGAGTTTCCGAGCTCCGCCTTCAGATCCTCATAGGATTTGGTGTTCTGCACATAAAGCCAATAACAAGTGAGACCAGGCTCTCAACAGAGGACATGGAAGAATGTTTTCCTTTGGCGGGTTGAAAGAAGGCTGGCTTAAGGCCTGGGGATGGGAAGGGGAAGAGGGGGCTCAGGTAGGGGCTGGGGAGGGACCCTGAAAAAGGAGGCTAGATGGGGAGGGTGGACACCCAAGGGACTGATGGTCAGGAAAGGCCCTGCTCAGCCCCACGTGGGGATGGAGGCCGCCCTCAGAGGCAGTGTGAGCAGCGAGGTGCAGTCTTGAGAGGACACCCACACTGTGGAGGCTCTGGGGAACACCCGGGAGGGGTGCTGGAAAACCGGGGCCTCCTCTCAGAGCCTGGAGGGGGACCCTGCTGCAGAAGGATGAAGGGAGTCCAAGGGACCCTGGCCCCACGAGGAGCGGCTTCTCCATACGCCCAGGGCCTGGCCCCAAGCAGGTGCTGATGCCAGACAGAGCAGTCAGCGCGGCCTGGAGGGAGGGAAGGGCCGCCAGAGCTGTGGCCCTGGGACCCCGAGATGAATCTAAGAAGTTCTGGCATCTAGGTCCGCAGGCTTGAGGTTTGTGTGATCTCCCTCAGGACTAAACTCAGCCCTGAACGAATGCTTTCAAAACATGTATTTGAGGAAATTAAGATCTATTTCCCTAAACTCATCTGTTGTACAACTTTCGTGCACCCAAAGCCACCAGGCCCTAACCTTCCTCCTTCCTGCAGAACACTTGCACGGGCTTCCGTTTTGAGGACCTGCCCTCTGCTTCTGTCTGGGGCCAGTTCAGGAAAGTCCTGTGGAAGTCTGACTCCCTGTCCCTCGGGTAAGGACCCCAGGTGTGGCCCATTTTGCTTAGAAGTGGGTGCCAGGAAGACGTTTGTCTGTCCTTTAGAACTGACGTGTATCATTTTCATCCGGCTTGAGGAGCCAACAACACTGTCCTGGGGAAGTTTCTAGAATGACGGAAATGTTCTTCTCTGCGCTGTCCAACCTGGGAGCCACTAGCCACGGATGGCTACGGAGCACTTAGCTTGGGGCTTGTGAGAAATCGAATCTTTAATTTCATTTAACTTCAGTTACTTTAAGTTCAAGTGGTCAGTACAGCTCTTGGCAAGAAGGTCCAACAGCTCTGAGCTCCATTGGTACACAAACAAGGCAGGGTCACGAGCCTGGGTGCTTGATAGACTCCCTTCCCTCTCCCTCACCAGGGGGCTTCATGGGCTTACCCAGTCTGACTTTTTATTCGAGGCCCCCTCCGACCTCTTTAAAAATATATCACTGGTCATCTATCACAACGAATAGAAAAGCCTGGGGGTCTGCCCTGCCCTCGGGCTGTGCCGTGAGCGGCCTCCTGGAGAAGGTCGTGCTGGGCTGTAAGGATAGTGGGGGGCTGGCCCACTCACACTCCACTTGAAGGGATCCCATGCCAGGAACCAGCCTGTGAAGGTGGGGGGCTCATGTCCCTGCTTCACCACAATGATGGGGGTCTCGGGGTCACGGCCGCTGGGGTGGGTCTTGAGGTATTCCTGTGCCGTGATGGCCGCGGCTTTCTTCTCCTCCTCGTTGGCGTGCTTCCCGATCCAGAAGAAGACCTGCGCAGAATCCAGAGTTTAGGCCGGCCTTCCCGTCCTCCCTTGCCCACCGGGCTCCACCTGGGTTCAGCCAGGCTCCAACGCCTGACAGTGGAGCTGGGTGACCTCGGGCAGGCCCCATCTCGTCTGGACTTTGCATCTGGGAGATGAAGAGCTTGGACAGATGTCCTCTGCTCGGAGATTCTGCCAGTGTGGGACCCCCGGCCTCTCCCAAGCCGTAGACCCTCAAAAACACGCTTCTGCCTTGTGAAAGAAACTGGGGCTTTGGGAAAACACATGCTGTCCCGTAGCCCCTTGGGGGCACGGTCCTCCCTACCCACCTCCTTCTTCCTTAGGCTTTTGCTGTTCATAATACCACCCCCAGGAAGAATGAATGAGGGAGGCAAGAAAATGTCAAAAATTACCTGTCCATAAAGTCACTATTTCTTGGCCCTGGGGCTTGAGCTGGTGGGAAGGCAGGGCCCCGGGCCTCAATCCTACCTGGTCCCAGACATCGAGCAGGAACACATCGTCCTCTTCCAAGTCATCCTGATTGAAGTCAGGGATTTCTGTGGCCAGGAAGCGCCCGGTCTGGTTGGAACATTCGAAGAGCCGGGGGGCGATGGCCAGGGTTTCCTCCTGCAATCTGCAGGATGCGGAGAAAATTGTTTCGGCAAGAAGGTGTGAGGAAGGAAGAATGGAGGACACAGGACTCCGACGCGGAAAGCCCTGCTTCTAGGAAAATGCTCTTTTTTCTGATCAGATGAAAAGCGCCCCCCTTCGCGCAAGACTCTGAGAGCGCTCGGGAGGGAGAAATCCCCACTGCCCTTCCAGGCCCTGCATTCCAGAGGCTCTTCGGCAAGCCCAGGCCCGTTGGGAAGTTCTGCTATGTTCGTTCTAGGCCTCCCCCTGCCACTGCAGAAATGCCCTTTCACTTCTGAACGGGGGAATAGCTGACCATGGGTGTTCTTTAGAAAAACCATTGGAAAGAGTGTTTACAGCTGGGGCCTCTCAGCATCCAGGTCCTGTGTCAGGACTAAAGGGCAGGGTTCTGGCAGCTTCTTCCCCAAGGGCAAGCCCTGCTGCTCTCCTTGAGTTCCTTCCTGCTGCCCGTGAACTCCATTTGCCAAGAACCCCCCCTCCCACCGCCGCCCCAGGTCCCAGGCTTGCTAGCACACACACAGCCTCTGTGCTCAAGGAGCTCTGAGGGCCCAGTGGGTGGCCCCTTCTTTCTTCATCTTGTAGCCCTGGGGACCTGGTACACAGGGTCCTCAGTCCATGCTTGCTGCAGACTCTGGGCCAGGGACTGGAGGTGCTGGGAGGCTCCCCAGCCTCAGAAGGTGAGCTGGAGGCAGAGGGACCCCATACCTACCTCTTGGAGCTGGCATAGGGAGCCTTTCCACCCAGGGCTACCCAGAAGCTGGCCGGCTCCTGCCCTTCCACCACCACTTGCTTCTCCGTCCGGGAGATGGTGTCTGCAACCATCTTGGCCATCTCCCGTTCGTCCCCGCTACAGCCCTGGGGAAAGGGGGGTCAGCTGTGTTGGGGGAGACCATCTCTACTGCCACACCTCCCCCCACCCTTCCACCACGTTTACTGGCCCAGAGCTCCTGGGTCCAAAGGGGCCCCTCCTGCCTGGATCGGGACCCCATGCACACCCGTCCTCTGTCCTGGACACTTCAAAGAACGGCAGAGGGGACAGGAGTCTGCACCCCTCTTACGGGGCAAGAGAAGGAATCCAAGAGCCTGAGATCAGTGGAGAGGCAGAGGCAGGTACGGGGACAGTGAGAGAGAGCCCCAGACACAAAGACAGACCAACACTGGGACAGACAGAGACAAGCCAAATGAGAAAGACTGAACCAGGCGCAGAGCAGAGAACGTGAGGGCAGAGGGAGACCGGCTAGGGGCAGCTAGGAGAAACGAGCCCAAAAGAACCTACCGGCTGGAGGCTCCCCTGAGGCCTGGGGACCCCTAAGAGCCACTTGGGGAGGGGGAGGCCCCCGGCCCCTGCCCATACCTTCCCGCACCACAGGTAGCAGCAGGACTGGGTCTTAAGAATGAAGACGTCACTGGAGTTGAGGGAGCTGGCCCGGGCTTGGACCTCAAAGGCCTTGGTGTTGTTGGAGCTGGTTCCCTGGACCTGGAACAGCCGTGTGGAGGGCACCGGCTCCACGCTGTTGGCCCGGGAGGTACCTCCCTGCAGCGTGTGGGGAGAAGGCAGAGAGAGAGAGAGAGAGGTGGGAGCAACTTAATACAGACGATGGAAGATTCTCAAGAGGGGCACAGAGAACAGAGCAGAAGAGAGGCTGGGGTGGGGTCCGCCCGCCCCCAGGTCCTCTAAAACATCATCACCAGACTAGCCTTTCCAAAGCGTTGCTTTGGTCATGGCACTCTCCCGCTCAGAAATCTTCAATGACTCCCCTCTGCTTATAGACTAGAACCAGCTCAGCCCAGCCTTTGAAGGCCCCACAGGCCCTTCCAGACTCACTCTGCTCTCTCCAGACCCTCCCATTAAGCTTCTCCCTGTTCCGCGTGGATCCCCTCTTCTGGGCCTTTGTCCTTGCTGTGCCCCTCCACAGCATACCCTCATGTTACCTCTGCTGAGCGTCTGGACTCTGACCCTGATGTCAAGAGCCCCTCCAAACCCCCCCTCCAACACGAACTCCCTGCCTGCCCCAGTATTCGAGCTCCTTGGTGAATGGTGAATGCGGGTCTGGATTTAAGCACACAGTGCCCCGCTCGGGCTGTGAGTTCACCGCTCTGGCAACAAGACCGGCAACGGGACGCGCGGCCTTCTCCAGCCCCGGCGCCGGCAGAGGGCTGCAGGCTTCACGGGCGCTGGATTAACAGCTGGTTGCTGAAATGTCTATTCCATTATGATGGAAGGCACCGGGGCGTTTGGCCAGGCTCACCACGTGCTCAAATCTAGCCCAAAGACCCGCCTTTCTCATGCACAGGCCCTGGGGGGATGGGTGTAGAGAGAAACGTGACCTGCCCACGCTGTGCACTCATTCCGTGTTCTTCAAGCACAGAATGCTGGTTTCTATTGCCGGTTCCACATGGGTGACGGGGTCTCACACAGTCCTCTCCTACGAAGGACGCGCTTCACCCCCAGGCCCACCCCCCCCCCCGCCCCAGGTCCCCTTCCCCCATCTCCTGATGCCCACCCCGCGGCAATTGTGGGTCCTGCCAGGCACCGCGGGCCAGCAGCCACACCTGGTAGACCACCATTCGTCCCTTGAAGATGGCCATGAGGTGCGGTGGCTCCTTGCCCATCGGGACCCGGATCTGGACTGGTTCGTCGTTGTACTTCTGGTCCAGGATGACGGCTTGGTAGGCAGAAGCTGCTATCTCATCCTGGGTGGCCTGGCTACCCTGGGGGCAAGCACGATAGAAGTAGGGGGAAGGCAGTCGGCCCCAGTTCTGAGCCCATCCCCGGCCGCAGCAACAACTCCATCCCCGATTCTCACCTGGCCCCAAACCCCACTGTCTGCCCCACCAAACACTGCTCTGGACACAGCTCAAACCCAATGTGACCCAGACCCGTTCTGATCCCAGACCCACACCTAAAACTTTTCCGGCCCCCGGTCAATCCTAGCTCACCTGCTACCCTGTCCTTGACCCCAGACCTCCTCTCCTTCTTACTCAGGGGGACGCCATGGCTACCATACTACTATCCCCAGCACCGAAACATCTCCCTGCACACTCACATCTGGACCTAAAAACCCACGGTGCTTTGAGCAGTTGAAGGGAATGTTCTGGAAGCCATGGAAATTGGAAGAGAGACTCCAAGAACACAGAGAAGGGGCAAGGGTTGTGAATGGGGGTACCCTGTGCCAGTGGGATCTCATAGCCAAAGCAGTCCCAGGATGGAAAAGGGGTGAGCTGCCCATCACCAGAGGTATTCAACTCAAGGTTGATGGCCACTTGGCAGGGCTCTAGCAGAGCGGGAGCTGTGCCGGCTGTGCTCTGGACTGGGGGCGGGGGGTGCTGACCTGCCAAATGTAGAGCAGGTAGTGCTTCTTCTCGCCGATGAGGTAGGTGTAAAGCAGCAGGTAGCAGTCGCCCCCGTAGAAGTGGCCTAGCCACTTGGAATCCACCGGCACCAGCTCCAGGTCCTCAATGCGCCACACCTGGGGCCAGTACCAGGCTGGTGTGAGGGCCAGGACAGGTGCCGCCGACCCCGCCCTACCCAGCCCCGGCCTCCCACCCTCCCCATACCTGCACCTCCCCGCTCCCGTCGTCCACCATCTTCTGCTGGGCAGCGACTTGAGGCTGCACGTGCATGGACGTGGCATCAAACTTCACCTGCTCCACTTTGGCTGGAGGGGGGAGGGGAAGCAGGACACCAGCTGTCACAAGCTGAGGTCCCCCAGGTCCTCACAATAGCCCTGAATGACAGCTACAATTCTCAGATCCATTTTACAGATGGGGAAGCCGAGGCTAGAGAGATCGGATGGCTTACCCAAGGTCACAGACCTAGAGAGTGGCAGTTTTAACGCAAAACCCTATCTCCCACCCCAAGCCTCCCAGAGGAGCCAGGAGAGGGACAACCCTTTTATCCTCCTCCAGGGGCCTGGCACTGAGCTTGCCTTCAGCAAACATTGTCTGGTGAGACACTGATGCTGTCTGGTTTCCAGGGAGACAACCCCATTCCAAAGCAAAGACAGGTGCTTCTCAGCTCCCTTTGTGGGACAGCTCAGTTTACCCATGTTCCCTCGTGTCCCCGCCCTACCGGGGGAGCCCAGAGCCAGGGGAAAAGAGCACATGGAAGAGGCGTGTCTGGGAAGGAGGACAGGAGGCAGGTGCAGGTGTCTTCCTAGCCCCACGCCGGCTCCTGACCCCACCACGCCTCGGCCGGTCCTCACCCACAGAGCCCAAGGTGTGGGTTTTGCCCAGGCCTGAAGTCCGATTGGGAAGCGTCCACTTCTGGAAGAGCTGCTGAAAGACAGCTGACTCGGCCCCATCGTTCTGCACCTCCACCTGCGTGCTCGGCGGGTACTGCTTCGCTTTGATAAAGTTCTGGGAAGAGAAAGGGGTGGCTGGGTCTGTGTCCCTCTCCTAAGCCCCGCAGTCCCCCGATGCCAGCCGCAGGCTGGCTCGAACCCCAACCAGACACAACCACAAACCTACCCCTGCTCCCAAGCCCAAATTTGAACCCAACCCCAGTCCCAGTGCTGACCCCAAAGCTAAGCCCTGCTCTGACCCCAACCCCAAAACCCAATGAGACCCCAAACTTGGCCTTACCTCAATTCTAGCCCCAATTACCAGCTGCTGTCTCCAACGTTGAACCCAACCCCCATTCTAAGGCTGACCCCAAGCCAGCTAGGGTTACTGACTCTAGCCCTGATAAGGACCCCAAACTCTGACTTGGCCCCAGCCCCCCAGCTGACCCAATCCCCTCTTGCAGGAAGGCCAGCCTCCATTTCTCCCTCCTTTCTCTGAACCGAGCTTGAGGTGGGAGCTCACATCCTGAGGAGGCCCCCAGGTTGCCTGGTGCCTGGCCCCTGGCATGCAGAGAACCCCTCAAGGCAGCTACGGAACTGACCCTCAGCACCCCCGGCTGGCTCAGGCCCAGAGCTTTCCAAGGCCTCTGCCTGGTGCTACACCTGGTCTGACCCCACTTCCCTCTCCCTGCTGCGTCTGTTTCTCTCCCCTCCCCTCCCTGACCCCCATGCCCACCAGTGCCTGGTTCATGGCTCCCGTCCTCTCCTGGGCGTTGGCATTCTTCCCCTTCCACACGTAGATCTTCAGGCCCCCTTGGTCCAGGATGTAACAGTCCTAGGGGTGGGAGCGAGAGACGCAGTGTGGGAGCCTGAGTGCGGGAGGCGCTGGGCCACGGAGCTGCAGGCACGAAAATGGCTCCAGCCCCTGGCGTTGCTCCCACCTGGGGGAAAGCGGGCAGGTGCAGCAGGATGGGAGCTGGGCCTGGGGGTCTCCACACCCTCTCACCTCGTGACTGAGCAGGTCCTGGGTAAGTGGCCTCGTGGCGACTTCTCTAACCACCAGCTTTCCCTCGGAGTCAGACATGCTGCAGGACAAAGGCACAGCAGGGACAAGGGGGGGGGTCCCACAGCCCAGCCCCCCGGGGGCCCCCACCCGTGGCCACCAAGAGCCCAGCTGGACACTCACTGGTACAACTTGAGGGCGGCCTTGAGCGCCGGCTCTACCACGGTGTCGGGCACAGCGGCCTTCAGCGACCCCCTCTGACCCAGCACATAGTTCATGATCTCCATCAGCTTCGGGGTCTCCTTCTCGTTCTCCCCGTCCACCACAGCCACGTAAGTTCGCCCACCGCGCTCCTGGTCTCGGATCTCCTTGGCCAGGGTCATGCCCTGCAGGGAGGCCCCGGAGACAGTGAAGGCGGTGGTGGGGGACAGGGCATGTCCGCCACCCCCAGCCGTGCAGGAGAGCCCGGCCCCGCCTCCAGCAGCCCCAGAGGATGAGGCACCTGTCCTGCCTGTACCCCCTTGAGGGACCCAAGTGAACCCCATCGGGGAAGCAGTTTTCTCGTTGGCAGGGGGGCTTTTGGGGTGCACTTGCTGGGCCTTCCATTTTGACATTGACATTTGTGATTTTACTTCACAGTTTTGGACAAAAGAGGAGCCCTGGACATCATAGGGCTCAGTCTCTTTGCCCCAAAGTGAGCTCGCATGTGCACGCGCACACGTACGCACGCGCATGCATGTCCTCCAGTGTGCTCACACACATGTGCGTGCATACACGGCACACTTCCTCACATGCACACACGCACACACACTCACACCCTGGCTCCCCCTCCTCAACCTCCTGGCATTTCGGTCCCCAGCCCCAGTCCCCGGGCTTCTTCCTGGTTCTGTCACCAGCGCAGCTCTCTGCTCTCTTCCCCTCCCCCCAACTTCCAGGAGAACCCATTTTAAGATGCCCCAAACTGACCTCGATTTCCACCCCCTCCCGCCCCAATGTGTTGCTCCTGGTCTTTCCCATTTCGGGAAATGGGACTCCTTCCCTTCCCCGGTGGTGGTTCGAGCATAGCGCCCCTCCCTCCTCGGCCCCATCCGCCCTGCAGGTAAGACCAATGGATCCTCCTTCCTGTCCCAGAGGCCCGGGGAACCTCCTTCCATCCTCACGCAGATGGCCACCGGCTCCCTGCCTCCCCGCAGCCCCTCCACACCCCTTCACCACCCAGGAGTCAGGACGACCTTCAGAACTCCTGGGCACCAAGAACAGAACCCAACCCTCTTACACAGCCTTCTGGCCCCAGAACACAACCCGAGAGCGAGAGCGAGACCTCTCTCTTCTCCCAGCTCCCTGTAATCGCCATCCTGTGCCCCCCACCAGCCACTTCTCCCCTGCCTTAAGGCCTTCTCCTTCCCATCCCACCTCCTCCAGAAAGACTTCCCAGAACTCCCAGGGCCGCGTGCCCACCCCTCACTTCTCAGCTACTCTCTTCATGTCTGTCTCTCCCAGCTGGAGGCCAGAGCCAGGGCAGGGCTCTGCCCACTCAGTTCACCCCCGCATCTTGGTCCGGGGTCCACCATGCAGCAGGCACTCGTTAAACCTCAGCGGACGAGCTACGAGAATGCACGCAAAGCCCAACATGCCTACGTCTCCACATACACACGGAGACTCGGCTCCACGTTTGAACACACCGTCCAGGGCGGTCAGCCAGGAGAGGCCTGGGGACCTGGGGGCTGGTTGGGGGGTGGCAGAAGTCTGGCGAGTGTGACTGGCAGGAGAGGGGCGGGTGCGAGGGAGCCGGTGAGGGCAGCGTGGGACTGGGGAGAGGGGTGGGGCGTGGGCAACACTTACCCTGAGTCTCTCCATGCGGTTGCTCTCCGGCCCGTTCCACTGGATGATAATCTTCCCCAGGTCCAGGAGGAAAACATCCCCACGGTTGAAACTCTTCCAAGACATCTCCACCTGGAGCGCCAGCCAGAGGGGAGGTGAGTCTCCATTCAGATACTTGCCACCGTCCACATCTCTTCCCCGCCTCCTCCCTGCCCTCACCCCTCCACCAGGCCTAGGAGGGGAGACAGGACGCCATGCCCCAGGGCCCTGGCCGATGCCCACCTCTCCGGCCACCACGTTCCTCTTGCCCTTGACGTGCAGCAGCCGCTGGACCTCGTAGGAGTTGGTCTCCACGTGCTTCATGCCAGAAGCCACACCCCCCTTCTGGATCCTGAGAAGAGAGGGAGCTGACCCAACTGGAGTGAGAGGGCTGGGAGGTGTGACAGCCTGGGGTGCCCGGCCACCACTGGGCCATCTGAGGGCCGGCTCCCTCAGCTGCCAGCGCTGAGGCACTCGCTCTCAGGGTCATGCAAGTGCAAGGTCAGTCTTCTGCCTGCATGTGTGTGACCTTCCTCAGCCTCCTTAGAGTTTGCACCCTAGATGCCTCACTCCCTGCGCCACATTCCCTGCCCTGCCGAGAGGGCCTGAAAAGAAGGGCGCGTGGTGATGTGGATTTGTGGAAGGACAGGACAGAGCTCCGAGGACAGGGGGCTGCAGGGAAGGGGGGAGGGGAGATTCTATGGACTGAATCGTGTCCCCTACCAAACTCCTATGTTGAAGCCTTAACCGCAGTGTGGTGGTATTTGGAGATGGGGCCTTTGGGAGGGGGTAAAATTCGATAAAGTTTAGATGAGGTCCTGAGGGTGGGGCCCCGTGAAGGTTAGTGCCCTTATAGGAAGCAACACCGGACAGCGCGCTCACTCTTCCCCATGGCAGGACACAGTGAGAAGGCGGCCGGCTGCAAGCCAGGAAGTGGGCTCTCGCCAGCAACCAAATCAGCTGGCACCTTGATCTTGGCCTTCCCAACCTCCAGAACTGTGAGAATATTGATTTCTGTTGTTTAAGCTGCTCATTCTATGGTATTTTGTTGAGGCAGCCCAAGCAGACAGGAGAGGGGCCAGTTCAAATGCCCGAAGGGGTGGGCTGGAAGAAGAGCAGCAAGATAAAAGGGAAGGGTGGGGACTGCGGCTCACCAGAGAGCTTCTGGCCTATTGTACTTGGTCAGTCGCAACTTGGCTCCTGACTGTGTGTTTCCATGGGAAAAGCCCGGAGGCCAGAACTTCAGACTTTGCAAGAAAAGCTAGAAATTGGGGTGTTTAGTGTGGAAGTGCTGCTTTAGAGACGGGAAGAACGGTCATCTGCCCACGGGCCGAAGGGAAGGATTGATGTGGGGCCCTGGAAGGCCTCCTTCGGCACCGGCTTTCCAGAACATTTACAAACATGAGGGTTGATTTACAAAAACTCAGGTGCACAGACTTTCACAACGGCCTCTGGGGCAGCTAAAGGGCACGCCGAGGGATAAAAACCAAGGACAGGGCAGCGGCAGAAATGGTCTTCCGGAAGCGGAAAGAAGTTTCCAAAAGCCCATTGTGGGTCTCCCCCCAAGAGGCTCCTTTCCTGGCCCCAGCTCCTCCCCTCCCCGGCCCTGCTCCCCTCCCCAGCGGCAGCACGCCCCTCCGTACACAAGGCCCCGTTTGAAGTAGCCTCGGAAGGCCTCGCTCTCGTTGCCCTGGACCTCGCGGTGCTGGACGGCCCGGCCCTTCAGGAAGTCGTCCATCTGTGTGGTGTAGATGGCGGCTGCCCCTTGCTCGTCCTGGGACGAGGCCTGGCCGATCCAGTAGTGGATGTCATAGGACAGACTGCTGCCCGTCTTGTGGATCTAGAGAGGAGAGGGGACGCGCGGTGTGCCCGAGGCCCTGGGCTCCCGTGCCCTCTCCCCACCTCCCTGCTCTGCATGGCTTCGCACACACGTGGGGCCCGGGCAGCAGGTGAGCTTGGAGGGGTGTGCAGGGAGCGCACCGCACGGGTGGTCAGGAGCCAAGAGTACCGCCCCCGGCCGCCACAGCCTCGGGACACAGGGGGCAAGTGGCTGTCAGAGGCCTGCAAGACGATTTGGTGGTGTGCAAACAAACGTGCAATGTATAGCCACCTTCTGTTTGCGATGTGCAACACCGCCTTCCCCTTATTATGCTAATGATGTGGAGTTATGTTTTTAAATAAATGGCTTTAAATTTGGAAAGCGATTCAGTCAACATAAGGACAAATACAAATGCATTCAATAGTGCGGGATGCGGCAGAACCCAAGAAGGTGAAACGAAGGGGACTACGGATTTCGGAAACGTGGACCTGGGGTAGGTAGGGTGACACCCTGCTGGCTCAGAGCGTCCCCAGGACCACACATTCAGAGAAGTTCACCTGGGGTGGGAGCTCAGCGGGCCGAGGGCAGGGAGAGCCACGAAGGCCGGGCCGTGGGCGCACCCAGCGAATGCTGGCCAGGGCTAAAGCCCGGGCAGCCCCCTCTACTGCCCCCAGCCTCGAGGTTCCTCCCTGATGCCACAGGGGCCTTCGCTGCCAGCTCAGCCCCTCCCGTGCCCGCCCCCACTCACTGCCAGGACGATGTAGCAGTCGCCGTCATAGAAGCTACCAAAGGTGCTGGAAGGAACAGGCACCATCTTCATGGCCTGGGGAGAGGAAGGAGCTCAGAGGGGCTGCCCGGGACCACCCAGAACCCCCAGCTGCCCTGCCTCCCTGACCCCAGGGAGAGCTGGGAGAGGCAGAGAACCAGCAGGAGAGGGCGTGAGGAAGCTGACCCGAAGAATGAATGTGCCGATGGGAGGAGGAAGAGGAGCGGGAGGTCTGAGAAGACAGGAGGGTGGCCGGGGGACAGGCACCAGGGGCTCGCACCCCAGGAGGGCAGGGTAATCTCAGGCGCCTTCCTTCCCTCAGCCCGCAAAGCCCCGACACCCCGGCAGGCCTCACCTCGATCCTCCATATCTGCACGCCGGGGGTGGTGATGTTGAGGGAGCCTTTGACTTGGGCGCTCAATTTGGTCATGGCCGGTGAGCCTGGCGGGGGGGGGGGGAGCGAGGACAGAGGAGCTGGGAGTATTTCAGGTGCTGCCCTTCCAGCCCAGCCCCGGAGAGCTCCCCACAGCTCCAGAGGTCAGAGCGCCAGAGGCCAGGGCTCAGGGACTTGGGGAGGTGAGGGCTTGGCAGTCCACCCTGGCCCCTGATTGGCCGAGGGCCCAGCCTCCAGTCTTCCCACCCAGCTGTGATCTTGTCCCTCTCTCGCTCAAACCCCTACCCTGACTCCCTATTACCTAACTGATTAAAGCCCCCACTCTTCAGCTGCCATTCAAGGCCCTTCTTTAGCCCCAAACAATTTTTCTTTTTGAAAAATTTTTATCAAAGCCATGCTGACTGAAAAGAAAAAAAACATACAGGCTTAAAAAAAGGAAAGCAAAAGGGGCGCCTGGGTGGCACAGCGGTTAAGCGTCTGCCTTCGGCTCAGGGCGTGATCCCGGCGTTATGGGATCGAGCCCCACATCAGGCTCCTCTGCTATGAGCCTGCTTCTTCCTCTCCCACTCCCCCTGCTTGTGTTCCCTCTCTTGCTGGCTGTCTCTATCTCTGTCAAATAAATGAATAAAATCTTTAAAAAAAAAAAAAAGGAAAGCAAAAAATAAGTAAGGGCCCCGAAAAGGGTATTCACCCAGAAGAAAAAAAACAGGTGTTCAAACAAAACTTGTACTTGAAATTCATAGTGGCTCTATTCACAATAACCAAAAGGTAGAAACAACCCAAATGTCCATCAACAAAAGGTGGTGTGTGTGTATACACACACACACACACACACACACACACACACACACACATATGTACCTTCCCACAATGGAATATTATTCAGCCGTAAAAAGGAACCAAGTGCTAATACATGTTGCAACACGAATGACCCTTGAATACATTATGCTTCGTGGAAGAAACTGGACACAAAAGCCATGTGTTGTGTGAGTCCATTTATATGAACTCTCCAGAACAGGCAAACCCATACACGTAGCAAGTGGATCAGCAGCTGTCAGGGGCTGGAGGGAGAGGGAGGAGAGGGCCTACTAGTGGGCCTAGAGCTTCCATTTGGGATGATGAAAAAATCCTGGATCTAGACAGTGGCAATGGTTGTATGGTCGTGAATGTCCTGAACGCCACTGGGCTGTGTCCATTAAAGTGGTTAAAATGGTAAATCTTACGTGTATTTTACCACAGTAGAAAAAGTGTATGCAGCAGTTTCGTGTTCCTTCCTAGTTATTCCCAAACACCCTTCAGCCACGGTTCTGGTGGTGCTGAAGGTCTAGTCCCCACAAGGGCAGGGGCCATGTTTGTTTGCTCAGTACTGAACCCCCAGCATCTAAAACATGTGGGCACTTTGTGGAGTAGATGGATGGGTGGATGGATGGATGGATGGTTGTATGGATGGATGGATGTGTGGATGGTTGTATGGATGGATGGGTGGATGTGTGGACAGTTGTATGGATGGATGGATGGTTGTATGGATGGATGGATGGATGTGTGGACGGTTGTATGGATGGATGGATGGATGGATGGATGGATGGATGGATGGATGGTTGTATGGATGGATGGGTGGATGGTTGTATGGATGGATGGGTGGATGGATGGTTGTATGGATGGGTGGATGGATGGGTGGATGGTTGTATGGATGGATGGATGGGTGGACGGTTGTATGGATGGATGGGTGGATGGATGGTTGTATGGATGGATGGATGGGTGGATGGTTGGATGGATGGATGGATGGGTGGACGGTTGTATGGATGGATGGATGGATGGATGGATGGATGGATGGATGGATGGTTGGATGGATGGATGGATGGATGGATGGATGGATGGTTGTATGGATGGATGGATGGGTGGATGGTTGTATGGATGGATGGATGTGTGGACGGTTGTATGGATGGATGGATGGATGGATGGATGGATGGATGGATGGTTGTATGGATGGGTGGGTGGATGGTTGTATGGATGGATGGGTGGATGGTTGTATGGATGGATGGATGTGTGGACGGTTGTATGGATGGATGGCTGGATGGATGGCTGGATGGATGGATGGATGGATGGGTGAATGGGTCAATGACAGAGTGAACTCTCCCAGTGTGAACCAGCCTCCACCCATTGAGCTGAAAGAAACCCCCCCCCCCAAGCTTTTTATGATATCATCTATGGCTCTTTCCGTGTTCAGCTGTAGCTCTGTCCCCTGCTGCAGCTGCTTGTCAGAATCACCTCAGGAGCTTTTAAACAATACCAGTGCTTTGGCGCTGCTCAGGTCTACCCCCAAGGACTCTGATTTAATTAGGCTGGGTGCGGCCCAGGCCTGGGTACTTTATTTTCTGTCTTTTGGTTGTTTTTAAAACTTCCCAGAGAGGGGCGCCTGGGTGGCTCAGTTGGTTAAGTGTGCAGCCTTGGTTTGGGCTCAGGTCATGATCTCAAGGTTGTAAGATGAGCCTATGTCGGGCTCCATGCTCCATGCTCAGCGTGGAGTCTGCTTGAGATTCTCTCTCTCTCTCTCTTTCTCTCTCTCCCCGTCCCCCCCCCAACCCTCCCACTTGGTTGCTCTCTCTCTAAAATAAATAAATAAAATCTTAAAAACAAAAAACTTCCCAGAGACTCTGATATGAGCCAGGGTGGAGATCAGCTTGTCCCCAGTTACTCTCAACCCTCGTTTCCTGCCTCTCCCTATCAGGCTGGAGGCAACCTCTGTTCCCCATCAAGCCCACCACCCAGCCTGGCACAGCCTGGCACAGGGCTGCCCCCCAAGAAGGCTCCTTGAATGCTCCTTGAATTGATGAACAATGAATGAAAGGTCGTGTGGCCCCGAGGGTCAGGCTTCACGCGCTGACAGCCTGGAACCTCCCTATCTAATCTCTCCTGGCACCTTGACTCTGAGTCACCTCTTGGAACAATGACCTGGCCCTTTACAGCTGGGAAACTCCCTCTTCTGAGTCCTGAGGGGCGACCTCTCTCCCCGGCATTCAGGAGTTTGGGTCAAGGTCTCCAGGCCCAGCCTCTGATTAGCGCCCCCTCTGGCAGATCAGAGGACCCTGTCAGGTCACCAGCTCCGTGCTCCTAGGAGCCCCTGGTGCCTGGGCCCTGTCTGATGTCCCTGTGGGCCATGGCCATTCTATGAGGTATTTCTCACCCCACAGCGACCGTGGGTTCCCAGGACCCCGGGGTCAGTAGGACCAGTCTGGGTACAAAAGAAAAAACTGTTTTCCGTGTTATTTCATTTACCACCTTGGCCTATATCCCCCTTTCTCCGAGACAGACTCTTCGACGCTCACTAACCGTAGCCACATGAGTCCCGATTCTTCATCTAGGGATGGGGGGAGGGTCAGGTCAACCAGATGACCTCTAGGGACAGGCTCTGATCCTAGGAGCGAGCAGGAAGAGGAATTGAGGGTAGACAGGAGGATGCGCTTCTTGCCCACCAGACGAGTGGAGATTTGGGGGAGCAGGGACTTGGAAAAGCTGGCACCTTCCCTCCCGAGAGGAAAGTCAGGATTCGGGACCTCCAGCAGCCTGAACCTCCGCTGGGGTAGGGGGCAAGAGGATCCCGAGGAGGGCAGCCCTGAGAGGTGAACTCATACTCCAAGGGTACCCCCACTTGGAGAGTACCCCATACTCTCCAATGGCTCCTGCTCTCACCCATGTTGGTCCGAGCAGACGCCCCTGCCCCCCACCCCAGGGGGTCCCTCCCCAGAGAGGCTGTCGCTCCTGACCTGGTGGGAGGATTATGGGCTCCTCACTCCCCCATGCCCACAGCAAGGCCCAGGTTTGGATATGCACTGCCTTCTCCCTCAAATGGAGTTCACTGGCTGCCCCCCTCACTCTTGGTCCCCAGTATTCTCTGCCCCCTACTTGAGGAAGGGCACCATTCCTCCCAGACCCCCCCCCAAAGTCATCCACCTGTGCAACACCCTGGACCCCTCCCTCTCCTGCCCCTCCGTGCACCTGAATGTCACACCCCTACCTCTCTCTGCTCACTCGCAGCCTTCTAGTGATGCTGGACTGCTTGCTTGCCCTGACACCCCAGGCTGCTTCTCCCCCTCCCCCCATGTCCTCGCTCCTGCTCTTCCCCTCACCGAATGCTCTCCCCACCTTTCCTCACATGGCTAAAGGTGACATGCTCCCCCAGACTTAGCTTAGCTCTCATTTCTTTCAGGAGACCTTCCCAGAATCCTCCGGCTAGACTGAGGGTAACTCCCCGGGCGCTCCAAGGCATCCTGGACCCATGCCTCTCTTGACCCCCTGACCACCTGGTGATGAGAGGATCTGTTTCTAAGTCTGAGGTCTCCAAGGTCAAGGGCCTAGACAGTTCGTCTGTGTAGCCCCCAGCTCCTAGCACATAGTAAGTTCTCAACCAATATTCACAGACCTTGAAGACAGAGCTGTGGAATGGAAGGGGTGGACTGTGTTGGAGCCCTGGCGGGAGTTAGGGCTCCCGCTCCACCCAGGTCCCACCTTTCCTTGCCTAACTGTCGCCCTGCTATCTTCAGGGTTCCGGCTTCAGAGACCTGTGGGGTGCTGTCACTGCTCTCAGTCCCTAGTCATGCCATTCTGCGCTAGACAGGGATGTGGCAGGCCCTAAAACCCAGGACACCCTCCTGCTTCCCCAGGCCCATGAGAGCAGGGAGTGAGGACACCCCAGCATCCCAGCCCACAGATTCTGCCCCTCGCAGACCTGGGATGCCTTTGCAGGCTTTCTGGGAAGGGGTGGACCCCATGTCCCAAGACCCTAGTCTGGACTTGGCTCCTACTTCCCCTCCACCCATTTCGGCTACATGGGGCTGGTAAGGCCAAGATGACGGGTCTTGGTGGAGGGGAGATGGGACAGAGGTGCGTGCTTGGGTGGCGGGGCATGGACTGGGGCCGAAAGGGCCCTGCCTGTCACCAGCCTCCTGCCTCTCTCTGCCTTTGCCCATTCAGTTTCTGACGGCTGTTGCTCACACCCTAGGATCCAGGAGCACCAAGGCCCCAGCAGGGCCAGGGAGAATAGCAGCACAAAGAAAGAAACTGTTTCAGATAAAGAACAAATGAGCAAAGAGACGGGGTGGGGTGGGGGGAAGGGGAGGCGAGTGAGGTCAGGGTGACCAACTAGTCCCGGTTCTCCCAGGAGTGTCCAAGTTTTAAATCTCAAAGTCCCGTGTCTCCAGATTCTTCCCATCCAAAGGCAATCGGGATGGTTGACCCCTGAACGGAAGCTAGCGTCAGGTGAGGGTCTGAAAGAGCAGTTGTCTAGAGTGGAGACTGTACAATTCTTTCCTTGGAGGCCCAGGAAGCCACACTGGGCTCCCTGCTCTTTCCAGACACTCCAGAATGCCGAGCCTCTCCCTCACGTCTGCTCCAAGGTGCTACAGGAGGCCCTACGCTGCCAGCAAGAAGCAGGGGTCCCTGTCCTGTCGTCTCCCACCGCCTACGGCCCCAGTGTCCCGCAGGGTTGCCTTACCTGTCTGGGGGAGGCGGCTGCCACCTGGGAGGTCTCAGGGAGTTGTGGCAAGCTGGCTGCAGGAGAGCGACCTTTGTCCCCACCCCCCCTCCTCTAGGAACTGCCTTCACCATATAAGGGAAGATAGGGCCCCAGAGAGAGAGAGAGAGAGAGAGAGAGAGAGAGAGAAAGAGAGAATGGGTGAGGGGGTGGGGAGGCAGGTGCCCGCCAGGTCCCTGGGAGCTGGTGGAGCCCAGCGACAGCCTGACAGTCAGAGCCAGCGGGCCCCGCCCTTGGCTGTGTGTGAGAGAGCTCCCAGGGATAGGGTGCATTTCTGCCCAAGGCTCAGGCCCTCATTGCACGTGGACAGCAACGGCCAGGGAAGGCAGGGGAGCCTGGACCCTTCCTCTTACCAGCCCAGATGAGGAGGCTCGGCAGTCCTCCCTTATTCCCAGCGAGAACGGCTCATAGGGCAGGACTTAGGGATGCAGGGCCAGGGGTTCACACTTGCAACCCCTCCAAGATGGAAGGGACCCTGGCACCCTCACGGGTCTTTTCACTGGCATGACACTTGCTCAGAGGGGGCACAGGTGCTCTTCTTGTCCCCCCACCCCCTTCCCAGGCACTGACTCCACCCGGTGTGTTTATTAGCTGCCATAAACCAGTGCCTTTGAACTCTGCCATTGTCTCCCAGAAGCCAAGGCTTCCATTTCCAAGCCCTGATCCTAGGCGGCCCCGCTCATTGATGACCAGAAACCAGTGCAGCCCCTTCAGGGGTGGGTCTTGCTCTGAAGTCAGTCGGCTTTGCCCACAAACCCAGCACCCTGGGCAGCTGCCCCCAATCCTGACCCCTGCAGAAATTCTCCTGTCCACTCTGAACCCTGGTCCGCTGGAGGGCAGGGATGAAGGGGGCGAGCTGAGGGCAGCCCGTCCTCCTGACCACACCTTCCCCAGAGTTCTGGAGGCCATCTGTAGGTGTGTGTGCACATGTGTGCACGTGGGAGCACGTGGGAGCATAGCCACCAACAGTCTGCAAAGAGGAGTAAACACATGGCAGGTGCTACTTTGTTTTTTAAAAGAACATCTTTTGTCCTGCATAAAAAGGAGCTCTAGGGGCACCTGGGTGGCTCAGTCGGTTAAGCGTCTGTCTTTGGCTTGGGTCGTGGTCTCAGGGTCCTGGGATGGAGCCCCACATCGGGCTCCCTGCTCTGCGGGAAGCCTGCTTCTCCCTCTCCCTCTGCCCCTCCCCATTCATGCTCTCTCTGTCTCTCAAATAAATACATAAAATCTTTATTATTTTAAAAGATTTTATGTATTTAATTGGGAAAGAGAGAGAGAGAGCACAGGCAGAGGGGAGCATCAGGTGGAGGAAGAGGGAGAAGCAGACTCCCCACGGAGCAGGGAGCCCAAAGCAAGACTCGATCCCAGGACCCTGGGATCAGGACCTGAGACAAACGCAGCTGCTTAACCAACTGAGCCAGCCAGGCACCCCAAAATAAATAAAATCTTTTAAAAAATCCTTTTTTATTCTTTTTCTATGTTCATTCAATTATACAGACAGGCAAAAAGGAAAGGAAAAACTCATTTATAATTTCACTACGGAGATAATCTACAAATAAATCAGTGATTTATTGTGGAGTATTTCTTTCAAGTGATTTATTTTTGAGTATTTCAAGTACATATGCTGTGTGTACTGTATGTATAAAATATCTATTTTTCTAAAGATCCTTTATTGTGACACATTACATGTTATTTCGCGACTGCATTTTACTACACTTGATCTTAGCCAAAAGGCCGAGAAGCGATTCGCGACGGCATTTTAATGGTCTCAGGGTAATCCATTAGATAGATAGCATCGTTTATATAAGCAATAGTTCATTTTTGGACTTTCAAATTTTATCCATTCATTTGATACTACAAAGAATGCCACAGTGAGTATTCTTATTATGGAATCTTTTTTTTTTTTTAAGATTGTATTTATTTACTTTAGAGAGAGCGAGCATGAGCATAGGGGAGGGGCAGAGGGAGAGGGAAAAGCAGGATCCCCGCTGAGCAAGGAGCTCCATCCCAGGACCCTGGGACCATGACCTGAGCTGAAGGCAGACGCTTGACTGACCGAGCCACCCAGGCGCCCCTTTTATTGCTAAATCTTTGCCATTCGATTGCATCCCTTATTATTTCTGTGGGATAAACTCCTAAAATTGGAATTGCTGGATCAATGATGTGAATGGGCAAAGCAGCCCCGGGAAAAGTCGCATTAATTTCTAGTACCACCTACAGCCCAGAAGACTGCCTGTTTCTCTCCATCCTCCCCAGCACCCGGCTCCAGATTTTAAGAAAATCTGTCAGTCTGCCTGCCAAAAAGAAAATAAATAGTCATTGTGTGCGTTGATTTATTGTATTTTGATTACCAGTGGAACAGACCATTCTAAGATAGATAGATATATAGGTTACATCTTCTTTTGTGAATTTTTAATTAATTTGTTGTCTATATGTTTAATGTATTAAGGTTGGTAATCTGCCTGTCATTTATGCTGTACTTTTCTCCAATTTGCTTCTTGCCTTTTAATTTAGCTGCCAGATTTTTGGGGAGAACATATGTTTTGTTTGTTTTTAATTTTAATTCCAGTGTAGTTCGCATGCAGTGTGATATCAGTTTCAGGTGTTCAGCCCTCCCACACGTGACCCAGTGCTCATCGCAACACGAGTGCTCCTTAATCCCCATCACCTGTGTCCCCCATCCCCCTGCCCACCTCCCCTCTGGTCACCAGCAGCGTGTTCTCTACAGTTAAGAGTCCGTTTCTTGGCTTGTCTCCTTTTTTTTTTTTCCTTTCCCTTTGTTCATTTGTTTTGCTCCTTAAATTTCACATATGAGTGAAATCATATGGTATTTGTCTTTCTCTGACTGGCTTATTTCGTATTTATACTCTCTAGCTCCATCCATGTTATTGCAAATGGCAAGATTTCATTCTTTTTATGGCTGATTAAGATTTCAGTGTGTGTGTGTGTGTGTGTGTGTGTGTGTGTGTGTGTGTACACCACATCTTCTTCACCTATTCATCTTCTGATGGACACTTAGGTTGCTTCCATAATTTGGCTATTATAAATAATGCTGCAATGAACATAGGGATCCCTTTAATTTACTGTTTTTGTATTCTTTGGGTAAATACTCAGTCGTGTGATTACTGGATCATAGGGTAGTTCAATTTTTAATTTTTTGAGGAATCTCCATGCCATCTTCCACCGCGGCCGCACCAGTTTACGTTCCCACCCACAGTGCACGGCGGTTCCTACTGGGGGAACATGTGTTGTAAAAAATCATTACCAATGTCTTTATTATGGTAAATGTCAAATATAGAGAGAATTATAAATAAGAGCGCAACAGTATAACACTCAAGGATTCAAGAATTAATGGAAGTAAATGTACTTGAAAGTAATGTGCAGATATCATGATATTTGAGCCTGAAATATTTATCACATGTATCCGAACAATAAGGGCATTCTCCCTAACGATAATACAATTTTCACACCTGAGAATATGAACAATAAGTTCTAACATCATCTCCTATCCAGTTCGTAGTTAAAATTTTGCCGACGGTCCCACAAGGACTCTAACAGCTGGTTTTCTTGACTCATGGTCAAATTAAGATCATGCATTTCCTTTGAGTGTGACGTCTTGGCAGTATTTTGTAAATCTAGAAGAGTCCTCCAACTTTTTTCCCGATGTTGACTCACCCGAGTCAAGGACACATGTCTCGTCGTGTGTTCCCATCGTGGATTTGTCTGAGTCTTTCCTTGTGTATTTAATTTGTTCCTCTTCCGCCAGTATTGCCCACAAACCGAAAGGACTTCTAACGTCTTGATTAGGTCCTGTAAAGACACAGTCTTCCCTTTGCAATCAGAAGTCATCGCGGGGCGCCTGTTTGGCACTAGACGTTTTAAATTCCTTACTTAGCACTTTTTACTTCGTCTTTTATGATATTCATTCTGTAATGACTTTTTTAACACCAGAGCTCCTCACCGTGTCTGGTTAGCTCACTGCTGAACCCTAGTGCTGGATACATGGTAGGCATGCCATGAATGTTTGAAGGAAAGAAATGGAATTTAGGATTTCTATCTTTGATGTTGTATTTAGGAAGCTGTGTTTTACATTGTAAACTGATTTTTATCTTGAAAATTTAATAAATATGCCTGGTACAAGAATTCACATTAGATGTATAATAAAATGTATCCCTCCCATGGTAGATGACTCCCACCCAGCCCCCAGCTCTGTTCCCCAGGTTGGCAACAGTTCTCATTTCTTGTGTACCCACTGGAGGATAAGCAAGTATATATTTGTGTCTGTTTTTGTATTTCTCCTTTATGGGAATATACCATCATCGTTGTTAGGTCTCTTTCTTTGTTTCATTTACCAGTCATTTGTCTTGGGGATCATCCTGTATCTGCTTGAATGGTTCCAAATCATTGTTTTTCAAGACTGTATGGTATTATCTGCTATAGATATAACAAAATTTATTTAACCAGTCTCTTACTGATGGACACTTAGGTTGTTTCAAGTGTTTTGCTGTTACAAACAAGGATGCAATTAACATCCTTATACGTACGAGTCTATCCGTACATACATTTTATACACAGCACACATTCCTAAAAGTGCATTTGCTGGATCAAAGGGTGTCTGCATTTAAAAATTTTTTTTAAAGATTTATTTATTTGAGAGAGAGAGAGAGAAAGCACAAGCAGGGGGGGAGGGACAGAGGGAGAGAGAGAATCTCAAGCAGACTCCCCCTGAACAAGGAGCCCGAAGGGGCGCTTGATCTCATGACCCCAGGATCAGGACCTGAGTGCCCCTCAAAAATAATTTTGATGGATAGTGTCAAATTGCTCCCCAAAGAGGTTGTACCAGCTCATACCCCTGCCAACGGCTTTTTATCTGGTGCCCGCTCCCCTGAACCCTCTACAGTGTGTGTAACAAGCGAATAGTGAATATGTGCCCATACCAGGCTCCCGGTAGATACATTCTCGCAGCTGACATCTCAGAAGCCTTCCTCCCGGCCATCCCTGCCCCCAACTCCCAAGCCAAGCAGCCACAGCTTCCCGCCGGGTTTATCTCTTCGCTGACATCCATCCCTTCTATTCTCTTCTTGCTTCACTCTGCCCCGGCCTCAGCTCAGGCTTCTGCCCTCCGTGTTTGGGACCATGGCTGTGGTCTCCCCATATGGTCTCCTGTCTTTGTACCCCTGGTTGAGGTTCCAAAATCCAGCTGTTGCCTTTGAGCACCGCCCCCACTGCCTGCAAGGAGACCACACTCCCTTGGACTGCCCAGACATCCGCGCTATCTGGCCTCTCCTGCTGTCTCCAGCACCATTTCCCATCCTTCCTCCCTCGTGTGCACTTCCAAAACGGTCATTTCCCACACTCCCACACTGGCAGTCCCCAGAGATGTTCGGCTTCCTTTCCTGATGTCCCTCCTTGTTTAGGCCACCTTACCTGAATTACTCCTCCTTCCCGAACTCCTCTGAGCAGCAAGACCGCAGGACACATTCTCCAAACCTCCCAGGCCATCCCAGGTGGGCTGAGGCGTCCCCTCTGCTCCCCACCTTCCGTGTTCTCTCTCTCTCACTCTTTCAATCTCTCTCACTCCGCTTGTTGCATTTCAGGTTTTACTTATTTATTTATTTTTAAGATTTTATTTCTTCGGGGCGCCTGGGTGGCACAGCGGTTAAGCGTCTCCCTTCAGCTCAGGGTGTGATCCCGGCGATCTGGGATCGAGCCCCACATCAGGCTCTTCTGCTATGAGCCTGCTTCTTCCTCTCCCACTCCCCCTGCTTGTGTTCCCTCTCTCGCTGGCTGTCTCTATCTCTGTCGAATAAATAAATAAAATCTTAAAAAAAAAAAAGATTTTATTTCTTCATTTGAGAGAGAGAGAGAGAGAGCATAAGTGCAGGAGCAGAGGGAGAGGCAGAAGCAGACTCCCGATGGGCAGGGAGCCCGACTCGGGACTTGATCCCAACACCAGGGGATCAGGACCTGAGCAGAAGGTAGCCGCTCAACCATCTGAGCCACCCAGGCTCCCTGCAGTTCAGGCTTCAGACAGTCTGCTCAGGTGTCTTTCTCAGCACTAGGGTGTGGGTTCCTTGAAAGCAGAGGCATGGCCCGATCATGGGGTGTCCCTGGCTCCTGGCATCGTGCCTGGCACACAGAGAAGGCGGATACATGTGGTTGAGTTGAACTCTGTGTGGGTGAAGGTGGTGGTGGGGAGAGACTGACTGTGGTCTCATTCAAAGCTGGGAACCCTGGTGACTCCCTGGCGTGTCAGGGCCCCTGGGATGCAAATCGTGGGGGTAACCGGTGTTTACCGGGAAAGCAAGAAAACAAGCAGCGCCAGAGCGAGGAGGAAGGCAGAGGCAGGGAGGGCTGTTTACCTTGCCCTGTGGCCTCCAGCGCAGAGCGCAACTGATGGGAGCTGTAGGCTTTCCTTTCCAGATGCGTGCTTTCCAGCGCTATCACGCACGCTGCAGGTCCCTCCCGCCGCCCCAGACTTGGGGCACAGACCAGTATCTGGTGCGCGAGGAGGCCGGCTTGAGGCTGGATTCACAAGGTATGGGGATAAGGGGGGGAGAGGGAGGGTCGGCAGAGCTGGGGGGACAGAGACCAACTTTGGGAAAGGCAGATCTCCTTTCTCTCCAGTGTGTTTATGTGTATTGGGGGAAGACTGCCCCACCCCCGGGAGATGGGTGAATGATACGGGCCCCCATCTTTGCAGCCCCCGGGGTGGGGGAGGGGCGGGCTGGCGTCACAGAGGACAGAGAGGCCTCTAGCGGCCACCGTGGGAATCAGGAGAGGGCTGGCCCGGGAGGGGCGGGAGGGCACTTCCTGCCAGGGCCTGGGGCTGCCCGGTTTTGCAAAGGAAGTGCTGCCAGGGCCGGAGGGGCGGAGGCAGGAAGTGGGCCGGAGGCTCGTGCAAGGGCGCGGCCAGTAGGTGCTGAGAGGCCGCCGGGGGGCGGGTGGGGGAGGTGGTGCGGAGGTCAAGGAGACCGAGCGCCGGGCCCACCATCTCCCCAGAGACCTTGACGCCTCCGCCTGCCGCCCTTCCCGACACCTCGGCCAAAGTTCTTCCGTTTGGAGCTGAACTTGGCTTCCCAGGAACTCGCCCCGCCCCCGCACGCCCCGCTCGGGGGCCGCAGGAGCCCCTCCCCTCTACCCGCGGACCGAGGCCACACCCCTCCCGCCTGCGCACACCTTCCCCGGGCCTCGCCTAGGGACGCAGGTCCGCTTTACTTTACAGCTAATACTAGCGAGCCCTCCGCGTGCAGGCATTTAATCAGCTCTGCAGAGAGGGCATTTCTCCATTTTGCAGGTCAGGTAACTGAGGTTAGGAAAAGAATAAATAGTACAGCGGTGCACTCAGGTCCACTCACCCCTGTGCACCGACCTCGCACTTGCATACTTGAAGACCCGGGGACTTGGGGCAGCCCCTCCCTCCACCCCCCCAAGGATTTACTGGAGGGTGTGGCCTCATGGGACACACAACCGCTCCCCGCTTCAGCGTCCCCCCCCCCCCCAATGACCACAGAGGCAGGTTGGGGGTCTGGCGTTCTCTTTAGTTCTTGTCATACTGGGGGATTTCAGTCACGGAGAAGAGAAGGCACTTAAATGGGAAGGTCACCCGATTCAGGCCAACCTTGTCCTCCCTCCCACCCCCAGTTCTCTGGGGCGGAGGGGCAATGATATCTCCATTTGACATCCCCTTGGCACTGGTATGTGGGTCCCCTTAACCGTTAAGCCCTGGGGAGAGCCCAAGGCCTTGACCTCCGGACTCAGCATTCTGGGGAAGGGGTTCCAGATAAAGAAGTCAGAGCTGTAAGTCAAGATGTCCTGGGAGCTGCCCCCAGCCAGCAGGGGTGAGGCAGGGGGCAACAGGGGGTGGGTTGGCACAGGGCAGGGGGACAGTTTGGCCAGGCTTCCTGGAGACCCCCAAGCCCCCCAAGAAGGGTCCCACCTCCTACAGCTCCCCTAAAGGCACCGGTGAATTATGGAGTGGGTGGGGGAGGCACTGATTAGGTGCAGAGACCCCCACACACCCAGCTGGTGGGCCTAGCACAGCGCTGGGCACAGAGAAGGTGCTAGTATGTTTTGAATTAATAATTGGAGGAAAGAGGGTGTGAGGGACAGAAGACAGGGCTTGGGGCGCCTTGGCCCAGCCTGTTTCATTCAGAAAATAGCAGTTTAAAAAAATGTAAAAATGCTTTCCCTCCCTCCCCGCAATTTATGGGTCCAGGAAAGGGGTGAAGGAGGGGGTCTCTCTACTCCAGCCCTTCCCTCTCCCCTTCCCCTAAAAATCTATATACACATATACATATTTATATGGAACCACAAAGGGGTCCTGCCTTTGCCCCCACACTAGGAGCTGGGGGAGCCAAGTCCCAGGGCCTTGGGGTGGTCAAGGCAGATGTGAAGGGTCAGGGCTTGGTGTGGGGAGCAGCCTTCAGCCTAGAGAAGCTGGACTGGGGTCCCGGAGGACACACCCCACTCCCTTCACGAGTGGTAACAGATCTTCTCCCTTCCCTGCCCTCCTAGGCAGAGATGGGTGGGGGCTGTATCAGTCCCAAGGGAGGAGGTGGGGAGCCTGGTTCCTCCCCCGCCAGCCTAGACTCCAGCCATCTGGAGACTGTTCCAGGCCACAGCTGACCCATCACGGCCCTGGGAAAACAGGGCAGGGAAAAGGGCTCTATGCAAGGCACTTGGTGTCCACCGTTCCCAGGCTGGGGGCCCAGGGCGCAGGGCAGCAGGAACCCTGCCCCTCCCCCAAGTAGAACCAGAAAGGGCCAAGGGGCCCCATTTGGCAGCAAAGACAGACAGAGAGAAAGGGGGAGTGGCACACAGGGCCCCACAGGTCCCCCAAGAAGAAGGAGGAGGTTCTAAGGCACTGACAGAGAGACCCAGAGGCTCATCGCCCTTGGCACAACCAGCTGCCCCCTTCACAGCCTGGCCAGGCAGGTGGGGAGGGCCCACTTCCCCATGACACTGAGGTGGCGGCAGTGGCCGCTAGGTTTTCTTAAGGAGAAGTCCACGTGTGGGGGTGGGGGCATTGGTCAGGGGCAGGTCCTGGCCCCAGAGCGCCTCACTAGCTGCCGGGCCGCGGCTGCCTGAGCACTGAGTACACGTCCTCCACACGGCTGAGCTGCTCGAAGAAGGGCAGGAGGTCGTGGAGCTCCGTGTCACTCATGTTGTCAAACCAGGAGGCCACTGGAACCTGGGCAGACGGATGCGGGGCCATGAGGAGGACAGGTGGCTCTGGGGGTGGGATGTCCAGCCCAGCGAGGAGCACCCACTGCTCGGTGGGCCGCCCGCCCCAGGCCCCTGACCATGGTTTTCAAACATTTTTGACAGCGACCCACCGTAAATCACACTTCCATATACCATAAAGCACCGGTTTCATAAAATGGTTCTTAACCTTACTGAGTGCAAAGCACTCCAGGATCTTCTATTCTACTTTGTTTTTTAAAAACTCCAATTAGGACTCTCTACATTATTTCTGTGACCCATGACTAGGTCACAACTGGCAGTCTGAGCAATTGAAACTGCCCCAGGATGCAGTCCCAACCCCCCTCCACCCCCCCACCCCCCCACCCCCCCACCCCCGCCGTGAGCCCCTCTTCCTACAGCCAAGCGCATCGAATGATCAGTAAGGTATGAAAAGCAGCAGCAGTGGGTGGATGAGGCGAGGGGGCAGCAGGCACAGGTCACCGAGGGCAGGAAGGACTGGGAGGGCACCAGGGCCCGGATACCACCCAGCATGGCAGTGGGGAGGCCAAGGTGGCCCCAGTGGCTGCACCCTTTCCTTGGCTCTCAGCCCCCAACCCGGTCCTGCCCCGCACTCACGGCGTTGTCTGGATGGAAGACGTAGGAGGCGGGCGAGTTGTCGAGGATAAGCACCCGCCGCAGGTCTCGGCCCAGGCGGCTCAGGTCCTTCACGTAATTTCCCCGGTGGAAGACGCAGGACTCACGGAACAGCCGCGCCCGGAAGGCCCCCCACTTGTCCAGAAGGTCAGCTACTGGGTCTGCGTACTGCGGAGGGAACATGGCTCATCTGCGGCTGAAGGGGACCCCGAGGTCCAGCCAGCCGCAGGCTGGGGGCGGATGGGAGGCCAGTGCCCCAGGAGCCCTTGGGGGCGGGGGGGGGGGGGCTCACCTTGGCAAGGCTGGCGGTGAACAGCACGCACTCAAACAGCTCACCCATTCGCTGCAGGAACTCATCCACATGGGGCCGCTTCAGCACGTAGACCTAGGGGGTGGGCCAGTGAGGGGACTGCTGGCCCACAGGCCAGGGTGGGGTGGGGCGGGGCGGAGTGGCTGAGGATGGGGAGGGAGCAGAGCGGAGGAGCACAGGAGGGAGGCTGGTTCCAGGGCCCGCGGGCTCCACCTGGCCAGCAGGCCACTCCAACTGTCCTTCTAGAAGAGGATCAGAATGAACCTCCAACTTCTAGCTTCAGGTCCTACCTCATGGGGAATCACTAATTCCCGGTCCTTCCCCCACCATGGCCTTAGGCAAATGTAGGGGCCTGGGGCAGCCCCCTCACCCCAAGGCTGCAGGGCACCGGCCCCCGAGCCAAGTAATGGAGAACAGGCTGGACAGCACACAACCTATCCTGAATTACTTGAACTGGGTCCCGGGCAAGGTGGGGCAAGGGGGTGCCGAGGAGGAACCCCACTCCCTGCAGGCCTTGGAGTTGGGCCAAGTCCCTGAGGGTCTGTGTGACCTTGGGCGCAAGTCTCACACCCTCTGGGGCCTTACATTCCACCTCTATCACAGTCCCACCTGGGGTTCTCAGGATTGGTGAGAGGAGCCTGGGGTCTGGAAGGCAGATGCCAAGCCCGCCGCCTCCCCCCCACACCCAGCCCCTCACCTGGTGGACCACCCCATCAATCTCCACAGGGATGATGAAGTCAGCGTTGTTCACTGGCTGTGGGGGGAAAAGAAGCTGCTGGGGTGGGGCCCGCAGAGACCACCCCCCCAGTCCAGGGTAGGCCCCCTCGGAGACCCCAGGGCTGAGGGCTGCTGGGCAGGGCCCACCTTGAAGGAGCTGTGTACCAGGGTCTCGTCCAGATCGATGACCACGCAGATCTTGTCCACGTCCTGGGCCTTGGCCTCTGGGAGCAGGTACTGGGCTGGGGTCTGCTGCAGGGATGGGCGAGATAGTTGGGGGCACCTCTCCTAAGGCCCCGTCATTTCTCCTACATGGGTCTTCCCTCCCCCAGCCCTCTACCTGGGAACACACAGGGATGGCGGGGAGAGACCACCGCCTTCCCAGCTTTGCCCCCTGCCAAATGTCACCTGGGACAGGCCATCTGGCTCCGGGCCTCACTTCCCCACCTGGGAAACCAAGGGAGAGAAAAGCTGCCATCTTATAGGGGAAATCCAGAGTTCCCCTGGCTGAGGGGCCCTCACTTGGTGGCAGTCTTGGGGCATTCGGGGCAAGGCTGGGAAGGCCTGGGAGGGAGCCTTCCATATCTTCCAAGGCCTGCAGAGGGGTCATGAAAAGCCCCTTCCCCTACACCTCCCCCAGATGCCTGCCCCCGCAGCTCCCACCTGGCCACCACGCACCTTGGGGACAGCTCCGTTCTCCTCCACCAGCAGGGGTGCCCCACTGTGTGCAGGCAGGGCCTCCCCATCGTCCCGGCAGACACAGCAGAAAAGCGAATGGAGGATGCCCCGGCCCCGGGGCTTCTGAGAAGCCGCTGACTTCTGGTCACCTGAAGCAGGGAGGCCCAAGGTGGGGGTGTGCACACTAGCCTGCGGGGTCGTGCGTACTGCCCAAGTGCGAACGGCTGCGCTGCAAGGGTCTGGCCAGGCCCCCTTAGTTCAGGGAGATACACCGACGTGGCTGCAGACCCTCCTGACAGCCTTGACTCCAGGCCACCCCTCCGGTACCCACAAATCCTCCTAGTGTGGGCACAGCCACCCTCATCCGGCAGTGGGCTGGCTGGAAGGGGCCCACGGAGAGTGCTTTCTTTTCCTCCCAGCCTTCAACACTACTGGGGGATCAGCCCCACTGGGGACGCCGCCTGACACCCACTTTAACTGGGCAAACCCTGCTTGTTGGGGCCCCTACCGAGGATGGCTGGGGCCTGGGGCCCTGCCGTCCACTCCAGCCCTCCTCCCATCCTTCCCGCCCACGTGGGTCCAAAGTCCTTACTAAGGCTGGGCGCAGAGGCAGGGAGTGGGGGCCTGGAGCCAGCGTCCCGCAGCCATCTGCCGGCCCCGCCCCCTCCGCCCTCGCCCCGCCCAGACCTCCGACCTAGAGCGGGGCCTCCGCCGCCTGATTGACGGGCCCACCCTCCACCGCCCCTCTACAGGGCCCCCTGCCTTCGGGCGGAGCTAGGCCGTGGCCCGAGTTGGGCCGACCTGGAGGGGCTTCCTAGCCTCTGAGGTCAACACCGGGACAGGGAGGGGCAGACGCCCAGCCTAGACCCTCCAGCCCCCGGGGCCCCGGCCGAGGCGGGCGGGCGGCACCGCTTACCGGGTCGGTGCGTGTGTGCACAGGCCCGGCGCTCAAGGGCCTGCAGCTGGGGCGCCTGGTGCTCTGCCCGATGCACGGGATTCCCCGCGGGTGCGCTAGCGACCCTTAGAAGTGGCTGCCCCACTCTTGTGCCTCTCAGGGGCTCAGTGCTTCCACGCGTGACGCGGAAGTTTGTTGGGATCGTAGCTGTATATTGGCGGGAGATCCTTCCAACCCTCCCCAGCCCGCTGTCACCTCGGCGCCCCCTCCGGCGACCCAACCAGACCGCGGCCCGGGGCGGAGCCTCAGCGGGTGGCCTGAAGGCGCCCTCTTCAACCCCTCCATCTCCCAGCCTCATTGGCGCCAATGGGGGGGAGGGGGCGACTGTCGGGCAACGCGCAATGCCAGCCCGGGAAGACCCGGAAGGAACCCACTCTCTACCCCTGCCTCAGTTTCCCCACCTCGAGCACTCAGGAGCGCCCAAGTGGCTCCAGGCCCCGCCCCGCGTCTCCGAGCCTTAGTGAGTTCAAACTCTCTCCCCGCTCCCTCTCCCGCTGGGAGCTTTGAGCTCCGCAGTGGCGGGCGCCCGGGGCGGCGGCGGCGACTGCCCCGGAAGGGTCTCGGCCCCCTCCTCCTCCCAGCCCGCGGCGCCCCGGCTGCAGCCCTCTCCTCGCGGCCCCAGTACCTTTGCCCCGTAGCGGGCCCCGCGCCTCCTCCTTGGTGATCTGAGTAATGACGGCCGAGCTGTCCATGGGGCCGGGCGCGCTCCGCTCCGGCCGGACTCTGGCCCGGGCGCCCGGCCTCCCCCCCGGCTCGGGCCGGAATCGGGGCGCGGGGGGGAGGGGAGGGATGGGAGGGAGGGATCCCCGCGAGCTTCGGAGGGGAGGGGAGCCAGGTTCTAAGGGGGAGGGGGAGGGAGGGGGCGCGGAGGAAACTTTGTTACAACATGGAGTTTCCTCCCCGCGAGGCGGATGCAAACATGGAACCCGGGCGCTGTTTCAAGGCTCCCCCTTAAAAGGGCAACGGCTTCGGCGTGACCTGGACTCGGCCGCGGCTTTCATCACCGCTGGGGCCGGCGCTGCTCAGCTCCGCTGGCGGGGAGGCGGGCCCGGCCGGGTTCCTGCCGCGCTCCAGGGGGCGTCGCCTCTCTTCCTGCCGCCCGCCCGCGGGGCCGAGCCTCTGCGGCTGCGTGGCAGGACCGGCACCCGGCCCACTGTTCCAGACAGCCGAGAGCCGGGGGCCAGGGCCCGCCCTACCCGCCCCGAGGGCCCACGCCGGGGAGTGACCGAGGGCGGTGGGGCCCCACCTCTGCGCTTGGCGAGGACCGGAGACTAGCCGCTTCTTGGTTTCCTCATCTGGGAAATGGGAATAACGCTCTCTGGTCTGCAAAATGGGTCTTCAGTGGTTGCAGGGGCCGCCTCGCAGGAAAGTCCCGAGCGAGCGAAGGCTCTCCGCCAGCTCCCAAAGGCTGTGCAGATCCACAAAATTGTGCTTTTGACCGGACTGTGACCGTCAACACCCACCGCAGTTTCGGGGGCAGGTGACCCGGATCTGTAGGGCATGAAAATTACAACTCCCTGCCCCCGCGGACCTCGCCCAACTGCCCCATCTGGTGCCCCGCACGTCCGCGCGCACGTCAGGGCACCAAGCCCCTCTTTGCCTCAGGGCCTTCGTGTGCGCTGTTCCCTCTGCCGGGAAGGCATTTCCAGCCCCTTCACGGAGCCAAATCCCACTGACCTCGACGACACGCCACCTTCTCCAAAAGCTCTTTCTAGACCCTTCCTCTACTCCTCACGCCGGCCACGCTGTAATTATTGGGGCGGGGGGTTCCGCGGTGCCCGCACGCATTAGGCGCTTAATCCCTGCGGGCCCAATTTCTGATGGTGGGGGGTCCACAGACATCAGCTGTTTGTACGATTTTAAACAACCGTTGCACTCGGGGTGTATGGAGACACCAGCTGGCGCGGGCTCGCGTTTCCACGCGGATTCTTCTCGAGGGAAACTCCCGTGTTATGCGCCGCGAGATCTGCGGGTGGGTTTTTTTTTTTTTTTTTTCTGGTTTCTCCTGTTTATGAAGTTCTTTTCATTCTCCATACTATTTTGTATTCACAATTTAAAAAATAATAATAACGCCAAGCCCTGACAAACACGCCTCAGCACTTCCTTCCCCCGCGGGGCCTCGGTGGCGGGGCGGAGCGGGCGCGTCCTGTCCCGTCCAGCCTCCTGGTGCGCGCGCGGCGCACGTCCTCCAGGCCCGGGGCGGGGTGGTTTGGAGGGGGAGCCGGGGAGGGGAGAGGCCCCGCGCCGGGGCGCCAGGGCAGGAGAGCGGCGCCGGCCCGAAGGCGAGCCAGCTTTGTGCCCCGAGACTGGGGAGAAAGGAGGTGGCCCGCGGCTGGGTGGGACTCCCTCCACCCCCACCCCAGCCCCAGGCCGGACCCCGCGGCCCTCCTCCTGCCCTTAGGCGCCCACACCGCCGCCAGCGTTGCATTTAATCCTAATAATCGCCAACGTGTAGCGAGCGCTTCGTCTGCGTCCTGCTCTGGCTGCGCCCCCTAATCCCGTTCGCTCCTCAGAACGACCCCCTTCTCCCATTTTACAGATAAGGAAACTGAGCTCCGAGACGTGAAGCGACTTGACCTAGCTTTCCGGCGGGGGTAGAAGTGGGGTTCTGGCCACCAAGCCGAGACCTCTCCCCTTCTGTTGAGCCCCGGGGCGGGGTGTCAGCCTTATCTCCGGCCCAGCTCGCACTGACCCCAAAAGGAAATGTGTGGTGGAGGACTGAGTGAACCCCTGGCCTTGCCGCTGGCCTGAGCAGGGCGGTTCACCTTCCTCTCCTTTCGTTTCTCCCTCTCTGTAGGCTGGAACCTGCCCGCTGTCCCTTTGGGAGTCAGAGTAGCTGACCGAATAGCTAGGGCACCGGGCAGGGTCGCTGCCCATCCCCGGCCCCATCCCCCTAGCCTCCCGTCCCTAACACCAGTCCCCTCCAAGGCCTCTTCCCCTTGGAGGTGGACCTTCCCCCAAGTAGGGGTGGTTACCAGGGAGTCAGGAGGTCCCTGCAGTGCAGGGTCTGGGGCAGGGGAGGCTCTGTAGGGACCCAGGAGCGGGGACGGGGGCGGGGGGGGGGGGGGGGAGTGTTCTGTAGGGTCTGGGAGGTTCTTTGGGCTTCCTCCCTGGGAGGGGGGGCGGTGTCCACACCCCGCTGCTATTCCCTAACTGCGCTGCCCCAGCTGCTGGACGTCACCTTACCCACAAGTGGTTCTTCTCCCTGCACCCCAGGAGGAATCCGATCATGCGCCTGTGGGTCCAGAAACACCAGGACTCCGCTGGTTCTGACCAGCAACCTTGGACAAGAGTCTCCTGCACTCAGCACCTCAGCTTCCTCAACTGCCAAATGGGGTTGCTAAGAGCCCAACCCAGGCAAGTGAAAGTGGGGCGTCAGTGCGGAAAGGGAGGGTGGCAGGCCCATGGGGAGAATCGGGGTGCCAGGCCCCTTCTCCCCGGAGGGCTGATGAAGCATCCCCTCCCTCCCTCTAGGAAGAACCAGAGCTACTAGGGGCGTGGAGGGCAGCCCCTTGTAAGGGCTTCCCTGCCCAGAAATGACTGACCTTGGCCTGGCCTCATTGCTAACCCCTCGCCCAGGCCCACGGTAACCCGGTAGCTGTTCCCTCTCCCTGCCTTCCTTGCCCCCACATTCTCAGTGGCAGCCTTAACTGTTCAGATGACCAGCTGGCTCCTTCCTGTGCCCCCCCCCCCTCCGCCGTCCTGCTCTATGAGACCCAAGAACTCCCCACATGGTTGCCTGTCTGTATGCTATGCACACACCGGGCCCGGCTCCCGGCAGGTTCATTCTCCCTTGGCTGCCCCACCCCTTACCCATTCAATCCTGTTCAGGAGTTACCTGCCCTGGCCCTGGCCTCACTCTTTTCCAGGTGTACCCGACACGCACTCGGATTATTCCCTCGCCCCACTTTTGAGTGATTTGCTGTCACTTTCGTAGCTGGCTCCCCCTACTGGAGTGTGAGCACCTTGAGAGGTGACGTCTTTAATTCGGGCTTTGCCTCCCTCCCCCGCGTTTAGCACAGGGAGGGCACCCAATTAATAGTGAATTGATGGAGAGGGGTGTGCAGGGGTACAGCTGGGGACACCTCCAGGAAGCTGGAGAGGAGTATGGAAGGTGCCTCTTTCTCCATTATCCGGCCTCCATCCATCCCCCTCTTCAGCTAGCGCGGGTCCCACCTTCTCCAGGCTAAGGACAGAAGAGGATACAGCGGCCTTATAGTTCAGATACCGTACCCTCTTCCACCGTTTCTCTGGTTGGACCAGACCTGTCCCATCCCGTCCCTCCTTAAGGGTCCCACTCGCATCGTTGCCCTTTTAAGAAAGAGGAAATTCTTCTCATAAACAAGCGCCCCAACCAGAGCGCGGAGCTTGCCCAGCCAGATCCTGGGCAAACGGGGGTGCTTCCAGGCACGAAGCTGGCTCCAGGCTCAACCCAGGGAAAGGACTGCCGGCCCCTGCTCGCCACCGCTTTCCGCAGCTCAAGGGCTGGGGTCCGAGAGACCCGAAGAGGCAGGAGGAGGAACTTGGGGGAGCCTAGAAACAGCCCAGGGAGCGTCTGTAAAGTGCAACCCCTGCACCGGGCGAAGGGGTGCCGGGCGGCTCCCAGCGGCCGAAAGGGGTTCCCCGCCCACACAGCTCCCTCCATACCCCCCCACCCCCACCCTTCGCCTGGGCGGATTCCGAGGCCCCAGGGCGCGAGGCTCGAGCGCCCGCCTCCTCCTCTTTGGCCGGGAAGGGTGAGGCCACGGCGGGGAGTGAGGGCGCTCGGGACCGTCCCTGCCCCTAGGGGGAGCTGGGAGTCAGCGCGGAGGGAGCGTTAAGTGCGCGGCGTGGGAGTCCCGGCTGCCCGGTCCCCCGGGGAGATGGCAAATGAATTGGGCCTCCGAGGCATGGACTCTTGGGTTCCACGACCTGTGCCTGAAGAGGGGACAAGTGCGCCTCTGTTTTACTGCCTGGAAGGTGGGTTGCGGGTGGAACAGAAAGTCTGAGGATACTCTTGTGGAGTAGGAGCGAACTGACGTTCGAGTAGAGGGCTTGCTGCTTCTAATGGTTCAAAGATTCGTGCTTTCCTGGTTTCTGCTCTCCTGCCCTTCTGGACGAGAAGTGAACTAGCATTTATTGAGCATTCATCAGACTGTCCTAAGTGCCAGTTTGGAGCCTGTGTCCCGCCCCCAGTTGGGTCCCTCCGTTGGGTCACTCCTGTAGGTGCTCAATAAATATTTTTGGAATTACTATTATTTTTAAGTCCCAAGTGTCAGGCACTGTGTTAAAGTGCTCCATGTCCATTGCAAGGTTGGTGTTGTCCCCGTTCTACAGATGAGAACGCTGAGACTGGAGGTTAATTACTTGTCCAAGCTAGGAAACAGCAGGTGCCTCCGAAACTCCTAGTCCATCTTGCTGCCTCCACACACACCCCAGCAGGCCAGTTTGCCCCAGTCATTCCACCCTCCAGCCAGGCCCTGGGTGGGAGTTCATCCAGAGATCTTCCCCCTCTCCTCCTCTTCAGGAAGCCCATACAAGAAGTGTTGATGGGAGCTGTGGGCCAGAAGGGTGGCTCCATGGGCAATGAGACAGGTCCAGACCTGGGAGAGGGGCGATTGTGAGTCTGGGAGAGAGAAAGACCTCCCAGGAAGCCCCAGTGCATCCCCTTCCCCCAATGCCCTCCATCCTTTGCCTCCTCTCCTTGCCTCCCCCATCCCTAAGGCTCCCTCTGGCCCTACAGTACCAGATAGGTGGTGAGGCCCAGGTAGACAGCAGCCAGCAGAGCTACAAGGACGAAGTAGGCCGGGTGGGGAAGGCTGGGCAGGTAGGTGACCACGAAGTAGAGGTTGATGGCACAGATCAGCGCCATGATGGAGGATGTGATGGCCTTGCTCAGCCTGGGGGGCAGGAAGGAGGCTCAGGACTCCCTGGGTCTCCTCCTTCTCTCCACTGCCCCAGGCCAGCCTGGAGGAGAGCGAAGGGACACGCAAAGCCACCTTCTCTGGGCTGTGGGACCTGGAGTAGACCCCTTGCCCACTTCTGTCTCCTGGGCCCTCCAGGCTCCACACGGGCAGGATGTGGCAAGAGGAGAGTCTGAGGTGAGACTGTGAGGAGCTCAGGCTCTAGAAACAGGCCCCCTCCCCAGATTCCAGCCCTAGCTCCCCACACTTGATAGTTGTTAAGTGAACCCTGCACAAGTCCCTTAACCTCCATGAGCTTATCTGGATAAGGGTAATTCCTTCCTCTGGGTGGTTGTGAGGATCAAATGCGGAATTGCAAGTCCGGTGTTGGGGGTAGGAGTACTCACCGGCTGTTGGCAAACTCCTGCATGAGGGCTGGCATGCTGGTGAATGTCAGGATAGGCAGCACAGCAAAGGGAAGCTGTGGAGAAGCAGGAGGAGGGGGCTGCGGGACCCTGCCCTCACAATACAGCCAGAAGGGAGGAGTGGAGCAGGGTTCCTGTCCTGCTCTGCCTGTGTGCCCTTGGGCAAGTCCCCTAATCACTCAGAGCCTCAGGCTGTCCGCTTCTGTGCCTTCCAAAGTTGGGAGGCTTCAAAGCAGGAGAAAGCGTCTGGGGCCTCTGGTCCCAGGCTGCCTGAGTTTGAATGCCAGCTCTGTCACTGGTCGCTTAACCACGTACATCAGTTTTCCAATCTGCGAAATGGGGACAACGGTGGTTCCTGTGGGGATTGCGTGAGCCGGAGAGGTAAGGTGTGTTTGGAAGAGTGTTAAGGCTGGGGGCAGGCTCCATACGGAGGATTATTGTGATTCCTGTGTAGCTGGGCAGGGGCAGGGGTGCTAGGGACCGCGGGCTCACCAGCAGGCTCTGCAGCACGTTGAGCAGGTCGTTGAGACCCGACAGGTCTTTCAGGTCCCTGAAGACTGCCACGAGCACGGTGGGCAGGATGGCGCAGGAGCGAGTGAGAAGCACGCGGGCGAAGCGTGACCACCGCAGCTTCAGGAAGCCCTGGGGTGTGGGGTGGCCACGTTGGTGGTGGGGTTCAGGACTAGGGATTCCAGAGGAGGGATCCTCTGTTGTCCCTCTGCCATCTCGCCCCAGGGGGAACCCTCTGTTTTTCCATCTCTGCAATGGGGGCAGCTCAGCCCCTAGGTGGCAGAGAGGGTAGATGAGGAGAAATGGGGGGGGGGGTTCCCCCACAGCTGAATGCTTAAGACTAAACTGTTGGAGAAAAGGCTCCTATTAGTCCTGGGTCTGCAGACTTGAGCCAGTAGCCTCACTTTTCTGCATGTTTTTTTTTTTTTTTTTTTTTTTTTATTTTTTTTTTATTTTTTTTTTTATTTTTTTTTTTTTTTTATTTTTTTATTTTTTTTTTTATTTTTTTTATTTTTTTTTTTTTTTTTTTTTTTTTATTTTTCCCAGACCCCACCTCCATCACAAACTGTCCCGCGTAGGTGCCGGTCATGGTGGAGCTCTGCCCGGCCGCTAGGAGACCCACGGCCCAGATGTAGAGGGCAACGGGCCCGAAGACGCAGCCCAGGATCACGCCCTGCAGTGAGGGGTGTGGTTAGACCTGTGGCCCCGCCCCGAGATGGGCGTGGCGATGAGCCTGGCAGGAGCGGGGATGGGGGGAACCATTATTTTCTATGCCCACCCCTGCCTGGTGCTTACTCCTTGGTAAATGTCCACCTCCACCGTAAGGTTGTTCTTGGGGAAGATCTTGGCGTAGTCGTGGAGGCTGCTGTTGGCACAGACGTTGAACTGTGGGCACCGGGACAGTAGGAAGGAGATGTGAGGTTCACAGTCTCAGAAAATCAGACAGCCAGGCCTCGACCAGGGGTTGAAAACTGGTGACCCGCGGGCTGAATCCAGCCAGATATACTTTGCTTGACTAACGAATGTTTTTCCTCTGTAATGTGAATTTGTTGCCAACATCTAGAATTGAGAAGAATTCACACGGGAACCCGGTTTCCGGGGTTCTGTTGGGTGTGTAAGGGCTAGCGTTACCACAAAGAGACAACTGGCTGGCAGTGACGACCCAAGCTATTCCACAGTCTCCTCTGCCTTACACTGGACCCACTGACCACAGCCCTGAGACCCGCCTGATCTTTAAGGCCACAGAGCAAGGCAGTGGCTGTGCCTAAGTCCCCGGAGGCCTCCCCCCACAGGGCTCAGCATCCAGGAAGCACCCACCCCTGGCTGGCAGTCGTTAGAGCCGCGTGACCGAGACCCACTCAGAAAGGAGAGAGGCACAGGTCCCAAACCCCAGAGAGCCAGCGAGGAGCTTCGTGTCATTTGGCTGCTATATCCCCAGGGTCTAGGCACTGCCTGATCTGTAATGCATATTCAGTATATCTTTACTGAATGAATGATGGTTTATCTACGAACAATAAAGATGATAAGCAGAGAGGACTCAAAGAAGAAAAGGACTGCTTGAACATTCCCAACTCTGAGCTCATGCTCAGGCAGGCATCTACCCCCAGAATGCCCTCCCTGCAGTTTGCTGGACAAATCCTGGCCATCCTTCAAGGTACAAGTGGAATGCTGGGTCTCCCAAGACTCAGTTCCTCCCTCCCAGTCACCTCCTTTGGATGTCTGTGTCTTGCCACCCCTGGGGTGGGTTGCCCGGGGTGGGGAGCCGTGACTCCCCAGCAGAGTGGGGAAGGGGTCTCAGCCAGAGGCCAGGTCACAGATTCCCTCCCCTACCAGGGGCAGAAGTGCAGGACAGACACTCAAAGGGCTCAGATGCATTGCCTGGCGTCCCCAGCAGAGCCTGCAGGGCTTGGGGGGTGGGGAGGCCGGCTGTGGCTGTGTGGGGAGGTATGTCTCACCGCAGCCTCGTTAGATTGCTGGTAGAAGGCCTGCCCAAACACGGCTACAACAAAGAGATTGATGAAGAAGGAGACAGACAGGGCGATGGTGGCCTCAATCAGGAAGTACATGTTGGCTTCTCGGATGTCCGTCCGGCGGGACCGGTCTATCTCTCGAGACTATGAAGGTCAGAGGGGAGGAAAGAGCCAAAGTTCCTCAGAACTCCCCCAACATTCTCCACCCTCACACTTCTAACTATGTTCCCTTCAAACCACAGTTCTTTCTAAAGCCCTCCCCGTCGCAGTTTGGGACAGGCCTTGGTCAGCAGACACACCTCCTGCATTCCCAGTTATATTCTGCCTCAGGGCCTTTGCACTTGCCATTCCCTCTGCTTGGAATATCTTCTCCCTTGATCTTCCTTCCCATCCTTCAGGTCTCAAAGTTTACTTCCTTGGAAAGGCCTTTCCCGACTACCTTTTCTAAAGTAGCTCCTGTGTAGTCATTCTCTATAATATTTCTCTGTTTCCTTCCTTCAAAGCACCTTTCACAATCTATAATTCTTTCCTTTACCTGTTTACTTGCTCATGGTCTGTATGCCCCACTAGAATTCAAGCCCTAAGAAGGCAGATTGCTCGTCTGTCTTTTTGTCATTGGCCCCTGGCTCCCCGCACACAGTAGACGCTCGATTACTACGTGTTGATTAAGTTGAGAATGATTCACTTCCCGCCTAAAATCAGGAAGGCGGGAGCCGACGGAGCGGGGCTCCTGGTTCGCAGGAGGCGTGAGCGAGGCTGAAGGGAGCGGGCGTCTCTCCCTTCCCTTCCCTCCGCTCACCTTCACGAGGGCCGAGTGCAGGTAGATGTTGTGAGGCATGATGATGGCGCCGACGATGCCCACGGCCTGCAGCAGCTCTGGATGGCCGCAGCCGGGGCACGAGGGCAGGAGGAGGCCCCGGAGAACCGCTAGCTGGGCCGGCCGCGCCACCACGTACTGTGGGGAGAGGGGCTAGTCAGGCCCGGGCAGCCCTGCCCACCATCACCCCGACCCTGGCCGCTAGGGGGCGTGGCTCAGGCCGCTGCCCCCTCCCCGCAAGGCTCTGCAAGGGGCCCCGAGGAATGGCCCTGGTGGAGGGTGTCGTGGCTTTGCCTTCCCACCTCGTAGCCGAAGGTCAAGGCCATAATTGTAATAAGGAATCCAAAAAAGGCTTCCAGCTTCCGCAACCCTAGGGGGAAAGCAGAGGGTCGCAACAACCGCAACAAAAACTGTAACGCAGGCGATTATTAACGGCTAATATCTTGAGCGCTTTGTTCTATGCGCCCTGTCAAGTGCTTAACATACATTGCTCGGTGAATCCTCACCACAGCCCTCTGACGTCTGTGCTATTATTATCCCCATGGTATAGAGGCAGGAACCCCAGGCCAAGTACCTTGCTTAAGGCCACACGGCCAGAGTGAGGGGCTGGGAGCCTTTCTCACCTCTTTGGGTGCAACAGAGCCCGGCTGATATACTCCCTTGTTCCCCCAGCTCCGTCCCCTGTGAGACTGACGGGCACACCCACCGTAGTTGTCAAGGAAGAGGAAGAAGAAGGTGTCCACGATGGTGATGAGGACTCCGCCCCAGAGTGGGATTCTGAAACGGAGTGGCCAGGGTCAGCCCAGACTGGTCAGGGATCTGGAACTCCCAACCTCAGGGCAGGAGACTGTGGCATCTGGCCTCCTGGGGGCAGGGACCCACGTGGCCCCGGCAGCTAAGGGAGAGGGGACGGGGGTTGTGCTGGAGATGGGAAAATGTCACAAAACGCTAGCAAGGGCCAAGCTGGGTAGGAGACCAGCAAGGCTGTGAGCTCAGGGCTCAGTCCCGAAGCCTGCCTGGCTAGTGGCCTCTGTGTGACTTTAAACCAGTCACTTTACATTTCTGGGTCTCTCAGAATTTCAACATGTCTCAGATGCCCCCCCCCCCCAATCCGGGAACACAGCCCAGCAGCTTTAAATCAGAGGGGACTGTGGGGTGAAAGGGATTCAGGGAGGTACGAGGCCCTGGACTGGAGAGCTGGGGCCCCTTGGGGCAGTACCGTCCAGCTGAGAGCAGACTGAACGCGATGGCCGTGCCGATGACCTCCTGCATGTCCGAGCCCACAATGGCTAGCTCGATGGTCAGCCAGAGGAGGGTGCGGGGCACCTGTGGGGAGGACGTGACTTCACCAACGTTGGGCCAGTTATCCCTGCTATTTGTGGATGCCCCCATGGCTTCCCTACACCTGGCACTATACTGTTGTGCTGGAAGCCTGCACCCGACATCTGCCGGCCTCGCCAGCTGGCTTCCAGTTAGGGTTTGTAGGAAACAATTAGGGAGATTGAAAGGCAGGGAGAGATCATTTTTCCCCTATTTTTAGTGGTGTTTCTGGCAGGGGTGCCAGCAAGGGCACCAGGCAGCCTGGGCTCTCTCGGTATTGTGGCCATTTCAACAGCGGTGGTGCTTCCAGAAGCTTGGCAGTAAATGATGACTCTTGGGCAGCTGCCCAGCAGCTTTCTGATCTCTGGGTAACACCTCCTTCCCTTGCTCCTCTTGCCCTTCCAGTATCTTTGTGACTGCATCCCTGCATTAAATACCTTCGACATATCTTGTGGCATGGTTTCTGTTTGCCTGCCTGGACACTCACAGCAGCGGAGTCCCCAGTGTCCACCCCAGCCAATGACCATCCCAAGCCAATGCCTACCTATTTTGCACCTTGGGCAAGTCACTTTCACAGATTTCAATGTCCCCTCTTGTAAAACGAGCAGGTATCTCTAACATCCCTCGCAGTCTGGGCACTGTTAATTTGAGCCTCAGTCTTCCCATCTGTCAAATGGACTTGTGATGCCCCGCTTGAGATGATGTATTTATTTGATCATGGACGCTGTAAATAGCTGTTTGGGTTTGGGGTCTGCGGGTGCTCCCTGTCCAGGCCCACCAAGCTCACCTTAGGGTAGTAGAGATGGCAGACCTCGCCCAAGTCCTTGCCTGTCACCACGCCCAGCCGGGCAGCAAGCCGCTGGCAGAGTAGGCCCAGCGCGGTGGCCCATAGCAGCACCCAGAGCAGCTGCGAGAAGGCAGGGAAAGGCCTTCAGTGGGGGCGTGGGGGTGCCATCTGACAACCCCAAGCTGCTTCTGGTACCCTCTAACCACGGACACCCATTGGGGAGAGAGTAGAGGAGATGGAGCGAGAAGACCAATACCCCCCCCCATACACCCTACACTCTGGCAGGGCAGCCCTGGGGGCCCTTTTCGGGCCCACTTGAACTTAATGCCTGCTTCCCCCAACACCAGCCGTTCAGTCCACTCTGGGGAAATGTGGCAAGTTGGGGGGGTCTCTGCCCTCCCCATGGTGCCCCGACTCAGTCACTTTGAATCCAGCCACGGCCCCGGCCTGAAGATCCGACTCGATGTTTCCTGGGTCCAGGAAAGCGATACTCATGAGGAAGCCAGGCCCGGTGAAGGCCCACAGCTTCCTCAGGCTGAACGTGCCCTGCGGGTGGGAGAGAAGCGGGGAGATGCTGGCTATAGGGGTGCTAGCAATGGGCCTTGGCCCGCCCCTGGCTCGCTATGGGCTGTCTGGTCAGCCCAGGCTGTCTAGCCCTGTCCCCTCCTTTCCCCCATTCCCGGAGCTGCCAGCCCTGGGGGTTAGTGGAGGGCATGGGGTAGGAGGAAGCAACAGGATTTGCTGAGTCATGGTCCATCTGCTTTCTGGATCTGTCCCTACAACTGACCAGTCCACCTCCTGCTTGCCCTGACTCAGCAGATCCTCAGAGCCCAGAGGGGTTTTTTCCTGGGGTCAAGCCTCCCTGCGCCTGCTCCTCCTTCCCCAGTCCCTTCTCAAACCACAGTCTCTCCTCTCTGGAGTCCCCTGAGCCTAGGGTCTTCCCACCGCATTCCAGGGCTTGGCCTGGCAGCCCGAGGATCTGCTAAAGATTCCGGAAGTGCAGGCTGAGAGCATCCTAGAAAGCAGCCTGCAGCTTCCCTCCCTTCTCCCGATGCCCTCCACCCAGTCCTTTCCTTTAGTACCACAACAAATCCTTGAGGCTCCAGCCTGAACTCACTCCGGGCCCCTTTCCATCCCTGAGAAAGCTGGGATGCATTCTGAAAGCCTCTTGATAATTTGCCCCCCAGCTAAACGCTAAGGACGGAAGCAGGAGAGGGGCAGTCGGGGGCCACTGTCCGTCACCGCTGCTTAGAGCTGGAAGGGACTTGCCATGGTCTTCAGGAGACTTCTTTCCCCCAGCCTGTGAGATCCTACAGCATCCTGTCAGTCCTGAAAGACCCCAGGAAGTTTCCAGCATTCCTACCGGTTCTGTGTCCGGGATGGGGATCTTCTCACTCAGGTAGGTTGTTCTGGGAGGTTCTTGCTGTGGCTCTGAGCTGGGTGGGCTGGAGATGGAGCCATAACTGGGCCTGCTTAGCCTTTGTGGGTTCTTATCACCTGCAAAGGGCCCCAAGAAGGCGTGATGAGTGACTGGTTTCTTTCTGGTGGCCCAGGGCTAAAGCCGTCTGTTCTCCCCTACAGCCTTCTGGCAAAGTGGAGAAATTAAGGCTCAAGTGAACAGGGGCTGGTGACTCCCATCTTGGGTCCATCACCTCTACCCCTTGACCAAATGTGTCAAGATTTTATTTAATTAATAATTAATTAATTTATTTTTTGAGAGAAAGAGCAAGCGCACATGGGGGAGGGGAAGAGATGAAGGGGGAGAGAGAATCTCCAGCAGATTCCACCCTGAGCGTGGAGCCCAACCTGGGGCTGAGTCTCACGACCCTGAGATCATGACCTGAGCTGAAATCGAGAGTTGGACGCTTCACCAACTGAGCCACCCAGGCACCCCGACCGACCAAATGTCTCAGCAGATGTGTGGGAATACAGCTTCTAGGATTACTCTCCTTCCGTGTAGGCACAGAGGTTCCCAAATGCAGGTCTCTCCTGACACAAAGGATGCAGAGGGGGACACTGCGCTCTGAGGAGGGCATACTGGTACCCATGTGTAAGCCCCGTGGCCTCACTCCTGCCTCCTCCGTCACCCAAGTAAGCTCCAGGAGCTCCAGGTGCCCAGAGAACAGACAAAGGGGACGCTGTGCACTGGGGGATGCGAAGAGCCCACCCCCAGGCTGGTGTCCAGAATTGGGTTGAGACCAGGATACCCATGAGAGTCCCTGCCTCTCCCCCACTCCCAACCCCCTTTTAGGATTCTGACCCTGGAGGGGCTACTCACCTGTCATGAGGACGGAGACTCAGGTTCTCTCTGCATGTGAGTGGGATGCTGGCAGCCGCCACTCAGCACACGCTCCCTCTCTGAGGGCTGGTGCCTGTCGGTGTGCAAGCCCACACCCTCCTGTCCATCCTCCGCTGATCTCAGCTGTCCTCACAGACATTGTGAAACACTTGCCAAAGGCAGAAGTGGCCAGCGCTGGCGGAAGAGTCTCGTTGACCAAAAGGCAGGAACTTTTGTTCCCCTCCAACACTTTTGGCCCCCTTCCAGGTCCCTTACGTTCTGGGTCTCTCAAGTTAGCTCTGATTTCAAGACACTTCCTGCTACTTGGGCGTTCATGTCCAGATCACATGACTACCTGCCCACACACAAGCAGTCAGGCCCTTGTCTTCAGGCTGGAGTCCTTGGCAACGGGAGTCCTGATGGCTAGTGGGCCTCAGTTTCCCATTGAGTGCCTCAGAGGAGAAGACCTTCGGGCACTGCCACAGGGACAGGCATTGATGATTCAGGGCAAGGAGAGCCTCAGAAGAATGAGGCCCTGGAACTCTGGTCCCAATTCTGCCGCTGATTCACTTGAGATTGTCACCAGGCCGTCCCTTTCTCTGAACTTGTTTCTTCTGTTACGTGAAGGGCTCAGACTAGCTAAGAGGTCAAAAGATTAGGTGCCCATGAAAGCCAGGCAGGTCAGATAAACTACAAGACAGGTAGGGAGTAAGAAAAACAGCGCCGGCTCAGTGTTCAATGATGAATGATGCCAAGCCTCAGTGTCGGCGGGTAATAGGGAGTGGTGGAGACTGTAGCAAAACGAAGGACACATACTCTGTCTGAAGGGGGCAGTGCCTACAGAGTCTCAGCCAGTTGTCATGTGGGAATGTGTGCCCACTGTCACCATGTCTTCTGATTTGTCAAATATATTGGAAAATGTTGAGTTTCATGCAACATATGCTTCTTGAATCCTAGGCTCAAGAAATTGAAAATATTGTGTCATTTAAACAAAATATTCCTTTAGGCTAGCTTCCACTTAAGGGTTATCAGTCTGTATCCTCTGGATGAATAAGGGGTAAGACTCTTTTCAGTTCCCAATTCCTTCTCCTTGTCTGTGTTGTGCCCCCACTGCTTCCCTCCCTTAGGGTCTTCTCCTTCCCATACCCACTGCTGTCCTCTACCCTGTGGCCTTCCTTTTCTGCCAAGAAGATTCAAAGCCAATCTTTGGGGTTTCCAACTCCAAGGTCTGAGACTTCAAGATCCAGAGAAAACAGGTGCAAGCTCTCAGACCCAGCCCTGAATCAGGATATGATGTATCCCCATGTTGAGTCAAACACTTTAGCAAAAGCCTGGGAGCCAGATGGGGGTGTTGGCAACCAATTTCCTGGCTCTTCATGGATGGGGGAAGTTGGAGGGACTGGAGAGGTGGGGGTGCAGGAAGAAGAATGAATGATAGGTCATAGGGGAGAGAGGAACGTCATGGTTTATCACTGTGCAATCCTGTTGCTCAACGTGCCTCCGCCATCTCAGATTTCCCAATCACTACTTTGGGCTCATGTGGCGATGGCTGGGGTGGGATGTTGTGATGGTTCATTTTATTGTCAACTTGGCAGGGTCACAGCGTGCCCGGATGCTTGGCCAAATATTCAGGGTGTGTCGGCGAGGGAGGGTATTTTTGGAGGAGATTAATATTGGAATCCGCAGGCTGAGTAAAGCAGATTTCTCTCCCTGATGAGGGTGGGCTTCATCCAACCAATTGAACAGAACAAAGGGCTGAGGAAGGGAGAGTTCACTCTCTCTGCCTATCTTTGAACTGAGATATTGGTCTTCTCTTGCCTTCAGGCTTGACTTGGACAAGAACTTAGACCATCGACTCTCCTGGTTCTCAGGCCTTCAGACTTGGACCAGAATTGAATGTACCATCAGCATTCCTGGGGCTCTAGCTTGCAGATCGTGGGACTCCTCAGCCTCCATACTCCTGTGAACCAATTCCTTAGTATCTATCTATTTATCTATCCATCTATATTTTCTGTTGGTTCTGTGTCTCTGGAGAACCCTAAGACAGAAGTCTTCCTCTTTGCATCTTTTGTGGTGTTTTGCTGTAGATAGGACTCAGTGAGTGTAATTGATTAATGACTGATCAGTATCTGCACAACTTCTACCTTACAGAAGAGGCAGTACAGTGTAATGGTTAAGAGCAGAGCTTCCTGGCAGAGTATCAGCAGGTGGGAGGCTACTGAGCTAGGGCTCCAGAAATCTGCATGGCGGTCCCCTTGGGGCTGGAGCTATTGCTGAATTCTAAGGCCTTCGCATGCAGGGTGAGCTTTCACAAAGGCCAGTTCACTCAAAATGGATCACAGACTTATGAGTAAATATAAAACTATAAAATTGTTAGAAAAAAAAGTCAGAGAAAATCTTCAGGATCTAGGACTAGACAAAGGCCTGTTAGACTCAACACCAAAAGCATGATCCATAAAGGGGAAAATTGATAAATTGAACCTCATGAAAATTACCAACATTTGCTCTGTGAAGGACCCTTTTAAGAGGATGAAAAGACAAGCTAAGGACTCAGAGAAAATATTTGCAAACCACATATCTGACAAAGGACCAGTATCTAGAAGAGAAAAATCTCTTACCACTCAGCAGTGAAAAACCAAGCAATCCAGTTAGAAATGGGCAAAAATCATGAACAGACATTTCACCTAATAGGATGTACAGATGGATATCCTATGTACATGGAAAGATGTTCTGTGTCACTGGCCATTAGCGAAATGCAAATTAGAATCCTAATGAGATATGGCTACACTCCTATCAGAGTGGCTAAAAGAAAAAACAGTCACAATACCACATATTGACAAAGATGTGGAGAAACTAGATCACTCATATGTTGTTGGCCAGAAGGTAAAATGGTACAGCCACTCTGGAAATAGTTTGGGAATTTCTTAAAAAATTAAGATGCTACTACCATATGATCTAGCAACGGCACTCCCAGACATTTTTTCCCCCAGAGAAGTGGTTCATATTCACACAAAAATCTGCACACAAATTTTTATAGCAGCTTTATTTATAATAGCCCAAACTAGAAGCAACCCACATTGTCCTTTACTAGATGAATGGGTAAGCAAACTACAGTCTATCTATACCAGAGAATACGTTCCTGGGCATTTATTCCAGAGAAACTAAAACTTGCGTTCACACAAAATCTGTATGTAAGTTGCAGCTTTATTTGTAATAGTCAGACACTAGAATTAGCCCAGATATCCTTCAACAGGAGAATGGTTACACTGACTGCTGTACAGACTGTGGATTACAGCCCCTCAATAAGAGAAACAAACTCTCGATGCACACAATGATTTGGATAAATCTCCAGGAAATTATGCTGAGTGAAAGAAGTCTATCTCAGAAGGTTGCATTCTGTATTGTTCCATTTATAGAACATTTTTGCAACGACAAAGTTACACAGATTAGCGGCCTCCAGCGGGTAGGTATGGTGGAGGGTAGAGCGGGAGGCGGGTGCGACTATGGAAAGGCAGCTAGAAGGATCCTTTTGGCGTTGGAGCTGTTCACATCCAATGGATTATTATTCGGCCTCAAAAAGGAGTGTGAGTCTGGGGGCACCTGGGCGGCTCGGTCAGTTGAGCACCTGACTCTTGGTTTCAGCTCAGGTGATGACCTCAGCGTTGTGGGATTGAGCCCCACGTCTGTTCCGTGCTCAGCAGGAAGTCTGCTTGGGATTCTCTCTCTCTCTCTCTGCCCCTCCCCCCACTCTCTCTAAAATAAATAAAAATAAATCTTAAAAAAAAAAAAAAGGAATGCAAGTCTGGATGCTATAAGATGGATGAGTCTTGAAAACTTTATGATAAATGAAATAAGCCGGACACCCAAGGACAAATATTGTAGGATTCCACTTATATGAGCTTCTCGGAATAGACAAATTTATAGAAACAGAAAGTAGAAGGATGATTTCCAGGATTTAGGGGAAGGGGAAAGGGGAAGTTACTGTTCCATGGGTGTAGAGTTTAGTCTGGGACGATAAGAATGTTCCAGAAACGGATGGTGGTGATAGTTGCACAACAGCGTGAATATCCTTAATGTCATTATGTCATTGAATTACACACCTGAAGACGGTTAAAAGGGTAACGTTCGTGTATAATTTGCCACCCGCCCAAACGTGGGAAAAGAAATCCTGGCTGATGCTACTGTATAAAGATCAGCAAGATGTTAGCACTGGGGGGGGGGGGCAAAGTGTGCGTGAGTCTCTCTCGATTTTTCCTACAGCCACATGTGAATCTGCAGTTCTCTCCATATTTAAAATGGAGGGAAAGGATGGGTTTTATTGAATGGATGTTATACTTCAACAACATTGATTTAACCCCCCCCCACAACAACCACCCACCAGAGTTTCTGGAATCTAATGGCCTGGGTTTGAATCTTACTTTTACTAGCTCTGTGACTCAGGCAAGTTTCTTAGGCCCTCAGTTTCCTCGCCTGGAAAGTGGGGGTGATAAAAGTACGTACCCCAAGGAGTGTTTGTGAAGCCCAGGAAATGCATCTAGCACTGTGCGCTGTGCAGCTCGTTGCTTTTGTAAATGGGTTTCCAAAATGTCTTGGGCCACTGTCAGTCCTTCAGAACCCCAGATGCATTTTCTGCTCCTAACAACGCTGCCTTTGGTGGTCGGGTGCCCAGACTTGCCCACCCGAGCCTTTCGATTCAGTGGAGCTCCAACCTAGGAAATTTGTGATGGTGGAATAACAGGGGACAATGCCACACATTATATCATAAAACGAAATGAGGAAACCATCAAACCGAACAAGAACAGGTTTTACCACGAATGCTGGTGCTGAGGGAACAGCGGATTCGACCAAAGGAAGGGAGGTGAGCAATAGAGGTTCAGAAGGGCCACGTCTGCACCTTCCAAGGATGTTACCAGCCCTGGGGGGTAGCGTCTGTTGTCCAATGTCTAAATGTAAGCCTTTTCTTGTGGGGCTCCATGTATCCGTAGCATTGCTCTTAGTTTATCTGCTCACCTACGACTTCTTGTGGGAGGAAAGAAAACACACAAACAGGCAGGCATGCGGGCATTTGCCTGCCCCACTTCCAGGGTCTGTCAGTCTCCTGGATGACAGACAGCGCTTCAGTTGGGTTCCCAGACCCTCCACCATCCCATCCTGAACCCGTTGCAGTAGCGAAAGCCTCCCAAGCTCCCTCCCTCTCCCCTCTAGGACTCTGCATATGCTGCTTCCTCCTCAAACATGCCCCACACCCTTTGCCTGGCAAACAGCCTTTTGTCTTCAGCACGCAGCTCTGCTGTGACCTCTTCCAGGAAGCCTTCTTTGACTTCTCCAGGACCAGGCTGTGTGCTCCCTCAGCACAATGCCCTTCCCATGCAACTCAGCAGTGAGGCTGCTGTCAGGGATGGTGCAGTAGGGAATGGGCAGTTTCTAGGTACTTCTGGGAGGAGAAAGTGTACAGTCAAGCCTACTTTGGAAGTAGCTAAAGCAGGAAGATGCCTCTTCTCTGTTCTGGGATCTGTTTATCAGAGTGAATTTACACATGTACTCGAGCCAGATTCCCTAAGTCCAAATCGTGGCTCTGTCACTAGCCCATTGCATGATCTTGGCCTTAACCTTTCCCTCATCTGTGAAATGGGTACAATGATAGAACTGACCTCACAGGGGTATTGTGAGAATCACATGAATTACCATGTGTAGAGGGATTAAAATAATAAGTGCTACGTAGCATTTGCTCTTATTCTTATTCTTGTCCATTTCCCTCTGCCTCCCTGGGCTCCCACACCGGGTCAAGTGCACATTTAACGCTCTACTGTTGCATGTATACATTTCCTTCTTAGCACTTTCCATGTTCTGCACGCCCACATTAATTCACGGGGCCCTTGACTGATGTCTCTTCTCTTCTAGGCCGCCTGTGTGCCGTGGGGGTAGGGCCTGGCCCTGATGCTCCCACAGCACCGCTAGATCCTAGTCCAGGGCTTGGCACCTCAGAAGGGATCAGTGTTTGTTTTCTCTTTGTTCAGAGACATATATGTCTATTACGGAGCAAGAGGAAGGGGTCATAGAAGTTCTGGGGACAAAGGATAGGATCTAGCAATGAACCAGTTCTGAAGGGGATGTCACAGAGCAGACCGGGGAGTGGTGGGTTCCTCCACAAGTCACCAGATACAGGGGAGCTCGGCAGAGGGAGGATCTCAGTGGGTCAGATGTCACTGCCCTCCTTCCTCTAGGGCATCGGGGACTGGAGATGACTCTCCAGATCTCTGTGGAATGTTCTGGATGCACTGGGCTGAGCAGCTTTGGTTTCGGTTCTCCATACATGAAGTGAACTTGCCCCGGGCCTGGGGGGCCCTCTGCGACCCAGCCCTGCCAAACTCACGATGACTGAGCACTCTGGTACTCCAGCCTCTCCTGCCCTATTGTGCTCCAGACTTCCTGGCCTTCTCACTGCAATACATGCTCAAGAGCCCTTGTGCTTGCTGTTCCCTCTGAATGCTTTTCCCACCACAGCTCCCCACGGGTCTGACTCCTTGGCATTCATTCTGGTCCCAGCTCAGCTGAGACGCCAGGAAGGCCCTCCCTGAAATCTCCACCCTCAACCCTCCAACCCTGAGTCACTGTCTACCCATGACTTGGCTTTTATTTTTTTTCCCCATAAATGTCTGAAATTGCACATATGAAATGAAATTGCACATATGAAATTGCACATATGAAATGTCCGAAATTGCACATATGAAATGACTTATCTGCCTGGAATGCTTTATCTGATCCTCAAAAAAAATCCTACACATGTAGAAGTTGGGAATGTTAAACAAAAGCCTTAAGATCGATTCAACAATTACACCTCTCAGAATGTCTCCTTTGGGGCGCCTGGGTGGCGCAGTCATTAAGCGTCTGCCTTCGGCTCAGGGCGTGATCCCGAGGTTCTGGGTTCGAGCCCCACATCAGGCTCCTCCGCTGGAAGCCTGCTTCTTCCTCTTCCACTCCCCCTGCTTGTGTTCCCTCTCTTGCTGGCTGTCTCTATCTCTGTCACATAAATAAATAAAATCTTTAAAAAATAAAAAAATTTAAAAAAATTTAAAAAAGGATTTTTAAAACGTGCTTCACATGAAGTTAATATAATATTGCATTGCAATGATACTTCAAAAATTTAAAAAAAGGTAATGTTGAAACTAAACAAAAAACTGCTTGACAGAGTAAATGCTGAACAAACATGGGCCACTTCTATGCATCAAAAAACAAAAGAGTAAAGAGCATATTTGCTAAAATGTTAAAAGGGCTGCCTCTAGGTTGAGAAATTGGGGTGAATTCACTTTCTTCTTTTGGTTCAGCCCCCTTTTCTCAGTTTCCTCTAGTGAACATGCGTTTCTTTTTAAATAATGGATCAGGACAATAAAAATATTTTAAAAAATTCTTTCGGGCTCTACTCAAGCGATAGTTCTCCATAAAGTCTTGCTGCCCTGAGTGGAAAGTCCTGGCCGCCCTCATCACGGGGCAGAGCCTCTGGAGGGTGGGGGTTGGGGGGGGAGGGGTCCCCCAGCTGGAAGAGGCAGGCCCGTGAGTGCGTAAATGGAGGGTTGGAGCCTGCACCCCCATTACCAGCTGTCCTGGAGGAGCTTGTCTAATACTCGCTGCTGAGCCGTGGCCAGCCCTGGGCAGAAACAAGCCATTGGCCAGACTGACATTGTACAACGAGCCTCAAGGAGCCCATGATCCCCTGCCTATCCTTTTTTCTGGGGGAGCCGGTAACTGGGAACCCTGCACGTAGTTTGGGGGTTCCTGGGTGTCGATGGGAAAGGAGCTGGAGTGTGAGAGCTGGCGGCTCGAGGGTTTTGGGAGGCTTCGGAGGTGATGAGCGAGGCCAGGGGTGATCCAAATCCCCCACGAACCCCTGCTCTTTTTCTTGGGGGGGGGCCTGGAAGCAGGGTAATTTGGCTTATGCTTAGTGGCACCAAGAAGGCTTGCCCCTTTATCCCTACTAACCTAGCGACTGAGAGTAGGGGTTTTGGCATCCAACTTCCAGGTTTGACTCCTGCCTCCTCCGTACTAACACTGTGAGTTACTTAACCTTTCCGCGCCTCTATTTTCTTACCCGTAAAATACAAATATTGACTATAGCATCTGGGAAGAAACGTGAAATTCGCTGGATAAACTCTGTTAACAGTTCCTCTTTTTAGCCAAGACACAAGACTCTGGCCAGGGAAGGTTCCCGCGCCCACAGCAGAACCGCGGGGATGGGGCCCATTTATTCTCCAAAAAAAACCGCAGCTCGGAAGGCGCGCCTCCGGGGTGAGTCCCTCTGGTTCCCCGCTGCGTCCCCGGCGACGCCCCGGCTTCCTGCCGTGTCCCCGCACGCCGCGCCCGCCCAGCCCTAGAGCGTGGGGCGCGGGGGGTCCAGCGAGCGGAAGGGGTTGGGCCGGTGCGAGGAGCGCAAGGCCGGAGTCGGGGGGTGGCGCTTCGCGAAGGGGCCGAAGTACTCGGCGGCGAAGGTGACCACGTCTGCGGGCTGGCGCAGCAGCAGGAAGAGCAGGAAGTCCGAGATGAGCGCCTGGGCCTCGGGGTGCTGCCGCAGGTAGCTGGTGTGGCTGAGACGGAGCTCCTCCTGGCGGAGACCGAGCCTGAGCGCGACCCGGGACCCCACGCCCCAGGAGGAGCCCCCTTCCCCTTCGCCCTAAGGAGGGCCTCCCAGCCATCGGGGTGTGCATTTCAAGCAGGCACAGAGAGGAATCAGTAACGGTGGAATTTATGCTGGGGGCGGGGTGGGGACCCCAGGCTGACTGCAGCGTCTCCTCACCTTCCGGTCCACGAACCTCGAGTAGAGCTCCAAATCCTCCTCCCACACCAGGGGCTTCTTCTCAAATACCGGGGCAGGCTCAATCTCATCTGGGTGCGGAGGGAGGAAGGCTGCACACCCTCACCCCAGCACTTTCCCCAGATACAGAGGGATGTCCGAGAATACCCAAATTGCAGTCACGGGTAAAGCCCCAGGGTTCTGCTCGGGTGGCTAGAGTTGCTGGAAGGGCTTCCCTGCAAAATGATCCTCCCCTAATTGCCTTGGGGTCAGGAGCTGGAGGGCAAAACTTCTCCTTCTGATTTCAGTCCAGCCTCTGCACCCTGGAAGGTCCCCAGGTTTTCCCACCTCTCCTTCTTTCTCCACCAGCCAGAGGCTTCACTCACCCTTCTCCCTCAAGACGGGCATCTGGGTGATCATGCAGTACCCGGGGGAACCCACCTGGATTCTCTTGGCCAGGTGCCTGGAATACAACACAGGCGTGAGAGTGGGAGTCTTCCCAGACCAGCCCACTCCCCTGAGAGCCATCCTGGGGGCCTCCCTGTGCTGCTGCTTCCCCAACACTACTTATCTCTGAGTTCCAGGGTCATGTTCATTTCCAGGTCCCCAGATAACGGCCCCTGCTTTTCAAACTGGGTCTTGTTCCTGCCCTTGGAGATGCGTGCTGGTGTGCACTAAAAAAACCATGAGCCTCCAGCTATGTGACACCCCAAAATCGAAACAACATGCTAAGTTATCACATAATGAAAGCCAACAATGTTCCCATTACTTCTTTTCCAGTGTAATGATTATATCAATACCTCTTTGGAAATTTCAAGAAACAAATTCTTCCCTCCCCCCTCCCCAGTGATTTCTCACGATTTGGTGCCTCTGCTGGGCCTGTGAGAGCTTGGCAGTGTGCCAGGATCCCCCCACCCCCACCCCACCCCGCACGTTGATTCTATCGAGTGTCAGGTTGTTCAGACCTCGGTGCTGTTTGGTGTTATCCCCAGCAGTGGCAGCTGCTTTAGCTACTACTACGCCTTAGCCTCGTGGGGTCAGCACTGACTTTCTCAGCCATCCAGGGCTCCTTGGTGAGGTTTGGGAGTTACAGTATGCCTCAGGTGAATGTGTACCCATTGGGCACGGATTGGGCACGGAACGAATCAGGAGTAAATATGTGGAGAAAGAGTGAATGATGTGGGTCAAGCAAGGGGGCACTCTTCCTGGTGGTGTCCCCAGAGACAGTAGTCTCCCTTTGCCCCCCTTGCCAGGCCCCCAGGATCCAGCACCCACGCTTGGGCTCCACACTGCCCCCTAGCCCCCACTGTCAGTACTCACCCATCCGAGAGCAGGTAGAACTGGCAGGAATTGGGGATGCCTTTAACGGAGTGGACGGTCTGCTCCATGATGAACACTTCCACCTGCTGGCGGCCCACCTGGACCTTCTGGAAACCCAGATCTTGCTGGCAGCGGCCAAGATAGAGGGAGGGAGGGAGATGTGAGGTGGATGCCCACCAGGATCTCCCCCAAATCTCGTCCTGGCCCTTTTCTCCATCTTGCTGCTTCATTCCTTGTTTATCAGTGATAAGCAACCCTTGGCTGTCCAGGCTCTCTGCCACCACTGGATTAGAGTTGCACCCCCAAGTTAAGTGGGGGTCCCCACATAGAAAACCAGTTCCATGCTGCTTGCACCCCAACCCTCTCCGCGTCATCTCGATGACCAAGTGCTTCTGGTCGGCAGATTCAGTTACAGGGATGAGGATTAACGGACAAAGTGTGAGTGTGGGGGCGGGGCTATTTGGGGGGGCAGCGATGCTCTGAGGAGGGGGCGAGACTGAGATCTGTGGCCGCCTCAGGCCCCTGCTGCAGGCAGGCAGCCCTGTTGTTAGAACTTGAACACCTAGGAGCTCCTGGGTGGCTCAGTCATTAAGCCTCTGCCTTCGGCTCACAGTGTGATCCCAGGGTTGTGCAATCGAGCCCCGCATTGGGCTCCTGGTCCATTAGGAGCCTGCTTCTTCCTCTCCCACACCCCCTGCTTGTGTTCCCTCTCTCGTTGGCTGTCTCTCTCTCTGTCAAATAAATAAATAAAATCTTAAAAAAAAAAAAAAGTAAAAAATAACTTGAACGCCTGGAGCAGCTGCGGACCCGGGCAGAAAAGGGCTAACATAAGACATGTGTTTCAAAAGAAGATGGGGGAAGTGACATGGGCCTGACAAACACGCTGCCGTTTGTCATGTTTGGGATAGAAAAGACTAGAATGTCACTTACAAAGTTGGTCAAATCAACCCTCAAAATGTGTGTTTAGGGGCAGAGTTTTAAAATTTCACATTGAAGGACGTCCTAGGTATGTTGATTATGAAGTTTTAGCCACAAGAAAAGAAAAGAAAAAAAAAAAGGAACACACTTCAGGTCTGAGACCTAATAAAAGGACATTTAAGTGCTGTTGGAAATGGTGCCTTTCCTGATGTTAAAAAATATGTCTTTAAAAGCAGCCCTCCACTATGTTTATTTTTCCTGGACTGACTTCTGGGCAAAAAGCATTGCCTCTCAACTGCTCCCCGCTTTGGTTCCCCTTTTTCACGCCACCTGACCCCCATGTGATCTTCGAACACATGAAACCTTGCTTTCTCCTGCCCTTGGAAGTCCCACGTCCGGGCCCCAGCCCACCCCCTCTTCCACCCCGAAGCTGTCTTTTCTCCCACCACAGCGACCTCCATGCCCCCTCTGGTTTTCCCCAGGCCAAGTCCCCCACCCAGGGAGACCCCTCACATAAGTGCAGTAGCAGAGTCTGCCCTCGGTGTCCAAGGCCAGGAAACGGGCGTTGCTGGGCACCGTCTGCCGCCAGGCCATCAGCCTCAGCAACACCAGGTTGGCGGCCTCGGAGATGAAGCCCATGGTTGAGCTCCCTGGGAAAAAAGTCACTTCGGTCTTGACTTCCTGTTCAGGAAAAATCTGGGTCAGGGACATCGATCTGGGAAGGGGTGGGGAGGACGGGAAAGCCAAGGTATCGGGCATAGGATCCTTGCTGAGTCCCCATGCCAGGCTCCTGGCCTGACACAACCTGGCTCCCTGCTCTTGGCTTCGAAGAGGATGCCCCTACTTGTCTCTCACCCTTACCTCACCCTCCTTGACACTTCTGGTCATGGCCAGCTGGTCATCCTGCTTCACCAAACTCATCTTCCGCTCCATGGGGAGGACGGGGAACTAAGGGCCAGAGCGCGGAGGGGAGAAGCAGGAGCTCGCCGATTATATGCAAACAGCACAGCCCACAGGTCACCTTGCCCCGTTGTCCTTTACAAACGAGAGAACTGAGGGACGTGGGGGTAGAAAATCTTCCCCATGTAGTGAAGTTCAAGTGAGGTGGCTGGGGCTGGGTGTGGGAGGCACAGAGCGGGAGAATTTGGAGCGTGCGTGTGTGTGTGTGTGTGTTTGTGTGTGTGTGTGTGTGTGTGAGAGAGAGAGAGAGAGAGAGAGAGAGAGAGAGAGACAGGTCTTTGGGAAAGGCCAGGTTCTGGGAAAGGCTAGCCTGCCTGGCCCTCAGGGAGATGCTGGGCTCTCAGCCTGGAGGAAGCCCCGGGTGGACCGGACCCAGGGTTCATGTATTAGGAGAAGGTCATGAGAAGCAGCCTGCTGCCCCGGATGGATTGGTTTCCAAGTTATGTGTGGTGGGAATTGCAGGGTAACTTGGAGAGAGTTGGGGGTGACATTCCATTGAGCCCCTCCATTCTTCCCTCCCTCCCTCCCAGGGTCTCCATTTTCTCACTCTGGTTTGGGGGCCAGGCTGGGGGCCCCAGGAGGTACCTTGATGAACTCCTGACTATGTTGCTCCATGACATGCAGCTTCCACGAGAGGTGGCCTGGGACAGGAGGAGAGCGCTGCGGTCACTGTCACCCCGTCAGGTCAGTGACCAAAGACAGGCCGGGAGACTGAAGGGAGGGGCGGGGGGGAGAGGGGGCCCAGGCCGGAGGACTCAGGTGGACTGTGACCGCGGGGAGAGCCAAGTGGTGCTCTTGTCCGAAGTCTGTGGCTGGGATTAACGTCCCTGTCCCCCCACCTCCCACACACCCTCCTTGCCGCCTTCTGGTCCCAAGGTGAAGTCAAGGGTGGGTCCTGAGTGAAGGTCCTAGGAATGGGGGTGGGGGGGAGGGAGGATGGGGGTGAAACATCCGGCAGCAAGAACTGTACCCAGGAGGGAGTTTCCGCAGAGCATTTTGCCCATGAAGCCGTGGCTAGAGGCATGCACGAGGAGGCAGGGCAACATCACACCGAATTCATCCTTGAATTTCCCTCTCTGCACCTCGACAGTCAGCTCTCCCTGCGGCTCCCCCGTGTCCGAGACCATGGCCAGAGTCTCGGAGAATAGCAGCATCTGCAGCTCCTCTTCCTCTGGGGGTGGGGGGTCCCATGGGCACAGATAAAGCCCCAGCTCCTGGGCCTGCCTTGCCTCTCTGACCCTCCCCCCAGCAAGGCCCCACAGTCTCCACCCATCCCTTCCTCATCCCCGGGGGTCCCAGGCAGCTCCCGCCCCCCTCTGTTGGCAGGTACAACCGCCAGCAGGTGAAGACCCCACCGCCACCACCAGTCCCTGTGTCCTGGGGGTCTCCCCTGACAATTATCAACAAATAGGGGCGCCTAGGTGGCTCAGTGGGTTAAGCGTCTGCCTTCGGCTCAGGTCATGATCTCAGCGTCCTGGGTCCCACGTGGGGCTCTCTGCTTAGTGGGGAGTCTGCTCCCTCTCCCTCTGTGCTCTCTCTCACTCTCTAATAAATACATAAATAAATAAAGCTTTTATTTTTATTTATTTTTAAAAGATTTCTTTATTATTTTAGAGAGAGAGCACAGGAGCCCGTGAGCAGGGGGAGGGGAGGGGCAGAGGGAGAGGGAGAGAGAGAATCTCAAGCAGACCCCACCCTTCCTAACAGGGAGCCTGACCTGCAGCTCAATCTCACCACTCTGAGATCATAACCTGAGCCGAAAGCAAGAGTCAGACGCTTCACTGACTGAGCCACCCAGGTGCCCTAACTAAATTAATCTTAAAAAAAAAATTACTGGGGCGCCTGGGTGGCTCAGGGGGTTAAGCATCTGCCTTCAGCTCAGGTCATGATTCCAGGATCCTGGGATCGAGCCCATGTCAGACTCCCTGCTCAGCAGGGAGCCTGCTCTCCCTCTTCCCCTGCTTGTGCTGTCTCTATCTCTCTCTCTCAAATAAATAAAATCTTAACAAAAACACACAAGAAAACTTTCCTGTGTTTAAAAAAAAAATCAACAAATAGGCTTTGCACCCTTTCTGAGTCCCAAGGGAATCAAGGCTGAGAGAGACGGGGCCAGTCTGGGCCTTCTCTCTACCCTCCTCTCCATGTCTGTGCCCCCCACCGTCCGGGTCACCAAGGTCGCTGAGGAAGCGGATGGCTTCAGCATTGGCCTTTGGGGCTGGCACACTCTCTTGAGCTGAGGGCTGGTTGTCCTTGGTTTGGGGGCCTAGGAAAGGAGGAGAGGCTGAGATGGCAACCTTGGGGAGAGGGACAGGGATGGGACAGGGGTCCCCAAAGCAGACTCCCCCAAGGCCTCCCCAAGGAGGATTGTGAGGGAGAAAGGTAGAAGATGCCTCTTCAATTTCCAGTCCCAGCAGCCCTCTTCCCACCTGTGGATTGAAGTTTGGAGGACATGCTGCCTTCTGCCACCCTGACTGTGTCCAGCTGTCTCCATGGCAACCGGAAGCCAGCTACCGCCTCTTAAAGGGCCATCAACACACCTCACAAAGCACCCAGACCTTGGAGGCAATGGTAGGAACTGTGGGCTTTAGTATTGTCCTGAAGAGGGAGCATTTGACCTGGCAGGGGGATGACATAGATCGTTAGAGTGACCTTAGGGAGCACCTGGCTGGCTCAGTCGGAGGAGCATGTGACTCTTGTTCTCAGAGTCATGAGTTCAAGCCCCATGTTGGGTGTAGAGATTACTAAAAAAAAATAATAATAATAACAATAAAAAACTTAAAAAAAAAAAAAAAGAACCCTAACCCTAACCGTTTAGAAGACTTTAGAAGTTGCGGCCCTGAGTCAGACATGGCCTTACACACATAGAGCCCACTTAGATGCCACGTGAATACTGCCACATGTGAGAGTGATGCTGGTAACAATCACAGCGAACCCTTAAACCCTGCTTACCACAGGCCGGCACTGTTCTGGAAGTCTGCACACATGTGATCTCATTCAGTATTCAGACCAACCCTGTGAGCAGGTCCTTTTACCCCCTGCGCTTTACAGCTGAGAAACCTGAGGCCCCGAGAGCTTAAATGTCTTCCCAAGGTCACACAGATGATAGGGTCGACCCTTGAGCCCCACGGGTTTGAGCTGCCTGGGTCCATTTACATGTGGATGTTTTTCAGTAAATATGGCATAGTACTGTAAACGTGTTTTCTCTTCCTTATGATTTTTTAAAAGGATTTTATTTATTTATTTAGGGGGGGAGGGGCAGGGGGAGAGGGAGAAAGAGACTCTCAAGCAGACACGGGGCTGGATCCCACGACCCCCAGATCAATGACCTGAGCTGAAATCAAGAGTCCGAGGCTTAAGCGACTGAGCCACCCAGGCACTCCTCTTCCTTATGATTTCTTAATAACATTTTCTCTCGCTTACTTAGGAAGAACACTGTATATAATAATAGAAAATACAAAATACGTGTTAATTAACTGTTTTATGTTCTCTGTAAGACTTCGGGTCAATAGTAGGCTATTAGTAGTTAAATTTTGGGAGAGTCAAAGTTATACCCGGCGTTTTTTTTTTTTAATTTTTCTTTTTTTTTTAAACACAATGTTCAGTTTTATTTTTTTAAGTGTGTTTATTTATTTACGTAATGTCTACACTCAATGTGGGGCTCTAACTCATAACCCCCAGGTCAAGAGTCACATGCTCCTCCCACTGAATCATCCAGACACCCCTATGCCCGGATGTTCAACCGTGCCAGGAAGGGGGGAGTGTTGGCATGCCTAATCCCCATGTTATCCAAGGATCAACTGTAATTGGCAGAGCCAGGACTCAACCCAAGCCAGTTTGGCTCCTAGATAGAATTCAAAGAAAAACGAAGCAGCAAATAGACAGTACATTGAATTCAAACAAGGTAGTGATCAGTGACAAAAATGGAAATTGAATTACCATAGGACTCAAACCCCAGGCTGTGGGCTATCTGGTCCCCACCTTGTAAGTGTTCGAGTCTGCATCATAGCGGCTCTAAAAGGGGGTTCAGCCCGACGGAGTCATGAACAAAGAAAAATCTTGTCCAAAAACCTCCATCAGCAAAGGAGTTGCCCCCCAACCCCCACCATAGCCCTCAGGAAGGTACCGTCCCATGTCTTCTCAGTAGGTGATTATCAACTTCGGGAAGATTTACGATTACGTGTAGAATTGCTTGAGACAATCGAACTAGCAATATTAATTTTTGTGGGTGTCACATTGTGCATATTTGGTATTTCCAGTTCTTTAAAATAATTTGGCTCGGAAGGGGGCTTAAAAGATAAGTCTTGAGGGGCGCCTGGGAGGCTCAGTCAGTTAAGTGTCTGACTTCAGCTCAGGTCATGATCCCGGGGGCCTGGCATCAAGGCCCATGTCGGGCTCCCTGGTCGGCAGGGAGCCTGCTTCTCCCTCTGCCTGCTGCTCCCCCTGTTTGTACTCTCTCTCTCTTTCTCTTAAACAAATAAATAAATAAAATCTTAAAAAACAAAAATAAAAAAAAGACAAGTGTTGAGACTCGAATTTACATCAGGCAGTTGAATGGCACCCGGCGGGCTCCGTCGTAGAGGGTGGGACTCTTGATCTCGGTGGTTGTGGGTTCGAGCCCCATGTTGGGTTTGAGATTACTTAAAAACAAACAAATAAAACAAAATCTTTAAAATATTAATAAATTGGGCAGCTGAATAATTGATTTAGACTAAAGTTAAATTCTTACTGAAAATGTAAGTAGAACAAAAATGTTTTTTAAAAACCTTAAAATTTGCTTGCTTGCTTTATTTATTTATTTATTTTTAAAGATTTTATTTACTTATTTGTCAGAGAGAGAGACAGCGAGAGAGGGAACACAAGCAGGGGGAGTGGGAGAGGAAGAAGCAGGCTCCCAGCAGAGGAGCCTGATGTGGGGCTCGATCCCAGGACTCCGGGATCACGCCCTGAGCCGAAGGCAGACGCTCAAAGCCGAAGGCAGACTGAGCCACCCAGGCGCCCCGACAATCAATTCCTTTGAAAAAGCAGTAGACTATGATGAATAAATACAACAAAAACTGCGTAGAACAGCTGCAATTTTGAAAAGAGGAACCAATTATTAATCGAAGCACCCTTCAAGGTTATTATTAACATTTACTGGATTTATGATTAAAAGATGACTGATAAGTTGAACTTAAAAGTTGTAAGAATGCTTATGTTTCAAAATTTGCAATTTAAGGAGCTATCATTTTTAAAATGTTAATTATTATTTATTTTTTTTAGTAAGCTCTATGCCCGGTGTGAGGCTTGAACTCATGACCTCAAGATCAAAAGTCGCATGCCCTACCGACTGAGCCAGCCAGGCGCCCCTAATTTTATTTGCTTTTTAAATTTTAATTTGCATATTCATTTTTAAAAGCCAGTGAATTCTGACGAAGCCTTTGCCTGCACGTGAGAGACTGTCGGTGGCATTAAGAAAACTCACAACTGCTTGAGGAGGTAGTTTGCTAGTTCCTCAAAAAGTTAAATGTGGAGTTACTATATGACTCAATAATTCCACTCCTACGTCTATACCCAAGAGAACTGAAAACATCTGTGGGCACAAAAACCTGTACCCAGATGTTCACAGCACCATTATTCATGATAGCCAAAGAGTGGAAAGGACCCATCTGTCTACTGCCTAACGGATAAACAAAACGTGGTGCATATACACACAATGCAGTATTATTCAACCACAGGAAGAGTGAGGGACTGACAGGTGCCGGAGCAGGAGCCTTGAGAACAGGCCGAGTGAGAAGAACTGGGCACAAAAGACCACATATTGTCTGATGCCATGTTTGTGATTTGGGCAAACCTGTGGGGACAGAAAGCAGATCAGTGGTTGCCTGGTGTGGGTACGCAGAGGCACGGGGTGACATCAAATGGGCACTGGCTTCCTTTTTGGGATGGGTGAAAATGTTCTAAAGTTGGATGGTGGGGCCCCTGGGTAGTGCAGGAGATTAAGTGACTGACTCTTGGTTCCCGTCAAGATCTCAGGATTGTGGGATCGCGCCCCACGTGGGTCTCCTGGATCAGCTCAGAGTCCGCTTGGGTTTCTCTCTCTCTCTCTCTCCCCCTCTGCCCCTCCCCCTCTGCCCCTCCCTCCAGCCCCGCACCTCCACAGGCGGGTGCACGCGCGCTCTCTCAAATCGATCAATAAATCTTTAAAAAAAATAAAATTAGATTGTGATGGTCACAAAATAGTGCATATACTAAAAACCACTGAATTGTACACTTTAAAAGGATGAATTTTGTGTTATGTAAATGACATCTCAATAAAGTTGTTAATAAAAGATTTAAATAAGATCTACAAAATCAATCCCTATTGCTTTCATTTGTAAATTACATAAAGTTGGAAAAAAATATTTTTGATTATTAGGACAAAGTTGGAAAAAAAAAAAAGAAGCAACTTATGGTCTAGATGCTCTTTAAGGGGTGCTCATGTACTTCCCTCCTTACTGTGTACCCCTCTCCTGGCCTGAGGGAGGATTTGCTCCCCCAGCCCTTTACCCTTTAGAGTTTCTCCCCTCCCTCCTCCCGGCTCTGTGGTCAGGCCCCTGGAGCTGCCCAGGACTCCCACCTGCCTGTCCACACAGGCTCCCACTCCTGAGAGCCCAGCTTCTTTCTCAACCCCCCACCCCCAACCCACCGCCAGAGATCCCTCCCCATTCGTGCTGGCTGTTTCCTGCTAGGAGAGAAAGAAATGTGACAAAGTGCTTCACGGAAGGATCAACATCCAGTTTGTTAGTCCAATTTTTAAACCTCTGGAGGAGATCTGCTACAGACCCTTGTTACTGTCCCCCCTTAGGGCCTGCTAGTGGAGATCCCCCAGCAGAGGGACGCTCTGTAGCAGGTTGACCTACTAGCCGTGTGGGCATGTTGGGCAGGTTGGCCTCTCTGAACCTGTGACAGGGACAGCCTGTGTCCTCCCAGCCGCTGGGATCGGCGTCTATGCAACCACAGCCACTAACGTGGAGAGGGCTCACTAGGTGCCCAGCTCTGCAGGTATGAACTCAATCCTCACCATCAGCTTCCACGGTGGGGCCAGCCACGCCCTCAGTGGATGCAGGAGAGATGGAGACACAGAAAGGTTAAGTAACTTGCCCAAGGTCACCTGGTTAATAAATGAAAAGCATGGGGGCGCCTGGGTGGCTCAGTTGGTTAAGGGGCTGCCTTCGGCTCAGGTCATGATCCCAGGGTCCTGGGATGGAGCCCTCGCGTCTGGCTTCCTGCTCAGCCGGGAGCCTGCTTCTCCCTCTCCCTCTGCTGCTCCCCCTGCCCCACTCCCCCGCTCGTGCTCTCTCTCTCTCTAATAAATAAATAAAATGCAAAATGTGGACCCCAGCTCAGATGAGCTGTCTCCAGAGCCCATGTTCTTAATCAGTTTGTCCTACTGCACCTGATGGACGGGCCCTACGTTTATTAGTAGAAGAGGAGAGAGAGACTGCTGTTCACTTTACACCACCGTGTATCTCACTTAGCTCTCCCAGTGGCTCCAGAGCTAGGGCCGGTGACAGGCGATGCATGACTGGCGTCACCCACGGTCAACCAGAGGCAGAACCTATATTCCTATCCAGACCTGTCCCTCTCCAAGTCCTCTGTCTGCCACCCTGTCCCACCTTATTATCTATCTATCTATCATATCTATCTATCATATCTATCTATCATCTATCTATCTATCTATCTATCATCTATCTATCTATCTATCTATCTATCTATCTATCTATCATCTATCATCTATCTATCTATCTATCTATCTATCATCTATCTATCTATCATCTATCTATCTATCTATCTATCTATCATCTATCTATCATCTATCTATCATATCTATCTATCATCTATCTATCTATCTATCATCTATCATCTATCTATCTATCTATCATCTATCTATCTATCTATCTATCATCTATCTATCTATCATCTATCTATCTATCTATCTATCTATCTATCTATCATCTATCTATCATCTATCTATCTATCATCTATCTATCTATCTATCTATCTATCTATCATCTATCTATCATCTATCTATCTATCATCTATCTATCTATCTATCTATCTATCTATCTATCAATCATCTATCTATCTATCTATCATCTATCTATCATCTATCTATCTATCATCTATCTATCTATCTATCTATCTATCTATCTATCTATCATCTATCTATCATCTATCTATCATCTATCTATCTATCTATCTATCTATCTATCTATCTATCATCTATCTATCTATCATCTATCTATCTATCTATCAATCATCTATCTATCATCTATCTATCATCTATCTATCATCTATCTATCTATCTATCATCTATCTATCTATCTATCTATCTATCATCTATCTATCTATCTATCATCTATCTATCTATCTATCATCTATCTATCATCTGTCTATCATCTATCTATCTATCATCTATCTATCTATCATCTATCTATCTATCTATCTATCATCTATCTATCATCTATCTATCTATCATCTATCTATCATCTATCTATCATCTATCTATCTATCATCTATCTATCTATCTATCTATCTATCTATCTATCATCTATCTATCATCTATCTATCTATCTATCATCTATCTATCTATCTATCTATCATCTATCTATCATCTATCTATCTATCTATCATCTATCTATCTATCTATCTATCTATCATCTATCTATCATCTATCTATCTATCATCTATCTATCATCTATCTATCATCTATCTATCTATCTATCTATCTATCTATCTATCTATCATCTATCTATCTATCATCTATCTATCTATCTATCTATCATCTATCTATCATCTATCTATCTATCTATCTATCTATCATCTATCTATCATCTATCTATCTATCTATCATCTATCTATCATCTATCTATCTATCATCTATCTATCTATCTATCTATCATCTATCTATCTATCTATCATCTATCTATCTATCATCTATCTATCATCTATCTATCTATCTATCTATCTATCTATCTATCTATCATCTATCTATCATCTATCTATCATCTATCTATCTATCTATCTATCTATCATCTATCTATCATCTATCTATCTATCTATCTATCTATCATCTATCTATCATCTATCTATCTATCTATCTATCTATCATCTATCTATCTATCTATCTATCTATCATCTATCTATCATCTATCTATCTATCTATCTATCTATCTATCTATCTATCATCTATCTATCATCTATCTATCTATTATCTATCATCTATCTATCTATCTATCATCTCATTTTCTATTGGTTCCGCACCTCTGAAGAACCCTAAGACAGATGTCTTTCTCTGAATTTTTTGTGGGGCTTTGCCTGTAGTTAGGAACTCAGTAAGTGTAATTGCCTAGGGTTTACTGACCACCTGGGTTAGGTTCCTACCCACTTGCAAAGTCTCCGCCTATGGCCAGGGCCTTAGAGGACCAAGAGCATCCCCAACACACACAGGTAGGCACAGGGCTCCTCGTGATCACGTGGCAGCTTCCCTGGTCTCCGTTCCTCTGTGGAACACCTGAGCCTGCCCACTCAGTGTCCCCTCCCTTTCTCCTTTCCTGCCCCTAGAGACAGACAACCTGTGATTCAGGAACAAACGAACTGCTTGCTGGTTATTTTAAAAAGTACGTGTTATTCCAATACCTTTGGGGCCACCCGACTACCTCCATTTCTTCTATATAATGAATTCTAGCACCGGGAATCGGATGTAGCATTTCTCAAAGGGACTCCACATGCCCTTGCGCATCGGACTCTCCTAATAGCCTCTATAAGCGGAATTGTTGGTGAACGTTTATGATTTTGCTACCTTGCATCATTTCTGGTATCAGACCCCCTATTACTCCAGAGGACATTTTCCACACCTTCAGTCCACCTTTCAGTTGGGTCTGACTCTGCCCTTCCAAGTGTGGTCATGTGACCTAACCTGTTGGGTGAGAGGGGCCCATTTCCCTAACTCCTGATTGGCTCAGGGTTGAGCACATGACCCGAGCTGAACCAATGAACCTCAACCCCTGGGACCGTTGGCGGTTCTGCTAGGTGTGATGAACCAACCAGGAGCCTGTAAGCCTAGAACTTACAGACGTGATCTTTCCACTGCAGGGAGAAAACCTGACAGAGCACGATACCAGTGCAGAAGAAAGCTGAGCCGAATGATACAATTGCCCTTGAATCCATGGATCCAGCGATGTCTGAAGTCACCAGGACATAATCCCCCACTTCTTAACTTCACCAGCTGATAAACATTCCTCTTGGTTTAAGCTCCTTAGTGTTGAGTATGTCACTTGGCACCTGAAAGTGTCCTGACTCATTCAAGGTTGTCATCTCCATGGAAGGTGAAGAAACAGGTCAGGGAAGCGAAATTTGCCCAAGGTCGCTTGGATGTTGCATGACAGAGCCGGGAATGGAACCGAAGTCTCTAAGGCCAGTGACACCTGCTGTCTTGTAAGCAAAGGGCAGGTAGCCTGGCTGTTGCTGGTCAGTGCCTGTACCACGAAAAGCATAGGCCATCATTCACGACGATGTCCCAATGAGGGGCTCACCCGAGGCTCTAGGAAAATGCTTCACTGACCCTAGAGAACCATCACCAAATGCCCCTTGAAGCTGGGCATACCCAAGGAGACCTGGCCCTGGGGCTTGTCCATCCAAGACAGGAGTGACCCAGAGACAACCCCAGAGCACAGAGAGCTGCCTTTCTTCTGGAAGGTGAGGGTCATGGCCCCTTCCTCCATGCCCACCCTAAGTGCAGCCCTGATCCAGGATAGCGGGGGCCAGTGCCAAGGTCCCTTGATTTGGGGTGAGGGGTGCCTAAGAGGGTAGGCTGAACTGTCCCCCGGGGTGGGAAAACTATGCCTTGGTCTGGCCCCATGGAAATGCGGGATGAAGCCCATGCTGACCAGTCTTCAGCCATATCAAGGCCACCTTTAAGAGTTCTGCTCTGGAGGGGGGGTGCCTGGGTGGCGCAGTCGTTAAGCGTCTGCCTTCAGCTCAGGGTGTGATCCCGGAGTCCTGGGATCGAGCCCCACGTCGGGCTCCTCCGCTGGGAGCCTGCTTCTTCCTCTCCCACTCCCCCTGCTTGTGTTCTCTCTCTCCCAGGCTGTCTCTCTGTCTGTCAAATAAATAAATGAAATCTATTAAAAAAAAAAAAAGAGTTCTGCTCTGGGGGTGCCTGGGTGGCTCAGTCAGTTGAGCAGCTGGCTCTTGAGTTTGGCTCAGGTCATGATCTCAGGGTCATGGGATGAATCCCCGGGTTGGACTGTGCTCAGTGGGGAGTCTGCTTAAGATTCTTTCTCTCTCCCTTTCCCTCTGCACCACCCCCCCACTGCTCACACTCTCTTTCTCTCTCTCAAATAAATAATCTTAAAAAAAAAAAAAAAAGAGTTCTGCCATGACCCAGGGCCATCTTTACTTCCCTCCGATTTCAATACATATCTTTAATTACTTTCATAAATTGAAAACTGCTATCACTTTGTGGGAAAAAAAAGGAAAAAAGAAAACTGCTATCACTTGTCAAAAATATTGACCCCAGGGGCACCTGGGTGACTCAGTCGGGTGAGTGTCTGACGGTTGGATTTCCGTTCAGGTCATGATCTTGGGGTGGGGATCAAGCCCCATGGGCTCCGGGCTCAGCAGGGAGTCTGCTTGTCCCCCTCCTTCCCCCTCTGACCCTCCGCATGCACCTGTGCACGCTCTCTAAAATAAATAGTAAATTAAAAAAATACTGACTTCAAAGGTAAATACAATGCAAACAAAACCACAGCATTAAAGTTTAACTCAAGATAGTTGCCCGACTGAGGTACTGGACCCGGAGTCTGGCTCTGTTAGAGACGCGTGGAAGAGAGGCTGGTGCCAGGGCCTTGCCCCTCAGTGCTGTTCCTCTCCCCTTCGGCCACTGGTGCACCTGTGCCTCCCAAGCTCTCGAAGACAAGGAGGTAAGCACGTGGTAACTCTGAACAGGTGCACACGGGCCGTGGGAGGATGTATTTCTAGCCCCGTTTCTGGCCAAGGCTCCTGGAGCACAGTGACTCCAAGTTACAGACTGGTAACAGGAAAACGGAACAGCAATAAAGATGATCTCACTGACTGATGGAGCCCCAGTTAAATTAGTCATTCATTCAAGATTTATTGAGCGCCTACTATGTGCCAGGCACCGTGCTAGGCGCAGAATTACAGAGATGCATAAGATACAGTCCATGCCCTGAAGGGTTCACAGTCTAGAAGGGGAGACAAACATGTAAACAAGTAAAATACAGTGTGAGAAGTGCCACGAAAGAGAAGCATTTACAAAGAGCAGAGGTAGCCTGGAGGGTGAGGGACATGGGGGTTGTCTTCCTGGAGGAGGGGGCCTTTGAGGGGGATTGTGAGAGATGAATGGGTGTTTGCCAGGCAGACAAGGCCGGAGGAGCAGGGGAAAGGCATTCCAGTCTGAAGAAACAGCATGAGCAAAGGCACAGCGGCATGAAACTGCATGTCTTGGGGGGCGGGGAACTCTATTCTGGCGGTATTGCTAGAGTTGGTACCAGAGGCTGTGACTGGAGAGGGAGGCAGAGGCGGGATGATGAGGGGAAACTGAGGGAAGGGGGCATCTTGGAGGCTCACTAGAGGCGAGCAGAGCCCGAGGGAAAGCTTGAACCCAGGAAGAGAAGGCTCCCGGCTGACCCGAGGTATGCCTGCTCGAGGACATTAGGGATCCTCTCTGTGGCCCCAAAGGGACCTGGACCAGAGACCAAGGAGAGGCTGAGCTGGGGGGGGGGGGGAGGGCTCAGGCCTGGGGTCCTGGAGGCCGCCACTCACTCGAGAGCTGACAGCTCTCTGCTCCCAGACTTCTGATTTCTGCACTTTGCTGCGTAGACCCCTTTCCCCAGCCAGAATGGGACCAAGGATGGAATGAGAAATGACATGGGGATATTCTTGGCAAACTGCAGAGGCCCAGAGGAAGGGCTTTATAACTAAAAGAGGGAGGGACTGAGGGCAAAGGAGGGGTTAGAACAAGGCAGAAGTTCCTAAGAACGAGGGCCATCAGGAGAAAACTGCTGCGGCCAGGGTGGAGGATGGCTCTGTCCCCCCTGGGACGGGGGGTCCTTTGGGCCCCAGGCAAGGGCAGAGGCCAGCCGCACAGGGACCCCGTGGGGCTGCAGTCCCAGCTTCTGGTGTCTCCTCAGACTGGGGGAGCTGTTTCTGTGGCAACCAGGACCCTCCCTCTTCCAGGCTGTAGGGGAGTCACTGAGGCCGAGATTGTCCAGACATATAGACGTCCAGCCCTTTCGTCTTTCCCAGAAATGGCTCTGTTTGAAAAATGTCTTCATGGGGTGGGGAAAGGGCAGGGGGAGAGGCTTGAGGAGGAGGGTCCGTGTCTCAGGACACCGGAGCCCAGCTGCCCGTCTGAATGACGGCTTTTCCAAGGCACCACATCTCAGGCCACTTTGGGGGCCTGAGTGTCTTTCCCAACCCTGGAAGGGAGAAGGGGGATGAGGATTCAACCTGTTCATGGCTCCTGCTGCCCTGGGTTCAGGGGCTACAGGGAGAGTGAGGCCTCCTGTGGGAGGGGCGACCAGCACTCTCGCTGTCGTGCCCTCGTGCCCTCGGCAGGGGCAGGAGCCAGGGGCAGGAGCGGGGGGAAGGGAGGAGGCACTCTCCCAGCTGGGTCTGGAGATGTCCCAAGGCTTCCCCTTCCTCTTGCCCTGGATAACTCAGCCTCACCCCTGGGGTCTCCAGGCCTTTGACCAGCCTCCGTCTGCTCGGTCTCATGGCCTCGTCACCTTGTCCCTTTTCCCCCTGACAGTGTTGGGGCCTGATGGCCACCGTGGGTGCCGATGGAGGTGGTGGTGGTAGCAATGGCAGGGGTGGTGTGGTGCGGGCGATGGGTGGCCTCTCCGCCGCGGGAGGTGGGGGCTGGGCTGGGCTGGGGGCTGTCACTTGCTCTTGTGCAGGTCCTTCAGCTGGCGGAGCTTCTCCAGGAGCTGGGCCCGGGAGTAGCCATCATCCCCCGTGGGGCCCGGGCCTGGCCCCAGGGCCTCCTGCAGCACCAGGCAGTGGGTCCTCAGGAATGGGTTGTAGGAGCGCTCCTCTCCCAGGGTGGACGGGCACTGTGGGACGAGAGGCACCAGGTTTGACAGACAGAATCTGGAAAAGAGACCCAATCAGGGAAGGCTCCCGGCCCCCACCCCTGTCTCAGGGTCCAGGGGGCTTCCCGTGAAGGCCTGTGGACCAAACATGTCGGGGCTCTAGGAACGGGTCTGCAGGCTGCAGCTCAGCATGGAGGGGCTCCCGCTGGGGAGTGCCCTGGAGGCGGGTCCCCCTCCTGGACCCCAGCCCCTGCCCCGCACCGTGCTCTTGCGCTCCATTCGCTGCCTCTGGACCCACTGCATCTTCCTCTCCCGGGCCAGGTTCTCAGGCTCCACCACACCTGCAAAGCCCAGGTTCTCTTCTGCGTACTCGTGACCTAAGGACCACCGGGGCGGGGGGTAAGATGCAGGACACAGAGGGGGGGGTGTGGTCAGAAAAAGTCCTCCTTACCCCCAGGCGTCTGGGTACCCGACCCGGCACTTCCAGGAAAGCCCCCACCACAGGCGGCTGCTTCTCTAAATGTGGCCACAGGTCAGCCACGAGTGGAGGGGCCGAAGCAGTTCAGAGGCAAGACTGCCAGCCCCGAAGCCAGGAGCCCTGCATCCTCGCCCTGACTCTGCCCCTGCCCAGCTGTGCAGTCTCAGCCAAGCCATGGCGCCTCTCTGAGCCACAGGTTTGTCATCTGGCAAGTGGAGAAAATAATGCTACTAGAACACAGATGTGTCCCCGGTGCCTAGGACAGAGCTGGGCATGCATTAGGTGTTCAATCAAGTATCTGTCAAATGAGTGGATGGATAAATATACATTCTGAGGATTAGCTGACATCTTAGTGATGTGTTTGAGAAACTATGGCTATCCAATGTTCATGGATGTATGTAGGGACATGCAGTGTCTGGATGGATGGACGTGCCACATACGTGCGTGGGGCCGGATGCACACGCAGTGTGGGATATGGACGCATGCAGTGGATGCATGCAGAGGGGATTTACTGACTTCTCCTCTGATAAGCAAAGGCTCTTTTCTGTTCTCGGCTCTGGCTATGAAATAGCCATCTCTCTGGGAGGCACTGGGGCCTACCGGACTCCCAAGAGGCCGAGCCTGGCTGTCAGCTGGCGTGAGAAGCAGAGGCATTCAGGGCCAGTACTCCAGAATGAAGGGGGCTCAGCCCTCACTGCTGGAGTTGGCTCTCAGGGGCCACCCGAGGTGCAGTGCCGTCACCTCTGGGCCACAGCTGGGGCGGCTGGGACTCTAGAGGAGTGAGGGAGGAGAGGGAGGGGGACCTCACCAGGCCACAGCAGAGTGTCATCCCCCAGCCCCAGCACCGTGTCCAGGGAGCTCAGCATGGTCTCTGCGGTGCCCTCAAAGGTCCGTCCTGGTGAGGGGCAGTGGGTGTGTTACAAGGTACCAGAATGCAGCTCGGTGTAAGGTACGTGGAGGGGGGTGGGGACCAGCGTGCATAGCTGGGGCTGGCCACCAGCCCTCAACCTGGCCCCTGCCATACCCACCCCCCAGGCTTCTACGCCCTCCTTCCCACTGGTTGCTCAGCCCACATACTCGCTCCCCAACCAAGCCTGCGGGAAGGCCTCCATTGCACATACGGACATGTGGATGGAGAGGGAGACAGAAGCCCCAGGCTGAGCACCAAGGGCCCCAAGCACAGTTGGCGTGGGGTGGCTCTTTTCCACAGAACACTTCTTTCTTTGCCTGTGCTGCCTTCTGAGACTCCGCGCAGCCTGGGACTGTGATCCTCCCCTACCCATGGGTCACCCTCTCATTTGGGGGTTCTCCATTTTTTGTAACCTAGTCTCTCCGGGTACTGGAGAACTAGGCTCCACCCGGTGGAAACCAAGGCCCTGCCAGGTCTGTGCTCAGTTACAAGCATCGTCTCATTCTGCGTATCCCCTGTGGGAAGTTGTGAGTGTATTAAAAACAATGGGCTAACACAGATGAGAGTAAGGGCAAGGCGTTCTGCACTGAAAGCAGTTTTCATGCACTGCATGGGGCTGTGGCCGTTCTTGGGTCTCTGCCCTGACTCTCCCCCTCCTTTCTGTCCCCCCTCCTCCTGCTTCCCTTTTGAGGGGGAACTCACCACAGCCAGAGAGGAAGAGCAGGTCCCCTGAGAAGAGGCAGGAGGGACCCTTGTAGGGCTCCCCATCCAGCAGGTAGACCAGATGGCCTTGCGTGTGGCCAGGGGTGGCCAGAGCCTGGATCTGAAGCCGTCCCACGCTAACCACATCTTGATGACACAGGGGACTGAGAAGCAAGGCAGTAGGGGAGAGAAGGTGCTAGAGCTTGGGCTGTGCTGATCGTTGCCACACCCCAAGCCCAAGGGGCTGGGTGATTTGAAGGAGGCAGGGCTTCTACACCAGAGAGGGAAGGCACTGACAGTGCCCAGGGCTTCAGATCCAAACTCTCGCCTCTCCGTCTTTTGGGGACCGTGGCTGGATGAGTTGGGGGGTGGGCTGTGATCTGTCCTCTAAGAACCAGGAAGGGCTTCAGCAAAGATCCAACTGCTGGCAGTCCTGCAATACTCGGCTGCAGGACGGGGTGTGCGAAAGGGCCCACAGAAGGGCCAACCCCCCGGGTCAGGGACTTACTGGGTGAGGTAGGGGATGCCGTCCTGAGGGCTCCCGTACACCCGACAGTCCTGGTGCCGCCGGCTGAGGTCACGGTTCCCTCCACTGTGGTCCCTGGAGGACGGCAGAGACGGCAGGGACTTTGAGGGGCAAGGTACTAGGCCTCCTTGCCTTCCTCTTTGCAGATCTCTAGGCCTTCGAGCCCTGAGCCCTGGGCTTCTGAACTGAATCAAGCTGTCCACACCTCGAGGCCTTTGTTTGAGCTGCTCCCCTGCTCGCAACGTCAGCCTCACGACTTGCCACCCCTCCCCTCCATCGCCCAGCCAGTGACAACCGATCTTTCTGGACTCTCTCAGCTCCAGGGTCATCAGCCTCTAATTCCTCCAAGTGGATCTGGTCATGCTTCTCCAAGGGCCCCCCACCTCCTGTACCTTGCGCCAACTGCCACCTAAATGTTTGTCATCGTTGTACACTGTCATGCAGGGCTGTCTCCCCTATTGGACCATAATCTCCTTGTGGAAAGAGCTCACAGGGTTTGCTCGTGTCCCGAGCACAGTGGGCATCTAATACATGACCAAGGAATGAAAGATAAATGCCTACCCCGCCCTCCTCTAGGGCTTCAGGAGCCTGATAAGTGTCCCAATGGGAGAGCCGCCCCTTCCCTCCTTTTCTGCTGGTGCCCCCATGACTTTATGAAGAAGGTGGGTGCCCTTGCATCCTGACTCCCTGCCCCCCAGCCCAGCCCGTCCTCACTGGCCTAGTCCTGCCAAGCCCACTGGGGGCAAGGGTCACCCAGGGAAGATCATCTGTACCCAGACCCCCACCCCAGGCCCTTACCAGTGCTTGTGGGTGCAGAGGATGGCAACCAAGTTAACGCCCTCCTTTTCAATGGAAGCCTGGGGGAGAGAGGAGGTACTGAGACTGAAGAGCGGTGTGCAGAGAGGGACAGGGGCGCAGGTGCCAGGCGAAGAGGGGAGAGCCCAGGAGCTCGGGAAGATGAGGGACAGGGAGGGGATGGAGCTAGAGAATGAAGGGGTAGGGAGGAGAGTGCTGGGGAGAAGGCGGGCAGCAGAAGCTGAGCCAGGACACAGGGGAGACGATGGGGAGGTGGGCGGAGGGAGACTCGAGGGGCAGGGGAACACACATACACGTGCACATAGAGAAATAAGAAATGGGAAGGAAAGATGAAGAGACCCAGACCCTGACAGATGAGGAGAGAAGAGGGCCAGAAAGGCACCACAGAGAGTGACAGACAGAAGAAACCTCAGACCCTGGTCCTGAGTCAGCATCCCTTTCGCTCTGGCTCTGGCTGGGGTTCCCCCACGGCTGTCCTACCCCCCACCCCCACCATGCCCTAGACACTGGCCCCTCCCCCTGCTGTGGTTGTGGGGGGTCTGTGTACTTGCATGTCAGGGTCCGTGTGTGAGGGCACAGGGAGGGGGCACATCCCACTGGCAGAGGGAGCAGGGACAGCCCCTCTCCAGCGAGGGAAAGCTGCCAGTCCCTAAGGTGACCCACCCCCGGTACCCCTGCCCCCCCATCCTCCCCTCACCTGTACGGCCTGAGGGTCTGAGGGGTCCACAGCCACAGCCAGCCGGGCCTGGGTGTCGATGATGAGGTAGCTGTAGTTGTCTGAGAGGACGGGGATGGGAAGCACCTTCACTCCTGGGGGACAGAGATGGGCTGTGGGTGGGGTGCCGGGCAAGGAGCCCAGCGGTCGGGGGGTATATAATGGGCCGGAGGCAGGGAGGGTGGGTGGGCACAGTTTGGGGCCATGTTGGCCCGGGGCAGGCAGAACTCACCGTTGAAGAGGCGGGGCTGGGTTCTGGAGTGGCCTTTGGGGTAGCGATTCCGAGCCCTGCGCAGCTGCTGGCGGTAGAAGAGGTACCCGAGCCAGGTGCGGGTGTACAGACTGTACCTGCGGGCCGGACATCTGCGCTCAGCCCCGCCCCCGCGCACGCTCAGCCCCGCCCCCTGCGCGCGGGACCCTCCGCCCGCCGGTGCGGATCTCCACTGCCTTGGCCGCACCCGAGTCAGCGCATCTCTCCCGTCACTTATTGTGCGCCTACTGTTTGCCCGGCTCAGTCAGTCCTCGGGCCAAGAAGTTGAATGGCACAGACACACCCTAAGCCCCAGGCCCATCGGAGGAGGTGTGAACTGAGGGCTTCACAGAAGGGACTCAGAGGGTGAGGGGTTAATTCCACAAAAAGGGTGGAGGAGTTAGGAAGCGGAAATGAGGTGCACAAAGTAGTTCCAAAGAGCAGCGGCGCCTCACATCACGCCGGGGAGCTGCTGCACCAGAATCTTTGCCCCATCCCCAGCCTGTGCCGCTCAGCAGGGCTGCGGTGGGGACCGGGAACCTGCATTTCTAACAAGCTGCAGGTGATGCCGGTTGCCGCTGGCCCAGGGACCGAACTCGGAGAGCCTCTGGGGCAGAGCAAACAACAGGCAAGGCCCAGAGGCAGCAGACAGCATGGCCTTGTTTGGGGGAACTGCAGAGAGAGTTCTGTCTGGCCGGGTGGTGGAGTAAGTAGGGAGAGGTGAGGCGGGATGGCCTGACCACACTCCCTCCCGCTTCCCGCCACCGTGTCAGGCCACCCCGGGCTCCGTATGGAAAAGGCGGAAAACGTGGCACAAGGAACAGGGGGGTCTCGTGACTAACAGAGGCCTCCAAACACAGGATGGCAGCATGCAGGGCGGGCCTCACGGGCATGTGACCCGCCCGGGCACACAGGGCCCCACACTCGGTTCAATCTTCCACTGCCACCATCTTGAAATTCTTAAAAGATTTTACCTTTGCATTTGTGCCCCAGAAGTGAAGTCTGATAGGGCAAGGGAATATGCGGGGGTCGGAGACCACACAATATTTGCATGGTCGGTCCCTGCTGCCCCCACACCTACCACCTTCACCGTGCTCACGAGCACAGGATTCTGGTGGCCCCACCGTGGTGAGAATCCAAGACTCAGGGTGAGTATACATCTATGACCGAGAAAGGGGCCTGGGAGGCCACGCCTTCCATCCAAACCAGAACTTGCTTCAAATGCATACAAAGGTGTTCTAAGAAACACAAATGACCAAGAAACCCTGCCCCATCCTTCCTTACTCATGTTATTTCCCTGTATGATCCGTTTTCGCGGCGAACGATGCTACAGGAGGCAAGGGAAAGAGGGTAACCCATCTGTCCTGTGCCTTCCGTCCTCCCTCGCTCATTGGTAAGCCAAAGGCAGACAGGGCTGGCAGAATGTGGGTGTACCAAAAGTGAAATAGAAACAGGTAATTCCGTTTTGTGCGGCATTTCCACTGCTTGGGTAAGAACAAAACACATATGTGTGTACAAGCTAGGAAATGTGAATTATAGTTTCAGTGATTTCATATGTGACTTAAATGTCCTTATAGTTGCATATTTGCATTTGAAACTGGGACTGTGCAGGGGCGCCCTGGGTGGCTCAGTCGCTTGAGCCTCTGACTTGAATTCAGCTCAGGTCCTGATCTCAGGGTAGTAGGATCGAGCTCCGTGCCCGGTGTGGAGCCTGCTTGGGATTCTCTCTCCCTCTCCCTCTGAAACCGCCCCCCCCCCGAACAAAAACAAAAAACTGGGGTTGTATAACAATTATGCAAAAGGAAAAATTCGTGCTAATAATTTAGATTTTCAATTTTTCTTTACTTTGGCTGATGTTAAGTAGCAAATTAAAAACATCAGGACAAGTCAAAAGAGAAATCGTACAAGAAAAGAAAAGCTTATATTTTAGTACCTTTCAGGTGCTGGGGTGCTGGGGGGGCTTACAAAAGCCTCCTGTGTCCATGTTTAGGGTTACCCAGCAAGTCAGTCAGAAAAGGGGCAGGGATTCTGGCTGATTAAGACTGAGATGGAGAAGGGGCACCTCGATGGCTCGGTCAACCTTCAGCTCAGCTCATGATCCCAGGGTCTTGGGAACAAGCACCAGGTCGCACTCCCTGCTCAGCGTGGAGCCCGCTTGTCCCTCTCCCTCTGCCCCTCCTCCCTGCTCGCTGGCTTACTCCCCTGCTCTCTCTCAAATAAATAAATAAATAAAATCTTAAAAGAAAAGACTGAGGGGAGTCGAGGTGCAGGGTTGGGGGTAGATGGTAGGCCCTAAATCTCCACAGAGATTTGCTGTGTCTATCTTGGGGTGGCGGGGGCAGGGCAGCCGCTCTTGAAGCCCCTTTGGGAAGAGCTGGCTGATCTGTCTACACACAAGATGGTCAGACACGAGCAGGTCCAGCAGGTCCGCCTGACTGCATTAGCGATTCATCGCCACAGTCCCTGCGCTGCGTGTCCGTGCACCTGTGTGCGTGAGGAACTTGGACACCCCGTGGCAGCGTTTTGCTGTGCCGTCTTTAGGTCCCATTTCCACAGGCCCTCTTTCTGTTTCATTTTCAAATCAGTTCCAGGCTTTCCCCCTTTCACCCATTCGACACTATTTAGTGAGGCTGGGCTGGGCTTTGGGCGGAGTGAGTAAGGCAGAGTCAGTGCCCTGTGGCAGCTTATATGCTAGCGGGACAGAGAGGAGAACAAATATATTGTCCAGTCAGGATGATGAGATCATACCGGGCAACAGAACAGAGAACGGTGACATCAAGGAAGGCCGCTCTGGAGGTGACATTTCCAAGAAGCGAGGGAGCATGCTGTGCCAGACTCTGGGGAAGGCTCACTAGGAACTGGATGGACAGGAAGCAGAAAAGTCCCCTCGGGGAGGAAGGGAGCCAGCTGGCAGGGGCCGCTCCTTCTCTGGGCTGTGCTGCTGTAACCACAGAGCCGGCACAACAGATATGCCCAGCAAGAGGGGATTGGTTGGGACGACACAAATACCCCGGGTTGGATTCTAGACCCGAAGAGGAATGGTAGAGGGACAACTGGACACATTTCAGTAAGGTCTGGAGAGGAGTTAAGAGTGTATATGGACGTTAACGTCTTAGTTTTGCTGACTGTCTGTGGTTAGGGAAGACATAACATTCAGGGGATCCTGTGTACTGTTTTGGCAAGTCTGAGGTTATTTCAAAATGAAAACTTAAAAGATCATAAATAAGTCAATAAAATCACTTTCCTCTGTGCCCCGACCCCACTTCGCATCCGTGCCTGGGGTCCTGTTCCTGACCTCGCTGCTTCCTACTTAGGTTTATGGAAAGTGCTGGGGCCCTGGCAACAGAAAGCTCTGGGTTCCAGTCATGGCTTGGCGCCCCCAGCCCCGTGTCCTTGGGCGAGTGATCGGTCTCTTAGATCAGCTTCCTCATCTATAAAGTGGCGACACCATGACTTAGTCCTGGAGGACTGTGTGAAAATTCAGCGACATAAAACAAGACACCAAATGTGAATAGTCAGCCGAGGGCCTGGTGGGTGGGAGGGTTAGCAACTGTCGCTTCCTTCCCGAATTCAGCCGGGCCCCCTCACAGCTGTGGGAACACGGTTGCCCACACTCGGGAGGGACTGATAAATGTTGCCTGTCTTCCCTTACTGGATGCTTATTATTGTATGTGCTTTCTCCCCCAGCGAAGGTCAAGATCCGCAAGGACAGGGGCTGTGCCCTGGGGAGGCTGCAGTCAACAAGGCGCCTTTCTTTCATTCACTCTTCAGCGAATGCTTGCTGCACGTGCTGGACGCGGGGCAGACAGCGGAGAGCAAGACAGACCAGGGAACAATAACTGGGAGGCGAGTGGTTGAGTGCAGCTGGCGAGGGAAGAGAGCAGCAGAGGGGAGGCAGTCTGACCGTGGACAGGGTGCTCTGGGAAGGCCTGGCTCTTCCCTGAGGGTCCCATCTGAGCCGGGAACGGAAAGGAGAGAGGGAGTGCAGACCATCCAGGCCGCGGCACTAAGGCCCGGAAGCAGGCAGGCATGTTTAGGAGTTGCCAGGCAGGGCCGGAGGGATGGAGAGTGCCAGGGAAGGGGGTCTGCGGGAAGGGCGGGCAGGGGCCAGGCCGTGGCAGGGCAGGGGGGGATTGTGGGTGGGTTTTAAAGCGGGGAGGCTCATACTTTGACTTCCCTTTCTAAGAGCTTGCTGGCCTGCAGTGTTGGAGGGAGCAGTGAAAGGGAGCCGGGTGGCAGGTGGCAGAAGGAGCTGAGTCACCAGTGGGGGACATGACAAGGGCCTGGACTGGAGGGGTGAGGCGGAGGTAGGTGGGAATGGATGCCAGACCTGAGATGGGTGCCCTGCTTGGCTGTGGGGGAAGGGACGAGGTGGCCTTGTGGGCCTGAAGTCTGGGTCACTGTACAGAGCAGGGGAAGGCTGGCCTGGCCGGGAGGCGGGGGCAAGGACCCAGTGACCCTGGGATCCTGTCCCTAGGCCTGCTCTTTCCCTGACAGTGACTTCTGTGCGACTCTCTCTGGTCTCAGAGCTCTGGCTCCTTCTTCATCTGCCCGCTGTGCTGGCTGGGTGTCACAATCACCAGGGTCCAAAATCATGCTTGTCAGCTCCTCCCCCTACGGCCTCCCTCTCTGGGAAAGGCCCTGTCACCCGCCCAGTGACACAGCTTGAGTTCCCATTTAACTCTCTCCCTGACATACGCTACCAAAACTGAGTCCTCTCAGTCCCGCCTCCCCACAACCCCAACACGGGTTGCACCAGGGAACAGGCCCTAGAAGCTCTTCGTGGGGCCCTTGCGAAAGCCTCCTTTCCTCAGCTCTCTGCCCAAACCGCAAACCAATGGAAGAATTTAAGTTCTTAAAGCACCACCTGAGTGAGTCTTGCTCCTGCTCAAGAGCCTTCAGTGGCTCCCCACTGGTGACAGGAGTGTGTCTGACAACCAGAATGATCTCGAGCACCAGGTCTCAACTCACACAAAACTCAAATACACAACATTAAGCTAATAGATATACTATAGGGAAAACAGACAATCTGTCAATAGTTATTAAAAATGCCAAAGCAGGGCGCCTGGGGGGCTCAGTCAGTTAGGCGTCTGCCTTTGGCCCAGGTCTTGATCCTGGGGTCCTGGGACTGAGGCCCGCCTTGGGGCTCCCTGCTCAGTGGGGAGCCTGCTTCTTCTTCTTCCTCTGCCCCTCCCCCCACTTGTGTGCACAGGAGCTCTCTCTCTCTCTCAAAAATAAAAGCTTTAAAAAATAATAAAAATAAATAAAAACGCCAAAGCATGCAAAACCATGATCTATATTGCCTGGGGATACAGATGGCTGTAGTGAAAGCGTCAAGGCAGCTGAGGGGACAGGACGTTCACTGCGCAACTCAGCTGGGTTTCTGAGAGGCAGGAAGGAGGGAGGCTGGGCATGTGGGCACAGGGACTTCACCGCGTCAGTATATTTCGTTGCTGAAGCTGGAAGGTCCGGGGGATTGTTATATTATCCGTCTCTTTAGAATGCCTGAAACACCTCCTGCAAATCTCGGACTACTAACCTGCCTCAGCTCCTGCTCTTGGGCCCCGAATACCCTCCGGGCCGTCTGGATTTACTAGAATCCTAATTATCCTTCAGAGCTCGGCTCAAACCCCCCTCGGGATGGCCCCAGCAGAAAGCCGAGCTCCTCTGCTCTGTCTGGAGCACTTGGCCTCTCCCTGCCCCCGGGGGTGACGGGAGCTGAGCCCCTCCGTGGCAGGGCCTTATCCACTTTTACCCGGTGTCTAATCGGTGCCATGCACTGTGTAGGCGGACTCGGCTCGGCTTGTGACCCAGCCTCCTTCTCATGGCTCCTTTGCACCCCCCCCGGGGTACCCCCAGCACTAGCACAGCACAGAACTGGCTCTCAGAAAATGCTGGCTTAGCGCCCAGGCAAGGCTGGGGGTGGGGGGTGGGGGGAGGCCAGCAGGCAGGTGTTAAAGCAAAGATCTGGGGCTGAGAGTGCCCTGTCAGCTCAGCGGGCCCCACGCCCGGCTGTGGACCTTGTGAAGCCTGCTGGGGGTTTATGAGGCCCAAGCTGCAACTGCCCCTGCCTCTGCCCCCCCTCCCCTGCTCACCCATCGGCTTCCCAAGTCCCTCCCTCTCCCTGTTGCACCCACGCACCTGGCCCAGCAGGGTGCTCTGATAACCAGGTGACCTAGACCCAAGGGCATGGGTGGGGCTGCGTCACAGGGCACAACATCCCAACTTCCCAGGCTCTGGGGTCTGGGGGCCCTGAATGGAGGAGCTAGAAGGAATGCTGGAGAAGGGGGAGGTCTGCACACGCAGGTTAGAGGGCCCCTCTGGAGCTCATGGGCTCATCTCTCCCCAGCCTCACCTCAGGGCAGCCCTGAGCTAAGTGTCTCCATTCAGTCATCTCCTGTCTGCCTCCAAACAACCTGGAGGCAGCTACTATTTGTTCTTCCTTGTTATAGACAAGGACACTGAAGCCCAGAAAGGTGGGAAGGGGTCCACTCAGGATCACACCAAAGTGAGTGATGGGGCAGAGACTCGTCCCCAGCAGCCTGATCCTGGAGTTCACACTCGTAACTGCTAACATCCTCCCTGAGTCCTGACTGAGGGCAGAGGATGACATGAGAGGGTCCGAAGTATTTTCGGATAGACCCACCTCCTCTGAGGGCCTCTGTTGAGAAAAATAATAGGTCAGGGTGGTTTCAGTGAGACCCACACACGCAGCTGAGGATCTGGCCACTGGGACCTTCCTGGATCACTGGTTTTAGCCTTTTTGAGACTCAGACTTGGGCCAAATTCATTACACGTGCCACATTTTGCTGATGAAGGCAGAGGGTCAGAGACCCTGTGGACCTCAGGGCAAGACACCCTGAACTGGAGAATCCTGAAGGTCCCTTTCAGATCTAGGCTCTGATTCCCAGTCCTGGATTTATGACTGGGTTGATGGTTCCATGGGCAGAAGAGTAGGAAAACAGACAAGACCCCTAGCCAGGAAAATGTGAAGGTGAAGGAGTCACTGGGAAGAACCCGTTCCGTCCACTAGTGCCCCCACCTCGCTGGAGATCACTGCCCCGTCTAACGGGCCCCTACATCTTCCTTTCTTCTGCTGCCAGAGGCAAGAAGCAGGAACCCACTCCCTGCCTCAGTATCCCTCTCTGTGAAACCGGGTGCTCCTTCTCTCCGAAGGAGCAGCTCAGCCTGGAAAGGTCACATGACTTACAGGCTGCAGCTGACACCCCAGGGCCTGATGTGGGAGTCGAACTCTCTGTCATGGGTTCCCAAGCATTGTCAGGAAGCTGGGATGTGGGCCTTAGGCCACTGCATCAGAATGATCTGGGGATGCTGGTTAAACAGGAAGATTTGTACCTTTTCCTCTTCTGCCTGCCCCCCTCCCCCCCACCCCCACCCCCTTCACCCTGGCCCCTGGCCTGGATTCTGATTCAGCAGTTCTGGGGCCCAGAACTACCCACTGTCACTTCACCAAAAACAAAAGAAAGTTTCCTAATTGGTCTCCTGGGACTTAGAAAAACCGCCCTGCAGGTTTGGGCAGGGGCGGGGGCAGATGGCCTGGGGTGATCCCCTGCAGTTGCCCTGAGGGGCCCTCCCTGAGGGGTTAGGGCTGGGACACAACACCGATCACCCCAGGCAGGGGTCATGGGCACACCTTTCACTCCCAGCCTCGCTGAACGGAGCTTGGCTTCTTTGGCTTCTGAGTCTGAACTTCTAGCCCCATGGGAGGCCTGTGGGCTGGCTGGGGACTGAGACACAGCCCCTCCCCCCCCCCCCTCAGCCACCCAGTACGGAACACACAATGGAGCTCTTCTTCCCCTCCTCCCTCAGGCAGTCTCCCCATCTGGGCGAGAGAGGCCTGAGGGCTCTTAAGTGTCAGCCCCAGCTCACCCTGGGCCCTGAACTCTACTGGGCCCCAACAGGCAGGCCAGGTTGCTGAGGCCTCGGGTCAGGGGGTACTTTTGGCATCTCCTCTCATGCCCCCCAGGACACAGCCTGCCCCAGGCCTGCACCTGACAGGCACTCTATGAAACAAAACCCAGAAATGCCTGTCTGAGGGCCGAGGGGCCTGGAGCGCTACCAGAACGGGGCCTGCTCCCAGGACCCTTAGGAACAGAAAGTGGCTCAATGTTTTATGCTTTCTCAAAACTGAGGAAACCAAAGAAGATAATGAGACAGCTAAAAAGGCCCTAGGGAGGGAGTTTCTTGAAGCTGCCTGCAAGCCTGGAGTTGGGGGGGGGCTCTTCCTGTGCCCAGGAGAGGGGCAGTGCCTGCACGTGGTCGGAACAGGCCTTCCCCGGGGGACCACAGGGCCTATCTCCAGTCTCCATGCCTGTCTGCAGCCCTCACAGCCCTCTCTGGACTCCATCCATCTTCCCCAGAATGAGAAGGTGGGGGCTCTCAGGGGGGACCCAAGGCATCACCATTGCCAGAGACCTCTTGGCCAAGTCTCAGTCCTGCCTGCGACCCCTGGCCACCTGCCCAGCCAAGGCCCCTGGGTTGTGTTTGATTTGGGTTTTGGTCTGTTCTTTCAGCTTTCCCCTGCTCTCCCTCACCCCAGTGCCAGGCCCTCTTGATTCAGTCCTGCTCCCTGGGCTAGGAGTCCAGTGGGGGAATCAGACCAGTGGTCACCTAATGTAAGAACGAGCCAGAATGGGCAGTGAAAGCTCTAAGGGGGAAGCCAAGGCCAAGGTCATGCTGGAGGCAGAGATGAATGTGGACTGGGGAGGCTGGGTGGGCTTCATGGAGGAGATGGCACTTGCGCCAAGCTTCTCGTTCATTCAGAAAACTTTTAACAAGGGCCAACTGTGTGCCTGGCATTATTCTGGACACTGGGATACATTACTGAAAGAAATTTCTTCCCTCCTGTGGCTCATATTCTGGTTGGGGGAGGAAATCAATAAACAAATAGACAAATCAATATACAGGATGCCCGGTGGTGATCTGTACTATGGAGAACAAGAAAGCAGGGTAGAGAGGATAGAGTGCAGGGGTGTGGGCGTTGCCACTTTTATATGGGGTGGTCAGGGCACGACTCCCCAGTAGGGTAAATTTGAGCAGAGACCTGAAGGGAGTGGGGCAGCAAGTCATGTGGCCATCTGGGGGAAGAAGGTTCTAGTGAGAGAGAACAGCAATTGAGGGAAGACTGTCTTAGAATGTTTGGGAAAGAGCCAAGTGGCCGGAGTGGGCACTTTGCAGAATGAGCAACGAGAAGAGCAGAACAGGTGGGGTGGGGGATGGGCTGGTCACACAGGACCTTGACTGAAGCCATTCGGGAAGGAACTGAGCAGAGAATGGCGCATTTCTGACTGAACTCTTAATGGCTTCATTCTAATTGCTGCGCTGAGAATACTTTGGGGGTACAAATGGGAAGGGAAGCAGTCAGTTTAGGAGGCTGGGCGGGAGAGGACCGTGGATGGGCCCAGGGTGATAACAGGGAGGTAGGGATAGGTGCGTTCAGATTTGGGATATATATATATTTTTTATTTATTTATGTATTTTAAGTAAGTTCTACACCCAACATGGGGTTTGCACTCAAGACCCCAAGATCAAGAGTCGTCTGTTCTATAGACTGAGCCAGCCAGGTGTGCTCGGACCTGTTCTGAAGGTGAGCTTTGACAAGGCAACAACATTTGCGTGGTAGAGACCCAGGGAGGAAGCAAGGGTCTGACAGGCCCCAGACGGAAGTGTAGAAAGACCTCCGTGCCTGTGGAAGACGGCATTGGGCAGGTCTGCGGGGGGTGAAGGAAGGCCCCAGAGGCCTGGGCGGGCAGGTGTGGACTCCATACTGTAGGCAGTGTGGCTCAGGGAAGGAGGCACCAACTCAGAGCCATGCTTTGGAAACTACCGGCAGCCAAGGGGCCGCTGTGGATGCTGGGGCTGCAGCTCCCCAGGGTCCCAAAGGTCTGCTGGAAGGAAGAGGACCCTGCTCCCCTCAGGCAGGCTGTGTGGGGGATGGCCCAGCCCCTTGCGTCCGTCCGCACAGCCTTCATTCAGGGCATGGGCAGATGGGTCATTTACTCCAGGGCCCTCGGCTCCTTGAAATCAAGCCGGTGGGGGGGGGGGGGCGCCTGGGTGGCTCAGTCATTAAGCGTCTGCCTTCGGCTTGGGGCGTGGTCCCGGGGTCCTGGGATCGAGCCCCACGTCGGGCTCCTCCGCTGGGAGCCTGCTTCTCCCTCTCCCACTCCCCCTGCTTATGTTCCCTCTCACTGGCTGTCTCTCTGTCAAATGAATAAATAAAATCTTTATAAAAAAAAAAAAGAAATCAAGCCAGGGGGCCTCACTGGCCCCAGAGAAGGGGGTTCCTCTTGCAGAGGTGGGTCAAGGAAGGTTTGTCCCAGGGACAGTTGGTTTTACCTGAGTCAGGACAATCAAGAAAGACCCTCTCTGCCTAGGAATGAAGAGGGTTTTGGTCAGGGAGTGTGGAAGGGGTCTGGCAGCGAGGACCACCTACCCCAAAGGCTGCCATCTACTTTCTCAGTTGTTCAAGATGTTCCGAGCCCCAGATGAGCTCAGCTTCGTCCCCCATTCACCCCTGCCCCTGCAGACAGAGGCTTTGCTCAGGGCCCCATTCTGCAACATCTTCTCAACTACCACGGAGAAGGCAAAGGGGCAAAAGGGAAACTGAGGCACAAAGCAGGTGGCACACATGGGAGAGTCCCACGCTCCTGATCCCAGCCTCCTCAGGCACCCCCTGCCACTCCCTGGGGAACTTGTTGGGCCCCGCCTCCTGCCACTGTTTGGGTCCCTGTTCATGCTCCTTTTCCCTATTCCTTGAGAGCAGCACCCAGACTGTTCATATCGGTGATCCCACAGTCCCACCCCAGAAGAGTTAGGAGTTCACTGGATGAATAGAGGGATGTGGGATTTCCTGAGGGGTGGTGGACAGGATAGGCTTAGAAAACAGGAGAAGTAAGGAAGGAAGCTCCAGAAGGAGTAGGCCAATGCCACCCTCCCACCCATTCTCCATGCTCCAGAATGAGCCATTGCTAACATTTCCCAAGCACTTACTATGAGCCAGACCCTGTGCATTTATATGCACAATTTCATTTGATCCTCATGGGATCCCGATGAGGGCGGTACAGTCACTATGTCCATTTTACAGATGCAGACAACTGAGGCACAGAGAGGCTGAGTTATCTGTCCGAGGTCCCATGGCTACTAAGCAACAAACCTAGGATTCAAAAGCAGATTGGTCCAAGCCCACATGCCATGTGCTTCACTATCTCCCATACCCTGCAGGGCCCCGAATGTGTGGGTCTGTCTTGGGTTAGCCTGGATATCCCTCCATGATGCCCAGTCATTGCCACCCCTAGATAACTGTGGTTCTGTTTGAGGAAAGCCCTTTATAAAATTGTCAAACACCAGTGATTACTGTTATTAATGATAATAATTGCTCTTCTCTTAGTATTTCCATCACCTGCTTTCCAGCCTCCCCCCCATGGAACCCTTTATTTGCGGTCCTCCCAGCCACATGTTTAGGGTGGAGTGTGCCCCGTACTCTGCCGCTTCCCATCACAGCCTGTCCCATCCCATCCCACCCTCCCCCTCCTTTCCATCCTTCCTGGAGGCAACCCCCCCCCCCAAGCAGCAACACCTGCCCATTTCCCCCAGACCATTTCCTGCTCACACCCCCTGTCCCTCCCATCAGCCAACAGCCTCTCCCCAGAGGGACTGAACTGATTGTTTCCCAGACCACAGTGGGGGGGGTGTGTGTGTGTCTGGAATTCTGATTCCAGGCGCGCCTTTCTGCTCTGCAAATTTGGGAAGCTGATTCCAAAGCAATAGGGAGATCCAGACACAGGAAAGCCCAACAGGAAAACCGAATTCCAAAGATGTTCTCTGAGAATTCCAACTTTTGGGATTTGGAAACTCCCAGATCCTAAGTTCTAGGAACACCCAGACCCTCAGGATTCAGAGAAGGCAATCTTGGAAATTCTTATTTTTAGGACTTTTGATTCCAGTTCTTTGTGGAAACCTTCCTTTTCCACTTCCTCAGGCCATTTGTATGACTTCAACGTGACTGATTTTGAAAGCCAGAAGTAAATTTAAAAATCCTTCTCCACATAGAGCTGTGAAATTCCCAGAAATTTTATGGGGAAATTTTTTTTAGGTCCCAAATATGAAATTATTTAGATATCTGTAAATCTCATTATTTAACACTCTTTGCAAAGCAATGGTGACTTGGTTGGAGCCTTATCAAGATTGTGACCAATGTTGGGGTGCCTGGCTGGCTCAGTGGGTAGAGCATGTGACTCTTGATCTTGGGGTTGTGTTTGAGCGCCAAGCCCTATGTTGGGTGTAGAGATTACTTAAAAATAAAACAAATCTTAAAAGAAAAAAAAGAATGGGACCAGTGTTTGATCCATTAGAGATGTGAATGCCCCAAAGTCACCCATGCAAGATTCTCTCTCCCCCCATGTTTTTCCACTCCCCCCCCCCCACTAGCCTCTGTATCTCTACTCCTTAGACTGAGTTTGAGTAGAATCCTAGGGCTGAAGCTTCTTGGAAGATCTGGGGTGGTCTGGGGAGGAGGGATAAATTGTACAATGTCTTCTCTGAAGCTCAGGAAATTCCCAGGCTTAGGCCCTCCCCCAAACCTGGCCCGTGGCCAGGGCTCCCACAGTTCCCGTCCCCATCATAGCTGTCCTCAAGCGTGAGGTCTTGTCCTCCAGCCCTGCTGGCTGCCGGAGGGGATTAGGGGCCCTAGGGAGCCTTCTTGTGGTCTCCCTGGCACTCCCCCCCCCCCCCCCCCCCCCCCGCTTAGTGGAGGCGGTCTCCATGGCAGATCAGAGCTGGTTACCCCCTTGTCTGACCCAGGAAAGGGGAAAAGTAGGGGGAAGGAAAGAGTGAGGACTGGGGGAAGGGGGTCTGACAGGAAAAAGTCATTGGAGGTCAGTGAACCTCCACAAGTCTGGCTGGATGAAAAAGGTCGGATTTCGCAGCCTGGGGCTCCGGACAGGGGCCAGGGTGGGGGAATAGAAGGAAAGAGAAGAACTTACAGAGTGGGGACTCTTGCTTGGGATAGAGGAGCTTATATTGTGTGGTGGGGAGCTGGGTGAGGGGAAGAAGGACAGGGACACATGGAAGGAGCTGGCGGTTTCAAGTGACACTTTGATGGTCTGAGGCATTCCTTCTCTCCTGCACCTGCCCTCCTTTTCCAGCTCCCTGTCTCCAGCCCCTCATCTGGCCCTTTCCTCCAGATGTCCTTTCATGCCCCCTTTCCCTGGCCACCGTGGGCTGCTCCTCCAATCCTTCCCCAGCCCATCCCAATCTTCCAGCTCCCCCCCCCCCAACTCCTGCTCTTCCTCGTTCCCCCAAATCAGGGGCTTCTCCAGCCCGCCTCTTCGATAGAGCTTCTCTGGCTCCGGATGCCCCAGCCCTCGCTCCATCTGAACCCCCAAGCCCTCCTCCCGGCCCCCGCCTCTCAGTCCCCTTTCCCCAGCGGGCCCGCCTTCCCGAGCCCCGCATCCCGCCGCCGGAGCCCGGCACTAACCCGATTCGGAAGAGCAGCCGCTTGCTGCGCGCCATGAACAGGCAGCGGAGGGTCCGCCGCGCTCGGCAGCTGCGGGGGCTCACGAGCAGGACGAGGACAAGGAGCAGCAGCCCGCCGCCGGAGACCCACAGCCAAGACGCGGACCAGTCGGGCCAGGCCATGCCGGGGGCAGGCGCCCGCGGCCGACCGGGGGCGGGCGGGGCGGGGCGTTGCTAGGCGACTGCTCGGCCCAGGCCCCTTGGCAGGGAATCTGCGGGGTTGGGGCCCCGCCCCCTGCACTGCCAGCCTGGGGGGCGTGGGGGGGCATTCTGGCCCCGCCCCGCGCCGCGCCTCGCGTTCGAACCCGCCTCCCCGCCACCCTCCGCCGGGCGCAAGCCCCGAATGCCAACCGCTGGAGGCGGCCTGGCCCCGCCCCCGCCAGCCGACCCGGAGGCGGGGCCGGTACGGGCTTCGGACCTGCGCTCATCCCGGTCCAAGATCTCCGGAGGCCGGGGAGGGGCCCGAGGTGCGACGGGTGCCCCCGCCCCACGACATCTTCCCACTTTCCCGCAACGGGGGACTCTGGGACAGGTCCTGGAATGGTCCTCTTGGCCGGAAACCTTAGACTGAAACTTTTTCAGCTGGAAGGAACCTGGAAGATCACGTGGGTCAACGGCCATTCATTCATTTATTCATTCACTAAATTACTGTTCTGTGCCCTCCTTTGCGCCAAGCACTGTGCTAGTTCTGTGGATGAAAGGGTCAAAGACACACAAGCCTCTACATTCCTGCAGCCTGCAATCTAGAATCTGGCAGGGAAACAAACCAAATAAGCCAACAAACATAATTATATACGCATTTATTTATATTTATATACACGCATATATATACACACACATACATACGTACATACTTGTGCGTGATTACAAAGTGTGCTGTGATAAAGGGAGGGAGCAGAGGGGTAATGATAAGGAGGACAGAGGACCAATTTAGATGGGTGAGGGGCTCCCTAAGCAGGTGACCTGTAAACCATATGCCCTTAAGGATAAGAAGAGACCACAAAGGTCAGAGGGTGTGATTCAACCAGGATTATGCAACAATGGGTGGCAGAGACAGGAGTAGGACCTTGGTATCCTGCCTCCCAAGCCCAGTGGGATTTCCACATCATTCCCCCCCACCCCCTGCTCCCGCCCCCTGCACTGCCTTGCTGATGGGTTCCAGAAATTGTTGAGGTCAGTGGGAGGAAAGTAAATGCAAGGGCAGGCGTGGTGACATTGACAAATTTGGACAAACCTTCTGGCTCCAGCCCTAGCCCTGGCCCAGCACAAGAAGGGAAGGAAATGCTGCCAACAGTCAAGTTAGCTCTGTCTCCTGCTGGGAGTTGGTTGGGGAGGGAAGCAGGTGAGGCAGTGCTCTCGTTTTCTTCCCTGCAGCCTGGGCTCGGGCCTGAGCGGGTGGATAAGCTGACCCCCAAATCGCGCACTCTCTCCCTCTGATGGACAGCTGGATCTAAAGGGTGGGTCCCCAGCATGGAGAGCATAGACATGTAGGCTCATTACGCACAATGAGTTGGAGCCCTCATCCTCACCCTTCCAAAAAGCCGAGAGAGGGGTTGATTTATCCCTAAACGGAACTGGAATCCCAACACCTAATCCTGGTTTCATTCAGAAACCCCAGACATGGACTTTCTCTTATATGGATACATCTTGAGGGCCAGAGCCTATGGTCTGCTCCCTCCCTGTCTCCTTGCCCACAATTCAGCTTCTTCTTGGGGCCTGGCGTACTAAGGGTCTGAATAAACAAGTATCAGATAGAATGGAATTAGGCTCCCACCTGTGATTAGCGCCCCACCTGCGAGTGCTGTGCAGGAGGCGGAGGGGAGACAAGACCGGCAGGCTACTTTGCAGAAGGCCCTTCCAGGCCAAGGGACTTTGTATGTCTCTAAATCTGTGTCTATACATGCAAAGTGAAGAATTAGGAAGCTTCATCAAAAGTCATTGTGAACACACCTTTCTTCAGGTAAGGCTGTGCCAGGCATTATATTGGGAAATTAAAACAGTCTCTGTCATCTGAAACAGGAAATGCAGGATTAGGCATGAGACTGCTCAGAACACAGAATGATCGAATCCTTAATCTCCAGCCACACACGCATTGACAAGATCATAGAAAATCATTCAAGATGCAATTTTGTGAAATACATGGAGCCAGGATAGGGCTGGGGATAAGGAGTGAGGGCGGGTGTTTTAGGGGCCTCACATGGGCTCAGGAAGCCCTCCTCTCCCCCCTTGGATTGTTCTGGAAGGCTTCCAACATCTGTCTCAAATCTGCTTTAAAGATTTTATTTTTTAAGTGATCTTTACACCCAAGGGGGGGCTCGAATTTATAACCCCAAGATTAGGAGTCTCATGTCCCATTCACTGAGCCGCCAGGAGCCCCCAAATCTGCTTTAGTGTCATCTCCTCTGCCATGAATATCTCCTGTCCCAGCCAGACTGATGCCTCCGTATTCCCCTCCTCCTGCCCTTATGCCTTACATTTCCTGTTTGTCTTTCCCTGAATCCATCATACTGCTACATGCCCTTGGGACTTTGCACATGCCGCGCATTCTGCCTGGAGTGTCAGTCATCCCCTGTTCCTCCAAAGACTCAGATCATATGTGCTATCTTCAAGAAAGCTCTTCTCGGGACACCTGAGTGGCTCAGTGGGTTAAGACTTTGGCTCTGGTCATGATCCCAGGGTTCTGGGATCAAGTCCCACATCGGGCTCCTTGCTGAGCAGGGAGCCTACTTCTCTTTCTGCCTGCCGCTCTCCCTACTTGTGCTCTCTCTCTCTCTGACAAATAAAAAAATAAATAAATATCTTTAAAAAAAAAAGAAAAGAAAGCTTTTCTCAAACCCTCCCACCCCAGCAGGGGCTTACGCATGGCACCCCTTGTGCCAGCTCTAGGTCTCGTCCATAATTCTATCTTTCAATGCAACGCCTCATGATATATATATGTTTACATGTCTATCTCAAGAGTCTAGAGTCTAGAAGACTTTATTGTATTCCTGAAGAGTAGGGAGGATGATTTAATTGATTCATCTTTGAATCTCCAGTGTCTGGCATGGTTCTAGACGCATACTAAATACTCACAAATGTTCTTTGAAATTTCCCAATGCCAAGGCCCCTGCTTAATGATGCCAAGCCTATCTCTCTTCCATCTTCTCAGATGCCATTCTTCCCCTTGTCACCACGGACCAGGCACACTATTCCTCAGATGTACCAAGCTCGTTTACACCTCAGGGCCTTTGCTCATGCTCCCTCTTGGAACGCTCTTTCCTCAGTTCTTTGAGCAGATAGCAGCTTCTCATCCATTGGGTCGGAGCCCAAATGCCAACCCCTCTGTGATGGGAATAGCCCGTATCCTGAGCTGACTGGCGATTGCATGGCTTATCCCAGGAGCCCCCCACAAGGGGGATGTTGCCTCACAGAAGACACACGAGAGAGGTGTGCTCCTGGCATCCGGTAAGTAGAGGTCAGGGATGCTGCTAGACATCCTACGATGAACAGGACAGCCCCACGACAAAGGATTATCCAGCCCCAAATGTCAATACTACAGAGGTGGAGAAAGCCTCGCTTATGCGAATGTGAAAAGTCGCCAGATTGTGCCCTAAAAATGTGTGCACTTACCATATGTAAGGTATACATCAAATTAAAGAAAAAATGTCACCCTCTCTGAGGGTGTCTCTGAGTGGTTAACGCACACCCTGCCGCTCCCCCTGCTTGTGCTCTCTCCGATAAAGAAATAAATAAATAAATAAATAAATAAATAAATAAATAAATAAATAAATAAAATTCTTAAAAAAGAAAAAAGACAGCTCTTCTCAAAGCCACTCCGTCACTGTCGATTGTATTGCTCTGCCCACTTCCTTCATCACACTTTCACACTATGACTTTATTTTGTGATTCTCATTCGCGCCCCTGCTGGAATGTAGGCCCCGTGAAGTCAGGGGAGGATCTGTCTGTCTTCGCATCACTGTATCCTCAGTGGGGCGCACAATGCCTGGCTCGGAGTAGATGTCAAGTATCTGTTGAATGAATGAGTGAATGATAGAAACAAAGAATGAATGAACGATAATTTGGTTATTGCCACTGAGCCCTGTGGCTGTCGGAAGACTCGTGTTCTGACCTGTGGGTTGAGTCCCTGCAGGACTGACGTGCAGAAGCCATTCCCCACTCAGGAGGGCGGCTAGTGAACAGGGAGTTGGGACAAGCCTGGTGACTGCCCGTGGTTCATTGCATTATGGGAGCTGCAGGAGAGCCAAGTCTGAGGAACCCCTCTTTGCCCATGACCACCTCCCCTGAGCAGCTTGGGGTACACTGCCAAGGCTAAGGTTTGCCTCTGTGACTTTCCTAGGAGAGACCCATTAATCACCTGGGTCAGGTGACAGGCAGCTGTGTCATTCTGGCCTGTGATGGGGGGTTTTAGAGCTCAACTCACAAAGAGCAAGGCTCCCCGCAGGTTCCTGGGGTGGGGGTAGGGGTTCTCGAATCTGCCCCTTATCCACTTGCCATCTCAGTTTGCCTGTCCCTGGTGTCTGAATCCTGTCTTCCCAACTGGCCCGGGACCTTCCATTAGGATCGAGAGCCTGCCTTCATCTTGCATCATAGCTCAGGCCTGATGCCAGGTGCTTGGCGGGTGGTCAGGAAATCATGGTATGGGTGGTGATGATGATGATGACAATGAGGACGATGAGCGGTCATGAAGGGGCTGAGGTGGTTGGAGCTGTTTGAATGTTAGAGAGAAGAGACATCTCGTTGGACCGGGGTGGAGAAGTGAGTTCAGTGTAGAAAAGTCAGCCGCACGCCGCAGTGGTGGCTTGGACAATCCGGCCCCCACTCAGCCCAGTCCCCTCTTTGTGGCCCCCACGCCGAGCCCACCTTCCCATTGTGGACCTCCCTCCAAGGCGCTGTGTTGTGCACTCTGGGAGCCTGGCTTGCGTGGAAACAAGTCCCCCCCATGCGCACCCCCAACAGCCTCTGCCTCCTCACAGCCTGCCCTGTCCTGACTGAATACGACCCCTACCTTCCATTTCCTTCCTCCCTCCTGCTGCCCTGCCTTCTGGGGTGGGTGGGGGGGACCTTCAGCCTCCGTCATTTGTCATGTACCATTCCAGGTCAGAATCATGCTCCTCCTGCCTCGTGGGAGAGCTTCTCTCCAGCCCTCGTCATCTGCGCAGCCCCTGACCCAGCCTAGACTCTGGAGTAGAATCTGCTTGTGGTCCCCCCGCCCGCCCCCTGCCATCAGGGAATTCCAGCAAGCTTGGCTCGTTGGAACTTTCAGCTCAGCTCTTCTCCAACTGCAGGGAATCTAAGAACCTACTAGGGGAGGCTGTTAAAATACAGAATCCAGGGCCTCTCCCTAAAAGATTCCAACTGGGTAGGTCTGGCGAGGCCCCAGGAATCTGCATTTAGCATGGATAAATCTGAACTCTTGCTTTGGCCTCAGTTCCTGACCTCACTTCCAAGGCCTTCAGTGCAATTGACTAGCCTACTCATGTGCTCCCACCCCGGATCCCCCTGGAACTTCTCTACCTCTGAAAACCTCAAGTCCGGTGTCCTTCCCTCCGACCCCTCAGCCCCACTTCCTGTCCTCCTTTATCTCTAGCCCCTCAAACCGTATGTTTTCTCCCAGCCCCTCAGCTCCTCCTGCCCACAGTTCTTCCCTCCCAGTGAGAACCTGGGTTCGGTCCCTTGAACCACTCACCAGGTGGGGAAGTTGTCACCCCCTTGGCCCTCCATCTTTAGCCTACCAATCTCCGGGCCAGCCTGGACCAACCTGACAACCCACCTGTTCTGCTCCAACCTCCAACCTTATCCTGGGATAAGACAGGGCTGGAGAAAATGGCCATCCCATGGGAAGGAGGGTCTCCACCACTCAGGCCTTCCTGGGACCCCCAACACCAATGCTCGACAGTGGTTTGACTTTGCCGACATGCCTGCTCATGACCTCTAGTTGCTATTGGTAACCACAGGCCCACCTCCATTTCCTTGGCTTCCAGCTGATATCCTTTTTAGAAGAAATGATTTCTGTGCCCACCGACCCCCTTACAAATTTTGCTACTTCCATATACATTTTTAGAGGAAATGCTATTAGCCTTGCTCCTACCTTCAAGTGGTGCTCCTCCTGACCACTACTTTTCCTCAACCTCGGAGCAAACGTGAGTATCTCATTGCCTTAAAAAAAATTCCCTTGACTTTGGGTCTCTTTCTAGATTCTGTTCTGCCATTTGTCTCAACACAACTGAATTTCCTGAAAGTTTGTCTCCTTGGGTTTGGTAGATTGCATTTCAGCTCTCAGTTCTCTTTTTTTTTTTTTCCTCTCCCCCAGTTCTTCATTCTTTATCTCTCCCTGTAAACACATCCTTTGTCCTGTGACTATGCATATTTCAATAAAGGTGACATATATTTCCCCACACCATTGACATTGGGCTTGGTCTTGTGAGTTGTTTCCACCAGTGGAATGTTAGCAGACAATGATATAAGCAGAGGTCTTAAATATGTGATCGTGGTTGAATCTGGTCTCTATAACTATGCCTTTTGCCACGAGACCATCCCTTGGGCAGCTGGTGGTCTCAGGAGGATGAAAAACACATGGAGCCAACTTGACCCCACTCACAGCTTAGAAGCCAGCCCAGCCCAGCAGAGCCCAGCCTAGATCAGCTGAAACTCAGCCTGCCCACAGAAGCATGAGAGAATAGTGCTTGTTGTATGCATCTCAGTTTGGGATTTGCTCGTTATGCAGCATGATTGAAACACTAGCTGATGGAGACAATGGGAAGCAAAAAAATTAGTTATTAATGGAGCTGGAAACCTGATGCTTGGATAACTGATTAGCTATTTGGAAAAGAGCAATTTAGATCCGTACCTGGCAGAGTGCACCAAAATAAATTCCAAGTGAATGAAAGTGTCAAGGACGTAAAATTAAACCATATAAAATTAGAGGAAATTTAAATACATGTTCAACCTCTGGACAGTGGAAGACTTTCTGAGCTAAAAGCAATAGAAGTAGTTTTCTAATTTTTTTAGTAGGCATATATTACTCTTAAACTCAGACAAAAAGCAATGGAAGATCTAACAAGGGAAACAATTACCCTTTTCACTACTTAAAAAAATTTAAACCTTTCATATATTAGAAGAAAAACCACATGCACACAAGCAATAGAAAAAGCCAAAAACAAAAAACATGGAAAATATTTGCCTCAAATTTGTCACAGAGTTAATCTACTTAGTAAATAATAAAGACCTTTATGATATAAAGACCTTAAAAAATAAGAAAACACAAAGAGCCCAATTAACAAAGGGATAAATGGATACATGAAAAAATGTTGAACTATTCATATTTAAGAGTTTAATTAAATTTCTTAAATTAAAAACATCTTGGGGCACCTGGGTGGCTCAGTCGTTTAAGTGTCTGCCTTCCGCTCAGGTCATGATCCCAAGGTCCTAGGATTGAGCCTCTCTGGTCTTTGGGGAGCCTCCTTCTCCCTCTGCCCCTGCCCCCTGCTTGTGCTCTCTCTCTCTGTGTGAAATAAATAAATAGAATCTTTAAAAAATAGAGAAGATTAAAACTAATAAATCTGGGGCATGGGACTCTTGATTTTTGGCTCAGGTCATGATCTAAGGGGCGTGAGATCAAGTCTGTCCTCAGGCTTACGCTGGGTGTGGAGCCTGTTTGGGATTCTCTCTCCCCCTTTCTCTCTGGTCCCCCTCTAAAAAAACCAAACCAAACCAAACCAAACAAAACAAACTAATAAAATCTGAACTTTGGAAAGACTAGGGGAAGATGGGTATTCATACACTGCTTGTGGTGATATCAATTTTTATATAATTTTCTACATGCCCAGCATGGAGTCCAACGTGGGGCTTGAACTCACAACCCTGAGATCAAGAGTTGGATGCTTAACCCACTGAGCCACCAGACAACCCCACAGATTTTTTTAAAAAAACAATACAGGTGTGGGGGTGCCTGGTTGGCTCAGTCACAGGGCTCTCTGGATCTCAGGGTCAAGTTCAAGCCCCACATTTGGTGTGGAGCCTACTTAAAAAAACAAAACAAAACACACACACACACACACACACACACACACACACACACCAATACAGGTGTGGCAGATCCTGCCAGTTGACTAATATCCATTCTCCACTCCCCCTTTTTCCCTTGTTAACCCCTATTGTGCCTGCTCTCCTATGAACTCCCGTAGCTTCCAAGCGAGCCCTTCCCCAGCCCTGGGGGTGGATCTTGACTGGTCCAGGCCAATTGGTCTATTCTTTGCCCTGCCCTGTAATTCGTTACACCCAGGAATGTGATGCAATTCCTGCCGTTAGACGATAACAACAAATATTTATATAGCACAAATCATATGCCAGGCACTGTTCTAAGTGCTTTACGCAGAAAAACTCTCAGCTCCCAGAACAGCCCTATAAGTCAAATAGTTATAACTCTCGTTGCACTGAGAAGAACACTGAGGCACTGAGAGATCAAGTCAATTGGTCCACGACACATAGCTGCGAGACGGGGTGGGAAATAGGCTGCAGGCCTTCTAGGAAGATTTTCCCAGTTGTTGAAGAGGAATACAATAGGCCTGTGCTCTTTTCTTGCTCCAGGATGCTGTCATCTGCCTGTGATGCCTGGAACTGCAGCAGCCATTTTAGGATTAGGAGGAAGCTGCCTAAGAGGATATACTGTAACATGTTGGAGATGGCAGAGCGAAAGGGAGGAAGGAGCCAATGTCCTTGAAGACATAACCAAGTCCCTGAATTAACCAGTCTGGATTACCTTGCCCCTGGACTTCTCATTATGTGAAATAAAAATAGTCCTTATTGTTTAAGCCACATTTAGTTGTATTGTTTTGTTTTGATACTTGCCACCAAAAACATTCAAACTAATACTGTGGGTAAATTGTCCATTTTAATATAAAGTGGGGGAAAATCAGGATACAAACATGTATAAATTTTGTATCGTTGATAAGGTTGCTGTAAACAAAAGTGCGTAGAAGAGATCTAAGATGCTACCAGTGATGACCGTTGATTGAGAACTTACAGGGTACCACTTATTGTCTTTTTCTTATATTTTAAAAATATTTTCTGCCCTACTATGATGAGAATGTATTACTATTTTTTTTAAAAGATTTTATTTATTTATTTGACAGAGAGAGACAGCCAGCGAGAGAGGGAACACAAGCAGGGGGAGTGGGAGAGGAAGAAGCAGGCCTCCAGTGGAGGAGCCTGATGTGGGGCTCGATCCCAGAACGCTGGGATCACTCCCTGAGCCGAAGGCAGACGCTTAACCACCCAGGCACCCCTGTATTACTATTTTAATAAAAAAATTATTTTAGGGGATGCCTGGCTGGCTCAGTTGGTAGAGCATGTGACTCTTGATGTCACGGTCGTGAGTTCGAGCCCCACATTGGGAGTAGAGTTTACTTAAAAAAAAAAAAAATCTAGGGGCGCCTGGGTGGCTCAGTCATTAAGCGTCTGCCTTTGGCTCAGGGCATGATCCTGGCGTTATGGGATCGAGCCCCGCATCAGGCTCCTCCGCTGGGAGCCTGCTTCTTCCTCTCCTACTCCCCCTGCTTGTGTTCCCTCTCTCCCTGGCTGTCTCTCTCTGTCAAGTAAGTAAATAAAAAAATCTTTTAAAAAAAATCTATCTATCTATCTATCTATCTATCTATAATTTTATTAAAACAAAGAAAGTAGTCCTCCTTGCTGCCTTTACTTTTTCACTTCGCATGGATTCTTAGCCCACTCAGCCAAATTTCCGTCCCCACCGTTCCATCCTAATTTGGCTCTTACTCCTGGAACATCAAACCCCTGGGGATATGTGGCCAGCACAGTCAGTAGAGCACGCGAATCTTGATCTTGGGGTTATATGTTTGAGCCCCACGTTGGGCATAGAGATTACTTAAAAATAAAAAAAAATCTTAAAACATATCAACAAAGAAACAAAACCCTTTGTCACTGTTCAGTCCTGGTCACCTAACCTCTGGGCAGAGCCTTCTTTTTGCCCCGCCTTCCCTGTCAGTCTCTGACTGTCCTCCCACAAGCATCCCCTTCTGCTGCCGTCGCTCCTATTCCCCAGAGCTCCTGACTTGGCCCTTTTACCTCCATTCACTGCTTCCCCTGCCTCTGCTTGACATAGAACGCATCGCTCCCGGAGAGGAATGTCCGCCCCGGTTTCTCTCTTGAGTTCCAAATCGAAATGCCCATTCTCTTTCTGGTCATTTCTAGGTGTGACAGGGCAGGTGTAGGGGATCCTCGGTCTCTTGGCAGAAGGGGCCGAGGATCTGCACAGAGCTATTCTGAGAACTAACCTTGATTACCCTTGGAAAGCACACAGTGTGGGGCTCATTGCAGATACCCATTCAGTGATGTCATTGAATCTTGTATCCTTCTTGCAACATCAATGTCTGGTCCTTGTGGGCCCACCAATGCACATTTTAGGAATGGGTGCCGAGGGTGTGATCCTTCCCCTCCATTTCCCACTGCCGTCACCCAATTTGGGCTGAATCCTAACACCCGGCCCACCACAGACTCCTCTGGTCCCCATCCAGCTTACAAAGGCTATCAGACAAAGCCTTTGGAAGCCCAGCTCTCAATCAGGTCTGCCCCCTCCCCGCTCAAAGCCAGTGTCTACACCATTACCATTGCTTGACTTAGCAATATGGCTTCAACCCAGTTTTCTAGCATTTTATGCTCACTTCCAAGTGCCCCCCCAACCCCTTCAGTAGGTCTGCCCTGGTCACTGTCCTGGATTTTTTGTCCCCTACATCTGCCACAACACACCTGGAGAAATCCCCCAGGCATTCTTCTCTGGCTGCCTTCTGCTCCCACAAGGCCAAGGTGATATAATACGCTCCCAAAGTAGCTATAACTAATTAAGGCTGATTCCCAGTCTGGGGAGTTCTGCAGGCCCTCCCAGGGGGAGGAAGGGAAGAGGGTGAGGTCAGTCCCCAGGGAGACTGATACGTCCTACCTCGGAGCACAGCTCCTTTAAAGCCAAAAGTAACTTAAATTTTCCCTCCGAAGCCCCTTCTCATCACCACAGCTTATGCCTGGTCACTACTCTGTCTCCGGCCGCTGGAAAAACACCTGCCACATAGTTGTACACAATGAAATGAATGGTTTGAAGAGTAACCCTCACAATTTTCTACCTTGAACTGTGTGGAGTCCGACTGGGGAACCACTGTACCTTGTTCCCAGGACTGCGGCCTCCCCAGTCTCCCCCTCATCCCCAGAGCCTCCTACCGCCCTGGACCCAGGGCAGAGCAGCAAGTGTTTGCTCGGTTGCCAGGGAAGGAAGAACAGACCCAGCGTGGATGGTCGCCTACTGTGCACTAGGCATGAGCCACGCCCTTGTGTGTGTCCTTTCACTGTCCTAGCCACTGTGTAAGGCAGGTGATGGTGTCCTCGTGTTACAGGTGAGCAGATTGAGGCTCAGGCAGGCTAAAAGAGGCACCCCAGCACAGAGCTAGTAAGTGACAGAGCCAGAATTCGGTCCTAGTTTTATCTGACCCCAAAGTCCAGGCTCGTCCCACTGATGCTGTGTTGCCAGCTGAGGGAGAAGACGGGTGGGGCAGAGTCAGCCAGGAAATGGGGTACCCACTCAAACTGAGGACTCGGGGAGAGCACGATGAGCTGACTATGAGGCGATGGGCAGGGTGCGGGAAGCCCAAGGGATAGTGCCGGTCCCCAGGGCTCTGACGGTGGGACCCTGGCACCACCTCTAGGCCTGCCAGGGGAGGGCACGGAGCAGGTGTAGAACTTGGAGGGACAGAGATGTGTGGACAGGGCCACCTGACCTTTGGTTGAGGGATGAGCCGGTCCGTGGTGACCCTTCGGGAAGGAGAAGGAGAACAAATACCGTGATTTCACATGCTCCTTGACTCCCCTCTCTCCATTGACCAAACTCAACTGAAGCTGGAGGACAAAGGGTCTACTGATGTGTCCCCCCAGGCCAGCTCCGAGCACAGTGGAGAAGGGCACAGATAGCCATGGGGCAGGGGGGGGGGCACAAAGGAAAGAAAACCAGCCAAGTGAGGCCAAAGGGGATATGTGGGGTTGGGTGGCTGTGGGGGGAGGCACACTGATTCTTCAGAGGGGGCACCCCCTTCCGCCCGATGCCCGAGACAGCTCCTAACTGTGGGCCCTGCTCTCACACTCGCACCCAGCCCATTCTCCGCTCAGAGCCAGGGGATCTTAAAATGAAAACCAAATCCTGTCTCTCCTCTGCTCGAGGACACTCAATGGTTTCCCTCTGAGGTAAAATTCAAAATCTTAAACTAGGCCCAAGAGGCCCTGGGCATCTGGCCGCTGCCCAGCTCCCCAGCCTCCTCTCAGGCCACGCCCCATGCTCCCCTCGCCTCAGAGCTCCCCTCGCACCCCAGACACCTGCGGCTTCAGGGCCGGCCTCCGCTGCCTCCACACAGCTCGTTCCTGCTGTGGGGAATGATCACAGTATGCCCGCCGCTGCCACACACACATACACAACCACACACCACGCATCACACGTGACACACACACACACCACACCCCATGCATATGATACACACACACATACCACACACCACACACCACACATCACATGATAAACACATACCATACCCCACACATCACGTATGACACACACACCACACAATACACACACACCACATACGATACACACATACACACACACCACACACACACCACATATGATACACACACCACACACATCACACATCACATGTGATACACACGCACATACACAACCACACACCACACATCACATGTGATACACACACACATACACAACCACACACCACACACCACATGTGATACACACACACATTGACCACACACCACACACCACACATGATACACACACATACCACACACCACATATGATAAACAGACACACATACCACACACCATTCACACACATACCACACACCATACACACACACACCACACACCATACACATATACACACACCACACACCATACACACACATACCCTACACACACCACACACCATACACATATATACACCCCACACACCCCACACACATACATACACATCCCCCACACCACACACATACACACACACCCCCACACCACACACATACACACACCCACACACATACACATACACACTCCCACACACCATACACATATATACACCCCACACACCCCACACACATACACACACACCCCCACACCACACACACATACACACCCCACACCACACACATACACACACACCCACACACATACACACTCCCACACACCATACACATATATACATGCCACACACATCCACATCTGCCTACATACCACATACCGTCCACATTCACATATACACACACCACACGCCATACACTACACGCGTCCACACACAAACACCACACACATCCACATACACCCCACACATATCCACATCCACACGTGTGTGTGCGCACACACACACACAGCTCATCTGACTTGGGCTACTCTTCAATGCCACACTCTCGGGGCCGCTGCCTTGGTCTCCCCAATCTCAGTGAGGTCCATGTACTGCTCTCTTAGGGCCCCGAGTCCATTTGTCTTCAGAGCAGGTATTACTGTCTGTACTGATGTATTGACCTGTGAGGTTAGTTGCTCATGTCTGTCCTCCCCACTGGACTGCAAGCTCCAAGAGGGCAGGAGCTGTATTTATGGTGTTCCCTCCTGTCTGCCTGCTTCTTGTGCGGGGCTCAGGACACAGTTCGCCCCACAGCAGCACTTGCTGAGTTGGTACAAAAGCGCTGGGTGTGAGGCCTGGCTCCCTAGCTCCTAGCCCTGAGCCCGGTATGCCATTCTACTTCTCTGAACTCAGTTCCTTTTCTGATGAACTCCTTATCACGGAGAATTTAGAACAGCTAAACAAAAGAGAAAACAGTATAAGGAGCTCTCCTATTCCCATCTCCTAGCTTCAACACGGGTCAACTTGTTTATCTGTAGGTATGGGAAATTAAGGTGATTTTCAAACTTTTTTGACCATGACTCACGATAAGGACATTTTACATCAGGACTTGTACACAGGGGAGACTGGGTGGCTCAGCTGGTTAAGTGTCGGACCCTTGATTTTGGCTCAGGTCATGTCTGCGTGGTTGTGGGTTGGAGCCCTGTGCCGGGCTCCACGCTCAGCAGGGAGTCTGCTTGAGAGTCTCTCGTTCTCCATTTGCCCCTCCTTCTGCTCATACGTGGTCTCTCTCACTCTCTAAAATAAATAAACCTAAAAAAAGGACTCATACGCAATAGATATATAAATAAAACTAAAGCAAAGTTACATGTAACAATAATAATGCTTATATTCTCATTTCTTCCTGGTCTACTTTTTTAATGTCGGTATGATTCACTTAACTGAAGTCACTAATGGGTCATGATGAGCAATAAAAAAACTGCACTGGACTATCTTCCGCCTATGTAGGCAATTGCTAGGGTTCTCCTTTTTCTCGCCGAGAGATGATAGCCAGATCCTGCCCCCTAGTGGTCGTGTTTGGGAACTAAGCGTGTCTTCCCAGAGGTCAATTGTTGATCCGGGAATAAGTTTATTTTGGTAAAAAAATACTGAGTCCAGGTCCTAGGCCAGGCATCTGGGGAGAAGGGAGGGTCCGAGATGGATTACAGCACTGACCTTGACCCCCAGATTCTTCCCCCAGTGATGACCAGCATTAACTGCTGTCCAATATGGTAGCCACCAGCCAGCCCCATGCGGGTAGCTAGTGCAACTGAGAAACTGAATTTTAATTTTTATCTTATTTCAATTCATTTAAAGTTAAATATAAAAATCAACACTGATTTCAGTTATTCAAATATGTTTGGAACAACCTGGGTATGTGAATCTACCTTTTCAACTGTACATTTTTTAAATAAAATCTAGATAAACAGTCAGTGTTTCTGATGAAAATTTAACATCCAAATTGAGATGTGCTGTAAGTGTAAACTACGCACCAGGTTTCAAAGTCCTAGCATGAAGAAAAATCCTGTCAAGAATTTTTTATACTTGGTTAAACGTTGAAATGATGCTTTTAGACAAATGTTGGGTTAAATAAATAAATTATTAAAATTAATTGCACCTGTTTAGTTTTACCTTTTATGTATTTTATTATTTTTTAAATATTTTGTTTATTTATTTGATAGCGGGAGAGAGAGGACACGAGTGGGGTGAGGGGCAGAGGGAGAAGCAGACTCCCCGCTGCCAAGCAGGAAGCCTGATGCAACCCTTGATCCCGGGACTCCAGGATCATGACCTGAGCTGAAGGCAGACGCTTACCCGACTGAGCCGCCCAGACACCCCTATTTTTACTTTTTAAATGGGCTTGCTGGAAATTTTTAAATTACTTATGCTGCTTAAATCATATTTCTATCGGACAACACTCGCAAGGCTGGAGTTCCTTCTGATGTCCCTCCTTTCAGCCCCTTCTGTGCATCTTGCACCCTTGATGGAGATGACGGAAGATGCTAGAATCCTCAGACTGGGTGTGGATGGGGACAGGGATTAGGAATTAAGCGTTGGTCAAATTAAGCTTGAGAAGCTCAGGACCTCACCTGGAAGAGAGTGGGACACCGGGCAGCAGCGTCACCTGGAGCTCATTAGAAGTGCGGATTCTCAGGTCCCTCCCCGAGAAGCAGAATCTACCTTCAGACAAGATCCCCACATCATTGGTTTGCACACTGCCGTGTGAGAGAGCTCAGCGGAGATCCAGGCGGTGGTTCTCCGACAGCTTTTGTTTGCTCAGTGACACGGGAAGCAAGGCCAAGACTGAGAGTGAGGCTGTGGAGAAGGAGCTGGAGCTTTGAAGAGATTGACGGAAGTGTGGAGTCATTATCTGGGGCGGGAAGGTCGAGCTGAATGCCGAGAAAAACCTAAGTCTTGATGAACTCAGTGACATCTGTCAGCACCTTGCCTGTGTTCCTTCTCCCTTTCAGCTGTGTGCGGGCAGCATGCTGAGCTCCACCAGGCAGGGGGGCAAGGGGGTGCAGGGATTCCCCCTGGGGGAGCGGGGGCATTGACGCAGAAGCTCAGTACTGGTGTGGTCACAGAGTTGTTGCAGCTGGGCTTGTTGAGCTGGGGAGACAGATGGTGCTCTGAGCGTGGGCGCTTGACATTGACCTTATGGAGGGGCGCAGTTACTGGCAATGAGAGGTCCTAGGGCAGCTATTATCTTGGGCCGGGAATAAGAGAAGAGGAAATGGCTGTTGGCTTTGTGGAGCGTGGAGCTGTTTAGGCCAACGCAGGTAAAATACGAGGAAGGCCTTCCTGCGTGGGAGAGGTCTGCAGAAGCTGGGAATCCCTCCGGCAGGTCAGGGTGACCGAGGAGGCCAAGGTCCACGGGCGGCAGTGGGCAGGGCGAGAGGGCCCCCTTAGCTACTGCAGCTTCATCTATTCTGGTTCTGTTTCGTCTTCCAATGCAATCACGCTGCTGGCCAAACAAGTGTGCGCTCATCACTGAGTCACTGGGTTTCTCTCTCGTCGGCAACCATAACAACTGACAATTTTTGCTAGGCCCCAAGCACTTGAAAGCTATTTTTAAACCTTACACCCTGTATTATTACCTCCCTTTTTACAGAGAAGGATACAAGGCTCCGAGAAGTTAAGTAATATGCTCAATGTCACACAGCCACTAACGCGATTTGAACAGAGCCCAGGTCTGTCTAGTGCCAAAGCTGGCTGAGAATCGGATTCACCAGGGGGCATTTCTTTCAGCATCCCCTGAAGATTCTTTTTTTTTTTTTTTAAAGACTTTATTTATTTATTTGAGAGGGAGAGAGTGAGCAAGTGAGAGAGAGAGCACGAGCAGAGGGAGAGGGAGAAGCAGACTCCCCGCGGAGCAGGGAGCCCAATGTGGGGCTCAATCCTGGGACCCTGAGATCACGACCTGAGCCTAAGGCAGATGCTTAACCGACTGAGCCACCCAGGCGCCCCATCCCCTGAAGATTCTGATTCACATTTCTGACTCTAGAAATCGACACATTTTTCACAAGCCCTTCGGGTGATTCTAATGGTCAGGGATGACTGGAAAGCACTGCCCTGTACCCTGGCCGCGGCACGGTGGCTGCCACGCCTCTGTCACAAAGTGACACATCCAGGGAAGGGTGAGCTCTCTCACCTAACCTGTTTCCAGTTCTGCTTCGCTGGCAAGATCACTAACAACAGCCCCATGTGCGTGCCTTTTTCAGTGCTTTTCACGTAGATGACTTCATCTGAGGCTTCCAAAGTGTAGGAGGAAGGAAAGAACAGTACGATTAGACTCATTTATAAGTAAAGACATGGGCCCCAGGCCTCACAGCCGTTCAGGGGCAAAGCTAGGACAAAACTCTTGTTCCTGGGGCATTCGAATCCACTATTTTTTCTACTCCCAATTTCTTTATGAAAGTGCTGACTACTGTTTATAGATAACCAGACCAATTTTCAGGAGAAAGAGCTCTAATGCCCTCCCCCACCCCAACTGGGCACATCAAGAGTCCCTTTAATTCAACAGATGATGCGGCAGGGCTGAGGCTAGGGATGAATGAGACTTTGACCTTGCCCTCCATCGGCGAGAAGGCAGCATATTGACCCCCATATTTACCTCCGAAAAACAAAAGGGAGCTTTTTGGAGAAAGTGAGTGATAAATGAAAAGACCTTTCTTGGGTGGAGTCACGCATAAACTCTAAGAGATCAGGCACGTGGCGGGAGGGATCTGTAGGGCAGATTATCAGAGCCCTGGGGCTGGCTTCGGAAAAAGCTGAGTGTTCCCGGCCCACTCCCTTCTGGTTCCACCAGGGCTCCAGGGAAACCACTCCGGGGGCCCACTCCTGGCAACCTCCCCTCTCCGATCACTAAGCTTTCGCTGCCCTATCCCTAAAACAAACATCAGCCTGATTCCTTTCATTCCTTCTACTCTGCCTCCTGCTGCCTCTGATTTGACTGAACTTGATTTGACTTTCCTCCCAGGGCAGGGTTGCCAGAAGAACACAAGACGCCCAGTTAAATTTGAACTTCAGAGAAGCAATGCATGCTTTTTAGTGTAAGTGTTCCCAAATATAACTTGGGGCAATGACACATAATTATGTAAAAAATTATTTGTTGTTGGTCTGAAGTTCAAATATAACTGGTCCTCCTGCATCTTTATTTGCTGAAGCTTGGCAATTCTACTCTGAGGTCACCACCAAGCCTCCCACGCCCTTCCCGACTTCCCTCTAGATGGCTGTTGACAGTCCCATGCCTCCCGTTGCCCTGGAGGTGAAATCTCAATTCTGACCCCCTGTCTTCTTGCTCAGCCCCCCCCCTTTTTTTTAAGTAGGCTCCACACCCAGCATGGAGCCCAACATGGGGCTTGAACTCAAGACCCTGAGATCAAGAGCTGAGCTGAGAATAAGAGTCCAATGCTTAGCCGACTGAGCCGTTCAGGCGCCCCCCAGCCCAATTTCTTAGCACTCCCACCCCACTCCACCTGCTCAATCCTAGATTGCCTAAACCCCTTCTTAAGATGCTGCTCCCAAGTGAATCCCTCTTCATCCCAACACCTGCCAAACTGTCAAAATTAAAATGATGTGGTCTTTTACCATCTCCCCTAGACTGTTTCTCGAGGACAGGGGCTGGGCTGCGTCCTTCAGGTTTGTCATCTCCAGGACCAGAAATTCCTGTCTCCTTGACAGACAGCAGGGGCTTGGTTAGTAATCTGCTAAGAGTCTTATAAATAAGGCCTTTATTCCTTTTATCCAGGGATAAAAGGGGGTCAAGAGAAGGAGACATCATTTACTGAATGCCCGCGGTGTGCCCTAGGCCAGGTGCTTCGTTTCGGATTCTTTTAGGATTATAATCTTGAGTCCATGATCAGAAAATGGGCTCAGGAGAAAGCATGCAGCGAGGCTCGTGTGGAGCTTGTCACTGTGTGTCTCCACATTCCACTTTGCCATGAGGCGGATGTGATTGCTGGCTGGAAAACAAATCTCCTTGGAGACTGTTTTGACAGTTCCAGAGAGTGGAGGGTGCTTTCTGGAGAAGAGGCCCAAGCATAGAGGACATGAAGAGGTGCCCGGAGATCTGGCCAGAATCTTTGGGGCTTTACATTTCACGCAGGACTCTATTCTGCTATCAGGGCACTTGCTCCTGTGAGCTCTTGCTGGTAAGCTCACACTTTGGGAGGGGACTTCCTAAAAGGAGGTCTGTGGCTTCTAAGAAGAACTGCATGCATCTTCAGAGCTGGGGTGGCTGGGGGAGGGGAGGGTTAGCCTGCCAAAATGTCCACCAGTCCCCCTAAGTAACTTCTACTTAAGTTATATCTATATGAATAAACATACAAACGGGGGGGGGGCAATTAAAAAAAATCTTGATTTTACTTAGTTTGAAATATACAATATGAGTGGTAATTTTGCTCACTATGCTTACTAGCAGGCACACTGCTTTCACTTACGACTTTCCAGGTAAGTCCATGGGCCCCTCCTTCCTAAGTCTTGCTCTGTGACAAAGCTAGACTAGCCAGCAGAGAGAATCATGTAAAGAAAAGTGTTCGATGATGGGTCTGGAATCGGGAGGGGTTCAGGTTGTCCTGGTGGTCTGCCCGCACTTATTTCTAGTTGTATTTTGTCAAGTCTACAGGCCTCCTGCTGCCATTCAAGAAGTTAGCGCCCTAGAGTCTGTGAAAAGACATCCAGTAGTAGTGTGGATTTGTAGCTGTTAGCGCTAGATAAGCACCTGAAATAAAGCTGTTCCTTGACTGGCAGCTTTGACGTAATGGAAAAAACATGGACTTTGCAACTATACAAACTCGGGCAATGTTTCAAAAATTCCCAGAACCCATTTCCTGGTCTGTAAAATGGCACTAGGAGGGTAGGTATCCTTGCATTAGTGGCTGGGAGGGCTGAGATGACAGGCCCATGAATACTAGTAACCTACATCCCAGGTCAGGATTTCTGAGTCTAGAACACCTGCTTTCCTGGTTGAAGTAACTTCAAGCAGGAAATGTCCTAGTCCCCAGGGACAGAGAGATTCCAAGGGCCGTCTTTACGTTTGGACATCTGAAGTTTTAAACCTGAGAAGTGCGTTTGGTTTAAAAGAAGAGAGTTGTCAAGGATGTTCACCATGGATTTATGTCTCATAATGAGAAATAGGAAACAATTTAAGTATCTTCCAGTAGGAAATTGATTCAATAAATCAGCATAGCTATGTGATAGAATACTTTGCAGCACTAAAATTACGCTTTTGAAGAATTATTTAGTGACAAGAAAAATGTTCAAGATAAATGTTAAGTAAAATAGAAGCAATAGATAAAACATCACATAATACGCCCCAGTCTAGAAAGAGAAGGAAAACACATGGACATGTAAGGCAGAGAAGCACAAGCGCAGGCGCTTTCCGCAGGAAGTCGGGAGGCGTGGAGGGAACAGATTTTCCTCCTGTATGCTTGTGTTTTCTAAGTTTCCATCAGTGATCACGCATTGTCTTTATACCCGAGGACCCTAGATGGTCGTCGGGGTCTCGGGAGGCGCTCGCGGAGCGGGCGGACGCGGGTGGGACCCCGGGCGGCCCCCAGCGCCCCCTGGCGGCGTCCCGAGGCCCCGCCCCACGGGGGGCCGGCGCGGCGGGGCGGGGCGCGGAGCCCCAGCCCAGCCCAGGCCCGCCCTGCTCAGGCCCGGCCCGTGCGCTCCGTGCGGGACTCGCTGCGCCTGGAAGGGAGGCCGGGAGCGCACCGTCGGAGCGGCCAGGCAAGTCGGGGGGCCGGGGCCGGCAGGGACGGGGACGGGGCCAGGGCTGGGGCAGCGCCCCGAACTTTCTCCGAGTGCTCGGCCCGGGGAGGCGGCACCAGATGCGAAGCTGTGGCCCTCGCCCTTGGAGTTTCGCTTTCTCCCGGTGTCCGGGCGGCCGAGTGGCGCCTGTTTAGCGTTGGGAGCCGAGCAGTGGGTTGTGGGCACCGGCGAGCAGGCCAGGGTCTGAGGGTGTCACGTCCCTCTCCTTCTGGCGCGTGTGTCGCAGGGCGTGTCCACCGTACGAGCCCCCAGAGTGGCCAGCTGTGCGCGGGAGGGGGGCTGTCAGGGCCCTGGGCCGGTGGGAGGGGGAGGGGGAGGGGAGCGGCCGGGAGGCTGGTGCCAGCCTAGGCGTAGACAGGTGATGAGTATGTGAATGGGGGGGGAGTGGCCTGGCTTTGGGGTGGAAGTAGCCGGCGGCCCACCATGCTTGGCATGGGGGAAGTGGCCACCCCCTGTCACTATGACTTTGCCTCAGCCCGCCTGCTTCCAGCCGCTGTCCCCAGGCCGGGTTGAGAAAGCAACAAGGAAGTACTGTCCTCCTCGTGCCCTCTCTGGGTCAGCATAAAAACCCGCCAGGAACCTGGGAAAGGGGAAAACAAGTGGAGCCGGGGAAGGAGCCAGGGGACAGTGGGAGGGCGAGCAGGGAAAGGCTGCTGGGAAGTTTGGGCCTGTTCCAGGGGGTCCTACATCAGCTCTTGTCCTCTGGGGGTGTCCATCCCCTCTCACCCCACTGTGGCCTGGGTGTGGTATCCAGGGGGTGGATACCACCCCAACTTAGGACATGGGATAAGTGGTGGGAGGCCTGGGAACTAGGGTCAGAGCCTGATGTCATGGCAGGTCCCTCGGGTGTCCAGTTCTCTGGGGCTCTGAAATATTCATCTGGTGAGCTTTGGTTTCAAAGCTGGCGCCTTTGGCCTGGCCAGTGGTGGCAGGGGGTGCCGGGTGCTGCCTGGGGCTGCTTTGTCTGGGGCAAAGGGGCAGCCATACTTTCTCTTCACCTGCCTGCTTGTCCCTGTCTCTCGAGGCAGGGGACCGAACAGAGACCCAGTTTGTAACTTCGAAAGAAGTGGTGGGACCACACAGTGTCAAGGGCACTGACTTCCTCTGTCTTCTGGTGCCATGACCTCAGGGCCTCACCTGTAAAAATGGGCATGTCAGAGAGGTAATGATGGGTTACTGCATAAGTGTGGGGAGGGCTTCATGTCATGAGCTGGGGTAATAACCACCTCAGCTCAGGCTCCTCCCACGGGAACGAGGGCCTCAGCTGGAAGCTGTCCACCTCAGAGCACTTCACCCCCGCAAACTTCTCACTCTGGGTCCTTCAGAAAGAGCAGAAGCCCCAGAGAAGGCACTCCTGTCTTCGGAGGGCTGAAGTGGGAGGGCCAGAGTGTGGACGCTCAGACAGCTCTCTGGGAAGAAGGCCTCTGCTAACAATATGGTGAACATCGATGTGGGCTTTCTTGAGTATTCTGTTGGGAATGCCATGGAGGGAATGGCCTTGACCGGATCCTCTAACCCTAAGAGTCTGGGATTCTAGACCAAAACCTGGGTCTTGTTTGGAAGCAGAGATATTCAGAAGTCCGCAGGCCACAGTGCCAGCTACTGAGAGCACTCAATGCACGCGTCAGGGAGGAAGCTAAGAATGAGTGCTTGTTTTTAATGGTTTGTATTTTTTCCTCTTACATAAAGGTGATGTTAGGGGATGCCAGTCTCCTCGTTCTGTGCTAGTTGAAGATGTCCCCCAGGCCTTTGCAGTAAATTCCACCATGGAGATGATAAGAGCAGCTGTCTTGGGGGTGGGCAGTGGAGAGGAGAGGCAGGACACTCGCCGAGGATCGAGCTGATTCAGAGTGAGGGGGCATGCTTGTATTTCACGTGGCTGCTCTGAGGGCAGGACAGGGGTTTTAAGATACGAGGAGTTAGGACATGAATCATTCTCAGGGTTGGGTCTATCTGTAAAACAAAGGTGGACTGGTCAGTATCCCACAGGATATAAATAAGGTGTGCCCTGATAAAAATGTTTCAGGCTTAAGGAAGTTTGGAGAGAAACTGGGTGAAACAAAGTTGAACCGTTTTTGCTCACTGCAGGACTGCTCAGAGGCTCACTATGCCATTGTGCCTTGGGAATTTCTGAAAGGGCTCTGGATTGTTTTTCAGACTTCTCTGTTTCAGAGCTCCTCCATTAACATCTCCCGGGGTGGCGTTCTTTAGAGCAGTCCGGGAAATGCCTGGCTGGCTGAGTTTAGCTCTCAACTCCATGGTTCTGGGTAACTAGTCCTCCCCTGCTTCCCCATGGGGGCTGGTGTGGGGGAAAAGGAGGCCAAGGGAGGTCATTTGCCTGGTGGCAGGGTTAGAACTGGAGCCCAGGTCTCCTGACCTCCCTCCTGCCTGATACTTTCTTGTCCACACTGTTACATTGTTTCTCTGCAGGCTCTGGGGCAAGTAAGCGCCCAGGAAGTGCTGGCTGTGGGTTCCAGAGGGCAGTATGGGGAAAGTTTGGGAGGAGAGGGTGTCAGGGTCACTCCCATCTCCTGAGCATGCCATGTGTCTCTGCCTCTGTAGATGTTCTACGTGGGGAATAAGCCCAGAAAGCAGGTCATTCTACCCTGAAACCGGCTGTGCTCCGTTAGGCCCTTCTTCCAGAAGCAGAGGCTGCTGGAGTTGGAATAGACTTGATCTTTTGGTTCAGATCTTTTGTTTTATGGTGGGGAAAAGAGAGTCCAGGATGTGGAGTGGCCCACCCTGACTCACAGCGGAGTTAGGAGCAGGACAAGAACTCCGCTCCCTGCCTTCTCACCCAGAGCTCTGGCGCGGAGGGACTCTCTACAAGGACAAGGTCTTCACTGCGTCAGCCTGCCCCAGGCGCTGCTCTGTGCATGCAGGCAGCTGCTGGGGGTGCCTCGGGGGCTTGTGTTCCAAGCAGGGGTAAAAGCAAAGGTCTTGGACTCTAAAATCATACATCCAATCAGGGTTCAAACACATCTCTGCTATCTGCCTGCTGTGGGCCCCTAGATCTGTTCATTTCAGTTTTCTCCTCTGGAGGGTGGGGATGAGAATATGCACCTCAAAGGGCTGTTGTCAGACCTGCCTTAGTTGCCAGGAACAGGGTACCCAGTACTCACCGCTGTAAGCAACTCTCTTCCTTCCTGCCCGCCCTGCCCACCGCAGGGAAGGGTTAGTCAGTCCCCCTTCTCCACTGTGGGTTGCTAATTACATCGGCCTCGCCTCCCTCCTGAGCTGAAGTCCTACGGGAAGGAGGAGACGGAAGGCGGAGGAGGTGGCTAAGGGCTGCGTTTCTGAATCCTCCTTCCTTATCTGCATTTCCAGGCCCTTAGGACCAGTGACCAGTGCCGGCTGGGATCACTGAGCTTATCGGCACTGGTGACACACTTCTACCCCCCAGGGAAGGGTGACGGAGCTGTGGGGCCTGGGTCCTCCCCTGCTCTCCCAGACGTCTTCCCCACCCCACCCCTCTCAGCCTCGATGGGAGACAGGCCGCCCTGGGCTCGAGACCGGGGCCCGGAGGGCAGTCGTGGGTTGGCCGTCTTATCTATTTCTGAGCAGGGGACACAGAGGATGGGGGGAGCAGTGGGGGGGAAAGGGTGACTTGCCCTGGCTCCGCCTCAGCTGTGTGTGTGCTTGCGTCTGTTACTGGGTTCTCAGACAGTGGTCAGGGCTGGGAATGGAAGTTCTGAACCCATGACTGAGAGGGCTTTTTTGTGGGCTGGGCAGGAACTTCCTCGGTATTGGGGTTTCCTTGTCTGTCAGACAACCGGATGATTTCTAAAGGCCACTCCAGCTCTTGCAAGCCAGGCTTTGGATCCCCTCAGAGTCATCCTGTTATTCCCAGAAGCCAGGCAGACAGGAGAAGTTGATCCTGGGCCTCTTGGTGCGTGTGCGGCAGGCCTGGTGACCTGCCCAGACACTCCTGGGTGTATCTTTTTACGCCTGTGCCCTGGTGGCTCTGTGCGGGGGCGGGGACGGGAGCAGAGTGGAGGGCCGGTTCTTGGGGGTGGGCGACAGCTGGGGGAGTTGGGGGTAGGTAAAGGAAAAGGGTGGGAAGGAGACTATCCTGAGAGACCAGGGGCCGTGCCCCTGCGCCTGCTGGGCGGGGCTTCCTGAGATGCACAGTCTGAGCTATTCTTTCCATTCTGGCTCTGGGCATCCGTTCCTGGCAGAGAGGAGGGCAGGCTGCCTGGACCAGTCAGCCGCTCCTTTCCGCCCCTCCCTCCGACACACACACACACACACACACACACACACACACACACTCACTCACGCACACACCCTCCTGCTGCAACCCTTCTGTGCAGATTCCAGAGTCTTAACCCTTCAGGGCCCCCCAGGGGAGACTGAGCCTGGGCCTCAGCTGGCTGGGGTATGGTGGCCACACTGAGATGGCTCCAGGGGAAGAAGATGCTTCCCCTCACCCCCCACAAGGCTTTATCTGAAAACCTCGACAGCCAGCAAGTCCTGGGTCTGAGCCCACCCACTTCTGCTGGGATGGCTGGGTCTGGAGGAGAAAGGAGAGCTTCTGGCACCTTCCTGATGGGGGGATTGGGGTCATGAGGATGGAGGAGCCAACTTGGATCTGTAACAGGACAGGGATGGGGCAGAGTTAGAATGGCTGATAGCAGGCATGGTGAGGAAGAATGTTCTAATGATTCGGGCTGCCTGCAAGGAAACGGCCTTGCTCCCTGTTACTGGAGTGTGTTCAGGAGAAGCTGAATGCCTACTGTGTTTTAGGAAAATTCAGGCTTCCAGTGGGGAGCCTTAAAAGTCCCTTTTAGTCCCTGGAGACTGGGAGCTCCTCCACTAGCTCCTGGCAAACCCGAATGACCCGATTCCTGGTCTCTGGATTGTCTCCCTCCTCTTTCCCCTCATTCCCTTTCTACTCCACGTTCTCCAGCTCCTACCCTTAGTCATAGCTCTGAAAGTAAACACTGACCACTTCCCCTACTGCCTAGGCAGAGGCCAGCCCCAAACATCGTACTTAGCGGAGGCCTCAGTGACATGCAGGTGGCCAGGGCCCTCCTGTAGTCTGGGCAGCAGTCAGCTGGGCCCCACCTGGCGCTGCTCGGAGGTGAGTGAGGCTGACCTAAGCCACTCCCTTGACTCGCCTGAACACGACTCTATCTCAGAGAGCCCGGATATAGTCCCAGCCCCAGGCCCAGCTCCGTGACCACGGATAGGTCACTGTACCTTCCTGTCCTGTTGGTAAAGGAAGGGGGTTGGCTCGCCTCAGATGAGTGGGTCTGCTTTCAGCTCCGGCAGTTAAGAATCTCTCTCTCTGACCACCCCTTTCACCTCCTGGCAGTTGTTTGGGTACTGGGGTTGGGGGGGATTATAGAGGGGGCTGAATAGCTCGGTGTCTACTTGCTATGTAAGCCTTCTGTTGCTGTTAGAGAGTCCATGGGCTTGAGGCTTAGATAGACAGGTTGTCCAAATGTGGGATTAGAGCACGGGCTTTGGAGTCTGTCTTGGAGCTCAGAAGTGGACTTCATCACACCCTAGCTAAGTAACCTTGGGCCAGAGACTTAATTCTTTCTTCATTTGTAAATAGGGATAACATTATCCACCTTGCTGGACTACTGTAAGGATTAATAAAATAGTAACTAAAACCAGCCACCATTTACTGTTTTCATCAGGGGTCAGGTACCCTTCTAAGTGCTTTATGCATATTTTTACAATTCCGTGGAGAGTACTAGTTTAGTGTTAAACCCATTTTCCAGGTGGAGAAACTGAGGCATAGTGAGGTGAAGTGGTCCAGTGCCAGTGTCCAGTAAGCATGGGCTGGTGGCTGAGCCCTTGGAGAACTGGACTGTGACCTGCTATGTCCCCAGCAGGCAGGTCTATTGGTGAATTCCTCTGAAACCAGAAGAGTGAGAGGGAGGGGTGGGGGAGTGCAGAGAGAGTCCTTGTGAGTCAGTAGCCTTCTGAGCTGGAGCCGGCCCCTGGAGTCCTGGTGGCCCAACCAAGGCTGACCTTCCTCTCGGTGATTCACACTGCACTCTGGGGCCGCAGCCCCTATGGTCTGGGAAGGGACCTGTTGGCCCGGCTTGGCTTAGAGGAAGGAGGGAGGGCCAGCTGCTGGCTGGGCAAAGGGCAAGCCCCATGTAGCTGGGTGCCTCAGATAATTCACAGTCTGCTCGAGCTGGAGATGAGCTCACAGATCATCTGGCCTAGGACACCTCATTTTACAGAGGTGCACCCTGAGCAGCTGACAGGGCCAGGTCATGGCGACATCACTGTGTGGTGGCCCAGCTGGGGCTTCCAGCCACGGGGCCTTCCCTGCCAGTGTCTCTTGGGTCATGTTCAGCCTGTTCACCTGTGTGCCACTGGCCAGATGGGTGGGCCCGGGGCTGAGATGGCCATAATAATGACAGATAGCCCTGCTCCAAAGATGGCCTGTTCGTACCTCTTCCTACGAACAGGAAGCCATTCTCTTGGTGGAGTTAGAAGGGGGCTCCTGGAGAGGGGTGGGCAGGGGGGTGTAGGGAGGAGGAGCCTCTTGCCTCAGGGGAGGAGAGCCAGTTTGTGTTTCTTCCTTTTTAAAAATCTATGAAAATTTACATATTACCTATTACAATTTACATATTATAACTATCTATGCTAATTTCCCTACCCTTACATGAGTCCAGAACATTCCCACAGCAGTTAGTATCTCTGTATCCAAAACTCTCAACACTCAGTGTTTGGTCTTCTCCTGTTCCCTTTTTTTCCTTATCTCCTCACATCACTCTCCACTGTGTAGACCTTCGCCACAAGCCTGCTGTGGAAGCCTTGGGTCTCTGGGTCATACCCTCACTGCTAGAAAGGTCTTTCTTATTTCTGACCTGACACATTCTTGTTGTGCTGGTCTGTCTACTCTGGGAGGATGGAGAACAGCTTTTCTCAAAGTAACCCATTTAGAGACCTGGCCTGTTACTCGATCCCTCCTCCCTGGCCCTCCCTACCACCTTCCTCCCTGAACTATCCCACTTCTCCTAAGAGAGAAGTGATAAGACAGTCCCTTATCTGATCCCTGGACTGCGGAGTACCCTAAAAAGAGAAGCCGGTTCTCTCTTCCTTCCAGCAGAGGTCCTGAGGATGTCTGCCTGCCTGGATCTGGGGGTGCTTCCTCCCTGTGGGATCCTAAAGGTCTGCCCCTTGGGAGATGCTGTGGGAGGAGGTTGTGGCACTGTCAAGGCTCATCCTTACCAAGGACATAGGGCCTTTCTGGGACCTCCTCCTTAGCTTTTCTGCAGCCCCCATCTTTGCCACCTCAGAGGGGAACACCAGGCCTGGAGGACAAGAACACAGCATAACACAGAGCGGGCATACCCAGGACCCTGAAGGCCTCAATTCTAGCTGTGCCTTCACCTGCAAGTTCTGTGACCCTGGGGAGTCATGGGTCCCTTCACTGTTCTGTGCCTTGATTCTCTTATCTGAATTGAGCGTTTAGGGCCATACAACCTGGAGGTCTCTTTGAGCTGTTTTGGGGGGTCCCTCCTCCTTGTTCCTCAGCCTTCCCCTGGCTGTGGGGGTCTTCCTGCTGCAGAGAAGGTACAGGCTAGGTCTGGTGGCAAACCCCTCAGCACTCTCTCCTCCCCTCTAGCCACGGCCCCTCCTGGGGAACATGGGGATACCAGAGGCCCTGGGGCTCAAAACATGTGTCTGTCCCTCAGGGAAGGTTCGGGGCCTGTGCACACTGTCTACTCCCCGCACAGCAGCAGATAGGATGTGCCTCAGCTATTATCTGAAGGAACCAGAAAGTCCTGTCTCTGGCCTGCCCTTTTGTGCAGCTTCCCAGCCCTGGTGGCCAGCCCAGGGCACCCACTCGCCCAGGCCTCTCCGGCGTCCCCTGACTCAGCCACTGGCCATGGGCCTGCTGCCCTCCGGCTCGGGTCTGGTGGCTCAGCTGGCCCTGGGGCTAGCTTGTTGTCCTCCGCCCCCCTCCCCCTCCACTTTGAGCCTTGGCTCCTCCCCAGCTCTGCCTTTCAGGCCTGATGTTCCTGCCAGCTGCCCTGGGGGCTGGGCTGACCCCTGCCATGGGTCCCAGCTGGCCGTGTGACTCACCCAGAGGCTTGGCTGGGCCATCAGGCTTCTTCCCTGGTGGCTGGAAGCTTTTCTTAAATGAGCACAGGGAGTTCTTGGGCCCCAGTCCCCCGTCCCTCACACCACTGGTGCCCAGTGACTGCTCTGGGCTCTGGCACAAATCCCCCCTTCTGCTTTCCTGGGGCATGAAACTGCACAGGAAGGAGGGCTGTGGACAGAAAGCTGGCATGAAGGCAGAAGGCAAGGGTGGAGCTGGTGGGGCGGGCAGCACTGTGGGGATAGGGAGGACGGCCTGTGGCCAGAGGATGACACATGGGGATCATGATTAAGAGAGAAAATAGGAGGGTCCCCTCTCCACGGGGGCAGCCCGGACTAGGGCCCGGTGAGCTGGGTCTGGGCACTCCTGACTGCTCTTCTCATCTCCATTCCAGGTGCCAGCAGCTGGGCTCTGCCCTCAGCCCTTGAGTGGCCATGTCCAACCCCAGCGCCCCCCCTCCGTATGAGGACCGCAACCCTCTGTACCCTGGCTCTCCGCCCCAGGGGGGCTATGGGCAGCCGTCCGTCCTGCCTGGTGGCTACCCTGCCTACCCAGCCTACCCGCAGCCTGGCTACGGTCACCCTGCTGGCTACCCGCAGCCTATGCCCCCCATCCACCCGATGCCCATGCACTACGGTGAGTCCCTGAAGGGAGCGGGGCGGGGTGGGGGGATGACAAGGCAGCACTTGTCGCACACGAGCCACCTCTTTTCCTTCCTTCTCAGCTTCCTGTTTCATCCCTTTTTTCATCTCCTCTTTAGTTCCTTCTGTTTCCCCATCTTTGTTTCCTCCCCATCCGCCCCCTCAGCGCCTAGCCTCCTGCCCCACCGGCCGCCTATAGGCCCTTTAATCAGCAAGGAGCCTAGGTCCATAGTCACACAGCAGAACTCACGCATCAGATGAGAAAGTGGCAGGATGAAGCAGGTACGTCAGAGCGGCTACCTTAGGAGGCCATTTCTGGGTCCTAACTAGACAGTTGCCACCTCTGCCCCCAGACTCCTCCCTTAGGAATTGGAACCTGAAGCATTTTTTTTTCTTTTTTTTAATATCCTCAGTGCCAGCAGGTCCTCATCCCTTAAGACAATGTCTGAGTTTTGCAAACATCCAGGAGTCATTCGGATGTTTGGTAAATGTCACGGCAGGTAAATGCTCTCTTGGGTCGGAAATGAGAGCTTAGATGCGGCGACTTTTCGTGAATGGCTCCTGTGCAGAATTTGAGAGCAGTTCCCAAGGAGGCATTGAAGGAATGTTTGAGCCCTGCAGCCTCTGGAATGCTGGGGCACGGCGAGCCGTCAGCTGCCCTTACGTGTTTATACGTGTTCTGGTGGGGATATTAGAGCGCACAAGTCACATTCACGGTCACGCCTTGTCCTAGGCACGAGGACCCCTGGCATCCTTGTGTGCTCATGTTTGCTGGACGGAGAACACGGCCCTCACTCTGTTCTCCACCCTCCACACATATGCTCTGTGTTTCTACCTGCCTTTCCTCCTTTCATCCCTGACACCCCCTGTCCTGACGCTGCCAGCTCCTCTCGCTGATGCTCCAAGCCCTGCCCCTGCCTGGCTTCCTTACTAGGTCGTGACCCCTAGATGGCAGGGACCATGTGTGTTCATACCCCAGAGCACCCAGCTGTGGGCTGGACACGCTCACCCACGTGCCCTCAGTGAATGTGCACTGACGAATGGGCTCACACCTAAGGCCCCTCGTGACAGGGACACACGGCTCCATATGGTGCCCAGCCCAGCACTGGGCCGCTTTGAGGGTGTCTAGAGGACCTGGCTTGGGTGAGGAGTTCCTGAGTTTTGTCTCCTGTCTTTTGGCTGGAGACACTGGAGACCCTGATATAATGTCATGCAGGCTTTGGGATTGAGGCCCTATGTCCCAGTCCCCAGTTGGTCACACATGATCTGTCCCTGCAGGCCCAGGCCAGGGCTATGATGGGGAGGAGAGAGCAGTGAGTGAAAGCTTTGGGCCTGGAGAGTGGGATGACAGGAAAGTTCGGCACACCTTCATCCGAAAGGTAAGACATGGGCTGGGAGGCCACTGTCTCCGGGCTCCTTGGGCTGTGGGAATGGGGTGGGGACGGGGTGTGTAGCCAGGCACTGTGAGCCCCGGGCACTCATTCCTATGGAGATATGCTGCCTCCTTCCAAGTTCTTTCTAGCTCTGCCCTGCCCTCAGGGGGGCCCCCAGCTCCTCTGACCCATGTTCCCTGCCTCTCACTCCTCTCTTCCTTGACCCTGTGGCAGGGGACAGATTCAATCTGGGAAAATCTAGGCAGGCTCTGCCAGAGTGTCCCTCTCTCCCCAAACTTCTTTCTCCCATGAGACTGGAATTCAGAATGATCATACTTGTTTATACCCCTCCTCTCCCCCAGCTCCTCCACAGGGACGGAGTAGGCACAGGGACCGCTGTCTGAGCGTGGAGGCCATCCCTGCTAGCGCAGTGAGGTGGGGGAGGAAGCAGGGAAGCGAGGCTAGCCATGGCACCGGTGGGGAGATGGCAAGGAGCAGCTGGAGGTGGGGGTCGGCCCTGAGGGTGTGGGTAGCCTCTGAGCCAGACTCCTCACTCCGGGGTGGCCTTCAGGACAGGTGGCAACAAGGGAGGGCCCTCGAGTGGAAATGAAGTAAGAAGAGATCCTTCCAAATTAAGAAAGAGCCCCCTTCCCACCCGTCAGAGCCAGTCGTTTGGGCTCCTGGGTGGGAGGCTGGCTGCTTCCTGGGGGAATGGGGGGGATGGTGACACGTGCTGCCCCCACCCTGGCTTGTGTTCCAGGTTTACACCATCATCTCCATCCAGCTGCTTGTCACCGTGGCCATCATCGCTATCTTCACCTTCGTGTGAGTCTGAGGACTCTGCCTCAGTCTCACTGGGTCCCCCGTGGGGAGTGCGGGTTGGGGTGAGCCCTGTGCTCAGATGCACCCAAGGGGAGTTTGCATGCGGCTGCTGGGAGGGCCTGGGCAGGGCTGTACCAAGCCTGGTGTGACTCCTCTCCCCTCCCACCCTCCCCTGCTTCACAGGAAGCCAGTTGGTGATTTCGTGAGGAGAAACCTGTTCGTCTACTATGTGTCCTAGTGAGTCTCTGCTCCTCTCTGCTCTATGTGTGTTGGGGGAGGAGGGCAAGGAGATGAGGGGGGGACCACTGACCAGCTTCTCTCAGGGCAGGTATCAAAATATGTTTTGAGAGGGGCCCTTCAAGCTGCCAGCTGTACTGGGAAGTGTGGGTGTGTGGGAGTGACCAAGTGGGGAGTGACAGCACCACGGAGCTCCTGAGAGCAGGGGTGAGGGACTGGTGGCAACATGCAGACTGCCAAATGGTCCCCGAGTTCTCTTAGCCTAGCTGCCACGGTCTCCTTCAGCCTCCTTCCTGGCTAAACTGTCTCAGAGGTTCTCAGTGTCCTTGGCGGGGTAATCTTGTCCTGGGTAGCTTCCCCTCAGAATTCCAAATGCTTCCGTGGGCCCCCAGCAGCCTTGAGCCCCCAGCCTGCTGGCCTGGTGAGTGCTGCCAGGAGGGGCCCGGAGGGGGCTGAGGGGTGGACCAGGCCGGTAGACTACCTCCTCATCTCTTTCTTCCCAGTGCTGTCTTCCTGGCCACCTATCTGACCCTCGCCTGCTGTCAGGGACCCAGGTGAGTCCCAGACAGACAGTGAGAAGGGATGGTGGGGGACCGGTGGGGGGGTCAAGTGTTTGGGGAAGAAAGGGGATCCCTGTAGCAGCTGCATGGTGATGGGCGCAGCTGAGGTGCGGGTGTGTGCAAAGTCCCTTGCCTGTGTGGGATAGATTCAGTTATGTGGCTGTTATTTTTACGGTACCTGCAAGGTATGTAACATTTAAACCATTTAACAGATAGGAAGAACCCAAGGCTCAGAGAGGCTGAGTAACTTTCTCACAGTTAGGCAGGCAGGCAATGTAAGAGCTGCAAATGGATCCGGGTCTTTGTGGTTCCACAGCCCAGGTCTGTCCCATCGGCCATGTTGTCCCTGCATAGAACACCTGAGCACGTACCAAAGGCCATGCCAGCCTCCCCTCCCCCAAGTCAAGGCCTCATTCTTCAAGCACCTGAGCCAAAAACTACCTTCTGCTCAAGGAGCCTCTGATACCTGGCTGGCCTCAAGTCACTTAATCACGGTCTCTTTCCCTTCAGACGCCGTTTCCCATGGAACATCATCCTGCTGGCCATCTTTGTAAGTCAAGAAGGGGTGAGGGAAGGAGGGTGGGTCCCAGGGAAGGGCTGGGGACACGATCGTGGGAGATGTCCCTGGCTCTCTCCCACACCCTAATCTGACCCACGCCCTTGGTCTCCTCACGGCTGCCTCTCTCCCGCTCATTCACATGTGCCCCCAGCTCTGGCAGTCTGCCATGGCTGTGCCTCCAGGGGCCCACCTTTCTTACGTGTTATACTCTTGTCTCTGACCTCCCCTCAGACTCTTGCCATGGGCTTCATGACGGGCACCATTTCCAGGTACACTCGGACAAACCAGCACACTCCTGCGAAGTGTGTAGTATGGGGGAGTGGGGCATCCCTGGGCTGGCAGTCATCTGTATGGGGGGGAATGCTGGGCAGGAGCCTTCTAGAAGTGATAGTTTTGAAGTCATTCCTACATGACTTATGCCTCTGGCCTCCCCAAACTCCTCCTTCCCCTCAGTGTGTATGAAACCAAAGCCGTCATCATTGCAATGATCATCACTGCTGTGGTGTCCATTTCGGTCACCATCTTCTGCTTCCAGACCAAGGTGAGGGTATAGGCGTGGAGGCGGGGAGGGGGTGGCGGGCAGGAGGCGCTTCCCTGGCCACCCCACCCCCCTTTCTTTATATAAACCTGGCCCTCCAGGCTTGGCACTTCAGCAGGCCTGCCAGGGCCCAGAACCCTCTACACCAGGGATTTCCCTTAGAGACCCTAATCCCCTTCCCCTCCTATTGGCACCTACAAAACTGTTCCTTGCATCTGTCCTTCGAATGTCATGGTTACTCCCATGCCTTCTAGGAGGCAGCACTGGGATTCCCTGGTCAGGGAGGCGGGGCAGTCTGGCTGCGCTGCTGGTTGTGACACTGGTCTGACAGGTGCCTCCTTCTCCCTTCCGGGCAGGTGGACTTCACCTCGTGCACAGGCCTCTTCTGTGTCCTGGGCATTGTGATGATGGTGACTGGGATTGTCACTGCCATTGTGCTGTCCTTCAAATATGTGAGTGTCCTGGGAGAGCTGGGGTCAGCAAACCTAGCACTCGGAGGAGACTTTCTGTATGAAGTGTTGGGAGTAGGTCCCACCCAGGTCTCTGGGCAAGCTCTGACCTCTGGAAGCTCTCAACTGGCTTGCAAAGGCACCAACACTGGAGCACCGTCCTTTGGGTTAGGGGAATCCCTGTCTGGAGATTCGAAGGCCCTGGGAGCCACAGAACCTGAAGCCCTGGACGGCATCGCAGAATTCCCATGGGAGGAAGTAGTGGGTGATATCTGCCTGACAGCTGAGCTTAGGATCTAGAAGGGAGATGGGAGAGGTGCCCAGGACTGAGAAGATGGGCCTGGATGGAAGGGACCTGCGAGGAGGGGAGCACAGTGCTGGAGGGCTGTTAAGCAGGCTGCCCTGGGGAGGGGGTGGCTGGGGGCTTCCTTCCCAGGCTGGCTGCAGGAACCATGACTGAGTGCGGACTAGGACTGGGGAAAAGGTGACAGGGCTCCTCAACCAGTGCCTGCCTGGCTCTGTCCCTCCTGGAGCGACAATGCAACCACCTGCTTTTTTCCAAAAGCACAGTGGATGCTTCTGTACCCTAACTTTGGAGATTGGTTTTATATGACCACTGAAGGATGGCCTCTGTTTTCTCTGTCCAAATTTGTTACTATTCTTGTTTTTTTTTTTGTCTTTTGTTTTTTAAAGTAATCTCTACACCCAATGTGGGGCTCGAACTCACAACTCCAAGATCAAGAGTTGTGTGCTCCACCGACTAAGCCAGCCAGGCATCCCAAATACATTACTACTCCTAATTTCTTCCAGGATCCGGAAGGCAGAAGTAGTTCCTTCATGTAGCCAGCTTCCTGGGTCTCCCTGCTCAGATGCCAGAATGCCAGAGGAAGCTGGTTCTGAGGGACTGCCTGGGTCTGTGCTTTGCCAAGATTTCTAACACCATCCCTGTCTCCTCTCCCCAGATTTACTGGCTCCACATGGTCTATGCTGCTCTGGGGGCCATTTGCTTCACGTTGGTGAGTAAGGCCCTGCTCCCTCTCTGGAGGGGAGCTGAGGGGCTGGAGGGGAGCAACTAGACAGATGGAGCATGCATTTAGGCTGCTTGGGGGGCAGGGAGTGGGCCACAGCTACACTTCTCTCTCTCTCCACTGTCAAGAGGTGACTGATTTTCTGGGCATTCCTGCCACCTCTCGTTCACTGCCAGCTATGGAACACACCCAGCAGGCCTTATTACAGATGAGGGTGTGTCTCTCCCTTTCTAGACTGCGAACCGCTCGACGGTGGAGACCATGTGCTGTGCTGTTTGTTAATGTGTCCCTAAGCACACTGCATGGCACGGAGGCACCCAGGACAGATCTGCTGATGAAACAAGAACTAGAAAGGAGCTCTGGCCACTGAGCCCCTGGGTCCTCACGCATGCCTTCCCTATTCCTGCAGTTCCTGGCTTATGACACGCAGCTGGTCCTGGGGAACCGGAAGCACACCATCAGCCCGGAGGACTATATCACTGGCGCTCTGCAGATCTACACGGACATCATCTACATTTTCACCTTTGTGCTGCAGCTGGTCGGGGATCGCAATTAAGGAGCGCTGCATTCCGCCCCACCGTGGGCTCTCCCTTCCCTAGAGGGCTGGGCCCTGTGACCGGAGTCTGGACCTCAGATCCCTTTCCTTCCCCTCCAGTAACACGCCCAATTTCTTTTCTGTCCTGGGATGGGTAGCCTCTCTGGCGGTGGAGGTGCAGGTGCCTGGCAGGCTGGAGGAACTCTTGCCTTTGGCAGACCCAGAGGGGACTAGGCAGCTGTGCCTTCTTCCTCCAACACCACATGGCACCAAACTCTCCTCAACAGCTGGGGTTGCAGGGAGGGACGGGGAGAGCCTATTCTATAGCCAGAAAGGAACAGGAGAGGTAGAAGTGACTTCGAGGTGATGAGGTGTCCCTCTCACCTCTGCCATAAGCTTCTGGGCTCTGTAGCTAGAGCTATTTCCTCCCTGAACCCCCAACAAAGCCAGAGAGCTTTGTCCTCAGCCTCCTGGACCCCTAGGCCATTATCCTGTACTCCTCTGACAACCCTTGGTGCCTTTAAGCTCAGAAGGACCCATCTGTGCCCACGGGTCTCCCCTGCTGCAATCCCTCTTCTTTCGATGGCATATATCTACTATTTCTTCGGAGCGGGGAGGAAGAGGAGAGGAAGCGAAGTCAAGCACAGGGGCCAATGCAGAGCAGCGTCTACCCTGGGCTTCCTCACGGCTTCTGGTGGTGGTGGAGAGGACAGGCCCGTTCGCAGCTGTCTGGTCCCCATTCTCCAGAGCTGCCTGGGGCCTCCCTGGGTGCTTCTGAGACCTCTGGTCAGAGAGACCTCTTGCTTCCTGTGCCCAGGCTGCTCAGAGCAGAAAGTGAGGAGCAAACGTCAGGAGATGGGGTGGTTCGTAGGAATGTAAGTGTGGCCAGGAAGCAACAAGGGTGAAGAGAGGCCAGGGTGGGGGCAGGGGAAATGCTGTGGCGTCCTCCACCTGCTCTGAGGGATATGAAAGCCTCCTGTGGTATCCCTGGAAACTTCGGTGTCTTTCCTTATGCTAACCTGGGGAGGACCCTGAGCGAAAGGAGACTTCCCCTCTCAGTTTGTGCTGGGGGATTTTAGACTTGAGCCTTATCTTTCCAGCCAGCTGCCACTTTATTCGTGACACCAAGTGCCTCAAGCTGGAATGGGGAAGGGGGACGAGAGTCACTCTACCGGTGGGGGGTGGAAACAAAATCAGCCCGAGGGTGTAATTAGGACTTCTCTTAACTACTTGGTCCTAAATATATCACGCAAAAGGACATAGCTAGAAATGTAATAAAAAGTTTTATGTTTAGAAGTTAAACCCCTATTTGGCTCTGGTTTCTTTACTTTAAGGTGGGAGATCTGGGAGTGCTGGTCTGGCTCTGCCCAAAGCATCCACTTCCTACCTCTGCATTCTGGCTTGGTGTCTTCTGCCTTTTCTAAGATAACCAAATACATTTTGCCCCAGTGCTTCCTGGTGATGGATGCAACAGACTGGTAAAGGTCCAACCTTGCAATACCAGGTCTGGCAGGGACCGGTCAGAGCAGTGGCACATGACCTTTTCTGCATCATGGACCCTACTTTACAAAAGCACACGAGAGCTACAAACTCCTGCCCACAAAGCTGTATGTGTACACACGATTTCGCATGTGGGGGTGGGGGGAGATGAACCATAGGTTCAAGTTTAGAACCCATGTCTTGGAAATCACTAGTCTAATCCCTGTTACAAACAAGGAAACTGAGGCCCAGAAAGGCTAAGTCACTGGGACTGGACCAGGAAGAGGAGTGCTTCCCACCCCCCCACTCTGAATGCCCTTTTTGATTCTCTTTATTTTTTGTTAGAGGCTCAGTGGGACCCCACCCTCCTGGCCAGCAGCTCTGAAGGCTTGGTCCCCAGGGCCTGAGCCTAGCCTTGTTGTACTTAAGTCTCTGTAGTCTCCCCAACCATCCAGCCAGGAGCACTGAGCGCTTCTGTGAGAGGGAGCACACGTGAGTAACCAACCCCTCCCTCTGCCCCGCCCGTCCCAAGGAATTCACAAGCCCACTCCTGGTTCCTTTGCTCTCAAAACACTCAGTGACTTTATTTGCCTTTGGCTTGCTTCTGGGGAGGGGCGGGGCAGGGGCTGGCAGCGGCCTGGGCTTCACGCGCCCTCTGGCGGACCTCACAGGCAAGGACGGGAATCCTGGCCAAACCCAAAGGACTTCCAGTCTTGGAGGCCAGTCAATACAGTCTAGAAGAGGGTTGCAGTGTTCGTCAGGCTTGTACCCCCGACTCAGCTTCAGGAGACGGGGCATGTTGGGAGGAGGCCCTGAACCTCTGGCTCTCATACTCGCCCGTGTTGGATGCCCGCATGTTCTGCCGAGCCTTCATCTGCTTCAAACGGTCCTTGTCCACTTCCCGCTTGGTGAGGATGAAGAGGAGGATACCACAGGGGAAGCCGATGGCCCTAGGGGTGGGGAGATGTGCACGGGGTTTGGGGAGGGGCCAAGCCTGAGCCAGAGGAGCTGGGGGAATCTCATTCCAGCTTCCTTGGTCGCACGAACACCGCAATACCTCTCGTGTCTGTGCAGCCTCCGCACTGGCTGCTGGAGGGCCCCAAGCAAATCAGATCCTGCCACTGCACTGCTTAAAACTCTAACAGCTCTCCGTCACTTCCTGGCCAAATCCAAACTCCTAGGCACAGCACAAAAGGCCCAGTGTGGTTGGTCCTCTGCCCACCTTTTCGTTCCTGTCCCCTATAGCTTGACACTCCTTGACTGAGCCCTGCGATCCTGCCATACCGACTAAGCAAGATTCTCCAGAGGGCCCATCCTCCTTCCCTCTCCAAGTGTTGGCAAAGTTTCCCTCTGCCTTAACCACCCCATGTCCCCTCCCAGACTCGCCTTCTTCATCTGAGTAACTGCTACCTGGGAGGCACTTTGGTGTGGGGGAGAGGGCATGGAGTCACAAGACCTGGTGAGAACCCCACCCCTGAACCTTCATTTCCTCCTCTGTGAAATGGGATGTAATTTTTTAAAAATGTTTTTTTGTCTTTTGGATTTAGGGGATTTTTATTCATCTCAGAAAACCTACATTACACCGTAAAGTACTGGCACACCTCAGGTGTGGAAAAAAAACGTTAATTTTCCCCTCCTTTCCTTTTAATATTGATCAACGATACAAATTAAGATGAGTCAGATCCAAAAAACGATGCACTGAACACCTTCTAGATGCTACTTATACAACTAACACAATCTCACATGATCTCAATGAAAGAGCTCAATTGGCTTTCAGCCCAAGCTTCCAAAAGACTGAATGAGGCCAGGGACCCAAATTCAAATCAGATTAGCTCAGGTTCCTACACAGAAAACCCACTGTGTCTCCAATTCCATATACTTTCCCACTTTCCCTGCCCCATTCCTCTGAGATTCCAGTCCTCACACCAAGCAGTCCTGTCCCCACACCTCAGATTCAACTCACCACCTGAAACTTGAAGTTTCTGGGTCCCGCCCTCCCCTGTGCCACTCCCCATTGGTGGGCAAAGAGTTTTAGTTAAAACTCACCAGGCGAGTCCCACAGCTTTCATGGGGTTCTTGCCCCGCTTTCTGGGAATGTATTCCAGCTCAGGGGATAGGGGCTCCGGCTCCTCCTTGCTCTCTGGGGAGCTGTGGCTTTGCAGTGCCCGCGTCCTGCTCTGGGAGGCCTTGTTAGCTGTGGCTCCTGAGAGAATCCCTGTAGGTAGAAGAAAAGAAGGTCAGTAAGAGAGGATGAGAAGACAGCCCTTGGGGAGGAAGGGTAGTGACTGCAGTTTGGAGTAACAAGTGCCAGGGAGAATCCAAAGGGAAATGGGAAATTTGCCATCGAGGTGGCACCTCTGGAAGCCACTTCCACGTCACTGCGGGCTCATCACCCTGGTGCCAGGAGAGCGAGCTTCGTTGTTCTTCATCTGCTCAGACGACAGGATGTGAAGGACTGCAGTGGGGCTCACATAAGACGTATGAAGGAAATCCGAGGAAAGGTTTTCAAACTGCAGAATGTTAGCACTGGGAGCTTAAAGGTAGTCTACTCCATCCCCTTATTTTATAGAAGAGGAAACTGAAACCCTGAGAGACGAACTGCTTCACCCAAGGTCAAACTGCTAATTATCCGGGGCTAGAACCCAAGCCACCAGAAGCCCAGGGCTCTTTCCTCTGCACTGCGGTGAGTGTGAAACACCTGGAGCGCGGGAGTCTAAAAGGCTTCCTCGGAGCTCCCTCTCGCAGCATGACCCCAGAGGTGTCGCGTAACTTGAGGGCAGGGGGATGGACTGGGCGACCTCTAGAGAGCATCTTTTAGCCCCCAGACTCTTCATGATCCTGCATAGGGGTGCTGGCAGGAATAAACAGCCATGAACTCCTGCTATCTCTGGTCGGGATGTATAGAAAAAGGGGATCCCCTGCCGTCCTGCCCTCCCCGGGGTCCCTCTCCTTACCCCGGAGGACGCGGGCATTTCTCGCCCCCCGGCCCTTCAGCGCCGTAGCAGCTACCACCGCCGCCATGTTCAGATCCCACCCCACTTCACCGCGCTCACCGCCGGGAATTGTAGTTTGCGTAAGGGGCCTCCCCCGCTCCTTCCGTCCTGCCTACAGACCGGAAACTACATCTCCCAGAAGCCTGCGAGGGGACCCGGGAGAACTACTCTTCCCAAGAGACCCCGGAGGCGCGCACGCTCGCTTGTTTCCCTCCTGTTGGAGGCGGAGTCAGGCCAGGCGGAGTTTGGGTTCTCCCCGCCACGCCCCGTCCCCCTCTCCCAACTCTGCCCTATGATTGGTGGGTCGGCCAGTTAGGCCCCTTCGCTATTGGCCTAGCGGCCGTCGCTCTTCCTGACGGGGAGTCGCCTACGCCTACTTCCTCCCGGGAGGAGGGGCTCGAGTTCCGCGTCGTCGCGCAGAGCTGACTCTGGGAGGCGTTTGGGCCCAGAGAAGTGGATCGGCCGCTTGCGCCGCATGGAGTCCGAATCCGAGAGCGGGGCCGCGGCTGACACCCCCCCACTGGAGACCCTGAGCTTCCATGGTGATGAGGAGATTATCGAGGTGGTAGAACTGGATCCTGGCCCGCCGGACCCGGGTGAGAACTGCCGCGCCTCGGACCGTGGGACAGGAGGCGCTCACCCCTGGCCTCTGACCCCTGCTTCTCCCCCCTCCCCTCCCCTCCCCACCGGTCATTCCTACCGACCTCTTTCGCCCTTCTCCCCTGCCCTGCCCCCACACTTAGTTCTCAGGCCTGGCAGGGGTGGGGGTTCCCCTGACGCCTCCTCTGGCCCTTCCCCTCACACACCCCCTTCCCATCATCCCCTCGGTCCTCCCTTCCCACACCGTCTCTGGCCAACCCCGGGTCCTCAGACCTCTCCTGTCCTCCGTCCCCAGTGCCCCCTCCTCCCCGCCGCTTCTCCCCCCCCCCCCCGCCCCCGCCCCGGCTTCACCCTCTCTGTCTGACCTCAGCCGACCCTCTGGCTACACCCCAGCGCCTCAGGCCTCCCCATCATTTCACCCCTTCCCTCTTTCTTACTGTGTGCGGAGCCCCATCTCTTAACCCTCTCCCCAAAGCAGATGATCTGGCCCAGGAGATGGAAGATGTGGACTTTGAAGAAGAGGAAGAAGAGGAAGAGGGCAACGAGGAAGGCTGGGTTCTGGAACCCCAGGAAGGGGTGGTCGGCAGCATGGAGGGCCCAGACGATAGTGAAGTCACCTTTGCATTGCATTCAGGTAGGTCTCTAAGGAGATCCATCATCAACTCAGTGCACGTGGGCATTTGAACATCAGACACCTGCTGTGTAGGGAGTCTTCCCAGGGACATGGAGGTGGGAAAACAGAAGCTGGCCTTGCCCCAGAGGAGTTCGCACTGTGAGGGCCTGGGGGAGAGCTTGGCTCCCTGAGCCGGCAGAGACACCTGGCTTCAAGTCCTCCTTGTGCTCCTTAGTGATTTGTGATCGTTATGAATCTGTCTGGGTCTTAGTTTCTTTTCAGAAAGTTATCTTGTTGTAAATGAGAGGTAGTAGTACATTTTTGAGCATGTTTTATATAATTCTCTCGAATATTAGCCCTTAATAAGGTAAGTGACACAGTGCATTCCTCACTCTGTGCTCAGCCTGGTCTCAGCCTGCACATGTACACTTTCTGTCTGTGCATCTGTCTGGGGTGGTGAAGGCAGCAGCCCCGGGGAAGGACTTGGAGCTTGGCAAGCATGGGGAGGGATTTCTCCAACAACTGGACCTTTGAAACTTAGAAGAACTTGGATACATCCTTGTTTTCCAAGAGGAAAGACACATATGTTGCTTTGGGTGGAAGGGGGTGGGCTTCCTGAAGGTCCCGAAGGACAGAACCCGGGGCGGGAGCCCTGTCCGCTTACTCATGGAATATCTTTTGGGACAGCATCTGTGTTTTGTGTGAGCCTGGACCCCAAGACCAACACCTTGGCAGTGACGGGGGGTGAAGATGACAAGGCTTTCGTGTGGAGGCTCAGCGATGGGGAGCTGCTCTTTGAGTGTGCAGGTGAGGGGGTGCGGGCGAGGGCATGTTCCTTTGGAGGTCTTAGGGGGCTAGCCCGCAGTGGGTGTGCATCCAGCGGCCATTTACTGATCCACGTTTTGTGCCAGCTCTATGCTGGACCCAAGGACCTCAAAACAGAATAACCTAGTCTGTCTTGGGCACGGGGAGGAGCGGCATAGGAGTATTTAGAAAGGAGGAACCGGTATTTTGGGCAGAGCTGTGGAGTGGACGGAATGGGGAGGGCAGAGACCTGGGCTACGCATGGTTGAATGGGAGGCTAGCATTGCTACCCCTAGGGAGACCTGGGGGTGTTGGCTCCTGGAGCGGCAGTGAGCTTGAGTCACCTGTTATGGTGGGACTCACCCTTCTTCTCTTCCTATCTGGTCTGTTCTGGGGGCCAGACACCTGGGTCCTGTTCTCCTGATGTTCTCCTCTCTTTCTGCCTCCTTCCCTTTGCAGGCCATAAAGACTCTGTTACTTGTGCTGGTTTCAGCCACGACTCTACCCTTGTAGCCACAGGGGACATGAGTGGCCTCTTGAAAGTGTGGCAGGTGGACACCAAGGAAGAGGTCTGGTCCTTTGAAGCAGGAGATCTGGAGGTGAGATCAACAGGGTGGTGTTCGGCTGCCTGGGGCCTTGGGTAGGAGCTGAGAGCTGCGGGGTCCAGTCTCGCCTTCACCAGACCAAGCCAGCTCAAAGGCCGCACGCTCTCCAGGTGCAGCAGGCGTGTCTGGCTCTGTTTCCTGGCCCGTCCCTGACGACCTCAGAAGCAAGGACAGCTCGGGTGGAGCTTTCGGGACGGGCTTTTGGGGGGCTGGGGTGACGGGCCTCCCTGCTGACCCTTCCTCTCTGCCCAGTGGATGGAGTGGCACCCTCGGGCCCCTGTCCTTTTGGCGGGCACGGCCGATGGCAACACCTGGATGTGGAAGGTCCCGAATGGTGACTGCAAGACTTTCCAAGGCCCCAACTGCCCAGCTACCTGTGGCCGAGTCCTCCCTGATGGTGAGAGCTGCTCCCCCGTCTGTCCTTCCCGGGGCACAGAGAGGTCGGCTCCAGGTTTACGCACCTTCCCGGGCTCCCTCCTGGGCCTTAGCTGGCCAGCTCCGAGGTCTGCTGTCCAGAACGTGGACACAGGCCCCAGAGCAGACCGCTTCCCCTTTCCTGCCCTGACTGTCCGCTAGTTGCGGGGGCGGCGACGGCTCCCTTACTTTCTTGTCCCCCCCTGCCCCCCATTCCGTTGCTGGGTGTGCCTGAGAGCGCTGTCTGTCCCCCTCTCCATCTGTGCCTGTGGCCCTCCAGGGAAGAGAGCTGTGGTCGGCTATGAAGATGGCACCGTCAGGATCTGGGACCTGAAGCAGGGAGGCCCGATCCACGTACTGAAAGGTCTCCGGGGCAGGGGACGGGTTCACTGGGTCTCTGTGTGGAAGATCTGGGGCAGGGCTCGGGGGCCAGGATGAAGCCTGACGTAGCTGTCTGCTCCGTCCTAGGGACTGAGGGTCACCAGGGCCCTCTGACCTGTGTCGCCACCAACCAGGACGGCAGTCTGATCCTCACTGGCTCTGTGGACTGCCAGGCCAAGCTGGTCAGTGCCGCCACCGGCAAGGTGAGTGCGACCTGGAGCCGGGCTGTGGGGCCTGTGCTGCGCATGCCCTCCCCTTCCCCTCTGATGACTCCCTCGGCCCCTCTCCTGTTGCCTTTCTTCCTCCTAGTCAGGCCTCCCTCCATCCTCGGATTCTCTCCCACGGCTTATAGGTGGTGGGTGTTTTCAGACCCGAGACCGTGGCCTCCCAGCCCAACGTGGGAGAAGGGGAGGAGAGCGAGTCCAACTCTGTGGAGTCTTTGGGCTTCTGCAGCGTGTGAGTGTGAGAAGGGCCTCGGCCTGGCGAGGAGGACAGCTGGGGAGAAGAGGGTTTGGTGAGGGGTGCCTGGGCCGGGGAACCAGGGAGGAGTGCAGGGTGCGTGAGTCCAGGTCCTTCCACGAGCCTTAATGGTGCTCTCCTCCACCCAGGATGCCCTTGGCAGCTGTTGGCTACCTGGATGGGACCTTGGCCATCTATGACCTGTCTACGCAGACCCTCAGGCACCAGTGTCAGCACCAGGTACAGGCAGCCTGGAGCTCTGGCCCGGCTCTCTGTGGCCCTCCCCACCCCCCACTCCTCCCCTCCCTCCCTGAGAGTCGCGCAGGTGCCTCTCCGCTTTCCGGGCCCTGACGCTGCTCTGTCTCTGGCACCCTGGTGTAGTCGGGCATCGTGCAGCTGCTGTGGGAGGCGGGCACCGCCGTGGTTTATACTTGCAGCCTGGATGGCATCGTGCGCCTCTGGGACGCTCGCACCGGCCGCCTGCTCACTGACTACCGGGGCCACACGGCCGAGATCCTGGACTTTGCCCTCAGCAAGTACGTGAATTGGGCAAGGGCTGGAGTCTCTCTGTGTATTTGGAAGGTGGGAATAGCCCCTGGGGGACCGCAGCGTCCTTGGGGTGCGGGAGGGCCTTCCTAAGGGAAGCTGGGACCCAATGCCTGGTGGTGGCCTGTGAGTCCCAAGTGCTGGGAAGCCTGAGGGAGTTGTCACTTCTGGTTGACGGTGACCCACGTGGGCCGTCACATCTCCGTTCCAGGGCTGAGGGGCTGGAACCGTCTCCCCTACGCTGTGGCTCTTCTCTGATCCCCTCACTGGTTGCTGGCTTCGAGTGTGTTCACTCAACCACCAGGGATCTAGGATTGAGGACGCACTGGAGGAGGCCATCCGAGGGCCCCTGGGTAGTGGGCTCGGGGCCGGGCCCCAGGTCCTTCAGTCCCTTCAACCTGCGCTTTCTTTCCACAGAGATGCCTCTCTGGTGGTGACTACGTCAGGAGACCACAAAGCAAAAGTATTTTGTGTCCAGAGACCTGACCGCTAACGGCTGCAGCCTCTGCTTTGGTGTTGAGGGGTGAAGGGAGAACCCCACCAGCAGAGGTGGTAGGGTATGGGGGAAGAGGAGGGGGGGCCTCGGACTACTTTCCAACCCCTTTAAACTGATTTGCCCCCTCTGTCCCTTCTCTTAAGAAACCCACCCCTTGCCCCCCCCCCCAGACCTGTGGGTCCCTCAGGGGGGGTCAGGCCTCTTTCTCTTTCACCTTCATTTGCTGGTGTGAGCCACGGGGGGGGGGGGGGTTGTTTGTATGTGGGGAGTAGGTCTTTGAGGTTCCCGTTCTTTCCCTTCCCAAGTCTCTGGGGGTGGAAAGGAGGAAGAGATATTAGTTACAGATTTTAAAAATGTAAATAAAATATACTTCCCAGAGACCGTGTGTGTGGATTTTGTGGCGTGCGGACATGAGGAACCAGTGAGGGGCACGTCGGGGTGAGGCTCCCTGCAAACTCTGCTAGATTTCCAGATCCTTCAGCTCACCATCTGGGGCGGCGGCTCGTCCTCCCCAATGGTGGATTCTGAGGCCCTGGGATCTCTGGATGCCCGTGTGGCTTCAGTTTCTTGCCACGGCTGTCCCTCCTGCCTCTTTCGGAGATGCTGAATGAGATACCCGTGAAGGGGCCGGCGGAGTTTATTTGGTCAGGGTGGGGTCAGATAAGGGCAGGGCCTCTGATCCGGAGGCCTGGGGACAAGAGGAGGCGGGCTTGGTGGCCGAGATGGACAGATGCTTCAAGTAGGAGCCAGCAGAGGCCCTTCCCCTAGTTCAAGTCGAGGTCCACGCTGCTTTGGCTGCTGGCGTGGTAGGCCGTGCGGGGGCCCGGCCCGGCCTGGGAGCCTCTTCTCCGCAGCAGCCGCAGGCACCTCCGCGCGGCCGCCCTCCAGGGCGCCGTGTAGCGCTGATCACCCAGCCCCATGGCCACGGGCACGGCCGCCGCGCTGGCGCTGCCCAGTGAGATGAGGGACAACAAGGTTCCCGGCCCCAGCGGAGGGCGCTGCTCGAAGGCCAGGACGGAGAGGAGCAGCGTGGCCACGTAGGGCCCCCAGCACAGCGCGAAGAGCAGCGTGGCCCCGGCCTGCGCCCTCGCCTGCCTCCAGGTAAGGGCCCGGGCCAGGGCCGAGGGTGCGCCGCGGCACACGGCCTGCTCCAGCCGCCGGATGTCCCGCAGCTGGCGGTGGGCAGTGGCCAGCACGCGGGCCGAGAGAAGGGCAGCGGCCCCCACGGCGGGCAGCAGGAGCCCGTAGACTTCCACGTAGAGGTAGGGAGCGGGGAAGACAGCCTGGGAGCTGCAGTTGGCGCCGGGGGCCCAGTGGTTCCACCCCAGAGCGGGCAGGCTGGCGAAGAGCAGGGGGCCCGCCCAGGTGAGGAGCAGGGCCAGCCTCGTGCTCCCGCGGGGCTGGAGCGGCCGCAGCACCGCCATGTAGCGCTCGCCGTGTACCAGCAGGAGGTTGGCGAGCAGCGAGAGGAAGGAGAAGTTGGGCGCCAAGTAGAGGAGGAGGCAGGACCAGTAGCCCCGGCGGCTCTGGTTCCAGAGGCCAGGGAGCGTGGGCAGCGCCAGCCCCGTGAGCAGCCCGGCCAGCAGCAGGCTCAGGAAGAAGCAGCCAGTGGGGGGGCGGCGCAGGTGCCGGTCCCTGGCGATGCCCAAGGCCAGGAGCAGGTTGGCAGCGACGATGAGGCTGGCCAGGGCCAGGGAGAGCCCCAAGGCCCCCGCGGGAACGGGGCTGGGCGCCTCCCTGGTGCCGTTGGGTGTCATCTTGGGCCTGGGGACAGGGGAGGCCTGGAGCAGCAGCCGGCGTGCCTGGATGGGAGACGGGCAGCCAGAATTAGGCGGGGCTGCGCAGAGATCCGGAGGCTGCCCACTTACACGCCACGGGCCTTATCTTGTTTGCCGATGCACGTTTTTTTTTTTTTTTTCCAATTAATGGCCAGTTGCAATTTACATAAAAATTCGTATTTTGGGCTTCCCTTAAAAAAGTCACCTCCAGCAACAAGTATGTCCTGCGTGGCAGCCACCAGCTGGAGCGGAGGGTTGGCTGTGTTCACCCAGCTCCCCAGGACCTACCCTGCTGTGGCGGCCATTGCTATCACCTGTCCGACCCCCTCTGGGCAGCTGTGTTTATGCCTCCGTTTAGACTGAAGGGTGGACGCACCCAGCCCCAAAGCACTTTGTCCATCCCCTGCCTCACAAGGCAAGGCCTCTAAATTGGCCAATTTAGCTGGCTGGGCTGGGGCCAGGGCTAGGTGGGTGCGATGATGGAGGGGTCCCCGTCCTCAGATGTTCCCAGCCTGGTTGGCACCAGAGCATTAAGAGAGGGTAGGTTGCTAAGGCTTGGGGGGTGGGGGCAGGAGTGAGTGAGTTAGTGACAGGCCAGGGTGGCAGCAGCAAGCTGGGTGCCCTGTCCCCTGACACCTCCCCCCCCCCCCCATAGCCGATTACAGCTCAGTGAGCAGCCTCCGGGTAGGACTTCCAGCCCATAAACTTGACTCATCCGCACCATACTAGCAACAGGGCCCCTCCTGGGAACTGGAGGAAGAGAGGAGTCACTGGGGAGAAGGAGGATGCGGGCAGCAAGGAGGATAGCCGCCACACCTCGGGGCACTGAAGCTGAGCCCAGGGGACAGGCAGGAGGAGCCTGAGGGCAGGGCCTGGTCATTCTGTGACTCCGATCTGGCCCCGTCCTTTCCTTTCTTGGTCTGTGTCCTCAGCCCCCTCTGGCACCCTGGCCCCAGGGCCACAAGGTGGGGAGGAGGAGGGGTCCCAGGGCCTGGGGGAAACTCCTGCTCCTGTCAGCCAGGGAGCAGCTGCCGTTGCTAGGATTAAAGTCAATAAGGAAAGGATTCCTACCTGCCCCCACCCCCAAGTCACGGGATCCTAGGGCACCACCACCACCCTGAGCTCAGGACCCTTCCCTTCCTAGCTCCCCCCAGGCCCGCCAAGCCCCACCAAGCTCCTGGCCCTCTCCCCTCCCCTCAGCCCATTTCCTCTTCCTCAACCTCCCCCACCCGGAGCCCCGAGCCCGGAGCCCTCGACCCAGGACATCCTTCCCTCTCTAGCAGGCCCTTTAGTTTCTGTTCCCTTCGTCCCTGAGCCACCAACTTTATTAAACCTCATGAGACCTCAGGGTCCGTGACTTCAAACCTGGACTCTGGAGTCCGGGGCTGGAGTTCCCAGCACTCCCCTGGAGTGAGTCCCCAACCCTCCTCGCCTGGAGTGAGTCCCCCCGCCCCAGCCCCAAGAAAGGCAGGGCTGGCCCCCGGGGCCACCTTCCCAGTGGCGGGCTGGCCCCATGACCTGCACGCCCCGGAGGCTCTGGTGGCTTGGCCTGGGTGCACGGGCCTCTACAGGACCTGGGGCCGAGGTCTCCAGGTGAGGCTGGGCCCTGGGCGGGGTGGGGGGAGGAGGGCATAGCTACTCACATGGCTGTCGGGGGCAGGTGTTGCTGGCCCAGCCGGGCTTTCCCTCGGTGTCAGGGAACGGCTGCAGGCAGGCCTGCGGGGCTTCTGGAGCTGTCTGGTGTCCTGGCCGGTGAGGGCATGGTGCCTCCACTCCTCGGTACAGCGGGGCCCCGGGCTCTGTGCTGCCCAGGCTCTGCCCCGCCTGGGTTCTGGAGGGCCGGAGCTGGGGCTGGTGAGGCTCAGCCGGGCCCCGCCTCTGGGGGTGGGGCCGCAGGAGCTGGGAGGCCTTCCCAGCCTCGTCCAGGGCCCTCGCCCGGTCCCGTACCTGGGTCCCCTCTCCAGCCACCAGCTACAGCTCGCACCAAGGTGGCAGGTCCCCGACCTCAGGTCCCCCAACTTGGAGCCCTGTCACCTGCTGCTTGCCTGGCTAATCTGAGAAATGCATTCCAGTCAATGAATAATCGGTTTCTGCTGCCCCTCTCCACTTCCTGTCCGGCGAATACATTTACATTTGATGAGTCTTAAACCGCTGGAGTGGCCCGCTGGCCGACAGTGCGTCCAGCTCTACCATTCTGAGGAGCAGTGTCTGAGGGTGGCAGGGGTGGGGCTGGTTGGAGCTTGAGCACCTTCCCATCCTACCCCCTGATGGGCCTGCCGGCTTATAAAGCCAACGCTACCGTCTAGAACCTGGGGGCATTCTACACTTTTCTCAACTGCTTTGAGTCAAGTTCTGGGCTACGAGGTAAAAATGGCTCTGGGGGTGTGGCATTGGGCAAGCTACCTCTGGGCCTCAATTTTCCCGCCTGTAAAATGGGAACAAGTAAAACTACCTCTCTGGGCTGTTGGGGAGTATCATGGAGTAGCGTGCGTGTCTGTGTATAGCCCAGTGCCTGACACTTAATGGGAAGCCTCCGTCACGAACAAGAGGCGTGAGCCACTGTTGGAATCAGAAAGCTTGGGTTTGAATCTTAGAATCCTGGCTGGGAGCCTTTTTTTTGAAGCTTTGTGAACTTGGGCAAATTACTGAAGTACTTTTGCCCTCACTTCCTCATCTGTAGAATGGGGCTCATAGTGCACTCATCGCTATGTCGAGACTAACTGAGCTAACGGGTGATGAAGACTTGGATGGGCACTAGGCACACAGGCACTCAATGAAAGCAGCTGTTACTAACAGTTTTAGGATTTCTGCCCTCTGCATGTCGCCTCCCTCCAGAAAGAACGCTGTGGAGAATGGCAGATAGGGAGCTTGTGAAAAGCAAGAGAATGGCACTTCTGCTCCACAGAGACACCGAGGAAAGTAGGTAGAGGAGAGGAAGGGCAAGTTCAAGGCTGGGGAGCCAAGAGGTGGGATGCTCCAATTTTCACTTGTACCAACTGAGGCCTTGGGGTGCTGGAAAGAAGCAGGCTGAAGTGGGAGGGTGCAGGTTGAAACTGCAGCAAGAAAGCTGGAGATGAGACATGAGGAAAGACTTCCCTGCTCAAGAGCACAGGTAGACCGAGCGAGGGGACTTCTGTGGCCTCAGCGGGGAAGGGCAGGGAGAGAGACCTGGGCTGAAGGCTGGGGCCCTGAGGGGTCTGGCTCTGCCCATCCTGCACAGTGGTCGGGGGACCTGGGGGGCAGGACTTCTGTTGGGACAAAAAGTGGGAAGAGGAAAGCATCCAGCTTCAAACCCATCCTCAAGCGAGCCGGCGGCCAGAGGCTTCCAGCAGCTGGCCCTCAGACCCACGCCGTCTGGTCGGGCAGAAGTCAGAGGCTCTGGGAGAGTTCAGCCTGGGGCCTGGACAGAAATGGGTGTGGGGCCCCTCAGATGTTGGACTGCCAGGAATAAACAGACCTCCTTCTGTTCCCAGCCCTAGCCTCCTCCCTATGGGATCCAGGATGTCTGTGTTTCTTCTTCGCTGCTTTGTCTAAACACTGTGTGTGGGATGACGTCTGAAGGGGGCGGCTCAGGCGGCAGGGGCCGGGAAGCCTGGGTCCTGTCTCCTCCTCGCTAGACCATCCAGGCCTTCTCTGCTCCCCCCCATCCATCTCCGGCACGGCCTCATCCCCGGCCTTCTCCCCTTGGCCCACAGGAGGTCTTCAGTGCAGGGTTTCGTGACCCTCCATTCCAGCTGAAGGCCCGTCTCCGTGGTCCCCATTCTCTCTCCTCAGGCAGAGCCTCTATCTCGGGACCCAATCCTGCCAGGGAATCCTCCTGGGCCTCCTTTGTCCTTTCCCTTTTCTTGGATATTGAAGCTCTTTGCTGACCCTGGGGGCCCGGACGGGGTGGGTGTGGTATGCAGGGGCTAGGGTTTTAACTGGCTAACTGGACGAATGGAGGCAAGGAGGCACCAGGGCTTGCTGGACCCTGGGTGGCCTCCAGGAGCCACGGTCCACACTCTTCACTCCCCATAGGCAAGAGCAGACAGGCCCTTGGGAGCCTCTGGAGGGCTCTGGGCACAATCCTGGCCAGGATCTTGGCCTCAGGAAGCCCCGAGTCAGGTCTCTGGGGAGAAGAAACCCTGGTCCTTCCTGTGAGGGTTCAACTGGATTCTCCAGGGCCCTCTCAGAGCCACCGCAGTGCTTTTAGCAATCCCCAGAAGGGGGTAGTGTTGCTCGAACTCAAGAACCCCCAGAGCAGATCCCGGCTTGGGTCTTTGGCCTCAGGAGCTGCTGGGACGAGGGTCTTCACTTCCAATGAGACCAAAGGGAATGGAAATGGCACCTGCTAAGTACCAGCTCCCCAGGAGAGGGCTGACACAGCAGCTGGTGCTCTCTTCCAGGTCTGCCACCCAGCAAAAGCGGGTGACAAGGGGCCACGCCTCCCCAGGGCACAGGTTTGTTGGGATGGGCACCGAGCTACGTCCTGAACTAAGAGCCCATTTCAGTGGAGAGCAGGTGACTGAATGACCTATGGCTTTCAGATTTCTTGACTGTGACCCACAGTAAAAGACATTTTAGAATCTAATCAAGATGTGTGTACATAACCAAAACACATTCCAAAATCAATACCTGCCCTTGAGAAGTGTGATGCACTCTGATCTATCCTATCCTGTTAAAAAAAAAAAAAAAAAAAAAGCTGGGGTGCCTGGGTGGCTCAGTTAAATGTCTGCCTTCAGCTCAGGTCGTGATCTCAGGGTCCCGGGATTGAGCCCTGCATCAGGCTCCCTGCTTAGCGGGGAGCCTGCTTCTCCCTGTCCCCCCGCTTGTGCTCAGGCTCTCAAATAAAATCTTTAAAAAAAAGTTACATACATGACAAACACACAGAAATACACACCCCCCCACAACATGAACGCGTGCGGCACACGCGCATGTGCACGCACACACACACACACACACACGGGTCAGGCTGGACTGTGTCCAGAACATGGTCCTGGCCGAGATACTGCACTACAGTCATTCGAGATGCTACCACTGGGGGGAGCTGGGTGAAGGGCACACAGAATTTCTGTATTATTTCTTCTGACTATATGTGAACCTACAGTGATCTCAACAACAGTTTAGGAAACAAAAATGTCAGGGCAGTTCACAATTGACGAATGGGTCTCAAACTAGCCTGAAACACACTGCACTAGATGGAGACTAGTTAAAAGGGAAAGCAAGAAGCTAAAAACCGTCAGGATGACCCTCAGACCATTTCAGGTGCTCCTAATAATCCCCTGATAATTCTTTTTTTTCTCTCAAAGATTTTATTTATTTATTTGACAGAGAGAGAGACAGCCAGCGAGAGAGGGAACACAAGCAGGGGGAGTGGGAGAGGGAGAAGCAGGCTCCCAGTGGAGGAGCCTGATGTGGGGCTCGATCCCAGAACGCCGGGTTCAGGCCCTGAGCCGAAGGCAGACGCTTAACGACTGAGCTACCCAGGCGCCCCTCCCCTGATAATTCTTTACCAAATTTTCTGAATGATTTTATTTTTGGGCTCAGTGTCCTGCTAGCTAGGGGACAGTATACGTTGCTAGGCTTGGAACTGTTAGGTGAGCGTCTCCCCCAAAGGAAATTCTGTGGAAGGCCAGTCGTTTGGCCTGTTGTGCGAGAAGAGGAAGGGTGGCCAGTTAGTCTGCATTAGGTCCCTACCCTAAGACCCATCAATGTCCTGCAGAACAACACAGGCCACAGAACATATTTTGGGAAATGCTGTGCATTATTTGTGATGAAAGAATAAGCCAGAAAACACTTAATGTGACTGTCACGGTCCCGAAGCTTCTTGGCCACAGCCAGACAGACTTAGTAATAAGCGAGCTTTACAGGAAGCATGTGCACGTTTATTCAGAACCGCCAACCAAGAGCTCACTAGCCAGCCAACCTCTCTCTCCTTGATGGGGGCGGTGTCGAGGGACTCCTGATGTAAGGTTTCCCAGATTTGGGTCTGTAGGTTCAAGGGCAGCGCCATGTGTACCCTTTCTCCCTGCTCCTCTCTTTTGGACTCAGTCCAGAAACCCAGCAAATTCTCATGTAAGATAGAAAGATTTTCTTTATTAATGACCCCAACCGTATTTCTTTAGATACAGGAGTTTTGAACTCAAATACTTAGGAGAAAACAAGTTAAGATTGCATTATCCTGCAACTCATTACCAGTAACATATTGCAAAGCGCAACAGCTTGGAAAAGGGGGAGGAAGGCCAGGGAGTGAGGGAGGGAAGGTAAAGAAAAGGAATTAAGTTGATCAAGTGGAATTCTTTCTTTTCTTTTTTTAATTCTTGAGAACTATGAAGTCCTTGCAAGCACAGCTCGTTTCTGCGGATTATTTTCCAAACGTGTACAAAATGGAACCAGGACGGAGACTCCCTTAAGGACCTGAAGAGGTGCCACATGAAAAGCTACGATTATCCAGCAGCAAGTGTTGCAGCCTTCAGCTGCCAGCCGCCTCCTCTTCCTGCTCCCGAGACTCAGCGGGATGAAAACGTCTTCCCCCTTCGAAAGCAGAGAGAAGTGTGAAGGCCGGTTTCTGGCTCACCTGTCCTGCCGCCCCACACACTCCCAGACTGGGGATGGGGTCCCAGAGACACCAGCCACAGGTGCGAAGGCGCCTCAGAGGATGCGGGAACTTGGGGCCCGGGATAAGCCCAGCTCCCAGAGAAAGGTCATCAGCTCCTTCTTCGTGCTGGATACTTCGGGGATACCAGGGAGCATCTGTGCCAAGCCCACAAGGACGTCAAATGTACCACGTTAGACAGGACAGTCCCTTGCCCACAAGGTCTGGATGGCCTAGAGCTACTCGAATTTCAGACTGTGCTCAACCGTCTCCCAGGCTGAGAGCTCAGGCTCCTCCTACACAGCTTAGACCTTTTCAGGCTCACAGAGGAGCAGTTCCTTCGATTTTTCACACGGGAGCGGATGCTCAAAACTTCCAAGTACGGGAACTGTGTGTTGCCACGCGGTGACCACACTCCGCGTTACAGAACACTCGCCTGACTTGAGGCTCCCGAGTCCTGGCCTTCTGACCCACCCAGTGTTTCTCCGAAAGGGCCAACTTGGGGAGCGGGCCGGTTCCCAAAGACAGGTAATTTGGTAAAGCAGCCTGGAAGCCAGGGCTGAGAACTATGAGAAACTGGGGCAAAGAGGGGGGCTAAATTTTCCTGTCCTGAATGTCTCACCCACCCCAAACCGAAACCATATTTTTTCACCCCCACCCTGCCATGCAAAGCTCGTGAGTGCTGGATTCTGGCAAGAGAGCACCAAGCCAGGCCTGCCACCCCGTTCCATACAGCCCCGCTGTTCCTGCTGTCTGGGGGCCGGGGGTGTCCTGGCTTCTCCTCTAAAGCCTCTGCCTAAGGAAGTCAGGAGTGCCTTAAACTGCTTTTGTAACTATCTGATGTTTCTGAGGTGGAAAATCCTCTGCTCAGGTACCAAGAGTCAGGCACCTCTCATCCTGTCAAGTGGCCTCAGAAACTAGCTTGGCAGGAGAGGCCTCACATGCCAGGGGCGGGAACGTGGAGCCCCGTGCACACCATACCTGCCAAAGGTCACCCCTGAGAGCAGCAGGTGCTGCAAATCCACTGGCTGGGAGGGGTGTGCAGAAGCGTAGTTCACCTCAAGACTTGAGTTCAATGGGCACAGAAGCTGGCAGATAAGCACTTAGTCCTTGAGAACAGGATCGCCTGAACTTCACCAGAAGGGGAACCAAAACCTGACATTTCGCCTCAAGACCTAAATCGCTACCCAAGCTCTAGACCACGCTGGCCTCTCCTGCACAGAGCCACGCACCGGAGGGCTATTCAACATCTCCATCTCTGAGAAAGACAACTTTATCTCCACGCAAAATTCCTGCTGAGAAGCAGACCAGGGGATAAAAACACTTAGGGGGTGGTTCCTGGCCTGTTCACTCAACTACATGTCTGGAAGCGAATCTCCCCCTTTCTCCAGGAAGACCGTGAGGACTGACCTCCCAACTCGGGCCCAAAGAGAACACATTGTATCTCAGTAAAAAGATCCCTTTGTGTTCTCCCTAGCTGACAGCCCCTAGCTCACACCACTCAGGAGTGAAAACCTGTCCATCCCATCTTTACCTGGTCAGGTGGCTACAGGCCCAACCCTGCCTGCCTCTCACATGCAGATGCTGCCCAGACACTTAGAGGGCCAGGTCACCACCATCCACTATCTCCCTCTTGGTGCAATCGGAAAGGAAGGTGGTCCTGCTTGTGAGACCGCCCTACTCACGTGATTGTTTTCATTTCTTTTTTCTCGGCATCTGGACGTGCACGGTTCAGCACCTTGAGGAAGTCAGATGTTTTTGCCCGCATACGTGTGTGAATATAGGCCTGGGAGCAAACACAATGCGTACTGAAGCACTCATGTTCTAGAAAGACAGCTTTGCTTTCCCTAGAAGTTATCAGGAAGGTTTGGGAACATATGCCCTGGGACAGACACAGGGCCATGCAGGAAAGCAGGAGGGCAACCCTTTCTGGAGACAACATACTCATCTTTCTATTACGGGAAGAGGTAGCAGGGAAAGATGGAAGAAAGGCCGTGACATCTTAGTCTCTAGAACATTAGAGTTCACAGTAACAACCTGGACTATAGGAATGACTTTTTTTTCCAAGTAAACTACCCCTAGCGTGGTGCTTGAACTCACCACCTCAGGATCAAGACCGCAGGCTCCACCGACTGAGCCAGCAGGTGCGGCCCACGCAGAAACAACTTTTTATGTTATTAACTCTGGTGGAAAAAAGGACCCGGAGCGCAGGAGCCAAGGCGCCGTGGCCCCCTCTCACCTTCGAGCACTTGATGTGGTAGTGCAGATAGTCCCGGAACGTGTGGATCAGGTTGATGGTGTTGTCCCGAGCACTGGCATTGGTGTGGCGAGGGAACAGCACTGCAGGCAGGGGCACAGACAAGACGTCAGGCTGACATCAAGGCCGAAGGGCGGGAAGATCAGAGCCTACGATCGGCTCCGACCTCTCCCCGCCTGAGGACAGTGCGCTCGTTCCACTATGCCCAGGCTCTGTCAAGGTGTTCTCCTTCAGACGAGGAAGGGATAAATACTACAACCAGGGCCCGTACCAGTGAGTGCAAATGGAGGATATGTCAAGGAAAATGGAGGAGATCACGGTGGAAGACCAGGGCTCCCCCGGAAGGGCTTAGTGCTGGGATCACTGTAGGTCTGGGGTCTAGCCTGTGGCTGTGCACTCAGATCTATGCCCCGACTGCCACATGCCCACTAGCCTCTGCTTCCGCAGCACGCAGTCTCTTGACAAGGTGATACCACTGGTAATGGAGGGGGTGGAGGGTAACTCTGGAGAAAACACCTCATCTTAGACATCAGCATGAGGAAACGAAGCCTGCCTATCTTCCGTCCGTGGTGCTTCAGCCTTCAGAGGCACTTGGTTCCAGAAGAGTCTGTGGTTTTGTGGTAAAAACTAAACACTATAAGCTCCAAGGACCTCAACTCTCCTGATGAGGACAGGCAGCAGGAGCCACTTTGGCTGGGGGATGAGAAAAGCCCCTCCCAGGACTCCATGCACTGAAGCCCTCCTCACCCCTCCCTTCAGCTTTCTGGAATCCTCTCCATCTCCTGCACCTCCTCTATTCAGGGGTCTCGGCAGCAGTAAAATCCTCCAAGTAGGAGGATTTGCTAACATGAAAAGGAATACCGCAAAAGAGAGGGTGGGAGCTCTGTGTCAATTTGCCCCGAGAAGAAACGGACAGCAGAACAAGAGCTAACGACATGGCACAGGATCTAAGACGCCAACGACTGGACAGTCCGTGTGCCGTGAAGAGAAAGGTTGCCAATTACACCATGCGGCATGCCTCACTGTAAGCGGCACCCCACCCCAAAGACAGTCACACGAAAGAAAATGTGTAGCTTCAATTTCATGAAATACGGTAAATCGGTGGGCTTGTCGCCAATAAACAGGTACACCTTCAGTACTGAGGTGACTTAAATTTCACAAAAGGCAACATTTTAGTGGCTTCAGGTGCAGTGTGTGAATGAGCTGTTATTCCAAACTGTGAGGTACAATCATGAGCCAGCTCACTGGTCTGGAGCAATCCTAAGAAGGGAAGACTTGAATTTCTTCAGTGGAACAAGTGAATCATGGCTAGACCTCTGGCTTAGTAAGCAAAAACCCAAGAAATGCCAAATGCCAGAGAACTCCCTCCCACCCAGCTGCTTAGCGATGCTTATGTGGTCCCAACTCTTAACACTTGACATCGGGGCTCTATTTTTTTCCCCCCAGAATTTAAGAAACACAGGGAAAATAGAAAATGATTATGGCACACCCTCCTACAGTCACAGCACTGGCACAGGAGAACGATCTGGTACGCCCGCTTGTGCCGCCTTCACATTTTAACAAAGGTGTGTCCCGGTTTAGGCATCCCGCGGCGGGAGGCATCAGAGGCGCCCCGACTCGGCTACCCCGCCCCGCTCACCGAAGGTAATGTAGCCAATGTTGTCGCCCACGGCAGCATCGGTGTCTTTCAGCTCCAGAGGAGGTTCCCTGTGGCTGAAGAGGACCTGTGGGGCTGTGTGGCTGGCTCGGCGGCCTTCTTTGAACTCCTGCACAAAGCAACCAGAAGAGAGTCTGACGTCAGATGAATAGCAACTTCCACTACAAGGCTGGCCCTATGGGTGCGACCTCTGCAGCACTCCAGACCGGCAGATGGCTAAGAAACACCTGCCGTGAAGTATGACAGTTCCGGCTGCTACCGATGCGATCCGGCCTCAAAAAGCAGAGACCACAGAGTACTTAACAAGGCTGATCTTCAAAATGTGGTGAGATCTTTTTTTTTTTTTTTAAAGATTGTATTTATTTACTTGAGAGAGAGAGAGCATGCATGAGAGAGAGGGGGAGGGGGAGGGAGAGAAAGAGAAAGCCAGCCAGCGAGCAGAGGGGGGAACAGCAGAGGAAAAGGGGAGAAGCATGTTCCCCGCTGAGGAGGGAGACCAAGGCGGGACTCTATCCCAGACCCCGGGATCATGACCTGAGCCAAAGGCAGACGCTTAACCCACTGAGCCGCCCCCACCCCGCCCCGGGTGCCCCTTATGAGAGCATTCTTAATCCAGTTCCCCTTCTCTTGTTTTGGAACAAGAGAGGCAATTAAAGTTCGTTGGAGACTAAACAGACAACCACTGCAAAGCATGTGAGAACCAGGTTACATTTAGGATTAAGGACTACTGTTGATTTGTTTCTTTTGATTCCATGTGAAGAGGCTGTGTTTATCAGGAAATCTTGAAAATCTCAGGGTGCATGGAACCCAGGCTCTAGCTTGCTTAAGACTCAAGATAAAATCTTAACCCCTTTCATCTTTGCCTGAAAGCCTCTTATGAGCTGGTCCATTTCTCACCCCTCCCACCCCCATATCTGCTTCTTCCCCTTTTTGAAAACTAGGCCTTCTCAGGGCTCTGGACCTTTGCACAAGTCCTGTTTCACGGAGGTATCTCAGACCGTTACTGTTTAGAATCCACCAATCTGAATTTTAGACTAAATGTAAGCCCTTCTTGGGGGCAGAAGACAACGGAGTTAAAGAAGCTAAGTTGTTTTAGGGCTGGCGGAGGGGAGAAGGCTGCGTGACTTGAGAAATGAAAGCCCGATTGTTAATTCTGGTCTTGAATGGCTACGGACTCAATCACCACCACTCTGCCTAAGAGCTCACCACTAACAAAAAGAGCTCACTAACAAAACGTCCCCACCCTCATCAAAGGCCAGGAAAATGAGGATGTAAAAACCAGGCCATTCCTATATTTTAATCTTCAAACCTCAAGCTTTTCTAGTGCACACATTCCTGTGTACATACCAAAGCGATACAAGGCATCCCTGTCTCAACCCAGGTCTCCAAGAACAGAACTAATTTTCCTGCAACGCCAGTAAAAAAGGATGATCCAAATTCACTTGAGTGATAGCAGAAGGATGGAAGCAAGGGCTAGGTAAAGCCTCAGAGTTTTAGGAGTACCGAAAGCATGCTTATAGGGCTGTTTAGTCTGCAACGCTCTTCTGCTGCTAGATATGACCTCCAATAGACTCGGGGAGCTGGCCTCTATCTCACGGGGAGTTCCCATGTCTTCTAAGTCTCTACCATGGCACTTTACTATTCACTAATGAGCCTGGCTTCCCTACCAGGCTGTAAGCTCTGTAAGCCAAGGATCCTCCTTTATTACTCTGTATCCATTTCTCTTCCTTCAAAGAGGCTGGCTAGCACATGGCTTGCTGAATGGAAGCAAGCACTTTCTATCATAGCTGACTTAGTGCTGTTGTACTGTAAAGGAAGGGACAGGGACTACGCTTCCATTAGTAGGTAGGGACACTGCGCACTGGGTGGCAAACCCTCGGCAAATTAGTGGCAAAAGAAGGATAACATCTGAGGAATTCCAACGCCCAGTCGGGGACCTCGCCTGTTCCATCACCCTGCCTCCTGAGCTGGCAATGCCTGGCTTCTAAAGCTTGGTGGAAGATAAACTAACAGAGACAGGTTGGGTTAGCTCCCTCTTATATTTTGTTCCTCAAATGAAACATATTTGGAGAGGCACGGAAGGAGTCAAGATCATTCAGAATGGAAATTCCTAAAGCAAAGCTTCTGAGATTACCCTTCTCTAGAAAACACTACTTTTCATTCTGCAGAGGGGTTGGGAGGTTTTCTCACTTCTTTTATTTTTACTCTTTAGCTACCCCTCCCCCAACCCCGGGGGGGGGGGGGGAGAAAATAGAACAGATAATAACTGCCAGCATTTTCTCATGTTTAGTAAGTTTCTCGAAGGTTCCAAATCACTGGTACTTGTTGGCATTCACGCCCAGATGGGGTGTATCTAAACCCGTGGTGACATATTAGCGTGGATTCCAGCAGTTCTCTGTAAGGAAAACCACACATATAAGATCTGGTTAACAATTCACTTCTGATTTGGGTCTATCCTTTAGGCACTGTCACATCTTTGGTTTCTTCTTGGTGCGCGCTCTAGAATAATACTTAAAAAACAATCAACCAACCCACCCAAACAGTTCTCCTTTTTCATTAGGGTCTTTGTCCTGTATGTGTCCGCAATGATGCCTCTTTTTTCTTCCTCCAACTAGGATGTCTTTTGAGTATCACAATACTATTTCTCTCTCCCATCAAAGCACAATCTATGATTGCAAGTTCAGAATAAATCCAAATATATACATAGAAACTAAGTATATGATAAAGGCAGCATCTTAAATTGGTAGTATATACATGGGCCTTGAAACAATGACAATTGAGACCAGTGGGTAGCCATTTAGAAAAAATGATGGATCCATCTTTCACACCATATACCAGGAGAAAACTCCAAATAGGTAATCAAAAGATTATGTGTAAAACATGAAACCATAAAAATACTAAGAAATAATACAGGTACATCTCTTTACAATCTTGGAGTAGGGAAGGAGTTTCTAACTATGACTCAAAATCTAGGAGACGTAGAAGAGACTGACCGACTTAACTATGTGAAAATAAAACGCGTTGAGGGGAAAACCCCCCCACAAACTCTAATGACAAACTGGAAAAAATAATTGCAACTCCTACCATAGATAAAAGGCTAATCTCTCAATTATATAAAGAAATAGCAAAGATCAGTAACCCAATAAAAAAATGGGTAAGAACAGAAACATCTCACAGGAAAGAAAAAGAAATAGCCTTCAACATAAAAGATTTTGGACCTCGTTCCCAAGAGAATGTAGACACCATTTTTAATCTATCAGATTGGCAGAAATCTGAAGGTCTGACGACATACTCTGGGAAATCAGGCTCTCTCATGCTTTTTAGGTGGGAGGCAAAAGGGTACAACCTCCGTGGAGGAGGACGTTCCTGACTTTGACTCAGTGCTCCCACTTCAGGAAAACATCCTACAGCTATATCCGGTAGACAGGGTCCTCAACATCCTATCTTCACGACTGCCTAAGAGGCACATTGCTTGTGTCTTGTCCCCGAACATACAGAAACCAGCGGTCTCTGTTTAACTTTTCTTGGTTACGGGGCTGATGCTAAGACCTAAGAATATGAAAAATATTCTAATTCACCATACTCTAATCTCCAAAACTGTATTGTTCCTAATGCTTTTCGCAGAACGAGCAGTGACGTGATATCTACCAGACTTTCTCTAGTGCTCAGCTTGCATGCCGACATCATGCACCAAAGGCAAACACTAGAATACCCATGTGCGTGGGGAATGGAAACTCCATCTTCTTCCTAAAGCCAGGAAGCATCCCTCAGAGTTGGTCTGCCGACTGACAAAAGCAGGAATCGTGTTCTGACCAGGTTGGAAGTCCACGCCGGCAGGGGGAAACCCACAAAGGCCCACAGCAAGCAGGTCAGTGACCAGGAGGAACTTCAAACAGTGTCCCTGGGTCACAGCATTCTGTGCTAGGCATCTGCTGTTCTAGGAATTTAAAATAACGAAGCCCAGGAAAATTCTCAGATGGTTTATTTTGGGGTAAAATCCAGCAAAATAAGCCCAGGTTTCTAAGGTCATTTCAAATAAATGGCCCCAGCCTTCAACTCTGGGGAGAAGGAGGCAAAGCAGACAGCTTCCCGAGCACAACCTTTCCACGTTCCTGGACACCAGATGGGGCCGCATGGTGCCAGTCTAGTCACTAACTAGAGATGCTGTCAGTGCAAAGATGCAGAGACTTTCTTTTCCCTTTTAGACCAGTGCCCTACCGCATGTACTTGGAGGGAGGAGTTTAAATTCATATGCAAAAAAATACACAAAAATCTCCTAAGGAACAAATCTCCTGTAAGCTCTCCAAGATAAGGTCTGTTTAAAGCATAAAAATAAGTTAAGATGTCGCCTGGAATAAAATGGAACAAGACTGGTAAAAAACCAGCCAAATCTAAATATATACTTCATAGCTTTTAAAATTAGTTTGTCAGTCTGGATTCAGCCCAATTTCTAAGCTACTGCATTTAATTCCCCTGTCAATTCTGCCTAAAAACAGATAAAATGTCTGTCTGGGAGCTTACATTTGGGACCCAAGATATAGGTCTATATATCTGTGTACACACACACACACACACACACTCAAAGTTTAGTACTCTCAAATGCTGAAAATGTCAATATTCCAATTTTTCTGCATAGTGGCTCCAAAATCAGAGTTTCTGATTAATCAGACTAAACACAAAAAGCCACTAGAGATGGATGAAATTGAGGCTCTCACTTTCGAGTATTTCCTAGCCGCTCAGAGAGAATACCCATAAAATAGCCTCACTACGTTAAGCACAACCATCTTTCGACTCTATGTAGCAAACAAGATTCTGTCCCAGAATTCTTAAATCTCTTCACCCTGCCAAGGAACAGGATACACATACAAAAGGTGTCTGAAAATCGAACCACTGTACTAGATACTGAAAAATCAGCCTGGGTATCACTTCAACGACGAGCTCTCCTATCTTAGAGCCAGCAACTGGTTAGCAGACAGCATGACAAAGCCACAGTGGGGTACTGTTTCAGACTGGAGTCCAACTGTACTGGAAATCCAATTACAAAGTGTCCCACTAAGCCCCACTCCTCTTCTTGGTAGGTGAGCTGCTTCTGAGGTGGTGACCTCAGGCAAACTCCGGCCAATCTGCCTCGCTGTCTGCTCAACGACTCTACCCGATGGATGTACTATCTACTACTTAGGAATTTTCTAGAGATTCGGTTCTGAGAAGACTTTAGGACTAAACCAAGCCAAGAACGGACCTTGTCAGAAACTGCAGGAAACACAAGAGGGTAGGAAACGTGACTAAGCTTTCAATCGAAGACCCTATGGCAGCAAAGGCGCTTAAAACTCAGTCATACCATGAGTATGTTTAATCCTCAATTCACTCTCCAGTCCAGTCCTGCAAAAGGCTAAAGGCACTAAGGAAAAACTACATGCAGTGAATTTGGTGGGAGGTGCCAGCACCCCCAGAGCGGCCGGTTCTTTTTTCTATGCTCATGGTGTGCTTCAGTGCCGAGGTATAAACCACGACACCACGGTGACCCGACCCCCCCACCCTCCCGCTCGCAAGACGTCCGCTCCATACCTGCATGAACACTTTTCCAATGACCACATCGTCATCATCCTTAAACACTGTGCTGAAGACTACTGTGACTCTGTCCTTTTTAGATTCAACATACCTGAGGGGAACAAAACCCATGAGGTAAGAAGTACAGAATCAGCATGAGGTTTTGTCAAGACCTTGATCTCCAAGTGAAGAAGGTGGGTAAAGTCCTAAATCTCTTCGTTCACAAAACAAGGCATGCTAAGGGAGACTCAGTATGTGTGCCCAACAAAGTCAGTATAACACATGCACGGCCCCGAGAGAGGCAGGAGAGGAAAATCACCGAGTTAGCTGGTACTGACTTGTCTGTGCGGTGGGACATGGAATCTAGGGTTAGTGACTCTCAAAACTTCACTTTAAAAAATTTCTTTATATACTAGGAGAGTCCTACTATGGAGATGATCGAAGAGTTGCACACACACAGAACATACGGCCCCCTCTCCCTCCTCATTACCCAGGCTGTATGACTGAAGGGCACCTTCAATAGTGGTGTCTTAAAGGAAAGCACTGGATTTGCCTTTCATCTTTTGCCAACTTCTGGTATCTGGAGACCAGCAGAAGTGGCCCCCTTTTCTCCCCTGTCATCTACATCCTGGCTTAAAGAATTTTATGAGAAAGACATGTTAGGGGGATTCACACAATAGAGCTTAAGGTCTGACCTAACTGTGTATCTTTCAGTAAGGGCACGTAACAGCCACACCCAGGCTTTAGGACCAAGTTCTATACTCACATGGTCTCATCATCCCTGTAATGGATAACTGCCCTGTTCTCTCCTTCCTTGCCCTCTTCTTGGAATTGGAAATATTTCTCAAAGACGGAGGCAAAACAATTTCGTTTCAACATGCCAGCCTGATGCACAATGGAATCCTTGGATGCCGGCAGATTTTCAAGGTCATATAGCAAAGAAACATTGTATCCTGGAGGGGGGAAAAACAGTGGTTATGTTAAAACCAAAAAACTGCAGGTTTCAGTGATATTTTATTGTTTCACTGTCCATACTTTTAACCCAGGTAGATTGCTGTCCATTCTCATCTGCCTCAAATGGCAAATGAGGGAAGATAAAACTTTAATTCTTGCAAAACTACTGTAAATACACACAGCTAATTAACAAATGCTATGCAAAAATTTGAATCAGTATCAAAGATGACTGATTACAAATAAGGAATAGGAAGAAGCCATAATCCAGGAACTCTGAGTAGAAGTTTAGTGTTTCAGACACAGTAGTGAAGGGGGCACTTGTGTATGCTATCAAGATGTAATAATATGAGTTACATATTTTTCTCTGATGGCTTAACTGCCAAGTGCTAACACAAGTCAGCAGCTGGATAGCTTTTTGATTAAAAAAAACCCCCAAAAACAAAAAAACCCTTACATACCATCACAAACCCTTTGTCGAAGGAGGCAAGGTATAGAAAAATCTAAAAAGTGTGTGTGTACCTCCCCCATAGCTTTTACTTGTATACGCTATAAAAATCTCACAGTGTTTTAAAATATTTTACTTCATTTGCTCTCTAAGAATTCTTTGAAGTAAGAAGGCCGGATACGGTTATTCTCATTTTAGAGGGAAAACAAGTTCAAAGGAGCAGAATGCCATGCTAAAGCAGCATGATATACAGGTGTAGGCAACTCTATTTTGAGTTGAACAGAACTGGGTCCAAATCCTGGCCCTGCTACTGTGCAACCCTGGACAAACTACCCAACCTCTATAATTCCTGCATCTATTTAAAAAGGGTGGTGAGATGGGGGAGGCTCTTGCGAAAATTTAGAGAGCATACAGTATTCTAAAGTGCCCGGAACACAGGTCTTCAGTAAATGGGACCCGAAGCCAAGTCTGCTGACCACTACACGCTATTCTCCCTATTTACAGCATGCTGAGTTCGAGTCCCAGCAAACAAGGTTGGGACAACAGATTAGCTAATCAAACAATTAACACATGCCAAAAAGCCCATGGGTGGCTTTGCAGTGTATCTGTGCATCACTGAGGATCACTTCATATTCTAGGTAAGTGCTGGGAATAATTTTACCAGAATTGTACTGAATATCTTAAGCATTTATACTTTGCACTATTGAATTTTTTCCTAAGAGCATCCCTGAGGTCTTTTTTGGATTGATCATCACTGAGAACATGGGCTATCTCAATCTCTGCTCTAGATTGTGCTTAGCATATTTGGCACTCCAATATTAAATAATATCAATCATCATTCCATTTTGGGTACCTGAAAACCAGATAAGCAAACAGACTACAGGATTATAAGATTAGATAGAAAATGAAAATATTTAAAGTTGAGGTTTGTTAGTTTTAAGAAGCCAAATAAACTAAGTGAAACTACAGCTAAAGTCAGACTCTAAATAAGGCTTTGATAGGATGAAGAGAAACATACTGAGGACAGATTAAAAGTAAAAATCTAGTATGGCCTGGTGAGACTCCCAAACCTGCCCAGATAAACCCACAGAAAAACAGGAGGAGACACACTACTTTCACACGTTTTTATACTCTGCACTTGTATGAACACAAAGTGTGCAATATGGCAACGCCTGTGCTTTTAGCAGGAACCAGAAGAAAAGGCCCAGGGACAGAAACATGAGCCCTCTGTATTACACTCAGTGGTTCTCATAGATTGTAGGATCTGAGCTGTGTCAAGCATGCCTGAGAGTTCCAACACGATTTTTTCTGTTCTAGTTCTGTTTCTTTCTTCCTTCTTCTCTGAAATTCCTTGATTCCTCTTAAGGCCTACAGTGTTACTTAATTTTTGGTTTTTATTTCTCGATATACTTTTACCATCAATTTGGGGATGAACACATTCCAGTGTTCTTTATGGACTGCAGTCAATGCTCCCACCCACAGTATTCCTAGTAACAGGTTACATCCCCAAGACATTTGATATTTTGTTTCCAGAGCATAGAGAAAAGGGGAAGGTCTTCTACTGAGAGTGGTGAGGCATATCACATTGTAAAAATGAAAACAAATAAGCAAACAAAAACCACACAAAGGTTGGGGGAGGAAATATGCTAGCAAAAGGAACAGCTGTGAAAAGACAGATGCACGTTCCTTCTTAGAACAATTTGCTAATCGAGGTACCACAGGAACAAAATGCGAGTAATATAATGTTCAAAAGAACTTAACTACTTGGTCCTCATCAGGGGGCCCAGCTAAACGCCTCAGAATTGAGACTCCCACTTATTCACAAGGAAGAAAATACTGTTCAGTTTTTCTGCTTTAAATTTCCTGTAAAGCAGTAGGAACATAGCTGTTGTAATCAAGGAAGGCCGTGCTGCTTTTGAATTCCTCTGTCGGCAAAGAGGCTATTTATTCTTTATCAGAAGAATGGATTAAAAGGAGAGGCTGTAATTTTTGTTCCTTGAATACGTGAGAATAGTCATGTTTCCTCCTCCAAATGCGCAGAGTACAGAAAATGGGGTTACTAGGGGCTGGGGTGAAAACCAATGTTTGCTCAGTCTCAAAAGGCATTTTAATCACCACGAGCAAACAAAAGTGGCCCACTGGTTGCCAGTTACTTGGCTCCCCCACATAAATGTTAAAAATGACACACATCAGTTCTGCAAACCACACTGTGTACCATTATTGGACAAAGTAAAGCCCCTTTAAAGCTATTTTTATGGAGAGGGTTGAAGTGCAAACTGGGTTCAGGCAGAAATATTTGTAAAATGAACAATATTTAAATGAAATGCTTTGGTTAAAAAAAAAAGCAGAGTACAAACAGGACAGGTCTTTTTCCCTGTCCCTCCACAGTTGCTCACACTACTACATACCTGATTCGGGATTTACCAAGAAACTCCCGTACACCCTCTTTAATAGCTAGAAAATACAAAAACAAATGTTAATCCAAAGGTCATGATAATGCCATTATTTTTAAAGCACTGTATTTGCCAAGCTTCTTCTAAGCCAGAATTTTTCATTCGGTGGATGGGACACCGGACATAAGGGGAAGCAGATATATCTGAGTTACCAAGCAAGTCACTCACGGAACTGAGATTAAATCCAAAAGGTTAGGGGCATCTGTGTGGCTGAGTCCGTTAAGCATCTGCCTTCGGCTCAGGTCATGATCTCAGGGTCCTAGGATGGAGCCCTGCATCAGGTTCACTGTTCAGCAGGGGGTCTGTTTCTCCCTCTCGCCTCCTACTAGTGTTCTCTCTCTCTCTCTCTTTCTCGCTTTCAAATAAATAAATAAAATCTTAAAAAAACCAAAACCCTGTTTAAAAAAAAATCCAAGGTTAATCTAGGATCTGTTTGTCAATCAAGGCTCATCTTTTACTCTTTTAGGACTTGGTCACACCCTTGTATGTTCTCTGTTCTCCTCCCGACCATATATCACACACAACCACTTTTGTTTTCAAGATGCAAAAGGTTGCCAAACCCAAGTGAGAGCAGATTATGTTCGTTATCAACTAAGTACAGGCCGAACCAGTAACCAAGGTGGTTGAGGACATAAAGCCAGAACTGTGGGAACAGATTCCAGTTAGCTTGCTTATCTTGGAAGCCTTAAAATTATTTAGCTCATCATCAGTTTTATGACAAAAGACAATAGATCACTGAACCACAGCCATTTATTTATATTGGTGGGTCACAGAAGGTTGTACTCTCTAAATGTTATTCCCCCCCAAACCCCGCCCCCCCCCCCCAAACCAATACTTACTACTGCTGGCTACTCTCCAGCTTAGGGGAGTAAATGATAAAACAGGAACCCTTTTATACCTTCCTATTTCTCTGTCAGTGTGACTGCTTCACCTGGTGGAAACTGCTCCTAGGCTGACAGTTTAAGAAACCTTTTGGAAAGACTAGTTCCGACTTCAATGTTATATAGGCTACATTAAGCAGAAAAGCAGCTATCTGATGATAGAAAAAAGTAAACATTAGAGCCATCAGAACTTAATAACCTTTTTGATATTAAGTAGTCTTTATATGTTTAAGAGGCCAGACATGGCTTAACCCTCATTAAAAACATGCTTAGGAAGGGAAGGTGTTGTTACTATTCCACAAGATGGGAAAACGGAGGCCAATATACGTAACAGTGTATGTAAGTGTATGTAACAACAGGCTGCAGGGTTTTGTCTCTATACTTTTAGTTTCTCAACACTATCTCACCACAAATACACTAACGATCCTCTGGAATTTTCTAGGATATTAAAAAAAAAAAAAGAATACTTAATTTATGACAAGTTACCAAATCAAAAGTGAACAAAAGCATTAACTTCTGTTTTAATCGTAAGAGTTACTCATGCAGGTTTTACAGGATTCCATCAGCCCGAGAAAGGCAGTGCAAACGCAGGCGGTACCAGAGGGGAGCTCCATGGGGGCAGGCTCTGGTCTGCACCCACTCATGCCTGCACATGGGGACTGGCAATAAATAGAGCTGAGTCAATACTGAGGTTTTCTTCTAATCTTCCTTTCAACGCACCCTCTAGATATTAAAAAAAAAAAAACAACAACAACAACAACAAAAGCACAGCAGCAAACCATGTATTTTAAGTCCTATTTGAAAAAATTATTACATGGTGAGGTTCTTTCCTTTCTGTTCTTAAATACTCTTTTAATATTCCACATATTTATTTCACCACTTTCCTATAGCTGGAAGAAAGTCTCTATCTGCAAACTATGGGAACAGAACAGACCTCAACACCTGACTGTGTAAGCACACTGGTTTGTATACAGGCAAACGACAAGTAATGCCATGTGCAGTTCCGATCTGGTGACCACAGCATCACCGTAAGGTTGTCTCTTTTATAGAAGAGGAAGTGAAGGGAGAGGTTAAAGGTCACAGAGTTTGTTGGAGGCAGAGAGACCTTCGGTCTCACCTTTGGGGTCTTATATACCACTTCTCCTAAATAGTCTTGGGCGGGGGATAACGGGCACATCCCATAAGAATTTGAACTAGCATGCTGTCTCTGAGCTACAATATTGTACCATGTGCACTATGGGTACTTGGAGGAAGGGGAAATTAAATGTGGAAGAAAAAAACTTAGCTCCTAAGATTTAGTTTAATTCCAAGCTTAATATTCTGAGATCTAAAAGGGCCTTAGAGCCAAACTTATACCCTAACTCCTCTGCTCCTTCCACTTGGCAAAACCAGCCAACACTTCCCTGTTAATTTCACTTGCACTGTTAACCATGATTCACTTTTCCACTGAGTGCTCCCTCTTCCAACCTGACACCAGGAGATGGGTGTCAACCCATCCGTCCTCACCATCAGACTTTCCCGCCCTAGCAGCAGAGAACTTTCTGCCTTGAAAAGGGTCTTGGGCAAAGTAGCAAGCTTCCTCTGGTTATGACAGGCTGGTCACTGTTTAACCAACAGAGAGAGTCATTTACTGTGCACTCTGCTCCAGAACTGTGCGTGTTACTTGCCCCGCCCACTTGGGTGGATGGGGTTGGTTCTCAGACCCTGCGGGATCTATAAGAATAGCACTGTGTCGTGGAGCTCCAGTGTGCAGAAGACACAGACTGGAAAGGAGATCTCAGAAATCCAGCTTTAACGCTTTCTTTCCAAACTGGGAAGAGTATTATCATTGTGCCTGCATCTTAAAGAGAGAGGACTGTCTGGGGAGAACGATTACACAATTTTGAGTTGTCTGTTCAAAGCTTTAATAATTCTTTTCAGGTAGTCATTTTATGGCTAAACAAAAGTGGGGCCATAAAATAGTCGCTTGTTCCCTTTTGTTCTTAATCTGGTCAAGAGAAGACCTGGCCACTAATTTTTATAGAATCAGCCTTCTTATGTTTTATGAGACTTGGTCTTCCTCCTGAAGCTTTTTTTTCAGGTAAAATCATCCTGAATATAAATTCTCTACATATTTCTTCTTCCCTTGAACTTATGAGGCAAATCAGAAAAGGTTTTGGCTCTTCCCTTGAATTGCTGGGACAGATAACTGCAAATGAATAACTAAGAGAAACGACTGCCTATGGCTCTTGGGACATATTTGTTTAATATCAATTTTAGTTTTATACCAAAATATTGAGAAAGATCCTGATCTTTTTTTTTTTTTTTTTGCAAATAGCCTTTTCATTGAATAAATTTTAAATATTTCAAAAGTGCTTCTCTTAATCAGAAAGAAAATAGAAATGGCCATATCTTCATTTACCAGATTAAGGAGAACCTAGCTTGTTAAAACTAAAAGATATCTGAAAACTGATTCAGGAACTGAGTCATACTTCCTGCTCTGAGACCCAACCACAACGTGTGCACACTGGTGTAATAGCATTTTCTTTCTTCCATAAATGGCTCTCCCCAGAGCAAATACACTTCAACAGGAACCAAACCTGCCACTTTAGCTATATAAAGAAGCCAGTGAATAAGGCATGGCCATCAAGAATTTCAAAATGCATGGACAACCTTTCTTATTTCCCTTATGGTAGTCATAAGGAAGAAGGGAAACTTAAAGTGGCCAGCTCTAAAGAAGTTTAAATCAAAAAATTTAAAGGGTGGATTTGTGCCTAAATTCCCAGAATGAGAAATTAAGACCATAAACTTTAAAGGCCAGAGCTACATGCCTGCTTCACAGTATTACAGAAATAGAATGGAACCCACCTCAGTCTTGAGATAGCTACTTTTTAAGTAGGCTCCACAACATCGAGCCCAACTCGGGGCTTGAACTCATACCCTGAGATTAAGACCTGAGCTGAGATCAAGAGTCAGATGCTTAACTGACTGAGCCACTCAGGCACCCTGTGATAGCTACTTTTATACTGGCCAAAGAATGTATTCTTTGGTGCATTTTTGGGGAACTAGAGCTGTTTTTGTTTTCATTGTTTAGGGAACATCTTTATTTTTCGGTAATAAAGAACAAGCAAAGAGCCAAAGCTTTTTCTGAAAAACACGCTGCTTTTTATCATTATGGAAAATGGAATCAAGAGCCCCTGGTTAGGTGAGCAAGCTGCCCAAGTGGCCAGTGCCGGCAGGAGTGGTCAGTGCCATAGACCTTCTAGAAGCGGCAAGCTGCTGATAAAGGGTGAAGAGGAAACAAGAGTCCCAAGGAAAATGATGTGGAACATACCTCATCAGCACCATGTGCCTGAAGTTCCTTGTAGAATTTCAAAGAAATACTGACCATCACTTTTGTTTTGTCTCCATTAGGATTTGAAATATGATAGAGGACTCCATCGAAATCTGTGAGGAAAGTAAATAAAACTGCTTAACTTGGGAATGGGAAATAAGATCTCAAAGCACTTGCCTACTTTGTTACAGGCCACAAGGAGGTCCCCCTTGGAAGTAGGCATTTAAGTAAAATGGTATTTATTTTAAAATCATGCAGAAAGTCAGCAAAAACACTGGGGTAGAACTATCAAGTACTTAGCTCTTCTAACTTCATTACAGCTTGGTGCTGAATGTATTTTTTTTAAAAAAGCTTTTGTTGTGATGTATTTTAAACAAGCCCACAATATAACATATAACGGACTCCTAATTTCCCCCATGTGACTTCAACAATTTCAACACACGGCCGGCCAATCTTCTTTCACTTAGATGTCCCCTCCCAATGATTTATTCTGAAGCAAATCTGAGACATCACATCACTTCATCCATAAGTATTTCAGAATGTATCTCCAAATGATTTTGGACACCAAGTGTCTTTTTTTTTTTTTTTTAAGATTTTATTTATTTATTTGACAGAGAAAGAGAGAGAGAAAGAGAAAGAGAGGGAATACAAGCAGGGGGAGCAGCAGGGAGAGGGAGAAGCGGGCTCCCACCGAGCAGAGAGCCCGACCTGGGGCTTGATCCCAGAACCCTGAGATCATGACCTGAGCAGAATGCAGACGCTCAATTGACTGAGCCACCCAGGCGCCCCAAAGAATAAAACAACAACAACAACAACAAACAAAAAACCCCCACAGCTACAATACCATTGCCAGGCCTAAATTTTTAAAAACAACTTCTTAATATCAAATACCCAGTCAAGTGTTAAAAAAAAAAAAGGTTTTAAAATACTATTGTCTTATTTGAAGATCCAAACAAGGCCCCCAAACTGCATTTGGCTACTTCTCAAGTTTCTTCTAATCTATATAAAGGCCTCCCCTCTCTTTGGCTTCTATCTTCCTGCAGTACAGAGAGGACTTAACCCTGTGTAGTTCCTGAAGCCAGGTGCTGAGTGCCATCACTTTAGGGAGATTGGGTGTTTCCAGTGGGAGGGGACAGGGATGGGGCCTGGCCTCCAGTCACAGCACTTCAGAGCTACAAAAAGTCTTCTGAGATCTAGTCTAGTACCCTCACTTTACACAGGGTGATTGTTTAACTCCTTGAAGTCCACACAGCAAGTGAGTAGTATCGGTATCTAATTCTTTATAGGGAATAGAAAGCAATAACCTCTCTCTGACTTGTTGAACAGGTCTCTAGTATTTTCCACATTTCCCTGCTACTCCAGTGCTAGGCAAACTGAGATGAAGGCTACTTGGAGACAGTAATTTAATATTTCCAAATTAAACAAACTTTAGTTTATACCACAACATTAAGCCCAAACTTTTAAGATATCAGCAGGTAACTTTACACAGTTTAATAAATCCATGAAATAATCATCTAAAACAAAGACCTCGAAAAGACCCGACAATCAAGGGCTAGTACCCCAAATCTCAAAACGTATTTTAGGATTGATTTTGTTTTTTATTTTTATATCATGCCTTCTCTTAACAGGGCTGAAGTAATGACACTTACCTGCAAATGTTACTTCTACTGCTTCTGGTTTGTTACTGCAAAACAAAAGAAAAGTCCCTTAGTTAAGACAGTTGTATCGCTGTCTGCCTTCAAGTAGACTTGCTAAGACTCCCGAGCTTTACTTCAGATCGAGGCGTTCTGGACCAATCTTAAGCTTACTGCTGACCTGAGACCACAACTCATTTTCTCATGTACCTGAATCTGGACTCATTTAAGGTGGAGGATACAAAAAAGCAGCAGGACAGATACAGCTTTTGTTTCCCAGCTGCTGTCGAATCTCTGCCATGGCTGGCGTTTACCTTCAGTTCAGAATTCCTTTAAGACTACAATATGCACATCTGTACGAGAACTACGAAATGCTACTTTTGATTAACGTCTCCCCCACAGGACAGTAGTGATGCACGTGGAGGTAGTACATTCAGCAGGAAAGCTGCTAAAGAGAATGCAGAATGGTTTCAATTTACTAAAGATGAAAGGATAATTCCAGGCCATGAACAAAACAGGGAGTTCTATACCATTTCAAAGACAGTCTGTAAGTTTCCTACACGTCTTTCCCTCTCCCTTAATGTCAACAGAGTACTCACCACTCTCCTTCATGAAGCCCTCTTTGACTGGTTCTATCATAATTTTGTTTTGAAATTCCTGTGCTGCACTTGCATAGAAAGCGTAGCACAAAATAACACTGGGGAATCACTGGGACAGTCAAGACACCAAGTTTCCAGCTTTAGCTTTTCATCAGGACCATGTTTTCAGACAGATTAACACCTGTACCCTTTCGTTTTCTCACCTACTCATCTATAAAATGGGAGACTACCAGTGATTGTACCCACCTCATAGAACTGCTAAAGATAAAGCAAGAGAACAGATACAAAACAACTTATCCTGAAGGCAATGAGGACGGCCTGATACTTTCTGCGCAGCTCCCAGCTCAGCCTGGTACAGAAACTTCTACTCGATAAATGCTGCTGAGTTATTACCTCGGAGGCATAACATACATCCTAGCTATCAACAATAATGGTCAATTAACCTCCTGTGAAAAGCAACCTTACGTGATTTCCCCACTTCTCCTCAAAGCCCAATGGTAGGAAACAAAGAAAGACTCCACGGTTTTATCTCTAACTACCTAGGACTCCAATGATTCCACTTTGTTTTATGGACCAGCAGACAAGACACACAATTTCCACATTTATCCTTGCCTAATTTGCTCAAGACCTCACCATCAAGTCCATCTTTTTTATACTACCTCCGCTCCCTCACCTGTAAAGGAAACCACAACTGAACTGCCCTCTAGGGTTGCTGGGAAATGATGGAATACACAGGGTGGTTTATGAGTGTTGAAAGCTGCTGCAGATGCTACACAATACCCTTCCAGGAAACTGGCTTCTGTGACGCACACGTTGGCCCTGTTGAAAAATCAACCGATACAAGTCACATACGGAGTTCCACTCTACTCCTTCACAGCCATCCACGTGTGGTATAGGAGAATCCCTCTGGGAGACTCTAAGAATCGAAGCACCGAGTGGGTTTACAGAGAAGCAGTGGGCTCAGAATATGATGCGAAGAGCAAGAGGAAAACTTAAATCGCTTCTTATCTTTCATTTGAAACTATAGCCAGGAGACAAAGACAATGAATGGCCAACCACCATTCCTCACCTCTAAAAAGCAAGAGCAAAGGAAGAAGCAGCACGAACATTAATCCATGGCTCACTTGAATGAACTATGAAGAGGCTGCACAATGGGAGGAAGCCCCAAAGTATATCTTCCTGGGGAAGGGTGGCTCTGCCAAAAAGTCAGGGTGGAGGGTTGTGGAAGTCCATATTGCATCACTTAGTAGGTGGCTGGTTTTTTTTTTTTTTTTAATCCTTAGGCTTTAACTCACCCAACAAAGGACTGGGTTCCTCATTCTCCTATTTCATTAACAGGAGAAAAATTAGGTATAAATAAAAAACCTTAGGGTTCCAAGCTGTAAACATAAAGTTTTTTTTTTTTTTTTTTTAAAGTAGGCTCCACGTTCAGCATGGAGTCCAATGCAGGGCTTGAACTCATGACTGTGAGATCATGATCTGAGTCGAGATCAAGAGCTGGACGCTTAACCAACTGAGCCACCAGGCGCCCTGCCCCCCAAGCTATAAACATTTTAACTGAAATTCTGAACTTCTCTAGGCTGTAAAGTTCCCTAAGCACAGATCCCCACTGGGAGAAGTTGCTTAGGAAGAGCTATACTAAGGGGTTTGCTGCCTGACTTGGGAATATTTGTCAGATCATCACCATTAATATTTTAGTTTACTATTTATGGCTGCACAATAGGTTACAGAGCAGACAGGCTGTAGAGGAGAGCATTTGGCCAAAGGAGTCTTCCTGAGAGGTCATGTGGGAGTTACAACTCTGTGCCCCAACAAGCAGACCATAGCAAGAGTGAAATATACCAAACAGGACAGTGTGTCAATTCCAAGACTAGGGTGTTTGTTATTTACTTTTGTGGTTTAAAACCATGGAACTAGAGGGGAATAAGACTGGTCTGGGGGAAAGTGGACCACTTTAAGAGGCCCAAATGATAAATGGATTAAGTTATTTTGTTTTACCATCTGCTAAAGTTTCAGATGCTGGGAATGAGTTTAATCACAATAAAACCAAGCCCTTCAGAGCTGACTAGTCAACTCAAGTCCTGTCACTTACTGGCTATAAACCACACTCATGTTGCTCAGATGTTGCTGAGCCTCAGGATCCTTTTCTAGAAAATGAAGATTAAAAGGTTGCCGTGAAGACTAATTGAGATGACATGTGTACAGGAAAGTTTCCCAACCCATGTCTTGTGACTAAGTTACAGACACGCTGAGATAATGATCCTCACAGCCCTCAGGGCAACCCAGCAGCAGGATCTCTAGGCTAGACCATTTATTCAAGTGTGCCATACAAATACCATGTTCTGTGTGACAGATCATAAGTAAGGTTAGAAGTCACCAGTGCAGGGTATCTGCACAGTGCTTAATGCAGATGTCTACTCCCTCCACAGCTCCCAAGAGCCCTAGTTTTCTCAACTGTAAATGGGAACTGCTGTCACACAGGCACATTCTAAAATCAAATGAAGTTATGATTTCAAAGCTTATAGCAAAGTGTCTAATTCATAGACAGTGATCGATGAATTAGTTTTTCTTCTAGGTAGAGTCAGAAAAGACTAGACTTTGAAGCCATGGTTGGGAGAAGTTGTGGGATTGTGCTAACTCCCAGAATCAGGAATTGGTCAGCACTATAAGGAGAAACAGAACCCTATTAGTATCAGTGTGGTAATGTCTGGAATCCTAGAACAAACCAGCTAGGTGAGTCCTCAGGGTTACTGACTGGATAACACAAGACACTAAAACATGTTCAATTCATTCAGATGGGTTTCAAAAGCTATTCTTAAAATCCTTAGGAAAAATTTTCTTCTATTCTTTTTCCAAGGAAGCTTCTAGAATGTCACCAACCAATAAAGAACTCCTGACAACTGCATTTTCCAATCCTCTTTTCTCATTAAGATTTTGGAATTTTACTCCTGAAGGCATCCAATTCCCCGTTCTGGGCATTTATGTGCTTCTTCTGCTTACCTCTTCTATGAGCTGAATGAGAGAAATTATTGAATTCTGCTATCTCACCATAAAGTTTTTGATCACTCTCCAGTTAATTCCCCTATAAGGCTCCCATCAACCTATTTGAGCAAAGACTAAAAAATGTGGTCCCTACTCTGCTAAGCCAGATCCCAAAACATGGAGAACAAAGATGATCTAAAAGCTGATTCACACAGTATCACAAGAGTGATAAATTAAGCACCTAAAGGAATTAAGATCCATTCCACCTGGCCTCATCCATTCTTTCAAGAGAACAGTTACCGAGCTAACTATATATACAGTGAGAATGCTGGGAAAGAAAGATGACCAAAGTGGTAGGCCCTGCCCTTAAGGAGTCATCAGTTTCGTGGAGTGTAGCTCTGGGGCCTCATGCACGCAGCGGTGGCGAGGAGGTCAGAAGCCACGCAGCAGTATGCAACTATAACGACCTGTAAAAAGACCAACCAGACCATTCTATTTCTTCTAGATACTTAAAAAATGTCCCAATTCCAAATCACTTCAAACCAGTCTGTCTCTCTGAGGACACATGCACCATATTTAGGAATGAGAACAAGGTATCAGCAAGATTTAATTTATTCCTTTCTCAAATTTCTCCTCCCACAGTCCTTGCCCACCCCAACTGGCACCACTTGCTTACTGAGCTTCACTCCCCCTCACACAACCACAGAGCCCCACAATATGCACAGCTGTGGCAAGGAGCCAGCATGCACTTAAGATCAACAGCAATTCGCATCTGATAGCATTTCCTCAATTCTGGACTCTAGACTAAGTTGACAGGCCTAGCTTCTGAGGCTGAAACTGTTCTTGATGCGCAAACAGTATCAAAAAAATTAATCTGCCAGATTACTTCTGTTTTAATTGGGCACCTGGGTAAGAATTCCTAAATGAAAAGGCCATGCTGTTGACAAGACCTGCACGAGCTTATCTGCAGTGCTGAGCATGGCTTCTTAATCAGCATATTCTCTAAGTGTGCAGGCTGTTGAGGAGACAATTTACCAATAATTACCATTTTGTGACGATATAGGAACCATTCCAATAAGTCATTTTCCCAGGAGTGTGGTAGGAAAGAAATAAAAAGCAATTTGTTGGGAATGAATCTTAGGGTTTGTCGGAACTGCCTCCAAATTAAAAGGTGATCATGCCTAAATGTTCAACAGTTTAGATAACAACTGTTTTACCCAAAGGAAGTTTAGACTCTTAGTAGGATGTCACAGACAAGAAGATTCAGCAGGATGGTCTGAGACATCAGTTAAAAAAAAAAAATCAACCTCAGGAGGAAAATTACTGCAACTGTATTCTGAAGCATATACCACAGAACTATTTTTAAGACTATCTCATGCTTGCATTTTCAGTAGCTGCAACAGTGCTAGTGCTGTTCAACAGAACTTCCTGCAATAATGGAAACGCTCTACGTGTGCTGTCCAAATATGGCTGCTACTAGCCACATGGGGCAACTGAGCACTAGAACCGGGGCTGGTGTGAGGAACTTAATTTTAGTTTTATCTCGCTTTCTTAAACTTAACTTGCTACAAGTAGTCACTGGCTATCATACTGGACACCACAGAGTTCTGAGATTCACTCCGGAAAAGGCTGCTCAGAACCATACCTTCCCCAACTGGTTTGTTCTGAGAAGCGTAAAGCCCGACTGCACTGCCCTCTCCCAGCAGGTTCCCACACTGGCAAAGCCCTTCCAGTTGCCAGGGTTTCTCCTCCAAGCCACTCCCCCTCATTAACATTTCTCTCCCATCTCCACCCTAACACACCTCACCCTTTAGCTCCTCTGTAACTTTTGCCGATAGGCTGTCTCAGAAAGGCCTCCTTTCTCTGTTCCTGCTTGGTGAACACTGATAGAATCCCATAAATGTTTATGATGATCACACTAGCCATTTTTTGCTGGAAGTTCTGGTGTAGCAGGCCTGCACCTTGATAAATGCGTTAACTACTTCACTGCTGCCTCACGGTGTATGCCTGGAAACTCACAGCGGGCTTGGCTTAGAAGCCATTTTCTGGTGACTATTACATCTGCAATCCCACCTACCTCCTACCTCCTAGGCCTGCTATCAGAGTCTCTTCAAAGATTTTCAGAGCGATTTTCAGCAGAATACGTTTTGAGCCCACTTACTTAAAGTCACATCTCAAAGGGAAGACAGGCCATAGTAAAAGCCAAAACTTGCTGCCCTACCCCATATCCAACATTGCTATAACATTTATTTTGTTAAGAAATGTCCTAGAAGGTCTAACTTATGCTTCCAGACTTGAGTGCCTATTTTAATTCCTCTGAAATGGTACTTTGTAAGAGTTAATTTTTTTTTAAAGATTTCATTTATTTATTTGACAGAGATAGAGACAGCCAGCGAGAGAGGGAACACAAGCAGGGGGAGTGGGAGAGGAAGAAGCAGGCTCATAGCGGAAGAGCCTGATGTGGGGCTCGATCCCATAACGCCGGGATCACGCCCTGAGCCGAAGGCAGACGCTTAACCGCTGTGCCACCCAGGCGCCCCTGTAAGAGTTAATTTTTTAAAAGGAAAAGAGCTGACGTTCTGGATAATGGGCTTCATTTTGGAATCACAAATACACAAATAGATGTGAATGTACTTCTACACTGCAAGGCACGCCTCTACTTGAAAATGAACAGGCATTTATCTTGTAGATCAGCTTATAACCACTCAGGTCTCATTCTTTGCTAGTCTGGACTCGAGAATGCATTTAACAGGTTCAGCTGTGAAAATGCAGAAGTTAATTTAACTTCCTCCTATGTGCTACACTGCTCAAAAAAAGTACCCAGCAATCACCCAAAATAAGACTCTGAGCTGATTCACTCAGACATTTAAAATGCAAAGGAACTGGTGAGACTGAAGACAAGAAGCAAGTTAGCTTAAAATATAAGCAACTGCAGCCCCTGGCAGGAAACAGTAGCTACTGCTTACTCTAAGCCCTACTTCAACGAAAGCCATGCTTTACTTCACAGATAAAATCTGTGACCTTATAAAACAGATAGGAGACACAATATGTTCAATTTAAGCAGTGGGTTAGAAGTATTTTTTTTAATGCCTCCAAGCCACAAGTTCATTATGAGCACTTAGAATTTCCCCCGCACCAATCCTTCCCCATCTGCAGATCTCCAAGCACTTACTTTTCTCTGACTAGTTCGCAGTTCACCAGAAAGTTTGTACTTATTTCCTCAACTGTGCAACCAAGAGGCGAAGCCCCAGCCTCACAATGGGGAAACGAGGCAAAAGGACTGGCTACAGGCCACCAAAAATTAGAAGCTAAAAGCCAAATCTTTGGCTCACATTTTAAATATTAGAAAAGCAAAGCAGCTTTGAGGGAGGAGGTTGTTTTCCACTGATTCGTGTGTTTCACAGAGAAGCCTGCCTTGGAAATATGTGCTAACCTACCTTTTAAAAGGCCAATGGTTAAAAAAAGAAAAAAAAAAAAGGTTATCTGAGAACTTTATAGACTTTGGATGCTTGTAAGTGTGTACCTGGGCCAGGATTACCACATTAAAAATCACAGACCTGGGGTCTTGTATAAGAGTTTAAGATAAATGGGTGGGGAGAGGAAAATTAGAACCTCAGAAGAGAGATATGGGAGGGGTGTTGATGGGGAGACTACCAGCTTTGCTTGAGAAATATGTAACAAAATGGCCAGTGTGTCCTAACAGTAGGGTCCGGGGAAGGGAAACTAGACAAGTCCCGTTTTTCCGGCTGCAAGACTGGGTCTGCTTTCAGTCTTGCCTCCAGCTCCTTTAGACGAAGATGTGGGGGTGGGGGTGGGGAGCAAGAAGGCCGGTGGGGATCTGGGCCTGCATCTTCTTCCCTCCTCCAGTCCTGGGAATTCCTGGAAACTCCTTCCAACCCAATCTCAAACGGGCTTTCCTGGGGTTCAGAACAATGACGGGGACTACACAGGGAAGGGGTCCCCTGCACGCTCCAGAAGGCAATGGGATCCTCCGGCCGCAGTTCCGGCCCCAGCTGCCCTCACGTCCCACAGGTCTCCTGCCCTTTGGCACGCGCGCTCTGGTCCACTCGCCGCTTCCGCATCCTTCCTCCGAGCCTCTCCCAACGCATCTCTGCCCCTCACCCCACCGCGCCCAGTCGCCTCCCACGTTTACCCTGCCGGGGGGCCGTCCCCACACCCGGTCAGGTCTCCCACCTCGTCCCTCCAGGTCTGGAGGACTGAACGACACTGCGGACTAGCGGGGGTCAACTCTGCCTCCCCCGCCACCCACCGGCCCCGGGCGCGCGCTCACCCGGCGGCCGCGTTCTCGAACTTGAGCGCCAGCGTCTCCTCGATGATGCGGTTGTTCACCTCCAGCAGGATCATGGCGGCGGCTGCCCCGGGCAGGGGAAGGAGAAACAAGGGAGGGTGAGGGTGAGTAAGGGAGGACAGGACGGAGGGAGCGGCCCTGCTGCCCCTGAGGAGGGGGGTTGGGTGGGGTAGGAGGTCAGGGGAGAGGGGAGAGGGACAGGGGTGTGGGGAGAAGGGGAAGACGAGAGCGCTCGCCCTCGCACGCACTGACTGTGGAGACACCCACCCACCCGACCGACCTGGCCCCCGAAGCCTGAACCCGCCTGCCGAGCCGCCGCCGCCGCTGCCGTCTCACCGACAAGCCCGGTCCCCGCCCAGCCCCCGGCTCCAGCCGGCCACTTCCGCTCTCACACCCACTTCCGCTCGCTGCCCGGACGCGCGGCCCCGCGGCCCCGAGGCGCCATTTCCGCTTCGACCCCTCGTGCACGCGCACGCAGGGACGCCGCGGAGGCTGGGCTGGCGCATGCGCAATCCCCCACCCCATACCGTGGTCCCTTCCCCTTTCCCACAGACCTCCCCCGCACTTCCAGCTCTCGTAGGTTTTTTTCTCATCGTCGGCTGTCATTCTCCAATGTCTGCCTCACCCTCCAGCCCCTCCCTCCCGCTGGTCCCAAAGGTCCAGCTCCACCCTTCCGGTCTTGTCATTTCAGAGGTGCCGCGAGAAGCTTGCTCTTGTCCTCTCCCAGCCGGCTTCTTGGCTCTCAGATTGTCGGTATGCCCTTTATTCATGTTTCGCTAATGGCTATCTAGCGACACCATCACGAATTCATTTCTCCAACAAATATTTAGCGGGCTCATGCTCTATGCTGGGGGTACAGCGGTGAATTATACAACGTCCTGCCCTCGTGGAGCTTATAGTCTGGTAAAGGAAAGAAAACTAGGGGCGCCTGGGTGGCTCAGTCATTAAGCGTCTGCCTTTGGCTCAGGGCGTGATCCCCGAGTCCTGGGATCGAGCCCCGCATGGGGCTCCCTGCTGCACTGGGAGCCTGCTTCTTCCTCTCCCACTCCCCTCTGCTTGTGTTCCCTCTCTCGCTGGCTGTCTCTCTCTCAAATAAACAAATTTTAAAAATCTAAAAAAAAAAAAAAAAGGAAACAAAACCAACTCTCAATTATGTAACTACAGATTAGTTAAACGGGCAATGAAGGAAAGCAATGACAAGTCACGTAGGTGAATGGGTTCGTCATGCCTCTGGGTGCCACGAACATGATTTGATTTCTTTGACACCCTTACCTTTCAGTATCTTCGTACTTACCTGCGTGCAGAGTCTGCACCTTCTGGCTGTGTGCCTTGTTCTGTATTTACCCTCCTCCATGGAGAATCTAACAAACTTAGTTGAGTCTCTTCTACATGCATTGATTTATTTTCTGCTATGTACTCCTGGGGTGGAAGGGGAGAATCCAAAAAATGAACAAAAACTAGCTCCTATCGTGGAGGCCCAGACAGCTCTTTAAAACAGATTCTTATATGCTAATATTTTAGCATTAATGTTTATTGAACTAAAATAATGCACCTACACGGTATAAAAATAAATATATATATAAGCTAAAAGTCTTGTAATGAAAAAAGCAGTTCCCTGGGCTACTTTATAAAGGCAGTATCTTCAACTCTATATTCATCCTGATTCCATCAGTATATTGAAACAAATGCTTGTGATACTAGTTCTTGATGTGTTAATTTTAAGTATTATCTGTTGACTTCCTGCCATGATAAGAACATGATCTTTCAGTTCTGCCCCCCCCCCCGCAGTTATGTAACAATTTTTGGTGAAACCAATAATCAGCATTTACATTATGTATGCAAATATTGCTTACCAATGAGCCCCAAAGTACACTACAACTATGCCTTCTAGCTTATACAACCCTTCATTTTTCTTAGACTTAATTATTGCCTTTTTTCTCTGTTGTAAATTTTCTGTATTATCCACAGTTGCCTGCCCATCCCCTCTCCCAAGTGCTCTAGGACTCTGTCAAAATCTAGCAGTATTTTCCATATACTCCAATACATAAATTCCACTTTTTCTCTAGTCTTTGTCCCAGAGCCCTCCTTTCTCTTGTTTCATTCTGGATTGACTGCTCTCTAGACTTGCTGTACCAATGAGATTCTGGGATTTTCCTTCACTGCTGTTCTGGGCCTTTTAGCCTACTTCCTGGATCCAGTGGCTTCTTTTCTTGGTTTACTTCCTTGTTTTGCTAAAGCATCTTCTCTAGTAACTTCCTAAGCAAGAGACTTAAGGGATATGTGGTTGGAATCTGCATATTTGAAAATACCTTTTTTTTTTTTTTTTAAGGTAGTCTCTGCACCCAAAGTGTGGCTCTAGCTCAGGACCCTGAGATCAAGAGTCACACGCTCTACTGACTGAACCAGCCAGGTGCCCTCATATTTAAAAATATCTTTATTCTAACACTTGAATTGTGGTTGGGCTGTGTTAAAAAGAAACCCAAAATGGTGTTACTTAGGCCAACTCACCAGCCTGGGCTTAATACCTAATCAAATTATACTTTCAACCTCCCTTAGAAATATAGTCTAAACCATTAGTCAGGAATTTCCTGATCAGCACCAATAAGGTTATCGGTCTCACGGGCCCTCTCCATTTCCCCAAAGGAAGATGAAGTAATCCACCTACTAAGACCCTTTTGTCCCCAAGTGAAGGTGACCTCACCTGAAATAATCCTTTTTTCTGTTTGACTTCCATAACCTACCTTTATAAACCTTTCCTGGAGTGTCCTGGCTGGCTTGGTCTGTAGAGTGTGTGACTCCTGATCTTAAGGTTGTGAGTCCAAGCCCCACATTGGTCATGGAGCCTATTTAAACAAACAAACGTGTCCTTTTCTGTAGCCCTCAGAGCTCCCCTCTACTGGATGGGGTGTTGCCTGATTATGAATCATTTAATAAAGCCAATTAGATCTTCAAATTAACTTGGTTAAATTTTTAAAATTTTTTAAATTTATTTGAGAGAGAGAGAGAGAGAGGGTGTGCACATGGGCTGGAGAGGGGGCAGAGGGAGAAGGAGAAGCAGACTCCCCCCTGAGCAGGGAGCAGGATGCAGGGCCCGATCCCAGGACCCTGAGATCATGACCTGAGCCGAAGGCAGACACTCAACTGACTGAGCCACCCAGGCACCCCTAAATTTTGTTTTTTAACAGCTGGTTATTGATTTCAAATTTGAAAATATTTTTTTCCTCATAATTTTGAAAGTATTACTCCATTTTCTTCAGCCATCCAAGGGTACTATTTAAAAAGTCTGATTCCTATTCCTATTCCTGATCCTTTGTATGTTATGTCTTCTCCATCTCTGGAAACATTAGAATTTTCTCTTTAGGCTATTGGTTGGAAATTATATAGTAATATGTTTTGCTGTGACTCTTAATGTTTTTGTGCTGAGGACTCATTCAAACTGGAAACTCATGTACTTCAGTTTGGGAGGAAATTTTCTTGTATTATATCCTTGGCAATTTCTTCTTCATTTTCTTTGTTCTCTTTCTGGAATGCCTGTTATTTAGAAGTTCCACTCTGGATTGATTCTTTAATTTTCTTTTCTATTTACGATTTCTTTGGGGTATTTTTTTTTAAAGATTTTATTTATTTATTTGACAGAGAGAGAGACACAGCCAGAGAGAGACACAGCCAGGGAGAGAGGGAACACAAGCAGGGGGAGTGGGAGAGGAAGAAGCAGGCCCTCAGCAGAGGAGCCTGATGCGGGGCTCGATCCCAGAGCTCTGGGATCGCGCCCTGAGCTAAAGGCAGACGCTTAAGGACTGCACCACCCAGGCGCCCCTCTTTGGGGTATTTTTTTGTTTGTTTGATTGATTTATTAAGTTTTATTTATTTAAGTAATCTCTACACCCCACATGGGGCTTGAACTCACGACCCCAAGGTTAAGAATTGCTCTTCTGACTGAGTCATCTGGGTGCCCCTGATTTTTATTTTTAGTTGTGGTAAAATATACATAACATAAAATTTGTTGTCTTAGCCATTTTTACATGTACTATTCAGTAGTGTTAAGAAAATTCACATTGTTATGCAACCGCTTGTTTTCATCTTGCAAAACAGAAACTCTCTACCCGTTGTTTGTTGGTTTTTGTTGTCCTGTTTTTTTCTGGGATATTTCCTTGTCATTATCTTTAACCATTTTGAGTTTCAGTTTTTCTATCTTTAATTCCAAAGACCTATTTAATGACTGACCCCACCCCATATTATTCTATTTTTGTTTTATGGACAGGAATGTCTTCTGTCTCTCTGAGATGTTATAGTGTGTTTGTTTTTAGTTTTTCTTCTGCTCTCTGCTTTTATCTGTTTCTTTGGGTCCTTTTTAATGCTCATTTATTTAGGTCTCTTTCTTTTATGTTAATGGCCATCCTCTAAAGTCTGGCTACCCTAGCAGTCTGTTTATATTTAAGAATGAGACTCTAAGAAGTGGAAGGGAGACTCAGTGTATGGGCAGGATGAGTTTACTAACACCTTGCTACTCAGAAGGGACCACCAGCATTGGCTTCATCTGGGAACTTTTTGGACGTGCAGAATTTCAGTCCCCATTAGAAACTACAGATTTAGAATCTGCATTTTTTAAAAAAGATTTTATTTATTTATTTGACAGAGATGAGAGAGAGAGAGAGAGAGCACAAGCAGAGGGAGTGGGAGAGGGAGAAGCAGGCTCCTGTGCTGAGCAGGGATCCCAATGCAGGACTCGATCCCAGGACCCTTGGATCATGACCTGAGCCTAAGGCAGACACTTAACGGACTGAGCCACCCAGGCGCCCCTAGAATCTGCATTTTAACATGATCACCATGTAATTTAGATGCACATAATATTGTGAGGAGCCCTGGGTTAATGGGCTTCGCTATAAGGTGCACCAGTGGTGTGCCAGATTTCATTGGGGCCCACAAAGTCAATATTGGGAGATCTTTTCTCCAGAGAAGTATCCTCCAGTTGTGTTGGGGGCTTATAAATTTGGCCGTGAGTGTTCCCAGAGTGTATGGGAGTGGGGAAGAATGCTTTGAGTCCCCGCTGACTTCCACTTGATCCCATTATTAGCCCTGTGCCTCCCTGCTACCTTCCACCGGGTTAGAGTCTTTAGAAAATGAATCTTCGGTGGTCTGGTCGTAATGGAGGAAGGGGTGGAAGTGGGGTGGGAGGGGTGGGAAAGGGGTAATCCCTTGACTGCTGGCGGACTTAGAATGCCAAAGACTTTTGATATGGATTTTCTTTCCATTTTCTTTATCTCGCTTTTTGGTTTATTTAAATTTATGACTAACAGGAGATACATCTTTGTGCTGCCACCCACTTTTCTTGAATCTTAACACATTGTAATTAAACCTTCTTCGGAGCTTTTTAAAAAAGAAGTAGAGTCGAAACTTCCTGTGAATCCCACCAGATTCCATTCCTTTCTCTCCTTCCTTCCCCTCCATAAAGGTAACCATCGCCCTGCATTTGGTGTTTATTCTTCTCATACATGTTTTTACACTTTCACTGCATATGTAGGTATCCATAAACAACGTATAACATATTTTGCATGATTTTAAGCTTTTGTTAATAGTTTTATACTCCATATCGCCTTTGAAACTTGTTTCTTGTAGTCAACAATGTATTTTTGAGATTTACCTATGTCGTTACCGGGTAGGTATTTTAACTGTGATATAACATTACCATGTACCATTATACATTACGATTTTAAAGGTATTCATCCATTCTCCTATTGAAGAACACCAAAGTTTTTTCCAGTATTTCTGCTATTACAAGCAATGCTACTTCGAACATTCTTGTACCTATTTCCTGTATATAGATGTGAAGATTTCTGTAGGGTATGTTCCTCAGAATGTAACTGCTATTATGTGGGCTACGGACATCTTCAACTTTGCTGGACGTTGTCAAATTGCTCTCCAAAGTAGTTGTACTGATTTATACTTTTTCTGGCAGTGTGTGAGGGTTCCCATTGCTCCCTGTCCTTGCTTGCACTTGGTATCTTCAGCCTTTGAAATGGATGGATATGAACAAACATCTCAGTGTTTTAAAAATAAGAATTAGCTAGGGAGAAAGAGAGCGATGTATGAAGGCCTAGAGGTGAGAGAACACAGTATCTTGCAGAAAGTGAAAGCAGACCAGTAACTGGGGGGTAGAGCTGGAGGGGGGACGTGCCAAGAAATTGACAGCTGGAGGCACAATAGTAGCTAACATTTATTGCAGTTGAGGATTTATTCTGTGCTATGTACTGTTTGAAGAGCTTTCCATGTATTATCTCATTAAATCCCTGGGACAACTCTAAGAAGTAGGTACCCCTCTTAGTTCATTTTGTAGATGATGAAACAGATGCTGAGAGGCTGAAGAATGTAACCAAAATCACATATGTGGATGGTCACTAAGCTGAGATTCAGGCTTCAACTGTCTTGCTTTTGATTACTATGCAATATCGGTATCTGGTGCTGAACTGGATAGTTTTGTATCTTAGTTTCAAGGGTGATAAAATCAGTGTATAAAAAAACTGGACCTAACACTCCATTAAAAATGAGGACAACAGCTTCTAGATTAAACCTTCATCCTGTTGAACCCTGATGTCTAAAGTAGGGAAATTGACTGTTCTAAAACAGTCAGAAATTTGTTGCTTTTGGTCTTGAAGATAGAGGCTGGAGCTATCCTGGGGCTGGGGTGCTGTCTGGCTATCCTCCATCTAGTCCTCTGGATCTACTCTTCAATCTTTTCCACTCTCACATCATCTGGGCCCCCTTGCACTTGGGCTTTTGGGCTAATAGGGAGGCCCAGCAGGAGGAGGAAAGAGAGAAGGAGAGGAGAGAGAGACAGACAGACAGATAGGTAGATATCAGTGTATTTAATCCCCTGCTTCCTCCTCCTTGTGAGGTTGCTTCAGGCTGGCTGTGTCTCTCAACCAAATGTCACAGCTCCTCTCAAGGTGACCACCTCAGCACAACTCTTCCTTTTCTTCAGTGCCTGGTAACCACCCCTATTTCTCAATGCTTAGGGCCTAGAGGTGGTATCAGCTTGGTTGCTGTTAGTCCTGGCTTACTGCACTCTCTCTTGTGGTTCCTGTACAACCAAAAAAATTTTTTTAAAGATTTTATTTATTTGAGAGAGAGAGAGAATGAGCGGGGTGAGGAGGAGCAGTGGGAGAGGGAGTAGCAGGCTCCCCACTGCACAGGGAGCCCAGTGCAGGGCTCAATCCCAAGATAACAGGATCATGACTTGAGCCAAAGGCAGCCACCCAGGTACCCCGACATCCACACTTTGTAAATAGCTCCTCCTCTTAAGTCTCTCATCTGTTTCTTGTGGGATCAAGACTAATATGGGGTAGAGAGTGGTATCATAGAAGATAGTGAAGTTAGGAAGCTTCAGGAATTGGTCCCTTCATTGAAATAATTACTGAGCTGGCAAGAGCTGTCAGAGTAAATTATTTGGAACTTTGGAGTTTAGTTGAACACTTGCAGCATCTAGGGGAGTGCTTGATGAAGAAAGATGCTGGTGACTTTGGGTGAGTCTTAGTGTTTCATGTAGCAGCTACCATCCCTCATCCCACAGCAAGTAGTCATGTGGATGGCATTCCACATCTCTGGTGTGACTTGTTGATTCAAGTGTGGGCAATAGGGACCTTGTACTCCAAAAAATCAGGGTTCTGTGTTTTGATATATAATATCAATAAAGAGATAAAAATTATAAGTAGGAATCAAATAGAAATTCTGGACCTGAAAAGCATAAGAGTAATTTATCAGAAGATTTGAGTAGGCAAAAGGAAGAATCAGCAAACTTGAAGATAGGGCACATTAAAATTACCTAGTTTGAGGAGCAGAGCAAAGAGAATGAAGAATAATGAACAGAGCCTAAGGGACATATGGGACACCATCAACAGTACCAGCATACACATTATAGAAATCCCAGAAGGAAAAGAGAGAAAGGGGGGAAATAATTGAAGAAATAATGGTGACAAACTTTATAAATTTGTTCAATGTCATGACTATACACTAGCCAGTATGCTCCAAGAACTCGAAGTAAGATAATCGCAGAGATCCACACTATAATACATTATAACCAAACTGTCGAAAGCTAAAAACAGAGAGAAAATCTTGAAAGTAGCAAGAGCGAAGTGGCTCGTCATTTACAAGGGATCCTCAATTAGATTTAATGCTGATTTCTCATCTGAAAACACAGAGGTCAGAAGGCAGTGGAATGAAACCTTTAGAGTGCTGAAAGAAAAAAACCATCAACCAAGAATTCCATATCCAGTAAAATTATCCTTAAAAAGTGAAGGAGAAATTAAGACATTCCCAGATAAACAAAACTAATGAAATTCATTGCTAGTAGACCTTCCATAAAATAAATGTTAACAAGAGCCCTTCAGGCTGAAACAAAAGGACCCTAGATGGTTACTTGAAGTATTATGAAGAAATAAAGATTATTGGTAAAGGTAACCACATAGATAAACATAAAAGCTAGTATTATTGTATTTTGAATGTAACTCCTCTTTTTATTTCCTATATGATTTAAAAGCCAAATGCAGAAAATAATAATTTTAAATCCATGTTAACAGGCACACAATGTATAAAGATGTCACTTGTGACAATGACAAAATAAAGAGGAGATGGAGCTGGATAGAAGCAGAGTAAATGTATGCTATTGAAGTAAGTCGATATCAATTCAAACTAGATTTTAATTAATTAATTAATTTTTTAGAGTGCGAGGTGGGGAGGGGCAGACGGAGAGGGAGAGAGAGAATCTTAAACAGGCTTCAAGCCCAGCATGAATCCTGCCATGGGGTTAGATCTCCAGACCCTGATATCATGACCTGAGCTGAAATCAAGAGTCAGGTGCTTAACTGACTGAGCCACCCAGGCACCCCTCAAACTAGATTTTAAAAATAAATTTAGGGGATGCCTGGGTGGTACAGTGGGTTAAGAGACCGACTCTTGGTTTTGGCTCAGGTTGTGATCTCATGGTAATGGGATTGAGCCCCATGTTAGACTCTCAGTGCAGAGTCTGCTTGGGATTCTCTCTCCCTCCCCCTCTAACCCCTCCCCCTCATGCTCATGCTATGTCTCTCAAATAAGTAAAATATCCTTAAAAAAAATAAAAATGGATTTAGGATGTCAATTGTAATCTCCATGGTAACCATGAAGATAATAATTGAAAAAAATGTGTGGAAAAGGAAATGAAGAAGGAGTCAAAATTGTACACTAGAAAAATCAGTCAAACAAAAGTAGGCAGTGTTGGAGGAAATAAAGAACAAAAAAGATATAAGATGTAGAGGAAACAAATAGCACATAGTAGAAGTAAGTCCTTCATCATCAGTAATCATTTAAAATGTAAATAGAGTAAACCAACTTTATTAAAAGACAGAGATTGGCAAAATGAATTAAAAAACATGATCTAACCTTATGTTACTTACAAGAGACTCGTTTTAGATCCGAAGACACAAATAGGCTGAAAGTGAGAGGATAGAAAAAGATATTCCACGTGAATACTAACCAAAAGAGATCTGCAGTGTTTATACTAGTATCAGAAAAGGAGATTTTAAGTTAAAAGTTGTTACAAGAGACAAAGAAGGACATTATATATAGATAAAATTCATAAAGAAGATAGGGGCGCCTGGGTGGCTCAGTCATTAAGTGTCTGCCCTCGGCTCAGGGCGTGATCCCAGGGTCCTGGGATCGAGCCCCACATCAGGCTCCCTGCTCTGCTGGGAGCCTGCTTCTTCCTCTCCCACTCCCCCTGCTTGTGTTCCCTCTCTCGCTGGCTGTCTCTCTCTCTGTCAAATAAGTAAATAAAATCTTTTAAAAAAATTCATAAAGAAGATAGAATGATTATAAACATATATATACCAAATAACAGACCCCCCCAATATCTGAAGCAAATATTGACAGAATTGAAGAAAGAAATAGTCTATCTATAATAATAGAGTTGAACTTTAGTCCCACTTTCAATAATGGATTGAACACCTAAACAGAAGATCAATAGGGAAATAGAAGACTTGACGAACACTATAAACCAACTAAATTTGGCACACATATACAGAACACCCCACTCTACAACAGGAGAATACACATTCTTCTCAACTGTACATAGCACATTCTCCAGGATAGACCATATGTAAGGCCATAGAAAAACCTTAATACATTTTAAAATATCAAAATCATACAAAATATTTTCTCCAACCACTAAAGAAATCAATAACAGATGGAAAACTGGAAAATTCACAAATGAACAGAAATTGAACAACACAGTCTTTGACAACCAATACATCAAAGAAGAAATCACTAGGGAAATTAGAAAATATTTTGAAATGCATAAACCAAAACCACAATATATCAAAATGGATGGAAGGCATTGAAAGCAGTGCTCATAGGAAATTTATAATTGCAAGTGCCTACATTAAAAAAGAAGAAAGATCTCAAAAGATCTCAAATCAACACCCTAACTTTACACCTTAAGGAACTAGAAAAAGAAGAGCAAACTAAACCTAAAGCTGGCAAAAGGAAGGAAATGTTAAAGATTGGAGCAGAGGGGCACCTGGGTAGTGTAGTCAGTTGGGGGTCTGACTCTTGGTTTCGGCTCAGGTCATGATCTCAGGGTTGTGGGTTGGAGCCCTGCCCTGGGCTCTGGGCTCAGTGAGGAGTCTGCTTGAGACTCTCACCAGCTCCCGTGCTCCTCCCCTCCCCCACTCTCTCTAAAAGAAATAAGTCTTAAAAGAGCATAGAGAGAGAATAGAAAGACAATAAAGAAAAACAATGAAGCCAAAAGAAAAATTCTTTTCTTCGAAAAGATAATAAAATTGACAAACTTTTTAGCTTAACTAAGAAAAGAAAGAGAGAGGATGCAAATTACTAAAACCAGAAATGAAACTGGGGACCATACAGAAAGTAAAAGGACTTGGGAGATTATTGTGAATAATTATATGCCAACAAATTACATAATGTAGATGAAATGAACAAATTCTTAGAGACACACAAATTACCAAAACTTAAAAACCAGTAGAAAATATCAATAGACCTATAACAAGTAAAGATTGAATTAGTAATAAAACCCCCCCGGGGTGCCTGGGTGGCTCAGTTGGTTAAGCATCTGACTCTTGATCTCAGCTCAGGTCTTGATCTCAAGGTTGTGAAGCCAAACATGGAGCCTACTTAAAACAAAACACCTCCAGAGAAAGAAAAGGCATTCATTCATTCATTCATTCATTCATTTATAAATTGAGGTGTAATTTACGTACAGTGTTATTTGTTTCAAGTGTACAATATAATGATTCAACAATTACTCCATGCTCACCACAGTAAGTGTAACCACCATCTGTTACCAAACAACGTTATTACCATCTTAGTGACTATATTCCTTATGCTGGACTTTGTCATTTCTGTGACTTATTTATTTTGTAACTGGAAGTCTGTAACTCTTAATCCCCTTTATCTATTTCACGCAACCCCTACCCACCTCCCCTCTGAAAGAAATGTCTTTTAAAAGAATAATTTAAAGAATTAATACCAACCCTGCTCAAACTCTTCCAAGAAACAGAAGAGGAAGGAAAACTTCCTACACATTCTATGAAGCCCCCATTTCCCTAACACCAAACCCAGACCAAGATGCCACAAGAAACGTAAACTGTAGAGTGATATTTTCTGTGAATACATAGATTCAAAGATCCTCAATGAAATACTAGCCAACCAAATCCAACAGCACACTGAAAGGATTATATACTGTGACGAGTGTGATTTCTCCCAGAAATACAGCAACGGTTCAACATAAGAAGATCAATCAATGTAATAACCACATTAACAGAATGAAGGAAAAGAAAAAAGAACATCCCGATAGATAAGGAAAGGCATTTGAGAAAATTCAGCACCCTTTCATGATAAAAGTACTCAGAAAACTAGGAATAGAAGGGAGTTTCCTTAACATGGTAATGGACATGTATGAAAAAACCCACAACTAATAAGATCCTTGATTGTGAAAGGCTGTGGACAAAACAAAGATGTCTGCTTTCATCATTGCTGTTCAACATTGTACTGGAGGCTGTAGCCATGGCAATCAGACAATAGAAATAAATAAAAGGCACTGAAATTTGAAATCAAGAATTAAACTATATATGCACAACATGATTCTATGTAAAGAAAATCCTATAGAATACACCCACACCCACCCACCCACCCACACACACACACAATGCTAGAGCTAATAAATGAATTCAGCAGAGTTTCAGGGTACAAAATCAAGTCACAAAAAACAGTTGTGTTTCTATACACCAGCAATGAACAATCTAAAAAGGAAATGAGGAAAACAATTCTATTTACAATAGCTTCTAAAATAATAAATTAAGCATAAGTATAAATAAGGAAATGAAAGACTCAGACACTAAAAACTACACAACATTGCTAAAAGAAACTGAAGATGACTTAAATCAATGAAAGATTCCATGGTCACGAATTGGAAGACTGAATATTCTTAAGATGGCTGTATTCCCGAAGCAATCTACAGGTTCAGTGCACTTCCTCTCACAGTTCTAGTGGCTACTTTTTTTTTCCCCCAGAGATGGAAAAGTCAATCTTCAAGTTTATAGGGAACTGCAAGGAGCCCCAGATAGCCAAAACAACATTTAAAAAAGAAAAACAGAATTGGAGGGTTCACACTTCTTGATTTCAAAACTTACTACAAAATTACAGCAATAAACCCAGCGTGATACTGGCATCAAGACAGACATATGTAGACCAGTGAAATAGAGTTGAGAGTCGAAGCAATACACCCAATATTTATGGCCAGTTAATTTTTGACAAGAGTCTCGAGACCATTCACTGGAGGAAAGGAGAGTCTCTCTTTATTTTATTTATTTATTTTTAAAGATTTTATTTATTTATTCGACAGAGATAGAGACAGCCAGCGAGAGAGGGAACACAAGCAGGGGGAGTGGGAGAGGAAGAAGCAGACTCACAACAGAAGAGCCTGATGTGGGGCTCGATCCCATAATGCCAGGATCACGCCCTGAGCCAAAGGCAGACGCTTAACCGCTGTGCCACCCAGGCGCCCCCGGAGAGTCTCTCTTTAAACGAATTGTGCTGGAATAATCGGTTAACCGCATGCAAGAGAATGAAGTTGTACCCTTACCTCATTCCTGATACCAAAGTTAATTCAATATGGATCAACCATCTAAATATAAATGCCCAAACTATAAAACTGCTAGAAGAAAACATGGGGGCAAAATCTTCATCGCCTTGGATTTGACAATGGTTACTTAGACGTGACACTAAAGCACAAGCCATGAAAGGATACAGATCAACTGTTCTTCAAAATTAAAAACTAGTGATAGACGTATGCGAGCTGTACCCCCCCAACCTGAGATGAGTCAGCCAAGAGCTGTCATTCAGTACACTCAGCTGGAAGTCTGAACATGAATAATGTAATGGGTTGTGCTATTTACAGGAAATTAGTGATTTATTTTATTTAAATTTTATGTGGTTTAATGTGCCTCCCAAAAAGTTGTCTGCTTTGGAAAATCACATGTATCGAACTTCCCATTTTGGCTTGAGAGGCATACTGCTTTTATTAATAGACAATTTCTCCTCACGTCTGCTGAAGTAAATGCTGCGCTGAAGGAATGCCAAGTTATTTGCTTGCCGGGGATGCTCTCATGCCTTGGCCCAGTGCTGAGAGGAGGGGCAAACGTGACGGGAGACCAGGAGGCTGTTCTCTTCGTCTGCTACGAGACGATGACAGTTTGCTCTGGGTGGAGTAGTGGAGATGGAGAGAATTGAATGTTTTCGAGAAATATTTTAGTGAAGAAATCCCAAAGTTCTGGTGGTGGATGGGAGAGATGCTGCAGTAGTTTTCCATGTTGAGCAACAAATCACCCCAAACTCAGCAACTCAACAACACTCATGTATTATCTCACGGTTTCCATGGTCAGGAGTCCAGGCGCAGAGGGCTGGGTCCTCTGCCCGGGCCCTTACCAGATGTCAGTTAGGTGCTGACTGGGGCTGTGGTCTCACCAGAGGATCAGCTGGGAGAAGACCCACTTCCAAACTCCCTCAGGTGCTTGGCAGAATTCATCTCCTTGCAATTTGTAGCGCTGAGATCTCGGTTTTCTTTCCGGCTGTCAGGGGATCGCCCACAGTTCCTTGACAAATATGACAGCTTACTTCTTTAAAGCTAGCAAGGGAGTCTCTCTCACTTCAGCCTGCAGGATGGAGTCTTATATAACATAGTCCTGGGCCTGGCATCCTGTCACCCTTGCCATATAACACACCCTAAACAAGGCGCTGACATCAACCACTTTGGCCACATTCTACTGCTTAGAAGCAAGTCACAGGTCTGCCTCAAGGGGAAGGAGTTATACCAAAGCATGACACTTTAGAGTGTGTCTCCCACAGGAAGGATAAGGAAAAGCATAGTGTCAGCTATAAAGTTCAGATTTCTGGCTTGAGCAGGTGGGTGGTGATAATGTCATTTACAGGTAGAGAACACGGAGGAGCATGTTGGTTGAGGGAAGATCTTGAGTTCAGTTGCAGACAAGTTGAGCTGCTCAAGGGCATGAACCATGCCTATTCTATTCTTCACTCTTGAACCAGTGCCTAGGGTAGTTCATGACACATAGTAGGTGCTCGAGGCAATGAATGAATGGATGAATGAGATCTGTGAGACATCCTGGTGGAGATAGTGATGAGGCCAGTATCTCCTAGAGGTCTTGGTGTTTTGTACAGTGATTAGCTCGCTGCCTAGGATGGAACTGCCTAGGAAAGAGGATAGAGGGAGAGGAAGGATCTCAGGACTGGGTGCTGGGAGCCTCAAAACTGAAAAGTCAGGTTGGAGAGGAAACACTGGCAAAGGCTACCAAGAAAGGATAGATACAAGAGTGTGGTGCTGAATGCTGCTAAGAAGTTGAGACAGGACTGAGGTATCCCTGGGGAGAACTGGGTTTGGTGGAGTGGTGGGGCTCAGCAGCCAAGTTCATGGGCTGAGGAATGTTCAGGAGGTGAGGAAGCGGAGGGCAAGTAGACAGTTCTTTCTAGAAGTCTGGCCATAGCGGGGAGAGGTTGAGTGATAACTGGAGGGAGAGGAATCATCCACTATTGAGATCATCCAGGTTCTAACAACAAGAGAGGGCAGCCCAAGGCAGGTGCTGGGATGTGAGGGACTGGGTGGCATTCTTGGTCACGGGGGGAGAGAGCACCTTTTCTGCTTATCTTATGGTCTTGCTTTTATACTGCTTACTCTATCAAGCTTTTATTATAGTCAAGCTAACATAGTTCTTTAAGAATGTTAAGAATGGAAAATATGCCCAAGGAGCCTCTTTCCTCTCCTCTTCTCTCCGCCTGTCCCCTTCCTTCTTCCTCATCCCCAATAATTCTATCTAGAATTTATTTGCTCCCTCCCTTCCTCCTTCCCTCTTTCTTTCCTTCCTTTCATTAGTATGGAAAAGCCTTGAGCAGTTCTCATTGCCGACAAGTAGGCTTCAAGAAAGGAGAAATTGAAGATAAAGAAAGCGAAGATGATAATAGTGTGAGACTTCCAAGAAAGCAACAGGGCGAAGGATTCTAGGGCACAAGATTGGCTTTGGGATGGCCAAGGGATAGCTGCTGCACTGTGGCAGGAGTAAAGGAGGAAGGTGTGGGGTGGGCCCAGCGACGTGTTGGTCTGGTGTCAGCAAGTAGAGGGAGGTCCCCAGAACTCAGGGTCCATTGTCTTTTGCGTCCACCAAGACACCGCCATTCACATAATAAACTAATAATACTGTTGAATGGCAGGGTACATGCACAAACCCTGTACAGGACAGCATACATAGCATATTTTTTCCTTAAATTTTTCAAAATGGAATCCTTATTGACTTTAGTTATCATACGTGTAACACATGTTCCTTGTTTAAAATTTTAAATAATATAGAAAATTTCCCTTGAAATTCTAACCCACAGAGATAACCATTGTTAATGGGGAGCGGCTACCTTGCCCATGGGTTACATATTAAACAAAAGACAATATATGGAATTGTGTGAGCTGTTTCTCTCACTTTCACCTTATATCCTTTATGTCAATATGTAAATATCATCCTTATCTTTCTAACACCTGCCTGGTCTCTGGTCTCCATAACAGCTGTGAGTTTCCTACATTTATTTTAACAAAAACCCTTTGATTAGCATTTAGCTTGTTTCTAATTTTCCAATACAATGACCATTCTTGTTCATACCACTTTGCACACCTGCACCATTCTTTTCTTTTCTTTTCTTCTCTCTTTTTTTTTTTTAAGATTTTATTTATTTATTTGACAGAGAGAGAGACAGCCAGCGAGAGAGGAACACAAGCAGGGGGAATGGGAGAAGAAGAAGCAGGCTGCCGGCGGAGAAGCCTCATGTGGGGCTTGATCCCAGGACCTGGGATCACGCCCTGAGCCGAAGGCAGACACTTAATGACTGAGCCACCCAGGCGCCCCTGCACCATTATTTTCTTAAAATAAATTTCTGGAAGAGGAAACGTGTGCATATTTAAAATTTTGATACCCATCTCTAAATTGCCCTCCAGAAGGCTCTGCCAATTTGAAAATTGCCAATTCTGCCAATTTCATTAACAGAAGCTAAGGCTGCCTGTTTCCCCACACTCTTGCTAACAACTGGCTTATAAATCTTTTTAATCCTGTTAATTAATCTAAGTGAAAAATGACACCTCATTTTAATTTGCTGATCTGTAATTGGTAGTAAGGTGGAACATCTCGAACATGGGTTTTGGCCATTTGCATGTGTTCTTTTATGGAGAGCTTCTTAATGCCTTTTACTCATTTTCTATTAGGCTTGTAATGTTCTTATTTGTTTCTAAATAATCCATAGTTTAATAGTATTACTTTTTATCGTGTTGCAAATATTTTTTCCATTTTGTTATTTATCTTTTAGTTATGCCATTGGTTTGCTTTGTGATATAGGGATTTTACATTTTCAGGTCACCGTTCTCAATCTTTTTTGTCATTTTGTTTTATTTTTTATTTATTTTTATTTATTGATTTTTAAGGAGGCTCCGTGTCCGACATGGAGATTGAACTCATGACCCTGAGATCAAGAGTCGCATGCTCTACTGACTGAGCCAACCAGGTGACCCCATTTTATTTTTATTTTATTTATGTCATTGACATAGTCCTAAGTAAGCTGATTATCACGATTATTAAAAGATTATTAAAAAAAGATTATTAAAAGATTATTAAAAATTATATTTTTCCTCTATTACTTTGTAGTTTAAACTTTTTCATTAAAATTTTATCCTTTTCTGCTTATTTTTTAATTGGATGGACAGTATATGATTACATTCTAGTCGCTTTCTTTTTTGTTTTATTTTATTTATTTTTCTTTATTTCATTCTAGTCACTTTCTTAGAAGCAATCACAGTTATCTGATTAAGATCTGTTCTTTCAAAATCTAATATATTTACATTCATATATTCGTATGGAGATATACACATATTTAACATAAATAGTATCATTCTACATATGTTACTTATAACTTGCTCTTCCATTGAACAATAGCTAAATATCTCCTTGTTAGTACCAATAATTTGACCTCTGCCTTTTCTAGCTGCTGCATGATAGTCTATGAGCATACTATAAGTTGTGGTTTAATTCTTTCATGTTTAAATCTTTAATCCATCTGAATTTTGTATGTATGTATATGGGAGTGGAGTGAATTGAGAATATAACTTAATTTTTTCCCCCGTAAATTTCCAGCTATCCTAACACCACGTGTTGAATAGCCCATCTTTCCTCTGATGTCTTGAAATGTTGCTTTACAACAGAATGAGTGCTAGATTGATGATGTTGAGAGGTGGACATGGCGAAGTCTTCAGGAACTTATGAAGGAGCTTCCAGCTTCCGCTGGACCAGCAGTACCAGCTAGCCTGGTATTCCTAGTTCTTCCCCAGCTGTGCAGCTTGCTCTGCACAGGCATAGAAAAGCACTGACCATATTCCCTAATTCTTTTATTCTCAGGTACACGGACATCCTAGTTTTGCAATGAGAACTTCTACCTCTTCCTCTTCTCCTCCCCCTCCCCTTTCTTCTTCTTCTTCTTCTTCTTCTTCTTCTTCTTCTTCTTCTTCTTCTTCTTCTCCTTCTCCTTCTCCTTCTCCTTCTCCTTCTCCTTCTCCCTCTCCTTCTCCTTCTCCTCCCCCTCCTCTTTCTTTTTCTTCTCCTCCTTCTTTTTCTTCTTTCTTCTTCTTCTCTTCTCCTCCTCCCCCTTCTTCTCCCCCCCCCATTTCCTCCTCTCCTCCTCCTCCTCTTCCTCCTCCTCCTTCTTCTTCATCCTTTATAAGGCTGTGATAGAACTGCCTATTATCTCCAGCTCGCCTGAATTCCTTGAGGTGTGTATGGCTTTACATGCCATGTGGCTCAGGAGAAGACCCCGATCACTAGCATCCCTCCTGGGAACGTGGAACAGGAATATCAGAGACAGAGACAGAGCTGGTTTTGCTTTTGTGAAGGGTCCCACTGGGAAAAATGAGATGATTTGGGGTCTCCTGTGGTGAATCAATTTTAATTTAATTTAATTTAATTAAAAATTATAATTTTTACTTACATTTACCAGTGTATTACAAGGGATACAAATGAACAGCCAGGTGGACAGGCAAGGTCTGGAAGGGTCCTGAGGGCAGGAACTTCTTGGTGGAGTTGGGGTGCACCACCCTCGTCGTGGGGGGATATGTTTACCAACTTGGAAACGTGTTTTAATTTTAAATGTTACATATTTATTTTAACAGGTATTAGAAAAGGATAAAACTCACACGTGAGAGCCACAGGACTAAAGTGGGCATTTAACTTACTACGATAAAAGTTAATCAATTGAAAGAAGAACATGGCACAAGAGCTGCAGACAGTCTGAGAATGACTGAAGTTTGGAAAATCCCAAATCAGGTGATAGTAGAATCACTCAATCAGTCAAGAGTCCTTCAGCTGTGAGTAACAAGAACCAAACATAACAGCTTAAACACATAGTGGTATTCTTGTTGTTATTTTACACATAATGTCCCTTAATGGAGTCCAAGGGTGAACCACCTCTTTGTGATCCTTCTGACCTTCTCCTCATGGTCCCATGATGGCTGTTGCAGCTCTGGCTCGCACCACCAAAAGGAAGAAAAAGGAAGAGGTGGCACCCAACAGCATCTTTCCCTTTTGTCAGGAAAAGCCAGAGCTTTCCTAGAGTTCCCAGCAGTCTTCTCCTTAAGCGTCTGCCAGAGCCACACACGGGGCCACTGCTGTGGAGGCTGGGAGCGTGGACAACAGGCCGGCGTTATTGCCTTTGACTGTCTTCGTCAAGCTGAGCTCCTTATAGTGAGGAAGGGCAGACTGGGTAGTGGGTTAGACGAGTGCCGAGTGCAGAGAGAGGCAGACGCGGCAGGCCATGTGGCCCCGGAGAGAATGCCACGGTAAGGAATCATGTCAGGCTTCCAGCTCAAATGCCGAAGTGACAAACTGTACTTCATTTCCTGCTCTGGCGAGCTGGCGAGATCGCCTGTTGTATCATTTCCATAAACTCTCCTTCGACTTGAGCTGGTGGGAGCGGGTTTCTGTGACTCCTTAGAGCCGTGAGCAGTTTTTGACAGGTCTTAACATGTGTTCCTTCGTTTGTTCCTGAGAGCGGTTATCCTTAGTGTCTGCAAGAACAAGACGAGGCTCTGAGAGGTTAGGTTGCCCACCTTCATGTGATTCAGCCCAGGTTTTCTAGGAACTAGTATATTCTTTATGCCATCTCTGTAGTTCTAGGAGGATCATCTATGCAGCAGAATGTTTATTCCGTAGATAGCACCGGGGCATGTGGGAGATGGAGTTTCCTCTGGGGCCTGTCAGTGTCACCCAGCTCTGTCCCTGGCTTAAGTCAAAAGGCGGGAGGCGGCTTGACTCTGTCATGCATCTGGGTTTTGGAGACTCAGGGAATGTTTACTTTTCTGCTTGTCTATTTTCAAACTTCATGCCTGTAATTTATTGTCCTGATTACAGTTTAACATGGTTGGAAAATGTGAGATATTCAAGTTACGGATTTGTGTGAGAAGCACAAGAGAAAATGAGCGCATCTGGGAGCTATTGCTCTCCCCCTTCTCACGCCATCATCTCTCCTTGGGTGACCTTCGCGGCGGGAACTCCTACCACGACCCAGACCGTACTGGCTATCAAGATGGTGATTCATCTGGCCAAGCAGAAGTCATTATCTCCTCTCCCTAAACTTGACCTTTCCTCTGCGTTCCCTATCTCAGTCAACGGTACAGCCGTCTACACAGTCATGCCCGGAAGTCACCACCCCCACAGGCAACCGCTTGCCACATTATTTAAGATTAATCAGGCTGTAATATGCCTGGTCTCCTCTTCCCTCAATGCCTCAGTTCCGGCCTTAACCTCCTTTCGGAGGGGAGTGGACACCATCTCCTGGACTCACTGTTTTCTAAGCTTGTTAGAAACCTGGGGTGCTTGTTAATTATCTGGATTCCCAGGCCCTTCTCCTTCACTCTGACTGAATAGGTCTGACGTGGGTCCCTGGAACCCATGTGCTTAACAATGATCGCCATCAGTTCAGCTGAGCAGTGGGCCGCCCTGGTAGAGGGCTGGTTTCCCTGCCTCAGGGCGCTTTGCGGTCAATCGAGCCCTCCGTGCTGTAGAAAGAGCTTCCTAAGAGCTTCCTAAAATGGGCCGGAAGCTCTTAATCCGCAGCACAAAACCCAAACCTGCCGCAAGCCAAATGGGGCACGATTTAGCCACCACATCCCTCTTCAGTCTTCTCTCCTGCCTTCCCTGGGCTCTACTAGTAAAAGCTGTTGGCCGAATTTGAGGATCCCCTCTTCTTTCTCTTTCTTTCTTCCTTCCTTCCTTCCTTCCTTCTTCTTTCTTCTTCTTTTTCTTCCTTTCTTTCTTTCTTTCTTTCTTTCTTTTTCTTTCTTTTTTAAGATTTATTTATTTATTTGAGAGAGAGAGAGTGGTAGGGGAAGGGAAGAGGGGGAGAGGGAGAGAGAGAATCTCAAGCAGACTCCCTGCTGAGTGTGGAGTCCGATGCAGGGCTCGATCTCAGGACCCTGAGACCACGACCTGAGCCAGACATCAAGAGTCGGACCCTTAAGCCACTGAGCCACCCAGGCTCCCCATCCCATTGCTTTTTCATTGCTCAATGCCTTTGCCTATGCTGTTCTTTCTGCCTGGACAGCCCTCCTTCCCCAGGGCTACCTGGAAAACTCCTATCCCTCCTGCAAGACCCAACTCAAGTGTTCCTTCTTCCCTGAAGCTTTCTTTGCCACCCTTGCAACTCAAATGCATGTTTATTATTGCAGCTATCTCATTGACTTCTCCGTTGAAGAGACTGTGTTTATTTAGCTCACAGGTACAGGTGGCATTTGCTTTTCCCGTGTGAGGAAATTTAGTGAAAGCACATAGGGCAGTTTCCAGCAAAAAGTGTTCCCATTCTTTCCCCTGCGTGTAAACTCTAGAGAGTTTCCTACTGTGAAAAGCAAACACTCCTCTATCTGTTTACATCTACGACGTCAGGATACTCAACTGTGTAATAACAGTCAACGTGTGTCTGGTGCCCGCTGTGTGCTAGCAACTTTATGTTCACCATTTCGCCTCATCTACAGACGAGAAAATCAAGGCTCAGAGGTGAATTAAATTGCCCAAGATCACAAAACTGGTAAGTGGTGGGATTGGTGCAATGCTCATTCGACCTCTTCGGGAGTTTTCTTTAACAGCCATTAGGATATGTGGTGTGTGTCTAGGACAAAACGTCCCTGGACCAGGGGGTGCAGGAAATGTAAATAAGTGAAGCAGGGTGGGCTTGAGGCAATAAGGTGGGGTAGGGAGCGTGGCAAACTGGAGAGTGTACCCCCTGGTTGAAAGAGTGCGAAGACTGAGTGCTGGCTGACCACCCCCCCATTTTATTGTGAAAAATTTCAAATGTATAGCAAAGTTGAAAGAACTTTACAGTATCTGTATACCTACTACCTAGAATCTCCCATTAACATTTGGCTTGCCTTATCTGTATCTATGCATCTAGCCATGCCTGCATCCATTAATCCACTTTGCTTTTTTGATGCGTGTCAAAGGAAATTGCAGACAGCCGTGCACTTCTCTCTAAATACATCAGGTTGTAGACCGTTAACTAGAGATCAGTATTTATAGTTTTTCCATTGATGTAAAATTTATAGGCAACGAAATGCACACATCTATAGTGTATATTCACTAAGTTTTGGCAAATGTGTGCTCCTGTATCACCCCCACCTCCATCAATATAGAAAACACTACCATTATCCCTAAAGATCTGCTCAAGTCCCTCCTGTTTGTCTCTGCTTCTGTCCCCGCCAAGGTAGCCACTGTGCCCATTCTTTTCTTTCTTTTTTTTCTACTTCAGAAAACTTCTCGCACCTTGTTTTATTTACAATGCCAACTTTTATCAGGTCATTAACTAAAGTTAACTAGACAATAAACTAGGCAGAAATTGCTCTACAAAGAGAGGGAAAGCCCCAAATACCACCTTCTAGAGAAAACCCTCAGTTCAGATTTATTCACAGCAAAGAAAAAAGAGACTTTTGATCATCCTGGAAGAAACTGAGCCCTACGTTTGGAACCTGTACTCGACCTGCACCTTCAAGGAGGACAATATTCTGCCCAAACTGCTGATTTGCTGCTGTGTTTGTCTACTGTTGGTCTCATACCAGCGATTATAGACAGAGCAGCGCAGCTAGTCTTTGGCACAATCCTCAGAGTGTTACAGGGTCAGGCACGACATTTCACTTTTCACACCACGGCTCCTCTTTGCATACCTGGGCTGCCTGTGCTTCAGGAAAAGTCCTTTTTGGTATCGAAGGTGTTGCGAATCTCCTCCGGAGTTTTCCCCTTGATTGTACCCGCAACCATCTTGTGTGTCACTTCAAGGACACTTTAGATTTCTAAGTAATTTGCAGCCAGAATAAGATGACAAAGTGTTCCTTGGTTAGCTTTCAGGAATTCTTGGTCCCAAACAGGGATATCATCTGTTCGCTTTGCTTTGTTCTCATCATCCTCGGGGGGAGGGGGTGGGGGTCATCCTGGTGGTCGGTTCACCACTAAATGACCATTTTTATTTTATTTATTTTATTTTTTTATTTTTATTTTTTAAAGATTTTATTTATTTATTTGACAGAGACAGAGACAGCCAGCGAGAGAGGGAACACAGGCAGGGGGAGTGGGAGAGGAAGAAGCAGGCTCATAGCAGAGGAGCCCGATGTGGGGCTCGATCCCGGAACGCCGGGATCACGCCCTGAGCCAAAGGCAGACGCTTAACCGCTGTGCCACCCAGGCGCCCCTAAATGACCATTTTTAAATATTGTTTTCTTAACATTTGGTATAGGAGCTGGGTCATCCCCTCCTCCTTCGTCCATTCCCAAATCTCCCACCATGGTCGCGATCGTCACAGATTGCTTGGTGATTTCAACATCAGCTTCAAATACCTCTCCGTCGGAACTCTGCCGCTTAACCGAAGGCACGGTGCTCGGTCTCAGGGAGACTGCGGGCCAGAGACTGACAAGAGCATGGTGGCCTCAGCAACGAGAAGAGAAAGGCGGAGAACAAGGCCACTACCGGATTATTTTCTCCCGTAAATTAGTTTCGCCGCTCTGGAACTTCATGAAAGCAGACTCCTACAGAACGTACTTTCCCCCAGCTTGAAGTTTTAAAGAGTCATCCGTGTCGTTGAGTGTATCCGTAGTTCATTGCTCTCAATTGTTGGGAAGTCTTCCACTGTATTCCATTGTATGAACAGACCCTTTTAGCCATCCACCGTGTGTGGACCGCTGGGCTGTTGCTAGTCTTTGGCTCTTAGGAATAAAGCTATTAATATTTTGTATGAGTATTTTTGTGAGCATATATTTGCGTTTCTCCTGGGTGTATTTCTAGGAGTGGAATTGCTGGGCTAGAGGGTAAGAGTGTGTTTAGTTTTAGTAGAAATTGCCAGACCTTTTACCTGAGTGGTTAAACCATTTTGTATCCCCACCAATGATGTATGAGACTTCTGTTGCCCCACAGCCTTCAGATCCTTCATGGACATACTGCTCATTTGTATATCTTCTTTTGTGTAGTGCCAGTTCAAATCTTTTTTTTTTTTTGGAAAGATATTTTATTATTTATTTGTGAGAGGGGGGAGGGGCATAGGGAGAGGGAGAATTTCAAGCAGATCTGTGCTGAGTGCGGAGCCTGCCTGACATGGAGCTCTATCTCACGACCCTGAGATCATGACCTGAGCTGAAACCAAGAGTCAGATGCTCAACCGACTGAGCCATCCAGGCGCCCCCGCCTGTCCAAATCTTTTGCCCATTTATTTTGAGTTGTCTTTTACTATTTCTATTATTGTTGGAGTTCTTGATATATCCTGGATACCAGCCCTTTGTCAGATATATGTTTCACAACTGTTTTGTCCCAGGTGGTGGTTTGTCTAGTCCTTTTCTTAATGGCGTCTTCTGGATGAGCAGAAATTTTTTATTTTGATGAAATCTAATTAAGCAAAGACACTTAAAAAGAAGATTTTATTTATTTATCTGACAGAGAGAGAGCACAAGCAGAGGGAGAGGCAGAGGCAGGCTCCCCGCTGAGCAGAGAACCCGACATGGGGCTCCATCCCAGGGTCCTGGAATCCTGACCAGAGCCAGAGGCAGACGCTCTACCGCTGAGCCGCCCAAGCCGCCCCAGCAAAGACGTTTTTACGCGGTAATTGCGATCTTTGATCTGCCTGAGAAACTTTGGGCTTGCCCCTGAGTCATGGAGATATATTCATTCATGTTTTCTTCTAGAAGCTTTACAGTTTTAGCTTTTACGTTTAGGCCTATGATTCATCTCAAAATAATGTTTGTGTATGATGTAGGGGTCAAGGTTCATATTTTTCCCATACCTCGCTATTCCAACAATAGTTCGTTTGATAAAACTTCCCTTTCCCCATCTCACTGCTTTAGCACTTCTGTTGAAAAATCAGATGATGGCTTGAGTGTGGTTCTGTTTCTAGGATCTTTTTCCTGTACCAGCTTCAGCTGATTTTTTTGCCACGACCTCAGTAGTGCCATGCCTCCCAAATTTCAGAGGACAGCATAGAAACTCCAATGGTTTTTAATGTGAATAAGTCTAAATTTTTCAACATTGAAAACCAACTCTAAATTTAAATGAACAAACAGAGAAACCAACTCCGTACAAGCAAACAGACTCACTGGGTCTGTGGCCTTGGGAGCAGGGAGATAATTTCAGCAGGAAGTTGGATATATATTATATTCAGGTATAAGTCAAGGGACTTATTTTAAGTGACAGAAAATGGGAATGTCTCCAGGGTAGGCAGGTGGGTTTCAATAGTCAGTGCAAGTTAGTGAGAATTCATGGCCAGGGAGAGATTAAAACCCAGGTTCCTTTGGTGCCCAGGAGACTGGGGGAGTACACCTGTGGAGCTTTTTGGAATTGCGTCTAGAAACAATAGAGGCAGAGAGGGCCAGGCAGGAGATGAGGAGAGGCCAGCATGCCCTGGGTTACAGTGGGGGGACTGAGAGTCGAGGCATCTTGACAGACTAGTGACAGGAAAGAGACAAGGACCAAGAGAGTCCGGGCTGAGCTGATTTGAAGTCAAGGGTCTGGAGTGGAGGGAACTAAGAAGGGACAGTTCTCTAAGCCCGGGCCCAGAAAGATGCTTCGTGGAATTGGCTGAAGGTCTCTGGCTGACACAGAGCAGCCAGAAGACATACAACTGTAGGTTCCAGAACTTCAAGGACAGTTCTCAGCAGTACCACCTACTCGTCATCCCCAAGTTAAAGTTCCTAATTTTTAACATTTTAAGATTACGTTTTACATTTAAAATTTTCAACGGGAACCACTTCACATGTTTCTTTCTTTCTTTTGTTCTTTCTTTCTATCTTTGTTTTTTTAAGATTTTATTTATTTATTTGAGAGAGAGAGAGAGAGCATGAGCAGGGGGAGTGGGAGAGGGAGAAGCAGACTCCCCGCTGAGCAGGGAGCTGGACGTGGGGTGCAACCCCAGGACCCTGAGATCATGACCTGAGCCGAAGGCAGGCTCCCCTACATGTTTCAAAAAATAAAAATTAAAAAATTAAAAATGATCAATGAAAAGTCTTTTTCCCACCTGTCTCCCATCTGCCCCGTTCCCATCTTCAACCCCCTCACCCCCAGGTACCATTTGTACAATTTATTTTTACCACGACCAAGGACACTGTTTTGGCAGCCATGTCTGTCAGACAGAATGTTGAGCATGCCTGTTGGGCCACACAGGGTAGAGCTCGCTGCAGTTGGCAGCATGTAAGAGAAAATAAGCAAGCCTGCATTCAAGCCAGAGAGAACTTTGTTAGAACTTGCTAGAACCTTGCCTCATGAATACGTAAGAGAGCCCTATCAGGACAGGAAATCATCCTCCTTAAAGTGTGACATGGTGCTTGCTTTGACTACGTTGTGTCTCCTCAAAATTCATATGTTGAAGCCCTAACTCTCCGGTATTTGGAGGTGGGGCCTTTGGGAGGTGGGGCAATTAGGTTTAGCTGAAGTTATGAGGTGAGGCCTCTGTGATGGGCTTCGTGTCCTTAGGAGGAGAGGGAGAACGGAGCCCTTTCTCTGTGGCCACTGTGTACGGACACCGTGAGGAGGCAGCTGTCTGCAGGCCAGGAAGCGAGCTCTCTCTGAGAACCCGGCCATGCTGGCACCCTGATGTCCACCTGCCACTGAGTCCATGCTGTTTTGTGACAGCGGCCCGAGTTGCCTAAGGCAGTGCTCCGGCACCAAAAAAGTGAGCTCTGCGAAACAGTAGAAAGATTTCCAGTTCTTTGAGAGACACCTTTGAATGGTTTTGCCAAGAGTGTCCCCATGTGCTGTATTTGAAAGTGCGGGCTCACACAGAGAGACTGAGACTGGTGTGGAGGAAGGGTCTGTGGGGGAAGGGGACGACCCCAGGGACAGGACTCCTGAGTGCTAGAAGCCCGGGAGAAGTTGGGTGGACTATGAGCCCAAGGGTGACTAACTTCAACTACGTGTCTCCAGGGGCGTTCACACTCTGCTAACTGCTGAACTCTCCTCTGGGAGGACTTTAGAGGGGAGAATGAATGCGTGTGAACGGATTTGCAAACTTTCAAGGGTGATGTTGGGTTCTAGATGTTGGCTGCTTGACTCAACTATGGGGTAGAGGGTCTTTTCACGGAGATGATTTCATTTCCCCGGTTCCCACTGCCATTTGTTTTGATTCGAAGGTAATGCTGCCCTCTCCTGGGCTGATCTTGCAACTGCAGCCCCTGGCCACCCAGCTGGACCGCCCAACCCCCACCTCCACGAGGCAACGGAGCCCTTGCTTGATTTCAGGTGTTGTCAGTATAACTAGGGGTCTCAGGCTTTGCTAAGTCATTTCTTACAGCCATGGTGGGACTCAGCTTTCCCTTCCGTGCTATATCCCAGAGGCTGGAGGTGAGATAAACAGACGGTAAGTTACTTGTGGGTCTCTTAGTCTCTAGAAATAGAACCCATCCTTTTTCTTCCTTCCCCCCCCCCCCGCCCCCCGCTTTTGGTTTTCTTTCCTCAACCACTTTTTATCCCATCCTAATCACCAAGCTGTCTCCTAGGCACTTGGGATACAGTGATCTAGATAGGTAAGGCTTTCTGCCTTCACAAAGCTTATAGTCTAGAGAGGAGAGAGACGATAAACAGCGGTCTATGTAATATTACACGCAGTTTCTAGAGTATGTTAGAAGTGGTAAGTGCTGTGAGAGGAGAAGAATGTTTGGAATATAGCATAGCAAGGGACATCAGGAATGCTAGGGGAGGTGCAATTGTGATTGGCGCACAGAGTGAGACTCAGTGAGAAGGTAGCATTTGAGCAAATTCTCAGAGGAGGTGGGGGAGTGAGTGTGGGACGTCTACAGAGAGCATTCAGAGAAGAGTGGGCGCTGGAAGCAGTGCTCCAAGGCAGGAGCCGGGCTAATATGGCTGGAGCAGAGCCCTAAGTGGGGGGAGGGGGAGGATACAGTTAGAGGATCCTATGGGCTGGATCGTGTCCCTCCCTCCCACCATTCAGATGTCAGAATCCCGCAGTGTGTCAGAATGGGACCTTATTTAGAAGTAAGGCTGTCGCAGATGTCAGTAGCTAGGATGAGGCCATCAGGGGGCGCCCTAATTCAACGTGATTAGTGTCCTTATAAAAAGGGGAAATTTGGACCCAGACACAGGCATCTGAGGACAGCAACATGTGACGATGAGGGCAGAGATCAGGCTGATGCATCTGTAAGCCAAGGAATGACAAAGATGGCCAGCAAAGCAGCAGGCGCGAGGAGAGAAGCCTGGAACAGATTTTCCCTTGCAGCCCTCAGGACGAGCCAGCCCTGCTGACACCCTCATCCTGGACATCCAGCCTCCGGGACTGTGAGACAGTCACTCTATGCCGTGTGAGCCACCCCAGCACACTAACGCACGGGGGTGATGAGGGGGGCTGGGATGGGGTTGGGGGAGGGCCATGACTCTGAAGGCCTTAAAGGATTTTGGCTTTTTTCAAATTAATTTTTTTCATGATTAAATGGGATATATCCCCCCAAATGCGAACGGTGTTCAATATCAGAAAACCATTAATATAATTCACATGCTAATAAATCCTATGACTACCTACATAGGCCTTTGACAAACTTCAATACCTACTACTCCCAATTTAAAAAATAAAACACAGTATGACACTGTATGTTAACTACACTGGAGTGAAAATTAAAAAAATAATTAAAATCACCTAGACCTGTAGGCAGAAAGCATTCTCAAAAAAAGGAGAATGGAATTGTATTCATAAATAAGGTAGAAATGAATCTTTCAATTACAGAAATCAATTTTAAGGCAAAAAAAATGAAACAATAAAATCAGATAGGTGACAACTTTAAAAAGTATTAACAAAACTCCAGCTTTTTTTTGGATTTTGCCAGCTTTTCCATTATCACCTCTTTCCGTACCAGAATCCAGTCCGGGGGACCACATGGCCTCTAGCTGGCATGTCTCCCCGATCTCCTGTGCCCTAGGGCACTTTCACTCAGTCCTTCCTTATTTCTCATGACCTTGATAGTCTTGAGGACTACTGGCCAGGTATCCCATAGAACGCCTCCCCAGTCTGGGTTTGTCTGATGGTTTTCTCCGGATTAGATGGGGGTTATGGGTTTTTGGAGAGAATACCACCAGTGGGTGTCTTCTCATCATATCCTGTTGGGAGTATAGGAGCACACAGCGTCCCTGGTGATGTCAGCCTTCCTGAATTGGTGAAGGGAGTGCTCGCCAGGCTTCTCCACCGTGAAACGGCTTAAAATGCACTCAGAAACATTAAAGCAGTGAAACTCATTCTTTGGAGCTGTGGGAGGGTAGTGAGAAGGCATGATATGATCTGACTTAGAATATCAAAGGATCACTCTGGCGGGTATGAGGAGAAGAGACTAGATGAACAGGAGGCCTGGGAGGTCACTTCTGTAACCTCGGTGCGAAGGGACGGTGGCAGGGGCCAGGGCACTGGCTGGAGGGGTAATGAGAAAATAGGAGTGGGAATCTATTTTGGTAGAGCTGGCTGAACTTTCTGGTAGATTGAATGTCGGGAGTGAGAGATAGACAGGTGTCAACGAAGAGTCTACAAAGTGTCCTGGGCTACCGGAAGGACGAAGTGGCCATGGACTGAGCTAAGATGAAGATTCTAGTCTGCTTCTTCGCTCCTCTCCACCACTTCATCCATTTAACCAATATTTACTTCGTGCCAGGGCTGGCTGCAGGACCCAGTGCAAAATAAAAGTGTGGGGCCCCTCATTCCAAGAGCAGGAGAAAAGCTTGTTTCCTTCTTCTGTGATCGTTCTCTTAACCAGACTCTGTGTGTTTTTTTTTTTTAAGTAGGCTGCACACGTGGAGCCCAATGTGGGGCTTGAACTCACAACCCTGAGATCAAGACCTGGGCTTACTTAAGTGACTGAGCCACCCAGATGCCCCTGAAGATAGTGTCCCACGGACTCCATGTTTTTTATTTGCTATTTAATGCTGTGCTCCCTGAAGCAGAGGGCCCTTGTGGGGTGGGGGAGTGGGAGGCGAGCCCAAGGGGGCAATAAGGCGTGGGACTGCATGTGAGCTGAACTCCAAGCCCCTGTGTGTGCTCCACTGTCCCACCAGGCTTCGCTCAGAAGACACCAATTCCGGGGCGCCTGGGTAGCGCAGTCGTTAAAGCAGTCTGCCTTCGGCTCAGGGCGTGATCCTGGCGTTCCGGGATCGAGTCCCACATCGGGCTCCTCCGCTGGGAGCCTGCTTCTTCCTCTCCCACTCCCCCTGCTGTGTTCCCTCTCTCGCTGGCTGTCTCTCTGTCACGTAAATAAAATCTTAAAAAAAAAAAAAAAGAAGACACCAATTCCAAGATCAAGTTATTAAGAAGTCCAAGGCAGCGAGTGCAGAGCATTCTGCCCCTAGCTCAGCGCTCTTGTGAGAGCAGGACTCCGTGCGGCTGCGCTGGCCACCCACCCCCTTCCTATGTGTCACACACTTTGCAGGGCACCAAGAATGCAAAATAGAATCCTTTCTAGTTCCTGCCTTTAAGGAGGGCAAGGAACGAAAGGGTGTTTATGAGTCACTACTCTGTGCTGGAGTCTTGTCTGGTCACAGCCCAGCAGGAGGGACAGACTCCTAAAAAAACGATTCAGGAATACAATCTGGAAACCACAACAGTGGAAACCTGGGCGGGTGACACAGGAGGGGAGGGGAGGGAGGCATTCAGGGCTTGAGGAGTTGGGAGTTCAGTGGACAGGAGACAAGCATCCTGGGCCTCTGCTCTCGAACCTAGCTGGACTGGCAAATCGGAGTGAGGAGGGGGGAAATGACCATCAGAAGGTTATTTACTGTTGTTGTTGCTGCTGCTGTTTTTTTGGTGAAAATGGCTAAATACATATTTTTTAAATTGCAAAAGTCATGCTCATTTGAGAAATTGGGCAACATCAAAAGGTATAAACAAGAGAGCAGCTATCTGTAATCCCCCCACCCAAAGATAACCACTGGTAACATTTTGGCTCCCTTTCCTATTTTCTCCCTGTGTACATACATGCATTTATCACAAAGTATTATCCTACCCTACATTCTGCTTGTTAACCTGTGTTTGCCCTTGGAATCCTATTACAGGCACCTTTCCATAACATTAATTGTAGCTCTCAGTGTTGTGTCTAATGGACACACGGTGCTCCATTTTATAGGTCTACTATAATTTGTATAAAAGTTTGGGAAGCGTACTGAACTTCATCAACCTGTATTATATAAACAAGCCTGTGATAAACTTTGTCTTCCTTCTCTTCCCTCCTCACATTAAGTGGGATTTCAGGGTCAGAGGGTCTGCATTGTTGAGTGTGTTCGATGCATATTCTCCCAGCAGGACTGTGTGTGGGGGTGTGTGTATAAAGACAGCAAAAGGTGATTGAACATTTATTATCTGCCAGATACTGTGCTAAGCACTTTACATGTATTAACTCATTGATCCTCCTATCAGTTCCATGAGCTAGGCGCTACTTTTCTTCCTACTTTACAGACGAGAACACTGGGGCACTGAGCAAGTATCCAAGGCTCCGAGGGGCACGCGAGCGGCCAGGGGCAGGGCTGGGACTTGTACCACGCTGGTTTGGTCCCAGAGCCCGCACTCTCTCTCCCGGTTCATCATCACACAGCACCATGAGGCAAGTATTATGATCCCCGTTTTTATGGATAAGGATTTTTTTAATCTTTTAAAAAATTTTTTAATTTTAATTCCAAGAATAAAGGTCTTTTGATATGCATTAAGAAACTTGTCCAAGATGATAAACCAATAAAGGAAGGCCCGTATTCGAAGCATGATCTGTCTGACTCCAAAGCAGAGATTCCCGGGGTCTTCGTGGGGATGTCTGAATTCATTCAGGAGTGTGTTCTCAGATGGGTTTTTATGCGCCTGGTTTTCAACGTTCCTCTTTGGCCTCAGCCAGAGCTGGGCAGTCAGGGCTAGGAGGTCTGCACCTGCCCAGGTACCCTGACTCTTGCAGCATGGACCCTGTGATGCACTGACATTCCTCCCCTCTCCTCTCATCCTAGATCACTTGTTTTCTAGAACTCTTCCAGTAGGTCATAGTTTTGGTTGCCAGTAACAGAAAACTCAGCCCGAAATGGCCTTAACAGTAAAGAACTGAAAAGTGCGCAGGGAAGATTGCCTCTGGTTTGCTCAGGACTCTGGCTCCGTTTCTCTGTGATTCTCTCAGTTCTGCCTTCCTCTCTGTGTTAGTTGTGATCCTTGGACGGGTTGGCCGTTTCTATACCCAAATGGCTTCCAACTATTCCAAGACGACGTCCTTGCTTTTCCACCGTCACCAGACAGCCGTCCCGAACTTGGCTCTGTGTGGATCATCTTAGGTCACGTACTTACCCCGCACCTGTCACTACGGCAATGGGGGTGATCACGGGGGAGAGAGGTGAGTTCTCTCCTCCACCTCCCCTGCCTCTGTTTTGGTCCCTGGGTCTCAGCGGCCCCTTCTGCAGGAATGTGAAGAGATGCTGGCCCAGGGACGGAGAAGACACACTTGCAGCCATGTTGTGTGCGGCCCACATGCTCTTGAATAGAAGCTTCCATTTGCAAAACAGAGTGGCAAGAAGAGGCCTCCGCATTCTGCCAGAGGACTGGCATTCAGGCGACACATGTCACAACAATCTTGGTGGCACTGAACGTTCTGCATGGAATAGAAAAATGCTTTCCCGTTAGGAACATTATAGATCCGTTGAAGAGGGAGCAGTTCTAAGTGGGAAGGTGCGGTACGGAAGATATGTTGGGCGGGCAGACTTGCTGGAACATTTTCAAGTGGGTAACATTTTATTCCAAGCTCATCTAGACGTGCCTTTCCCTTCCTTCAGTGAAATGCTCTTTCCTTTCTCTCCTTCCACAAAAGGGAGATTTTTTTTTTTATTTCTTGTCTTCCAGATCTCCTTCCCCCTGGAGACCTAAGCTACCACCCCTGCCACCCCCACAACCACCCAGAGGGACTGCTTCTCCTTGACTCCTCGGCTTGAGGGTGGACCAGACCCTTCCCTCGGCACCTCAGTCATTCGTTGGGTGAGACTGGAATGTTGGACTGACTAGAGTCAGGGCTTAAGAAAAGCAGAAGGGAGTTATTTACAAAGAGGGACTTAAAGGATTAGCTAGGGCAGTTCCTGCCCTGGTCTTTCTCATTGGGTCCCTCGCCAGGATGTTCCCGTCCCGCGACAACCGCCCCCTTGTGGCAGACGCTCTCTTCACCCTTGGCCTAGGCTTGCACTGGAGCATTCGTAGGCGTTTTTGCAGACAGGCCCCAGACAGTCTGTTCTCTCCTGTGTTACCAGTCACTGTTTGCTGCCCCAGGATTACTTTTCCCCTAGATGATTAATAAGGGACTCCCCACCTTCAAGTCCCTTCTGGTCTAGGCATCAGAACATAAGAGTCCAACACTCTTAAAAGCAAAGCATGGGTGGCCCCAGGGCAATTGTCTTCTTGTACTTCCTGCAACTTTTTATGAATGAGAAGAGAACCCAGGAGGAGAGCAAGCAGAACGTAGGCACCGGGGGCATGATTAATTGGCATTTATGGTAGGGGCAGACTTTATATCTGAACAGATCGATGCTAACTTTAAACTCTAGAGGATGGTAGGAAAAGGACGATGCCAGACAGACCGGCCTGGCGGTGTGGGAGTGAAGCTTTCAGACACACCTCATCTATGACTGTGTGGCCGAAAGTGATAGACGCCCTGAATCAGGGTGGTGACCTGAGCCGTGAATCACAGCAGGTCTATTTAATGTCATTTCATCTACAACTGTGGGTTGAGCACCTACTTTGTTCCCTGGCAGAGGGTCGGAAGATGGATCAGAGAGGGTCTCTATTCTCTAGAAGCTCACAGTCTGGTGGGGAAGGCTGACTGGTAAGCACATCATTATAACGCAGCAGGGTTCGTGCTGTAACGGAGAAGTGGTGGCTGTAGCAGAGGAGTAAAGCCAGGGGACACACGTGAGCTGCTGGGAACAGCAGAGGCAGGTTCCAAGAAGCCATCCTTCATTCTGGGAGAGGAACAAGGTGACCTTAACCCCAACTCCTCCATTCACCAATTGTCCCAGCTCCAGTGGTCTCCCTGTTGTCTAGCCAGGTTGCAGGAGTGGTCCCAGCCCCCAGCCTCGGGCCATTCTAATCAACCAATTGTTGAGAACGGTTGTGTGGTGTGTTGGGGTGGGGTGAGGCTTAGTTCTCCCTCTGATCTTGAGACCTCTCCACCACCCCCTGGGGCCACCCCAAAGAAGCCTTTCGTGTGCTTGTTGTCCGAACACAGCTTAAGGACAGCCCTCCACCTCCTTCCCGTAAAATCTCCCCAGTCCCTTCTAAGTGGGGGGCCCTACCAGGCCTACCTACAGTGGACCCCTTCTGAAGTCTTTACTGTCAAAAGTAAAATCCTCTCCCCTTTATTCATGTCCAAGCAAGTTGGAAGCTTTCAAAGGTGATCTAAGGAATTTAAGGGGATCAACAAATGGGCACAAATGCAAGAAAAAGGGAACAAAAAATAGTCACCCACGTGGAGAATTCAGACAGTGGACCCTTAACTCCAGCTTCATGTCTGGTAGCCCTGCTTGGACATCTGGGTCCTGGGAGTCTCTGATGCCCTTTGGTCCCTTAATTTCATCTGTTCTCCAAATATGGACATGGGCAAGGCTCAGAGAGGAGGTGTGTGGTGACGAAGCTTCCCCATTTCCCTTTATTCATCAAGTTTCCTCTGACTGTTAAGTCCCTCCGGTCTCTGAGCTCCAGCCTTTTACAGTTGGACACACCTGGCCGGTGTCTCAGGTAGGAAGCCACCTCTGTTGCCAGGACTTTCTTTGGGGAGGGAGACTTGGTTTGACTGTGTTTTAGAAAATGCATCCATTTCTCTGGGACCTGAAGACTTCTGCTCACTTGGCTTCCTGCCTCCTCCCGTGTGACCACCTATTCAATTCTGATCTCATGCATGGCTGTAGTTGGTAACAAGGGGGCCACGGTCTTGTCACTTCTTCCTTCCATGCCTCTCCCTTTTCGGGGGGAAGAGGCTTACATCTCCCCAATCGAATGTTCATGGCTTTGCCCTCAGATGTTGTCTTCTGTAAAAATGCAGCATCAGCAGGCAGAGAACATGCTAAAATGTGTGGATCGGAATGAACTTACAGAATGTCAGGCCTGCGAGCAACTCAGGGGTTATATACTCTGCCTCCCTCAAGCTGCAGAGGAGAAAACCGAAATCTGTGAAGGTAGAATGACCCGCTCAAGGTCCCACAGTTTATTATAGATACATCAGGATAGAGTGAGGACTGGATACCAGGTATCCTTATTTCCAGTCTTGGTAACTTTCCAAAGGTCTTCAGACTGTGTTCTGGAGAGCCTGGGAGTTTCCTGGAGATCCTGGGAGTTTTGGGGGAGCCACCTTAGCAGCTGTCTGGGTAGAAATGGCAGCACCCCCTCCTTCCCAAAAGATGAATTTTTGTTGGTTTTACATATTGGTCTGCTGAGATGATTTTGCTTCAGCAAAGTGTTTCACAAGTTAGGAAGATATGTGAGCACTGCCGATGGTTCTTTGATGTTTAGGGTGATAACAGGGGATAAGACGGAGAGTGCTCTCAAGTGATGGTGCTGTGAAATTGACCTCGAAAGAAGTTCAAAATAGAGGAGAAGGAAGAGAGCTTCTGTTGTCAAACCAACAGAAAAGCAAAAGATATCTCGGTAACTCTTTTCCCATCCTTAATGAACGACTTTAATCTGAATTACTAAATCACGTTTCTTTCCTTTGAATCTTTCAACTAGATTGAACTATGATATTTTTCATGGAAGATCTATGGAATGATACTGATGACTGGGATGAGGAATTTGGAAATATCAGCGGCACACCACCTACAGACACATATAGTCCCTGTAGGATAGACACTGAGACACTCGACAAGTATGTGGTGGTGGTCATCTATGCCCTGGTCTTTGTGCTGAGCCTGCTGGGAAACTCCCTCGTGATCCTGGTGGTCTTACGGAGTCAGCTCAACCGCTCTGTCACTGACATCTACCTGCTGAACCTGGCCATAGCCGACCTGCTCTTCGCCCTGACCTTGCCTATCTGGGCTGCCTCCAAGGCAAAGGGCTGGATCTTTGGCACGGCCCTGTGCAAGGTGGTCTCGCTCCTGAAGGAAGTCAACTTCTATAGCGGCATCCTCCTGCTGGCCTGCATCAGCGTGGACCGCTACCTGGCCATTGTCCATGCCACACGCACGCTGACCCAGAAGCGGCACTGGGTCAAGTTCATATGCTTAGGCATCTGGGCTCTGTCCCTGATCCTGTCCCTGCCCATCTTCGTCTTCCGCAGGGCCATCAATCCTCCCTACTCCAGCCCGGTCTGCTACGAGGACATGGGAGCCAACACGACGAAACTGCGGATAGTGATGCGGGCCCTGCCCCAGACCTTTGGCTTCCTCCTGCCCCTGGCGGTCATGCTGTTCTGCTACGGACTCACCCTGCGCACGCTGTTCGAGGCCCACATGGGGCAGAAGCACCGGGCCATGCGGGTCATCTTCGCCGTCGTGCTCGTCTTCCTGCTCTGCTGGCTGCCCTACAACCTGGTGCTGGTGGCAGACACCCTCATGAGGCTCCGGGTGATCCAGGAGACCTGTGAGCGCCGCAACGACATTGGCCGGGCCCTGGACGCCACTGAGATTCTGGGCTTCCTCCACAGCTGCCTCAATCCCTTCATCTACGCCTTCATCGGCCAGAAGTTCCGCCATGGACTCCTCAAGATCATGGCCTTCCATGGGCTCATCAGCAAGGAGTACTTGTCCAAGGACGGCAGGCCTTCCTTTGTTGGCTCTTCTTCAGCCAACACTTCCACGACCTTCTGAGCCCCCGGCCCTGCCGCAGCCCCTCGGGGCCCCTCCCTTGCCATCGGTGTCCAGTCCGGAGCCTCGTGTCCCCTGGCTGTTGACAGTCTCTGTGTCCAGGCAGCCCCCGCTCATGGTTGCAGGAAGTTACCGGGGCCACGTCCTCCTCAGGCCCATTGTGTGGTTTAGAAAGCCTGCCCTGGTTCCCCACCGCCTACTATCCTTCCTATGTCGGCTGCTGGAGCTCAGTCCGTCTTACCACTGAGCCCACAGCACTCTGTTCTCTGAGGCAGTTAAAGACATTTAAAAGGCATTCTTTTAAGTGACTACAGAAAGTTCCTCCCATGGGCAGCCATTGGTGGCAAAGGACATGAGCTGCTGCCCCAACTCTCCCTTTCTTGCTTGGCAGCAAAGTCCACCTCCCTGGAGAGAGGCTGGAAAGGACAGACACTCACTTTCGAAGACTCCCTTAGCTAGGAGGGGCCCTGTCATGCCCTTCTGACTAGTGAGACTTCAGGGCAATAGTGTGCTGGTAAAGCACTCTCCTGGGGGAAAGAAGTCCGGATTGTAGCAGTTACCACGTTGCCTGGTGTGAATGCTCCCGCCATGGTGATTTCAAGGGTTTTCAAGTGTTTAGCAACCAGCTCACAAAAATTTGGGAAATGTAATGAGCTGCTTTCACAAGCAGGTACAAACTGGCTTCAGCGCACCATTGCTTAAGAGGAAGTCTGCTGGGGCCAGGGACTCCTGGGAAGTATTCCTGACTGAAAAAAGAGAGAGAGAGACACACACACCCTTGGTTCTCACCTTTGAATACGGTTGTAGGATATGATGTGACAAAGAGGCAAAAAGTGTGCTCAGCACACGTAGGCAGAAGGAGGGGACGCCAATAAAGAGCCCAGAAAGAAACCTAAGCATAAATGGTCAATGATTTCAACAATGGGCACCACGACTGTTCAATGGGGAAGGACAGTCGTTCAGCAAAGGATGCTGGGTAAACCAGATATCCACATGCACAGGAACAAACTTGGTCCCTTTCCTTACACTATACACAAAAGTTAACTCAAAATGGGTCAAATACCTAATGATAAAAGCTGAAACTATTAAACTCTTGGAAGACAACATAAGGAAAAGCTTCATTTGGTTTGAGGTTGGGGATGGAGAGAAGTTTGGAGATGAGGTTTAGATCAAGGTTGAGGGTGGAACCAGGGATGAGGTTGGAGTTAGAGGTGATGTGGTGGGCAGCCAGAGATGGGGTGGCAGGTTGGGACAAGACGAAGGGTCAGAAAAGGATGAATTTCAGGAACAGGGGGAGATTCAGAACAGGGAGAAGCTGGGGCTGGGGTTAGTGCAATTCAGGGAGGTTCAATGGGATTGGGACCAAGTATGGGGTGAAGTGTAGGAATGGGATGAGTGTGCGAGTGTGGTGAGTCTCAGCGAGAGACGTCAGAACTGGAGTGAATGTCAGGGGCCACTATTATAGTCCAGTTAGTGGCTGGAGGAAAAAGACATCACTGGGAGAGTCACCATTTTCTGGGGAGAATTGTCTAACATGCCTTTCTGGGGGCCAGGATGGAGGTACCTTGGCTGTCCAGCCAAGGGTCTCTAAGTGGTTTGATGAGAAAGGAGTTAGGGCTCAAGCCCTAAGAGATAGATCTGATTCAGAAGAGAAGCTGGAAGAATGCTAAAGAAATCCAGGGAGGAAGGCTGGCAACTGGGTCTGGGAATCTCCCCTTCCTCTCCCTCCCTCCTTCCCCTAATGCCCTTCCACCTCTCAGCTGCAAGCTTAAATGGCCATCTTCCTCCATCCTCTGCTGTCCCAAGACAACTCTGTCAGGGGCTTCAGTAAGTAAATATGGATCCATACCGGGCCCAGGGAAACACAAATGACTAATATGTATCCGAAAAGATGCTTGGCCTCACTAGTAACCTGGGAAGTGGGAATCAAACAGCAATAAAATAACTTGGAAGTGTTTTACATGGGGAGGGATATATAGTTGACTGTCAAACAACACGGGTTTGAATTGTGCGGTCCATCGATAATCTGGAGTTTTAAAATAAATACAGTACTGTAAATCTATTTTCATCATGATTTTTAAAAATTTTAAATACAATCTACTCCCCCAACATGGGGCTTGCGTCCACGACCCCAAGACCAAGAGTTACACGCCCCACTGAGTGAGTGAGCCAAGTGCCCCCTCATGATTTTCTCAATAACATTTTCTCCAGCTTACTCTGGTGTAAGAATATAGTATATAGAACGTACAAAATATGTTCATCTATGTAAGTTATTGGTAAGGATTCTGGTCAACAGGAAGCTGTTAGCAGTTACGTTTTGGGGAAGTCAAGAGTTTACATACAGATTTTCGACGGCATGGTGGGGTCCATGTCCCTAACCCCTCTGTTGTTTAAGGGTCAACTGTAGTCAGAACTCCCTTTGAACAAGGGCAACATTGTTCCGTTAGATTTTCAATGCAATGTGTAATTCTCTGGGTAGAGCTCAACACATAAATGATTTGGGTTTCAGATCTGTATCAACGTCAGGATGTGGGTACTGAAATAACAGTGTCCTGAAATATCAAAAACAAGTGTTTCAACCACTAGATAGGGCAAGGCCACGAGACAGTTCACCTTAGGGACGGGATCAGTGTCCAAGATGAGGCTGGGATCAGGGATGGTGTGCACCTTGGAAGGGACTGGGGTGTCAGAGACGGTAGTGAGCCAGGGATGGGACTAGGTTAGGGATGTGGGGAACATCAAGGATAGAGTGGGGGACAGGGATTGGGATGTGAATGTGTGTACTGTTCAATGCGTCCTGCTTGTAAATTTTGAAAATTTGATTTGGGGGCACCTGGCTGGCTTGCCGGGAGGAATATGCAACTCTTGATCTCAGGATAGTGAGTTTAAGCCCCGCCTGGGGTGTAGAGATTACTAAAAATGAATGAATGAATGAATGAATGAATGAATGAGTGAATGAACTTAAAAAAAATAAAGTATATAATGTTTTTAAAAAATGAAATTTGTAGGTTAGGTTAACATTTTCCAGCCTCCATGTAATTATGTTGAAATATATCGTTTTCCTCTATGCTAGTTATCCGTCTGACCAGCTGTGGCCCCCTCACCATCGCTTGCCCCAGTCCAGTGGCCTGTTCTTACTAGTTCCAGCAAAAATATTAATTGAGAGTCTGGGTTTTATTCCATAGGGGTTTAAGATGGTCCCTTTCCCTGCACTTGCATTTGAACTAGGGACTTTCAGAGGAAATAAAATGATGCAGACAAAATAAAATGACCCCCTCCTCTTTGGTCTCAGGGTCTTTCCTGAGACGTGTCTTCTCTAAGATGACCACTAACTGGGAAATCATGATGGACTACAGCCTTTTGCTGTTTCCACACGGAGGTTGGAGTGGCCAAAGATCTCTGGGTTGGGCCCTTCTAGAAAGCCACCAAGTGGCTAACAGCTATGTTCTCACCATAGTTGCTTTTATGTATCCTGGGACTCTGCTTTTAAACTCAAGATCCTTTTTCCAACCTTGAGGGTAAACATGAATTTAAGAACTAAAAATATACAAAATAAACAATATGTTTCAGACTTTGTAAAGTTAGTTTTTTTTTTTAATCAAAATATTTCTTAGAAAATTGTTAAGCAGAAGCCCTCTTGCCATACTTCCTGCGGGGGAAGCAAATAACTTTCACCTCTCATAGCGGTTTTGTTTAATAGTGGTATACATATTTCTAAATATCATGCTTATGTAGCTGGATCTTGATTTTTTCCTCCAGTTTTATTTTATTATTTATTATTTTTATTTTTTTAAAAGATTTTATTTATTTATTCGACAGAGACAGAGACAGCCAGCGAGAGAGGGAACACAAGCAGGGGGAGTGGGAGAGGAAGAAGCAGGCTCATAGCAGAGGAGCCTGATGTGGGGCTCGATCCCAGAATGCCGGGATCACGACCTGAGCCGAAGGCAGATGCTCAACCGCTGTGCCACCCAGGCGCCCCTTTCCTCCAGTTTTAGATATTATTTATGAGCTTTCTCCTTTGGCTTCTGAGGATTTAACCCTTTTTCAAACTCTCTCGAACATTTACCTCTGTCCAAGCAAACAAAAATACCACCCTTCCCATTCTCCCAGGACAGATAACCACACTTTTTGGTTAAATTAACATTCAATGTTTTTGTTATAAGGACTATATAAGAAATTATTCACAGTTGGATACAATGTTTACATTTCCTTTCTTTGTACAAGTTCTGTCTTCCCTGGAATTAACAATAAAATTTTCATCATTACTTTTTATTACATCATTCTCAAATGTCTCCCTCAATACATTCACATTAATCAGATAATCTCTCTCTGTGTATTTTTCTTTCTTGGAGACCTCTCTCCTGGAATCTTCATAGTCCTGTTTTCAATCTGGACAGGTTACTCTTCAGGCATATGCTTTTTTTTTTTTTTTCTAAATTGCTTTAATTACCTTACCAGATTAATTTTAGAATCTGATAACGAATTTCTATAGGATTATCCTACTGGGATATTTGGATTTTGGATTTGGGAATTTGGATTATGTTGAATCTGCAGATCAATTTGGAGAAAGTTGATGTCTTAACAATATTGAGTTTTCCAATCCATAGCACGGTACCTTTCTCCAATTTTTCACATCTTGTCTAATTTATCTAGGCAATGTTTTGTAGTGTTCAGTACATAGACCTTGTACATGTTTTATTAAATTTATCCCCAAGTATTTTGTGGTTATTTGGATGGTATTATAAATGGCATTTACATTTTTGTCCAGGTTTTTTCCTTACCGGTATATAGAAATATAATTGAGTTCTATATATTGACCCTGTATTCTGGGAGCTCAGGAAATTCTCTTATTAGTTCTAGTGGTTTTATTTTTAAAGATCCTTTTGGGTTTTATATGTACATACTCATGTCATCTGAGAATAAAGACAGTTTTATTTCTTCCTTTTTAAAATATCCTTTATTTATTTTTCTTGCCTGAATTCATTGGCTAGGACGCCCAGTACAATGCTGAATGGAAGTTGTGAAAGTGGAAGTCCTTGCCCTGTTCCCAGTCTTAGGAGTAAAGCATTCAGTCTTTCTCTATTAAATATGATGTTAGCTAAAAATTTTTCATAGAGGACCTTTATCAGGTTGAGGAAGTTCCTTTCATGAATGGGTGTTAATCTTCCTCTTTCCTTAAGTGCTTACAGGCTTTGTGACCAAGGGCAGATTACTTAGCTTCCCTTTACTACCTTGTAAAATGTGAATAATAGCAATTCTCAGTATTTCCTGTAAAGATTAAATTAAATATGCACACATACACACCTATGACATTTAGAAGAATGCCTAGCATACAATAGGTACTATATAAATGTCATCAGTAATAAGCATTATTTTGGTTTATCTCTTATTTTGCTGGATTACTAGATTTTGCTAAGGAAGGATATTTGGGAAATAACTTTTTGGAGACCTTGAATTTCCAAAAAAGGCTTTTTTTTTTTAGGTTTTATTTATTTATTTGAGAGAGACAGCAAGAGAGAGCAAACACGAGCTGGAGGGGAGGGAGCCCGATATGGGGCTCGATCCCAGGACCCTGGGATCATGACCTGAGCCGAAGGCAGATGCTTAACCAACTGAGCCACCCAGGCCCCCCCCCCCCCAAAAAAAGCCTTTATTCTACCCTTACACTTGGTTGGTATTTTGGCTGAGTATTGAATTCTAGGTTGGAATTCACTTTCCTTCGGAATTTTTCTGTCTCTTAATTTCTTCTAGCTTCTAGGTTTGCTGTTGAGACTGCTGAAGCTATTCTAATTCCTGGTCCATTGTATGAGACTGACTTTTCTCCTAGAAACTTTTAGGGGGATCCTGGCTGGCTCAGTCGGTAGAGTGTGTGACCCTTGATCTCAGGATTGTGAGTTTAAACCCCATGTCGGGTGTAGAGATTACTTAAAAAAAGAGAAACTTTTAGGATATTCTCTTTATCTTCTTAGTTTTAGAATGCATGATAATGTGCCTTGTTGGGGGCTCTTTTCTCATTCATTTTGATGGTGAATACTTTTAATCTGGAAACTCAGGTTCTGTGAAACTTTTTGATATTATTTATATGATAATTTTCTACCCTTCATTTTCTCTATTCTCTTCTTTCTAGAATTCCTTTTACTTGGGTGTTGAACTCCCCAAGGTTAATTCTAATACATTTTTTATTATCACTTTTTGCCTGTTTTTCAGTATCTTCATCTTTCCACTTCTCGTAAAGTTACCCTTAACTTAATTGTCCAGCCTGTTAATTGGAATTTAACATTTCTGGTATCATATTTTAAATTTCCAATAGGCTTTTTTTCTGTTCCCCAAGGTTCTTTTTTATAACACCTCTTTCTTGCCTCATGGTTGCAATAGTTCCTCTTATCTTTCTGAGGATATTACGGTTTTTGTGAAGATTTCTTTAGCTCCCTTCATTGTCTCTGTGTCTTTTCTCCCGGTCCAATAACATCTACTTTCTGATTTCTGTTAAAAAAAACTCATATTTTCTCTAACGTCTTCTTTATTCTTGTACATTGTGGGGTTATGCCTTAAACATCCCTTCAGTGTTGGGGCGCCTGGGTAGCTCAGTTGGTTAAGCATCTGCCTTTGGCTCAGGTCATGATCCCAGGATCTTGGGATCAAGCCCTGCATTCCCGCTCTCCCTTTGCCCTCCCTGCCAGCTCATGCTCGCTCTCTCTTGCTCTCTCTCTCTCAAATAAATAAATAAAATCTTTTAAAAAATCCCTTTAGTGTCATTTTTAGTGGATTTTTGTGGGGGAGCACAGATAAAAACATTCCTTCTATCTTCCATTTTTGATATAAAATTCCCCTGGATTTAAAAATATATACTTATTTTAAGGGCACAATCAAATCGCTCTGTTATATTCAGTTCCTCAGGTAAAAATTCTCCCATTTGTTATGTTGGCTGACTGTTGATTGTAGTGGTATTAGTTCTTTGTAATATTTGATTGTGAGCTCATCTGTTGAATAACATTTTTTCCCATGGCAGTCTTGCGTGTGTTTTATATTATGAAGAAGTCTACACGGGGGCAGTGTCATGGCTGTCCTTGCTGGAGCTCTACTGGATCACATGGTTTGGAGCATTTTTTGTTATTGCTGTTATTTCTTGGTCTTGGGTTTCCATACATTTCAAAGGGCAGATTTGTGTCCTCGCCATTTGCTACTCAGGCTTGGGATTCCGGACTGTCCCCCAGGTGGCTCCCTTTTCCCTATGGCCTAGGGCAGGCAGCTCACTTTCAGGTCATGTCTCAGAGCTACCTGGTGTTTTTCTATCTCCAGACAAGGGTGGGACGACTCTTTCCTGGTTCTTAGCCTTTTGCTGGGAAACCAGTTCCAGCTCCCTGCTGTGTGTGGGGTCCACAGACCTGCTGCTATTACGATTCCCATCCTTAAGATGCATGACCAGTTCTAGCATCCTTCTGGGTTCCTCTGGCTTTAACTCCTTCCTGATAAGTCCATACATTTCTAAGTTCCTTTTCCATCTGGCCCTTAGATCTCTCTCTCCTTTTGATTTTGATCTCAGGCATTTATTAAAAACTTAAAAATACATGTAATCTAACATATTTGTATATAGGTTGTGTGTGTGTGTGTGTGTGTGTGTGTGTGTGCGTGTGTGCTATTTCTCATGCTTCCTTAGTCCACCATCATGATGACAGGGTATCAGTAAAAATTCAAATAGCACACAAACTAAAAGCAAAGTTTCCCTTCCCATTCTTTATTTCCTTTCCATAAAGATAGGCACTGTTAAAACTTTCTCCCTGTACATCTTAAATGTCAACCTGGAAAACACATTGATCAGATTTCTAGTTAACTCGCAGTGTGAATGAGTATGCATGTGTTGGAGGTGAATGATACTGCGTTATCCCAGAATTATCACCCCCTTCTTTTAGCCAGGTTCAGATTGGGGAGTCGGGTGGGAGGGTGGGAGAAGTAAGATAGAGAAGGTAAGTAGGAAGGTGCTTCTGAAGAAATCGAGTCACTTCCGACATGGGAAGAAGTTGTATTGCCCAACAGAAATATGAGGCCACATCCGTACCTCTCTTGGTTCCCATGTTGTAAACAAGGCTGTCTTCCTGAAAGAGCTGGCTTTGCTCCAGCTTTGAAAGTGTGGAGGGTGGAGGGAGACTAAGCACACAGTGCAGGGCTCCCCACTTTGCCAGTGTCCTGTACTCTCCTCTTGGCTGGGATCCTGATGAGACTTAACACGCACTATCCTCTGTGCACATTGACCACCATGTTTTAGAAAACACACATTAATGAATAAGAATCAAATAACCGACTATGTATCAAATGCCTACTATGTGCCCAGGTTTGTGTTTGATCCTTGAGACGAGGGCATGCACTGTAGAAATGAAACTGAGGGACAAAGGAAACTTGTGAATGGAGAATGCGTGAAGAGTTCATGAAATTTCCTATAGTGTCATGGTGGCCAGAACAAAAAGGTCAGGTCTATCTGGGGTCTTAATATACCACAAGCTCAATCTGAAGATTTGGGGGAAATGCTTTTAATTAAATAAAAGAGAAAGCAAAGAAAAGAAAGACTTAGTAGCTGTGTGACTTTGAATAGTCACTAAAACTTTCTGAAACTCTGTTTCCTCTTTAATGAAATGTGGTCTGATTAGGTAAGCTCCCTTCCAGTTCCAGGAGGTGATCTCAATCTAAGGGTCTACGGAGATGTACAAATGCATCCATATCGTGCAGATGTAGAGTTCCATGACTTGGTAGAAAATTTTTTATCTTCTCTCAGATCACGATCATTAGTGATTAGGGACATCATAGAAGGCCCCTTCTTTGTGCTTTCCAGGAAGCTGCTGACCAGGCATAACATGAGGGGTTCTAGAGAGACCTCCCTTCTTTCCCCGTCTCTCCCCTCCTTCCTCCTTTCTTCCTCCTCCCCTTCCAATACCTTCTTTTCTCATCTGTCAGCAATTCATTATTTGGGGTAGGCAGGCCCTCTGGAAAAAGAGCAAATATCCCCAGGTGAGGGAAATACCTTTTTTTCAGTTACTAAGCCTGGAACAAGAATGGTTGGAATCATTCCTGAACGCAGAAGACTTTCTCTTTCTGAGCTGTGAGGCTCAGAGGTTAACTTCTCAAGGTCATGAGAAGCTTGCATGCCACCGTCTGACATGTCAGCTTAGCTTGTCACTAACAGGTGTGTCTGCTAATTGAAAACCTAATCTGTGTCAGACACTGTGAAAGGCACTTCTTACATTCATGATTTCATTTAATGCTCACCGAGACCTTATAGTAGGAATTACTATTATGCCCATTTTACAGATGAGGGAAATAAGAGCCAAGGAGATTAAGTACCTCGCTCAAGGTAACACAGCAGCAGGTAAGTGGCAAAACTGGAGACTAAATCAAGGACTAAGTGCTTTCAGAGTCTGAGTTCTCAATTGCTCATGGTAGGGGGAGAGGCTCTGTGGTGCAGAGTGAAAGCCATGGTGGGGATTCAAGTCAGGCTGGGTCTTGGTCTATCTTGACTTCTATGATCTTGAGCAAGTAACTTAACTTCTCTGAACCCCTGTCTCCTTGAAGGGATGTTAGCATTAGATGCTTATCAAGGTTCAAGGTAATATATGCCAGACTCTTGGAATAGACCAGGGCCTTGACAAATGGCAGACATTATTACCATAACAGAGAATCTTGGGAGGGTGACTCAGCTGAAGAACTGGCAAGTATCCCCAAACCTTCTACCTTTAATGGCAGTGCTTCCTTCAGGATGTTGTGGGGGCAAGGGGCTAATAGGAGAGTTGGGATAAACCACTTTCATAAGCATTGGGCGGCTCTGAGATGAAAGGACAGAACTTGGAAAGGGGATCAGTGGTCTAGCTTCATGTTCCTACAACAACCATTTTTTCTCTTCTTCTGAATCATTTCCATTAGCATACAAGTTCCCTTCTTATAATAACCCTCCCTTGACCCCACAACATCCCTGTCAGCTATGGTCCTATTTCTGTTCTCCACTTTGCAGGTGAGATCTGAGTCTCATGGCTCAAGAGATGCTTCAAGCCCACGAAAGGGGATGAGGGACATTTAGCAGAGTCTCAGTTGGAACCTGAACTGGGCCACTCTGGGGGTTCATACAAGTCTGGCCACACCTGAAAGGAACAAGAGGTCAAGGGTCTTTGAGGAAATGAGCTCATTTCTATGGGACAAGAGTGAAGTCCACGGGCCTGCAGAGGGTAATGAGTCAGGATCAGGGGCAATGGGAATGGGCGCTGTGGTTAAGAGTTTGGACTCTGGCCCACGGGTTCTCACCTAAGTGTTAGGGAGATGGGGCTGGGAGAGAAAATGAAAAATGCTGGGAGATTTTGCCAGCGCAAGCAACACACACTCAGGAAAACTGGCCCTATTCTTTCTAGGTGGCCAGGCTGGAATTGGCAGAGGGATGAAGGCCAGCTTGACAAGAAAGCCAAGGAGCCTCAAAGGGACAGGTGGGAAGAGGGTCCCAGAGAGGTTCCTTGAGGTGCCAAATCACAGCTTGTTCATTGGGTGTCCATATACAGGTTTCAGACAAAGAAGGAGCTCAAGAAGAAAATGGCAGTCAGATTTCCAGTCCCACCAGTGGCATAGGAGAGCTATTTCTCTACACACCTCACTTCCTCCATCTTAAAGGTTTATTTTCCCTGAGTTCCTGCTTTCCTCCTGTATCTTTGTCTTCTTTTCAGTTTCTTTGGAAGGCTCCTCTTCCTCTCCCAGACACTTAAATGCTGGCATTCTTCCAGATTCCGTTGTCCCCCTTTCCTGCCTTTTCTCTATTATCAGCTTCCCCTGGGTAATGTTATCTATCCCTGTGGCTTTAATGATCTGCCACTTCTGTGAAAATGATCTTCAAAAGTGTGTGTCTAAGCTAGCTATTTCTCCTGGGTTTCCCGAGCTAAATTTTCCAATGCACATTGACATGCCTACTCGGACGTCACCATAAATCCAGAATGAAAGCCAGTATCTTCTCTCCAAAACCTGCTTCCTTCAAGCTGTTTGTCCAAGCTATGGGTGGAAGAAATCTTTTTGACCCACTCCCTCTTTCTCGCTGCCCTACCCCATCCCTGATAGCCAAGTCCTGTTGTCTCACTCTTAAAGATCTCTTAAACTCCACCCCCATTGTCATTAATTTGCCCAGACTCTCACCATTTCTGCTATAGCCTCCTGACTTGGACTCCTGCCTGAGCCTCTAGCCCTCATGGTCCATCCACACAGTACTCAGAGAATGATCCATTTGCGTATTCCTCTGCTGAAAGCTTTTCCAGATCTGCTGCCTGTGAGATAAAGCTCCAACATTTTGGCATAGCATTCAAGGCCCCCTGAAGTTTGGCCTTGCTTACTGGCTTGATCCTATTTATCTTATCCCACATCTGTTATGACCTTTGCTTTGGCCAGACTATTTTCCTAAAATTTCCTCTAATACATCATGCTGTCTGCCTTAGTCTAGACTTCTTTGCTTGCAAGCAATAGAAATCTGCTTTAAAGAGACTGAAACCTAAAAGGAATTTAGTGGAAGGATCCAAGGGTCATCTGATGGACCCCAAGGGTCAGGAGATTCCACAAGGGACCAGAACAAGGAGTGGGAAGATAGTTCTTTTCTTGGGCTCTCTCTTTTTGGGGACTACTGATTTTCCATCTCTACTTCATTTAGCAGGTCTGTTTCTCCCGTCTTTCCGGGCATACCAGCTTTCTCTGCTTCTTTCTGCCCACAGCTACTGCATGAGTTTACGTCACCCCAAATCAATTGAAAACCCCAGCCTTGCAAAATTTCCAGAAAAGCAACTCTGGTTGGCCCAGCTTTGGCCATGGAGGCAGCTTCTGGTAGAACACACATAGCTTGGAGAAGGGAGGCTTGGACGGTACCCTCAAAGTCTCTAACCTCTCCTCCCTGAGCTTTTGTGTCTACTATTCCCTTTCACTGGATGCATCTCCATCTGTTAAATTCTATTCATCCCTTAAAAGTGAGCTCACAAGCTAGACTGTTTCGAAAGCCTCCCTACATTGAGCTATAAGTCCCTCCATGTGTTTCCATAAAACCATTGCATACCTTGACTCGAATGCTTATCACATTTGGGTTGTGTTAATTGATTTCCTGTGTTTCTGCATTAGACCATAAGGTCTTGGGGGTAAACACGGAACCTGTTCACCACTTTTGCTTGAGAGTCAGAGGAAGAGTGAGGTCTAAAACAGGGAGTGATCAGCTTTGAAATCAATGAACAGAACAGCTGATTAGTCTCCATCTACCACATGCAAGGATTTTTCTGGGCGGGATTCAGGCATATGATGGGAAAAGAAAACATACCACACTGGCTTCTTCCAATGGCAGCATGTTCTCCGCTGTTCATCAGAGTCCCTGAGTGTCAACCCTCAGGAAGCTGTGAGATGTAGGATTACTCTTCTGAAAGTTTACGGGGTTCTGACTTCCTAGATAAAAACTGCCTCATCTGACTTATTAGCAGGTATAAGAAAATGAATGGCTAAAAGCAGAACAGATTGGGTTGCAGAACAGATTTTCAAAATGTCACCACCTTTATATGACAGGTTGGTGGTCGCTGCGTTCATTTTATATTGACACCAAAGCTGGGAGCTCGTTTGAACTTCGTATCAGAGTTGCTGTGCATAGAGTTTAGCCCAAATGACTACATCTGTGAAGTTGAAGCAAAATTAAATGTTTAAAGAAAAAGTAATAGCTAACATTTATTGAGAGCTTACCATGCTCCATTACTAAACTAAGTGCAGTTAGTTAACATACAGTGCTGTATTCGTTTCTGGTGTACAATATAGTGATTCCACAATTCCATACACCACTCGCTGCTCATCGTGAAAAGTACACTTCACCCCCATCACCTGTTTCACCCATCCTCCCACTCCCCTCCCCTCTGGTAACCATCAGTTTGTTCTCTATAATTAAGAATCTGTTTCTTGGTTTGTCTCCCTCTGACTCTTCTTTTATCCCTTTGCTTGTTTGCTGAGCTACATGCTTTCTATGTGTTCACTAACAAATCTAATCCTTAAAACTACCTTACGAGGCTGGTTCTATAATCAGCCCATTGTACAGAGGAGGAAACTGAAGCATAAGAGTTTAACTAGAGTTGGGATGTGCATGTAGGGATCTGGTCCCAGGGCTTACCCCCTAAGTTAAACCTACTTACTTATAGGTGGTTAGCCCTGGGGCCAGATCCCTAAATAGCTAAATCTACCATCTAAACCAGCTCTAGAGGTTTACCGGCTTCTCATGATGGATGCAAGTAAATGAAGAAGTAAGTTTAGGACTGCCCTCTAAGTCTCTAGTGTTGGGTTTTCTTTCCACTTGGATCTTTATCTATAGGCATTAGAAGAAAAAGGTCAGGGGCACGTTCTCGTGAATCTTGCTGTCAGAGCTATGGGAATTAGGTTCCCCAGCAACTTGACAGGAGGCTTCCTGGTATAGTGAAGACGACAATGGATGAGGGACCTGGAGACCAGGGTCTAGTTCTGCTTCTTTCCCTTGTAGTTCAAGACCTTTGGCGAATGTCCACCTGCTCTGGGTCTCAAGTCATTCACCTGTCCAAAGGGGAGTTCAGTCTAGAGAGGGATATTTTAAGCCCCCTTCCACCCAGACAGTCTAGATTTAGGTAGGGCAGTTCAGGCCACCACTCCCAGATGGGCAGGTTTGATACCGCGCGGCCTAAGCAGTGCCGTTTGTACAGAGTATGATGTGAATAACACACTTGCGGCTCTACGTCCTGAGTTCAGTTAGCATGACCTTGCCATAAACAGAGGGTTTTTATGCAACTCTGACCTCAGTCCCTGGGAGCTACTATGACATTGAGACTCCTGAGCCTTTCAGAAGCTCCCTGGAAGTCATGTTCCTGCATGTTGGCATTTGCGTTAGACTCAAATGCGGACTTATGGGACAGCAGAGTTGTCCAAAGTGCCGTAGGCAGCTGCGCAGTCTAGTGTAGGAAATCCCTTAGCGTAATGCTGGACAGCCAAGGAAGTCCTCTAGAAGTGCTAGCTGGTTTTACTACTGTAGTGGAATAGAGAAGAACATGGGACAGGTCACCTCGTGGGACTCAAGAGTTTAACCCCATCGCTGAGTCGGTCTGGCACAGAGCCAGCTTCGATAGGAAGCTGACCCTGCTGTTTTTGGTCAGGGGAACATGTCTGACATCAGACTTTGCAAAGCTCTGTTGAGAAATCAGTTGTGTGTCTGTCTTCTCCGGGAAGGTGACCTGTGAATGTCTCCGAAGCTGCTGGGAGGAGGGGCCTTGAGTTGGGATGTGATCTCTGGTTCCTCCCCATATTCCCTCCCCACCCCCACCCCCACCTCTGTTCCACCTTGCAGGTGGAATGGTCAGGAGGAGGCTGCAATGCAAGGCCACCTTGCTTCGGGCTAGGGGTCAGCAGGAGTTGGAGGGGCTTAGAGCCTGGAAGCATACAGTATGGAGAGGGAGAGGAAGTAGAATAGATACCTGTAAGGGAAAGGCTCACCTTCACAGACAAATCTCATTCCAACAGGGCATTTCTCATTGCTAGTTTGGGCTGCTCACCACCATTGCTTCTGGGTGGGTGGCTTTTAAACTTGTGTCTTGATCAGACTCATCTGAGACTCCAGATTCCCAGGACCTACCCTACTCAGACTCAGGGGCACTGGGACCCTCACCTTACGTTAACCTCAAGCTGGGGTGGTGAGTTGGATACCTTCCACTTGTCCTCTAGGTCCACTCTCTGCCTTTCTTACCCTGCTCTCTGCCCTGGGATTCTGACCCATATGCACTACCTCAATGGATTTCCCTGTCCTCCGGATTCCGAGTTCAGCTGATGGGAACCCTTGCAGGAGATGAGTGGGCAGAAGCCTCAAGTCAGGCACCCCCCCAGCTCTGTCCCTGCTAGTTGCTGGGATCAGCTCCTGCCAGGAAGCTCTCATCATACGGCTTCTCACTGGGCTCCCGTAATGGCTCCCTTGCCTCACCCCTTAATCCTAGTGGCAGTAACAGCTCCCAACTGTTCCTGGCCTTGAGAATAATGGCCTTGGCTCATTACTTTCCCCCAATTTTTTCCCCTCTTTATTAAACTCTCAAGAGTTTGATAAAATGCTCTCTCCTGGCCCAGCTCCAATCTACCATCTGGCTCTGCCAGGGTTCTGATCTATTCAGGGGTTGTCCGTAAAGCTGCCCTTGAAGCAAGGAGCCCATTTTTAAACATGGCACACTTTTAGAAACACAGTTTCACGGCCTTTAATGCTCTCTAGTTCTTTTTTGGCCCCTCGGTGCTTAACTCATTTGAGACTAAGGTGACATTTTGCAAAAGCAGCTTTACCAGAAATGAAGTAAAACAAACAAACAAACAAAACTCTTCCCTGAGAAAATATAAAGGCATAGAAACACATCCCCAAAGCCTAGCCCCCCTTGTCTGTAAGGAGGCCGATATGCGTGCTGCCTGGCAAGCCCCCTGCACGGACAGTCAGGTGTCAGTTCCCGCATTTTTGAGAAAATCCCACCCCAATCAAATACACTGAAACAATGCAAAACTGTTCGAATTAATCCTGCGTATCAACTCAGCCCTCCAGCTCTCTTTAACTGTAACTCCTTCCAACAACTTCGTGTGTATTTTCCCAGATGTTTTCCCGAACCCTTATAAACCCATATACATGTGATGTGTTTTTACACACACGGATAAGCCATTTACCACACACACTGTTCTACGTTCCTTTTTCATCCAGCACTGTTTCTTAAAGATCTTTCCATGTCCTCTCGTATCACTACCTCATTATTTTTTTAACAGCTTTATTGCCCATCATTTACCTACTATAAAATTCACCTGCTTTAAGTATACCATGCAAGGATTTCTAGCAGTTTTACAGAGTTGTACAACTGTCACCACAATCCAGATTTAGAATTTTTCCATTGCCTAAAAGAAGCCTTGTGTCTGTCTGTAATCATTCCCCGCTCACCTCCCCAACCCTGCCACACACCTGCTCTCTGTCTCCGTAGATTTGCCTTTTTTGGACATTTTATGTCAGTGGAGTCATACGATATGTGGTCTTCAGTTCTGGATTTTTCCACTTAGCACCATGTTTTTGCCTGATGTTTATACCACTGCATCCAATGTGTTCCGTGGCCTGGCTATTCCCGCACAATTTATCGGACGCTTTCCCTCTTGTCGAGCATTCGGGCTGTTTCTAAGCTTTGAGTTTTAGCGATAAGGCTGTGACAAACATCCTGTACACGTTTGTCTGCCTATGTGGGTGTGTCTACAGGGCAGAGTTCCAGAAGCGTAACTCCTGGACCAGAAGGTACGTGCGCTAAAATAGATATTATCAAATTGCTTTCTCTCAAGGCTGTCCCTACTTACCCTGCTACAAGTCTGGGTGATAATATTGTCTTCTAATCTGGTAGGTTCTGACCCCAAAACTATAGGACGTAGAACCTTCTGCTTGGCCCCCTGCAGTGGCCCCTCCAAATGACCAGAGTTGTCTCTTTGTTCTTCTGATAACTTTCTTCATATTTTTTCCTTTATTTTAATAATTAAAAGCATAAAGATAGGTGAATAGGACACATACTACAGGTTGTAGAAAACTCATGATTATAGCTTTAAGAATAACAGTACACCGAATCCCAGGTAGCCGTAATCTAGGCAAGGAAAGAGAATATTACCGGTACTCTCAAAAGTCCCATTGTGTTCCTCCCTGATGGAGTCAAACTCTAAATAAACACTATCCAAACGTTGGAGGTGATCATTCTTTCTCTTTAAAGTCTGCACCTACGTTTGTGTGAAAGATTTGCAATGAGTCAGTTTAGTTACACTAGAATCATGTTTCATCAAGTTCCCGTCCTTTCTCGCCTATTTCCATGTCAGCATCAGCCAGCAGACACTTTCCGTGAGCTTTGCGAGGTGGAAAGTGGAGCAGGAGGTTTGTCCTTTTCACGCTCTGGAGGTCAGCGCCAGGCACCAGACACGGTTCTCTGCGGTCCTTAATTTGCTGGCCCTTCTCGTTCATGCACGGCGGCGCCCGAATCAGCCGCACCTCCGGCTCCTGAGCAACGTGTGTTCTGACCTTCCCGACGCAGGCGTCAGCATCTCCAGCAGGCCACTGGCACGTTGAACTTGGACGCCACGAGAGATGGGCGCAGGTTTCGGTCGTTCTGGCAGGTTCCAGCTCGTCCTCACTATTGTCTGCTTCATGGGATGTTTCCTTCTTGGCTCTCTGTCCTGCCACTGTCGGGTCCCAGCACCGGAAGCAGAGACCACAGCCTGGCCTAGACTATTTAACGAGCTCCGACAGCGGCAAACAGTCAAAGCCCTTTAACCAGTCTCTCCTCCAAGTGGTCCTGCTTTTCTGATGGAAGCCTGTGTGATGGAGCATGTGTCCTCAACAGACGCTTGTTTTGTCCGTCTCAGAATTTTGTGTCGGGTTCCAACTGTGTCTTTTTTTTTTAGGGAGAGAGAGTGTGCACATGTGTGGGTGTGTGAGCAGGGGTGGGGTGGGCAGAGGGAGAGGGAGAGCGTGGAGCCCATCGTGGGGCTCGATCACACATCCCCGAGATCATGACCTGAGCTGAAATCCAGGGTCGGACGCCCCACTGACTGAGCCACCCAGGAGCCCCCTCTGACTGTTTCTTTAACTGTCTTACCTACCAGCTCAGAATAGGGAAACCCCATTCAAGCCTGCTCCCAAACCGTGGCCCCAAGCCTCAGTTGGCCCCTGACTCTATCAGATGAGTGTAGGTGCTGAAGAAGGGGACCGGCCCTCCCTGTAGGAGTGGAATCTCTGAGAAGTTCCTATGTGTTTCCCCATCGATTTGTAAGGTGCCTGAAGTGTCACCACTAGAAAAGCGAAATATCTGAGAAAATGAACCGCACTAGGCATTTTTATTCCAGCCCTACTATTACCCAGCTTCGGGATCGTGATCCCGTTGCTTTGCTTGGGCCTGTTTCCTCACGTGTGTATTGCAAGGGTTGTCCGGGAGGGGCTCTAGGTCTCCTCTGGCTCTGCTATGGCAGGTGGCTGCTTTCCACGTGGGTCAACACGTGATGAGTTTCAAAGTGACATGCCACCTGGGGGTCCGTCTCCATATCCCCCAAGAGACCCTGGAGGCTGTCCCGATTTCGTGAACAAAGGGCGCCCATTCCTGCAGACAATGAGGAGGGACTGCGTCGAGGAAGACGTCATAAACTCAGGAGACAGAAACGAGAGGGAGGGTGTTCATGTGAGTAGGGGAATGTATCTCAGAGGCAGGAGGGGCCAGCTGAGACTGAGCAAGAGGATCTGGGCGGAAAGGAGCTGTGCCCTGACAGTGGGACTCAGGCCTGGAAACATCGGAGGGAGGAAAGACATCAACAACTCAAAGACAGGCCCTGGATTCGCCTCCTCCTGGTGATGGCTTGGTTGGTAGGTTATTTGTGCCAAGACGGTCTTTATGTGAGAGAGGGAGGGAGGGAGAGAATGAGAGAAAGAAAAATATGAACAGAGTTTACGTAAGTGCAGCTTCTCCTCTGCCTCGTTGCTCCTAGACTTTCTTTATCCTCTTACTTTCCTTGGAGAAACGTGCTTCCCGTAGCCCTTGTGAGAGGAGCAAAGGGCAGAGCCCCAGAATCGGCGTGACACTTGGTCTGGCCTCCTCCCGCTGACGATGATCTCAGGGAGCCATCTGGCCCATCCGCTCTGCCAGGTCAGAACACCACCGGTCCCTCCGGCAACCCGGGTGTGCCCTCGAGTAAATACACGTTCGCCTGCTGCATCAGAAGCTGTTCTGAAGGCTTGGCCGGAGCCGCGAAGTCAAGCTCGAACCTGTGCACAACGCCTGGTACAGAATGAGCTCGCAACAAGGGATTAGCGGGGCCGGATGAATCCTGTTTGCACTTGAGTCAGGAGTGGGACATCCCTGCCCCTTGAGCACCCCAGCTCAGAGGTTTGCTCCTGCCTCCTTGTCTAGCCACTGCAGCTATCTCTTCGATTTCGTGGTCAGAGAGTTGTTAACAGGAAGGGGATCGGAACCTGGTGCCGTTGGACTCCCCTTGCCGTCTCACTTCCTTAGTAGCTGCTCCGAGCCCAACCCCCTCCTTGTCAAAGCCCCTGAAGAGACCAGGCCTGTGCACATTCACACTGTCGTACCACTACCGCCACGTCCGTCTCCAGAAACTTTTCATCACCCCCAACTGCATTGTGTACCCATTAAACAATTACTTCCTATTTCCCTCTCCGCCCAGCCCCTGGTAACCACTGTCTTACTTCTTGTCTCTAGGAGCTTGACTATCGTAGGTACTTCCAATAAGTGGGATCATACACTATTGTTCTTTCACTTTGTATCATGTTTTCAGGGTTCACCCATGTTGTAGCATGTACCAGAATTTCATTGATTTTTAAGACTGAACGACATTCCATTGCATGTATATTCCACATTTTGTTTGTCCATCAGCCATTGATGGACACTGGGGGGTTGTCGTCTTTTGGCAATTGTGAATAAGGCTGCTATGAACATTAGTGTACAAACATCTGCTTGAGTCTCTGCTTTCAGTTCTTTTGGGTGTATGCTTAGACAGGGAATTGCTGGATCATATAGTAATGCTATGCTTCATCTTTCGAGGTGCTGTTTTCCACAGCGGCTACAAATTTTATATTTCCACCAATAATGCACAAGGATCCCACCGGTTTTTCTATATCATTGCTGACACTTGTTATTATCTGTCTTTGTTGTTGTTGTTGTTATTGTCGTTGAATTGTAGGAATTCTTTGTATATTGTGGAGTGTAAACTGAATAAAATAGGATTTAAAACTATTTTCTCCCATCCTGTGATTTCCCTTTCCACTCTGTGGACAGTGTCTTTTGATGCACAAAAGTTTTTAACTAGATGAAATCCCATTATCTATTTGTTCTTTCCTTGCCTGTGCTTTTGGGGTCGTATCCAAGGAATCATTGCCAAATGCAATGTTATAAAACTTCTCCTCTACATTTCTAATAAGGGTTTTATAGTTGAAGCTCTCATGTGTAGGTCTTTGATCCATTTGGAGTTAACTTTTGTGTATAGTGTAAGGAAAGGGACCAAGTTCGTTCCTGTGCGTGTGGATATCTGGTTTACCCAGCATCCTTTGCTGAACGACTGTCCTTCCCCATTGAATAGTCGTGGTGCCCATTGTTGAAATCATTGACCATTTATGCTTAGGTTTCTTTCTGGGCTCTTTATTGGCGTCCCTCCTTCTGCCTACGTGTGCTGAGCACACTTTTTGCCTCTTTGTCACATCGTATCCTACAACCATATTCAAAGATGAGAACCAAGGGTGTGTGTGCTCTCTCTCTTTTTTCAGTCAGGAATACTTCCCAGGAGTCCCTGGCCCCAGCAGACTTCCTCTTAAGCAATGGTGCGCTGAGGCCAGTTTGTACCTGCTTGTGAAAGCAGCTCATTACATTACCTGAAAACCCTTGAAATCACCATGGCGGGAGCATTCACACCAGGCAACGTGGTAACTGCTACAATCCGGACTTCTTTCCCCCAGGAGAGTGCTTTACCAGCACACTATTGCCCTGAAGTCTCACTAGTCAGAAGGGCATGACAGGGCCCCTCCTAGCTAAGGGAGTCTTCGAAAGTGGGTGTCTGTCCTTTCCAGCCTCTCTCCAGGGAGGTGGACTTTGCTGCCAAGCAAGAAAGGGAGAGTTGGGGCAGCAGCTCATGTCCTTTGCCACCAATGGCTGCCCATGGGAGGAACTTTCTGTAGTCACTTAAAAGAATGCCTTTTAAATGTCTTTAACTGCCTCAGAGAACAGAGTGCTGTGGGCTCAGTGGTAGGACGGACTGAGCTCCAGTAGCCGACATAGGAAGGATAGTAGGCGGTGGGGATCCAGGGCAGGCTTTCTAAACCACACAATGGGCCTGAGGAGGACGCAGCAACGTCCTGCAACCACGACCGGGGGCTGCCTGGACACAGAGACTGTCAACAGCCAGGGGACACGAGGCTCGGGACGGGACGGGACGCCGATGGCGAGGGAGGGGCCCTGAGGGGCTGCGGCAGGGCCGGGGGCTCAGAAGGTCGTGGAAGTGTTGGCTGAAGAAGAGCCAACAAAGGAAGGCCTGCCGTCCTTGGACAAGTACTCCTTGCTGATGAGCCCATGGAAGGCCATGATCTTGAGGAGTCCATGGCGGAACTTCTGGCCGATGAAGGCGTAGATGAAGGGATTGAGGCAGCTGTGGAGGAAGCCCAGAATCTCAGTGGCGTCCAGGGCCCGGCCAATGTCGTTGCGGCGCTCACAGGTCTCCTGGATCACCCGGAGCCTCATGAGGGTGTCTGCCACCAGCACCAGGTTGTAGGGCAGCCAGCAGAGCAGGAAGACGAGCACGACGGCGAAGATGACCCGCATGGCCCGGTGCTTCTGCCCCATGTGGGCCTCGAACAGCGTGCGCAGGGTGAGTCCGTAGCAGAACAGCATGACCGCCAGGGGCAGGAGGAAGCCAAAGGTCTGCGGCAGGGCCCGCATCACTATCCGCAGTTTCGTCGTGTTGGCTCCCATGTCCTCGTAGCAGACCGGGCTGGAGTAGGGAGGATTGATGGCCCTGCGGAAGACGAAGATGGGCAGGGACAGGATCAGGGACAGAGCCCAGATGCCTAAGCATATGAACTTGACCCAGTGCCGCTTCTGGGTCAGCGTGCGTGTGGCATGGACAATGGCCAGGTAGCGGTCCATGCTGATGCAGGCCAGCAGCAGGATGCTGCTATAGAAATTGACTTCCTTCAGGAGCGAGACCACCTTGCACAGGGCCGTGCCAAAGATCCAGCCCTTTGCCTTGGAGGCAGCCCAGATAGGCAAGGTCAGGGCGAAGAGCAGGTCAGCTATGGCCAGGTTCAGCAGGTAGACGTCGGTGACAGACTGGCTGAGCCGACTGTGTAAGACCACCAGGATCACGAGGGAGTTTCCCAGCATATTGAGAATGAAGACCAGGGCATAGATGACTACCACCACATACTTGTTGATTTCCAGAGATTCTGGCCTGCATGGGGCAGAGTTTGCTGGAATAAAGGGCAGGTCCGTGCTGTAACTGTAATTTTCACCGAAGAGATCTTCCAAGCTATAACTCTCCCAGTCAATATCTTCCATATTGGAGGCAAACTTAAATCCTGGCCTAGAGAAGAGAGATGAGAGTTACTGCCCAATAAGCTCTCCCCAGATTCTCACGTATTTGCCCATGAATCTCAGGATTCTCTGCCTTGGCTTGTATATTACATGGAAGCAACTTTCTCATTAGGAAATAGTCGTGGCTCTAAGTTATGAGCCACATTTAGTGATAAATGGCACATTACACAAAGCGTATGTTTCCCTCAAAGCCAGAGAGGTTCTGAGCACTTTCCATGACATCACCAACACCCCAAACATTGTTGAGACTTCCCTTCAAACAATCCCTACAGAACACGTCTCGGAGTCTTCAGTGGTGAGTATCTCTGGCTATTAGGCTGAGTTTAATGTCAGAAATATGAGGTGCCATTCAGTTCTTGATGTGGGGAATTAAGCAGGCAATCCAATTGGATTTGACCTCTAAAAAAGATGGAGGTTTGACTAGAAAGCTGAGGGAGGAACCCCTTTGTCCCACTTTCTGAAAGGCATTGAAAGAAGTGTGTGGGAAAATAGATTGAGAGGTAACAGCATACAGTTGCTGGATACTGGAGCTAGAAGAAAGTTTATTTACAGCCCAGCATTTTTCTCTCAGGATGCAGGAGACCTGCTGTGGGACTATTTGTGCTGTTTAAAAAATATATATATTAAAAATCCTAAGTGGATTTTTAATGGCTGACTGATTCTCCAAGTGGACGGAAATGTGATGGACTGTCTTGGGAGCTCTGAACAGCCATGTTCTGCCATGCAGAGGTAAGCAGAGAAAGCCAGCATGCCCCCAGCACAAGGAGAGGCAGCGGGAAGCAGAGAAGACAGGTGGAGACAGGTGGAGACACACTATCCTTGTTTTGGTGGCTTTTCAACTCTGGTGGGGATACTATCTGTCCTGCCAGTGAGTACCTTCATCCATCCCTGACTCCCCAGCACCCCCAGACTACATCCAGGTAAACCTGCTTCTGTTGTCTCTGCCCTTGTTATGGGGATAGCCCAAAGCCTGCTTCTGGGGGAAGCTGCAGTCCCTCTGAAATATTTACCCAGTTTTCAAAGAGGAAGTAAATGAAAGTAAACCAGCTCCCAAATGAGTTCCTTGTGAACCACGAGGCCTATCACCACTGTGCCATTTCTTTATAACAAGGTATGACCACCCTGGGACCATATGCAAGTCGGTAACCCACCTCAAAATGGAACCAGCATTAAAGAGAAAAACACAAAGTAACAAGGCTCCAGAATTACTTCAATACTCAATACGATCCTCATCATGAAACAAGAAGGACAGTAGCGCTGTTGACAAGGGTGTGGAGAATTGGACCCCTCATACATTGCTCCTGGGAATGTACGAATGGTGCGGCCACTTTGGAGAACAGTTTGGCAGTTGTTCAAAACGTTAAACATAGTTACCAATGACCCAGCAATTTCACTTCTAGGTATGTCCCCAAGAGAATTGAAAACCTGTGTCCACACGAAAACTTGTACACAAATGTTCACAGCAGCATAATAGCCAAAGAGTGGAAACAATCCAAATGTGCCTCAGCCGAGAACTGGAGAAACTAACGGAGGCATACACATACGATGGACGAGAAACTAACGGAGGCATACACATACGATGGACGAGAAACTAACGGAGGCATACACATACGATGGACGAGAAACTAACGGAGGCATACACATACGATGGACGAGAAACTAACGGAGGCATACACATACGATGGACTATCAGTCAACCAACAACAGGAACGAAGTACTGATATGTGCTATACTGCGGCTGAACCTTGAAAATGTGAAATGTCCAGAAGAGGCAAATCAGTAGAGACAGAAAGTAGATCAGTTTGGCAGGCGGTGGAGGGAGGGGTTTCTTTTCAGGCTGATGAAAGTGTCCAAGAATTAGACAGTGGTGAGGACTGTATAACTTCGTGCATATACTAAGAGCCACTAGTTGTACACTGGAAATGGGTGACTTTTGCAGTGTGGGAATTAGATCTCAAGTAGGAAAAAATTAACAAAGGGGGACACCCTTGAAAAGTAAGCACAAACGGTAAAACAAACCCCTCAACAACAAAACTCCTGAGCTTTTCTCGTTAGCAGACGGAAGTCTGTCACTGTCAGTCATATACAGCAAAGAAGAAAGCCAGGTAGGGTCAAGAGAAACTGGAAAAGTAATGCCCTTTCCCCTAGAGTGATGGAATTCTTAGTCTAGGTGATGGGGGCCAGTTAAGTCAGCTTCTTAGCCCATGGAGACCACAGATAAAGCAGACTCAATCATCCTGTGAACCTAGAAAGATCTGATGGCCGGGGTGGGGGGGCTCTCTAGCCAGGAGGATAAAGTCATAATGGGAAAGGCCACTGTACAACTCAGCCAGTGTTGTTGGCAAGACCTGTGACAAGTCACTAGTCCTGCAGTCCCATGGTCAAGAGGATGTTTATCCCAGGGTTATGTCCAATGAAGTTACAGGGTCAAGGGTGGGTCACCTCTGGGAACAGATGATCAGAGATACTCTCAAGGGAAGAAATGACCTAAGAGAAGGCCCAGTTTTGAGAGTGGGTGGAGAGCATGATGGGACAGAGAGCTAGTGTCCATAGAGAGGAGACCCCCTCATTTAGGAGCACTGACGGTGAGAAGGCAGGGCTGGGGTGGCGGCAGAAACTGCCCTATCAGGAGATAGCAGCAGCCAAGCGTACTTCTCTGAAGTCCTCATTCTGGATAATCCGGTGCTCAGCTGTGCAGGGGATGGGCTGGGGGTACACGGGTGAGCTCCTGCTCCCAGGCACGAAGGATCGGCTTGAGGGTCCAGGGGGAGACCCCGCAAGTCAGGACAGGAGGTGGAGAACTCGGGCAAGAGAAGCAAGCCAGGGCAGTGACCTCCAGCCCCTGGGGGGACAACACTTTGTGGATGTTTGCGGGTTTTCCAGTTTACCAATCTCTAGGGAGGATGGGTTGACAGTGAAAGGGACAGACTAAGGGAAGGGAGTTGACCTCTCTGAGGTCTGCTTTGTGCCTCCTAGGTACATGACCTCCTGGAGGGTTACAGGTGGATATGCTCAGCCCCCGTTTACAGGTGAGAAGACAGGCACAGACGGGCTCAGACACCAGCCCCTGGTCACAGAGCCTACAAATGCTGCCGCCAGGATTCCATGGAGGTGTGGACGGCTGCACGTGCTACTTACAGTGCACAGACCTGCTTCATTAAAAGAAACCAAACTGTACCTCATATATTAAATAAATTTGAAATACATTTGTAAGCTAAATTTTTGAGATCTCATGAAGTCAGGCTGTATACAGTTAACCCCTATTGCTTGATATTTTGTGCGTTGCTTTCTTATCTATTCTGCAGGCCCAGAATGCACGAAACAGCCTTTGCAGGAATGATAAATCAACCACGCTTGAACTAGCTGACTTCTACTGACCCCTTGGTCATGTTCTTGGTGAACAAGCGGGAGATTCCCTCTTTGAGTGCAATGGCCAGACCCTTAAAGCCTCACGGCCGTTCAGAAACTCTATGGATGGGATGATTCTTTTTTTTTTTTTTTAAAGATTTTATTTATTTATTTGACAGAGAGAGAGACAGCCAGCAAGAGAGGGAACACAAGCAGGGGGAGGGGAGGGAGAGAGGAAGAAGCAGGCTCCCAGTGGAAGAGCCCGACGTGGGGCTCGATCCCAGAACTCCGGGATCATGCCCTGAGCTAAAGGCAGACGCTTAACGACTGAGCCACCCAGAGGCCCCTGGATGGGATGATTCTAATTTATTTTATGAAAATGCTATACAACGGAGACATTTACAAGATCGCAAACATTGAAGGCCATCTTTTCAATAACAATAGAAAATTGTCATTTTAATACAGGTCTAGCATCCTTTCTCTCTATAAATACAATCCACACAAATTTGCATTCCATATAGGGGAGGAGGGGCTAGGCAACATCTGGCCCTTCCTTAGACCCAGTCCTAGCCAAAGCAGGAGAGCTGGCTGAGTCAGGAAGGGAGGGGCCAGGCAGAGAGTTGCCCTAAGTGGTTGTCAGAGAGAGGTGTAAGGAAGAGGGGCAGGGGCTCTCCCTTTGGGGATAGGGAGGCCTTAAGAGGAATGAAGCCCACCCCAGGGCAGGGAGAGATGTCTGGGGTCAACGGAGGCTGGGGGTCAAAGGGGACAGAGAACAGAGACATTCTGGAAGGTGAAAAGGGTGGGTGTTCCAAGACTTACCAGGAGTCTGGACCTTTCACCTGTAGGACCCGTCCAGGAGAGCAGATGTGCCTGACTGACCCGGCGGTGGTGGTGAGAAGAGAGTGGAGGAAGTGAGCGGTGGATTAGATTGGTCAATACTAGGGTGGAGTCCTGAGGCTGCTGGATGCTTTTGATAGCTTGAATAATTAATTCCCAGGTCAGCTCTTGGATCACGAGTCATTTTCTGAACTGGTAGAGTTTCATATTGGTAAGGGACCTGTGGTGTTTTCTAGCCAATCTTTCCATTTCACAGATGAGCAAACTGAGGCCCACACAGAGGCAGCGGTTTGCCCAGGATGGCCCGGATTGCTGTCATCTCTGCCCTGGTCTCAGCAGTCCCTGGCTTTCTCAGCTGCCTTGTCTGACTCTCCCCACACTCCAGCTGCCTCTGGCTGCCCCCTGCTCGGGAGCCAGCAGCCCTCCTGCTCTTGAACATCTCTCCCAGCTCAAAGGAGAGCAGCTCGTGAAGACGACAGAGATGGAACTTGAGCTTCTGGCGAGCCTGGACCCAAGGCCTCCTGTCCCCACCCCATTTACCCCTGGAGCCCTTAAAGCCTCATGGATTCCTTCTCCATGTCACATCCCTTCGAGAACCCCCACCCCCAAGCGGGGGCTCCACTCACTTCTCTTGTCTTTCACCTCCCTGTCCGACCATCTGCTCTGACCAGGAGCCCCCCGAGGGGCATTGCTCTTCTTTCTTGGCCTGTACACCTGGGATTGGGTCGGCAGTAGCTGCCGCCTTTGGAGCCCAGACCATCTGATTTGGAAAGAAAGCCTTTTGGAGAAAATTCGCATCTTATCCAAGTCCAAACACATTTTCGAAAGCAGTGTTGAGCGACACTAAGAATGTATCTTTGTCACATTTGCCACTGATTACAGTGGAAGGGATAAATACAGGCAGAACAGCGAACACTAACTCACGGCTCCCTCCCAAGCCCCCGCCCCAGCAAACCGTGCCTCCAGCCCCTTCACTACGCCTCTTGCTCCCTGCGTCCCAGGGTGCTCGAAGCCTGCAACAAACTTGCCTACCCCTGGGAAAGAACCTTTGAGTCCAACTGTTTAGCAAATATTCTTTGTCACTTCTGTCTTTCCCATGCTGGAGATGAAGGCAGTGACTCCTGGCCAGGCGATGCTAAAACCAGGCAGAGGCTTGTTACACACGGAGAGAGGCACAGGAAAGAGCGGTTAAGGAGTCAGCGAGCCAAGCAGTTCGGGGCCAGTGACTTTCCCTTTCCGACGCTCGGTTGGCTCAGCTATAAAATGAGGCCAATGATAACATCTAACTCGTCGGTCGTGCTAAGGATCAAATGAGGGATGACCCGTGAAGCACTTAAGACGTACAATAAGCATGGTGTTGGCGTTCGTTGTGGTGATCTTCATTTCTGGAGCAGTTCATCGGCTAGTGTCGTGATGTCTGTCCCCCTACACCCCCCAAGGAAGGGAAAGCAGCAGGTCCGCTTTCCAGGCTGACTTTGATGGATATCTTCACTGGCTCCGGCCTGGATAACAATAGTCACATTAACGGTAATGTTGAGTGCCTACTAGGGTCCAGCTTCTGGAAAAAGTATTTTTCAGAATTCGTACATTTAGGGGTGCCTGGCTGGCTCAGTGGGGGGAGCATGCAACTCTTGATCTTGGGGTCGTGAGTTTGAGCCCCACAGTGGGTGTAGAGATTCCTTAAAAATAAAATCTTGAAAAAAAAAAAAGAATTTGTACATATTGAATCCTCACAACAAAGCCGTGAAGTATACACTTTCTGAATGAGGAAACCGGACTCTGGGAGTTAAGCAACTTCATCAGAGTGACACAGGGAACTGGGTTTTAAACAGTTTTTAAGAACTGTTTTACCTGACCTCAAATCCTGTGTTCTGTCCCCTGTAACAAGGGGGCTGGATCTTAGCCTCTGCTGTCTGAGCTCGGTTAGGAACCTCTCTGTCCCAGACAATGGAATAAAAAGGTGTAGAAAGGGGAGCCCAGATTTGTCATTTCCCCACCGGCTCACTTCTTGATTTTCATTAGATTGATTTCATTTCCCGGGAACCCACCACCTGCATACGGATGGTGGGGTGACTAAAGAACCGGCTGGTCCCGCTGTTGATGGTAAGGATGAGCTCGGGCAAGTCGACTCTCTCCGGGCCTTGATGCGGTCTGTTGGAAAGTGAGGCGATTGTTCTAGATCTGATATGAGATGATATGGTAGCCACTTGACATATGTAGCTACTTAAATTTAGTTGAAATGGAACGAAAACTGTAGTTCCTCAGTCATACCGGCCGGCTTTCAAGGGTTCAAGGGCCATATGTGAGGAGTGGCTACCATATTGGACGGTGCAGAGAGAGAACACTCCAGGGACTGCAGAAAGTTCTTTCGTGCCATGCTGTCTAGGTGAAGACTTCGTTCTCTTTAGCTCTACGTTTCTGTAGTCCAACACGTCGGTTCTCAGGGGGCTCAGAGAGGAGACTGACGTTCCATCAGACACGAGCCCTAACACCGAACAGCTCACTTACCTGCTATTTGCCGCGACAGCTGCTGTTGTGGTTGGAGCGGCCACGGATACCTCCTCTGTGACTCGGGGCTTGGGAGCAGTCAGCACTGCTGAGCAGAAAAAAAGCGAAGCAGACTTTATAACGAAATGTCCGACCTGGGGTTGCCAGGGTGAACTCCAGGAGGCCCACCAGGGGAGGCATCCTCTCAGAGGAGCGGTGAGGTCTGTCCTGGGACTCTGACTCCAGGCCAAGGATCCGCCTGGAGAGTCTGTGATGAGCACTGGGGATTTGCACACCTACCTGTCTGAGGGCTTCTGGAGGAGCCTGCCAGTCTGAGGGTGGAGGTGTGGCTGGTCCACCTGTCTCTGAGCATTTCAAACCTGCACCTCCTTCTTTACAAGGAAGATGCAGGCAACCCCAGTCCCCGGGGAACGGACTTGCCTGCACTTGTTGCACACTTTCTTCCTTCCTTCTAGGGGAAGCGTGAGAAGTGTCCCTCCTTCTCTTTCCGGTGAATTCCTGCCCTGGCTGTGGGACACCCTGCCTCTCACATCCTCTAGGGTCCTGCCTCCTGGCTCTTCTGCCCCATCTGCAATCTCTTTCCATGAGCTTGCTCACGTCTCTCTCCCCCTCCCTCTGCTGTAGGACCCCTCCAGCTCCTACGCCCCCAGCGCCCTCCTCACGGCTGGACTTCTAGAGAAAGTGCTGCTTCCACACCCCCTCCTCTTGTTCACCGCTCAGCCCTCTGGAGCCAGCTCCCTTCCCGCCGCTCTGCGGAGACAGCTCTTGCCAACATTACCAATGACAGCACCTAAGTCGAACTGGAAGGACTCCTTTCCATCCTTAGATTCACACATATCTTGTGTCCATCTTTCCAGACCTTCCCCCCCATGCATAGACAGACATGTTTTCCTTCCTTTTCCCCCTAAAACATATGACATTGACCTAGTTACATCATTCTGCACCTTAGCATGCTGTCCTGGGTGTGCACAGAGCCCCGTCTTACTCTTTCCACTGACAACAGACCAGTCCATGGTGCGGAGCCTTCGTGATTGACCTGATGGTTACCTTATGGTTGAATATTTAAGTCTTACTATGAGCATCTTTGGATGTAGGTCTTTGGGAACTTGTATGATTGTTTGTGTAGCTTGAGTGTAATTTTGCCGGGTCATATCTGTGCACATTTACATTTTGATAAGGTCGTACCAGCTTATGGTGACTACGGTCACGGAGGTGAGCACGGCATAATGTACAGAGTTGTCGAGTCACTCTGTTGTATACCTGAAACTAATATAACATTGTGTATCAACTATGCTTCGATAGACAAAAAGACTGTACCAATTTATTCTCGCATTGGCCGTTCATAGAAGGGCCTGCTGCCCTATCTACTCATGCTATCTCATGTTTGTCAATTATGTTAAAATATTTTCTCCCAGCCTGCTGTATGCCTTGTCACTGTGTTTATGGTGAAATGGTTATTGTTCAAGTCTCATATGACCTCGGCAGCATGTATTCCCACTGACCTCATTCTTTTCTTATGTCTCCTGAACTTAGTCTCCTTTTGTGGCTTTAGTTCTCCATTCACTTCTCAAATCTGGAGGTTCCTTGGGGCTCTGCATTGGTGCTCTTCTCTCCCTGCCCTCCCCAGGCCAGCCCACCTGCTCCCTTGGCTTCAGCCACCACCCAGTAAATACCAGGGTGTCCCACACCTTCAGCGCCCGACCGGCTTCCTAAACTTCTCTCTGCAGCTCACACTCCTCACGCAGCCGCCTCTTGACCTTTCCCCTGAGGTCCCACAGGTGCTACAAGCTCAGCAGGTAGAAACCTGTCTCTTGGAATTCTGGCCCCACCCTCCCAGCCGGGCCTCCCGCCAACGGGAAACGGCCTGCCCCTGGCACGCCCCTTGCGCGAGGCTATCTGTTTAGCATCCCTCTTGATTATCTCCTCCTCACCATCTTCAGGGACTGCGTTAGGCAACCCTTCACTCTCTCACGCCTGAACTACTGCAACGCGCCTGCAGGAGCATGGATTCCGGAGCTGGACGGCAGACCTTGGGCAAGTCATTCAGTCTCACGGGGCCTCAGTTTCATCATCTGTAAAATGGGGCTAGTGAAGCACCTACTGCATAGTGTTGTCCTGTGAATTAAATGCGTCTATATTTAAAGATTTTTTATTTGAGAGAGACAAAGGGAGAGAGTGGGCATGAGCTGGGGGGGCGGGGAGAGGGTGAGTCTAACTCATCTCTGCCTCAAGTCTTTCCCCCTCAGACCATCCTCCACTCTGCTCCCAGAACAATCTTCCCGAAGTGTGAATTCGGTCGTGTACTTTTCCTTTTAAAACCCTTGGAGGACCTGCATGGTCCTCGGGTGGAGTCAGTCTCCTGACCTGGGCGCCTGGTGCCTCTTCCTCTGACCTTGTGTACCTACCCAGCCTTGTTCCAGAAGGCCCCCCCCCAACCTCTCAACTACAACCACAGCGAACTGCGTGCAGAGCTGTTTGGTTCCCCCCGCAGAGCCTGGCATGCATTTCCCTTCCCCTTAGAATGCTCTTCCCTACCCTCTTGGTCTGGCCAGCTCTCCTTTTTCCTTTAAGATTCAGCGCGGTCCTGACCTCCAGGGATGGCAGCCCTCTCTCTGTGCGGTGTGTCCGCGCCCCGGGGCTTATCTCTATCAGGGCTTCAGTTACTCCGGGGATTTGTAATCAGCTCGGCAGCTCCCTCCTCGCCACTGTGAGGTTCTTAAAAGGAGGGATTTTATAGCTTTTATATATAATATATAAACATTATATACAAATATATGATATATAATATAGAAAAATATATAAATAAAATACATAAATATGATAAATCTATGATAAAAATCTCATCCCAGTGTTGGGCATGTCCTGGGTGCTTCATGTCATTTCGTTGAGCACCGAACGAATTGACAGGGTGGGGGAACTCATGTGTAGTGGAGGATCCGAGTGACATCTAATTTAAAGAAATAATTATGTCGCCCAAACTTTCCGGGGCATCCCCAGCCTGTGAGCATAAACAAGGTCCCATCAATAGCAGGGTGCTAAATTACACTGGCTGAGACTCCCTGTGCTCATGCAGGGCTTCATCCCCCTGCCCCCCAATAAGGTTTTCCCGGGAATTTGAGGAAGTCCATTGGGAGTGTCCCCCAGGAGCTCTTCTGGGTGCTGCTGTGCTAGTCACACGCTCTGCAGTCACTGCTGAAGGACCGGCGCCCTTGCAGCACCGGGGTGGCCTGTGGTGACTGTGGAAACTTCTCCCCAGTCCTCTCATGTCTTTGTGGAGCTTTTGTGCTCTTCGTTGGACTTGGTGGGGACTCTTTGGGGGGGCAGTGTGGAGCTAGAAGCTGGTCATCAGCATTGTCCTTCTGTCCCTCCCAGACGGGGAGAAGGTCAAGTTCCCCCATTCCCGGCCCCTGATTTCCTTTGGTTGAGTTCTGGTCCAGGAACAGAACTCTTTGCCTCCTCTTTGAACATTGGCTTCTGCTAGGTCTCTTCGCTCCCGCAGTTCTTCAGGCAGACGTGCGCTCAGCACTGGGGTTCTCCTAGAACATGATGTCTGCCACTAGAATATGAACCTTGCCCTAATAAAAGTTTCTGAGCAAATCGGACCCTCGAGAAGGGGCTGCTGCCCTTTAGGGGAGGGGTGACTCTATTGCCCTGATTGCACCAGAGCCCCAGCCCTGCCCCCCGCCGCTCCCTCCATTCCCTGCCCCTCACCTTGTGGCAGCCTTTGCTAAGGAGAAGTTCTCACCCGGCTCTCCAGGGCAGGAACTGCTATTGCAAAACTCTTGCTCCATGCAATGGTAATGGATGCAACTCTGGGTGGCCCTGACCCCAAGAGGCGGTGCACAGGCGCTGGCCAGAGCCACAGGGTTGCCCAACCACTGCAGAGGCTCTGGAGGTCTGTGTGAGGCGAAGGGGATGGGAATCATAGCACGCATGCCTGTTTGGGGCCACAAAGTCTGCCCTGGAGCTCAGATAGGGCAGCTAATCCCCTGATACAGAGTGGGGCCCACGCTTCTTCTGAACTGGTATTCTCAGAAGCACCACAATCGGGTGCCCAGGGAATGACACAGAATTTACATACGACTTCTCAGGCAGGCAGGGGATATGATCTTGTACCGTGAAGCTACACGAGTCCTCCTCCACCGTCTTCATGAAAATGTAGCTGAGTGAGCACTGCATGGAGAGTCGGCTGGTCTCGGCCCCTCCCCCCCGGGCACTCACCACTTGGGACCGACCGAGTCACCATAGCAGTTGTGGAAGGAAAGGAGAGAGAGGCCCAAGCCCCATGTCTGTGCTCTGGGGAACATCGGGGACTCCCAAACACTGCCGGTGGGAGGGGACCACGCACAACTTCTTTGGGAAACAACTCAGCGGTTTCTTAAAAGTTACACGTATGCCTATCATAGGACCTGGCCATTTCATTCCTAGGTATTTCTCCAAGAGATATAAAAGCAAATGTCTGTACAAAGACTTGTACACAGCTGATCGCAGGAAACGTACATGTCACAGCCTCTAACTGGAAACAATCCAAATGTCTGGCGACATGAGTGTGTAAACAGAAGTGTGGTCTCTCCATGCCGTGGAGTTCTACTTAACGGTAAATAGGGACTGTCGATATGTCCACCAACATGCGTGAACCCCAGAATAAGTCCGCTGTGTGAAAGAAGGCAGACAATACAGAGTGCGTACTCTATGATTCCGTTTATATAAAATTCCGGAAAACTAGGGTCTAAGGGGTAGAAAGCAGATAAGTGGTTGCCTTGGGAGGAGGAGGGGGGAGGTTACAAGGGGCATGAAGAGACTCTGGGGATGATGGCTGTGTTCATTATTGTGAATATGGTGATGGTTTCATGGGTGTATATTACAGTCAAACTCATCCAATTGTGCGATTTATGCGAAGTGTGGTCAATGTCAATAGGACCTCAAGAAAGCTGTTGAAAATGAAACAGCAAAAGTAGACCTTCAAAGCCCACTCCAGACAGGATGCTCCCAAGTGTGGTGAATGGTGGGCTGGGTGAGGTGGGGGTGCGGAGAAATGTCAGGGCCCCTGGGTCTTCTTCTTGGCCCAGGATGTTCTGAGCCTGGAGGGCCTTTAGGGAGGATGGTGCCTGGCGCCCTTCCCGACAGAAGAAGCCCGGACAGCTGTGAGCTTTCTCAAGCCGCCCCGCTCATGGGTGGGGGATGCAAGCCGCCCTGCTCATGGGTGGGGGATGCAGGGCTCCAACCGGCCTCCTGTCTCCTGCCTGCGAGCCGGCAGCTTCCACTCTCCACACTGCAGATGTGCACACAAGTGCTGTCCACCTTAGATCACCAACTTCTAGAGGGCAGGACTGGTCAGACCACAGGGGTGGGAAGGGCGGAGGGAGGAAGCTGGCTGGGGTGGCGGTGGGTGGCCCGACCCAGGTGATCCCATCAGTTGGATTGAGCGTCTCCCTTCTGGGAGCAGGGTGGGCAGCGGCGCTCTCTCTTCTTGTAATCCACAGAGCAGGCATGGCAAACCAGGCCTCCGCAGAGCCTGGGAGCAGAGTGGGAAGAGTGGGGAGCTCATGGGTGTGTGGCGGGGAGGGGAGCATGGGGTTTGAGCATGCACTGTTCCTTATCTCCCAGCAGAGCAGCCCTGGGTCTGTCCAAGGAGGCCTCCCCTTTCCTAAAAGGTGTCTCAATGCCCCACCCCTTCCAGAGTCCTTTAAATCCAAATGGTAGGTTCTCCTGCTGGCCCCCTTCCCTCTCTCCCACGGCTTGTCCTGCCACCCTGTTCCCAGAGGAAGGTGAAGAGAGCCGCTTCCTCTGTACTGGAGATCTCCTCCCATTCCAGAAGCCTGTTCATGTCTCTTCTCGGAAGGATTGCACAGTCCCATCTTCCAGACACTGCTGCTTGTCTGACCCCTTTCCCCTGTTCTGGTTCATGTCTATGCTAAGTGTTGTGTAAAGTGAGTGGCCGGCTCTAAGTAGCTTTCATAAACCCTCAGTTCCTATGTCCCTCCCTTCCCAGCAGGGGCAGAGCACTGTGGGCTGGTAGAAGCAGCACTTGTCCCAGACCAAGGCTTCTGTGCCCTCCCCATTACCTGCACGGGTACCGCCGAGACAGCCGGCCAAAGATCTTGCTGCAGTCCACGCAGCATCCGGGGGCCATGGAAGACAGATGCTGGGCTTTCTGCCACAGGTCATCCTTCTCTCTGATGGGTGGATGGGGGTGGGAGACGCACACGAGACCGGAAGATGGAGAGACCAAGAGGGGGAGAAAGAGAAACACGGAGACATAGAAAATGAGAGGGAGACAAAGAGGGACAGAGAGGATGGTCAGAGAGAAAGGAAGTCAGGGAGTCGGAGAGGGAGATAAAGAGAGACACACAGAGAGGTAGATGGGGAGATAAATGTAGAGAGAGAGAGAGAGAAAGACCAAGAGAACAAGATGCAGAGACACACAGAGACACACAGGGAAAGGGAGAGACAAATATAGAGAAAGATGGAGAGACAGAAAGAGATGTAGTGATAAAGACAGAAATAAAGAGACCATGAAAGACACACACACACACACACACACACACACACACACACACACACAATATGAGGGAGGCTGTAGTCTTTGGGAAGATGGATGGTGATGCCCGGGTCCCCCTCGTCCAACATAACCTTCATATCCCACCTCCTCCAAGGAGTGCTCCCTGATTGTAGAAGCTCCCAGCAGTTTCTTATAATGCCCTTAGCTTTTATTTGGCACTTCATACAAATCCCCTTCTAGTTATGTATGCTACACTCTTGCAAAACTATCCTCACTCTGTGTGTGTGTGTGTGTGTGTGTGTGTGTGTGTGTGTGTGTGTGTGTGTGTGTGTGTTAAGGATGTTTAGGCGGCACCTGGGTGGATCAGTCAGTTAAGCTCCGCCTCTTGATTTCGGGCAGGTCATGACCTCAGGGTTTTGTGAGATCGGCTCTGAGCAGGGCATGGAGCCTGCTTAAGATTTTCTCTCTCTTTCCCTCTGCCCCTCCCCCTATGTCTCCCTCTTTTAAAAAAAAGGATTTTTTTTGGTCAAAATGATACATACACATGACTTAAAAATCCAACAGTACAGAAGAACTTATACCAAACGGAAATAGACACCCTCCCCACTTCTTCCAATCTCAGTGGCAAACCACTTCGTATACTTTTTCTCCTTGATGTTACTTCCACACTTAAGTAATATGCTCATATCCTCTCTTCTTGGTGTATCAAGACAGAACATCTACAGAGCTCCTCACCTTGACGTCAGGGAGTCAGCTTATTTAGTACCATCCCCACTAACTCCACCTCCTTCCTCCCCAGAATATCCCTATTGTTGGTTCCTCTCTTGCTACTGTAGTTTTGCGGAATATACTCACACATTTATTTCTCACTCATCCTATAAGCACAGATAGCATCCTGACTGCCATTCTGTAATATGATGCCAGCATCTCTTCCTCTTCAGGGGGCCTCCTTTGCCCACCTCCTACTTATCTTTTCCTGCAACATCCACTACGGTAGCCACTAGCCACATCTGGCTACTTTAATTTATATTTAATTCAACTAAAATGAACTAAAATTAGAACTTCAGTTCTTCAGTCACACAAGACGCATTTGAAGTACTCAAGTCACTACATGTGACTGGTAGCCACCATATTGGAGAGGGCAAATATAGAACATTTCCATCCTCACAGAAAGTTCTATTGGATTCCATCCTATACTTAATAATGCTTAGGTGATAACATTTACATTTGTTCCATAATTGCAGTTGTTTTCTGTGCTTGGTCTTTAGTTTGATTCTAACATTAAAAAATCTATTAATACTATTTACATTATTAGACAACATATACGCATATTGCTTCAAGGAGAGCTAAGATGTGTTCTAAACATTTCCTTTCTTGGAAAGTTTCTGGTTTTCCAGGACTTTCCAATTACCTTTCTTTGCCCCTTGCATGACTTGCCTTTAACATAGCCTAATTATTCCCTCTCTCCAACAAATTCTTCATCATATCAGGTATTCTATTGATTCTCTTTCTCCCCAGAGACTTTCCTCCTGGTCCTCAATACTGCTCCTACAGCCTGGACATACTGATCCCTGGGCTTGCTGTCCTCTTGTCATCTTGGGAATTCCCTTTACTTCTCTCCTAGGCTACCGTGACTGTTTCCTGAATTCCACATCTTCTTTCTTGGCTTACTTCCTCGTTTTTCTGAAGTACATCCTTAATTAACTTCTCAAGAAAGGCTATGTGGGAGGTACATTTTCTGTGATCTGTTTTTCTGAAAAACGTCTTTCCTGCATCACCTTCCCTACTCGCTTCATAATTTGGCTGGACTTAGAATTCTAGGGCAAAAGCTGTCTTTCCTTAGAACTTTAAAGTATGACTGCATTGATTCTTCTTCTTCTTCTTTTTTTTTTAAGTAAACTTCACACCCGGTGTGGGGCCTAATGCAGGGGTTGAACTCACGACCCTGAGATCAAGACCTGAGCCAAGATGAAGAGTTGGATGCTTAACCAACTGAGCCACCCAAGCACCATTGATCCTTAACATGTTTCTCTGTGTCCTACTTCTTTTATAAGTGACGTGTCTGAGTATATTGTCCTTGCCTTTATTTTACAGAGATTTCCCAATGATGTATCTCGATGTACATTCCCCTTCCTTTCGCTTGTTGTACTGGTCACTCAAGTGAGATCTTTACATCTGAAGACCTGTGACCCTCAGAGCTGGGAAAGTCTCTCATCTTTTTATCTGATAATCTCCTCGATTTTATTCTCTCCTTTGGAATTCTTGTCAGTTGGAGAAGATAGTGAAACTCCTGGATTGTTTCATCATGTTTGCGATTGTTTCTCTTATGTATTCCATGTCTTCCTGCCTTTCACTCTATGTCCTGAGAGACTGACTCCTCTTTCTTTTCCAATCCTTATGATAAAAAAACTGTGAGCGATATTTTATTTTCCAAGAACATGTCTCATCCTTTGACGGTTACGCTCTGCAGCGTCTTGTTTCACAGGAGACGGAACTTTTTGTTTATCTTTGTCGCTCCCTTTTATGTTCTAGATTCTTCTCAAACATCTGGGGATCTCTGGTTACCATTTCATGTTTAAGCTGCTGGAGCTTTAAGTAGTGGACAGGGGTGGTTGGCTTACGGCTTCCCTTTAGGAAGGACTGAGCAGGGAGCTACCTGCCCCACGGACTGTCAAATGTCAGAACATACCGCTCTTTTATTTGGGGGCATCTAGCGGTTTTTTTTTTTTTTTTTTTTTTTTTTTTTTTTTTTTTTAGAGAAGGATGTTTTAATTATTTGCCTGGGAGATAGATCCCTGAGGGTTGATATTCTGTAGTTGGGGAGGCAGGCAGAAAGCAGGGAGTGTTCACTGCTCTTTCTAATGACTTTATCAGTTAATTTCCCTGATTTCTGTCCCTCGTCTCATTTCTGCCATCTGTGTTCCTGGAGTCTCTGGGCCCTGAAGTTCTAACTTGGGCTAAATCCAGTATCTGTTTTTTCATCCATTTTCCGGTTTCTGGAAACCAGAAACTCTTCTCTGTGGTTGGCTCCTCCACCTTTCTCTCTATTATAAGTTTTATTTCCTTATTTCTTTACCATCATTCTAGTGAGATCTCAGGATGGAAAAGAGGTGATGTGTTGTGTCCGTCTACCATCTTGATGCAGAAGTCAGCCTCTATGGCTTCCCCCCTTCTTTTTGCGTAGGGCCAGATTTTCCATGATGCTTCTGCAAGGGACATTATATTATATAGTTTGGGATCCTGTGATGAGTTTCTTTAACATGAGGAAAAGCATTTTTCTCTCTTGATGCACTGGTGTACTTCCTTGGAATGCCTAGTGACACTTAGGCAACTTTCCGGGTTTCCATTTTTGATTCAGCTGCCAAGATGCTCAGAGTTAAATTTCAACCCTAACCCTTATCCTAATACCTTGAGAGTATATATTTTTCCTCTTCCATTTCATCTATTTTTCTTTAACAATCATATATATACACACGGGTATATATATATGCATATATACCCATGTGTGTATATATATATATACATATATATGTCATATATATACACATGGGTATATATATATGCATATATACACATGTGTACATATATATATATATATATATATATATACGTATATATATGTCTTTTATTGTTGGCTACCTTAAATTCTTTTGTGAGACATACAGCTAATTTTTTACATATTCCCTTTCTCCCAGTTGACAGTTCCTTGGAGGAGATCATTCCTTAAATTCTTTGCTCTTTCCAGGTTGACATCTCTCTTCTCTCATCTTTAATATCACCTGGATTTTGTGCAAGAGGATTTAGATGGTTCCTCAGCGACCTTCCAATTCTAATGGAACCTGAGTCCAATGGTGTCCTGCTTCCTGAGCTGGGATAAAGTATAACATTAGCTCCCCACTAGCCTGAAGGGCAGAAACCAGGCTTAGTGGTTTGGACTCGATCCTGGCGAGCTCAGCCTCTGGAACCTAGGACAGCTGACCCAGGACGGCCCATAGGCCCAGGGGTCTGCGGAAGTCCAGCAGGCAGTCAGGTACAGGACATACGATTAGCTTTTGGTTAACCTCCCCCTTCTCTCAATTCCTTCTCTTTCCATGGGCTCCTTTCCTTTCCCCTAACCTTAGTAGGTGTATGTGTATGTGGGGGTGGGTGGGAGTGGTGGCGTGCCTGAGAGCCAGACTCTCTCTAATTTATATGCTGTGTGTCCTTGCTGGCCACATCGGCCTCTCTGACCCTTAATTTCCTCATCTATAAAATGAGGAGAACAGCTGGGGTGGCCAAAAGAAGGAGATGAATTAGCATACATGAAAGGTTCAGAACCCTGCTTGATAGTGCTTAGTGGAGTAGAATTTTCATTCCCCGGTCTCTACAACCCACGCCAACCCCCCTTCCACATCCCTGCCCCGCCGCGTCCGCCCTTACTGGATCAGCTCCAGCACCCTCATCTTCACGGCGCGGACCAGGTCCCGCTGCCCTCCAAGCTCCTCCTCGTACACGGCGTCCCTCCTCTCGGCCTCCTGCTGCTTGCGCTCCAGCTCTGCCTGCAGCCGGGCCCTCTCTTCCCAACACCTGTGCACAGAACGAGCACTCAGGTCTCAGCGTTTGTCGCGAGCTAGGCCGGGTCTCCGCCTGCTGGGGAGCGCCTGCGGGGAGCTGGCGGTGCCTCCCACGGCGGACGTGCTCACACACACCACACACACCCACACACACTGACCACGCACGCGCTCACGTATATGTACACACTCACATATCCTTCCGCCCCTCACAGCCCCCATGCCACACACACACACACACACCAGATACACTCACAACCCAAACACCATGCCTCACAACACATACTACACAAGTCACAATACACCACACGCACTACACACATCACACACACCACATAACGTACATCTCACACTACATACTGATATCACAGCACATACACTTGCAACACAGCACACACACACAACACACTCATGACACAACACACATATACCACATACCACACACCACACACTTACAACACACATACCATGTGCCACACACACACCATACACACCACACAATATACACACATGACACACACCACACACACACTCCCATATACACACATACTCCACGCATTCTCCACACCCCCACACGCTCCCAGGCCACGCACATGCACACACACGTATCACACATTGTGCCACACACACCAAATGGAGGACGGTGTATAGCACGACATCTGTAGGCTGACTCCTTACCACCCATTCAAAGGAATGAAAACAGGGTGTAGCCAACATTTCCATTTGCATTTCTTTTCTTTTCTTTTTTTAACATTTCCATTTTAAAATGTAATTTTCTTGAAAGGCATACTCACCATCATGGCAGCTCACTGGAGGGAAAGGGGGGTTGTCTGGGGCTGCAGGCGGGATGGGCTGTGCCCGGCTGAGAACAATTGTTGGTTTGGGAGGGGGGTAACTGGTGTAGGGCTTGGGGGATTTTTAGGTTTTAAAATATTTTGAAAAATTATGGTACATTGTCTTTTCAATTAAAAAGGCAATATTAAACATATGGCTTTCTTAAATTTTTGTTTCAGTTTGGGCTTGGCATCGCCTCGGCTCTATTCTTGCCTCTTCTTTTTGTCTTTGGTGGCTTCCTAGAAGGTTCCAAGAAATCTGCTGGACTGGAAATAAGAAGGTCCCAGCCCCGGGTCAGCCCCTCCCTCCATCGCTCACATGGGAGCGTGTTGCAAAGACGGGTGCACATCCTGTGACCTCAGATATGTGTGCGTGTGTGTGTGCATGTGTCTGTCTGTGCGTGGCCACACCCCGGGCTTCAGTGTGTTTGAGGCTTGCAAGAGGCTTCACAGCGAACTGAATTATGAATTTTTACAACGCCGCTGTGTAGCAGGCCTCAGAGAAGAAAGCTGGGTGGGCTGTAAAATCAAACCGACACCAGATACCCATGGAAATCCTGAAAGACCAGTCAGTCCCTGCAGCCCTAAGGAAGGCTGTTCCAGGGCTGCGTTCTGACTTTAAACAAACATTGGTCTCCAGTATCCTTACTTCTTAGTATTGGCGTTTCCTTTTCCCAAGCTAGTTTACTTGTGCACTGATCCCAGGGCCTTGGTGTCGCAGGTGCAGGCCCTGATGTGAGCACTGTGGTTACAGTGTGTCTTTGAGGTGGGAGGGAGCATTTATTAAGCACCTACTGTGTGCCAGGGGCTGTTCGACGTGGCAGGAATAGAGCAGTGCCTATGGCTCTCGCTGGAGCCCCAGAGTGTCTGGGGCAGTGTTCAAAAGAAGTGATAGGCCACTAACATGGTGAAGCTGAGCGTATGATCGGGATAAAGGAGAGGCAGGGACAGACTTGAGAGGGTGCTCGAGAAAGACTCCTGAGACGAGGTGACCTTTAAGCAGATCTAAGAGATGAGAAGTCGGCCATGTAGAGCCAGTGAAAGGCACATGCAAAGGTCTGCAAGTTGGCAAGAACTTGGCGTGTTTGAGGAACTGAAAGAAGACAAGGGAAGCTAAACATCATGAAGGGCAGGAGGTGGGGGTAAGCAAGAGACGAGGTGAAAGAGGCAGGGCCTGATCTCTGCCTTGCTGGCCCTGGGAGGAGTGGATTTTCATCTCAGTGCAATGGAAAGCCACCCAAGTATTTCAAGAGGGGGCTGACAGACACTCCTGGTGCAGGAGGTGACGTGGAAGGAATTCAGGTCTATTGAACACCTACTACGTGCCAGACCCTGAGCTCAGTGCTTTATAGCCTGGTGTCGTTTAATTTTCACAAATGTATGGCCAGGTAATATGATCGTCATTTCACAGGAAAGAGAACAGAGCTTCAGCGAGGAAATCACACTTGCTTGACATGTGGAGGGGGCAGAAATCTGGATGCAGGCCTGTCATGCCATCAACTCTTTTTGCCTCCCTACACTTTCGTGGTTTACGGCGCCAGTGCTGAGTGGGCAGCCGGTGGGAGCAAGGGACGGATCCGTATGAGCCCTGGTGTGCCTCAAAGGAGCTCGGGTGTGGGGAGGGGGAGGAGTGTGATGTTTGCCTAATTCCCCATCTGAGGACCTCTACCACTTATATCTGATCTAATCACCTTTGCTTTGAGGTCTCACCCAGGGGCAGAGGAAATCCACCTGCTTGGAAAGATGGTCTCACAGAGCATCGGAGCTGGAAGGAGGAACTTTAGAGATCCAACCATCTCCTTTTGCAAATCAGGGACCAGAGGCCAGGGAAGAAAGGCCAGTTTCCCAAGGTGCCACGACCAGAAAGCTGGGAAGTGGGTATCGAATCCTCATAGCTCAGTTCCAAATGTATTTTCTTAGCCCCTGGTTGGTCTGCTGGGGCCTGGTGCTTGGCTGGTTGGCTGTGTCTCGCCTGTGTGTCCAGCCTGGGGCTCTGCTCCCAGGGGCTGCACCGCTGCCCACCTTCACTCTATTCTCTACACCACAGACAGAACAATCCAGAAAACCCTGGGACCCCTCACTTCCTGCTCAAGGCTCTGCTCCAGTCTTCCAGAGCACATGGAAGTCTCCCTCTGCTCCAGCCCCACGGGCCTGCTTGTCCCCACGTGCATGTCTGGGATTTTGCACTTGCCGGTCCCTCTGCCTGGAGCACTTCTCCCACCATATCTGCACGGTCCAGTTTTTCCAGGGATCGGGGCTTCTGCTCAACTGTCATCTCCTTGCAGGGGAAGCCCGTGACTCTAAGTCTAAGTGACTCTCCTTTCTCTAGCCCCTTTCCTGGACTGATGTTTTCCCACAGCCCCCTGATTAGCTGACATCTGATTTCTAGTTGTTGATCTGTTGTCTGTCTCCGCAGGTCCTGGACAGCAGACACCGCCTGGCCTGTTCACAGCTGTCACCCTGCTCATGGCCACAGTAGAAGCATGATACTAGTCTTGGCTGCCTCAGTGGGCCCCATGGCACTTCTATCTGGCGGTGGTGAGACAGCCAATCTCCATCAAGACAGCTTGATGCCCATGGCCCCTGGAGTGAGATGTTCCTCCTGAGTTCCCTGGATCCCAGGAGGCAGGGGAGCGCATCGTCCTCCTAGCCCGCTAAAGCTTCTGTTCCCAAAACCCGCGTTCTGACCACTCTCCAGCAGATCCCCAGCCCGTGCCTCTCCTCTGAGCTCCACACCCTCCTGTCTGGCCAGCGCCTCCACTTGCTCCCATGGGCGTCTCAAACTTAACATGCTCTCACCTCAACTCCTGAAATGTCCTCCACAAGCCTGCCCTGCCATGGCAGACCGTCAGCTGGGACTCCAGCCTTCCAGCTGGTCAGGCGGGAAAATGAGAGTCAGTCTTGACGTCTGTTTTTCTCTCTACCATCAGGAAGCCTGGCCTCACAGTGGATCGAGAATCCTACAACTTCTCTGCACCTTCACTGCCAGAGAGCATTTGGGGGCTCCCCCGCACTCCCCTTCCTCATCAGCGTCCCTGCTTCCTTACAGACTAGCTCCATAGAGCAGCAGCCTTGAGCCCTTGAAAGCACAGATCAGTTTGGAGTAGGCACGCCTATGGGGACAGACGAGCACTTGCTCAGGGCGGGGCGGTTGGGAGAGAACGGGCAGTGACTGCTAATGGCACAGCGTTTCTCTTCGGGTGATGCAAATATTCTAAAACTGGGGTGATCGATGCACAATTTTATGAATACAGTAAAACCCACTGAATTGTTAAAAAAAAAAAAGCTGACGTACTTAAAGCAAACAGTCACGTCTTGTCCCTTCCCTGCTCAGAACTCTCAGTGGTTCCTATCACACTCTGAGTCAAAGCCAGGGTCCTTCTGATGACGTGCGAGGGTCTCCCGTTATCCTACTGACCTGCCCCAGGTCAGTCTCTCCTCTCCCTCTGTCCGGTGGGAGGAGCCCGGGGGGGGGGCCCTTTGGGGTTGGTTTCTGGGCCCACAGCCTCTCTCAGCCTTTTAAGCAGAGTCCGTAAATTGCCCCATGATTCAGTCTGAAGCACAGCTGCCCAGGCTCCAGTGGGGTTCGGGCTGGCCTCCCGGCCCCGGGGCGGGCGTCAGCCAGGTACAACACACAGAGCCAGGTGGGCAGACGGAGGCACACAGAGACCAAGCGAGACAGACACAGAGAGACCGAGTCAGACCAAGGGAGACCTTTGCATGGCGGAGATATTTAAAAAGTTCTGAAAGAGAAGCTCCGACACTGAGAGAGTGTGCTCCGGGCTCTTGAGGTTAATGTGATGACGGACAGTCGAACAAGCTGGAGGGTGAGAGGGGCTGAGTGGGATAGACAGAGGGACTGAGATAAACACAGATGCTCCAAATATTGCCTGAGGGCCCGCGGATAAGCCCGCTGGTTCTGGAGTCGGCTGCTGGGGTGCAGACCTCACAACTCTGCTAACTGGTGACATTGCGTGAATTGTGTGGTGCCTTTGAGACTCAGTTTCCCTATCTATAAAATGGGGATTTTTAAAGAACCTACCTCATAGGTTTGTTAGGAGGAAATGCCTAGAACTGTGCCAGGAACATAGTAAATGCTTAGTCCGTGATAGTTATGAAGATGATTGTGATTCAAGAGGGTGAAAGACAGGCTGTAACAGGGAGCAGGAAAATGAGAGACAATTGAACAGGGGAAAGATGGAGAGACGAAGGGCAGGAGTGTGGAGGGGCAGGGAGGGAGACTGGCTTAAAAAGAGAGGGGAGCAGCCACAGAGGGGCAAAGGTGAGTGTGGAGGGCAGGAGGCATCCACCTCTCTTGGAGGCTCTCAGGGAGGCCAGCGAGGGAGGGGCTGGCAAGTGAGGGGGGTGGGGGGAGGTCAGTGGGAGCTCCTCGAGGAGCCCCAGGAGTCATGCCCTGCATGCCTCAGCATCTGGAAGTTGCGTCCAGCACGGGAGGCACTCAGAAGGCGCTTACTGGCATGACCACGAAGGGGCGAGCAGGAGCCAGGGAGCGCCTGTGGTCCTGCCGGCTGGGCCAGGCCTGTTTGTGCTGGTGGTCGCCAAGGTTACCTGCTGAGCTGCTCCTGCAGTGTCCTCAGCTCCCCTTCCTGCTCCTTCAGCAGCTGCTCCTGGTGCTGGGCCTGCTCCTTGGTCTTCCGGAGCTCATGTCTCAGGCTCTTGGGGGTGGGGGGTAAAGGAAGGTAAAAGGAGGCTAAAGGAGGAGGGCAGAGATCCCAGCCCCCCCCCCCCCCAGTCTGACCTGACAAACATCCCCGTGAGGCCCCAGGCCAGGGGAGACAGCCCTTCAGGGGAGGGCAGGACTGCGGACAGCGCTGGGCCCTGAGAGGCCAGGCTCTACCCCTGGGTGCGCCTGCAGCCACCATTTCTTCCTTTGCTGAAGGATGAAAGTTATAGCTCTAGGGGCATGAAGACTCCGGCTAGAGAGGAGGCTCAAGGAAAGCTTGAAATCAATCTTGGTGACTCTAGAAGCGTCTACAAGGGCAGCTAGGCGGCTGCCCCGAAGAGCTGATGGGGAGGGGTCTCAGACTCAAGTGCCCCGCAGGGGCCAGGCAGGTAGGACTGATGAATGAAGCGGGCCTGGCCTGAGGGTAGGGTAAGAAGACCCCCTTGAAGATTAATCATCCCGTGCAGACCAATCAGAATTGATCTGTGGGCTGCAATGCCCCTACCCCCACCACTGAAGACTCCCACCTGTGGGCCAAGTTAGAGAGGGGGGAAGAGGCAGGTACAACGCTCAGCTGCTCTCACCTTGACCACAGCCTGCAAGGCCACCTCTGCCGGCTCCTTTCTCCTGGTCACACTGGTCACTCCTCTTTCCTCTTGTGGTCTCTCTGGGGTGGAGTCTTCCTTTGTTCCCAGGTCCTGTAGGACCTGGGGCTCCCCCGGAATGCTAAGCACCTCCCACTCCTGTGGGCTCCCTGACATCCTGTCCTCTATTGTCCCTGTGGGGCTGGAGGCCGGCAGCCTGTGTACCTGACCCCACTCTGCTCCCCCTTTGTGAGTCCCCTCTGTACCCGGCAGAACCCCTCTGCCCTCAGCCTCTGTCCCTATCACCTCCTTCGGAGCTCCGTCGGCACACTCCCTCTGTCCCTGGCAGCTGGGTGAGTTCTCCAGGCAGATCCCAGTTGTTGGGGCTCCCTTTTCCTGGGCTTGCTGAAGCTCCTCCCCCGCTGGCTCCCACATGCTCTGGGGGGGCCCAAGGCTCCTGGGATCTTCTCTGTTCTTTTCCACGAAGGGAGGAAGCTGCCTGTGTTGCTGGGACCTTGGGAGTCCAGCTAACTCATCTTCCCTGGGCGCATCTCGCAGACAGCCGGCTGGGCTAGTGTGCGGCGTCTCTGGCCGGACTCCTGTGGGGTCTCCACGTGTGGCTGAGACCTGCAAGAAGCCCCCAAAGCCACTCTCAGCACCAATTCACCAACCGGGTGCACAGGAGAGGCCACAGACCTAAACTAAGGGAATGGGATTCAGGAGATCCGGGACAAGGCCCAGCAATCGGAATGTTACCATCGCCCCAGCTGCCTCGGGGGCCCGAGCTTCGGTCTGGTCAGGGAGCAGGGGTGCCTCTCAGTGTTCTTTCCTCTCCTCCTATGCTCCTTCACCTGTGCCTTTGATCTGGTTTCCACTAAGTTCTTCCCACCCTCTCCCCTCCCCCATCCTGCCCCCTGAACTTCTCTGTGTTTCACTTTACCTGTCTGTGAAATGGGAATAGTAACCCCTGCCTCGTACGGTTGTGCTGAAAGCTTAAACAGACCCATAGCAGCTAAGAGTCACCCCTCTCAAGCAGCCTTCTCTGTGCTCCCATGTTCTGTGCGTCTGCAGCACTGCACCTTACAGGTTGTATTGGGATGGGTTCCCCCTTCTGGCCAGAGGCTGAGTCCTCATGGTGTCTATACCTGAGGCGTGGAAGCCGAGGGGGTGCAAAGCAAGACTGGGGGATGGCAATAGCCACAAGCTACCACTTCCTGAGCATGTGGGCGGGGGCCTTGCTCTGTGCTAAGCGGGCTGTCTCAGCGCGTCCTCACAATCACCTGCGAGGTGGTACAAGTACTTGCCAAGGACCTCGGTTATTAGGGGCAGAGCTGGGATTTGAACCCAGAAACCTGGCTCTTCAGTTGCTCCCTGAACTGCACTGAGACATTTGCAAATTGTCCAATGGAGGCGGTTTCCCTGGTGTGCATCCTACGTGCTCCCAGTTATCCACCCGACCACCTCTCCCTCCCCTGGGCGCCCCGGCTCCCCCGGACGGTGCCAATGGTCCCTTTCCCTCCCCGCTATCCTCACCACCTCAGGAATATGAACCCTTGAGTCCTCTGTGGCTTCCCAATCCCCAAGTCTACACGCTGGCCTCTCTGTCTGTCTGTCTGCTTGGTCACTGCTCACCCTGGGGGGCCCAACAGAGATGGAGAGGAGGCAACTCGGAGTGTGGTTGGGCAGAGGCACCTGCTTTGGAGAGTCTTTGGTCTTTCTGGGTCTTCTTCCCTGTGTCCGGCTGGCACTGGAACGACAGGACCTGCAGAGAGGGGCCTCTCTCCGGCAGTGGTCCAGCCACCCATTCACGGCACTACCCCTCCCACCTTCCTGCCCTCCCATCCTCGGGGATGGATCCCCCTCTCCATCCATGCACACTCCCCGCCCACCACGCATCCTGACATCCCCCACTGGGTCATCCTTCTGACCTCCACCCCAAGCATCCAACAACTTCTCATGCGTGTGAACTGTACGGAGCCTCCCGCCTCATGATGGGCTTACACCGGAGAACGGAAGGCTGGGAAGGCGGGGAATCAGGGGCTCAGACGGCAAGAAGGGGAGGTGAACTGAGGAACTGACGAGCTGACGGGGCAGAGGCTGAGCGTGGAGCTTGCTTGGGGTGGGTGGTGGTCAAATGGCAGTGAGGCACTGGAAAGGGGCTTCCCTCCACGTGGGACGCACTCACTCGGAGAACATGGGCCAGGCTTCATCTAGGTCTGGCCACTGCAGGTCCAGGTCGAAGGCTACCCCGTTGAGAGCGTAGAGAGAGTCCAGGAGGCCTTCCCGGAGTTCGGGGCACACCAGAGGGCTCCGGGGGCCGTACCATTCCCTGTGGTAATGGTGATCAGCAGCCTTGGCCTTCGGCCTTGGTGCTTTGCTCCCCTCCCCCCCCAAGAATCTGCCTTTGCTTACACCACATAGTTCCCACGGGAGTGACCTTTGGGGGTCAGGAGGCTTAAGCATTGTGGTGCTACTGGGACTCCTGTGTTCTGACCCCCCTTTGCCCTTTCTTCCTTGACTTGCTTTCATGGCTCTCGTTTTGTTCTCCTTGTTATTAACCCATCCACTGGGGGGAAAGAGGCATCTTTCACAAGGGAGGGACAGTGGCTCAGGGGGAGTCGGGAGGAGCATGTCTCGCCAGCCCCACCTGGTGAACTCTGGGCTCAGGAGGCAGAGCTGCAGGGACTCGGCCAGCTGTCCGTGGGCTAGGCAGAAGCGGATGAAGGCGCGGCCTTTGGCCAGAGGAGTCTTCAGCTGTGGAGTGCAGGGGGTGAGTGGTGGTGGGGGGCAGGGTGGGGGGCGGGGTGCTATTAGGACAGAGGGAGCTCAGCCAGCACAGAGACAAGATGGGAACTTGTACTGTCAGGGGACGAGAGGGGTGCCCGGAGGGATGCCGAGGGCAGGGCTAACGAGACAGGAGGACCAGGTGAGCGGTCTGTGCTCAGCAGAGCAGGATGGGTGGGAAAGGGGCCCTGGAGGCCATCCCCGTCAAGGGCCTGGTGGCAGGACCTCCTTGTGCTGAGGCCAGCCACACCCCCACCTGGCCCTGGCTACCTTGTCCTGTGCGCGGATGAAGCGGGCCGGCTCCGTGCTACCCCGCTGGCGCCACAGGGCGGTGCAGAGGAAGTCCCAGTAATCCTTCCGAGGCCTCAGGAAGCTCTTCTGCTCTTTCTGGTCAAACTGGGAGCGGGACGAGGGACAGGAAAGCATCAAAATGTTTCCACCTTGCATTCCAGCACGCGGAGAGAGGAAAGGGCTACTGTAGACAGACCTGTCTCCACCCTTACTGGCTGTGTGACCACGAGCAAGGTGCTGGACCTCTCTGAGCCTTTGGTATTCTATCCATTCATTCCAGAAACACTTGCTGAGTACTATGTGCCAGGCTTTGTTCTGTGCCCTGGGAACGCAGCAACGAACAAGCTGACTGCATGGGCTTACGCTTGGTAGTGGAGGCAGACAATGAACAAACAAAAAGTAAGTAAAACATATATTGTTAGTGCGGACTGCTAAGGAGGAAAATAAAGCAGGGAAAGAGAACAGAAAACACGTGGTGTGTGTGCACACAGATGTATGTATGTGGTATGTGTGTGAGGCATGTGTGGTGTGTGATGTGTGTGTGTAGTGTGTCTGCCTGCGTGCGTGTGATTTTAGGGGTGTGTGTGTGTGTGTTTTAAAAATTCGAGGATTCGGGGGGTGCCTGGGTGGCTCACTTGGGTAAGCGGCTGCCTTCTGCTCAGGTCATAATCCCGGGGTCCTGGGATTGAGTCCCGCACTGGGCTCCCTGCTCAGCTCTCCCCTCTCCCTCTGCTGCCTCTCCCCCTGCTGCTGCTTCCCCCGCTTGCACTCTTCTCTCTCAAATAGATAAATAAATAAATAATCTGAAAAGAATTTCTGCATTAGAGTGGCTAGAGAGAGCTCACCGAGCAGATACTACTCAAGTCCACATCTGAAGGAAATGAGAAATCGTGCCATCCAAGTTTCTGAGGGAAGAGCAGTCCAGGCAGAGCGAATAGCACGTGCAAAGGCCCTGAGGTGGGTGCACTGCCGGTGTGCTTTAGGAAGCTCAAGGAGGCTAGTGTGACTGGAGTGCAGCAGATGAGGGGTAGACTGGCAGAAGATTCACATGTGCACCCAGCAAACCTCACGTGCACACACGGACACTCACACCACACACGTGTGTCTCACACAGAGACCTGGGAAGGCTATGTGGGTGTATGTGCGGGTGGTAGGACCATCAAGCACCTCAGGGGGTTAGAATGAGAGTTTGATAAGGTGGGGCATAAGAGGGGCTTAGCCTGGCCCGTGGTACGTGCTCAACAAAAGTGCCAGCCGTAGGAAGGGCTGGCCCTAGGACATCTTGCCTCTGAAACTTCAGTCCTCGGAGCAGGGTGGCCACCCCGCCCCACCCCTCCTCACCCCCACCGGGCCCCAGGCTGGCCACACCTTACTTCCTAGGCTACGGTGTCAACCCCCAAGAGTGAGGTCAGATGTCAGGAAGGGCTTGCTGACTCTGAGGGGGCTGAGTATCTGGGGGCTCTCTGGGCATGGAGAGAGGGGAGTGGGAGGAGCGCAGGGAGGGGGGCACCTGCAGCAGCAGCTCCAGGCAGCCGCAGAGTCTGTGCAGCTCAGCACTGGCATCTGTCACTGGCTGCTGCCGGCCCCCGTAGCCCTGGAGGACGGCCAAGACGGCAGCTGTGGGGGGGGGGTAGGTGGACATCAGGCATCAGGTTGTGAGGGCTCCCAAGACCCCTCACTTCTCCCCCGACTCAATCCCAGAAAATCTCTCGGGACACACTCACCTTGCAGGTTCCTGGTGAGGACGGCCCCCTCCTCTGCCATGAGTATTTCAAAATGAGATTCCTCAGGGCTCTGGAAGCACAACCCAGGAAGGAGCCTCTGGGTTCAGCTGCCCAGTTGTCTCCTTATCCAAAGGAAGAATCCGAGCCTAGGCCAGGCATGTGATGTATCTAGAGTCACACAGTGAGTTCACGGGTAGGATCAACAGCCTAGCTCTTCCAGCAGGCCAGCGTGGCAAGGGGACGGTGTGGCCCCTACTAATGGAGCAGTTCCTGGGTGCTGGGTGCTCTGCTCGGCGCCTGACATCCTTGTCTTATTCCGTCCCCGTAATAATCGAGGAGGTCACTAACTCCATTTGATACAAGATGAAAGGGGGCTCAGACAGACAGGTAAGGCTTTTATCTAACGCCACAAAGCTCTAAGTGGAGAAGGTAGAGTTCGAACTCAGGTCTGTGTGCCCACACACAGGGCAACTGGATGGGAGCGGCCCTGGTAATGCTCCCGCCACAAGGACGCTGGGCTGAGGGAAAGTCACCCCTCTCCCCCACAGGGAGCCTTGCCAGAGCAGTCATCACCCTTGAGGCACACATTCATCCTTTCCTGGCCCCCAGCTGAGCGGAAAATGTGTGTTTGAGGGAAGGGAGGCAGCAGTAAAATGAGGCCCCAGAGCTGGGACCAGGCCAGAATGCTGGGTGTGTGTGTGGGAGCAGGGCACCCGGTTTTAGTCCTGTGGTTCTCTCCCAGGGTGGGTCCTGGGGCTCAGAGAGGAATACTGTGGCTGTTGGGGGCCAGTGGCTTATCCTGATGTAACCTGGAGTAAAGACCAGGCATGGAAAACCCTCATGCCCTGCCTCCCAGGACGTAGTTGCTGGAATTTCGGGGGTGGATGGGAGTGAAGAAGCACGGGACACAGTGGAGGGGGAGGGAGAGAGAAAAGAAGGTAAAGGAGGGAGGGTGTGCGGGGATGGTGTTCAGGAGACACTGAGCTGGGAGTTAAGAGACCTGGGTCTCCATCCTGGCCCTGCTACTAACTCACTGTATGACCTTTTGCTTTTCCTGGGCTCAGTTTCCCCATCTGTAGACCAAAAGGCAGACTGAGGGTCTCTGCATCCCCTTCTGGTCCAGATGCTCTAGAAAAACCATGAACACCTAGATGTACCTCCTCAGCTCTCTTTTTTCTGTCCACGAGTCTCTGCCGCCACTCTTCGCATTGCCCCCTTTCTCCAGCCGCCCCTAGACCCCTTCCCTGCCACTTACCTGGGAAGGCCTGGAGAGCGGGCACTGCAGCCTGAGCCTGTCACTTGTGACCGTGGGTCCTGCGCAGCCTTTCCCAGAGTGCCTCCTGGGAAGTGACTCAGGCCCAGCCCAGCACCCTGGAGGGGGAAACCCTGCTCAGAGCAGGAGGAGCACAAAACTGGGTGGGTGGGGAGAGAAGTGGGAGAGGGAGGGTCCAGGGCACCAGGGCAGAATGGGCGAGCTGGGGGATGGTACCCTTCGGGCAGAACTGGTGGTAGAGTCACTTGTTGGCCATACACCAACTCACCCCAGTGACAGCAGCAATTGCCCCTATCCAAGTTTCCTTCTCTTCTCTTCGGGGTCACTTGCTCTTGTCTTTCTTCCTTGTTCCCAGCAGGCGGCGCAAAGAGGCTGGGACTGCTGCCCCACCAGATCCTGCTCCAGGCTTTAGTCTCTCGGTGGAAGTGTGGTGCATGTGGGGGGAGGGAGGACAGCCCCCCCCCCCCCGCCCCGTGTATCTCCCTCCTCCTCCCCACCTTAGTCTCCCGGTCCCCAGTGCCATCCTGCCCGACCCGGCACTCCCCTCCTAAAAGAATGGAAGCGAAACCACTGTGAAAGCTTGGATCCAGGACCGGGCCAGCTGGGTGGCCCCGAGGGGCCGTGACCCTCTCACCCTGGCTGTGCTCCGCCTCCTTGAGGCTGGGGTCTTTCCACCTCCCGGTCCTCGTTTTTCTAGGCTGGGATGCCCCGAGGGCGGGTATGGGGGGGCAGAGAACAGAGGAGCAGGCACCCGCGCGGACCAGTTTCCCAGACTTCAGCAACCGCCCGTAAACAGTGGCACACGCGGTGGCCGAGCCCGGCTCTGCCCTCCCGCCTCCACTTCCTGCCTGTCTCTCCTTCTCTGGGACTTGGTCTCCCCGCGCACAGGCTCCGTCCCCCCTCTCTGTCCCCCAGGTTCCCGCTCTCTCCCTCGCTGTCTCTGCTTATCTGCTTCCTGCCTCCCCCGTCGCGCCGTCGGTCTTTTTCTCGCCCTCCCAGCCTCGGCAGGTCGCCGCCCCGGCCCGAGCCGCCGCCGCCGCCCCTCCCCGCGCCCCCGGGGCTCCCTCCGCCCGCGGCTGCGCCCGGGCGCCCGCGTCGCCGCCCCTCTCCCGGCCCGCGCTCCCCGGCTGGCTGGCGGCGCGGGCCCAGCACGCTCCGGGCGGGGACGCGCCGGGGGCGTCGCCGCCCCCCCTCCCGACGTGCGAGGCGCCCCGGGGCGGCGCGCTGGCCAGGGCGGGGGGCGGGCCGGCTCCCCCCGCACCGCCCCCCCACCCCCAGCGCCCTCGTCCCCGCCCCCGGCCCCGGCCAGCCGGGCGCCCGGCCGGATGGGCTGCACCGTGAGCCTGGTGTGCTGCGAGGCGCTGGAGCCCGGGCCCCCCTGCGGCCCCCAGCCCCCGGGGAGCCCCCCGGCCCCGGCGCGGCCCGAGCGCTGGGAGCCCGGGGCTTCCGTCCGCGCCGAGAGCGGGCGGCTGCCGCTTCAGGTAGGGCGCCGCGGGGCGGCCGGGGAGGGGGAGCGGGTGGCGGTGGCGGGCCCAGCCCGGCTCACCTGCGACAGGTAGGGAGCCCCGCCGGGGACGCGCCTGTCAGCCCGCAGCCGGGGCCGGGGCCGGGTGAAGGGGCCGCGAGCGGGGCCGAGGTCTCTCCCGGGTCCCTTGCGTCCTTGGGAGGAGGCGGATGTAGGACCTGACACTTAAAAGGGCAAGTGGTTCAGGCGAGGTTCAGGAGCCACCCAAGTGGGGCAGGGCTGGGAGCGCTGCGGAAAGGCACTGAAGGAATTTGTTTCCCCTGAGCCGGTCCAGAGTTGACTGTGTGTCCCAGGGTAGCTGTGGCGGTTGTCGCCCACCTCTGTAGGCAGGGGGGAGGGCGCCTTCTGAACTGGGGAAGGCCCTACCAGAGCCAAGGCCTGACCTAAAGATGATATGGGCAGCTGGAGCCTCCCCGCTGCGTTCTGTTTCCAGTAAGTCTTGGCACCTGGCAAGTGGGCAGCTGACCCGGAGAGTTGGGGATAGGCCGGCACTGGGAGGCAGGTGTTTGTTCTGCGCGAGGCGTATGTCGGGGAGCCACTAGGTGTGGACACTAGATTTCTCCAAGGAGGAAGTGGAGGACAAGGAGACATTTGGGGTCACTAGGTAGGACTAGGTAACCTTGCTCTAGGTTACCTGCTTAATCCAACCTACCTCCCCGTCTGGGGCCTAGGAAGGTTGCAGCCTCGGATTTGTTTGCTGTGTGGGGTTTGGATTATGCTGCTGTCTTATGCCCCTCGACCTGGGGCACACAGGGTCTGTACCCACACGCAATGTACCATGTGCCCGTATCCCAGCCCTTCTTCCCATTCGCTGGGGGAGCTAGTGAAGCCCGATGTGTGTGTGTGTGTGTGTGTGTGTGTGTGTGTGTGTGTCTATGCTGGTGACCCCTCTGCCTCACTTGATCAGATGCCCCTTCGAGGCAGGATGAGGACATATTCGTGGTTATACTCCATAGAACTCTCTGTCCTTCCCAAGCTCTAGCCCTGGTCATCACTGTGATGATTGATCACGGGGAGGGACAGCCCTGGTGGGGTGTAGTAGTTGTCCCAGACCTGGTAGTGGAGGCACAGGTGTGATTCTGATGGAAGCCTGAACTGGCTTAGTGCACCGGGGTAGGGCGAGGCTTCAGGGTGTCAGCTGGGCATCCCAGACTATTGCTTCTCAGCCCTGGCAAAGGGGCAGACGGTCTGGTGAGTGAAGGGGACCTGGCCCAACCTCCGGTGGTCAGGCCCTTCCAGAGGTCATCAGGGCTTCTCCTCTGCCTCAGAGCCTCATGAGCCCTCCTCTGTCCTTGAAGGTTTCAGGTGGAAGTGAGTTCACGATGTCCCTCCCTCGTCTGTTCCTAGCTCAGACCCTCCTTGACTTCATGTTCTCTGTCTGCCTACCTTCTGCACTGGTGATGCAGGCGGCTGGGGACTGGGGGCCGGGCAGGCCACCTGAGGGTGGGCAGGGCCAGGGCCAGGCAGTCGGGGCTGAGATGGAGGAAGAAGCCACGGGCAGTGGGCGTGGGTGATCAAGGAGAAGGGAGAAGGAGGGGGGAGAGGAGTGAGTGCGTGAGTGTGTGACAGCCACAGGGACAGGGATGGGGACAAGTGTCTGTCTGCATTCGGATGAGCTGGTTTCTGAGTGGCCTCTTGAGAGCGCCTGGCGCTCGCCCATGACTCATGCCCTCCTTTATCTGCAGGATGAAGCTCCATCCCAGCCCCAGCCTGTGCCCACCGCTCCCCTGGCCTTTGCTCTGGTGGGGGCTGCTGTCTCTGGCTGCTCTCTCCCCTTGCCATCTATACTGCAACTCTCAGGAGACCCGTGACCCAGGAAAGAACAGCCAGGCGGCCTCTTGCTTCACTGCCGGAGGCGTGTACCACGTTCTTGTGGCGGATAAACATCTCTTGGGCTCTCAGCTCCCCTCAGGAGTCAGGGCTTAGAAGTTACTGAGGCATCTGGGCTCCTCGCCAGGGCACTCCCACTGACAGTCCTGCTACTGACATGCCACCATCGCTGCCACTGACCATGTCCCCCCAACCAGCGTCCTCCTCCAGTACGCATGCTAAGCTTCTCTCCTTGGGCACAGGCTCTCATCACCTCCTCCACCCACAACCTGCTCTCCCCCTCCCCCTTGGGGCACCCCCTTCCCACCCAGGCCGCATTGCCCTCTTCACCCTGCGTGCTGCCCCCAACTCGGTCCCCTAAGCTGGCTGTCCTCTGCTCAGACCACACTGCCTTCTTCTCTCTGGCGGCCTGCTTTGTCCTCCCAGGCTCTGTTGCCCACATTACTCTCCTCCTCCATCCCAAATTTGTGGCCTGCTCCCCCTCTTTGCTTCCCAGGCCTCAGATCCCCAGCTCTGGATTTTTGGGGCCTGGGGGTATAGGCCCTTCACCCCTCAGGTGGCCTCCACAGGGTCCCATGATCACCCTATGTCCTAAGCTCTCCTTTGGTTCCACGTGTCAGCCTGCCAACCTTGGGAGAAGGGAAGGTGGGGTTTGGCGCCCCTCCTGAGCATTCCGGCCAAGCCTTCTCTGACCTGGGTGCCAAGGGGCCTGGAGGGCATCTCCAGGTGCCAGCCTCGCCTCCTCGCTTTCTGCCATATCCCAAGACAAGTGGCTGCTTGTCCGACGGTGGCAGGAGCAGAGGGGAGGAGACTCTGGCTTGCTTCTGCCTCCTCTCTCGAAAAACCAGCCCCTCGGGTCAGTTGGTGTGGCTTCTGCCCAGTCACCTAGAGCCCCGTTGAGTTTAGGAGTTCCCCAGGAGGCCAGGTCCTACAGCCTCCCTTGTGTTCCTATTGTGGGGTCCTACACCCCTGATGGAAGTTCTTTAACTCCCTCTGCTATGGGTTGGATTACTTCCTCTTTCTCTCTAGTTATATGCTATTGTAGACCCCCAGAGCCGAAAAGGATCTTGGTTAGTGGTTCTGAACTTTTTGAGGTCACAGATCCCTTTAAGAATCTGATGAAAGCTATGGATGTTCTTGCGAGGAAAATGGGCACGGGTGTGTCCCCCCCCCCCACACAAATATCATATACCCCTTCAAGCCCACCTAGGGGCCTGCTACATCTCACTCCTGCATTTCACAGTGAGCACACTGAAGCCCAGAGAGAAGGGACTTGCCCACGGCCACAAAACAAGTGAGTGGCAGAATCAGGACCACGACCCAGGTGTCCTGACCCCCGGCAAGTGGAAGTTTTGTTTCCAGAGGCAGCTTTGCCTTCCTCAAAGCCTGCCTGCAAAGGCCCGGCCATTCATTTATTCAACAAGAATTTTTTTAGGGGGAAGTTTAGGGGTATTTATGACCTTAGCTTCTAATTGAGTGTATTTTATTGTAGGTTAATGTATTTTTAAAAATTTACTTTTATCAAGGTATATTTGACATATGATATTGTATAAATAAGGTTAAGGTGTACAATGCATTGATGTGATACATTTATGTGCCGCCATGTGATTACGGCTGCAGCCTCAGCTAACACTTCTACCCAGTCACATCATTATCTTTTTTTTTTTTTTTTTTTTGTAGTGGGAACAAGTAAAATTTAGTCCCTTAGTCAACAAGCATTTTTCAGCACCTGCTCTAAGTCGGGCATTGAGCTAGGAGCCGGAGACAGAGCAGGAAAGCAGGCAGCCCCTGTTCTTGCCTTTGGAGGCAGTGTCAATACAGCGGGACAGACAGAACAGAGTGCAAATAAATAGCTGCATGAATAAATGCATTACTGGAAACAGGGCCATAGGAGAGAAGTAAGGGTGTCATGGGAGCCGATGGAGGGAGCAGATTTCGATTGGGAAGGTGGAGGAAGTGGTATTTAAGCAAGGAGACCACGTGCAAGCAGAAGGTAGGGAAGAGAAACATCCCAGGGGGTGGGAACAGCACACTTGAACATCCTGAGACAAAGAGGTGTGAGCCCTTATAGGATTTGACAGAGGCTTTCTCTGGCTGCTCTTGGCGCCCCATGAACCCTGCCATCCGCAAGCTGTGGATATGGATTGGAAAGGGTGAGGCGCAAAGCCAGGAGACCTGCCTGGGGTAGGCAGTTGCCGTCATCATCTGGTGGTTTAGGTTAGGGAGGCAGCCGGCCATGGGGAGGGCTCAGGGGGAGAGGCGGAGAAAGGACAAGGACAAGAGCCGGAGACGGGCTGGAGATGGGTGGGGGCGACACGGAGGTGTGTATGAAGCTGACCCTTTCCTCTTCAGAAGCAGCTGCTAAGGCTGCAGCAGACTTTCCCCCATTTCAGTTTGGTATCTTAGAAATTCGAAGTGTTTCATAAATACAGAAAAGCACACGAACTTTTCCCACACTGAACACACCCATGTGCCCCTGACCCAGCACTCAGCCAACAGTGAAGCATTGCCAGCATCCGGAAGTCGTTCCCCGTGCCTGTTCCAGTCCCTAATTCCCCTCCGAGGGTTCTTTGCTAATCCCGACTTCTAACAACATAGATTTTCCTGTTGTAGAGCTTCTTACAAATGGAGCACATCCTATGGGTTACTTTGCGCCTGATTTCTTTTGCTCAACACTAGGGTCGTGAAGTCCATCCATTGTCTTACACGAGCTTGTAGACGGCTCCTTCTCGTTGCTGGGCAGTGCTCCCACCATGTGGGCGACACAGTCTATTGATCAATTCTGCTATCGACAGGCATCTGGGTTGTTTCCGGGTTGGGGCTATTGTGAATAGCTCTGCCGTGAACATTTTTGTGCCTGTCTATTGGTTTTACTTCCTGTTGGGTAGATTCATTCCTTTATTTTGGTGGGTGTCTCTGGAAGACCCCAGCATCTCAAGAATCCGAGGCATCATTCTATAAAGGGAGCACTTCAGGCATTTTGGGGGGTGAGAGACATTTTGGGAAAGGGTAGATTCTCTAGCACCCTAATGTGTCCCTTTGTAGTGACTCTTCTTATCCTTCCCTCCCTCTCAAGGTGGGGCTCAGGTGTAGAAGCGGAAGGGAGAAGAAACCCTAGAGGCCCGCACTGGAGCAGGGGTGGGTAGGAGTCAGCTGACCACCCCTCTTGGACTTACCTACTCTCTAGGGGCAGGTCTGAGTCCCTGGTGGGTCAGGAGGGTGTGAAGCTGAGGATGGGGCCATGCCTCCAACCTTCCCTCCTTCCCAAAGGGCAGGAAGCCAGCCACTGCCTCCCTGTTTGATGTATGAACTTGCCAAGGGCCCCTGGCACCAGGACAGAGCGTGATGCCAAGGGCAGGCAAGCTCCGGCAGTCCCTGGAGGGGCAGCGGCCTGTGGGTGGGAAGCAGAGGCTGCCATCTGCAAAGAAGCCAAGTGGTGGGGAGCAAAGGGAACATGGGCAATGTCCAGGGTTCAGTCCCCTTGCTGACTGTCCCAGCTCTGGTCCCTAAGTTGACTCCCTCCCCACCAGACACAGCAGCCCTGGCACTTCTGGCCAGCTCCTCCCTCTCCCAGCCTGAGAAGTCCTAGGGCCCAGAGCAGAAGCTGGGTCTCCAAACCGCCCTGGGATAGGGGATGAGGGACTTTAACTTTAGTGTTTCTTTCTGACCAAGGATGTGAGAGGGTTAGGGTGCTTCTGGTGATATCTCTTCACAAGTCTGTCTCCCCAGTAAGTCTGGGGGCCAGTGTTTTTAGACCAGAGTCCAGTTTTTGAGAATTTGTTATCCTAGGTACTTAGCAGAAGATGGGCTCAATAAGGGTTGCCCAGTGGAAGGTCGGCCGCGTGTGAGACTGGGATAGGCAGAGACCCGACAGGTGAGAGAACCTGGCAGAGGGGGCAGGCACAGGGGAAGGCCACGGGCAGGTGTGGCCTGCTGTGCTGGGCAAGCTATCCTGCTTGGGAAGCTGAGATCCCTGCTCCACCTTGGGGGTCTCCCTGGGCCCGAGCTCCTCTGGGTGCCCCATGGGTGGGTGTGGTTGTGGGGATGAGATGGGAGTGAGGACAAGACCACTGGGGTCAAGCTCAGCCATGGTCAGAAATCCACTGACAGAGGGCTTTTCGAAGGTTGGAGAGAGTGGAGGGGAGTAAGACCCCGTGATCCGCAGGGGCCAGCAGTGGGGGGCAGTCACTGGGAGGCCCAGGGGGTTGTCCTGTGGCCTCAGCATGAGTTTTGCCTCTGTCCAGCTCCTCTTGCCATTTCTGCCAGCACCCCCTTCTCAGGAACTTCTCAGGGTCCCCATCAAACCTGACTTTACCCCACTCCTCCTGCCGCAGCTGAAGGAAAGCAGGCAAGGGCAGGCAAGCTCTGGCAGTCTCTCTGGGAGAGCCTTGGTGTGCCCTTGGGCCCACTCCTCATTCTGTTATATGTCCCGTGGACGCTGATACCATGTGTCACATGTGGCTTCTGCACCTCCTAGCAGCTTCTCGGTTCTCCCTTGTCTGCTCCCCTCTCAGCTCATCCGCCTTGCCACCCATCTGTTCCTCCTTGTCTTTTACCTGCCCACCCTTCATCCTTGGGCCAACAACCTTTCCTCTATCCTGCTCACCTGCCCTCTGCCAAGTCCTGGGCACACATACTAGTTTTCTGCAGTAAGTCCTCACCCTCTGTTCAGAGGCCCAGGTTGGAGGCAGGGGGTAAGATGTCCAAACACATCATGTGGAGACATTGTGCAGGAAGGCCTGATTCTAGAGCAGGGGGTGGCCTACTTTGCCTGGGACAGTCTGGAAAGCCCTCCCAGAGGAGGTGACATATTGACCTGGGTCCTACAAGGTGACTAGGTGACCTCCCCCGACACAGAGGGAAGGAAACTCAGGGGCGTGCAAGTGTGTGGTACCCTCGGGGAGCTGGAGGAGAGGGCGGGAAGGGAGAGGCTGGATCAGAAGCTGGAAAAGAGATGGGTCAGCATGGGCAGGGCCTTGAATGCCAAACTAAAGAGTTTGGACTTCAGACTTACGTGGGTCATAGAAAGCCCCTGGAAGGTTCAGCAGTATGTGTGTGGGGAGGGGGTGGAGTCTGCATTTTAAACTGTCCTTGGCCCAGGGTGGAGGATGGATGAGAGGTGGGTGTGGGGTGCCTGGATCCGGTGATGGGTCTTTCTCATGTGGCCGGACCAAATGGGGATCTGTATGTGTGTGCGTGTGTGTGTGCGCACATGTGTGTGTACGCATGCACACATGTGTGCGTGGGTACGGGTGCCCCTTGGAAGCTGGTTCCCCTTCTTTGTCCCTGAGTTTGCTTCTCCCAACCCCTTCATCCCCTAACCAACAGCCTTGAGAACTCTGTCCCGGCAGGCCAGGGGTTAAGCTGGGAACTCACCTGGAGGACGCACAGCTGGCTCTCTGCCACGTCCCTTTGGCTCACTTTTACCTGCTGCCTGGCCCAGATATCACTCCCACGGAGGCTGGGCAGGGGACAGGCCTGGCTTTGTTGGGACCCTGAGACCCAGCTGGGCTAGGCTTGCTGGCTCTGCCCTGGAAGGGATGGAGGATGAGGAATGGTGGGGGTGGGGAGGGATGGAGATTGCAGGGACTGGGTACTGCCAGGAGTCCCTTGGCTGACACCTCTGGCACACCCTAGTCACATGCCCAAGGGGGACGGCGGTGGGGGTGGGGCAAGGATGGCAGCAAGTGCGCGGGGTCGGCAAGGGCTGCACGGCCACCTTCTCCTTCCTCTTCTGCTCCCTGTGGTCCCCGAGCTCAGCCAGTCCTTGCCCTGGGGAGGGGAGGTGCTCTGGCTTGTGGGAATCAGGACTCTTCAGGGGCCATTGTGCCTTCTTTCTCTCTTTCCGTCTCAGCTCCGTTCTCTCTGCGTGTCCGTCTTGCCCACTCCTCGGGAGATGCAATTCCCTTTTCTACCCTCTTTCTTTCCCCGAAGGCAGAAAGCGGGAAGGCTGGCATCTCATAGATGACGCAGTGTGGAGTGGTGGTGACACAGTGGACTTTGGGGCGAAACTCTTGTCAGCTTCGGGCTCTGCCACTTCAGGGCTGTGCATCGCGAGCACATTCTGTAAGCTCTCTGTATCTTGAAATCCTTTGCTGCCCTTGGAAGCCCTTAGAACAGTGCGGGGCGTATCAGTAGCACGTAGTGAAGGCTAGCTGTTGTCGTTGCTGTTGTTATGGTCACTGAGCGGCTGTGGTAGTCCGGGTCCTCCAAGAAACAAGGTGGGATTAAATGTGTAAAAGATTTTATTAGGGGAAATGGCTGAGTGAAGGGAAGGGGCCAGGGTAGGCTGGGGGAGCCTTCAGATGCCCACCTAAGTCGGACCCTGAGTGAGGGGAGGCACAGGGAGCCCGGGTTCGACAGAAGTGTCCTAGACCTCTGTGCACTCCGGATCAAAGCCGACAGGGAAGCCATGAACCGAAGTTGGCCGCAAGTCTTGTGTCTGCCAGGAACAAGGCTGCTTTAGAATTACCCCAGCACTCTGACAATGGCGGGGCCCCTTCAGAGGCTTGGCCCCAGCAAGCGTGGTAGTGATTGCAAAGTGCACAGCTGGGGCCTTGGCCAGTCCTGCTCCCTGTAGCAGGAGGTCTGAAAGGTGCATTCTTGTGGCTGTCACAGGGCCTGGAGACAAGGAGGGGGACAAGGCCTCTGGTGCTGGGGGTCTGGGGTGGGTTGGGAGGGGTAGAGGGGAGCGACCCATTGGTGTGGCAGGAGGCAGCAGACTGGGCCCCCAGGCTGTCCTGCTCCCTTCCAGGCCTGGGCCTGCTGGGTCTGGTCTCAGGCTGGATTCTGGCTGTTGAGTTAAGATCCTTTGTCCTCGTGGTGGTAGATGGCGTGCTCCTGCTTGGGGCGGAGGGATGACCCACCTTGTCTTTGGAGCAGTCCTCTGTTCCCCTCCCCATCTTTCCTTTGTGCTCGGGGTGCCTCAGTGCTGAGGGGGAAACAGAGGCCAGTGGGGGCCTACCCGGGGGCATTCAGGACTTTGTGTTGTGCTGTTTGCTTCCTCCCCCCTGAACAGAGCCATCCATCTCAAAGTTCATCCTGGGAAGGCTGGGCAGCCTGACAGTACCCCTGACACTACCCTTGGGTGTCCTCTGGGGCTGGCTGGGGCTGGCTGGGGCTGGCCAGAGCATGGGGCAGGGGTGCGGAGAGCAGGTGCCAAGCTGCGGCTCCATTAGGGGAATGAAGTTGGAGCAGAAGCAAGTGCTTCTGGGCACTGAGCTGAGGCGGTCTGCGGGAGGTCGGAGCAGGCCCAGCCTGGCCAGACCAGCACCCCCCCCCCCCGACTGCCCCCACCGGCTCTCCACCATCGCAGCTGCTGGCAGACTGCATTGAGATGTGCGAGCCACCCAGACGGCCTCTTGAACCCCAGCCACTCAATATGCTAAGCAGGGCTAATTTATTCCTTTGCTTCTTAATGGAGTTGCACAAAGCCAGCAGGGGGTGAGCATGGTGGAGGTAGCGCTGGGGGGGGGGTGGTTCTCTGTGGTTCTTCTGCATTCTAAGGCAAGACCCCCAGGCTCCCCAGGCTCCCTGTGGGCCTCAACACCGCCTCTTCCAAGGCTTCCGCCCAGAGAGGAAGTCCTGTAGCCCAGGGAGCAGGGACTGGGCAACAGGCAGCTGGGTGAATCCTTGCTCACCTGCTTCTTAGCAGGGTGCCCTGGAAAAGTGCCTCTGAGCCTTCGCTTCCTCACCTATAAAATGGGGAGCACAGAGCCCACCTTGCCAGGCTGCTACGTGGAGCCAGGCTCACAGTCTATGCCGAGCCCTGGGACACCGTGGGCGGGCGGCACTGTTCGAGCCCGTCCACACTCTGTTCTTGCTGGCATCTCTGTCCCTCTTTTGTCACCCTCTGTGGTCCTGAATCCTGAGGTCAGCTGGGGATGGGTGTTGGGGGAGGAGGCCTTTCTGGAAGCTCTGCTCTGGAGTAGAAGGATTGGGGATGAGGGGCAGGGACAGGGGGGTTTCGAACACCACGGTGATGAAATGAGGGAGGGTTTGTGGTAGAAAAGCATGGGCCCAGGGCATGGGCTGGCCTGGTCACAAATCTGGGCTCTGCCACTGATAACTTTGTGAGCTCAGTTTCCCCATCTGGGAAATGGGAATGATGGCACCTGCCTCGCAGGGTTAGCCAGGAGATTGGAGTAGCTGATGTATGTCAAGCTCCTAGCACACAGTAGGCCCCCCAATAAACATCAGTTTCCTCCTTCCCCTGGAAGGGGACTTTGAGATCATCTGGTTGACCCCTTCACTCGCTGGCCGGAAGCCTCACCTGGGAACTCCTCCAGAGAGTAGGAAGTGGGGGTAGGGATGAGGGAGAGCCCTGGGGTGGGATCTCTGACTTATCCAGCAGCTCAGAGGTCACTTGGCAATCGTGATAATAAATGCCCTTAAAAAGAGCCTCACGTGGTGCTCACGAGAACCCTGGAAAGTGATGTGAGCAGGCGTTGTTACCCTATTTCACAGATGGGGAAGTTGAGGTCCTGGGAGGTGACTTGTCAATGGCCGCACTGCTGTTAGTGTAGTTAGGATGTGAGCTAGGAATCCTAAGCCCTCTTGTGCACACGGCCTCTCTCCTTCTCGCTCGTTCTTCTGAGCAGGACAGCTCCCCTCCTCCTGATAGGACGGGTTGGGGGTGTGCAGTAGGCGCAAAGGGAGAGGTTCCTCTTGTTCCTACTGGTCTTTTTGGAGCAAGAAGCTATGATCTTGCTTGACTGGTCAGCTCTTCTCCTGGGACCCCCCCACCCCCACCTGGGCCTGGCCTTCAGCCCTGAAGAAGGTATTCACCCTTCTCCCAGCTAGACCCAGGGCAGCATAGGGAAGGGGGATAAAGGATGGGGTGGTCTGTGCTCTCCCCACATTCTTTGGCGATAGGGTGGGGTTAGGCCTGTTGCCCCCTCATTTAGGCTGGGAAAGGAAGCCTGGCTACCTCTCTCTCAATGCCTCCAGCAGGTTAGTACCTCTGACCGCCTCCTCCAGGAAGCCACTTCTGGCCCTAGCTTTCTCCCTGCTGCCTGAGCCCACGCACCCCCCCCCAACCTCCTTTATCCCTCTCCCCCTAAGTTCTTCTGTGGCCTCTTGGGGCTGTGAGAACAGCCCTCATTTTGCTTCCCAGACCCACTGTTGGGCATTTCCAGATCTGGGGTCTCCCATTCCCCCCTCTCCCCCCATTTATCTCCCCCTCTGGGAGCCAGAGGCACTTTGTGAAGCTCTTTGTGTGGATTTGAGCTCCCAAGGCTGGGCAGGGGGACAAAGGGACACCCCTCTGTCTCCTCTCCATTGTCCCATCTCTTCCCGGGAGGCTGTGTGTGTGCGCGGGGGTGCATGTGTATGTGTATGTGTATGTGTATGTGTATGTGTATGTGTCTGTGTATGTGTGTGCGTGTGCGTGTGCAACTTGGGGGCAGGGAGGAATCTTGAAGGAGTCAGGGATCCCAAGCAGTCTTGGGGCCTCTGCTCCAAGGCTGAGTGGCCCTGGTAGGTGGAAGGAGACTGGGTACTTTTGAGAGGGTGGTCAGGCCCGGGGTGTGTGGAGTGAGGCCAAGACTCTGTCCCCAGGAGCCGGTCCTGCCTGCCCCCCCTACCTCTACCCAGCTCTCTGATTCTCTTGTCATTCTGTCTCTTTGTCTGTCTCTCCTCTCCCTGCCCTGCCCCTTCTCTGTCCTCCCAGCCCACTCCGCCCATGCCTATACCTCGTTCTCAGCCTGGCCTCTGCCTCCTTTGGCACGGCCCCCTGTCCCCAAGGAGAGACAAGGCAGACCTCCCTCCCCGCCCCTCGATGCCAGTTCCAGGGAGGCCCTGTCACCTACTGCCGTCCCAGTATCCTAGCCTTTTCTGGACTTTTGCCCCCAACTCAGCCCTCCCTGGCCCTGACTCCTTGCCCTGGGCTTTGCTCTTCAGCCCCTCCCTCAGTCTGCGGGTGTCTCCTCCCAGGGGTGCCATTTCCTCAGCCTCAGCCCTGGCTCCCCTTTACCCTGGCCAGCCTGATGACCCCACAGTCGAGAATAACTCTGGGTGGCTGGCTGCCCGCTAGGGCCTGCCTAAAAATAGACCCATGCTTGGGGTGCTTTCAGGGCAGTCTGGGGCTGAGGCAGGGTCCACCCCACAGGTCCCTCATGGTCTCCTTGGGGGACAGAGTCTGCCGGGGCCCCGGGGCTTCCCCACCACGCTGCTGCAGCCAGAAGCCTGGTTGGAGGGCCAGGGGCCCCGGCGACACCTGGGAGGGCCTTTCAGGTGCTGGCGGGTGACACGTGGGCAGCGGGACGTGAACTGAGCGCTGGGATCCACCCGGGGTTCCTCACTGGTAAGTGTCAAGGGCCAGGACTTGAACCCACATCGAGAAGACTCTAGCCTGGAGGCGTAGACACTCTGGCCTCAGTTTTGTGGTAGAAAGGTTGAGTTAAGGCAGGAATTCGCATTCCTTGCCCTGTGCTTCTCCTGCTTTGGACCCTGAGCCGTGACTCAACCTCTTTGAACATGAGCTTTTCCTACCTGGAAGCGGGCCTTCCACCTCTCGGGCCTCCTGCGGGCTGCGTCTCTGCTGAGAGCGGTGGTGGACAGGGCTCCGGGGGGGGTCTCCCAGCTCACCACCTGGCGGCCTTGGCCCTCTCCAGTCCCGGGCCCTGGGCCCTTGTCTCTTCCCGGCCTCTCAGGTCCCTTCCCGGGTCCGGGTCTCCACTTCATCTGGTCTCTGGATCACTCCCGTCGTGGACTCTGGGGGCCCGAGGCGTGTGCAGAGTGCATGAAGGGGCAAGTATGGGCCAACGCCTGGTGAGGGCCTCAGTCTGGGCTCTGTACTTGCCAATGAATTCCCAAGAGCTTTTTGGTTTGTTTCTTTCCTGAATATTCTTTTTATTATGTATGTATGTATGTATTTATTTTTGCCTACCGTTCTTGTTTTGTAGATGCACCTTCTTCTCTGGCCTCTGTGAATGCCAGTAACTTCATCTTGAAGTTTTCCCCTCCCTGCGCCGCACCTGTTTCCTCCGAGGGGCTCTGCATCTCAGTTCTTCTCTGTTAAGCTTTCCCTGCAGCCTGGGTTTTTGGCTTATATTTCAAACGGGACCCTAACGGGTGGCTGCTTTGCTCTGAGGGTGGGAACGGACCCACCAAGGGCTTCACTTTTGGGTACCTGGCCAGGCTGCGGCATTGGGGGGCCTCCTGTCTATATCTGGGTCCCTTCTCCTGGACTTGCCAGATCCCCAGAGAAGTGAAAACTGGGGGCAGATACAGACCTGGCAAGTACAGGCCTGGCTGCCTCTTACTCAGTCAACATTCAATCCCCCTTTTCCCACTGATACTTGTGCTCTCAGCTGGGCCTGGTGGCCCCCAGGCCAGGCCCGCTACTTTATCCTCTCCAGGGACTAAGCCTTCCACCTTGTGCTGTGGGGTCAGAGAGGATATCTGGAAACCAACCATGTCTCCAATGTTCTACCGATCTAGTTTAAGTTCACATTCACTCCCACCCCCAAAGGTATCTCCCTCTAATTTGGAGCCTTTGGAGGGTCCTGTGCCGAAGCGTCTGGTGGCTTCCTGGCTTTGGCTTTTCCTGCAGCCAGTTCAGGGTGCAGCTCTCCCGGGCTCACAGACCGTGCTCACCCATGTGTCCTTCAGCCCAGAATTTTGATACTGTTGTCAAGGGTGATTATCAAAATATTTAACCAGAGATCCTAGCGACTGGGCTGGGAGGCCGGAGCAGTCCTGAGGCCCCTCCTGGACCAGGAATTAGCCCCTCGGGTCCAGGGGAAGACCAGAGCACTGGGGGGGGGGGTGTGGTGCGTGGTAGCTAGTTACCAGCTGGAACAGAAGGGGTTTTACTATCCCGGCAGCCGTGGGGCTTGCGCTGTGCTGAACGGCCCTCCGCCGTTGTGTCTTCTCCTTTTCTGTTTTTTTATTTGTCCTCCCAGCTTTTTGCTTTAATTAAAAAAAAAATCTTGTTGTTTTAGAGGAGTTTCAAAAGGGAGCACAAGTAAATGTGTGTATTCAGTTGGTCCACGTCACTGGAAGTATCCTCTTCACTTCTCGGAGTTTCAGCTGCTGCCTGCAGGAGAGCAAAGTGGGGGCCGGGGGGAGGGGCGCCTGAATGACTCAGTTCATAGAGTGTCTGACTCTTGATCTCGGGGTTGTGAGTTCGAGCCCCATATGGAGTGTAGAGTTTACTTAAACATAAAATCTTAAAAAAAAAAAAAAAAAAAAAGGAGCACGGTTGGCAGGCAGAGAGGCTGTGTGGCTGGTCCGGAGGGCTAGAAGACAGTCTTTCCGGGGACCGGGAGGCAGGGTCTCCACTCTCTTCCTGTGTTAGGTATCACCTGTCTTGTGTATGGCCTGGAGGCCACTGACGGGGCAGTGACATATAAAGCCAGCTTGAAAACAGCAGCAGGTCAGACAATTGGGAGCACTTCTCAGCCAACCAGGGCTGGGAAGCCCAGAACAGGATGATCTGGGCAGGCTGTAAGGTCTCGTCTCCCTTTCAGAAGAACTTTAAGCCAGGAGGGACCCTGGTGGGCCTGGGCTGGAGGAGATCTCTGGGGAGGCAGAGGGCTGACGGGGGGATCCCAGGGGGCCTTGCTGCCTGTCTGCCCCTGAGTGTTGATGAATTCATTTCCCTTTTGTGGCCTCCCTTCCTCTTTTTATCAACAGAAAGCTTCTCTTGTGGGAGTCAGGGTCATCCTCCTGTGGGCTAGGGGACAACCCCTTGCGGAAGGAAGAAGTTTGGGGTGTGAGGGGCAGAGATCGGCGGAGCTCTGGGGGCCTACAAAGAGACCCCAGGGTAGTGGGGAGAGGCCCTGTGAGGCCCTCTCTCTGGGGCCCAAGGCTGGAGGGAGAGAGGGGCCACCTGTTGGGAGGTGAGGGGCTGGGGGACTGGGGGTAGTTCTTATCTCCATGTGACACCCCACACTGATGTCTCGGGACAGGCGAGCACAGACAAAGAATTCTCTGCCGGGAAACCTCATCTACATACTCTTTGCATCAGGCTTTTATGTCATTTGGGGTCCAAAATGGTCAGAAAGTTCCTTTAGCACCTACTTTTCTCTTTCTGGGGGTACTCAGCTCTACTGCCTTCCATTCTTTCCTGTCTTGGTCCCCCACTCCTTGTCTGCAGGGTCCCAGCCTGGCCCTGACTCTCCAGGACACTCACTTTGTCCTGTGGGGGCATGTGTTTTACGTATGTGTGTGTATGGTGTATACACTTCTATTTCCAGGCCCATTTCTGCTTCCTTTCAAACCCAGTCCCAGCCCTTTCTTACACGCTTTCAGGAACAATAATGGGGTTCCATCAACCTTTCCCTATAAGGGCTCCCCCCGTCTCCAAAGTTGCTTCACAACTGCCACGTCCCCTGCTCCCATCCTCAGCCTGTACAGCCTTCCCTCCGCCTCCCAGACAGAAAACTTAAGGAAGGGGACAAGCGGTACTAGACAGAGCCGTGTCTGATGGCCCAGGCAAGGCTTGGTTGAAGCAGAGGAGGTTTCTGAGGGGTTAGGAGTAGACGTCTGTATGGGAAGTGGTCCTCTACTCCAGACATCTGAGATAGCCATGGATGGTAGGACTGAGTTTTGGTTTCTGGCAGAGAAGCAGTACGGAGAGTGCTGGGCTGCGTGAGTCTGGAGATTTGGGGATCAGGGAAGCAAGGCTGGCCTATTTTCCTGCTGAGGAGAACAGGGACTTCTAATACTAAGGTTTTATGCTGAGTAATGGAAAGTTGAAGACTCAAACGTCATTCAAGGTTTAAAGGAGAGTGGGGAAGTAATGGGGTGAAAACTGGGCCCTCTCTGTAGGTGTGACGCTTCATTGGAAGTTCTGCCTGTTGTCTAACTTGAGTATCTCATGCTTCAGTCCAGACCCATTTCCTCACGTTTATCTTCAGTGTGGGTGGGGAGTTCAGGAACTCACTGTTTTGCTTTTTTATTCTGTTTTCTCTACCCGAGATGCTTCCCTCAATCCCTCCTTCTTCTTGAGTTCCAGCTTCTTCTGGGCTCATGTGCCCCCATTCTACCTCTCCTCTGGCCTGCTTCCAACATGGCCTAACAATGGTGCTTTGGCTCATCCGGCTGGGACTCCTGGCTCCTCTTCCTTGGGTGTCCATTCCCCAGATGGTGCTGTGGACTGTGTGTTCCAGACAGGGTGCTCTTGCCCAAAGTTTTGGTGGGGAGCATCTGTCTGGTGGGGGTGGATGAATGAACTTGCTTTGATAGTTGCCCCAGGGTGCCCCTCCTGGCCCCAAGTTCTGAGATATTTGCCCAGTAGCTCCCCAGGGTGCCTTGATGACTCAGGTCCCGTGCCAGGCATTTCCACATTTCATTCCACCCTGACAATTACCGCATGAGGTTGGGGTCCTTGTCTCCCTTTTACAGAAGGGGAAACGGGCTCGGAATAGGGAAGTGATCTCTTCCAGGTCACACAGCTGGTTAAGTGTCAGGGTGGGGATTTGGACCCTGGTCTCTGCTGGCTTTGAACCTGTATCCTTCCCTTTGGGATGTGATGCTTCCCATGAGCTCTCTCCCGGCATGCTCTCAATGGCACTGGGAGGTAAGAAAAGCAAAGGCAGAAGTACCCGTTCGGCAGACGATGCGGGGCTCCCAGAGGGGCTGCGCTCCAGCCCTGTCTGGGATGTTGCCTTCTATCCTTGGGTCTGACTCCTCACCCCGCCATGGACCTGTGACTTGGCTCAGACATCCACGGGGTTGTATCAGTAACTTCCTCTTCTCTGGTCTGCCTGGGGCCCAGGCCTGCCCTGCTTTGCCCTGAAGCTACCAGACAGAGTGAGAATAGAACATGCCAGAAGCCGAGCTTGAATGGATCACAGAGGGGGTGTGGAACCCTTTGGGAAGCAGGAAGAGAAAGCCACCTTGTACCATTCAGGTCAGGGGAGCAAATGGAAGTCTGTGGGCCCCAGGAGGGCCTCTAGCCTTGGGAGGATGCAGGATCCAGCCAGGGGGCACCGAGGTGCCATTCCTCCTGGCACGTTTGGAGTGGTGAAGAATTTACATCTGGTGGGGCTTGGGTTCCCTCAGGAGTTTGTTCTGGGCCTGGCCCCTTGGGCTGGCTGGGGCCTCCTCCTCGTCAGGAATCAAGTGCCCTGAGAGTCTTGGCCCGGGTCTGGCTCCTGACCACAGGGGCTACAGCTGGGCCCTGGCGGGAGTCCCTTGCTTGCTTCTGGAGCCGAGGCATGAGGCCGCATCACTTTGTTTCGTGCCTCGGTTTCCCTGGCTGGCTGGCAGGTGGCACCCTACACGCTGTCTCCTCTTTCATTTATTCCTTGCCTGTCCTCCCCTCACCCGAAGCTGGCCCTTCGCTGCCACCTTTGTGAGATGGTCACCTTCCTCCTGTGTCCTTGTCCTCGCACCAGCCTCCTGCTTTTCTGTTTTGCTTGCCGCCTTCTCTCCACTCACATGAGCTTTCTCTCCCTTCCTGTCTTTGACGGTCTCAGCCCCAGTGCCTTTCCCGGCTTGCTTGTCTCTCTTGGAGGTTTTGTTTCTCCTCCTGTCTGCGACTCAGTCTTGGGGTCCACCTGGGATCTGTCTCAGGGACCCAGCTCCTGGCTCCTCCTGGCCCTACTTCCTTCTCCCACTTCCCTGGAGGGCTGTGGGGTGCAGGCAGAGGGCTGTTGGCGGGGTGGGGAGCCTGAGAGTCCCGGGGTCCCTTTTCCCCTACTCCCTCCCATTTCCTCACTCTGTAGTCAGGGGTGCGCCCAGGAGAGGAGCCCAGGGAGGGGACTTGGGGAGGGTGGTGAGGCGTGCCAGGAATGGGATGCGAGGGAGGTTGTTGGGTGAAGAGGGGGTAGATGGAGATCTGCTTATCTGTCTGTATCTGTCTCCGTTTGCCTGTCTCTGGATGTTTCTAGCTGTCTGCCAGTCACTGTCCTGTCTTTGATTTCTGTGTCTTCTAGGTTCTGGGACTGGGGGACTTTAACCCAGCTCCTCTCTTCCGTGCCTCCCACACCCACCTGCCCTCTCTGTCCAGTTCAGGGGCAGACCAGTCAATGGGCTGGTTTCCCAGGAAGCGGAGGGGGTGGTGTGGGGGTAGGTGGGGGTGGAGGTGAATGATAATTGTGTTAGCTAGTTCTGATGCAATTGGGCTTCCCAGACTGGGCCCTCCCCTGTCCACCTCCCTTCCCCCTCCCCTGCACACCACCCCCTTTCCATTCATCTTCCTCCCTCTCCCAGTTCCATCAGAATCAATTAGACAGTCCCTGCTTTAATCTCATGCAGGAGCCTGGGCTCAGACCCAGCTGCCCAGCTCCGGTCTGCAGTTTCCACGTGGGGCCCTGCAACCAGCACCCTAGGGGCGGAGGGATGACCAGGATGACCTCAGTGCCCCTGTTCTTACTTCTCCACCCCCAGTTGCTTTGGCCTGCCCTGGGAGGGAGACCAGCCTTGGGCTTCCCAATGCATCGATCCTTACCATCACTCCAGGTCTGTCCCCACCCCTCCCCCCTCCACCCTTTGTCATGTCAGCCGCTGGGTGGTGATGGAAGTCGTTTGGAAAGGGGCCTAGAGGACCCAGGATTCTCATCCTGCAGAACTGAGAGGGGTGGGGGTGGGGTGGGGATGGGGGCTTGAATAATGAGCTGACAGCGTCTGAAGGCATTCATTGTGCAGAAGAGAGGGACTGGGTTGTTCTCCTTCCCCAGCAAAGCAGTCTAAGAGGATACACTTCGGCATTTGAGAGGGGGTAATGGAGGTTAGGTATCAGGAGGGACTTCCTGCCCGTCAGGGGTCAGAGACCAGGGTCCAAGGGGGCAGGGGGAGAAAGGGAGAAGGAGAACTTAGGGACTCACCTCCTTGGGATATCTATAAGAGAAGAAGCCTTTCCTGTCTTTCCTTCTCCCCTACCCCTTCTCTGCCTCCTCTCCTCCCGTCTGCAATGCTGTACTATGGAAAAGTGATGGACCAAACACGGGGGGCCCTCCATCCAGTGTCCGCACTGCTACATTCTAGCTGAGTGACCCCTGCCAAGTCACTTTACCTCTCTGGGCCTCAGAGTCCTTATATGTAAATCAAGTGTGTGTTGGGGGCAGGGGCAGGAGAAGGTGTGGGCTCTCTTTCGGGTTGAACCAGATTCAGGACTGGATACTGCGGAGCTGTTCAGAGTAGGAACATGGGCCCCCTAGCTAGGGGCAAATGGAGCAGATCTGCATCAAGACCACACCGTCCTGGGTCCTGGCTGCCCTGGCAGCAAGAGCCCTGAAAGCCACACTCCCGGCTGGCCTGTAATCCAGGGCTGGGGAGTGACCAGTGCGTCTGGAAGCACGAGTGGTCTCCCTCCCTCCCCCTTCCTTCCTCCCTTCCTCCCTTCCTCTCTCTCTCCCTTCCTCTCCTTCTTCCCTTCCCTTCCCTTGCCTTCCCTTCCCTTGCCTTCCCTTGCCTTGCCTTCCCTTGCCTTCCCTTGCCTTCCCTTGCCTTCCCTTGCCTTCCCTTGCCTTCCCTTGCCTTCCCTTCCCTTCCCTTCCCTTCCCTTCCCTTCCCTTCCCTTCCCTTCCCTTCCCTTCCCTTCCCCCGTCTGTTCCTTTGTTTATTTGTTCCTTCCTTCTTTCCTTCCTTTCTTTCTCTCTCTTTCTACCCCCTCCCTCCCTTCCTTCTTTCCTTCCTTCCTTTCCATGCAATCAACCAACCAATCTACCACATAATGCATGTCCTTCGACCATGTGTGCCACCATGCCATGCGCCCGCTCGCCCAGGGGATACAATGGAAAGGCGGATCAGCTCTTCAGCAAGCTGGCCTTCTGGCAGGAAAGGGGTGGGATAGGGAAGTGAGCAAATCTGTCAACAGCCGGTGCTAAGTGCTCTGAAGAAATGCTGGTGTCCCACAAGACTGACGATGGGAGGCATGCAAGGACTTTAATGGGGCTGTCCAAGGAGATAGGAGCCTAGGACATGATATTGGAGCCCACATGACATGGGACCCCAGATCTGCAGGGACCCCTATTCTGTTGCATGGAGGGAAAACTGTTCGAGTTCTGGACCTTATAGATGGTTGGGCAGCGAAATGATGGGTGCAGCCTGTGAAGAGCAGCCTGGGCTCTGGGGAAGCCAGCCTGGGAGGTGAGACCCAAGTGAGAGCCACCTGGAGGCCACAGGAGGACTCGCCGTGGCTGGGAGGGTATTGAACCGAACTGGTAGTGAGAAAGCCAGGCCTGCCAGAGCTGTCCCCATCTGATGCAGGAGAGAGGCTGGGAGGTCCCTGGGGAGCAGCCTCTGTGCATCTCTCGCTGGGTGTGAAAAGAAGATCTAGAGCCTCCGATCAGATGCCCAAGCCATTCTTCCCAAACAGGAGCCGCCTTTGTGTCCCCCCCCAGACAAAACCAGCGGGGGGCACTGTGACCCTGGGGGCCTGGGACAGAGGAGGCTCTGTGCCTCCCCTGAGCGGATGGGCCCTCCTCCCAAGGCTTGTCCCCAGCGGGCTTGTGGCTATGACCTGCTCTCTTATTTCTCTGACACCTTTGCTGGCTGCCTCTGGGAAGTTTCCTGTTCTTCCACTCAAGGGAAAAGGGGGCCCTCCTGGCTCTGACCCAGGGAAAACTTGGGGAGAAAAGCCTAGAGTGGCCCCATCTGTGCATGTGGCCTCCATCCCACCTGGTGTCTGGAATTTCCTCCCTGGCCTGCACTCAGTATCCGGGTCTCTAGGCTGCATGAACAAGAGTGCGCAGAGGAGAAGAAGAAATTCCTCTTCTTTCAGGCCCTGGCCAGCCCTGCAGCACAGCCTAGCTTGCCAGGGTGGACTCTGGTCAAGGAGAGGAGGGAGAGGGAGGAAGAGCGGGGGTCTCAGAGGCTGGCAGGGCCGGGAGCCAGGCCCAGGGACCATGGAGGTGTGGGCAGGGCCACGTCGCATGGGTTGGGGGAGGTGGGAGGTGGAAGCAGTCATTGAAGGGTTGGTTAACCCTCCGAGGATGGTGGCCAGCTTCACAAAAGCTCCAATGGGGAGGGAGAGTTAGGAGTCGGGGGCTTTTGTCTGGCACCCACGTGGGCACTGTAGAGGTTGGGGGTGTGATGTGAGGTCCTCAGATGGACCAGACCCCACCCAGGCTCATCCTGACCCCTCACTCACTCCATGTGTTGACTCTAATATGTGGTCCCCTGTGTCGATCATCTGTGTCTGGTCCATTCTGTGGAGCCTTGCATTTCTGTCCCCGATGTTCAGGGGCCTGGAAGAAGAAAGAGAGGGAGGAAAGACTTACTCAACACCCACCAGGAGCTGGGTGCAGTTTTTGGTGCTTTGAGTACCTTGCAGGAAAAGGGGATTGAGATTGAGAGACCTTTTGGGATTAAGCTCCTCCTCACCCCCCTCCCCCCAAATCACAAAGTTTTGGTGGAAGAGGAAGCAAAGGGGTCATGGCTGAAATCTTCCAGGAGGTTCTGGGGATCCTGCAGCTGTTATTGTCAGGATTCTGACCTCCTCTGGTGGTGAAAACAGAACAGAGGATTTGTGATTTCCCCCAAGGCATTAAACTCCCCAGGGGGGACACCTTTCTGGGTGCAGTTGAGGCAGTAGACATGGGGGCGGGGGGCAGGATTCCATTGATCTTCAGGAATTGAGACATGGGGTATGAAGCCAGGCCAGAGGCTGGGAGGGGCACACTGGGAGCAGCTCCTGGCAGTGATGGACCAGACTTGGTGTCCTGTCATCGGCTGCACACTCTTCCCTTCCTCTTGGAAGGGCCCTTGGCTTAAGGACACCTCCTGCTGGGCAGTGGATGAAGTGAAGGGCTCTCTGTCCTTCTGAGCCTTTTTCTTCAGGATCTCCTTGTTGGGAAGAGCTGGGTCTAGCTACTGCTTTCTTCTCTTTCTTCCTACCCACCCCTCTTTTCTTTCTGTGTTTGATGAGTGCCTTTTGTGCCCTAAGTGCTGGGAAGACTTAAGGATGCTATTAAGAAAAAGTCATCTGGTCCTCCTCTCTTTGTCTGAGCAGGGCCACACTCCAGCCAATCCTATCTGAAGGACTTCCTCCTGTTAAAAACATTCAACAAGTGATTCCTTTCGATTAAACTTTGTTCCACTCGCTATGGATTAAGCCCCATTTCCTCACGTCTCAGGTCTTATCCATTTCCTCTGGTGCCCTGGTGGGGAGGGAAGCTGTGGAGATTGTGGGGACCCCCAGAGAAGAGGAAGGCCCCTGTGTGTATGTGGGGTATGTGTGTGTGTGATAGTGGTCCCCTTGCTTGGGGGATTGTGAGGGGCTGAGGGCCCTAATGTCTGTCTTTCCCCCTCTCCCTAGCCATGCACCAGCTGGAACCTCTTCCTTTCTTTCACTGTGTTCCTGCCCAATCTCCCCTGAAGCACTCTACCCCAGTGCCTTGTCTCCTGGTGGACATCTGAAGTGGGGAGGGGACCAGGGCCTGAGAAGTCTGCTGGAGTAGGGGAGAGCTTGGGGGAGGGAGGAGGGGAAGGGGACAGGGAGACGGCCTTGCCAAGAAAGATGGCCCTGAGGCGGTCCCAGGGAAGCCTGGCTGGGCACTGGGGGAGGGGTCCCTAGCCACAGCTCTGGTGGCCTGTTGCTGTGCAAGAGGCCTTGGCAGGGTCCTGCTAGCACGCAGCTCCCCCACCCCCCGCCCCTTCTCTCTCGGGGCTTGGCTGGCTGGCTGCCTTCCCGTTTTCTCTGCAGCAGCAGACCAGGGCAAAGCTCATGGCTGCCTGTCCACTTTCTGCAGACTGGCTCTCCGGTCTCTCTCTGCTTTTGTCCCTCTGGCGCTGTTTCTCTCTCCCTCACCTCCTTCTCACTTCCCTCTTCTAACCTCTCCCCAGTTCCAGGGGCACAGTATGCTCACCCCAAACAATATTCCTGAGAGGCCCTGTCCTCTGTTCACATCATCAGAGCACAGCAGAGGCAGAGGACGGTCCCCGGCTCCAGTGGCAGCCACGGGGCAGGACAGACAGTGACGATGGGAAGTGGTGCGCCCTGAACCCTGAGCAGTAGGAGTTTCAGCCATAGCCAGAGGGGGCCTGTCCAGCTCTCTTGGGTCTGAGCGGGTTCAGCCCCCGGCCCCAGGCTGGGTCCCTCCCACCTGTGCAGGTTCTGGATGCTCAGAGCTCCCTCACTCACTGACTTGCCTGGAGAGAGCTCCAGGTAGAGGAGTCTGAGTGTGGCCAGGGTCCGAGGCTGGTGGTGAGTGGGGCCAGCTGGCCCGGGTTGTGTTCAGGGTCCCCATGTGCACGCCGCAGCCCATGGGTGTTTCTTTTTTTTCTTTTTTTTTTTTTAAAAGATTTTATTTATTTATTCGACAGAGATAGAGACAGCCAGCGAGAGAGGGAACACAAGCAGGGGGAGTGGGAGAGGAAGAAGCAGGCTCATAGCAGAAGAGCCTGATGTGGGGCTCGGTCCCAGATCACTGGGATCACGCCCTGAGCCGAAGGCAGACGCTTAACCGCTGTGCCACCCAGGCGCCCCCCATGGGTGTTTCTGCTTGTCCTGGAAGCAGGTGGCCTCCGTTGAAGTTAATCACATCATGCTCTGGGGAGCAATATGGGAATGGAGTGAGGTCTGGAGGGAATCCACGCACGCAGGCTCGCTCACACGCTCACTGCAGCTTGGAGCACGATGCTGCTGCCGCCGCCGCTCGGACTCCCCAGCGCCACCACCGTGCCCCGCTCACAGGTGGACGCCCGGCGCCTGGCACCGCCTCTGCCCCGTCGCGACCCGCCTCTCCCGCGCCGCCCCGCGAGCCTCCCCAGTTGCCGGGGTGCTGTCGCCCGCCCCCCAGCGCGCCCAGCAAGCAGGCGGGCAGAGGCTGTCACGCTGCCGCGGGGCAGAGACAGGGAGCCGCCGGAGGAAGTCCCCGAGCAGGGGAGCGCCCGCAGCGGCCCGCGCCTCCCGCAGGGGCTTCCTGGGAGATGGAGCCACGTCGGGGCCCCTGCTCCCTCTAGAGGGGGCCGGACACTCGGGCTGCTCCCGCGGGGCTGAGGCTCCCGGGGGCCTGGGCTCTCGCCTTGCTCCTCTCCCCACCCCAATCCAGCGCCGGGAGCGGAGTGGCCGGTGCTCGTTCCCAGACCCTCGCGCCCGCCGAGGCGCCCACCCTGGGGTCGCCATGACTCGGCTGAGCTGGTGCTTCTCCTGCGTGATCCGATGGGGCAAGTACCTCTTCTCCTGCCTGCTGCCCCTGCGCTTCTGCCTCCGCAGCCAGGTAAAAGCCCTCTGCCTCACCTGGCACCTGTTCCCCGCCCCCCCCCCCCCCCCCCCGCACTCCCGGCCGAGTCCCCTCCGCGGCTCATGTATCACCCTTCTACCCTCAGGGACACACCGTCTTGACCCCTGTCAGCCTGGCTTTCATCAGAGTTTGGGGGCTCCTGGGGAGCGCCTCCCGGTGCGGCCCGGATGCCCGGAGGGAGGAGTGGCTGCCCCTCCCCCAGTGCATCTTGAGGTTGGGTCAGAAGTCTGAAGGATAGTACCGAAGTCTGTGGGGATTTGGGCACAGAGAAGCATTTCTAAGGGTTTTCAGCATCCCTCCTACGTTTCGGTGGGAAGGGAGGACGAGTTCCTGGAAATGTCTCTTCTTCCCCCACTAGGCTAAGAGGACCCAGAGTTAAGGCTGGGGCATAGCAGAGTGAGATGGAAGTAGGGCATGAAGGGGCTGGTGCACTCAGGAGGGATTTCCCAGAGGCTGGAGGGACCGGGGAACTCAGGGAACTGAACAGGGAGAGGCTGAGGGCAGGAGGCAGGCAGTAGCTGGGCTAGGGAGGGTCGAGGGGTCGCCTGGACCTGCAGTGCTATGGGTCTACAGGTGGGCGTGTCTCGGTTGAGCATCTTTCCGCCTGGGATCCTCCCAGAGATGTTCCTTGACAATGCCTTCAGGGTGTGTTTGCGTGTGTGTGTGTGTGTGTGTGTGTGTGTGTGTAAAGGGGAGGTTGGGGAGAGGGTGGAGGCATAGCTAGCCAGCAAAGTAGGGAACTGGAAGAACTGGAAGAACTGTGCGTAACCTTAAATTCTCCCCTGGAGTGGCAGAGAGAACCCCAAGAGCAATGCCGTAAGCCCTTGGAAGCGTCCAGTAAAGGGAAGGATTTCAGGGACTGGGGGTCCTGTAACATGGAACTGGTCTTCTGATCCATTCTGCATTCCTTTGGGGAATCAGAAGGGGCCTTGTCACGCTGGGGGAGAGGGGTGCAGTCCACCCCTCTGGTTGAGAGTGCCAGGTGCCAAGCCCGTCCGCCTGGCTTTGAATCCTGGGTCTCCCATTTACTAGCTGTGGACCTTGGGCAAATTGCTAGATCCAGCTGTGCCTTAGTTTTCACACATGTAAAATGGGGATAATGAAACTACCTACCCCACTGGGTTGTTGTGAGGATTAGATGAGGCAATACGTGAGAACACCTACTCCATAGTAGGTGTTCAATAAAAATGAGGGCTATTATCTTGATTATCATTGTGCCTTTCCAGCTGGGGTCTCCTTCCTTGTGGACCTCCAGACAGGCCAGAACTGGGGTATGTGGGGATGGAGGGATTTCTCCCAGAATCCGTTCTCTCCATCATGTGGGATGGAATGTTCAGCTCCTCCTCCCAGGGGCTGCCTCCAGGCCTCAGTTTCCCTCTCTGCCCCTCCGCAGTAGGGAAAGGTGCCAGCAGGCTTCCGCCCCAGTCACCCAAGGTGTGCTTTGAAATCTTCCAGCAAAATGCATCATCCCCAGCGATTGGCTGGGAGGCAGGCGCAGCAGCTGTGGAGCACGGGGCCAGAGCCCCATCCACGGTCCAGCGGACTCTGAGTTCAGATGCTGCGGAGCCGGATTTTCACATTTGGGAAAAGGCAGCCTGCAGCGGGCAATGGCCAGCCAGGACCAGGTCAGTTGGGCCCCAGGCCACTTAACAATCCCCCACTCCTCATTTGCGGAGGTAGAGGGTGACCCAAACTCCTCCTGGGCCAGGATTTGAGCGGGGCACTGGGGCTGCAGCTGCCTCCCTCGCTCCCTCCAGCCAGCCCTTGAGGGCCTGAGTCAGACAGGAAATTAGAGCCGGGGGAGAGATCAAGATCACTGAGCAGAGCCCTGGGAAAGAGGTTATTAAAAATTGTTGGGATTGGATCCAGACTCTGTCCCCACCTTGGGTGCTGGCGGAGGGCAGGTTACGGGAAAGGGATGTGAATGATGCTCCTTCCTGGGTCAGCTAGGGAAACTGAGGCCCAGACAGGGCCCAGCTGGAACCTCCCCTTCTGTCTCAGGGAGCAACCAGATTTTCGGAATGCAAGGGGGTGACCTCCATTTCGTACTGGAGGGGTGGTAGGCATGGGGGCGAGGGGCAAGACCTCCCCAGCCCACTGGGTGCCTTGGTAAGCTTTGATGGATGCCTCATGCTGCGGGCTGATGTGTCCCATGCCAGGCTTGCTGAGAAGAATGTAGATGGGACTTCAGCCCCCACTGACCCCTGGCACCCTGTGCAGTGAGCACCCCATGCGGTGATACGTGGAGGCATGCTAGGGTTCGCGCACCGCGGAACTCAAGGCCCAGTGCGTATGGGGCTGGCGAGCAGGGTGAAGAGGCAGAGCTTACCCGAAAGGAGGCTCTCTGGGCAGCAGAGGCCAGACCCTGTGCTCACCCAGACCTCGGGCCCCAGAGCTTGCGAGTCCTGTGGCTTTTCTCTTCTTGTTGGCTCTTCCGGAGCCACAAGGGAGCCAGTCAGTCTTACCCCGAACCCTGTGGCAGCACTGTCCTTGGCTTCCCTCTTTCCTGCCCCCTGTACCTCCCACCCAAGCCAGACCTGGGCCTGGGTCACCAACCCCCTTTGCGGAGCTGCAGTGCCAGCCCTTGCATTAGCAGTGGGAGGAGAGCTAACACAGCAGCGCCACATGGGACCATAGCCCCTCGTCCCTGGGCGACTGTACTGCTGCTACAGGAGCGGCAGGAACATTCTCAGTACCCATGAGATGTGGAGTCAGTCGCCCAGGTCTCCATTCTTGCAGACCCTGAGCAGCTTGCTGAACCTCTCTGTCCCTCAGCTTCTGCATCGGTAAAATAGAGCTGGTAGGAGCCGTGAATGGAGACCACAGTGAAGTGCCTGATTAGTTAATATTGATCTTTCCTGGGGCAAGGCGGGGCGGGGGGGGGGGGGAGCGTATCGTCTACAGAGAGAGTAGTCGCGTGCTTGGTGTCAGACTCCTGCGTGTCCCATACTGTTAGGATCTGTAGCTGGGCATTGGAGAGGAACCCCAGAGCCAGAAGTACACCTGCCTATCTGATGGGGGGCGTCTGGGACCGGCTGGGAGGAAGGCTGTGGTGTGAGCGGCCCCTGCGTGGAAGGCTATGGGCTGCAGGGTTGGCAGGAAGCTGGAAGCATGACTCTGGTCTCACAGTGACTGGATGGCAGGCTGCTTAGGGAAGTGTGCGGGGCCTGGGAACCATGAGACTTGGGCTCTGTTTCTGACTAGCTCTGCGACCTCCCTCCGCTGCAGTGTTGGCATCTGTTAAACAAGGGGGCTGGATTAGAGAAGCTGCGCCCCAAAGGCCAGACTCTCCCAGTGGACATGTTTAATTTGGCTGGCAGAATGGTTTTGTTTTTTTTAAAGCCAACATTTAAAAACTTGGTTTTTTTGTTCATGTTTTGTATGAAAGATTTTATATGATAATATAGATTTGGGGCCTCTTGAGAGATCAAAAGATCTGATGGCCTTTTGTCAGATGTCCCTGATGCCACAGTGGCTGTTGCTGATGCCACAGTGGTCACTGAGGAGCGTGTGTCCCCTTTAGCCGGGGCTGCCCTCCCAAGGTCCCCAGCGACCCCTTGCCCGCTCCTCTCATTTAACTTCCGTCGGGCCCCTGAAGGCTCTGACCGTGACCCTGCTAGTCGCTCTGACTGTGACTGCTAGCTGAGCCTGGGAGTCTTTCTACCTCTAGTGTTCTGTGACCTCCAGCTTCTGTGCCAGTAGTGACAGAGGCAAGGCTCAATCCCACCGTAGGAGATGGGCCAGACAACAGGAAAAACTTTTTGATGGACAAGTGTCAGGGGTTAGGAAGAGTGGACTGGAGAGACCTGGGGCCTCGGCCTGGGGACTTGGGGGAATCACAGAAGGTGGAGCTGGAAGGGACCTGAGAGGCCACCAGCTGGGCCATTTTGCAGGTGAGGAAATGAGGCTGGGAGAGGGGGGTGTCAGGTCAGGCTCATGAAGCCCCTGAGCTTCATTCCCGCCCTCACTCACCCATCCCTCTGCGCCGGCTCAGTCCACCTCCGCCCAGCGCCAGCCCCTGAGCCTGGAGAACTGTTTCTGCTGCTGGCTGCTGGGTCTGGATCTAGAGGGCAGCTAGCGGGAAGTGCTCTGCATGCAGATGGGGGAGCAGAGTGGAACCCAGGCCTGGCCGTGGCAGTGGGGAGGCAGTGGGGTGGCGTGCTACACGGTGGTGGCGGGTTCTGAGGCTTCTGGGATCCCAGCCCGGAAAATCCAGCCAGCCCACTGGCGTGTCCCTGATGTCTGCTGCAGAGAAGACCCTGGTCCAAGCCCAAGGCGGGGAATCCGGGCTGAGCAATACTGTCTGGGCCCCCTGAGAGTCCAGGGCCTGAGAGAGCTCAGAGGCCAGGGGGTGGCAGGGGGAGATGGTGCTGAAGATAGGTGGGTATCACAGGCGTGTGCAAACGTGTGCAGGCAGGACTACCCAAGGCCCTTCCAAGGGGGTCAGGGGGAGAGAAGGAAGGTTTGGGAAGGGGATGGTAGATGCTAACAGGAGGAAAGTGCGTTAGGACCCACTGATTGATAGATTGACTCATTCATTCTTCAACCATGTCTGGCACCTGCTGTATGCCAGGCTCTGGGGACACAAAACACAGGGCATGTCCTTGCCCAAGGAACTCTCCCCTTGTGTGGGTGGGGGAGGGCACACCAGGCTGTGAAGGATGAAGAATGGGTAGCAAGCGAGAAACAGGGGGTCATTACAGAGTTAGAGCCACCTCAGGTGGCTGAGTTTAACATTCAACAGGGTGGATGGTGGTTAGGTTGCAGGGAGGACTTCCCAACAGTGAGAGGTGTAGATACAGGAGAGACCCCGACAGGCTTGGAAAAGAGGGATGGGGACATTCTGGGGGAGGGTTCTTCCACGGGAACCCCCAGCACGAGGGTCCTCCACACCCTGAGGGGACTGGGGAAGGAGCTGGCTTGAGGACTGCAGGGCCACTTTGGGCTTTGTGGGAGACCAGACAAGTTGGTGTCACTGTGACTTGGTCTTCAGGCTTGTTTTCCAGCATTTCTGGGAAGCTGCAAGGTGATTTCTCAGAACCTCGGAGATAGCTGCCGGGAGGCGCTTTTTCTAGTGACGCCAGCAGCAAAGGGCTGTGGGAGCAGGCAGGGGGAGAGGGGTGGACCAGGGTACTGGGATGTCAAGATGTAGCTAGCTGAGCCCTCCAAGCTGTGGGAAGGCTGGAAGGGCTGGTGGTGGTGGCTGGGGGGTGGGTTCCGAAAGGCCTCCTGAAAGCCACTCCTCCTTGCTTGCCCACGGCTCCAGTCTGCAGAGGGTGGGAAGGTTCACAGGAGGGTCTGTCTGTGGGCACCCCCAGTGGTCTTGCAGGGTCAGCTATGCGTGGAACCCTGGCGCATTCAGTGTCGGCCAAACTATCAGTGAGCCCCAGTGGGCTTGGAAGGGAGGTGCTGGAGTGGGGGAATCGAAGGGTATCATGATGTTGCAGGGCATGCAGTGAAGGGGCAAAACCTTTTGCAGCTCCATAGCTTTGCAGAAGGACTCAGAGAGACTTGGAGAGATAGGAGAAAGGGTCCCCCAGAAGGGACCCCGATTCCCCACCCTGTCTCCTTGACCAGAACAAAGACTCTGAACTCAGGCATCTGCTCCAGGAAGGACCAGAATCAGACACCTTGTTTCAGTGTCCTCCCCTGACTTCTCAGAATCACCAAAAGATACAGTGTCAATCCCTTGTGCAGTACACAACCTGCATTTCTGCACGTGGCAGGCTTTCCCCAGAAGAAGTGTGAAGGGATCCCTCTCTTCCTGGAGTTAGGCAGGTAAATGTCTTGGTTGGACTGGGAGCCCACACACCTAGCTGGGCAGGTCCAGCTGAGGGGAGAGGCCGGTTGTAGAGACTGAACCCTTGGGATGCACCGTGTGTGTTACTGACAGAAGGTGGCAAGGGTATGCTTTTGGGTGAGGGGGGAGAGAGTCAGGGGATATGTAACCCTTTGTACATGCCAGGGGCACGCCCAGCACACTTGTGCCTGTGCAGAAGAGCGAAGTGTGAGGACTTTCTCGCCAGATTACTCAATCTAGGAAAGTGGTCTCAAAGTGCCTACTTTGACTGGGGTCCTGTCCTCAGCATTTTGTGTGTTTATGTGAGTTGGACTGTGTGTCCTGGTGTGTGTGTCTACAGAAGGGGGTGGGGCTGAGCCCTCTTTCCCTCCCCTGGAAGGCTCCAAAAAGCAGAGCGGGTGATTCACCAGCCCCACCCACCCTCACTTGGTCCAGCCTTGGCCAGAGCTCAAAGAGGAAAGTCTTTGGGAGGAAGGTGGAGGGGGCCATCAAGACAATGAGGGCCTGAGCAGATTTTGCTGGATTCCCCTGCAGTGCTCCCTGGGAATACATTTATATTCTGTACCCTACTTTTTACCCTGCTCTGGACCCCAAACTCTCGCCCCTGAGCTAAGGTGGGAGAGAGGGAAGGGGAGGGCTGGAGGGGAAGGGGAACACTGTGGGGGAGAAGTAGGCGGGTGGAATGGTGGGAGGTGAAAACTGGGCCCAGGGAGGGGGAGCAGGGGAGGTGGAGGAGGAAGTGGGGAAATGCAAACCAAATGTTGGCCCAGGGTACAGTCAAGAAAAACAGACTCTTGCAGGAGCCTGGAGCGGGGCTCCATTTAGGAAGGGCAGGAAGGGCTGGGACAGATGTTTGGAGAAAAGAAAGAAAGAAGGAAAAAAAAAAAAGAAGTAGGAAAAAAATTGGACTGAAATCCACAGCCTGGAGGCAGGGCCCTTCTCCCACAGTCTGGGGCCTGGTTTTTCTTGTGTTAAAGCCTGTTGCTGAGTGTGTGTAAATAAATGTGTGTTCCCAGGGCAGGAGGGCACGCATCTGTACTCAGGAGATGGGACAGGGCCAGGGAACGCCAGGATATAGAGGTTGTGTCTGTCTGTCTGTTCATCAGTGGTCTGGGGGCGGGGAGGGAGTCTCTAGTGAGGACAGTAGGCTCCGGGCCTGCCAGCATCAGGCCAGAAGGCAGGAGGAGCCTTGGTGGCTCACAGGGTTAGTGTGTCTGGAGGTGGGGGTGGGGGTGCAGGGTGGACAGTGATGGCCCCGGGGGGAGCTGTCTCCAGTAGCTGTCCCTTTGCCTTTCTCCTTCACACCCCCCTGCAAAGCAGGGCTTCTGACCCCCAACGCCACCAGTGGAGCTTGGGAGGAGGGAGGAGACAGGAGGCTGGGACAAGGGGGTGGAGTGGGGGGAGGAGGAAAAGAGGGAGGGTGAGCTGGAGGCAGGCAGGGTGAGAGGCCCGGCAGATGCTGGCTGGAGGAGAGCAGCCTCATTCTCAGAGCTGCCTTCTGCCTGCTCCGTGGGGGCTGTGAGCTCAGGGGGCCGTGAGCGGGCTCCGGGCTGGGCCCGAGGGAAGGCACCCACCGAAGATGACGTGGATCTGTCTGTCCTGCATGCTCTGGGTAGGTCCGGCTGCTTTAGCTAGGAGATCGCAGGGCCCCCCTCCCGTCCATCTTATCCTTAGGCTGAGAGCCAGTGTGGGGGTGTTGGTGGTGAAGTTGGAGGGCCTCTCTGCCTCTTGCTGACCGACAGGAGGACAGACTGACTAGAGCTGGCCCTCAGCCCTAGTCCTTCCCCATCAACAGGGCCTAGGCCCTGGTTCTACTGGTCAGGACATCCCCCCTCCCCACCTCTCTTGCCTCCACTTGAGTCCAGGAGCTGTAGTGGAAGGAAGTCATCAAGAAGTTTGTTTCTTTTTGGAGCCTCTCCTGCCCCCCGCCCCCCGCCCCGCACTGGGGGGAAAATACTTCACCCCCTCCACTGCTCAGCCAGAGCTGGAGGGGGTGGCCGTGCTGGGGGTCTGGGGAACAGGAGACACTGACCTAGCAAGTGAAACCTGGGGAAGCCTGGCTGTGGAGAATTCTGCTTGGATCCCATCACTTTTATCCCTTCTAGACTCAGTATCAGCTTCTATCCTCTATAGGCCTCCCATCCTTACCAAGACCCTCCTGATTCCCTCCCCTCCTGCCCAGAAGAGGAAAACACTGCCTCCTCTTTCTCCCTTCTTGCCTGACGGAAGGTGTGTGTTGGGGTGAGGGTGCCTGAGGGGTGGGCAGGCAGGGTCTGGGGGCCACATGATGAGGTTAAAAGTCTCCTGGGAGAGAGGGGGGCTGGGAGAGTCCTGACTGCCACAGGACGGGTAGGGGCAGGAGACCCCTTCCTCAGAGGGGCTTCTCGGCTGTCTGGGCTGGGTGAAGGCATGCAGAGGGGTCAGGAGGGCGAGGAAGTCATCCCTGGCTGAGGTTCATGTCGGTCTCAAAGAGAGGGATGGCTGGCTTGGGGGGAGGGGCTCTAGGCCCAGGATCCAGATGTGGCCTTTCCTGCCCCTTCCCCTGTTCCGGCCAGTCCCCTGGCAAGCCCAGGCTGGGGGCAGCTGTGGGAGATCAGACTTGGGCAGCCAGGTGTCCTGGGGGCAGAGAGGGGATGGGTGGGAGAGGGGGCTGGAACGAGGGGTTTGGGTGGAGTGTGGGGCTCGGGTGCAGGGGTGGGTCAGAAGAGTAGACCGAGAGAGCCTGGAACGTCCTGCACAGAGGCTGCACCAGTGGTCTTCTGGGCTGGTGTTGACATCTGTAAAATGGGAGCCTTGGCCAAGTTCATCTCTCTAGGCCCTTCCAGCTCCCTCCCTCCCTCGGACAAGCTTGCCTACAGTGCTGAGGATTGAGGTGGGCAGCAGGGGCGGGGGGTGGGTGGGTGGGCGGGAGCCCTTAGATTTCCGGGGTGACAGGATGCTGTGGATGGAGGAAGGGCCACTTCTGCTCAGGGGTCGTGGGAAAAGTACTTCACTCTGGCAGTCCTCAGTTTCCCTGTGGGTGAGATGAGGAGAGTGAAGGGAGTTGCTGAGAGGCAGGCATGAGTGCCTGCCGCTCTTACTGCCCTTTCTGGGAGTTGGGAGAAGGTGCTGGTGACCAAAAGCATGTGTGGATGCTGCCACTTCGGTGCCCCTAAGCCCCTCCCCTGCTCTCTGTCCTGGTCCCTTCCCAGCCCTGTCCCACCCGGCCCTTTGAGGGCCAACCCAGTGGGCACTTGTCTGTGGCGACGGGAAGAGCAGTGAGAGCGGGCTGGGCAGAGGGGATGGCCCATGCCGCGGGGGTGGGGGGGTGGCTGGAGTCTGGGGAAGTGTGGACTGGACAGAGGGCACTGTTCTGGCCAGGTCAGGGCTCTTGGCTCCCCCCTCCCCCACAGTTGCCCAGGCAGCTTTCCCAGCCACCTTCCTCTCTGCTGGGCGGGACTGGGGTATATGTTTGTGACAGGCAATGGAGGGGGAGACGGCACCAGTTATGGAGAGCGAGCACAGAGGCCCTGGAGACCTTGCCAAGGGGGCTGCTTCTGCCTTGAGAGGCAGCTGGTGGTGGGAAGTGTGTGGACTTTGACACCAGACAGGGCTAGGTGAAAATCCTGGTTCCATTATTTACGAGATGGGCCTGGGGTAAAACAGTTCCCTTCGTGAGTCTCAGTTTCCTGGTCTGTCAAGTGGGAATCATAAAACACACTTGTGTGCCTGGGATGAGCACAGAGGTAATGGAAATCAAAGCATCGGGTGCCCAGGCACACAGTAGGTGCTCAGTAGATGCTCATCCTTCCCCTGCTCCGAAACCTCCCGCTTGGCTCGTGGGGTCCCCTGAACCCAGATCTCATGTGCGGGGAGGATCTCCCTGGGATGGCTGCTGTGGGATGGGACCCCACCTCTGAGGCTCCTGACTGCCCCGGGGCTGCCCAGCTATTCTGAGGCCAACAACTAGGCCGGTCTGCAGCCTCAGGGAGGTAAACTGAGGCATGGTCTGAAAGAGAGCGGTCTGGTGCCCCAGTGTGCGTGTTCACCCGTCTACGTGGACAGGGATAGGTACAGATGCTTCCTCCAGGGAGCAGTGTATCCGCATGGTTTTCCCAGGCTCGAGGAAGAAGAATCGCTTTATTAGCGGAGGGGCATAGCTACATATTATGCATAACTTGATTTCCTCATCAAATGCTCCTGTTATTACATATTCAAGGATGGCGTCTTTAGAAAATAATTACACGCCCATTAATTGAGGCTTTTTGGTGTCATGCCGATGAGTTAGAGCTGCAGGCTTTTCCTTCCGGAAGGGCTCACACTCTATTCTCTGGAACTGGGAAGGACTTTATCAAGGGTGGTGGGCTGAAACGCGGGCGGGGAGAGTAGGGAGAAGGGGGAGGAGGCAAGTGCTCTGGCCCTGCCCTGAGCAAGCCATGTGGGCCTCAGGCTGGACACTGGATTTTTCTGGACCTCACAGAAGTGGGGAAAGTATTCTCAGAGGCCCCTTGCAGCTGCAGACAATGAAGCGTCTCTTTTCTGGAGCTGGTGTTCTTCCCAGTGCGAAGCACAGTTTTGTTCAGAAGGGTCCTCACGAGCCCGCACATTCTCAGTGTGCAGTTTCTGCCAGAGAGCCCAGTCTGACCTCTTGGTCCTGAACTCGCTGTCTCTGCAGTTTTGTTGGCCTGTGAGGGCTGTGCCCACCCGGGGCCTCCTGATATGTGGGGTTTGGGACGTAGGGCTACCCGAGACTGACAGGGGCCTGAAATAAAACCCTCCTTTTGCAAAGCTTTTCAGAATGACGTTCGAGGCACAAAATCAGGGACAAGTACCTCACTGTTCTCCTGCAGTGTTCAGAGCAAGTGCGTTGGGCTGGCTTCCATCCCGGCCCTGCCACTTGCTAGCTGTGAGACCTTAGGCAAGTGGCTTCCCATCTCTGGGCCTCAGTTTCCCCACCTACCTAGAGGGTCTTTCGGTTTTAAATGAGCTAATAGATGCATCCATTTAGAATAATGTCTCTCACACCGTCAGGGCTCAAGCAATGCTAGCTCTTACCGTCTGATGGCATGTTTTCAGAGCCACACAGCAAGCTAGAGCAGAAGTAGAGCCTGGGTTGTCCTGGGCCCCCATCGAGGGCTTTCCATCCCGGGAATCCTTCAGGGCAGGGTGTGTGGGGTCATGTGAATGGGGCCAGGAGAATCAGGAGAATGATGCGAAGGCCGAGAACAATCAGGGCCTTCCCCAGTGGGCGGCGTGCACGAGGGTCAGCGCGTGGGCTCCGGAGACAGCCTGCCTCCATGCTACTTATTCGCTGTGTGCTCGGGCGAGTTACTTAGCCTCTCTGGGCCTTCCTTGTGTGTAGCTCCTCGACTTCCCCAGTTTTGTTTGGAACCCAGTGTGATTCTGTAAGGCGTGAAGAGCGGGGACGAGAGTTCCAGGGTCCGGCCATGGTGAAGGGGACCCACAGAGGGGAAGGGGCCTGCCCAAGGCCCACATGGCTTCTGGGTTCAGTGTTCCTAGACAGGGAAGGGTAGGGGCTGGGAGGGCGCCGGAGCTCTGGGTTGAGGGCTGGGGTAGTGGCTGCTGTTGGGGAAGTGCTGTGTGCGATGCAGAAACCGTCTAGCTACTGGGCCACGGAGGCGCGCACCCACCCGCGGCCCGTCCATCCATCTCACGGATGACCATGGGGCGCTTGCTTTCTTCAAGAAGCTTGCAGATCTTGAGCTAAGGATTACAAAGCGGTGGGTGTTGCCAAGAGGGAAGCTGTGTGGGCAGATAAGGGGGGACCTGACCTGGACTGGAGGAGGGGGAGGTAATAGGAAAGGTGAACTTTAATGCAGGGGTGAAGCTGAGAGCTCAGAAGTCCAAGTACAGCAGGTAAGGATAACTGTGGTTGGACAGGACTGGGGAAACTGCCGGGGGTGGGAGTGGGGGCTTTGGGCAGAGGGGCACTGACAATGGAACTGTCATGGGAGTGCAGTGGCTCGGGACTTGGGACCCGGGCTCAGACAGACTTGGATTTGAATCTCTGTTCCCTCCTGCCCTCTGTGTGTGTCCAGAGCAGGCTCGTCAGGCTCCCCGTCACTGTGAGGGGTCAGTGAAGGAATCTCTGCCAGCCCCTGGCATGGCACTGGCCCCCGCATGGGGCTCAGCCTGTCTGGTCTCTGAGCCCTTCCACCCCAGGAGACGACTCACTTCAGGGCACACAAAGGGACCTGGGACTGGCTGCTCAGGCACGTGGGGAAGCGGTTTATGAAGCTGCTGAGCAGGGGAGAGAGGGGCAAGCTGAGGCGAGAGATCATCCAGCTCGGGAACCTGAGTCCGGGCCTGAACCCGGGGCTCCCAAGCCTCTGCAAGCGTCCCTGTCCCAGGGGAGAGGTCAGTAAGTGCGGCCCCTGCCCTCCTCCCTCTGCGAAGAAGCGGGGCTACTCAGAGTCAAAAAGCTCTCATCTCAGCCTGGCATCTGTGGCTGGTGAAGGGGGTGACCCGTGTCCTCTCCCCGAGGGCAGGCCAGTGCGCATGGGGTACAATTGCACGTGGGGAATCTGAGGCCAGGCAGCGAGTCCATTCAGTTTGCTCCTTCAGACTTGTTCAGGGATCACACCATTCCAGGGCACAGGGACATGGAACAGAAGTCCCGGCAGACACATGCCCCCCGGTGTGCTAGTCTAGTGCACACATGAGTGACAGATGACATGGAACGTAGCCCACGCCTCGGACGTGCTCGCCATGTGCCAGGCATTGTCTCAGAACAACCTGTGGGAGGTTACTAGTATCAGCCCATTTAACCGATTAGTAAAGTGAGGCAGACGGGGTTAATTCACTTGCCTGGGGCCACCTCGCTAACAAGGAAGGAACATGGGCAGTCATATGGTGGAGCGGGCTCCCATGGGGCGCCAGGAAAGTGCAACCAGGAGAGGAAGGGGCGCCTGGGGGGTGGGGTGCTCACCCTGAATGCAACCCTGAGGAAGTAAGCAGACAAATCCAGACGGAGGGACCTCCTGCAAAACAGCCCAGAGTCTTCAAAACAGGGAAACGAAAAGGTGGAGTAGTGTGTCTGGATGAAAGAAGTTGAAGGAGACGCAGCAAGGAAACGCAATGCGGGGTCCTGATGGATCCTGAGTCCCAGAGCAAAACCAGACCAAAGACCCAGCTCTGATGGATGTGAATGGGGCAAAAGGGGAAATTCGAATAGGAACGAAACCTTAGAGAACAGAATCGCGTTGATGCGGGATTTCCTGCGTGTGAGGAACAGAGCGGGCTTTCTGTAGGGGCCGAGGCGAGAAACAACGAGAAACAGTGCAGGCAAAAGAGGTACAACATTAGCAAACGGTGAATCACGGTGATGGGAACTTGCCCGCTCATCTTTTCCAGCACTTCCAAACCCTTCAAAATAAAAAAGACAGCAGTGGAGAGTTTGACTCCGAGACAGTGTTGTGCAGGGGGAGGGTATCTGGGAAAATCTCCCTGAGGGGATGGGGTTTGAATGTGGCCTTCCAGAACCTATAGAAGCTTGGCAGGCTGAGAGGGGAGGAAGGGCATTCTGGGAAGAGGGAACAGCAGAGTGGAGGCTCCATGGTGGACGCAGGGCAGGGAGCTGGGGAGCGGGGTGTGGGGATTGAGATGGCAGGGTGGGCTGGGTATGGACTGAGGCTGCTTCCCCTGCTGGCTTGAGGGAGTGCACGTTTCATCTTGGATGCGTGGGTAGGCATGGAAGCACTTTGGGGTGAGTGGGGGTGTCAGTGACCCCACGGAGCTGTGCTCTTTCGAGGCTGTGTGGGGGAGGAGGGGCCTAGTGTCGGGGGCCCGGGAGGCTGTGGCAATAGCCATGGGTAGAAGTGACAAGGCCTTCCATAGGGCAGAAGCCCTGGAATCAAAAGGCCGAGAGTGTTCGGGAAGCAAAATTCGGAGTCTGGCAGCTGGTTGTATTGGAGGGTGGAGGGCTGGGAGGAGTTGGGGGTGACTCAGAGTTTTCCATCAGGGCAACCAAGAACACCGTCAGGCCATTAGCTGGATAGCAGATTGGGGGGGGGGGGCGGTTAAGGAACTTTGGTGTGTATGTGAAGGGAGATGGGGTTGGGGAAAGCTTGCACTTGAAGTGACTGGGGTCTCCCAGATGCCGGCCTGGGCTCCTTGGGGAGTCCGAGTCTTCCCCCACAGAAATGACAGCTGATGCCAACCCTATCCTGGTGTCTCCACCCAAAAAGGCAAGGCGTGGAGCGGTGGATGGCCAGGAGGCGGGGAGAGGGCTGACTGACTCTCTAGGGCCTGCTTTTTTGGTGATTTTCTTCCCCAAGGCTGACTGGCCTGCAGACTCCTGCCCTCTGGCCACATCATCCAGGGCTCCTAGTGTGGGCGCTGGGAGCCTGGTGGGGGCAGGGCTGGGGGAGTTTCTTGTGGAAGGGGCTGGAGGCCTGAGCCTGAGGACCCCAAGGGCTGTCAGTCCCCTTTCACTCCCCACCCCCACCACACTCCGCCCCCATGGGGCAGGGAGGAACCAACAAACAGCCTTTCCCACCCCAGGGCCCAGGACTCCCGCCAAAGCTGTCCCAGCCCAATGTGCCACGCCCCTCTGGCTGGAAATATCTGGCAGGCTGGCTGGGCTGAATGGAGGGTGGGAAGGAGAGGATCCCCCTGAGGCCCAGGAAAGCCCTGGGACGCTGGGTGGGTGGGCTTGTCACAGGGCTTGGGCTCTGGGCTTGGAGGGTGGGGAGGAGTGACTTCCTGGCTGGGACCTCTGCCCTTCTCTGGGCTCTGGCTCTTGAGGGAGGTGGATGTCGAAACACCAGGCAGCTCCTTCTGCAGCTGTGACTCCTCTGCCCCCCAGGTTCCCCCAGGTCCCCCAGGAAGGGTGGGGGAGCACTTTGTGAGGCTGTCTGCCACTTGTTAGGGAAAACGGTGATGAGCATTGCTGTAACACGTGGTTACCCCTGAGCAGAGCTTTGCATCCATGGGCTCGCTCACATCCTCTGCCCCTATCTGCAGAGTAACCCTGGGGAGGGCATGTAGGTGCCAGACCCCCGGGTTTCTTCTTCGTCGGGATTTTAACATACGCTCAGTCATTGGGAAGCTCTTGTACCCCTTGCGTCGAATCATGTGGCCTTGTGGCTTCTACCCCCTGAGTTTTGTTTTGCCTTCAATAACTTCATAGATCATGTCTGGTCCATTCTTACAATGGATACAATCTTCAGATATTTGAAGATCTAAGGCTCACCCACCCTAGACTTTCGCCTCCAGCAAACTGGGACCTTCAGACTTTTGTGGGTGACTCTTTCAACGACATTGCCAGCCACCCGTTTTACAGCCGGGCAAGCCAATGTTGCAGAGTGCGGGGCACAGCCTGGGGCCTCCTGCCTGGGGGTGGCTGGGCTGCCTGGGGGTGGCTGGGCTGGCCTCCTCCCTCCCACGTGGGTCCCCCAGCCTCTCTTGGACGGGTGATATCTCATTAGGCACCCCTCTCTGTAACCATGAGCAGGTCCCACCCCCAGTTCCTCCAGCCTCTTCATCTCAAACTGGCCCATCGTTTCCCCTGCTCTTTTCTTTTTTTCTTTTTTTTTAAAGATTTTATTTATTTATTCGACAGAGATAGAGACAGCCAGAGAGAGAGGGAACACAAGCAGGGGGAGTGGGAGAGGAAGAAGTAGGCTCCTAGCGGAGAAGCCTGATGTGGGGCTCGATCCCATAACGCCGGGATCACACCCTGAGCCGAAGGCAGATGCCTAACCGCTGTGCCACCCAGGCGCCCCTCCCCTGCTCTTTTCTATACTCAGACTATCTTGTCCAAACCCATCATTTTCATTTGGGGACTATGAGGCCCAGAGAAGGCCACTGATGTTCTCAAGGTCACCAGCCTAGAGAGCAGGTCTCTGGACTCCCATCCCAGTGCTCCTTCAGCCAGAGAGCCAGAATGAGGTGGGGGGAGGGGCAGGAGTGAGCAGGGCCTTGGCCCACAGGCTGCTTACAGAGGCCATGAGTGAGGCAAGAGAATGTATGTGCAACTCTGTTCCTGCTCTCCAAGCCTGTGCGGGGAGAGAGTTTGTAAACTCCCATTTATGAGTTTGGGCAGGCAGGGCAGGCAAGCCCAGGGCCCAGGGGAGAAACCTGGGCGTTTGCTTGTCAGCCTGGAAGGCTCTGCCTGCTCCCCATCTGTTCGTTGGGCAGCCCGGAGCCTCTTTTGGGAGATTCCACTGCTCCAACTATACTTTGGGAAGAAGGCCTCCTTCCGTGGGCTTTGGGGGAAGAGCTGGATTTGGGGTATGGACAGAGAAGTTAGGAGATAAGCTGGAATGGGGAGCTCAGCTTGACTCCACCGGGTGGGAGAGGCAGGTTTGGGGGATGGCTGGAGTAGGCCTGAGAAGATTGGGCTTTAGGGCTTCCTGCCTGCCTCCCCACACAGGCCTTAAATTGAACCCCAAGTCCCCTTCCTGCACCTCCCTCCAGCCCAGGGCTGGGCTGCCGCAGTTGACTTTGGGCTGGGCCCCCTCCCTGGAATGTCTAGGACAGAGATTATCTGGAAGGCTGCCAGGCAGGGGCTGAGACAGGCAAACAGGGGAGGTGAGACCTCAGAATGGAGGGGGCTCACCTGCCCCTCCTTGTGGGATGGGGTCACTGAGTGAGGTCTAGTGCAGGACAGTGCCCTACCCCCAGCCTGGCCCCCCCCCCCCCCCCCCCCAGCAGAAGCTGGAAGCACAGCTCCTAGAACCCCACACTCTGGACTCACAGGACCCAAGCCCCGCTGCCTGGTTTAGCCACCAGGGGCAGCGCTGGGCTCCCAGTTCCACGACCCTCCCCTCTCTCCACCTCTGCCCTGGGCTTTATCTCTGGTCTGTCCTGCCTCCCTGTCATGTCTGTCTGCCCGTCTCTTTGAATTTTGAGCCAGTCAGTCTGAAACTTCAGAAATGTTGCAAATACAGTGCAAAGAACTTGTTTTCCTGAGCAGTTTGCCAGCGAGTTGCTGACACAGTGCCCTACCACCCCTACATGCTTTCCTAATTTTCCTACGAGGACTTCCTCCTACCTCACCCAACCCAGCCATCTGAGTCAGGGACCTGATGTTGACACATGACTACCGTCTCGTCCTCAGACCCCACTGAAAGTGTGGCCAGTTGTCCTGATGATGTCCTTTATGGGCACGGGAAGAATCCAGTTCCCAGTCAGCCAGTGCACTTGACTGTCGTATCTCTTCAGGCTCCATCGGTCTGGAAATCTCAGTCTTTCCTTGACTTCTGCGACCTTGTCACTTTTGATGATCACAAGCCATTTCATTGGTAGACTTGCCTCGATTTGGGTTGGTCTGATGCTTCCTCATTAGGTTCAGCCTGTGGCTCTTTGGCAGGAACATGGCAGACGTGGTGTCCTGTTCTCCAAGCGTCTCTTGGTGCTCGGTTTCCATCCATCCCATTACTGGTCATGTTTGCTTTGATCCCTTGATGAACAAGGAGACTGCCAGGCAAAGTTATTTTTTTCCCTTTTGTAATTTAGAAGCATGGCGTGGCAAGGTTCTTTGAGATTTGTAAATCTTCTGTTTCTCATCACACTTTGAATTTTTTCACTTCTTTCCCGTATTGGCCTGGACTCATTGAAGCCACTGCTATCATTCTGTATTGTAATGCTCCAATTTGCCCAGGTTTAGCCTTTGGGGGGCCCATTCGAGCTGGCGCCTGTATCCCTTTGTCTGTCTGCCCCTTTGATTCTCTGGTTCCCTTTATAGGCTCTGTGTCTTTCTGTCTAATTTCTCCTATTCTCTGTGTGTGCTGGTTCGTCTCTGTATTTGCCTCTGCCTTATCTGGATCTTCTTTTCTTCCTCTCTGACTCTCTGTTGCTTTTCTCCATTTTTCTCTATCTCTCTGTCTTTATCTGTGTCTCTCTGTCTCTCTGATTCTTTCTCTGTCTCTGTCTCCCTCTCTATCTCTTTGCCTCTTTGTCTCTCTGGCTTTCTGTCTCTCTTTCATTCTGTCGGTTTTTCTCTCATTCTGTCTCTCATGGCTCAGCCTCTCTCTCCCCCAGGACTCACTGCTGCTGTGTCTTCCAAGAGGAGTCCTGGACCTGCTGAGTTTGAGGAAGGCTGCCTCCCTTCCTCCCCTGAACACACAAGTTGCCCCCTCCAGCCCCTGTCCCAGAGGCTCTGGAATAGGGTACAAGGAGGAAGACTTGGAAGAGAAGAACCCTCCCCCAGAACGGCAGGGTCTGTCCTCAGTTGTGTCTCTGTGTGTGGTTATGTGCGTACAGGGAGGTCAGGAAGCTCTGTGCCTGGGAGAGGGAGAGAGCGAGGGATTTGCCAAAGTCTGTGCTCTGCTGGCCCCTGCTGCCGGAGCCGGGAAATGAATCGGGTTGGACACCACGGTGAGGTGCCTTGGAGAGGCCTGGTGCCTGCGAGCAGGGATGGCTTCCTGGGGGCGTCCTCTGAACAGGGAGCTCCCCCAGTCTGTGCCTGGGCTGAGGGCTGCAGATGGAAGGAGGGTGTCCTAAGCCATGTGGGTGCAGGGCTTTGCGGCTTAGAGTGCCTTCCTATATGTGGTTACAAAGGACAGACTGTTGGGGCTTGAGGGTGTGGTGCCCAACCTCACGCTATCCAGAGCGGGAAACTGAGGCTGTGGTAGCGGTGGTTAGTGACTGGGCCAGAGGCTCACGGCCGGTCGGACCCAGAGAAGACTTGGACCGCCCACCTGCCTCCCATCTCATGTGTATGGTGGGGTAGATTTAAAAAGGAGATTTAACAGAGCAATATTTTCATCATGCAAAGAACCACAAATAAAAATAAAGTTGGCAGAAGGCTTCTGGGCTGGGGCTGGGGGTAGTAGTGAGGGGGTGAGAGAGAATGGGAGAACGTGGCATTCCAGGGACGTGGGTAAGGAGGCTAAGGACGTCAGCAGTAGAACAGATAAAGGGAGCAGCCACTTTCACACAGGGGCTGCCACACAGCAGTGACAAGGAAGCGTGGCTGCTCTGGTGGCTGTGTGGATGAATCCCACAGACTCACCCGAGCCATAGAAGCCAGACACAGGGGTACGGACCGTGCCGTGAAGTGGCCAACTCCGGCAAGACGAATCTTTGGTGATAGAAGTCACAATAGTGTTGGGGCGCCTGGGCGGCTCAGATGGTGAAGCATGCGACTCTTTTTTTTTTTTTAATAAGAGATTTTATTTAATTGAGAGAGAGAAGAGAGAGAGAGAGAAAGGGAGAAGCAGACTCTCCACTGAGCAGAGAGCCCGATGCAGGGCTTGACCCCAGGACCCTGGGATCATGACCTGAGCCGAAGGCAGCTGCTTAACCAACTGAGCCATCCAGGTGCCCCGTGTCTGGCTCTTGATTTCAGCCCAGGTCATCTCAGAGCCGTGAGACTGAGCCCCTTGTCGAGCTCCGTGCTCAGCACAGAGTCTGCTTGAGATTCCCTCTCTCTCTCTCTCTCCCCCTCTGCCCCCCCAATAAATACATACATACATACATACATACATACATACATAAATACATAAATAAAATCTTAAAAGAAAGAGAAGGCACAATAGTGTTTATCTTAGGGGGATCTTGCCTGGACGGCCACAAGAGAGCCTTCCGGGGTGTGGAGACACGGTGAATGTGTAGAAAATTGTATCTAGGAAGCCATTTAAAATCAGTGTCCCAGTATGCCGACCCAGCTAGGTGCGGGAGTCTGGGTCACACTCAGCTCTCTTTCCTGGGGCACCTCCTCCCAGAAATGGGCTCAGGACTGTCACACCTGAAGGGGCTGTCACCTCTTGTTTTCCCCAGCCCTGGCCCACTTCTCCCCGAGTCCCCCGGCTCCTTCCCCAGCCTTCTGCCCAGGCCTGATCACTGTGCCTCTCCCCCCACAGCCAGAGGATCTGGAAGCCCCCAAGACTCACCACTTCAAGGTGAAGACCTTCAAGAAGGTGAAGCCCTGTGGTATCTGCCGTCAGGTCATCACCCGGGAGGGTTGCACCTGCAAAGGTGAGTAGCTGGTCAGGCTACGGGGGGCAGGGAGTGCGTTGTCGTGGGAATGAGGTGGCCTGGGACCTGGGCGGATGTCCTTGGGGTCCTGGCCTGGTGCCAGGTTCTCACGTTGGGGGGCGATGCTGAGCACACCAGGTGACAAGCTTGTGGGTGTGTATGGGTGGTACGTGGCGGATGGTGGGTGGCATGGGGATGGCATGTAGCTTGTGTGTGGATGATATGAACAAAGCATGCAGATGGCATGAGCAAGGTGTATGGCCAGTGGGGTGTGGCTGGCGTGTGGTTGGCGTGTACTGAGTGTGTGGATGGCATGTGGAGGGTGTGGGAGTGGGGTGTGGCTGGGATGTCAGGTAGTTGGCACGCGGATGGCGTGTAGAAGGTGTGTGGGTGCTGCATGGTGGTTACGTGGGTGACACGTGGAGGTCCTGTGATTGGCACGTGGAGGGCATGCGGAAGGTGTGTGGGTGGCGTGTGACTGGCACTGGGAAAGACACCAAATTTAGGGGTAAGTTTAAGAGGCCCCGAATCAGACTAGAGGAAGGGCCTGTTGGCTGTTGGGCTTTTTCAGTCACTGTTCTCGTGCGCTTCTGACCCGGCCTGGGGTTTGGCTCTCCCTGTTGCCAGAGAAGTCAGTGTCTTGCCCCAGATCACACGGTAGAATCAGCAGGAGGCCCCTGCACCCAATCTCAGTGGCTGACATCATCCCCCCCCCAGCTGCCCCACCAGATGCTTTCCTCTCCTCCCCCGCCCAATCTCCCGTCAATCGCCAGGGCCCCCCAATATAGTCTGAGTCACTGAGCTTCTCCACACCAATTCCGGCTGCCGGCACCTCCCAGCTGGAGGGCTGACTGCAGCTCCTTTGCCAAACCACCCTCTCCAATCCAACGTCCTCACCAGCTCCCAGCCAGACTCCATGCAGACCTAGTTCTGTCCGTTCCCTGGATACAGCCTTGGGAGCCCCCCCCCATCCTCAAGACAGAGCACTGCCCCCTTCCTGTGGCTGTGAGGCCCAGCGGCATCCACCCCTTGCCAGCTCTCTGGCCCATCTACCCCTGTCCCCCAAGTCCACACTCAGGCCAGCTGCTCCCAGCTCAGCTCTTGCATAGGCCAGGCCTGTCAAACATGCCAAAGGGGCCAGGCTCTTTCTTGCCCCGGGCGTTTACTCATGTGGACTTTCCTCTCCTCCCCTCGCCCCCTGCCCAGAAGTCTCAGTGGGGTTAGGAAGTGTGGGCTCAGAGCCTAGGGAGTAATTATCAAAGCACTTCCTATCAAAGCACTCACATGGCTCTCCTGCAGTGCTCACAGCATGGGGGGGGGGGTCCCTGTGTCACTCTTTCCTTACAGAGGAGGAAACTGAGGCTCAGAGTCATTAAGATGCTTGCCACGGCACACAGCTGGCTGGGTCCCAGTGGGCTTGTCAGGGGCTGTGCTCTCTGGGGGAGGGAAGTCTTCCTAGACAAGGAGTTCCGGCAGCATGATGGAGTGGGGAGTGTGTGGATGGGAGTGTGTGAGCATGTGTGAATGTGCATGTGGAGGACATTCTAGGCATGTCCTGCTCTGGGCAAAGGGGAGAGGTGAATGGTCCTTCACTGAAGAGCTGGGATACCCAAATGGAGTTTAGGGGGCCAACAGGGACTTCTGCAGTACCCAAATCCGCCGCATGGTGTCACCCTCCTCCCAGGAAGTCTGGCTGAGACGGGTGGTGGGTCAGGGTGGGAGCTGGGATGAGTCAGGCCCGAATTGCTGGGGGCGGGGTTTTGCATTTTGCTTGCGTCACCGCCCCACCTGACCCCGCCCCTTGAACCTGCCGCTGAAGTTAGCCCTTGAGCCTCCCCCCAGTTCCTTCCTTCCTTCCCCAGTGTGCCTTCCCTTCACCCCAGTGACTGCCAGCGTGCTGCTCTGATAGGAGGCAGCACAGGGGTAGAGTCGAAGGAAGTCTTGGCACTCACTGTGTGACCTTGGGCACATCTGTGGCCTCATGTTCTCTGATGGTCTGTGGTCCTAGGTTCCCCAGCTGACCTGGCTTGAGGGCCTGGGTTGAGGAGGGGATGTGACCCCGTGGGAATGGAAGTCTCCCAAGGTGAGACGCGGGTTTTACCTGGTTAGGAGCCTGGCCCTGCCAGTGTGAACCAGAGTGGAGGGCAGGGGGCCAGTGGGCTGCCAGTCTGGTTTGGCAGCTCTGAATGAGTTATTGAGAAGTGGGAAGAAAGCCAGGACTGAAGTCCAAAGGCACCACCAGGTGTCAGGACTGGACCATGGAAGGGCTGGGGCCAGGGGGAGAGGGGGCCAGCAAGGGAGGATTGAAGACTCCCAGCTATACAGGCTATGGTGTGCATTCTGAGCAAGAGCGTCGGGGTTACCAGGCCCAAGGTCAGGGTTGGGGCCACTGGGCTTACTGGTGGGAGATGCAGCAGTGAGACGACTCTCTGTGCTTCGGAACCAGGAGGTGGCATGAGATGGATAGACTCCCTTATCCAACCATCCATCCGTCCATCTATCTATCCATCCATCCATCCATCCACCCATCCGTCCATCTGTCCATCTGTCCATCCATCCATCCATCCATCCATCCGTCCATCTATCTATCCATCCATCCATCCATCCATCCATCCACCCGTCCGTCCATCCATCCATCCATCCATCCATCCATCCATCCATCCACCCGTCCGTCCATCCATCCATCCATCCATCCATCCATCCATCCATCCACCCATCCATCCAACCATCAATCTATCCATCCATGAAGGGCCACCAGGTATGGTTGTACAGGTTGCTCCCTGGCAAAGGGGGTGATTGTGGACTAAAATCCTGTCATGTTTTGTTCGCCAAGCCCAGGGTTTGCTGTGCTCTCTGGTTCCTTTTCTGGGCTTCCAGTCTGGGCTTCCAGCATGCTTACCTTCTGGATTCGTGGCTGGGGTGCTGGGGGTGCAGGGTGTATGGAACATCAAGGCTGTGAATTCAGTCTCCACAGGGCTTGCAGTGCTGAGGGAACTCCTGCAGGCAGGGGCGGTGAGGACACTTTCCTAGATCTAGAGAAACTGGGGCACTTGTCGCCTCCCTGCAGCTGGCCTGCTCTATAGCTCGGACAATTCTGCCCCCGCTTTCCTGTGTTTTACTGTTGCACGTAATATGGCTGAGGGGGTGAGGTGGGAGGCGGGGCTGGGGAGAAGAGTCAAGGAGCCCAGGGTCTGGTCTGGGAGACTCAGAGATGGACCACACAAAGAACTAAGGTGGAGGGACATTTGGGCGTACGTGTGACTGATAAACAGGCCAAGAGGTCACCGTGAGATGGCTGTCAGTCTTCTCCTTCTCTGAGCTGTTTCCTCCTGCGTACCATGGGGTTAATAATAAACCCTGTCCTGCGTCCCTGGGGGGCTGGTGACTGTGAGGAACATGGATGTTCTGTGTGTGGTTGGAACACGAACACCAGCATTAAGGACTAAGGCTCCGCGTGGGGGAGACGGACGGATGAGACGATGGGAGAGGAGGCCCCGGGCCTTTGTTAAGGGTCCGGGTTCTATCTCTGGCCCTGCCACCCATAGGCTGTGTGACCTCAGATAAGTCATGCCACTGCTCAGGACTCAGTTTCCTCAACTACAGGGAAGGGATTAGACCAAGAATGCTCACTGAGGCCCAGATGGCGGCGGGATGGGGGCTAGTGTCTGGAAAACTCCCTTGTTGGAGTCAGTAAAGGCTCGATAACTCTCCCAGTGGAGGCAGCCACTTCACCTCCTGCATACACACGTGCATCCCTCTGATGGTCGTGAACTGAGCCCCCTCTGGGCTGGATGTGGTGCCAGGTCCTGGTACCAAGACCCAGCCCCTGACCGGGGAAGACAGACATGCCATCAGACGATCACACAACATGGTGGCAAAGCTGACCCGGAGGTGTGTGTGAAAGGTCATCTCTGACTTAGCAGAGATTTTCCTGTCAGGCTTCACCAGGGAAGGTATAGGTAGGCTGGGTCTTGAGGGGTGTGTAGGAGCTCCTCTGTTTAAACAGTGGGTTTCCCACAGATTCTTGGGGTGGTGCTCTAGGGAGTCTAGGGCCCTAGCCTTCTGCTAGGCTGAAACCCAAGGGAAGAGACCAGAATGCCAGCCCAAGAGCCCAAGGGCTGCCATCTGGGCCTGGATTTGGGGGCTAGGCTTAGACTACTTCCCTTCTCAATGCCTCTGATCAGCCTGGAAGGTAGGGGAAGCTGCCGGCAGTTTACCCAGAGTGCGATGCACTTGGGAAAGATAATTAGGCTCTCAGTGGGACAAACCTACCCAGAAGCCCTTACTGGTGGGATTTGGGGAAACTTGTTTCAGGGAGCTCTTTGTCCTCTGTTTCTTTACGGGGATCCCAGCTTCTACCCTCTGTCTGAGGACCTCTTTGGAATCATTGGAGGCAGACTGGTAGGGTGGGAAGACCCCAAGTTCTAGTTTTGGCTTTGCCATGGTCTGGCTGTGTGAGCTTGGGTGAGAAACTTAACCTCTCTGGGCCTGGCTTTCCCGTTTCCCTAAAGGACGGATTGGACTAGATCAGAGGCTCTAAACTGTCATCGAAAGGAACTGTGAGGTTTTTTTGGAGGTGTTTTAGGGGCCTGAGAAGGTAAGAAAAAGGGGAAACCCAAGGGGGAAGCCTTGGGGGGTTGGGGCCCTTGGAACCCCTACCCACTTTAATCAGAACAGCTCTGGCTTTGGCAGTTAAATATATCAGGTGGCAGTATGGATGGTGGTCTTGCACTTAGCCCGGACGTCCTGGATTCATATCCCAGCTCTGCCCCTTACTAGTAAGAACTTGAGCGGATTATGTCACCTGTCCGAGCCTCAGTCACCTCTCCTTTAAAATGAGACACATAGCACATCTCCGTCCTCAGGTTACTTTGGGGGATTAAATGACATAATATGTACACATAAAGGGCTCAGAACAAGCATTTAGTAAATATTACCCAAGATCACTGAGGTTCCATGTAGGAGTCCATCTGCATGAAAGTTTGAAAACCACTGGATGAGAACATCTAGAAGGTTTCCTCTTGCTTGAACTTCAGAGCCACGTGGTGCCCACAACCCCTGGCCATCCCCTGAGATACCTTGTATTACTTGAGGAGAAACAGAACCAACAGGATGTATGTATGGATGGGTAGATAAGTAGGTAGATATGTGGGTAGTCGATGGATGGATAGATAAATAATTTATTTTAAGGAATTGGCTCATGCAATTATAGAGGCTTGGCAAGTCCAAAATCTGTTGTCAGGGTGGAGACCCAGGGAAGAGTTGCAGTTCAACTTCAAAACCAGTCTGCTGGAGGAGTCCCTTCTTGCTTGGAGAGATCAGGCCTTCAACTGATTGGACATGGCCCACCCACATTATGGAAGTTAATGTGCTATACTTAAGGTCTCCTGATTTAAATGTTAATCTTATTAAAAAAAGAAACCCCTTCACAGAAACATCTAGAATAATGATGAACAACTACCTGGGTATGATAGATAGCCTACCCAAGCTGACACATAATATAAACCATCACACACCTCCAGTCCAGGCCGTGAAGATAAGCAGGGCAGGGAAGGGCTGTGAGGCCACGCGGGCAGGTGGGTGGCTGGGCCAGTCTCTCTGCCAGCTGGGGAAAGGAGCTGAGGCCTACTGGGCGTGTGGGCTGTTCCTGCTGGGGTCAGGTGCACACCGAGGCTATGTGCTCATTTTCCGAGCTGAGGCCAGGAGGAAAAGGCCATTTAGATCCCAACAATGTTGGCTTCCTGTGTTCCCGGGAGGCAGGAAGCCACCTCAGGACAGAGTACCAGCAGCCCAGTGAGGCGGGAGCTGGCTCAGGGCTTGGGCTGGGGGTGCAGTTGTCTAACCCAGCAGGTGACCTGTGGACCCTCCACACTATGGGGCTCTCTGCTCCACCACCAGCTGGGGCCTGCTGGGTGGGAGGCCGTGTCGACACCCATGGGCAGAGATGAGGCTCCTGGGGATCCATGAAGCTTTGGTTTGACAGGGTCCCTCCCCGGGGGCCTTCATCTTGTGGGGTCACTGGCTTACGAGGCCACTGCCTTCTGTGGGAACTGGGGGAGGCCACAGTCCGCTCAGGTGGGGTGGACCCCGAGATGCGTGTCTGGGGACGACTCAAGTACAAAGCACAGCAGGATGGGAAGGCTGACGTTTTCCTGCCCTGGTTCCCCCACAAGGAGGAGCGGTACCTTGCAGAGTGGGCATCCCTGTCAACCGCAGGCTGGTTGTTCCCTCCACAGTGTCTGGGATGCACTCAGGGTTGGAACCCGGGCCTCTCCCCTTTCTTCGTCGGAGGGAGGAAGAGGCAGGTGGTGAGACCAGTGGGGTGCCACAGGCTCTCACAGCCGGAAGAGGGCTTGAGGACCATCTGTTCCGGGGCTCAGTGATGCAGGGGCTTTCAGGACTGATGCAGGCAAATGAGTGAGTCAGCAGGGCATAATGGGGACCAGAGAGTGGGAATGACTTGCTTCAGGTCACACAGCTGTCTGATGGCACTCAGGTCTAGAACAGCGTCTCTGGTATAATAGCAGCAATACAGAATCCGATGACGCTGATAGCAGCTACAACCTCATACAGAGCATACTCGGGGCCAGCCGCACACATGAAGTCAGTCAATTCTCACAACAGCCCTGGGAAGGAGGTGCTGCTATTGCCTCCATTTTATAGATGAGGAAATGGAGGCTCAGAGTGGCTGCGTAACTGGTCCCAGATCACAGAGCATGACCGACATCTGAGCTGAGGGCCAGTCTCCATGCAGCCAGGCAGGTAAGCGGGTAGATGGAGAAGTGGACCAGGCTGGATCATAGGTGGTGTTCGTACTGAGGCACTCAGAAAGCACTGACCGTGGTCCACATTGGCCCTCTCCCAGCAGGGGCTGGAGCTGAAAAGTGGGGCTCACCCACCCTCTCTTGTGGCTGCTCCATTGCCCCAGAACATCAGCCTCAGTCCCAGCGGTTGAGGCTGGGAAGAATTCTTCCAGTTTTAAATTTACAGCACATTTGTTGAGCCCCATCTGTAAGTCAGCCCTCGTGCTAGGAGAAGGGGCAGGATGCAAAGCTGACAGCTTGAGCAGGACCTCACTGGGAGCACAGGAAGGGGAGGGATCATCTTTGAATGCCCGATTATCCAGGGAGGGACATTTTGAAATGGACCTTGGAGGATGTATATGAGTTCACCATTTCAGATGTACCAGATTTAACGCCCTTTTTGGGAGTCAGTGTGGCAGATCTCTCTTGCAGCAGTGGCTGGAGGTAGAGGCAAGACCAGGCCATGCAGGGCCTTATGAGTGTGCCGAGGAGCTGGACAAGACAGTTCTAAGCAGGAGTGTAATGTGATCAGTTTGCACTTGAGAATGGTCTGTGGCTCTATGGATTAAAGCAGGGGGCCAAGCCTGGAGGGGAGACAGGGTCCAGGGAAGGATAATTGGTCTGAACTGGTGCAGTAGTGGGGGGCCTGGAAGGAAGGGGGGCATATTTGACAGCCTCTTTGGAATTACTTTCTGGGACACGATGACTAATTGCTTGGTAGGGAAAGGAAAGGGAAGAAGGAATTCCAGAAATAAGCATGCCTGTACCCAGGGAGCAAGGAAGGAGCAAGGAGATGGCCTCTGGCTTCAGTGTCCATCATCAGCCTTTAGCCTCTTGCTTTCTGAGGGATCCTGGGCTCTGGTTTCTGTGTTGATTACCTGTAACTACATAACAAATTTGTCCCCAAACTTAGCAATTTGCAACAGATATGAAATTATGATCTCACAGCGTTTCCGAGGGTCAGGGTTTCACGTGTGGCTTCACTGGGTGGTTTGGACCCTTGGTCTCTCTTGAGTTGTAGTCGTGAGCCGGGGTCGTAGTCACCTGAGGGCCTGACAGGGACCGGAGGATCCACTTGCAAGGTGGTTCGGTCATGCACCTACCAAGTTGGGACTGGCTGGTGGCAGGAGGCCTCAGCTGTTCATCACATGGCCCTTTCTGTAGCGCTGCCTGGGTGTCCTCACGATGTGGTGACTGGCTTCTCCCAGAGCCGGTGATCCAAGAGACCGGGGCTGAAGCCACGATGCCTTTGATGACTGAGCCTCAGGAGTCACACACCAGCATTTCTACAATACTCAGTGGGGTACATGAGCCAGCCCTAGTCACCGTGGGAGAGGATGACAGGAGGGTGTGCATCCAGGAGGCAGGAAACACTGGCTGCCTCAGTTTCCCTTTCTGGAGCACAGTTGAATGTGCCATATGCATCTGGGAAGTGGGAAGCCAGCAGAGTGGCACGACCAAGGTGCGCATGACAGTAGGGGACCTGCCAGTTAGAGTAGGAGATACTGCCCCCTGGGGGAGACTGGAGAAGGGTGGCCTACTGTGAGGGCACTGTTCCTGGAGGGCCTCCCTGGGGGTGGGTACAGGTGCTCCTAAGGTCTAAAAAATCCACCAGCAGAGCTGCTGGGAACCTGCCACTCGAGTGGAGTTTGCCGAGCTTTTGTCTTCTGGGCCGGAGGCTGGGGAAGGTCTCGTTTGCTCCCGCTGGAGAGCTCTCAAGGGCACGCTCTGCATTCCAGAACGCATGGAGCCCTCCGCTCACTGTACTGCCGTTGCCCTACGGTCTCTCCATCTGCCCTCCGCCCAAGGACATTTGTTGAGTGTCTGCCCACTGTGTGACAGGCAGGGCCGCCCCGTATGGTCATGCAGGCCGTTCACTGCCAAGGGCGCCTACCCGAGAGAGCTCCGGAAGCAGCCACGCTTTGCTCTCCAAACCACGCACCCAGGTACAGAGTTGGGTCCACCTGGAGAAAGGGCACCTTCTCGCCATTTCCACAAAGACGCCGTATTCAGCTGTGTGTCCAAGAGGCTGGTCTGCCCAGAGGGTAACATATTTTCTACTTTGCACAAAGCTGCTGTTTGGTGTGGGGGGCCTGGATCAGAAACTGTTCTAGCTGCTGGGGACTTGGTGTGAACGAGACAGGCATGCTCCCTGCCCTCATGGATCTAGTGTAGGGAGATATACTATTCATAAGTGAGCAGGAATTATTCACGTTGATTTGTCAGACTATGAACTGTGTTAAGAAGAAAATTATCGGGGTGCTGCTGAGAAAGAATGTTGGAGGTGTTTAATGTCACTTGGGTGGTCAGGAAAAGCTTCTTTGAGGAGATAGATGGCTTTCAGTGGATTCTGCAAGTAGAAGAAGGATTTGGCTTGGTGAGCAATGGACAGCTAGGGTGAGGGAGAATGTTCCATGCAGCCAGAACAGCAAGTGCAGAGGTCCTGGGGTAGGAAAGGATTTGGTGCATTCTGTGAACTGTCTGCAGTATGCAGTGTGATACTTGAGGAGGATGGAGTCCTGGCTATCCTTGTGCTGTTGGTATCTTGACTGGGGTTAGGAGGCCCAGAGTGGACACTTAGGGAATGCCTTTTTTGATGGATTATGAAATGTTGGGGGCAGGGTATGGCTCAGGGAAAGGTTGAGAGTGGAGTGGGAATGATTAAATGGAGGTCTCCATTAATGGAGATCTCCAGGGGAGATCTTCAGTCAGGTCCAACTTCTCAATCATTTATTAAGCTTCTACTGTGTACCAGGTATTGCATAGTGAGAGAAAGAGGGAGAGAGAGAGAGAGGGAGGGAGAGACAGGTCCTTCCTTTGACGGAGCCCACAGCTGTAGGGACCAAGGTGGTGGGGGAAATGTGCTGTGTGGTGATACCAGTGAGGAAGGAGGGAACAGCGAGGGAGGCCTCAGAGGAGGGGCCCAGGACTTATTCCCCAAGGCCTGGGATTTGATTAGCAGAGCAAGGGGAAAGGTCCTTCTCTTTGGAGGTAGTGGCCCAGTGGGGCACCTGCTTGGCTGGAAGGGCCTTCCAAGCTCAGGCCACATGGCCTAAGGCTTTCTCAATTCCACATTCCAAGGCCAGGAAAGAAGGCATGGGGGTGGGGCCGGGGTGTCTGGAGGGGAGTTGCCATCCTGGAGTAGTTGAGGGGGTGGGGCAAGAGAGAAGCAGAAAGGCTAGACAGATGGGCATGACTTGACTTGGGTGGCCAGGGGTGGGTATGTCCTTGGTGTGGACAGGGGTGGAGAAGTCCCTGGGCTGGACTGGGTGGCTGATGGGGTCAGGAAAGCCTTGCTCAGCACCAGCTGAGTCACAGGCCTGAGCTGGGGCCAGGACTAGGTTCTGGGAGAACAAGGTCCCAGGCAGGGCCGATGGCCAAGGTCACATCCCAGACTTCCACTCCTACAGACCAATCAGAAGCCTTGTATGGAGAGACCTGTTTTGGCAGCTCTGGGCCTTCCTCTGTGCCTCGGTCTCCCCTTTTGCATTCTGCCGAGAATCAGGTTGGCTCAAAGCCAGAAAGGGGTTGGACAAACTGTAGATCCAAGAGGCCAGGGCAGCTGGCTGTGGCCCAGGGCTGTGGCTGCCAGGGATTTGGGGTCGGGACAGCTCTCCCCTGCCTCCCTGACCACTGTTCTCTAACCAGTGCCCGTAACCCACCTGTCTCAGCAGCTAAAAAGGTCAAGTCAGTGCAGAAGCTCGGCTCAGTAGACCCCTCACCCCTTCTGTGGGACCTGGTGGGAGGGGACCACCAAACCCCAGGGTGGAGGGCCCTGGGGGTGGGGCAGGCAGGGCTGGGACATTCCAGACTGAGGGAACCCCATAGGAAATTTGATTCCAGCTTCTGGTAGTGGGAGGGCAGTGTGTGTGTGTGTGTGTGTGTGTGTGTGTGTGTGTGTGTTTCAAGTGATGCAGAAGTTTGTGAGCCTGTGTAAGCATCTATCCGTGTGTCCGTGTCCACCAACCGTGTCAGGCTGTACTCTGAGGGTGTCCTGTGAAAGTGTGTGTGTTGGGGCCCCGGAGTCAGAGGTTTCCCTTGGGCATGAGTGTGAGTGTGTGTCAGGCTGTGTGTGTATATATGTGTGTATGTGTGCATGTCTGGACGAGTGTATGGGGATAGAGGTTATAGGTGATTCTGTGTGTGTGTGTGTGTGTGTGTGTGTGCACTTGTCCTCTCCTGGACGGTAAATCGGGTCTGTGTGTCTGTCTTGGGGGGAGAGTGAGCGTGATGATTGTTCCTGGGGTGCTGGCTGCTTGCCTGCCTGGTGTGTATGTAAGGGGAGAAGGCCCCCCGTATTTCTCAGCGCTGCCACGGGGCCTGGGTCCGGGCCACCTCTGCCCCTGGCAAGGATCCAGCGGGGGAGTTGGTTCCCCCGCCCCTCCCACCTTCCCGCGCCCGCCCCAGGGGCTCTGGAGATGGGGGCTCCGCGCCTCCCCGACACGCGGGTCCGCAGTCCCGGGCTTTCCCGCCCCGCAGGCCCCGGGGAGCTGCGGCAGCCGCCCCCCTCTGCCCCCTCCTCCCTCCGTTCCTCCTTCCCTCCCCTCCCTCCCGAGCGCCGAGTGCGGGCGGGGGTGGGAGGAGATTTCGCCCGAGTTTCCATTTCATACCTCGCGGCTAAACTTTCTTTCTGTGTCTCGCCCTCTCGCAGTCTGCAGCTTCTCCTGTCATCGGAAATGCCAGGCCAAGGTAAGGGGCTGCGGGCCGGCTGGCTCCGCGGGGGGCTCGGGGACGGGACTGGCTCGGTCCGGGCGGGGAGCTGTGGGCGCGGAGGGGCCGGGGGCGGTGCCCCGGTCGTCCCCTGCCCCGCTCTTTGTTTATGCAAAGCTTGGGGCTGGAGCCGGCCCGGGTCAAGGTGAAGGCGAGGGCCGGGGGCGGGGGCCCGGGGTGCGGGGTCTGGGCAGCTCCTGAAAGTGGCTGGCGGGGACGGAGCTCCGAGGGAGGGGTCTCTGAAGGTATTTCTACCTAGTTGGGGGGGGGGTGCTGGTTGGGGGAATGGAGGAGGAGGGGGCTGCAATTCGGTTCTCCCGTGGGCCGCGCAGAGCCCTGGTTGGCCCAGTTCGGGCAGCCTGGAAAATCTCAGGATGGGGGCTGCAGCCAAAGAAGCCCGAGAGCAGGGGGAAAATGGAATAGGTGGGGAAGTGGGGCTGAGGTCGGAGGTCAGAGTTTCTCTGGGCATGGAACCTCCTGTGGAGCCATCCCGCTCTCTTTATTGGCCAGGTGGCACTTTGGTCCTCAGTTTCCCCATCAGTGTTTCAGGGCTGGTCTTGGTGAGAGAGGAAAACTGAGGCAAGAAGGCCAGAGGGGCTGCTGGGTCCTGGTTGGCCAGGCTGGTTGGAGCCCTGTTGCATGGTCTCAGGCCTGGTCAGAGGAGTGCTGGATCAGGGGTCGGCTTCTTGGAGTAATGGATTATGATGGCTTATTTGGTAGGGAAGCTGCTCTGTCAGATGGGCTCAGCTCCCTGGAGGTGGAAATGCCCTGCCTTACCTGTCAGTCTGCATTCCCCCCCCCCCCCAATGGCTCACCTCCCTGCCCTCTCACCCCACCTTTGCTGTTCCTGATCTTTCAGGAAGGAGTTCAGTGAATGGAAGGGGGAGGGAGGAAGTTTCAAAAGGATGCACTGAGCACTGGAGACCCAGTATCTGGTGCATTTCGTGCTCTGCATCTTTATTTGCTGAGTGACCTTGCGCAAGTCACATAACCTCTCTGAGCTTCTGTTTCATCCTCAAGGGGATGGGAATAAGAAAAGGTTATTATGAGGATAAGATGGGATAATGTGGGTGAAAGTACCCAATACAGTGCCTGACATAAGGTAGGTGCTCAAAAATGTAGCAACTGATTGATCAATTGGTGATTCCAAGAGCCTAGTGTTATTTTGGAGGATGCTCGTAGGTGGACAGATCTGGGAGGGAGACCACTTGCTCCCTGGTGACCTTGCTCAAGCTAAGTATGCGGCTCTGCTGGGGGCATCTCCCCATCGGTAAACTCCAGGTAGGGGTGCCCTCCTAGCAGACGTGCAAAGGGCCTGGCTCACAATGGGCACACCTGGAGAGCTGCTGCCCCTCCCATCGCCTTCTGCTTTTCCAGCTCTCCTAGCCTTGTCTCCTTCAGTTGGGGGGGGGGGCAGTGAGTTTCTGCTTCTCCCTCCATCTCCTTCCTTGTTCTCTTCATCCAGAGCAGAGCTTCTCCACCCTTAACCCCAGAGACTGCGTTTTCTTGCTCCTCCCGTCTACTCCCTTCCTTTCTGCACCTGCTTCTCTTAATAACAATGAGTGTTTGTACAGTGCTTCAGGCTTTAGAAAGGGCTTCAATGCATTATCTGATTTTATTCTTTTAATTCCATCACAGCATGAAACAGGCTGAAAGATCTTGTTGTTGTACAAATAAGGAAACTGAGTCACCCAAAAGGTGAATGACTTTCCCAAGGTCTCACAGTTTACTTCCTCATTCGTCTTTGTCCCTGGGCCTTTGTGCTTCCTTCTAAATATCCCATCTTGCTGAAGTTCCTATATCCTTCCCTGCCCTCCCCCTTTGCTTTCCATCTCTTGCAGCAGCGGATGCCTTCAGAGAGGATAAGGGGATGAACATACTGGCAGTGAAGGGTCTGAGTCTGGCTGAATGGGGGCTGAGAGAGGTCTGGAGGAGTGACCAAAGAGGGTTTCTTATTATACAGCAGCCTCCTGTAGGATGACAGAGGGACGCCAAAGGTGACTTCTGGGGACATAGCCTGCTTGGCAATTCTTGAAAATGCTGGGGGCTCAGAATCCACCAGGCTGTGGCAAAATCCTGCTCTGCCTAGTCCCGGAGGACAGCCCAGAGGGTAGAGGTGGACTGGCAGGGCACGGCCGGACAGACAGAAGGAACTTTTTAGAGGATTTTCCTCTATAGGAAATGGGACCCACTGGTGGTGTGAGCTCCACCCAGCTGGCAAGTCTTTCCCCTAAAACCACAGCTCTTACTACCGCCCTGACTTTTCCTCCTGCTGGGAAGGGCGATGTGAGCCCCACAGCACACAGCAGAACTCTGTCCTCTGGATTTTATAACTAGATCAACTTGGAGGTCATCTCATCCATTCCCTTACCTCTAGACAGAGCTCATTACACAAATGCTTCTTGAGCTCTTTCCAAGGGCCAGACAGTGCTCTAGGTAAACAAGACAGATAAGGCGTTTGCCCTCATGGGATTGACATTCTCCTGGGAGAGACAGACAATAAATAGGTAAACATGCTATGAAGGAAATGAGCTAAAGCAGTGGGTTAGAGAGTGATTAGGCTAACATGGCCCAGGAAAACTTCTCAGAGGAAGTATTGCGTGAGGTGAGACCCAAATGTTGATGTTACGTGATGATTTGGAAGATGGAAGAGCAAGTGCAAAGGCCCTGAGGTGAGATGAGCTTATCAAATGCTTGAAAGAAGGCCATGTCACTAGAGAATAGTGAGCCCTGGAGCGTTTTAAGCACGTGGGACATGATCTGATCTCTGTTTTGAGAAGTCTACTCTGGCCTTGAACAGGCACAAGGGTAGGCTAGGGAGATGGGCCAACAGGCTGCTGATGTTGCTAGGATGAAGGAGGCTGGTGGCTTAGTCCATGGTGCTTGCAGGAAAGGCAGTGAGAAGGGGCCAGGTCTGGGATACATTCTGGGGTAGAGCCCAAAGCTTGGCTGATCAATGAGATTTTGGGTGTGTGAGAGAGAATGGGCCCAAGGATGACTCCCAGGTTTTTGGCCAGAGTCACTGGGTGCACGTGGTTCCATTTACTGAGATAGATGGAGTGTGTGAGAAATTTCTAGGGAAAAGGTGCCAAGATTTCTGCTTTGCTTGATTTCTTATTTCATAGCTCTTTTCCCACACACTGGGGATTTCTTGTGCATGTGTGTTCTCTCCTGTCCTCTCAAATTCGGCCCATGCTGGTCACTCTGCCAGTGAGTGGATAGTTCTGGACACCTTAACATGCCACCTTCCAGACTATTCTTGCAGCATGATCTGATCTGGGAGGGGCTATATTATTTACATATAGCAATACGATGTAATAGTCTACCCCCAAATTTAGTAGCTTAAAACAGCAACAAACATTTATTATCTCATATAGTTTCCATGGGTCAGAAATTTGGGAGTGGCTTGGCTGGCTGGTTCTGGCCTGGGGTCTCTCATGGGGTGTCAGTGATGATGTCAGCTGGGGCTGTAGTTATCTGAAGGCCTGACGGGCTGGAGGAGCTGCTTCCAAGGTGGTTCATTCATGTAGCTAGTAAGTTGGCGCTGGCTGTTGGCAGGAGGTCCTAGTTTCTTGCCACATGGCGCTCTCCATAGACCTGCTTGAGTGTCCTCGCAACATGGTGGCTGGCTTCCTTAGAGTAGGTGATTCAAGAAAGAGCAAGGTGGTAGCCACAATGTCTTTATATCCTCACCTTGGAAGGAAAACACTGTTATGTTTACAATATCCTATTCATTGTATAGGTCATCCTCATTGACTGTGGGAGGGACCTATATAAAGACATGAATACTTGCAGGCAAGAATCCCTGGGGGGCCACTTTGGAGGCCGACTACGCAGATGCCCAGAGAGAGGGCAAAGTTGACCTGGCTCCTGGGGAGCTGGTCTGTGGGAGGGGTGGGAAGGGCAGAGAGGTAGGAGTCAGACACACCCCTCTAGGCAGGCTGCCTTCCAGCTGTGTGACCTGTGTTGTACAGGAGTAAATGTACTAATAAAAAATCATTAAAAAAAAAAAAAAGGAGGAAATGTACACCAGCACATAGTAGGTACCTTTCTCCTTTCTTGAAGCATGGGTGAAGACTGGAAAGGATCTCAGATATTCTATGCCCAGTTCTTTGCTGCTGGGAAGTGCTTGAGAGAAAATGCTCCATGCTGGTCAAGGAGGAGCCCCAGAGTAGATGTTAAAATACCTGCTTATTGCACAAAGGAGGGCTGAGAGTGAGGTTGTACCCTCAGCTTCTAGAACAGTGCCCGACTCATAGTAGGGGTTCCGATGAAGGAGTAAAGGCGTGGAATAAAGGAATGTTGAGGAACAAGAGGTTCCTATTTAGAGAGAGGCTGTGGAGTGGGGCGAGGGAGGGCATGAGAGCAGGAGAGAAGGAGCAGCAAAATCGTTTCGTAATATCCTTCCAAAAAGCCCTCAGACCTTCTGACAGAGACTCACACCCCACATAATTTTAGTCACTTACATTTTCTAGCTGGAGTATAACTCACCAGCTTGTCAAGTGCACACATCAGTAAGTTTGTACCTATTATGAACCAGATCAAGATCTAGAACATTTCCAGCACCCAGAAGTGCCCTTTTGCACCCCTCCACGTTAGTATCCCCCAAAGGAAATTTCTAGAGTCTTACCTCTGCCATCACAGATTAGTTTTGCCTCTTTTTGACTTCATATAAATTGAATCATACAGTATGTTTACTCTTTTTTTAAAATGATTTATTTATTTTAGAGAGCGAATGCAAGCGAGCAGGGGGAGGAGCTGAAGGAAAGGGAGAGGGAGTGGGAGTCTTAAGCAGACTTTGTGCTGATTGCAGAGTCTGACATGGGGCTCGATTCCATAACCCTGAGATCATGAGCTGAGCTGAAACCAAGAGTCGGACGCTTAACCGACTGCGCCACCCCGGCGCCCCTATTTACTTTTGTGTTTGGCTTATGCTCAGCTTGCTGTCTGGGAGGGTCACCCGCCCTTGCATATTACAGCGGCTCATTCTTTTTGATCACTACGTTGTATTACAATATATGAATAAACCACAATTTGTTTATCCATCCCACTGTTTTTTTAAATTTTATTTTATTTATTTATTTATTTGACAGAGAGAGAGACAGTGAGAGAGGGAACACAAGCAGGGGGAACAGCAGAGAGAGAGGGAGAAGCAGGATTCCCGCTGAGCAGGGAGCCCGTTGCGGGGCTCTATCCCAGGACCCTGGGATCATGACCTGAGCCAAAGTCAGACGCTTAACGACTGAGCCACCCAGGCGCCCCTATCCCTCCCACTGTTGATTGCCATTTGGATTATTTACAATTTGGGGCTATTATGAACAGACGTGCTATGAACGCTTAATCATCTGTATCCACGCAGAACTTTGTAATACACAAATTGTCTTCATTCACCTTCTCGGTTCTGTGAGGTGGGTTGGGCTCATGGTAGCCCTATTTTATAGATCCCAAACTGGGGCCCGGGGAGGGTGACCAACTTGGTTAAGGGCCAGTGGCTTTCTACATGATTCTGGCACTGCCCTGGGCTCCATGGGTGGGGAGCAGGTGAGAAGGAAAGAGAGTGAGACACGCAGAGAGCGGGGCTGGTTTGGACGTTTGAGACTCACCACAGTGGATGGAACTGCCACCCTCCAGCTTTCCACTCCAAATCCCTTGAAGGAAGCAGTTCCAAGCCTCCCTTAGTCTCCACCCCTATGTCTCATGGGGTCCTTACCTGTCCCCAGTTGTTTCTCTCCTGTTGAGGATTAACGTGGGTGTCCCAGGATTTGTCTTCCACTTTTATTTCAGTATACGCACGGTGCGTGTATACACGGCAGATTGTCTTCTGCTTTGTGTTTTTCTCGCTCCCCTGCTATAGGATTCCACAACCTCCAGGTGCGTTTTATCTAGCTAGCTAACTATCATCTATTTATCTATTATTTTAAAGGAAACATAATTTTAGAGTTGTCTTAGATTTACAGAAAAGTCGCAAAGATGATCCAGGGAGTACCTGAGTAGCCCACACCGTTTCCCTAATCCCTAATACATTTTTGAAAACGTTTTTTGCACTCCTGATTTGCCCCTTGTTTTAAAATAGCAGTCCCGGCTGAAAAATGCAGCACCTTCCAGCAAAATGCTCATTTCCATTCCTGGTCGGATGCGAATTAAAGGAAGGTTCCAGGCAGCTGCTGGGCAGGCAAATTGCCCATGCCTCAGCCTCCAGCCTCCAGGCTCCTACTCACCTCCCGCTTCTCTCTTTCTCTCTCTCCTACCCTCTTCCCAGACTCTGGCTCTTCCCCAGCAATGACTTGGTCTCCTCCCTGTACCAAAGGGGTTTAAGTCCCATCCTTTAAGCTTGAAAGGAAAGGAAATCCCGTAATGAACCCCACCTTTCAGTCATATGACACACCACCTTTCCTGCTCTCTCATAAACACACCTGCAACCTTCCTTCACGGTTGTGTTGGGGGCTTGGAGTATTCTCCGGCTACCTGGTATCACCGGACTGGGGGAGGCTCGTGGCCGCAGGACACATCAGTTGTCCTTTGGCCTTGGGAGGCAGAGTATTGTGTTTAAATCCTGACTGCGTCCATAATTGGTTGTGTGACCTTGGGCAAGTTCCTTAACCTCTCTGAGCTCCAGTTCCCTCATCCATGCCGTGGGGATGATGGTAGGACCTATCTTGCAGGGCTCTCGTGAGCACTGAGAATGATGACCCAACTCTAATGCCATGTTCAAGATCAAGTGGTCAAAAAGTTGCCAATATTATTATTTTGTATTCCTCCTGCCTTCTCCTAACTCGTGAAAGGTGGGGAGAATCTGGGGGACCAACATAGGGCAAAGCGTGGACTTGGCAAGATACTCGCCTATGTTTTTCTTCTCTTCTTTCCATTATCAAGGAGGCAGAAGGAAATGGTGCCAGTGAATACAATGTGTCTTTTGCTTATTCGCTTGTCCCAGGGCACCTGAGACTGCAGCAGTGCCTCTAAAGACCTTATCTATACATTAGAATCCCTGGGGGCAGTCATGATGCCTGGGTCCTTCTCCCCAGAGTTGATTTAATTGGTTTGGGGCATGATCGGGAATTGGGATTTTTAAAAACCAGCATTGGGAGTATAGAATGGTACAAGCATTCTGGAAAAGAGTTTGACTTTATGAATTATGAATTCATATGAATTTGTTCCTTATGAATTATACACACACTTGTTGCCTAACCGAGCAATGGCACCCTAAGGTGTTTACCCAAGAGAAATGGAAATATGTCTACAAAATACATGAATATGTGTAGCAGCTTTAGATACCATAGCCCCAAACTGGAAAAATCCAAATATTCAAATGCAGGTGAATGGAGAAATATGTGATATAATGGCCCAGTGATATACTACCCAGCAATGAAAAGGAACGAACTATTGTTACACACAGCATTGTGGGTGAATGTTGAAAACACTGCTGGGGGAAAGAAGCCAGACATACAAAAGTACATACTGGATGATTCCATCTTTTATAAATTCTTGAAAGTAGGAAGCCATCATGGCAAAAAAGCAGATTAGTAGTTTTCTGGAACTGGGGGTGGTGGGAAGCTTGCAAAAGGGCGTGTGGGAACTTTTCTGGGTGATAGAAATGTTCTTTATCTTGATGGTGGTGGTAGTTATGCAGGTGTAGACATCTGTCAAGCTCCTTGGACTATATACTTAAAAGGCATGCATTTATTGTATTTAAATTGTCTCTCAATATAGTTGATTTAAATTAAACCTGGCCAGGTAAGTCCCCTTGGCAGCCGAATTTGAGAACCACGGGTCCCCAATTTCTGAAGACCCATCTCCATCCTTTCTCTCTTGGTCAGGCACTGACCATCAATATCAGAGCCTTTTCGTCCCCTTGCAAAGAAACCTGTACATGATGGCTATCACTCTTCAGTCCCTCCATCCTTTCCCCCCACCCCTGCCCCAGCCCTAGGCAACCACTAATTCACTTTCTGTCTCTACACATTTCCCTGGTCTGGAGAGTTCATATGAATGGAATAATATTCATGATTGGTTTCTTTCACTTAGTGTAATGTTTTTAAGGCATATCTTTTTCATGGCTGAATAATATTCCGTCATGGGAGTATACCACATTTTGTTTATCCATTCCTCAATGGATGGGCTTGTGGGTTGTTTCTACCTTTTGATGATTATGAATAATGCTGTCATGAATATTCATGTTCAAGTCTTTTTGTGACTGTATGTTTTCATTTCTTGGGGGTATAGAGTCAACTCTTTTTTTTTTTTTAAAGATTTTATTTGTATATTTGACAGAGAGTAAGACAGCAAGAGAGGAAACACAAGCAGGGAGAGTGGGAGAGAGAAGCAGGCTTCCTGCTGAGCAAGGAGCCCGACGTTGGGCTCGATCCCAGGACCCTGGGATCATGACCCGAGCCAAAGGCAGACACTTAATGACCAAGCCACCCACGCACCCCTAGAGTCAACTCTTGAACAACACAGGTGCGAATTGCACAGGTCCACTTTATACACAGATTTTTACAGGATGGTCATGGATATGCATTTTCTCTTTCTTATGGTGTTTTAATTAACATTTTCTTTCCTCTAGCTTATTTTGTTGTAAGACTACAATATGTAATACATATACCATATAAAATATGTGCCGATTTCAATTTAAAAAATGTGTTAATTGACCGTTAATATTATTGGTAAGGCTTCTAGTCAACAGTAGGTTATTAGTAGTCAAGTTTTAGGGGAGTCAAAAGTCATATGGGGATTTTCACTGCCCAGAGTGTTGGGGCCCCTAATGCCCTTGTTCAAGGGCCGACTGCATATACCAAGGAGTGGAATCGCAGGGTCGTACGTTAATTCTGCTTAACTTTTGGAGGAACTGCTAGATTGTTTTGCAAAGTAGCTTATATTAGGTTTCTAGGTCTACTGTAACAAAGTACCACAGGCCCGTGACTTTAAACAACAGAAATGTGTGGTCTTACAGTTCTGGAGGCTGGAAGTCCAAAATCAAGGTGTTGGCAGGGCCACGTTCCTCTGAAAGCTGTGGAGGAGATCCTTCCTTGCCTCTTCCTAGCACCTGGGGGTTTGCTGGCAATCTGTGGCTCTTCTTGTCTTACAGAAGCATCTCCCCAGCCCTCTGTCTTCATGTGGTATTTTCCCTGTATGTCTTTGCATCATCTTCCCCCTGTGTCCGCCTGTCTTTGTGTCCAGATTTTTATAAAGACACCAGCCATGCTAGATTAGAGCCCACAACAAAAACCTCATTCTAACTTGATTATCTCTCTAAAGAGCCTACTTCCAAAGAAGGTCATGTTCTTAGGTCCTGGGGATTGGGACCTCAACATATCTTTTTAGCGGGACGCAATCCAACCCATAACAGAGCCGCACGGTTTTACATCCTCACCAGCAATGCATGAAGGTCATGATTTCTCCACATCCTTGTCGCTGCTTATCTGACTTTTTGATTATAGCCATCCTCGTGAAAATGCAGTGACATCTCATTGTGGTTTTGCTCTGATTTCCCTGATGAGTAGGGATGACGAGCATCTTTTCATGTGCTTATTGGTCATTTGTGTATCTTCTTTGGAGAAATGTCTATTCCGATTCTTTCCCCACTTAAAAAATTGGGTTGTCTTTATTATTGAGTTGTAAATGTTGTTTATATGTTCACGATACAAGTCACTTATCTGATATGATTTGAGGTATTTTTTTTCCCATTCTGTGTGTTGTTCTTTTACTTTGTAGCACAAAAGGATAAAATTTTGATACAGCCTGGTTTATTATTATTTTTTAATGGCTTTTGCTTTTGGTGTCATACCTAAGAATTCATGGCCAAATCCAAGGTCATGAAGATTTGACCCCGGGTGTTCTTCTTAAAGTTTAATAATGTTGGCTCTATCAGTTAGTCTTTCATGTATTTTGAGTTATTTTTAAAAATATTTTATTTATTTGAGAGAGAGAGAGAGAGAAAGCATGGGGAGGGCATGGAGGGGGTAGAGAGGGAGAAGCAGACTCCCTGCTGAGCAGGTAGCCAGACATGTGGGGCTTGATCCCAGGACCCTGAGATCATGACCCGAGCTGAAGGCAGACGCTTAACTGACTGAGCCACCCAGACACCCCGAGTTAATTTTTATATAGGGTATGAGGTAAGGGCCCAACTGCATTCCTTTGTATGTGGCTAACTAATTGTCCCAAAACCATTTGTTGAAAAGACTGTTCTCTCCACCCTGAATGATCTCGACAATCCTGCCAAAAATCAATTGCCTATAGGTGTGTGGGTTTATTTCTGGATTTAACTCTATTTCATTGATACATATGGCTATCCTTATGCTAGTACCATACTATTCGGATTACTGTTGCTTTGTGGTAAGTATTAAAATTGGGAAGTGTGAGTCTTTTTTTTTTTTTAATTTTATTTATTTGACAGAGAGAGAGAGAGATAGTGAGAGAGAGCACACAAGCAGGGGGAGTGGCAGGCAGAGGCAGAGGGAGAAGCAGGCTCCCTGCCGAGCAGGAAGCCTGCCAGGCGCTGGATCACAGGACCCTGGGATCATGACCTGAGCTGAAGGCAGATGCTTACCTGACTGAGCCACCTGGGCACCCGAAGTGTGAGTCTTCTTTTTCAAGATTGCTTTGGTTGTTTGGGTCCCTGAGTTTTAGGATCAGCCTATCAATTTTTACAAAGCAACCTGCTGGGATTCTAATGGAGATTGTGTTGAGTTTATTGACCAATTTGGAGAGTATTACTATCTTAACAATATTGAGTCTTCTGAGCCATGAGCATGGAATGTCTTTCCATTTATTTAGATCTTTTAAAATTTCTTTCAACAAGGTTTTGTAGTTTTCAGAGTAGGTTTTGTAAAATTTATTCCCAAGTATTTTATTCTTTTCAATGAAGAAATGGAATTTCTTAAAATGGAATTGTTTTCTTGATTTCATTTTCAGAATGCTCATTGCCAGTGTATAGAAATACAACTGACTTTTGAACATTGGAGATTTATCCTGCAACCTGACGAACTCATTCGTTCTAATAGTTTTTAAATGGATTTTTAAAGATTTTCTATATATGAGATCGTGTAATCTGTGAATAGAGATAGTTTCACTTCTTCCTTTCCAACCTGGATGTTTTTGATTTCTTATCCCCTTCATCCCCCCACCCCTTGTCCTGGATAGAACCTCCGTTACGATCTTGACTAGAAGTAGCAAGTGCAGAAATCCTAATCTTGCTCTTGACTGGAGGGGAAAGTATGCAGTCTTTCACCATTAAGCATGATGATAGCTGTGGGTTTTTTTGTGATGCCATTTGTCAGGGGCATTTCCTTCTATTTCTAGTGTGTTTATTGTTTTTTTAAATCGGGAGAGATTGCTGGATTTTGTCAGAATCTTTTTCTGCATCTATTGAGGCGATCAAGTGGTTTTGTTTTTCTATTCCTTTGATATGGATTGTTTTGTGGAATTTAATTATGGACTGGGGTTACACTTGTTGATTTTCAGGTGTGAAAAGAGCCCTGTATTCCTGGGGCAAATCACATTTGGTCATGGCGTATGATTATTATTATATGTAGCTACATTTTTTAGTATTTAGTTGAAGGTTTTTGCATCTCTGCTCATAAGAGATATTGGTCTTTAGTTTTCTGTCTCTTATAATGTCTTCGTCTGGTTTTGGCATCAAGGTAATACTGGCCTCATAGAATGAGTTGAAAAGTGTTTGCTCCTCTTCCAATTTTTGGAAGAGTTTGGGAAGAATTGATATTGATTCTTCTTTAAATCTTTAAAAAAAGAATCAATTGATATTGATCCTTCTTTAAATTCACATGTGAAGCAGTTTGAGTCTGGGCTTTTTTTTGTGTGTGTGGGTAGTTTTTTGACTGTGAGTTCTATCTCTTTATTTGGTTGAGGTCTAGTCAGGTTTTCTGTTTCTTCTTGAATCAGTGTTGGAAGTTTGTGTCTTTTTTAAAAAAAGATTTTATTTATTTATTTTAGAGAGAGAGAGGGAGAAGGGCAGAGAGAGAGAGAGAATCCCAAGCAGACTCTGCACTGAGCGTGGAGCCATCGTGGGGCTCCATCTCATGACCCTGAGATCTTCACCTGAGCCGAAACCAAGAATCAGACACTTAACTGACTGAGCCACCCAGGTGGCCCGGGAGGTTTGTGTCTTTTTAGGAATTTGTCCATTTCCTCTTGGCTATCTAACTCATTGGCATATGATCGTTCGCAGTCTTCCTTCACAATTCTTTTTATTTCCACGAGGTCGGCGGGAATGTCTCCTGTTCCAATTCTGATTCTAGTAATTTGGATCTTCTCTCTTTTGTTCGTGGTCAGTCTACCTAAACGCTTGTCAACTTTGTTGGCCTTTTCAAAGACCCTACTTTTTTTCTCTTACTTTTACAGGATTTCTCATTGCAATCACTCTGTTTGTGGCCACTGTTTATTGAGTGTCCTCTGCATGGTGGCTACTTGACACTCAACTCATGTCATCCTTGAGAAAATACACCTAAGCAGATGTAATTGGCCACACTGTCAAATGAGAACACCGAGGTGAAGCACTTGTGCCAGTCGTAAAGCTGGAGCTCCAAAGCCTGATGACTTTTCCCTGCAGCAGGGGACCTCCCCGTTCTGCTTTCAGCCTCTACAGTCTGCTGTTGAGGCTCGTTTTCTGATTCCTAAGGGGAAGAGCCATGGGTCACTCTTCTCTCACGTCACCTGTCAGTGGGCCTCTGTGTCACCTGGCGAGCCTGTCAAGCATGTGCCTGCCACCCTCTGCTTTGATTCAGTGAGCCTGGGCTTGGATCCAGGGATATGCAGTATTATCTGATGTCCCCAAAGATTTTTTTTTTTTTTAAGTTCTATTTATTTGACAGAGAGAGACACAGTAAGAGAGGGAACACAAGCAGGGGGAGTGGGAGAGGGAGAAGCAGGCTTCCCACTGAGCAGGGAGACCGATGCGGGGCTTGATCCCAGGACCTTGGGATCATGACCTGAGCCAAAGGCAGACGCTTAACGACTGAGCCACCCACGTGCCCCTAATGTCCCCAAAGATTCTGATGCTGGGGTTCCCTGACAGCACCTGAGTAACCTGTGTTTGCCCTGGATACTCTTCCTCAACTTTCCTGGGTTTACCAGGAAGCCACTGGTTTCCTCTGGGCTCTGTGTTCTTCTGGCTTCTTCCTCCCCTGGGGTGCGGGTCAAGGATAAGGTAGGTCTTGGGTGGGAAGCCATTTCCTCGCTGTTTAAAAAAATTTGTGAGAAGTTGTACATTTTGATACCCCCTGTCCACATCCACTCCATCTTCCTAGAGTTCTCTCTGAGGTAATAGAGTGTAGGACCTTCAGGAGTTAATAAGTCAGCTTGGGGCGTGTGTCATAAGCAGTGCATACGCGCTCGTGCACACACACACACCCCAGCAGGGAGGGGGCAGGGCGGGGAGGGGTTGTCGAGGGGGAGAAAGTGACACTGAGCTGACTGGCGTCTCATTTTCCTGGAATGTGGCTCCCAAAAGGTCTCATAGTTTTCAGCGTTTCTGACTCTGGGTCTGTGTAAACATCACATAGGGGATTGCTGCGTCTGAGAGAACAGAGGAGCTCGAAAGGGGGAGGGTGGGAGCCCAGAGCCAGGAGAGGGGGCAAATGGGAGATGGAGACTTGGAGCCAGAGAGGGGTAAAGGAGAGGGAAACCCTGGGGTCCTGTTGAGACAGGACATGTGGTGAAATATGTGGGAGGAAACAGAGGCTAGCGGTTTCCCACTGAGAGTGAGGGATCTGCTGAGGCCTGGGGTCCGTGTTGGGGGGGGGGGTTGGGCAGAAGGCCCCGCACAGAGCAAGAGGCTTGTCAGTGGTGCGGGAGGGAACAGGGTGACTCCTGGACCCCTGACCCATACCAGCCTCCCCCACTGCTTCCAGCTTTTCGCTTGGGGGTCTGTAGTTTCTGCTGGACCTGGCTAAGCAGGGTGGGTGAGGGAGAGGTGGGCTTCCCACTCCTGGGGCTTGGTAAGCCCCTGCCTCCTGGGGTCCTGAGCTGCCTTCCTGGAACCCAGCATTCTTTCCTGCGTGGCTCTCCCTAGCGGCCAAGACTGTCTTAGCCTTCTGAGCCTCCCAAGCCACTGACCTAGAACGGTTTCCAGAGACTGAGTGTCCTGAGAGGGGGCCCGGTGCAGCTGGAGCTCCTCGGGCCTTGGGCTCAGGTGGATCTTGACTCTGCCATTTATGTGAGATGTGTTATATCAGACGAGTCACTTAAACCTCCGACTTCTGCTTTCCCCATCAGTATAAAACTGGGGACATTGATATCAGCCAGCCTTGCAAGGCTGGTGTGAGGATTCGAGAAAATGTGGGTAAGATCCTGGCATGTAATAGGCTCTTTCTCAATAGGTGGTAACTCCTATTTATTCTGTTATTCTGAGACCCAAGGATAACAAACAGCCAAGTGCCCCAGAAATCCACCCGCTGGCAGGTCTGGCCAGCTCCACCAGAATGACAATGGCCCACACTCCCTTACCCTCCCCCACACTGGTTCCCCTGACTGTGGTCACCTGCTTACCCCCTGTCCTGTGCCCTGCTTTGCCCTGCCCAGGACCTAGGAGGCCCCGCCCCCTCTTCTCTGAGGGTTCTGGCCTCTGGCTGATGAGTGACTTGGTCATTTGTCCCCCGTAGCTGGCAAGCAGGGTGGGATGTTAGCGGGGGGCCATTAGGAAGAGAGGGGTATGTATGTCCTGAGGCACAAGAAAGAACAGAGTGAGTCACAGATTAACCCCCTGGCCTGTTTCCACCTCCTGGGCCGGGGCACCCAAGCGAGGGTGTCCCGAGGTGTCTGGGTTCAAACTGGGTTCTGCTTAAGGAAGCCGGGGAGGAAGGTCACTCATGGGTCAGATGGGATTGGAGGAACAGCAGCAAAGCCCCAGTGCCCTCTCCTGCACTACGAAAATCACACTGGCTTGAATTCCACCATGAGTGCCTGGCTTACAAGGATCTTCTATCCTTGCGTGGACTGGATCCATTTAATCTAATCCTCACAACAACGCGAAAAGGTAGGCATTAATATGATCCCTTAGCACAGAGGAGGAGGCAGGCTGAGATGGCTGAGCTGCATGCTCGCAGAGCCAGGAAGGTGGTGGAACCGGGACCCAGGAATAGAACCCAGATTTAGGGGAGAGTCTGACCTGTGGATGGGATAGTGAGAAACCTGACCCATTTCTGACTTTTTTCTTCAGCAGCTTCATTGTGACTTGGGCTTCTGATCCATCCCTGCCTTGTCAGATAATTGTGAGGGTTGAATGTGTAAATGCATAGACAGTGCTTGGTGCAGTCGTGAATTTCAGCAGTGTGTCATTGTCATTGCCTTGGGACTGGGGTCCCAGGCTGCCATCGGATTGGGTGGAGGGAATTCCATATTACCAAGCTAGCTTTAACCTCCAGGGAAGACAATGAGAATGGTCCCCACTGGCCTGGGCTCTCTTGTGAGATGGTAAGCTCTTAGCAGCCATCTTGTGCTGTGTGGAGGGAAGTTGGACTAGGGGTAGTCAAAGTCTCTTTTGTTTTAGGGTTTGGGAGCTTGGGAGTCAGAGCTGGATTTGTTCCCTGCTTCTCCTGTTTACAGCAGAGTGGCCTGGGATCATTTACTGAGGAGCGCGGAGTCTCAGTTTCCTCATCTATAAACTGAGGTCATAAAGACCTGCCTGCAGGGTTGTAGTGAGGATGAAATTAGTCGATATGGAGCTTTCTGCTCCTGGTGTGCAGTGGCCTGCAATCCGTGACAGCTGTGGTGGTAGCGGTGGCATCGTGGTCATTAGTCAAGTCTGGCTCTCTCCAGGGGAGGGTCCCAGAGCTGGGAGGCCCATGTACTGTATTTGTGTCACCTTATCCGGAGGCCAGATCGGTGTGCCGTGCACCCCAAACAGCCTGTTCCTCCTCCTCTCGTCTGAGCATCCCTCCTCTGATTCCCTGAGGCACCGGGGGCCTTCCCACAGAATCCCTCTTCCCTCCCAAAGACCTAATTCCTTAACTGTCCTCTGACTCTCATTCTGACCCTTAATCTGTGTCTTCTTCAGAACCCACTTAATTTTTTTTTTTTGCAATGATTTTAGACTTACGGAAAGTTTGCCAAAATAATACAGAGTTCCCATATACCCTTCATCCACTTCCCCAAATGTTGACAGCTTTACAGATCTATTGCGCAATGATCGAAACCAGGAAATTCACATTGATCGGATGCTGTTACTAATCCACAGATCTTAGTGGAGTTTGCTGGGTTTTTCCAGTACCGCCCCTTTCCGGATCCCAGACCCACTTCAGGATCCCACATTGCATTTAGCCATCTGTCTGCTTAGCCTCCACCCAGCTGGGATAGTTCTGTGGTCCCTCCAGGTCTCTCATGACTTTGGCACTTTTGAAGAGTATGCGTCTGATATTTTATAGCATGCCTCTTAGTTTGAGTTTATTTGATTTTGTGTTTCCATCATTCCTTCTACACGGATAAATGGAATTCGACTGTTCTTTCACATTCTGCTGTCCCTATTCATTCTGTCTCTTATCCCTTATTTTTTTATTCAATTATTTATTCATGTCAGTATGGAACCTGGATATTCATTTTTTTAAAAAAGATTTTATTTATTTATTTGACAGAGAGAGAGAGACAGCCAGCGAGAGAGGGAACACAAGCAGGGGGAGTGGGTGAGGGAGAAGCAGGCTCCCAGCGGAGGAGCCTGATGTGGGGCTCGATCCCAGGACTCTGGGATCACGCCTTGAGCCGAAGGCAGATGCTTAATGACTGAGCCACCCAGGCGCCCCTGGGTATTTACTTTTTTTAAAGGTTGTAACCCAATGTTGTCATCATCATCATCATTATTATTTCTTGATCGAATTGACCCTGCCATGGCCATTGGGAGTTTGTTAAAGTTGGTTAGGACTCACGCTTTTGACATCTCTTATTTGCTCACTGTATCAGTCAGGGTTCTCCACAGAAGCAGCCAGTAGGAGGTATATATGGGCATACCTCTTTTTAGTGGTGGAAATAGCACGAGAACTAGAATTGGAAGCGGAGGCTGAAGATGGGCCTGAATGGCTGCCATCTTGATCAGACTTGAATGGGTGAGGGGCTGCTTCCTGTGGATGGGCAAACTAAGTGGTTTCTTGAGACGGCGTCTCTTCCTGGTGGAGATGCCGTGGGGATTGTTGAAAAGGCCACAAAGGATTTAGAATATTGCATAAACTTAGTTGACAAAGCAGAGGCAGGTTTGAGAGGATTGACTCCAATGATGAAGGAAGTCGTACTGTTGGTAAATGCTCTCAAACAGCGTCACCCGCTACAGAGAATTGGTTCATGAACAGAAGAGTCCATTGCTGTGGCAGACTTCATCGTCTTATTGGGAGAAATTGCCACGGCCACGCCAGCCTTCAGCGACCACCTCCCTGATCAGTCAGCAGCCATCAACGTGGAGGCGAGACCCTCCACTGGCTGAACGGTGACCCTCTGAAAGCTCAGGTGACAGCATTTTTTTAGCAATCAAAGATTTTTTAAATTATGTAAATTTTTAGACATAATGCTTTCACACACTTAACTCGATTGTAGTCTGGTGTGAATGTAGCTTTTATCTTTGATATGCACCCGGAAACCAAAGAAGTCATTTGACTAGCTTCACTGGGACAATTTGCTTTATTCTGGTGGTCTAGAATTGAGCCTGCAATGTCTCAGAGGTATGCTCGGGTGTATATTAAGAGATTTTATTTTAAGGAATTGGCTCACATGGCTGTGGGGACCAGCAGGTCTGAAATCTCTAGGGCAGGCCAGCAGTCTAGCAAATCAGATAGAAGCTGGTGTTGCAGTCTGGAGGCAGAATTCCTTCTTCTCCAGGAAGCCTTAGTTTTTGCTCTTTGCACCTTCAACTGATGGGAGGAGGCCTGTCCACATTATGGAGAGCGGTCGCCTTTACTTAAGGTCAAGTGATTATAGATATTAACTGTCCTCAGACAACATCCAGATCGTGTTTGATGAAATCACTGGGTACTGTGGCTGAGACAAGGTGACACAGAAGGCTAACACACCCGCCCATTCTGTAGGAAGCGTGAAAGCCACTTAGCTTCTCATTTGTCAAGGTCGGTAGAGGGATGGAGAATACAGGGGTCCCATTGGGCTGGCTTGGGGTGGAAGTACGCGCTTCTGGTCTGGGCCCTGTTAGTTTGCAGGTTTGATCTTTCACTCTTGCCCTCTGTGAGATTTGAGCAGATGGCTCCTTTCATCTGTAAAATGTAAGAATCATTATTGTTCTCAGGTGGCTGGGGGACAGCGGGAGGATTTTAAATGCCTGCTCAGAAGCCTAAGTGGGAATACGCCCTCCGCAGGGCTTGGCTTCAGCTGCCTTCTGGGACGTGCGGCCAGTCTTCTGGGGACACGTGGGGGTACTTTCCCTTCTGGGAGAGGCTAAGGTGGTGTTGGCAACGGTACTTCCTCTGTCTGATCTAATCGCTATGGGAGACAGTAATCAGAGTCATCAAAGTGGGTTAACCACAGAGCCCAGGCAGGAATTGTGGCTACGAGGCACACGTGTGTGTATGTGTGCGCATGTGTGTGTGTGTGTGTGTGTGTGTGTGTGTGTGTGTGTGTGTGTGAGAAATATCCTGGGGTGTGTGTGGGGAATGATTGGAAATTCAGGGAGACCTTCGGGAATTTGAACTGTCAAGGAGGCGATAGCCGCTGAGCAAGGCTCTCTAACAGCGCTGAGGTCCCTGATGTTTTGTAGGCAGCAGAGAGAAGGGAGCAGGGGAGGTCTGGCTTTCCCAGAATGCGGAAGATGTGGAAACTAGGGAGAAACCAGCAAGATGGAAAGCTCTAGATATATCCCCAAAGCCCTTCCCTGCTGTTAGGGCCTCAGCATTCCTCCTACCTCTCTGTTTCCATAAGGGGAAACCGAGGCCTAGGGTGGGTCTTAGCATCAGTAGAGGAGTGGCTATAATCACAACCATTGGTTACTGAGGGTAACCAGATAATTTTCTTGGTCTTGGTGGAGGACAGCCTAGGAGGAAACAGGTTGAAATGGCAGCTGGAGTGAGTTGGGTTCATTTCAAGGGGCTGTCTTCTGGTGGTGGGAGCCAGAAAAGGGGTACCAGGACACTGAAGGAGTCACTGGGGCCCCTTGATTGGAATGTCAAGAATAGATATGGTTGGGGGCTCCTGGGTGGCTCAGCTGGTTAAGCATCTGCCTTCAGCGGGGGTCATGATCTCAGGGTCCTGGGATCGAGCCTCACGTTGGGCTCTCTGCTCAGAAGGGATCCTGCTTCTCCATCTCCTCTGCCTGCCACTCCCCCTGCTTGTGCTCTCTCTCTCTCTCTCTCTCTCTGTCAGATAGATATATAACATCTTGAAAAAAAAAAAGAAGTGGTTGCATTTGGCCCGGGAAGGCCGAGCTGTCCTGACCTGGTGGCGCATGTGTCTGTAGGGGGCAGGATGAAGGGACTCAGGCTGCCTGGCACCGACCTGGGGAAAACCAGCTCAGGCCAACTGTGCCTCCTTAAGAACACATCCTTTCTCACACCACCCCTGCAGCCATGGCTGTGAGTTGCCTCTGGGGCACTGAGGAGATCCAGGAGATGGGGCTGGTATCAGTGAGCATCCTTGTGTGCTGAGCTCGACCAGCCCCAGCCTCAGTTTCCTCGTCTGTCTAATGAGGATAATGAGATCTAGCTTGCTGGGTTGTTGTGAAGGAGCTTTGGAAATGGGGCCCACGGTAGGGCGGATGTCCTGTTCCTGGCTGAGGCAGCGAGTGGGGGGCATCTTTGTGTGCGGCTGGCACTCCTCCTGCTCCCCACTCACCGAGTGAGTTCGTGGAGGGGCAGGGGAGGGTCTCCCAGGGCTTAGGTCCCTCCACTCGGAGTCCTCCCCCTCCTCCCAGCAGCTGCGTCTCCTCCTCCCCCTCTCCGCTCCCCACCACCCCCTCTCCCCTCACACGTGAGGGTGATAAACACTCTGCCAGCTCCAAATAGGGCCTGACCTCAGCGGCGAGGCATCTCCCCTCGCCCCCCACCCTCCCAGCCGCCAGCCGCATTCCTGGAGAGGATGAGGTTGGGCTGCTCTCCCCTCTCCACTGCCTTTGTCCTTCGGGCTGCTGCCCACCCTACGGGCTTCCTCTGGTCCAGGCTCATCAGGGGCCCAACTGCGGATCTCAGACAGGATAGTTCACGATGATAATTACCGTGGTTATCACTTAGGAAGCAATTAGGTATCAGGTACCACGCTAAGCACATTTCATGGATCATGTCAATGAATTCTCAAAACAACCCCATGAGGAAGTCATTATTATTATTATTATTCTAGTCATAGCTGGACGGGCAGGGGAAGGTGGGAAGGCGGGGGAAACAGGAGAGAGATCAAGCTGCTTGCCCAAACTCATGCAGCTAATGAATGGAGCCAGAACCCCTATGCTGCTGATACCCTGGAACCCCCTCCCCACAATAAGCATTAGGCTCCAGTCAGCCTGTCCAACCCAGACCCCAGGCCCTGGCCCTGGGGCAGATGCAGGAATGGGAGCAAGACTGGCTTGGGAGTCTGGGCTTCCCTGGGGCATCTCCACTGCCAGGAAAGATGGATGGGAATCTCCTGGGTGCTTAGAGCTTTGTAGAAACTTTGTGTCCCTCAAGCGTTCCTTCCCCTGTTTCTTAGCCTTGTCGAGTTAGAGACTTGGGCAGGCAGATAGCCTTTCTAGGGCATTACCTTAACCCCTTTGTCCTAGGGTCTATTCCAGGTTCTGGTGCACAATGGAAGGATTCTTTTATTACTGTTTCCCCCATGAACCTCACATTTGGAGAAATTATATGCATTTCCCCATTTTTGTTAATCAAGCACAGTTTGGCTACCAACCAGAAACTTCCAGGAGGCACGGAATAACCTATGTTCCCATGCTGAGTTGGTATAATTCCAGCCCAGAGCTCAGAAGTGTGTTTTGAAATGTTGACCAAGGCTCATAGCCTTCCATTTCTACCTTTCAGTTCCCCTAGCTGTCTGACCTTTGTTCAACTTGCTGTAGTCCCTTCCCTTTCTGCCACTTCTGGGTAACAACTATGCAGGCACCCAAGCTGATTGTGCAGCCCAGGCCCTACCGGCCTGCCTGTCCTTCCTCTCCCTCCCACAGATCATGTCATTCTTGTCTTCCTTCCCAACTCTTTCAGTGCTTTAGCTCTTTGCTGGGCCACGGGCTCCTGCTGGGCTGGTTACCTGACTGCCTTCTTGGTTCAACTTGCTGGCCTGGGTGTCAGAGAGGTGGGGGTTCAAATCCTGACCCTGCCACCCACTGGCCTTGGGGCCTTAAGAAGGTCCCATCTTCTCTCTGAGTCACAGTTTTCCCCATCTGTAAAATGGGTATGATGCTGTCTACCTCCAAGGGTTGTGTGGGGATCGGGGCTGGGAGATTGTACAAGTACAGTGCCGAGGGAGCTGCCCTTGGTAAACAGCAGCAACTGTGACCCACTATGGTCTGTGCATCCCAGCTGCTCGCGGACATAACCGGGCCAGCCTCTGCAGTGATGTCTCAGGCCTGGCTGCACACCTGCCTGTCCAGGATGCCGATGAGGAGGATGCGTGGCTCTGCCGTGGGACCCTGTGTGGCTTCCCTGGCAGTGGGGAGTTCGGGTGGGCTTGGTGGTTTCCCAGCTGCCCTCAGGCGCATTCTTCTTTGCCATTTGGGTTTTATAACCTTTTACGCATTTAAGTGATAGACTATATTGGCTGACTCTGGGGTGCTTGGGTGGCTCAGTCAGTTAAGCACCCGACTCTTGGTTTCAGCTCAGGTAGGATCGAGCCCTGAGTTGGGCTGTGCTCAGTGGGGAGCCTGCTTCAGATTCTCTTCTCCCTCTCGTTCTCTCTCTCTCTTTCTCAGATAAATAAATAAAATCTTTTTAAAAAAGGATGTATAGGCGTACTGTACAATTATATATTTTACATTTCTTTTAATATGCAAAAATACTAAAAGAAAATTGTTGAGCCATGTTTCCAACTAAAATCATCTTAATACCACACTTCCCTGCTGTGTGTGTGCGTGTATGTGCGTGCGTGTGCGTGCCTGTGTGCGTGTCAATTCTCCATTGTGGGAGATTTAAAACATATACAGAAGTAACCAGAATAGCATAATAAACTCCTTTGTACCCATGCTCGACAACCATCAACTTCTGTTGTTTTTGTTTCATCTGCCCCCCTCACTCCCCCCCCCCTTTTTTTTTGCTGGAGTGTTTTTAAAGCAAATCCCAGACATTATATCATTCCACTGTAAGTACTTCACTATGTATCATTAACAGATAAGGACTTTTAATTTTAACATTACCATAATACCATTATTACAGTCAACATAATTAATAACAATTTCTTAGGAGCAGTTAATACCTAGTGTATGTTCAATTTTCCCTGATTATCTCAGAAATGTCTTGTTTCAGTTTGTTTACATCAGGCAGATGAACGTGGAAACTCTGCTCTTGTCTGTTTCTGGAATAGTCAAATATTTACATATATTCTTGCCTCTGTCCCTTCACTAATCAGCTGACGATATGTGATCACTTTTCTGATGGGTCCTCATTCCTTAGTTTCTATCCCTGGCCTCTCCCTTGCAGGTTTCTCCACAGGCTTCCAGCTGGGGTCTCTGTCCAGCTGGATGTGAAATCGGATCCCAATATCCCTCCCATCTCAGCTTCCCCTCTCTGGCCTTGGCCTACAGGTCCGCTGCCCTGTCCCCAGGAAAGAGGGGGCTCTGGAAGGAGGGGCGGTGGAGAGAGAGTGGCACCCCAGGGTGAAGTTGGGAGGGAGGGGAGAGCTCACACGTCTGTGTCCCTTGATGCCTCATCTGATACATATTGTGTCCCTGAGATGTCCTTGTAAGGCTGCCTGGCTTGCTCAGAGTGGGGGGGAGTGTGGGGGTGGCCAGCAGGCGACGCTGAAGGGGCTGCCCGCCGGCTGTGGGGTCACACGGCTCTGGGAAGCAGCTGCCTTACCAAGCCAGTGGCTGGGGGCGGCCAAGTCTTCATGGGAACACACCCCCTCTTTCAGCCTCCCTCCCCACTGCGACCCCACCTCCTGTGTCTCTGTGCCCTCTGCCTTCATCGCCAGCCAAGGTCCTGGCCTCTTGGAGCCTGGTTGGCTGGTGTCAAGCTCGCGATGCTGCTCTGATCGTCCCTGATCCCATCTCCTTGGGGCTGGGAAAGTCACGCCCCAGAGTCCCCGGGGCCTTCTTCCTTCCGTTCTCCCTTTGCTTCTGAGGCCTCTGGTCTCAGCCCTGCTGCTTGGCAGGGCTCCCTCCGGGGGAACTGAAGAGATAGGGATACTTGGGTGCCCTTCTTGGCTTTTTTTTTTTTTTTTCCCAGCAAAAAGGAAACCTGGCGCCTTCGGGAAGCCACAGCCCCTCTCTGGGCCCCACTGTTCTCATATGAGAAATGTCCAGAACAGCTCTTGACCTCATTGACTGGGTTGCCAAGAGGGATACTTGAGATTTAGGTGTGTGTGTGTGTGTATCTGTGTGTGTGAGTGTGTGTGTGCACGCACACACAGAGACTTTAGAACTGCTGCCCCAGAGCAGGGTTGGGCTACAAGGTAAGAAAAAGAAGTGTTGGCTGCCTGGGCTTACCAAGGTACACCAGAACTTTCTAGCTCCTGGCCTCTGTAGCAACCACGTCTCTTAGCTTTCCCTATTGCGTCTTTCCTTTAGGGACCTCAGGTTCCTTAAATTTTTCTTTCTCTTTCCCGTCTGTTCTCTCTGTGACCCTTCTGGGCCCCTGAGGACTCTATATGTTTATGTCATCCTCAGGATCCTGCCTTGTTCCCCGAGGCCCAGCCCTTCGTCCTGATCCTCCAGCCCTAAAATCCAAAGGCCTCTCCCTCTTAACTCCATGGGTGGGGGAGCCCCTTTCTCTGTCTTCACAGCTCCATTTCCTCCCAAGCCCTCGGGATCTGCGGGTTTGAGAGCTCAGAGTCTCCTGTCCCCTGTCCCAGGGATACTCCTCACTCCTCAAGGCAGCTGCAGATGCCCCAGAACGTCCCCTAACACCTGACACTTTTGTGGGGGTATTGCCCTTGTGTGTGTGTGTGTGTGTGTGTGTGTGTGTGTGTGTGATTGCGAGTCCCCCTTCTGAGCCTGTAATGAACACGAATCTTTTCCCCGAGAAAGGTGATCCCAGAGATGTCCCTGATCCACCTGGGGGCCCTGGCTGATTTAAGAGTCAGCCAGGAGGGGGGATGGTTTGAGGTTCTGGGAAGAGCCCTGGCTTAGGAGCAGGAAGACCTGGGTTCAAATTTGGGGTCTCTTCCTTCCTAGCAGTGGGGTCTCCGTGGACTTCAGTCCCTTCCCCTGCAGGACACAGTGATGTCGCTGAGTGGTGGTGAGCACGGGTGTGGTGAGGCGCTGAAACAGCCCCGGGCAGGAGGCGCCCCGCCAGAGTGGTGGTACTTAGGGGTGGGGGCATGTGGGGTGTGTGCCCAGCTTGGGGCTGGAAGGCACACCGGTCCTGTAGGTTAGCCTGCCTCTCAGGATGGACACACACGTCCCCTCTTGCCCTGCGTGTGTGTCTCTGTGGGGAGACCGAGGCTCACCGTGGGGCTGGGGTCCCCGGAGAGGGGAGAGTGGCAGGCCCCCGGCCAAGGTGTGTGTGCTGGCGGCGCCGGCTGCTGGGGCTCCTCCAGGACGACGCTGCGGGTGGGTGGAATCCACAGGGGTGAGACAGCGAGGCCAGAACGTGCCGAGGATGCTTGGGGCCGCTTATCTCAGGCCAGGAATGCACTGCAGTGTTCTTAGCCGACGGCCTTCTTGCCTTTGGGGTAACCACCCGGGGGGCATGGCAGACATCTGTCCGGTTCTGCCTGTCCAGACAGTCCGCGGATGCCTACGGCAAACCTCCGATGGCTGGGGCTCACGTGTCTGTGTGTGTGTGTGTGTGTGTGTGCACGCGTGGAAGTATGTGCATGGATCCGTGTGTATGTGTGTGCACGGGGGCATGTACCTGTGTGGGTGCCGGCGTATGTGTCAGTGTGGATTTTGGGGGGCCATTAGGCGTGGGAATGTGTGTGCAAAGAGGGTGCATGTGTATTCTGTACACATTTTCATGTCTGTGTGTGTAGTTGTGTATGTGCGTGTGAGTTTAAGCACATGGGCTTGCGTGTAGTGCATGGGTCCCTGTGCACACACGCACGGGTGTGTGTGTGTATGAGTGTGGGAGTGTGCAGGACTGTGTGGGGAAGCAGGAAGCCCTAAGGGGGCCTAGGGAGGGGAAGGACCGGGGGAGGCTGCTGACCCCACCAGGGCAGGACAGAGGCTGGGAGGCAATGATCTGATGTGTGGAGTGGACAGGAGGGGCTGCTTGGGCTCTTGAGGGGAGCTGGGCCACTCCCCTTGATTGGAACCTCTAAGGCAGCACGAACTGGGTCCACATCCTGCCTCTGTCACTCACACCGTCACTTGAGCAAGGGGCTCCTCAACTGCTCTAAGCCTCAGTGTCCTCAGTGCAGCGGTTGGGACACTAGCACCTGCCCGGCAGAATCAATGAGAGAGAAAAAGACAGTGCCTGGAACATCCCGGGAGCTTGATAAATGATAAAGTATCCCCATCATCATCACGATTATGGACTCCTCTGTCTGCCTCACATCTGGCCTTGGCAGTCCCTCTGTGCTTGGGACCCCTGGGCAGGATGGGGGACCCCCCCCCCCCCCGCTCAGCCCCCCCTCCAGCTCGTCCTGGCACAGCAGTAAGATGGAGGCCCAGAGAGGGTGCAGACTGGCCCGGGATCATCAGGGAGCCGTGCGTAACTGTGAGGACCCAGCCTCTGGCTCCTGGCAGCTCTTCCCACCCCCTGCACTGCCTCGTTCCCATTTCTGGGGTGCCAGGCTGGAGAGGCAGGGAGAGTCTGGCAGGCTTTCTCACTTGGGTCGGCTGCTGCCGATAGCCCAGGACCCATCTATTCATGACTGGAGCTGTTCTACAGGATCGAAGTTTCCTCTCTCTGTCCTAACTGCCCTCCCGTGAGTCTTCTGTTTTCCAGCTCCCTTGATCCTGCTGCAGATCCTCTCTCAGATGGGGATGAGTTGGCCCCAAGGAGGGCAGGGCCCAGAATCCTCACCCCCTTGCCCAGCCCTGCCCAGGAGAGCTGGCCATCTGGCTCTGGACTTAGGTCCTCGCACCTGGTTGGGCTGCCCGAGCTCCACCTTCCGCTGCTGACTGTGGCCAGACGGGGCAGAATTCCTAGGAAGCACTGGACCCATTTAGAGCTGAGCCCCCACCTGCCCTTCCTCTGCCCCTGCCAGCACATCCCACATCCTCTCCCTCGGCCCTGCTAGGCCTCTCTGGACCTCCCAGGTGCCAGGACAGCTGCCTGCCCTCGGGAAGCGGGCCCCAGGGTGTCGCCAGGACTGTGGAGGCGGGAGCGGGCACTTTGGCGCCTGGGCACGGTGGGCGGGGTGGGCAGGGGCAGGTGGGATCTGCCAGGATCCCTCAGCCTGGGCAGGCGGTGGTTGCGCTGGACACCAGCCAGGGGAGACTTGTTCCTCATAACCATCACCAACTACCTGGAAGGAAAAGAGAAAACCAACAACAAAACAACCATCAAACTTTTTTTTTTTTTTTTGGAACCTGCGCTAAATGGCCGATTGGCTGTACATTATTAAACAGGCAGCTGGAGATCTGCCAGGGGTAGGGTGCGTGAGCCAAGACTCACAGCTTGAACACAACGTTCCTAGGAAAATAGTCACCCGTGGGGTCCCTGGGGAGGAGCACCCAGAGGGAGGGCCTCCAGCTGGTGACCCTTGCCCTGCTCACCCTTCCTGCCCCAGCCTCCGTTCTGGTCCTTGGTGGAGAGCAGGACTGGGCTGCACCTGGAGACCAAGAATCCTTTATCGGGCCCTGTGGGCCCCTCACCACCCCAGGGGCCCGAGCCCCTCTTTCCTTCCTCATGGTGAAATGGATACGGTCCCGTTTCCATCCCCACATGGGCGAAGCCAGAAACGGCTCTCCTGGGGGCTAGTGTGATACAGGGGCCTGAGCACTGGGGAGGGAGCTGGACACATGGTTCTAGGGTTGGCTCCATTGAGTTCCTCCCTGTGGTGACACTGCGACTCCCTACTTGTCCTTTCTGGGCTCCAGTTTCCATTTAACTACAGTGAGAGGATTGGATTAGTCAACTCTACATTCTTGTCAATGTCTGTGAGCCTCACTTGGGCGGCCCTGGGGAGAGCCTGGGGTGATTGTCTCCCAGAGTTGGGGGCCCTTCTTGCCCCATCCCTGGTCCCATCGGTGACACCAGGAGCCATGTCTCAAGCAAGCCCTGATGGGAGGGGCTGGCCACTGGCCCCATTCGCATCTTTTCCCGGCCACCTTGAAGCCAACCAGGCTAAAGTTCAGATGTCCGAGGGTGACAGCAAGTGGAGAATAAGCTGGGGGTCTGGTGTTTGGGTGACTACCATCTTGGGAAACCAATGCTGCGCTAGGGTAAACGGATGAAAAGCACAGTATGGGGTCCGGGTCACCACCAGGGTGGGCCTGCTACCTTCTGCCCGGTCAGGCTGCTGCTGGCATGTGTGTGAGGGGTCAGTGGATTGGGAACCGGTCCTAAGGAACCCTCCTGAACCTCTTGGCGATAAGATGGCGTGGTGCTTGAGAGTACAGCCAGGGCTCGGGCCTGTCGCCGCTGCCCCTTTGCTGTTGTCTTCCTGGCTTCGGATAAGTGACTTTGCCTCTTGCGTCTGAGCTCCCTCCACCGTTCAAAGTGGGGTTAGAAGGACATCTCCCAGGGCTGTGGTGAGGAGGGAACGAGCTAAGAAGGCACGTGCGGGGTTTATAACGGGGCCTGGCGCATACTAAGGGCACATGAGCTATCAGGGTCTATGCCGTCCCTCCCTCTGGCTTTCTGCTCTTTCCCCTTGCACGCTCGGCATTCTTTGCGTTCAGTGTTGAGGCTTCTATTTGTGTGGTGTCTCCTCTAGACCAACTGCTCCCGAGGGTGGGCGCTCTGTCTGGCTTCGCTCGGGGTCCACCCGTGGGGCCCCCGCTGGGCCTGCCCCACTGCAGGCCCTCAGGAGCGTTTGTGGAAGGAAGGGGTGAGTGGATGCACGGCTGACGGCCGACCGGGATGGGGTCAGGAGCCGGGAAACAACCGAACAGCTGGAAGGTGGAGAGAGCCAGAACCTGTGGCAGAGCTGGGAATGTCCATCCTGTGAAGCGAGTACTTGGGGGAGATTGGGAGCTCTGTGTGTGTGTGTGTGGGGGGGGGAGAGATAGAGAGAGAGAGATTTCTGAATAAAGCTTTAAAGGGACTTGTTCTCTGCAGCAGAACCAGGGGGCACACTCACTGGAACTTTCCAACCTCAGCAGGGTGTGGGGAGAACTCCGAGGGCCCGGTGTGCGAGAGCTGAGGCTGTGAGCGAGCATCTGTCGGACACAGGATGTTGATGGCCCTGAGGTCCCTGCGGACATGCCGCTCAGGGAGGAGAGTCGTGGCAATCATAGCTGACGTCTCTGAGCGTCCATTTCCTTCTCTGTAAAATGGGGTTAATAATGGTCAATACCCATATGGTTGTTAGGATGATTAAAGTTAATATCCACAAAGCTCTAGGAATAGTGCCCGGCACATGGAAAACACTCAATAAATGTGTTTATTAAATAGGGCCTAAGAGACACACAGGAAGCAGAGACGGATCGTGACTCCGGGGTGAGGATGGTGGTGGTTTCTCTGAAGGAGGAGGGTGTGGGGGAAGCTGGAGTATAGGGAGGGCTGCTCTGGGTCAGACTCAGAGTGGTTAATACTTTGCCTGAGGTCGCACAGAGAGGGAGGGGGGTGGCCAGACTTCGGAGATGGTCCGTGCAACACCAAAGCCTAGGCTCTTTCCCCTCCATCTCTGGGCCTCAGTAGGATAGGGCCGGGTTTCCCTGGCTCTCAAACTCCAGGAGGGATGGCACCGCATTTCAAGGTGAAGCGGAGAGATTATTATCTTCAGGGGTGGAAGCTAAGTGCTCAGGTGGAAGTCTCCAGCTCTGTCCAGCCCTGGAAGTGCTACATAAATAAGACAAAGATGGGGAGGAGGTGGGAGTAGGGTGAGGGCTGCAGTTTTCAGCAGCCCACAGCCACGGAGCACAGAGCAAGAAGTAGGCATAAGAAGAACGCTGGAGGCATGAGGCTCAATGTTAAGGAGAAGGAATGATGATGGGAGGGTTGGTTGGGGGGTGAGGGAAAGGAAGTCGATGCACAGAGGATGAGGTGGAAGGCCATGCGGGTGATGAGAGACAGGACCAACCCAGTCATGGCAGGACCCGGGCCACGGGCAGCTCCACACTTCGGGCAAGGGTGCCCATCTGGGGCCGGTTCCCGCAGCGCAGTGGCGAGCCGTGAGTCTGGGGGGTGGGAGGCCAGTTGGCCAGCACAAGAGCCTGCCTGGGACAGCATGTGCGAGCCAAACATTCAGCCACCAGCCTGGCTCCTCGCCTCCCCTAGCTCAGCAGCCAGCTTGGCGAAAGGTCAGCTCTCGTGCCGGAGCCAGCACGCTCCCTACTGATCAGCGCCCACAGGCCTGGCCTTGTCAGGATGCTGTTTCGTCCTTCGCAGCAGCTCAGCCCCTGACTGATTCTGCCTTTTGGACATTCAGAGATGAATGGGAAATGGTCCCAGGCTTCAAGGAATTGACAGATGAAGGGGCAGAGACACAAAGGAGGGGTATGCGGGCAGTAGAGTTTGCCCTGGCCTGCTTTCCAAGACAGCTTTTTTCAAATACTTGACAATGTATGCTGTGCCCTTTTTTTTTTTTTAATCATCTGAAGCAAAAATTGGGCACAATTTCTTTAACCTTTCTCGTACTTTGATTCAACAAATACTTACTGAATGTCTGCTGCTGTCTTGTTCTGGATGCTCTTTGGTTTATAGAGTACAGGAGAGGACTTGACACTTCTGATGGTGTCTGAGAGGCATGGAGTAGAGTGGCACTCTCATCTCCTTTGGTCTACATTCTATACCTCTGTTAATGCAACCCAAAGAGCACGTGACTTTCGGTGACAGCCATATCCTACTGAGAGCTGAACTGAATTTGTTTTCACTAAATCTTAGACCTTTCCTTGCATGAACTGTTTTTTGTTATTGCACAAACTATTATTAATTCAGGGTTTTTATTTTATGAGTTTTGAACCTTAGTTTAGGACTTGACCTCAAGAGAAATGTTCCCTTACTAATTCTGGCCTGTTTATAAAGTTCGTTTTGCATTTTGGTTCAGTTACGTGCCTTCTCTTCCTTTTGCTTTTTTACCTTTGTGTACTTGGTAAGCCTCTGGTCTAAGTCTTCATCTAAGTTACTGATAAGTATGTTGGACAAGCCAGGGCAGAGGACAGAGCCCTTTGGCAAGTCGGGAAGTTGACATTGATCTGTTAATCAACACCCCTTGGCTTGCTGGCTAGGAATCTACTCGGCTCTCTATCTCGTCTCCAAGCATTTCATCATGGCTCCTGCCAACACCTTCCTGAAATCCAGATAACCTAAGGTGTGGGGGATCCCCGACTGTCCTGTCCGGGCTAGGGACCTTGTAATAGTGGGGTTAGGGTAGTGGGCGTGCTGTGTGAGGGAGGGCTGTGGGTTCTCTGAAAGGATCCAGGCTGAAGCCGGTGATAAGTGCTGGTTTAGGCTTGAGAGGAATCCTGTCCTAGAGGCGATTACAGCCCAGAGCTCTTAGAGCTTTAAAATTGGGTTTCTCAGGGGAGACAGGGATTTGTGTGCAATGAACTGGCACAGCAGGGACTTTCTGCCAAGGACCAACGTCAGCCTAAAAACATGTTCCAGGAATCTTCCGAGGGACCTTAGAGGTTGTCAGATGAGGGGATGGAAGCCAAGAGGGACCAAGAGTGTCCTCTGGTCACCAAGGCATTGGTGGCTGGACAGGGCTGGAACCCAAGGCCCTGACTCCCGGTCTGAGGCCTTGGGACTGGATCCAGTGCCTTTCCTGGCTGGAAACTGAGGCAGGCTCAGGAAGGAGGGGCTGCCAGCATGTGTCTTAGGCACAAGTTGTTGGCGGGCTGTTTTTCTCATGCTTCTCCTGCTCTTTTGATCCTCTGCCCCCAGAATAGGGGCGTAAACCTGAGAGTAGGAAACCAGAACGTGGAAGGCTGAGCGTGTCTCCCTCCCTAGGGGAGAGTGTGGTGCAGGGCTGAGGCTCTGCCCAGTTCTGCACTCAGGGAGATGCTGGGAATGCATGTAAATGAGATGCAAATGGGGTGGACAGTGGTGAGGAGGGGGTGCCCCTGCTGCTTCCTCAGTCTGGCCTGAGTTTTGAGGATGACAAATAGAAAAGGAAGAGACTTGTGACCTGGGCTGTGGCACCCAGCATCAGGAAGGAAGGGAGAGGGGCTCTGTGGGGCAGCAGGGTGGGGCGTGGCTTCTGGAGCTAGCTCTAGGGGAGAGGGAGTGCCAGCTGAGGGGGGGGGGTTCCTAGGAGATGTCCCTGAGATTAAGGGTCCTGGGAGGAAGCCCCACTCATCTCTAGCTGTGGGGGGGAGGGGCGGTCAGAAGAGGGAGGATAGAACCCAAGGCACAGACATTGACCAAGTGCCTAGGGTGTCCCCCAGGGCCTGGCTCCAAGCCAGCTGTGGTGTGGGCCAAGCAGGATTCTGAGGCCCAGGGTCTCACCCCTTGGGACCTGAGCATGTGGCCTTGCCTTCTCTGTGGTGGAGAGGGAGGAAGAGAGTGGGGGCCAAGGGTGCTAGAGGGGGTAGCTCCAGCACCTCCCAGGAAGATGGGGCAGCCAGTCCCTGCCTGCTGGATGGTGGTCTGCTCTTAGCTCTGCTCAGTGTGGGAAGGAGCCGGGGGTCTGGCCCTGCAACAGCGGGGGTTAAGTGACATGTTGCTGTCCAGAGGGAGCACAGGGACCTGGAAGCCCATGTGTGTCAGGCAGTGAGACAGCCTTGAGTTGAGACACTTGCGTTCAAATTCTGTTTCAATGAACCCTGTGGTTTTAGGTAAATCGCTTAACTGCTCTGAGCCCGTCTCTAAGACCTGGGTAAGAATTATAGCCATTTCCCAGGTTTTAATGGAAAACCACGTGCGAAAGTTTTGGTGCAGGGTAGACCCTCAAATCTTGATGCAAATGGAATGAGGGAAAACAGGGGAGCAGCTCTGCGCTGCCCATGGGGCTCAGAGGCCAGAGGAATCCGGATTCAACATTCTCAGGCCATCTTTCCCTTGCCTTTATCTTTGCCCTTTCTTCTCTGTCTCTGTGTGTCCCTTTGTCCTCCTTTGTGTCACATCCCCTCCTGTTCCATTGGAAGTGCCTTACTCAGCACCTGGCCCCGACAGGCACAATTCACTTTCCCTGTTCTTCTCAATGGCTGCTCTGTGGCTCCGTGGTGCTGTCCCACCACCCCCAGCTTCGTCTCTTTCCTCCTTCTGGGTCTCTGTTTCTGACCCCCTCTTTGTCCTGCTCTCTCTCCTCCTGGCTTTCCTGCCCTCTGTTTCTCCGGCTTCTATCTTCCCTCAACAAGCATCCATTGACTCCTCGCTAGATGCCAGGCGCGGGCCTGCTCCTTTCTGGGCCCTGTGTCTTTCCCTGCCTCCTTGCTGCCCGCTTCTCTCCCTCCCGCCCCATCGGCCTCCTGCCCTCCCTCCCCCCCAGCTCCACAGGCTCCAACACTGGTATTATTCAGTTTTATGAGAAACCCCCAGGCCTACCCCTGAACGGACCAACCGCAACTAGAACCAGATGTGCAGTCCTGCACTTGGGGAGGGGAGGGAGGGAGGGTGAGAGGAGGGAAAGGGGCATGGGCTGGTTTAGGAGGTGGGGAGGGGTGGGGGGGATGGGAGATGGGAAACACTGGGAATCCCTTGCCTGCTTTGGCTCCAGAGAGGAGTGCTTCGAGGAGGGGAGGGAAAAGGGGCTAAGGAGCCTTCTGTAGAAAGGAGCTCTCACTCCGTGTGTGAGTGTGTTTGTGTGTGTGTGAGTTTGCACGTGCCTGAGTGCAGGCGTGTGAGATGCTGGGACTGACACTGGGGAAAGCTGGGTGGGGTAGTTGGGGGGGGGGATGATCAGCTGTGGGACAGCTCTTGGAAATAAAGGGGAAGGCTACTCTTTTGCTTTGAAATCCTCAAGCTCCTTGACTTCCAGTCTGTGTGGTTTCTAGAGACTTGCTGAATTGGTGCTGGGCAGGAAGGCTGGGAGCGAGGGGTAGTGTTGGGGTGGAGGATGGAGCGCATTACCCCCCCTCCCCCAGCTCCTTGCAAGCAGCTGAGGCCGGCATCTCTCAGAGCTGCCCCCCCTCCCATCTGCTGCAGACATGGGGTGGACGGGATGTGCCCGGGACATCGTGGACGTGAGCCTCATGTCTTAGCATGGTCAGTTTTTCCAATGGTCAGTTTTTTATACAGCTTTGAAAATAAAAGTCTGCCAACAATTGTCTTGGTAAGTCTTGTGCCGAATTAAGCATTTGAAAGTGCTCTTTTATTCTGTTTGTAACCAATCATCCATCCATCAGTCTCTCTACTATTCAGTTATTCATTCTGCATTCGTTGAGAATCTGTGTGTCCCCCTGTGCTGGGCATTGAGCACGCTAGCATAGGGGAAGGGAATGATGAATAAATCTTTGCTCGACTCACGGGGAGATCTAGAAGTGCACCCAACAAGTGAGTGTCCTGGTGTTAATGGATGAGCAAGAGCCTTAGGTGTTCAGAGGAAGGGACAGGACCTACCCAATGGAGCAGGAGCAGAGGGACCCAGGGAGGATGTGGCTTTTGAATTGAGGCCCTATCACTGGTAGAGAACAGAGGCAATTGCTCCTTGAAAAGGCTCCGAGGTGAGGCTGTGTCACCGAGCACACTTCTGCAGAGCTGCTTTGGATCTGGTAGGCAGTGGGGAGCCTGGGACAGTTTGGTGTCGATCAGGGTGACAGCGGGTGTGGGTTAGAAGGAGGAGATGGGGAGGGTGGCCCTGGAACCAGATGTGCAGTCCTGCGCTTGGGGATGGGGAGCTGCTCTGTGGCCCAAGATGGGGGTGGGGTTCCCACTTGTATGGCAGACTCCCCATCCCCCTCTAGAGGAGCCCCGATTGCTGACATGGGATCTCTCACTTCCCTCACCTATCAGGGCTGTTCCAGACCCCTGGGCCACCCTTGGTTTGCAGGGGTTGCAGGGTTAGCAGGACAAGGCTATCAGGATTCACCTTTGCCCCAGAGTTGGGGCCAGTGAGGGCTGGGCAGGGAACCAGGCTGGGCAGGTCTCTCCACACAGTCCTCAGGCTCAGAGACACACTCAGCAGGGCACATTTCTCCCATCTCTGTCTCTGCCAGCACCCTCACCCTCTCAGACTGAGGCCACCGGCGAGGCTGGTAGGTGCTGCGATGCTGGGAACCCAGGCTTTCCACCCAGACAGGGGTGAAGTAACCTAGCTCTGAAGGCAGGGGTGGGTGCAATGATGCCACTGTCTCTACCCTGTCCACACAGGGTCCTGGGAAGGTGCCCCTCTTCCTTGAATCCTCAAGGAGTTCACTGTCACCAAGGCCAGGGGGTGGGGTGGGGAGGAAGGCAGTCCTCTAGAGGGAAGTTTGACCATTGCTGGCCCCAGATGCCCCCACATCTTTCCTGAAGCCGTTTGTCCCTCCTCTGGGCCTTCCCTGTCACTTTACTCTTTGGAAAATTGAAGCCTGGGGAAGGATTTGGCTGAATTAGTAAATTAGAGTCTTAGAACTGGAAGACATCTTGAGGACCTTTGGATTCAAACTCATCGGACAGCAGGGGAACGGAGGCTCAGAGATGCAGGTCACTAGCCCAGGACCTCCCACAAAGGCGGCCCAGATGGGGAAGAGAAGGGCCTTTCGTCTCTGGAAGGCTGAGTGGTGGGGAGCTTGGCTCTGGAGCAAGCTTGTCCAAGGCTGAGTTTCCACTCAACACCATCCTGTGTGGTCTTGGACAAGTCACCTAACCACTCCAACACCACTTTTTCAGCTAGAATAAGGGAGAATCGAAGATTAAGTGAGAGAGAATATTCTTTAAGTGCCTGGCATGCGACAGGTGTGCAGCAAATGACTTTTCCCTTCCACTCAAAATAATCCTGTCCGCTTCTTCACTCTTATTTAAATGGTACTTCAAACTTTTCTAATCACGTTTCCCCTGGTATTTGTAATTATAAAAAAAATTTGTGCATATAGAACAGTTGAAAGGATTATATGGTAAGCTTCCTAGATTCTGTCATGAATTCTTTGGTATATTTGCTTTATCACATTTCTAATTGTCTCTCCCTCCCTCAGTCCTTGTTATTGTTTGCTACATTTCAAAGAGAGCTGAAGCATACACCTCATTAACTAGAATTCACATCACTTTTTAAAAAAGATTTTATTTATTTATTTGAAAGAGAGATAGCAACAGAGATAGAGAGGGCTCAAGAGAACAAGCAGGGAGGAGAGAGAAGCAGGCTTCCTGCCAAGCAGGGATCCCCAAGCAGGACTCGATCCCAGGCCCCCAGGATCATGACCTGAGCCAAAGGCAGGTGCTTAACCAACTGAGCCACCCAGGTGCCCCCACTTCACATCACTTTTGAAAATACAGTCACAGTTGCCTTAACTCAGCCGAGAGAAAAAAGCAGGGACTGTTATCCCAGATTTGACAGATGAAGAAAAAACAGGTTCAGAAATGAGATCCTAGGTCTCCTGTCACCAAAGGAGTTGGGATTGGTGGAGAGGAGGGTGCGCTGCAGAAACTGGGAGTTGCTCTTCCTATGATTATCATTGTCATTACCATCTGACCAAACATCCTTCTCCAGCCGGCAGTCCTTTGGCCATTTCTCTGCAGCTGTGTCTCTTCCCTGGGGTCCTGGACCTCTTGACCACCTGTCCCCTTCCCTGGTTTCTGCCCCCAGGCCCTCTGACGCCTCCCTGCAGTTCCTGGCGAGGCTGTTGGGCCGGTGGCTGAAGGAGGGGAGGCCAGAATTCGGGGCTCACTGGGGTCCCAGGCGTGTGTGCCTGCCGCCCAGCCCCTGAGCTGGGAGCTGGGAGCTGGGAGCTGGGAGCCGAGCGCTTCAGGGGTTAAAGGAGGCAGCGGCGGGCGGGCTGCTGGCCGGCTCCGGGAAGGAGGGGAAGGAGGCGGTGCGCCCGCTAGCCCGCCCGCCGCCAGGGGAGGGAGCCGGGCGAGCAGCGCCCTGGCTCAGTTGCTCCCAGCAGTGGCCCTGGGACCAGCTCCACTCCCTGCCCACTCCTGCCCGGACGCAAGGCTCGCTCACACCCTCTTCTCGGCAATCAGCTTCTGGCCGGCCACAGCTGCTGCCCCGTCATTGCCCACTGCTCTGTCCCGTGAGTCCAGACACCCACCCCACCCGGTGGCTCTTCTGTTGGAAAGGTGAGTGGTGTGTGTGTGTGTGTGTGTGTGTGTGTGCGCGCGCGCGCGCTGGCTTGTCCTATGGATGCTGTCAGGACCACCGATCCTGTAAATTAGGGGAGGGGGAGGTCAGCTCACCCGGTCACATGTCCCTGGGCTAGGCTAGCCCCCAGAGGCCAACCTGTCAGTCCTCTGCCTTCAGGGTCTGGTTCTGGCAGGGATGTCTGGGGTGCGGTTGTCCCTGCTCTGAGAGACCCATCAGAAGGAGTTTCCTTTGCTCGGGAAGTTGCTGGTGTCAGTGGCCGCTTGAGACTGAGGCCGGCAGGGCGAGAGGGGGAGGTCGGGAGAATCCATCTCTTCCCCTACCTGCTGCCCATCCCAGGGCTGTCTCGGAGAGAACCCTGAGATGCAAGCCTGGACATTTTTTCTCTTCGTGTCTCCCTGCCACCCACTGGAGCTGCTCCTGGGCCCCGTTCTCCTCCTTGGAGCTCTCCTTGCTCCCGCCTCTCATCTCCCAGAGGGCCGGCCAAGCTGCGAAGGAGGGTCAGGCAGGCCTGGAAGGGTTTCCCTGGCTGCACTGCCCTCAGCTTGGGTCCCTGGGCACAGGGCACAGCCTGGCATGAGTGCCCCCTGCTGCCCTCCCCCAGCCAGCAGCTCTTATTTGCTCCTTACCCTTCTGGGCAGAAATGGCTCATCCAGGTGGTTAGGGAACAGACACAGGGCAGCAGCCGCCTTCCACCCTCTCTCCTCCCTCTCTTCCCGCCCCCATCTCCTCCTCTGACCCTCTGGTGCCCCGCCGGCCACCCCTTCCCAAGTGGGAGAGGCTCTGCAGAGCTAACCTCAGTGTCTGGCCCCCACCCCCCAATTCAGGACGAGTTGTTTTTAGGCTGGCCACTGTCCTAGAAGAGAAAACTGGGAGGGGGTGACCTAGGGGTGACCAGGAGAAGCCTGCTGTGCTCCCAGGCGGGGCTCCCTGCAGGGGTGGGATGCGGTGAAGGGACGGGACGGGTGCTGGCTAGGGGTCAGGACAAGCAGTTGTGGGATGAGGCTCAGAAGAGGAACTGGAAACCAGGGTTCCAGAGTCTTTGGGGACAGGGGTTTCTCTTCTGGAAGCTGCAGAACTTCTTCCATGTGGCAGAGTCAAAGCAGGGGGGTCAGGAGGGCGTGGGGAGCACACTCTCTTTCCTTGAGTCTCTGCTGGGCCCCTTCCTGAAGCTGCCTGGGTGGGGTGGGGACCATTGTGGCTCAGACTTGGCCTTAAGTTGCTTCTCACCCTGCCAGCTGGCCGCTCCTCCTGTCTCCCCCACCCTCACTCTCCCCCAGGACCTCAGAACTTGCTGTCGCTGAGAGCCCCCCTGCCCCAACCCCTCTGGCCCAGGGCTGTGGGAACCTGGCTCAGCATGGGGAGCTGGGTGGGAGAGCTCTCACCCGGACCAGTGCTGGGATCCCAGGTTGGGGAAGGTCTCTGCCGGTGACAGGACCCCCAGAGCTGGGAGCCACGACTTTGCTCCGGAGCTGAGAATTACTGGTGGTGGAGGAGGCAAGGTGGGCCCCTCTGCTTGCAGATGCCTGTCTCTCCTTCCCTATCGCTCACTCAGTACTGCTCCATACTTCATTTTTCTCAGAGCCCCAGCCTAGGGTCTCCCATGGGGGTGGCAGCATCCAGAATTATAAACACCGGGAGCTGGTGACTGGAGGCTGGGTGGGGGTGGGGGGGCTGGCTGGGGTGTAGGTGAGTTCAGAGCCGATCTCGCTATTGGGTGAGCATCTTCTCACCTTTGACGGACTATAGCAGACGACCTGGAGTTTGGGACTTCTCAGTGCCCTGTTTGTACTGAGGTAGGAACAGGAAGCAAAAAGGGAGAATGGATTTTTGTTGGGTGAAGGAAGCTTGGCTCAGGTTTAACGAAGGGGTTCTTAACCAGCCTGGCTGGTCAGTGGGAGAATGGGCTGCCTTGTAAGGTAGTGAGCTTCCCGTCCTGGGGGGAGTTCAGACAGAGGCTGGAAAACAGCTTGGAAGGATTCCTGAGCTGGGATGCGGTTAGGAGAGATGACCCTGATGGTCTCTTGGGATGCTGAGGTCCTGGGATTCTTGGAGTCAGGAATTCTCTGACACCCGGAATGGGGGAGCAGGAAGGCGGTGGCCTCCAGCCTGGGGCGTGGGCACTACCTCCTCCTCCTCCCTGCCAGTGTTTGGGGAACAGAGCCTGACGCTGTCCTCGCACCCATTGCTCACTCTCCTACCAGGTCTGCCCCAGCTGCTTCCTGCAAAGATTCTGAGTTTCTTCCAATTCTTCCTGTCTCACCCCAGCCTTGCCCTGCTGGTTAACCCCACGAGGGCCAGCACAGACCTGTGGGCTGTGCGATGTGGTGCCGAATGGAGGGGGCGAGCTTGCCCCCTCCCCTCTTCAGTTAGAGCCCATGCTCCCAGCTGAGGGGGCTAACTGGGGACCAGCGTGGGAGGATTAGGGGCAGGAGTGTGCTTCGAGGTTTGGCAGCTCAAGCCCCTGCCCAGTTTGTCTTCCTCTACCACTCCCTTCATGGGAAGGGGCCTCCCCAGGCTGCCTGGAGAAAGTGGGCAGAGGAACAGTGTCAAGATCTGAGATGCAGAAAGTTCCTGGGGTGGCCCTCACCTGAGCCTCAGTTTCCAAATTTGTGACATAACCCAGGGCTGTCAGGGCAGCTTGAAGTGGTTTATGTAAGTGGCAGCGGGGTTGCAAGGGAGGAGTGTGGGAGGAGCAGGTCACCTCACTCCCTCTACGCCACCTCTCCAGACCTGTTTCCCTGTGGGGTGGGCACCAGGAGGTGGGAGGAGAGGCAGGGTGGGGTTGGCGTTAGAGGTTTCTGAACACCACACTCTGGGAGGCTGGGGCTTTTCGTGATGGGAATGGCAAGGTGAGCTTCTGGGCTAGGCTCAGGACCCACCTGGGCTCTGTCCTTCCTGTCCCAGCCTGCATCTCCCCACAGCCCCTGTGACTCCTTTTCTCCTTAGTGGGGAGAGTGAAGGAGTAGGTCCTGAGGTCACCCCAGTCATCCCCCTGCCTCAGTCAGTCCTGGCTTCATCTGAGGATGAAGTCCTTTTCAGTGTCTAACTGGAGTCCGTTGTCCCAAGCCGGGACTAGATGAGGCTGCTGCGTCAGAATACAGTTTCCTCTGGTCTGACAGAGACCTGACAGAGGGGCAGGAAGGTGAGATGCTGAGTGTGCCCTTGAGCCTAGATGAGTCAGGGTCAGAGCTGCCACGGACGGCAGAGGTTCTCAGCTGCAGGCCGTTCTGGCTTCTTGGCTTATTTCTGGGGCCATGAGTCTCTGCCCAGAAAGGGAAGCTGAGGTCCAGCTGAGGGGTGTGAATTGGAGGGGGGCAGAGGAAAGCCCTCTCTGTTATGGGACTGAAAATAGCAAGTGGGTGTGATGCTGGGGGAGGGAGAGAGAGGTTTCCAGAGACTGGACGACTGTTGTCCCCATTGCTGTATTCCCATGGCCCTGGCTCTTAGCTTTCAAAGCCATTAGGCACACAGAGGTGTGGGCACCAGCGAGCTGGAACGAGGGTAGTCAGGTGGTGCGGCTGCCAGCCTTGCGGGCCATGCCCACCTCCCTGGGTGCTCTGCTCCATTATGCAAGGTCACACCTGGCCCTCCTTTCCTTCCTTTGCTCAAATTGCCTGCAGCACTTTCCCAAGAGGCAAGGTGGCAGGAGGCACAGCTGGGTCCCTAGGCTGCCTCTACACTAAGGTTGGTGACCTTGGCCGTCTTCCTACTTGTTTGTGCCTTGGTTTCCCTCAGAGAGATGGTCGGTCTCCGGAGAGTTGGAGCTTCGTGGGGTGGGGTGGTCGGTGGGCCCGAGCCAGTCCCTGGCGCTGCGTCCTCCAGGGCTAGTCTGGGGCTCTGTAATCCCTGCCTTTTTAGGGCCGGAGGCTTGTAGCTCAGGCCTGGGTGTTCTGGGAGGCAGGAGGGACTGGGCCAGGAGGGCGCAGTCCCGGGGAGCCGATGAGCAAGGGGGGGTGTGACAGTAGTGTCTGAGCAGAACCCTATCCGCCACCATGGTAAGGGGGAGTCCCAGTTTGAGGTCCAGCTTCCCCAGAAACCTTCCTCGGCCCTCTCCAGCAGAGAATATGGGACCCCTCAGTTTTCCTTGCAAACTTCCTGAGAGCTCACCCGTCTTCTGGCTGGGGTACAAGCTCCTTGAGGGCAGGCCTGTGCCTTTTGCCTCCCTGGTCCATGCCGTGCCTGGCAGAGTGTGCTTAGTACTAATCGACTGGCCGACGAGGGCACTGGAGTGAGGGATTTAGACAGGGCCTGGGGAGGATTTGCTGGGCCTGGAAATAGGGCTGTGTTGGTCAAGAGGTCTAGAGTGAGGCAGAAAATGTGACTCCGAAGGCCAGACTGCTGGGGCTCAATTCAGGCCGACCCTGTTTGTTAGCTGTGTGGCTTTGGCAAGTGGCTGAACCTCTCTGAGCCTCGGTTTCCTCATCTGAAATGTGGAGTAAGAATTGTACCTGTTTCAGGGTGTGGTTGTGAGTATCAAATGAGTTAGTTTATTTGAAACACTTTGAGCAGTGCCTGGCCCATAGTAAGGGACTGATAAATGTTAGTAATTATTATTCTTATGGGTCATAGTGGTGGTACTGCTGTTTCTCCAGGAGCTCAATTCTGGGTGGATTCTTTTCTCTCTCTTGTGGTTGTTCCATTCCTAAGACAGGAAGATTATGGAGCCAGAGAGTGGAGGAGATGGTGGCATCATTTTCCCTCAAGGGGACCCAGCATCAGAGCCCAGAGAAGAGACTCCCCCCCACCCCGCCCCCTAACGGCTGGAGCTGTCTCTTCCTCTCTGTGAGTGGAGAGAGGGGGGGTAGAGCTAAGGGGACCTCCCGAGGCCTTGTCTGCCCAGGGGAGCCGATGCAGAGCTGTGTTTATGGAGGACTCTGAGAAAGCTGCCGTCACTGTAAACAAGATGCGTTATTATAAACCAGTCCAAGCTCCCCTCCTTGGATCCCATCCCAACCCTTGATGAGAGTCACTGAATCAGAGACTCCCAGGCCTGGCAAGGACGTGGCTGGCCCGGCCTCCAGGCAGGCTACTCTTGACCATGGGCTATACCCATGGGGGTGGCATCTCTATTTTAAAGTGGGATCTCCAAGTAGCTGCTGCAAGTTGCTGTTTCTTATACCCGCTGGGCCTCTCTGAAGTCTAACCTGCATGCCTCTTGCTGCAACTTTAAGTTCAGTCCCTTGTTGGTGGGAGTTGGGGGGGGGAACCATGCCCAGCCCTTCCTGCATGCCACAAAGCTGGGAGCTTTGAACCCGTGGCAGGGGCCGGTCCTGGCCACACTCGCTCCTCATCCCAGGCCTCTGTCCTCTCTGGGGTCCTCCACTTTCTGGTGCCTCTGACGTTCCTCATTAGCAGGGGTCAGCCCCCAAGGCCTGCCAAGCTGCACTCTCCACCTAGCCCTGGTTCCCACCCAGGGAGGCTGGGGTTGCTCCAGGTCGGGGGTGAGCTCTATTTCCGGACCCCTGGCCCGCCCAGTTGCAGCTGCAAAAGGCATTAAGCTTTTTTTTGGAGAAAGAATGGGTTTGGGTTGATGATGATGACAGCTGGGGAGGGTTCCTGAGCTCAACCCGGCCCTATCTCGCTTCCCCTCCTCAGCCCTGCTCACCTCTGCTCCATTTCTAGGCCATTGCTCATCTGGACGAGGGGCTCGCTCGTCTTTGGCTCTTGACCTTTACCAGACCTGAGCAATCAGCTGGTCTACAACAACCCTTTATGGGGAGCAGTCTGTGGGTGAGGCCCCAGGCATGGTGTTGGGGTGGGGGTTGAAGGGCTGGCAGAGGGCTCAAGGGGAGTGTAAGAAAGGCCCAGGGCATGGGGAGAGCAGTGCTCTGGCTCTGTTCCTGGCCTCTGGAAGAGTCCCTTCCCATTCTGGGCCTGACGTCCTCACCTGGCGGTGAAAGGCTGGGGAGGTGCAGGGGCTTGAAGAGTCCGGGAGTCCATCTCCCTGACTGAATCTGCCCTGGTCCCAGGCTGCCAGAACGTCACCTTGGATTGACCTTGCTTCCCTCCTGCCCCGCCCCCACCTCTGGCAATCGCTGGCAGGAAGTCCTGCTGATTAGGGCCCTAATCACCGGCTGAGACTCCCAGAAACAGGCGAGCTGGTTGAGCAGAGGGGCAGGCGGACGGGCATGGGGAGAAGCTCCCACCGAGGGATACCAGCTGGGTGTTGGGCTGTGATGAGGGGTACTTGATGCCTGCCTGTGACTGGGGGTGGGCTTCTTGGGCGGGAAGTAGAGGCTGTATGGCGGTGGCTGAGTCTGGCCAGGCACACGAGGCCTCTGATTATTCACTTCAAAGCCTTTTTGGGGCACCGACCCTATGCCAGGCAAGGTGCCAGGGGCATGGGGCTGGAAAGGCCAGGGGGCATGGTCTAGAAGGAGACAAAGGGGAGTCGATGGAGGGTTTCTGCCACATGCAGAGGGAGTGTCAAGCAGGAAGCAGGGTGCACGAGCTGGTGGGGTGGGGAGAGCTTTGAAGAAGAGGTGCCATGGGAGATGGGCTTTGAAGGTTGAGAAGGAGTTCCGCAGGAAGCAAAAGGGACAAAGACTTCTTCAGGCACGGGGGGGAAGGCATGCACAAAGGCACAGTGCACTCATGTCATGATGCATCAAATAATGGCCCCAGCCCCAGTCGGACAGAATGCGCTGTCCCTCCCAGCTCTGCTGCTTGCTAGCTGGGTGACCTTGAACCAGACCTCAGTGTCTGCATCTGTCAAACGGGGTTGATAGAGCTGTGATGGGGATGAAATGAGCTCCTCTCCATGAAGTGCCCCGGTCAGAGCCCGGCACGGGATAGGCCCACAGGAAGTGCTGTGTGAGGGAAAGGCTGGCTTTGGGAGAGCTTGCTGGTGTGGCTTGGGGTCCAGACATGGGGGTGTTCTGGGCCAGGTGAATGATGCAGCAGCAGAGGGCTTTCATGTGGGGAAGATGTGATGAGACTGTTATTTAGGAAGGTGATTTGGGCAGCTGTGAAGGCTGTCCTGGCCAGGGAGCTCTGGGGACAGCCCATAAGCCAAAGCCCTCAGAGTCCTCTGTGCAAATTTCTCAACCCCAAGCTGGAAAATCCTCTCCTGAGTCGCTTCATCTCTCTGGACTTCCTTCCCACGTGCTGCCCTCCTCTCCTGGATCAGCAGGCTGTGGAGGTCCTGAGCTCTCCTTCCTGGGGGATCTTTCAGGCCAGAAGAGAGCCCTCGTTGGCGAGGCTTCACATACAAGACTGGCACGGATGGATTGTAGCAGGCGGGAGTCAGGGTAGACCGCAGGCAGCTCACATTTCTAAGGAATTGGGAAGCTCCTTTTGGGGGTCTCCTTCTCTGTCTGGCACACAGTGGGCCCTCACTCTTTGTTGAACGAATGAATGGAAGAACAGGAGTGTCCCCAAGTCAGGGTGGTGGAGCCTGCCTGCTGGGTGGCCTAGTGTTCCCAGCCCTACTGTAAGTGGCCTGGTGAGTGTCTGGACAGGGGCTGCCTGTCCAGAGCCCCAGGGACTGGTGAGTGTCACCGAGGCCGGCGTGGCTGTAGGAGTTCCGTGCTGGTGCGTGGATGAGGAAGCAGGGATTTCAGGAGCTTTAACTTGGAGCGAGGTCGTCATGAGGCAGTGTGGCACGGTCGGGAGTGGGGGTCAAGATCAGATGCTGTGGCCACACTATCTGGGTTTCAGTCTTGACCCCAACCTGCCAGTGCTTTGGTTTACTCATCTGTCAAAGCAGGAAATGACTAGAACCATGTCCAGCACACAGGCCACGCTCTGTGACCCTTGGTTATTATTACTACTATTGTTATTTGTTGGTGCAGAGGGAGAGAGCCAGGCAGGGGCCTCTCGGCCAGCATGGGTGCCCTGAGTGGGTGGGAGAGCACCAGAGAGACGAGGCTCCTCGGGAGGCTTCGAAGGCTCCTCGGTGCCTCATGAGCTGCCTCGAACGCCACCCGTGGGGCTGTGTCTGATGTGGCAGCTGGGCTGAGCTGGGCGTGGGAGTGGAGGCCGCGGCCAGCCTGGATTCCAGGCTGGAGCCCTGGGAGAGCAGGGGTGAGCCGGGGTGAGGGGCGGGGGCAGGAGAGGTGAGCAGAGAGGAGGCCAGGACTCTCCCAAGTCCCCAGCTGGGACCCCAGGAATTCCTCCCATCATGTCCTGCCAGAGGGCCTGGCCTTCTCGCACCATGGCCTCCGGAAGGCCTGTGGTGCATCTCCCGTCTGCCGGGTAGACTGTTCCTGAAGCTCCGTCCCTGGTAGAAAGTGATTGCTGCCCACTAACCACGGTCTGGCTGCAGCTCCTTCCTTCTCTTCTCATCTGGGCTTCAGCTGTCCCACGTCCAGTGGTTTGGGACAAGCAGCTGCTTTGCAACAGGAGGGCCTGAGGGTAGGCTTTCGGGGACTGCTCCAACCGACTCCCCATGGGGCCAAAGGACTTGCCGTGAGTGGAGGGACTGATGGCGGGGTGGCCAGGCAGCCTCTTTCCAGTCCCCATTCAGCACTATGTGACCTTGGGCAAATCATGTCCCCTCTCTGGGCTTCAGTTTCTTCATTCGTTAGATGAGAGGTTGGCCTTAGGAGAGCCCTCCGTTTCTCGGACCAGTGCTGAAATTCTGCAAGGCTGCGGATCTTTATGAACAGAGAGGCTCTCGTTCTTGGGGCCGTTGGAGGAGCCATCCAGCATGGATGTGGGGGTCCCGGAAGGTCTTCAGACATCTGCTGGGAAGCCAGCTGAGATGCTGGGAAGGTCCCTTCTAGCCCTAGGATTGGAAGGTTCTTAGCCCAGTGAGCACTCCTCCAGGCAGCTCCATTTCTTGGAACAGAGTGGAGGGTAACAGCTGTCAGGGTTGAGTGGGCCAGAGTCTGCGGGGCTCCGTCCCAGTGACTCAGGTGGAGATGCGTTGGCAGGATTGGAGCTAGTGAAGCGAGGGTGGGAACTGGCCAGATCTGCTGGCTCCCCTTGGCCACTCTCGGGGAACGGAGTGGGAGTGAGTGATGTGCTGGGGGGCAGGGTGCGGAGAAGAGTGAGTAACTAACGGGTTGTGAGTAATGGCCCAGTGTCTTTGCTGGGCAGTGGCTCCTAGGCTCGTAGAGCTGTCTGAGGCTCCGGAAATGCTCCCCGGAGGCCCAGCCACTGAGTCACGGCAGCGGGAGTGCCTTAGGAGCTGGGGGTCCAGGCTGGCATTACCACCCACCTGCGCCCTTCGCCTCTCTGTGCCCCTCTGTGTGAGCCCCTCCTCCCAGCAATCCTGCCACGCCCTCCAGGCCTCACAGCTGCCCCGTCTGGGCTTCGAAACACCCGGGTGACTTGGGGTGCCTGCAGGAGTATAGATTTTAGTCTGGCCACCCTGGGTTTGAGTCCCAGCTCCACTGCTCATAGCCGTGTGACCTTGGGCAACTTACTTTTCTCACGGAGCTTCTGTGGCCTCCTATGGAAAAGGGAGATTTGGCTGTTGTATGTACTGTTGAAAGGGTTCAATGTGATGCTGTGTCTGCAGTACATAGCACATTTGAGGTATTCGGATAATTCAGTCGTCCGTCAAGCCCTAAACTCTGTTTTGCTCCTCCTCCCCGCCTCCACCCCTAAAATTCCTGCTCCCATGGCTGTATTCCGTGATTTCCAGGATGTTTATTCTCCTGTCAGCTCTGCCCCACGGCTAGTACACTTGCCCTCCTGTTTCTGACACCTCCTACCCAGCTTCTGTCAGTGTGCCTCGCCCCTCACCTGCGCTTCCAGAAGGATGGGCAGGAGGCAAGTCGAGGGGAGAGTCCAAGGGGAATTTGTTGCTACCGGGGATAGGCTGGCTCCTGGGGGCACTTGGAGATCTGGGTGAGTATTCAGACTTGAACTCCCCACCTCTGCTGGTTCATGCTCTCCCCTCCTCCAGTCTGCCCCCTGGATCATTCCCACCCTGGCTTCCTGAGATCAGCTGTGCTCCAGGATCGCTGCCCCTGCCCGTGGGTGTGCTGGTGGGGCCGCTGTGCAGGAGTCAGTGCGGCTGTGCTCGGGGTGGGGCCGCAGCACCAGGGAGTGACTCTGCATCTGGAGTTGGCAGGGGTCCTGCGCCCTGTGAATGCGCTGTGTGTATGCCTCGGGGTGTGTGAACTGTGCGTCTCTGGGTCCCCGGGTCTGTGGCTGATGTGAGCCCTCGCCCCTGTCTGTTTAAAATCTGCCTGCGTTTTCGGAGCCAGATGGAGCGGGGTCTTCCGCTGCCCCTCCCGTCAGCAACCCCTTCCCTCCAGACCTGGTTTCAGATGCGTGCATCTCCGAGGTTCTCCCGGAGAACAAGGAAACGTTGCAGGGGGGGTGGGTGGATATGCGTCAGATGGAGCCGAACAATGCCGGTGACAGCCAGGCCTCCGCTGGCCTTCAGTGCTGGCTTCGCTTCAAGTCTCTGCTGCCGGCTAATTGGGAGCGAGAGGGGGCTTCCGAGCCTTAGCCGCAGATGGATTTAAAGGAGCAACATAGCGCTGGGCTGCCCTGCCCTTGGGACTCGCTTCCGGGGCTCCTGGTGCGGTCCATCAGAGCAGATGGGGTTCCAGAACACCAGCCCGGGCCATGTGCTGATTGTGCAGAAGCATCACGCTGCCTCCTCCTGGTGCTGCCGTCCGGGGCCCGGGACTTTCCGCCGTGAGTGCCTTTTCAGACAACGGAAGCTGCGGCCAGAGTCGAGAGCTCAGGGAAAAGAGGCGGATTTTTTTTTTTTTTTTTAATGAGAATCTTTTGCGCTGTATTACCCTGTCCCAAGTGCTGCCGTATCGGTGCACGGGACCTTGTCCATCAGCCACCTCTTCTCACCTGGCATCGTTCCTCACGTGGCTCTTCTGTCAAGGGGGCATAAGAACAGAGCCTACCTCACAGGGTTGAAGTGATGGTTTTGTTTTTTTAAAGGTTTTTTAAAAAAGATTATATTTATTTATTTGAGAGAGAGAGAGCGTGAGCAGGGGGAGGAGCAGAGGGAGAGGGAGAGGCTCTCCAGTAGACTCTGAGCTGAGTGCAGAGCCCGACGCAGGGCTTGATCCCAGGACCCCGAGATCATGACCTGAGCCAAAACCAAGAGTCGGACGCCCAACCGACTGAGCCCGCAGACGCCCCTGAAGTGACGGTTTGATGAGCGGAGATACCTCCGCGCTTGAACGGCGCCCAGCGCAGAGCCCGCACCGTGCGGTTTACTGCTCTGCGCACGGAGACACGGAGGTGCGTGTTAGCAGCCGCTTGACGGAAAGGACTACCTTGTACTAAGCGTGTGCTGTGTTCCAGGAGTTTTTAACGGTGTCAACTCTGTTTAGTTGCAGCCTGCAACGTGGGTCTCCGTATCCTCCTTTTCCAGACGACGAGAGTGCCTCGGGGGGCTGCAGGACGTGGCGGTCTGTGGCAACGTGAAATCGCAAGCCCCGCCTGACTCCCAGCCCTCTGCTTTTTCTGTCCCAGCTCTTGCCCTTTGGTTAGAAACGCATGGCCTCTCGACGTGTTGAGGAATTTGGACGGAAGGATCCACAGACAGAGGGAGTTAGGTGTGACCTTTCAGAACTGAATCTGTTCCCAGCTCCTGGTTACATTCAGAGCTGTCTGCAGTCAGGCCATGGGACAGAATGACCTGTAGGGGTCCAGGGAGCGTAAGAGCCACAGATGGGCTTGGAGGATGTAGAATTTTCTCCTGGGTAGCATGGGCTTGAGTTTCCTTTCACCTTGGTCTTTCTTTGGGCCTCCTTCGATTTTTAAAAAAGAAAGTAGGTAGACGCTGCGAGGGACTTCCTGACTATCAGCCACATAGGGCAGTTTGGGGAGCCTGAAGGATCAACACAAATTTTCTTCAATTTGGGATGCCTTTTTTTTTTTCTTTCAATATTTTGGTATTTCTGGAATTGGTATGGACCTTGCAATTGAAGCATGCATTTGGGGTAGCATTTTTCCCTCTCAAAAGCTGTCAGCCCATGGATGGTGCCCCAGGCAACCGGTAGCACCTTTAAGGTTAGGAAGAAGGGTGGTTAAACCCTGCCAGTTTGCAGGGGTGGAAGGGAGAGAGGGGCCTGTAAGCAGGCTCTGGTCTAGTTTAAGAAGGCAGAGGGACCCTCTGGTGTTGCTGTGGGTTCGAGTGTGGCTCCCCGCCCCAGAATTCTCCAGTCTGTGACCTGGCTGTGCCCTACCCTCTCCCCGCCCCAACCCTTTGCTCAGCCTCCTTCGCACGTCCCAGGGCTGCTTGTGCGCCTCTCAGCAGTTCCCGAGCCCTCTGCCTCCTTGGGTTTCCCCCATATTCTTAGCTGTTTTTCCCATGCGTCCTTCCTGCTTACTGTTCCGGCACAGTTGAGGGTCAAAGACTTTTGTCCCTTCAAGTTCTCCTCTAGGGACAGAAACCCTCAGTGGGGAATGAGGGGGGGTTTGGTGGGCAGTCTCCCTCTGGGCGTAATTTCTGGAAAAACAGATGGATTTGAATCCCAGCGAGATAATAGCCCTCTTCATACCTTCATTATAGCTGTTACTGGGCTCTTTTATAATTCCCTGTTTACATGTGGGCCTCCACCACTGGGCCCCAAGTTCCCCTCCTGGGCCAGGCCATTCTTATTCATCTCTGTCTCATTTGCTGGGAACCTGGCACCGAGGTGGGGCAGGGGCTGGGGGGGGGGGCTGACTTACTACTGTTGAGTGAATGCAGGGTCTTGCTTCTCATGCCCGTAACATAGCTTCTAGAAAGTACCCCCCGGGTCCCCAGTTCCACTAAAACATTGACCACAGACCACAGTCTGTTCCTTGACCAGATTCTTCGAGGAACTTCCTAGAAGCTATGTTTTCTATGCAGCAGGCCATGTCACCCCACCCCCTGCTTCAGAGCAAATGGCCCCTCTCCAGGAGGGGAAGAAGGGCTGGGGTTTTCCCTGGGCCTTGGATCTCAGGAGAAGGCAATTCTGAAGTCTCCATTTCAAACTGCCTGTTGACACTTTCACTTATATAGCAGAGGCCCTGCTTCCTCTGAGGCCTCCAGGCTGGGCCCCTCGGTGCTGTCTGGCTTCTCCATCTTCTCATGTCCCCTTGAAGCTCTCTTGGTAGCCTCTCTCCTGAACCCTGGCTCAGTGTTAGTCTCTCTTTGGCAGCAGCTGCCTATTTTGGGTTGGACATTTGGCCTCCAGCCCTGCCCCTTGCCTGCGCCCTCTCTTGCTGGATCTGGAGGCGTTGGGCTCCTCCAGAGCCCCTGGACATGTCTGTCAGTCCAGCCCTCCAGGCCTTGCACGATGTGCCCCCTTTTAATGGCTTCCTCCATTTTGCCCCATGCACCCTGGGCCCCGCTGTCCGGCTTCCTCTCTGTTCCCCCACATCTGATGTCTCCCCCTACCCCCCACCTCAGAGGCCATGCCCTCCATGAAACTCTTGCTGTGGCCCCTGATGGGACAAGGCGGTATGGTGCTGGGCACAGCTGAGGCTTGGGACCTGGGACGAAGCGTGTGACCTCTCCGAGCCTCATCTGGGAAATGGGCTGATAATCCCTAGTGCCTCAGAGCATATTAGATGGGACAGAATTGGACCTGAAAGGGGGTTTCTCTGGCTGGAGCAAGGACTTTGAGGCAGAGAGGTGGGGAATGGGGCCTGACGGAGAGAGACCCAGTCAGGTCCCGCAGGGCCGTGAGGACCGTATTAGGGCATTTGGACTCTGTCCCATGGAGCCGGGAAGGACTTCAGGCAGGGGAGTGACAGGACTGGATGTGCATTTTAGAAATAGTTCCCTGGCTGCTTAGTGGAGAATAGGTTAGAGGGGTAAGACCTAAGGCAGAGACCTGAATTAGGAGATTCTTGTAATAATCCCTATGGTGTGGGGTGGGGCGGCTTGGAGAGATATTTGGGCAGAAGAATTGTCCAGGCTTGGTGGGAGGGAGGGGAAGGAGGAGTCAAGGCCAATGCTCAGGTTTCTGGCTTCACAACCTTGGGTGGCCGGGGGCGGGGGAGTGGGGTGGTTGTCAGCGCTGAACTGGGGGGAGTGAGGTGGAGGCAGCGTGGGGTAGGGCTGTGAGCCCAGGATGCTGACCAGTGTCAAGCCCTGGGCCCAGCTCTGCCTTCTTACCCTTGCTGGTGTTTTCCTGCGGCTCCACTTGTCCCACTCTCGTCTGTGGCTACTGCTCAGCCCCTCTGGGACCCCTGGCTTCCTCTCTCTCTTGGGCTCCTGGGGCCTGGCGCACAGTGGATGCCCAGTACAAGTTTGCCTAACCTCGACGTTTCTGCGTCTCCTGCTCACTGGGTTTGATCATAAGAAGGCTGGCCTGGTTGCAACCTCGGCCCTCCTGTAGTCGCTAATTGGGGGTGTGGGTAAGCGTGGCCCCTGAGCTGGGGTGCGACTTGGCCTTCTGGGGAGGTACATCTTCGGAGAAAATGCTCTGCCCCCGCCGGGGGTCCAGCCTGGGCTCACCTGGATGCTAGCTCATGCCGTCCTCCACAGGGCTCTGCAGGGGCCCAGCTTCCGCAGCTGGAGGCCTGCTGGTTCCACAGCATGCCCTGCTATGTCCACGGCACCCCCCTTCCTGTGGCTGCACCTTCTGGCCGGGCACGAGGGGGGCACACCCGGCTCTCCCCCTCGCGCAGGGTTGGGCTGTGCAGGGCCGGCTGCTGAGTGTGGGTGTGGCTAGAGGTCAGGGAGGTGTTGGCCTGCAGAGAAACTTCCCTGTCTGGAGAGCCCTTTCTTGAGCGTGCTACCAGACCTTGAGGCTGGCAGTGGGCTGGGTGGCTGGTGTGTGGGGCTTGAGGAGAAGGTCCCGAGACAAGAAAAAGGACTGGGGAGAAGGGGCGCTGCTGGAGCTTGGGGAGCAAGTGGATTGGGCCAGTGGTTCAAGAGGCATGTGGCCTAGAAGGATTTGGGCGAACGGTGGGGGCAGGAGTCCTGGAGGCATTGGCCAGAGTAGGCCCTCTGGGACTCTCTTCTATTTCTTGTCGGAGTTGGAACCTGTGCTGGGTTTGGGGAAAGGCCTGGCCCCCTGGCTCTGGAGGGGACTCTGGGCTGGGACATGCCCTACCCCCCTCAGCTCGAGGTGTCCCTGGGAACAGGCCCCTTCTTGCCTCCAGGAACTGGATGCACTTCCTTTCCTGATCCTGAGCAGAACTCTATATAAGGGAAGGAAACAGTCGAGCAGGCTGGGAGCAAGCGCTGGTGAGGACGGGCGGCCTGGAAGGGAGGGCACAGGCCTGGGAGGAAATGGAGACGGGGTAGCGGCCATCTTTTCCCCAGGAGCCCCCTGCCCAGGGCCTGGGGTTCAGAACAGAAGGCCAGTGTCCTGAGCCACTGAGTCATGCTGGGGTCTGCCTTTTGCAGCCCTGGCTTGTCCTTGCTCCCTGTGCCCTCACCCCGGTAGAGGTGTTCTCTAGCTACCTGGCTTTGCACACGCTCAGTGCACACTCGCCTCCCACTGGGCTTCCGAGCCATCCTGTAGTCCACTTGGCTGGGCCTGCCAGCCTGCCCTTGCCCGGCTCACCGGGGCTGGCTATGGCCTTCTTGCCGGAGCCCAGTGGACTTGTCACGTCAAGTCTGAGGTGCTGGGCTGGCCACTGCCGAGGGGTCCGCTGGCTCTTTCCTCAGTCACTTGGCATGGAGGCTAGATCCTCTGGGGGTCATGGTCTGTATTATTCTTGACCCCTGTGGTGTCACCTCAGCGACCAGGGCTCAGAGGTAGCAACATGCTGGCTGCAGATTCCCCAGGAGGGGCCCAGAGGGGCGGCTCCTGGCTCCCGTGGTGGGGGAGGGTCCACTTGTTCTGTGCAGGGCAGGGAGGGAAGGAGCTGGGGCAGGGGTGTCCTCCTGTGTTGTGGCTGGGGGAAGAGAAGGCAAGGCTGGAAGTCGGGGTCTGCCCAAATGTGCGTTTTGTTAGGGTGGAGATGGGGACCTCTTGGTCTTAGGGTGTCCAGGAGCCCCTTGTAAGTGGGCCTTGGGCCTCCCCCACCTTCTCCCCCTCCCCATTATTAGTATCATTATTACACATCTTCTGCCTGCCTTAAGCTTCTCCCTTTATTTTTTTTTAATTTTTAAAAATTTTTTTTAAAGATTTTATTTATTTATTTGACAGAGACAGCCAGCGAGAGAGGGAGCACAAGCAGGGGGAGTGGGAGAGGGAGAAGCAGGCTCCTAGCAGAGAAGCCTGATGTGGGGCTCGATCCCAGAACGCTGGGATCACGCCCTGAGCCGAAGGCAGACACTTAACGACTGCACCACCCAGGCACCCTGATTCACCCTTTACTTCCCCCTACTCCCTTTCCTACTCAGGCACCTTTGGTGGCTCCCCAGTGCCAGCACCTAAAAGTCTTAACTTCTGTGCTGGGCCATCAAAGTTGCCCGTGGTCCAGCCTGGAAAGAGAGTTTGCAGCCAGTCCTCCTTCCCTTTGTCTCCTTCAGTATGTCCTTTAGTGTCCCTCCTTCCTCCCTTCCCCCAGCCTGTGTCCCAGCCAAAGGGGACTTGTTGTGGTTCTTTCCTCCATGCCGTGATCATGTGATCATTTCTACCTAAAATGCCCTTTACCCATATCCACCTTTTAAAACCCCATCCACATACCAGGTGAGCTCCAGGCTCTGGACCAGGGCTTCCTGCCCTCGCAGCTCTTAGAATGGCCCTGGGTGAGACGCCCAGTAGACAAAAGCGATGTGTCCTGGAGGCCGGGCCCAGATATCCCCTCCTCTGCGGACCCTGCCCGGGACCCCTGAGTGCTCTCTGTACTCACAGCCCGGGCACCTCTGTCTGGCCACGGAGGCAGCGTGGCATGCGGGGCAAAGTGGGCATTGGAGTCAGGCAGACCCTGGTGTCTGTCACTTAGCGGCTATGCCGTCTTGGATCTCACAGGATTGTCGAGAAGACGGCTTGAGATCCCGTGAGATGAGGGTGCTCATATCTGCCTCCAGAAGGTCCCAGGGAGTGGAAGGGATAAAATAGTGTGCCTGGCACACAGAGAGCCTCCGACAAAATCTCAGTAACCACTGCTTCTGCCATTCCTCCTACTACGAGCTGTTCAACTTTGGGCAATTGCTTGACTTCTCTGAGCCCGTGTACCACAGAGACCTGTCATGAAGACTAAGTAAAATGTATGTAAAGCACCCAGGTCAGTGATGTACAGTAGGGGCTCTGCAAACCCTACTTTCCTTCCCTCTCATGTACCCTTGGGTGTCAGTCGAGAAGGGAGCCTGAAGCTGTGGGGGCAGGGACGTGGAGCAGTTGCCAGCAAGAACGTCAGTGGAAACCGCCTGTGTGTCCATCAAGGATGGGTGGATAAGCACAGCGTCCTGGGCTCCCCCTGCGAACTAGTATGCAGCCCTGGGAAGGAGGCCACTCGGACACTTGATACAACATGAATGAATCTTAAGGACATGACGCTAAGTGTGATAGCGGCTGGGGCTGCCCTAACAACGCACCCCACCCTGGGTGGCTCACACAACAAATTCATCGTCACCCAGTCCTGGAGGTGGGAGCTCCAAGGTCCAGGCGTTGGCACTTTTGATTTCCTCTGACGCCGGTCCTTGTGTCCTCACATGGTCCTCGATTTTTGCACGTCCCCCTACTGACTCTCTGTGGGTCCTAGACTCTTCCTTTAAGGACACCAGTCAGACTGGATTAGGGCCCACCGATGGCCTCATTGTGACTTGCCCTCTTTAAAGGCCTATTTCTTAATACGGTCATGTTCCAAGGTACTGGGGATTAGGACTGCAGCGTGTGAATTTTGGGTGATATGACTCAGCCCAGAATGCAAAGTGAAATCAGGCAGGCTCAAAATGAGGTGTGATTCCTCTTATGTGAAGTGCCTACAACAGGTAAATTCATAGACAGGCAAGGTAGCTTAGAGTCCCCTAAGCTGGGAGGAAAGGGGGACAGGGTTCTTATTTAAAGGATGTGGGATTTCTTGTTTAGGAAGGTGACATGGTTCTGGAAACCGGTAGGAGTAATGGTTGTACAGAAGCGTGAATGCACTTATCTGCCATTGAAATGTACTCTTAGAAATGGTTAAAGTGGTTAATTTTATGTTGTATACATTTCACCACAATAATAATAATAGCAAGGACTAGCCAGAGATAGGAAAAAAAAAAAAAAAAGAACCTTTGCTCAGGATCGTGTGAAATGCTAGAGTCAGAGACTCGAGTGGTTCTAGTTTTGGGTGGGGCAAGGCGGTCCTGTCCAGCCCCAGGCTTTCCTCAGAAGGGCTGGGCAAGTTTAGCAGCCCGGGGTTTTGTGTGACCAAGGCTGACAACTTGAGTCCCTGAGGATGGGAGCATCACCCAGTTGGGGACCAGGTCCTGCCGCTTGCACGCTGGTGAGGTGATGGGGGCTGTGCCAGGTGGGTGCCTGGGTTTTCTCTTGCTCTGCAGAGAGCAGTGCCTGGAGCCCACAGACCAAGATTTCACCTGCAGTGTGACCCTTCCCAAATGATTGACCTGGGACAAGTGTCATGACCTCTTCGAGCCTCAGTTCTTTTCATCTGTAAAATGGGAGCGATATTACTGCAGGATTGGAAGGGCTCAGAGAGACGGGCCTATGGCAGGATTGGCCCCAGCACCTGGCGCTAGGAGGTGCTCAGCGTTGGCGGTGGTTTGACCACTAGTGCTTGCAGGGCTTCCCTTCCTGGGGCCTGAGTGTCCTTATCTTTCCACAAGTGCTTGGTGCACAGCTACTGTGTGCTGGGACCCGTGTGATGAACAGGACGTATGCTCTGCCCTCAGGGCACTTGTTTTCTAGCAGGGGAAACTGATGACAGATAAGGAAACACACACCTGTTTAATTGCAAATTGAGAAACAGTGCCTGTGTGCGTGTATGCGCCTGCGTGCATGACTTTAGGGAGTCAGGGAGGGCCTCTCTGTGGTGGTGTCCTTTTAGTCAAAGCCAGAAGGCTGGGAAGGACCCCGCTAATGCAGACAGCTGGGCTGAGGGCGTCCCAGGCAGAAGCAACAGCCAATGCAGAGGTCCCGACGAGGAACAGAGCTAGCTGTGCTCGAAGGACTGAGAGGAGCCCACCCTTGTGTGTGGCTTTAGGTCCTGGACAAGGGGGATGGACACGGAATGCTGGCGGAGAGGACGGCAGGGCCCAGGGCACGCAGGGAGCCCTTGCCTGGCTGGTTGCTGTCTGGTGCGTTGGACCCTCGTGACCTGGGGGAATCTCCAAGGGTGTGTCCTGTGGTTGGCATTGTGTCCAGGGACCTTTGAAATGCAGAAGACGTTAGCGCAAAGGGGACTGATTGATGAATGGCAGGCACTGGTCCTGGTCTGGGCCTGGTAACTCACTCCCCGGCTGCACCCCCCCACCCCCACCCCCCGCTCTCTACCTTGCAGGCTCCAGAGCCAAACGTCTCCTCTGCAGTGGACAAATCGTTACCTTTTCTGTGCCTTACTTTCTTCATCTGTTAAATGGGGATAGTAAGCCTCTACCCCAAACATTTTGAGAGCTCAGGACAGTAGCAGGCGGAAAGCCACATTCCGTGAGCTGTTGTGGTTGGCTATAGCTGTATGGTGATTAGTGTTTACAGGAGCATCGGCATAGCTAGCCAAGAGGGCAGGGGCGCATCTCCGTCTGGAGCCAGACTGCTGGGTTCACATCCTGCCTCCTCTGTTGGGTAGCTCACCGACCTCCGCACGCCTCAGCCTCCTGGTCCATAAAACGGGATGTTGAGGTTGTCGTAGGAACAAAATGAGGGAATTTCTGCGGAGTGTGAATAGTGCATAGCATACAGCAGGTGTGATGGGGGTATCTGCTGCTGCTGCTGCTTTTACCGTTAGGTTTTTCCAAGTGGAGAGATGGAGCATCAGGCCTGCTCAGCACCCAATGTGTAGATGGGTTTTTGGAGACATACAAAGGGAGGAGGCTTACCTGAGGCTGACCTCCTGGGCCTGAGCCCTGGAATCCCGCACTGCCAATGCCTGGGAAGTGAGTCTATGACAGGGCTGGGACCCAGAGCCCCTGCGGACACTCCAGAGTCTGCCCCCTCTGCAGGGGGCAAGGGGAGCGGTCACTGCTGACACCGGGAGTGTGGGGCCGTAGGGCACGGGCCGCAGAGTGGCAGGGGGCCCTGGCTCTCCCTGGCACATTCCAGGCTCCTGAGAGGGTGGCCAGGGGCCAGGGTGCCGGAGGGAAGGAGAGAGCCTTTTAAGGAAACATTTCTCTGCTTACAAAAAAAAAAAAAGAGAGACAAGAAACATTGAAACACACAACAAAGTTAGTGGGCTGGCTGGCCGGCTGGCCTGGAATGCACAGCTGTGGGCGGCGGGCGGAGGAGCTGCTAGGGGGCAGCAGGCCACGAGGGGCACCCAGACCCCAGGCCCTCCGGCTGGGGGGCCACCGCTCCGCTGCAGAGCTCGGTCCTTACGGGAAGCTCTGCCTCAGAGGGAATAGGGAAGGGACCTGGGGTCGGGACACCTGGACCCCCGTTCTTTCCACTGCTGCCTTAGGGTGGTTCTGGGAGAGAGGCCCTCCCACTGTTTCCGAGGACACTGTCCATTCTGCCCCTGCTTTACATGTATCCATAACCTCTCCCCAACTCCCTAAGTCCCCAGACCCTGAATGGAGACTAGAAGCCCCCTTGTGTAGCCGCGTGGGAGGCAGTGGCTGTGGACAGGACTTGCCCGGGTCTGGAGGCTATGGCAGAGCCCGCAGACTCCCTCCTCCTGCAGCGTGGTCCTGCATTCAGGTTCCCAGCCCCACCTGAGCCCCAGCTCCAGCTCCGAAGGAAGGAGCAGAGCAGGGCGCTGCCCTGTGGATTGCACCTGCTCCCACCTAGGGCCTGCAGGACCCCTAAATGATAGAGTGGTGGGAGAGGAGCCATTGGGAACCTGGCCCCATGAGGTTGAAACCTATAGCCCCTGAACAGGGTTAGGGGCAGGAAGGGACAGGGAAGAGGCCACTGCGGGATGCAGGACTTCTGCCCCACAGGTGTTTGGGGGGGCAGTAGTGTCCCCCATGGCTGAGACCTTGTCTAGTGGGCAGGGCAGGCAGGGAACCCTGCAGGCCACAGCCACCTCTGGGACCTTCCCTTCCTTCCCGGTCTGTTCTCCTGGCATCCTCCACCCCACCCCAGGCTCTGTCTCCCCTCAGAAACTTCTTTTTTTTTTTTTTTTAAAGATTTTATTTATTTATTCGACAGAGATAGAGACAGCCAGCGAGAGAGGGAACACAAGCAGGGGGAGTGGGAGAGGAAGAAGCAGGCTCATAGCGGAGGAGCCCCTAACGCCGGGATCACGCCCTGAGCCGAAGGCAGACGCTTAACCGCTGTGCCACCCAGGCGCCCCCCCCCCCCCAGAAACTTCTAAAACAGTCACTCATGGCTTCATGCTTGTGTGTATCAAGAACCCTGAACTTGGGGGAACATTTGCCCCCATGTTTCCTCGTTCTCTTGAACATAGGGGAGGAGTTTCCCTTCACATTTCATTTTGGGAATCAGAATGCTTGGATTCAAATCGTCACCACTTAACAGCTCTGTGACCTTGGGCAAGTCGTTTAACCTCTCTGTGCCCCCCCTGCACCTCAACCAAAGATGTAATAGTACCTACCTTATTGGATCGTTGAAAAGATTAAATGAGTTAATATGGGTCAAGCATTGATAATAATGCCTGTCATTCCTATAGTCCGTATTCAATGAATGTTAGCTATCGTTCCTTTCTTTTGGCCTCATATATGAGTCTCTCAACAGTCTCGGAGTAATGGTGAGTACAGGACGATACATACTGAGACTCAACTCAGGCTTCTTTGCTGGAGAATGAGTTGGGCAGGAAGCCCGTTGCTATGGGCTCATAGCTCTCGACTGGGTCGAGAACCCAGGGATGCTAAACTCCCAGCTTCTCCGCCCCTTCCAGAGCTCAGGGCACACCGTCACGTGAATCTTGTCCCCCTCTGGGCTGGTGTGTCAAGCCTGGGGATCCCTTGGGCCGGTTGGAGGACAGGACTGGATCAGGTGGAGGGAGGGCCCGGCTGAGGCTGGCTTCTTGTGGGCAGCCAGCTCTAGCCAAGCCTGGAGGCTGTCACCATCACCGCTCTGCTGGGGTGGTGGCTGGAGCAGGGGTGGCCCACTGTTTGAGGAGGCAGCAACCCCCTCTTTGGCGATCCGGGGCTTGTGGCCAGACACCCTTATGCCCGAGGGAGAGCCTCCCCCTAGTCCCCTCTGTGGGCCCCTTGGGTCGGGAATTGGAGCCAAGATTGAGGTATGAGCTCCAAGAAAAACGTGTCCCAGCTAGAAAAAAAGAACACACCGAGTCTCTGATAAAGGGCCCTGCTAATTGTCAGGGTAGTGGTTTGGCTGCCTGGCCTGGATGGGGGGTGTTATCTCAGGGGAGGGAGAAATGCAGGCTCCTACCCCCTCCCTCCGTCTGGAGGCCCTCGTTGCCAGTCCCCACCCTCCAGCAGAGAGGAAGATGAGGGTGGTGTTAAGAATAAAAGCTCGCCCGTAGAGGGTGCTTTCACTCAAGGCTTTCTTTGGAAGAACTGGCAGGGCCCTTTCACCAACCTGCTTCCCACATGCTGTGGGGACCCCAGACTCTGTCTGCAGCTTTGCGTGAGATGCCCTGGCATTGGAGAGAACCTCCTTTCTTTGAGGCCTTAACCATGTTTTTAAAAAATGTAAAACAAATCTTAGTATACTGTAGAACATTTAGAACATAGAGCAAAGAAAAAAAATCCTTCTCATTATGTTAACCCACTGCTATTAAAAATCCTGGTGCACTGATCTCCAGTCTTCTGCATATTTTTCTACAGAATTAAAGAATTGTGATATACGGGACACCTGGGTGGCTCAGTCGGTTAAGCTTCTGACTCTTGATTTCGGCTCAGGTCATGATCTCACGGTTGTGAGATCGAGTCCCGCATGGGGCTCTGCGCTCAGCACGGAGTCTGCCTGAGATTCTCACTCTCCCTTTCCTTCTGCCCCTCCCCACCATGAGTGTGTGCTCACTCTTTCTCTAAAATACATAAATAAGTAAAACTTTTTATTTTTATTTTTTTTAAAGATTTTATTTATTTATTTGACAGAGATAGAGACAGCCAGCGAGAGAGGGAACACAAGGAGGGGGAGTGGGAGAGGAAGAAGCAGGCTCATAGCGGAGGAGCCTGATGTGGGGCTCGATCCCAGAACGCCAGGATCACGCCCTGAGCCGAAGGCAGACGCTTAACCGCTGTGCCACCCAGGCGCCCCATAAGTAAAACTTTTTAAAGAATCGTGATATACATTTCATTTTTGCCTTCTGCCACACACCCCCTACCCGGCGCGATTGCCTGAGGGACCCCCCACGTGGCTGCAGGGTCTTCCAGTGACCTCTCAAGCTGGAGGTTGTCAGTGGTTGAGCTGAGGGAAGGGGTGTCTAGCATGGATGTGGGGCCGTGGAATGGTCTTGGGAGGCCCTGGTTTTCTGTGGGGATAAAAGATGCTAACCTTGCCCTTTCTCTGTTCTCCCCCCAGGTGGCTGCCCCCTGCATTCCTCCGTCCAGCCATGAATTGGTGGTGAGTGAGAGCCCCTTCCCTACCCTGCTGCTCTCTCTCCCCTCTTTCTTCAGCTCCTTCGTTACAGCTGCCTTTAGACCTAAGCAGGCTGCTAGCCCCAGAGGGTGCTGGGCAATTAGGTAAGGAGGAGGAGGGGGACACTTCCCGAGGCTGAAGCTGGACTGGGAGGAAATGAGTCATGAGGTCCCTTCTGATGAGATGCAGGGCCTCCTATTTCAATTTGAGACTTAAGTCCTTGGAAAAACCCATAAAAGGGCATCTCGCATGCCTCTGGGCCTGGCCAGGTGCCTGTTGTTCTAGGGCCTTCCAGGACCAGGGGACGGCACCTTCTTCTACCTGCCTGGTCTCGGGTCAGGACTCAGGTACCCTTCGGCTGGAGGAAGGGGAATGGATGGCCTGCCCCACAGAGTTCACCTGCCTGGGTAGTGGCTCACATTCAGGTGGCCCGTTCCCTCTCCAGGCCCCTTGGCTGACTCTGCTTTCCGGCTCTGTCTCCATGTCTCCCACCCCTGCCTCCCCCGTCATGCTTCCAGAAAAGTGTGGACAGGGGCAGAACGCCTGTGAGTTGTGGGCTGTGGGGAGAGGGGCCTGTTCCAGACGGATCCCAGCTGGGCTGATGTGGAACACTGGGAACTTTTCCTCCTGGCCCTCTCAGGGCCTTCTCACCCTCCGAAGGCCCCCCTGCTCCCCAGCCCAACGATGGAGGCCGGCAGGGCCCTGGAGGCTGGAGGGGAGGGGTCTGCATGAGTACAGGTGTGTGTGTGTGTGTGTGTGTGTGTGTGTGTGTGTGTGTAGGAGGGAGGGTGTCACAGAGGGCCCCTATGGGCACAATCCGATTTGCTGATACAGAGGAGCCTCTGGTGACACCGGTGTGGGTGGCAGTCTGGGGGAGGGGGCCAGGATGTCCTGGCAGTTTCAGGCGTCTGCATACTCGCTCGGCCTGGATACTGGAATCTCTGTCAGGCCATGTGGTCTCTTCTTTCCCTCCAATACCCATTTGCCAGTGACAATGGACAAGTCCCATCCTCTTTTTGGACCCCAGCTTCCCCTCCTGCCAAGGAGAGGGGTTGCTCTAGATGGTTCCAAGGCCTTCTCGGTGCTGAGAAGTGTCCCTTCCACTGAGGGTTGTTGATGGAGTGAAGTAGAGTTTGTAAAAGTGCTCGTGACTCAGACACCTTGGACCCACGGCAGTGTCCCGCCCTCGGCAGCCCCGGCCCAGGCCCTGCCGGGCTATCTCTCTTCCTCGCAGAGGCCCCTCCTCCCTGGTCTCATGGGCTCAGACCCTCTGGGGCTCAGCTCTGCCCCGCTGTACCACTCCAGATGTGGAGCGTTCTTTGCACGGAGCCCGGTCTCAGGTCATCTAACAACAGTGGGGGGCGGTGAGGCCGGGGTGTCGGCTTGGTTTGCAACTGCCAGGAAGAAGTCGCTCTGGGACTGTGGAGGGTCACCGTGGTGGGAGGGCGGGGAGGGGGTGGGGGAAGCAGGGAGCATAAGTCTCATCGTTTCAACCCAACTGCCACCTCGCCTCTGAGAACACAATGTCCTTGGCTGGTCTAGGATAGCTGGGGGGTCTGGGGTTTAGGGATCTCCAGGCAGAAGCCAGATTCCTGGCCACTTGGAGTCTTGTGAGTTTTGTTTATGAGAGGAAGGGTCAGAGGTTGGAACAAAAGGGAAGAGGTTGGCATTCCAGTTGGAGGGATTGCAGTTAGGTACCAGAAGGAACTCCTACCTGAGTGAGGCTGTGGAATCTTCCCGTCCCTATTATGTGCCCTACTTGTGCAGGGGGCTCTGACCTTCCTGGAGGCTGAGTCAGCCACCTGGTGGTGGAATGGTTGTGACACCAGGTTGTGCTCCCACCTAAATCAGAACCACCCCCTTCCCCCCAAGAGTGAGGGGGTTAGACCCTCTCCCTTTGGATCCTGGCTTCCCAGTCTCTGCTGTGTGACCTTGGACACATTGCTTAACCTTTCTGGACCTCAGTTTCCCCTCTGCAGATTGGGAGTTGGTAATAGTAGCTACCCTATAAGGTTGTTAGGGAGAATAAAAGGAGCAAATGGGTGTATTTTTTTTAAGATTTTATTTATTTATTTGAGAGGGCACACATGAGACAGCACAAGTGGGGAGGAGGGGGAATGGGAGAGGGAGAAGCAGACTCCTCACTGAGCAGGGAGCCCTATGGGGGGCTCGATCCCAGGACTCCGGGATCATGACCTGAGCTGAAGGCAGGCGCTTAACTGACTGAGCCACCCAGGTGCCCCATGAATGTATTTAATTAATCCCTATTCAGGGCCCTCCAGGGGCTGCTCACCTGATTTGGGGTAAAAGTCCAGGTTCTTGCATTGGCCTGTACAACCCCACAGGACAGCTTTCCTCTCTGACATCTCCTTCTAGAAGCTCTCTCCTTCCCTCACTCTGCGTCAGATACCTGATCTTGCTGATCCTTGAGCATAACAGGCATGATGCTGCTTCGGGACCACTGTTCTCCCTGTTCCTTCTGGCCGGGAGGCTCTTCCCACAGATCCCCGCCAGGCCCTCTCCCTCCCTCAGGTGTCATGCAAGTGTGAGATTCCCCGCACCGCCCCCCCCCCGCCCCCCGCAACCGTATCTCCTCTCCCTGCTTTCCTTGTCCCTCCACATCTCACCAGCTGGTACACGGTGTGTCTCACTTACAGGGCTCCCTTCATACCAGCACATCAACCTCTGTCAACAAAGGATTTGTATCTGTTGTGATCACTGCTGTATCCCCACCATCTGGCACATAGTAGGTGCACGTCCCGAGTGGCTGGAAGAAAGGCGTTCAGCTGGATGCCCGGTGTGGGCTAGGTGCTCAGCAAGGACGACTGCTGTTGCCCATGTTCCCTGGCTTGCCTGTGGGCAGGGGTCTGTCTTTTCGGGGGGGCTGGGCTCCAACGGGAAGCTCTGCTGTCGTCCCCAGGGAGTGGGAAAGTGACCCAGGGGAAACCGGGCGAAAGTTTGGCTTCCCCCAGAGAGCACTCAGCACCTGTTTCCTCAAGGCAGGCAAGGCAAGGGGTTCACAAGAGGGAGGAAAGGGCGGGTTGTATTTTTCCTTCCTTTTCCATTTGCTGCCTCCCCTTCAGCCTCAGCAGAGCTGGTCTCTGATCTCCCTGCTCCCTTCCCTCGTGCCTCACACCGTGTGTGTCTGTCTGTTGTGGTTTCTCCAGGTCTCGGGGGCCCCCCAGCTCTCCCTCTGGCCTTCTCACCCATCTTGCTTCGATCCTACCCCCCTGGGATCGGGAGCCCACGTCCTGGGTACAGGATTTCTGCCCGGCGTGTGCCTGCCAGACACACTTTTCAGCCTGTGCCAGGCCAGCGAGGGCAAAGTGGCTTAATCTTCAACCCATGTTTTCATCTTACTCAATAGATGTTGCCCAAGGCCTAGGGTAGAAGGGTCCTAGGGTCACCTCCCTCCTGTGGGGTCCCCCGGTGGGGGCAGAATGAAGAGGGGAGAGGGCTTGTTTGCCACAGACACTCCTGATCCTTGGAAATTGCTGAAGCAGCTTTTCTTAGCTTCTGAAAAATAGTCAAAAGGAATTTCCCGAGGGTGATAGCCAAGTGGAGTGGCTGCCGAGGTCGGCCGGATGGCGAGTCCTCCTGCACACACAGCCTGGCACCCAGGAGACTTGCTCTGGGGACAGATGGGGGTGCACTGCTTCTCCTCACACAGACCCGCCCCTCGGCAGGTGCTCAGAATGTCCTTGTGGGATGAACTGGAGGTCAGGTGGGGAGTTTGTGGGGACAGGGGGGGAAGAGGTGAATGGGACAATGGGAATGCCAGGCTGGATTCACCCGTAATAGCCATCAGAGCAATAGCGAGGCATTAACCCTTGTATGGAACTTTCTTTCTGCCAAACGTTGTTCTGAAAGCTTTGCAAAAATAAACTCATCTATTCTTCACGACAATACGCAAGAGAGATGCTGTGATTATCCCGATGTTACCAATGAGAAACTGAGGCCTCAGGCCACAGAGCTATTCAAAGGGGTAGCTGGGATTTTAACTCAGTAGTCCAGCACCACAGCCCATGCTCCTGACCATCAGTCATGACAGACGTCATTCACTTGCATGACACCTGCGGTTTTCAAAGCCCTTCCGCTGACATTGGGCCATCCGGAACCCGCCGTGGATTGTGTGGAAGTCTGGGCACGTGTGAGAGCCACCTGGGTAGGCCGAGGAACAACGTGGGGCTCAGAAAGGCTAGGTGACCTGTTCATAGTCCCACAGCAGTCGGGGGGCAGGTGGTGGTGTGCTGGGTCAGGAGTGGGGTTTTAGATTCCTGGTTCTGCTTTCTCTCCAGGATCCCCTAGATGCTTGCTGCTGATATAAACACTGGATGCAGCCAGGTGGACTTTTCTGGGATTTCCTCTCCTTTCCTTTCCTTCCTTTCTCCCTCCCTTCCTTTATTTATTTGAAGTATAGTTGACACACCATGTTACATTAGTTTCACGTGTTGGGATTTCTTTTTCTAAACAGCACCAACCACAAGTGCACCAGCTAGCTTAGGGCCTGGGATTTAGAGGAAAGTCTGTCCCTCCATCTTTCTCTCCAACCATCCTACCCACAGACATTTCCTGAGCGCCCACCTTGTGCCCACTGCTGTTTTAATGCTGGGGCTGCAAAGTCCTTTCTGCCACAGTGCCAGGCCTTCTAGAAAGGCAGGTGGGGTTGGGGTCGGCATGGAGCCATGGGTGTGAAAGGACTTTAGACACCATTTGGTCCAGTCCTGCTCTGTTTCAGCTGAAATGGAGGCCCTGAAAAATTTTTTTTGACTTAAGTTTGTTTTTTTTTTATTGTGGTAGAATATACATAACATAAAATTCACCATCTTAACTATTTTTGAATGCACAGTCATGATATTAAGTTCATTCCTGTCCTTGTATAAACGTCACCCACCCATCTCCAGAACTCTCATTATCTTGTAAAACAAAACTCTCCCCATTTAACAAGAACTCTGCGTTCCCCTTCCCCAGTCCCTGCCAACCACCATTCTCTTTGTATCTCTCTGAATTTGACCACTTAAGTGCCTCATGTGAGTGAATTCATATAATATGTGTCCTTTTGTGACTGGCTTATTTCACTTAGCATTGATGTCCTCAAGACTCCCTGTGCTGAGGTGTGTGTCCTTCCTTTTCAAGGCTGAATAATATTCCATTGTACGTCTGCATCACAATTTGCTTACCCATTCATCTGCCAGTGGACATGTGAGTGACTTCTGGGTTTCAGCTCTTGTGAGTAACACTGTTTTCTTGAGGGCAGCCACCCTCTTGGGCATAAGGTGGTGGTCCTGAGATTTTCAGACGACTTTCCCAAGGTGCTCGAGTGTCAGATCTGAGACATGCTGTCTCATGGAGGAGGAGGAGGTCATGATGTTCTGGACAAGTGTGCAGAGCCCTCAGCCCTGATGATGGCATCTTGCCCCCCATTAAGGAGACTGACTAGCAGTCGCTTTAGTTTGAACTCCAGGCTCTGATAAATTTCATCCTCTAGCCGTGAGTACCATGAGCGGCCATCTTGGAAGATTCTAGAAAACGGAGCAATGTCAGGAGAGATGAGCCCAATAGAGCCTTGGTTTTCAAAGGAGAGAGCCAACTGGGCATTGCATTCCGAAGGAGATTCTCAGAGTGGGGAAGGAGGCTGAAGATCTCCATTCGTGCACCAGGGCTGCGAGGTCTGGAGAGGGAAAATACAGAGCAGATGCAGAATGGGAATGAGACGGGGGGAAGGGCGGATTTGCTGTTGCTGTCCGGAGCAGAACTTAGTAGGTGGAGGTTCTTACAAAGAGGAGGAGACTTGGATGTAAAGGAGAGCTTTTGAACATCTGAAATGGCCCAGAGGGGCTGTTCGGGGGAGTTGCTGTCTGTTGCTGGAACCCACACTCGCCAGCACCTACTAGGTGTAAGGTGGGTCTGATGGCAAATTCCTTCTCTGGGGAGGGCCTGGTCGAAGTCCTGCCCTTAGACTAGGCTGTGAAGGGACATGGCACTTGGAGGTCAAGGCATCCATGAATGAATGTGCTGACTACTGTCCCTGGGGACCTCCACTGGGAGAGACCCAAGTCAGGTGAAGAGAAGTCGTTGGGGGCCATGTTCAGTGGGGGAGGGGGGGAGAGGAGTATGAAATGGAAACTAATTAGTGCCTGCCAGGGGCCTTCTGACCAGAGGGGGCCCCGGGGGCCAGGGAAGGGAGCAATCAGTTTGTGCTGTGGTAGTTGGGGAAGTCTGTCTCCTGTTCCAGGTCTAGTTTAAGATTTGAGCAAATGGAAGAGAAGAGGGAAGGAGGAGGGAGAGCTGAAACAGAGGGGGCAGGGCCTTGGTATGAGTTACTGAGCCTGTTGGGAGCCAGGGCAAATCCAGGGTAAATATTTTTGGCTGGTCTGCCCTTGCTGGGGGTGGGGGTAGTGGGAGCCAGGCAATTCTGTGTCGTTTTGGTTGGTGGCCCTGGCTGGGCGTGCTGGTGGAACTGGTGAGTGCAGGATGGAAACAGAGCGAACATGGCATGTGTGGAGAGGGGCCAGATCAGGGAGGAGTCCACAAGCTGGGCAGGGGAACTTGAACTTGATGAGCCAAGCAGTAGGGCCATTATGGGTCCTTGAGTGGGGAAGTGACCTGGAGCAGGATCTGAGAGAGTCTGCTGCCAGCTGTGGGGTGTGGCTCGGTGGTGAGAGGGCTGCGGGAGGAATGCTGGGCAGGCCAGAGGCTGGTGCAGGTGCTCGGCTGGAGTAGAGAGAATGTGGACAAGAGTGGCCAGAGGGGCACGGAGGAAGGGCCTAGGGAAACCCAGACTCCCAGTGCCCTGGCTGAGGGGAGAACAGCGTCCAGTGCAGAGCAGGGGCAGGAGGGGGTGAGGCGTATCCCACTCTGGCCTGGCTGGGTGAGTGCACGCCAAGCCTGCAGTTGCCCCCTCTCTGCTGGGAGCTGTGTGCCGGGTCCCTCGGGGTGAACTGGGGCCAGCCCGAGGACAGGAGTGGGCTTGCCCGGGCCCCTTCCTGGGGGGGGGGGGATTGCAGGGAAAATCAGGCATCACATTTCATTTAATCACACCCAGCCTGTTCTTTTTCTCTGGTGGCCTAGGCCTGCCCAGGACAGGATGGAGCCCCAGGAGGGACTTCACCCAAACCCTTCATGGGGAACCAGGCCTCCGGCCTCCCTCCCACCCTGGCCGGGCCTAGCGCCACCTGTTCCGCACCCTCTCTCCAGCCCCCTGCCCTCAGTGCTGATACCCACCCCCAGTGGCTCCCCCTTCCTAGGGTGGTGGTAATTAACGTGGGGAGGGTGCGGGTTGGTAGGTGAGGGGCAAACACAGGCTTTGGGGTGCAGACCTGGACACTCGGTTTCTGCATCTGCCCAAAGGGGTTCAGATGCCACCTGAGCGGCCCAGCTGCTGCAGGATATTTTGTCCTTGTGCGATAGTCCCTCTCCCACTCCGGGGGACCGTGGGGTCTGTAACGTGCCAGCCCGGCTACGCCCCCCTAAATGCCCAGTAAATGGCGCTTCCCTGCTCTTCCCTTTTGCTTCCAGCCCCTCCCTTCACTGCTTAGGGTTCTATTTCTGGAACAAGTGAGCCTGGAATAGCCTGCTGTGGGTCCCGGGGCTGAGGACACTCTGGCCCCCACCAGCCCTACCTGCCAGCTCCTAGCTGGCTCCCTAGCTCCCTTCCCATCCTGATAGGCAGTGCTACCTGTGATCTCACAGTGCGTTGCCATGGCGGGAGATGTGATGTCATGGGGTCGTTTTGGCCTGAAAAACTGCCTGGATTCCAGGCCTCCCAGGGGGCAAGAGTGGGGAGGGCTGGAGGGGTGGAAGGGAGGAGGGTGTGAGGAATTTCTGGACAGAATGTTCCTCCGGAGGCTGAGTCCGCATTCTGCGCCAGACCCCTCCCCCCAGCCTGGGCTTGGGCATCTACCCCTCCCCCCCCATGGCCCTTGCCTTGCCTTTTCCTTCCTCCACAACAGCAGCCCACAGAGACATTTTTTCCCAGCCCACCCTCCCTGCAGGCCACCAACATGTCATACTGCACGAACCTCTGGGCATCATCCCAGCTCCCCAGCCCCTCGGACCCACACAGTTAGGGGTGGGTATGCATGCACGGAGGGGGCGTGCGTGTCTTTTTTTGGAAAAAAAACTTGAGGAAAGGATGTGCAGTTTCCCTTATCCGCCCTGTGGTTCACAACCCCTCACTTTCAGGAAGTTCTCTCTGCTGTCTGATCTCAGTGTCTCCTACTGCCGTCCACTTCCTCCTCTTCCCATGGCAGTGCTGCAGTGCACTGAAGGAGTCCCTTCCTCCCTGGGATCCAAGACAATTCGTCTGTAAGTCACAGAAAGCTTGTTCCCAAATGGGAGGGCAATTGACTGAGAAGAACTTGCAGTGAGTGAGCTTTGTCAGGGAGAGGAGAAGGGCCCGAGGGGGATAGAGGGAGTCCACTTCAAAGACCAGCTGTGCGGTGTTGGGCAAGTGACCGAACCTCCTGGACCTTCTGTCTCAACTGCAAAGCGGGGTCATGCTTACCTGCCCGAGTGGCTCTGAGGATTGACGATCGTGGAAGTAAAGAACTTGATATTATGCCCAGATCATTAGCACTTCATGCACGGTGACTGTTACTGCATGGCCATTATGCAAAGGCGTCCCCAGAGCAGGGCAGGAAGAGGTGAGGCAGGTGAGGCACGTCGGGTGGAGCACTGGAGGAGGCCTGGCTCTCAGGCTTGTGTGGGTGCACCTTGAGCAAGCTGAGGGTAATGCCTTCTGAAATTTCCCGAGTCCCTGCCTTGCTGCAGACTTCCAAGTGTGAGACCCCAGAGCAGAGTGAGCTGGGAAGCGCGAGGTCTGGCCACCAAGCGGCACCAAATCCAAACCCTGCCACCTGCTTGGAGGTGTCCCGCCCCGGGGCAAGGAGGATTCTGGAAGACCCCTGGCGGGGCTGTGCATGGGCTGCTCTCCACTTTGGGAAGCCTGGGGTCCTTAAGATATAGGTTTTGTCGGGGTGCCTGGGTGGCTTAGTCAGATAAGCATCTGCCTTCACCTCAGGTCATGATCCTAGGGTCCTGGGACCGAGCCCTGCATTCGGCTCCCTGCTCAGTGCGGAGTCTGCTTCTCCCTCTCCCTCTGCCTCTTCCCTGGCTCTCTCCCTCTCACATAAATAAATGAGATCTTAAAAAAAAAAAAAAGCCATAGGTTTTGTCTTGGGCTTGGGTAGGGGTGGGGCTAGTGTGGGGGTGCTGTCTCTGTCTGGGCTCCAACTGCTGCATCCTTCTGCAACTGTGCCTCGGGGAAGGAAGAGGAGAGCCCACAGGGAGGTGTTCTGCTAACCCTGCCTGCAGGTTGGCTAGGGACTGGGGTGAGGGGCAGAAGGGTGAGCTCAGCAGTGGGCTCTGCAGGACCTGGGTGCCAACCCCAGTCGTGCCATGGACCACACTATGAGAGGGTGGGCATCTGGGAAACAGGGAGGGAGGGAAGAGATGGCATCTGAAGTCCTTCTCAGAGCTGGTGTTCTGAGGAGTGGTGTGCAAGGATGGGGGTGTGTCCTGGTCAAAATCCAAGCAAAGATGGAGCTTAGAGACCTCGGCCCCAGAAGGTCCGGGGGTGCTGTGTTGTCAGCGGTGAGCATGGTCAGGGGGCCGGGGGAGGCAGTGAGGGGCTCTCTTGTCTAGCTCACTCAGTCGGTATTTGCTGAGGGCCTCCAGTGTGCCAGGCCCAGTCCTAGGCTTTGGGGGCTACAGGAACTTACGTGATAGTAGGGAAGGAAGACCCTCAATGAGATCAGGAAGTAAACTACCTACTGTGTTGGAGAGAGGAGTTCTAGGAAGAAAAATAAACCATGCGACAGGGAGAAAGTCATGTTCGAGTGGGTGTGCCCAAGGTGGGCTAACAGCCCAGTCCGAGTAGGTCTCTCTGGCCATCGGCTCTGGCCCTGCCAACCTCAAGCCCCACAGCTCGGGTGCTCTAGGAGCTTCCCTACAGCATTGCTGGGGGCCTGGGGTAGGGCAGTGCTGGGGAGAGCCTGCCCTCGTGCTACCTGTTCCTTGCCTTTTTCATTCCCAGTGGCCCCATCCCTGGGGGTGCCCGGGAAACCGAGAAGCAGGACTGCAATCCTGGGAGGACAGGGATAGAGGAGAGGGCTGGGGAGCTCAGCATACATGCTGGGTTGTGTTTGCAAACACTGCGGCAGTGGGGGGATGCGGGGGGAACACACTGGGTGTTTAGCTCCGGAGGGGTTTTTGGAAATCTTTACCTTCTCAGGGAGCCACTTGACCAGTAAGTTGAAGGCATCTGGTGGCTGGCAATGTGGCCGGCCTCCAGCGGCGTGGGGAAGGGGTGGGGGCAGAGGGGCTGGTGCTCAGATGGTTGCTGGCCAGGAGGGAAGTTTCTCTTGCAGGGCTGAGGCCTGTGGTTTCTAATATTGACTCGTCTCCCTGGTTTGCATCGTGCCAGACCCGGGGTGGGGGGTGGATGGAGCAGGAGGGTCAAGGTGGGGTAGGGTGGGCCTTGGGTGTGTGCAGGCATGGAGAAGAGAAATAACAGCTAACATTTATTGAGAGTTTCTTAAGTGCCCGGCCCTGTTCTAAGTGCTTAATGTGCTCCGTCTCATCTGGCGCTCACAAAATAGCCCTCTGCAGGCCTGGTGAGCAGCAAGGACAAAGTGGTCTGCTTGAGGTCACCCAGCTAGTAGTAGAGGGAGTCAGGACGGGGCCCTGGTGGTCTGCGGCTAACGCTGTGAGCTTAAACCCGTGGTTTTCGGAGTGTTCTCCCCGGGGCTGGAAACCTTTGAGAAATGCACGCTCTTGGGTCCCACCATAGGGCCGCTGGATTAGACCCTCTGTGTCCTCCATAGGCCCGCTGTCCCCTCTGTGTCCACAGCCCTGCAGGTGATTCTGAGGGCTGTTTGAGACTCAGAATGTTCGAGAACATTCTGTTCTGCCCAGGGTCCGGGCCTCTTAGGAGGCTTTCCCCGGAGCAGGACGAGGGGCTCTTCAGGGCCTGTCATAGGCCTGGGGCAAGTGCTTTGTCTCCACCTTCTCTGTCCTACCCCGTTTCTGTCCTTTCTGACCAACCCCGTCTAGACAGGCTGGTTAAGAGTGAGGGCTTTGGAGTTGAGAGATCTGGATTCAAATCGCAGTTCTGTGGTGTAGGCTGTGCACATAGAAGGTCCCTGGAATCTGCCCTCCTGGAGTCCTCCTCCTTGCCTGGACGCCAGAGCAGCCCAGAGAGGCCTTCCAGTCCAGCCACAGTCTCCACCGGAGTGTTGCAGACCCTGGCCAGAAGGGAGAGGTGGGGTGTCGGGGGCCAGGGTGTGCTGGGAGCACTGCCGGGGACTCCCCTGGTTGGGGCTGGTGGTTTTGGAGGCTGAGGGGGAGAACCTGGCCCCAATTAGCAGCAGCTCCTAGAGCTGGGGCTGGGAGGGCCTGGGGAGGACTTGGGGTTGGGCTGGGAGGGAGTGGAATGTGGCATCTTTACTTCTCCAGAGCCACCCTCAGGCTGCAGATGGGCTGACCTGGGGGCTGGGAGGGCCCAGCTGACTTGCCTTCCCATCTCCTACTCTGTTCCTGGGCCCTGTCCTCCCTCAACCATCCGAGTTGCCTTGGCTGTGAATGACTCAGGAAGTTTCATCCCCTGGAAAGAAGTTTTGGCCTCAGTCTCCCATCCTCCAGGCTGTGGGGGTAAAGGAGTCCAGGCCATTTCCAGAAAGAACACTACTACTTTGACCTCTGCCGGCTTTCTTCCTCCACGCCCTTCTTGGCCCCACTCTCCTCCCTGATGCCAGAACCTTTCAGAGGTCATTCTGTCCATTCCTCTGTCTTTCTCAGGGGTGAGGAGCTCACCAGCAATGGGGTTAGGGTGGGCGTTTCATGTTCTGAGACACTGTATCCTAAGGTGGTCCCCATTCGTCTTGGCAAAGGCTTGCTTCCTCACCTTGACGGTCATGCTCATGTCCTTGTGTGTGATTCAGGGGCCCCTGGAACCACCTCACTGGGTTGGGAACGGAGCCCTAGAGCCTGGAGGCAGGAGGTGGACCTGGAGTGGGAAGTTTCTCTCCTGTTATGGGGGAGTCCAAGGAGCCTGCTTTTCAGGATGCCTTTAGTAGGAAGCAGGTCTGTTGGTCCTGGCTGGGAAGGGGTGGCACTGGCACGAGGGACAGGCTCGGTCCACAGGTGTTCATTGGTGGCCCTCTACATATCCATCCCAATCCCTGGAGTGAGGGATATGGCAATGGAGCTGGTAAAACACTGCTTTGAATCTGTTTAGGGGGCAGGTGGGATAGGTCTCACAGCACAATATTGGGGAACAAGACATGCTCCCATGATGAGATTATGTATACCCTAACGACCAGATACGTAGCACAGAGGGCAGGCTTATTGGAGTTCCAAGGTGGGAGGGAGTCCTTGCCAGGTGTTCAGGAAGAGCCTCGTGGGGGAGGAGAGCTTGTCGGAGGAGAACATGGGCGGGGGAGCCATTCCACAAGCAAAGGCCTGGATGCGGGTATAAGCCAGGGGATCCAGGGGACAGGTCTGGATGGGGCCGAGCTTTGGGGCACTGAGGTCTGCGAGTGGACAGGGCTAATGGTAGAGGGCCTTGAAAGCCCACAGAAGGTAAAACTCTGGCAAGCCTCATCCTGGGCTGTGGTGATTTCACACAAAGAGCGGGAAGGACAGAGTCCCAAGATGGCGTTCAGATCCCGTGGTCGCCAGTAGTAGTCGATGACTCTGGGCCACTCGTTTAACTTCTTTTCTGTGAAGTGGGGCTCAACAGTGCTAATGGGGGTGAACTAACCAGGTTCTTGGCATGAATAAATGAGCTGGTACAGGTGAAGATATCTGCCTGGTAGGAACAGGTGTGACTTTTACCTGCTCTGTGTTCCTTTTTGAGGGGTCAACACTGAGTCGGAGGCCTTGGTGAGGTTTGTCGAGCTGGGTGGTTCTACTACCAGCAGGATTGTTTTTCATTTTCTAAACTGCCTCCCGAGCTTGGGGCTAGCCAGGTTAAGTCTGAGCCTTGGGTTTGTGCCCTGGGCCCTGCCTCAGGAGGCATTCTGCCCATGGCAGCCACCAGCCCCGGGGAGAGAGCCAATCCATGGCTGTTCGCCCTGAGGCCTCACACTGTTTTCCCCCTGTGTTCACAGCCCATCAACACCGAGAGTGCACCGAAGAATGTAGCCAACACGGTGAGTGACAGCAGGTGGGGTGCGTGGCAGGGAACATCCCGGGCAAACATGGGGAGCCCAGAAGGCAGAAGGGCGATTTGGGGGAAGTGAACATAGGTGTTTGGGGTTAACTTTCTGGAGTAGATTTGAGGAATTCAGGGAAGGTGATGGCGATGTGGGTCACGTTGGGAGCTGGGCGTGTGACATCACTTGTGTGTTCAGAAATGGATTGCTGGGGAAGTAGGCAGGCAGGGGGGAGAGGCCAGTGGCTAAATGTGGGTTTCTTTATTAAATATGTAGAATGCGGGAAAGCCGGGCAGATGTTTCCAAACAGATCTTTCTGACTTAGCAGAAAGACAGACAATTTCCCAATTTCCTCAAGGCTGCATGGAGGAGGAAGGGAAGAGAGTGGGTGGGTCCTGTAGTGCAGAAGCTGAGGTTAGCTGCCGAGGGCATCTCCTGGCCATGGCTGCTGCCCAGTCATGGGCTTATGGTTGGAGGGCTTGTGTTCAGATGTTGCCTCCTCCAAGCATCTTATTGTGTGACTGTTGGCAAGTCATGAGCCTGTGTGTGCCTCAGTGTTCTCACGTGCAAAATGGGAACAGGAAGATCTCCCAGAAGAGTGGTGGTGAGACACAAGTGAGAGGGTTGGTTAGCTCTGAGGGGCTTTTCATGGACAAGGAAATGCTAAACAAACACCTAAGCTCCCTCCCAGGCCCTGCGCCAACCCCCTCACCCCTGTGCCCCTGCCAGACCCAGGAGGGGAAAGACCAGGGTGCCTCTTGATTACTTTCCTTGACTCCCCGCTCTGACTTTTCTCCTTTTCTCTGTCTCCAGGGAGAAGGAGCGTTCCGGGGTGGAAACACACGGAAAAGCCTTGAGGAAGACGTAAGTATGGGGAGAGGAAGGGGAGGTTGTGTCTGGGCTCATGGTGCCCCGGGGGCATTGCAGGTGTGGTTGATGTCTCACACCTGTCTCCTTTGATGGAGCATCCCTTTCCTCCTTTCCAGAAAGGCAGGCGGGGGTCACGCAGCCCTGTGGCTGAGAAGGGGAGGAGAGGTTGGGATGGTGAACAGGCCCCATGTACTTACATACTGGGCCTCCGTCTTGGTTTTGGCCTCCAGTTCAGCTGGACCCAGAGCCCCTTTGCCCATCACTTGGCCAGACCTCAGCGCTCCAGAATGGGGAGGGAGGCCAGAGAGGGAGTGCTCTTTGAGGCCTGGCTTAGTGGCGAGCAGTCATCAAGGTAAGGCCAAGCGAAATGGGCAAAGGGACTAAGGGCAGAGGTGAAGAAGGGACAGCAAGAGGGACTAAAAGTAGAGGTGAGGAAGGACTCTTGGGCTCTCAGAGGGTCATCAGGGCTTGGGGGAATTGCATGCTCTGCATCGTGGGAGAAAGGAGTCTTGGAAAATGTCAGAGTGTTCTGTGGGACTTTTAAATGCCATTGATTCGGGAGAAGGCTGGAAGATGGGCCAAGCCAGGTGATCCCTCTGGGCTCCTCCAGACGTGCATTTCTGGTGCAGGTCAATGGGCAAATTCCTAAAATGGAAGGACCCCAAGGAAGGGCAGAAGGGGCTCTCCCAGGACCCTGCTTTGAGCAATGCTCGTGTCTGGGCTTGTCCTCACATCCCTGGGGGAGATGCCCCACAGCGTTAGGCCTTTCTCTTTCTTCCCCACCCTTCTCTGACGATTTGCCCCCCTGCTGGCCTCTCCATCCTTGCCCGCCCTGATCTGCAGAGGAACAGGGAGTGGTTTTGGCGGTTGGCACAGGGGGAGCTGTTGATGGCATGAGGCCCTATCATCTGACAGCTGCCTGACCCACGGTGGGGGGGGGGGCCTGGAGGGAGGCGCTGGGGCAGCCAGAGGCCGCTGCTGTGGCCCGCCACACTTCTGCGGGGAGCCTGCCACCACCGCCGCATTGCCCAGGGCCAGCCCTGCAAGGCCGGCCCTGCAAGGTGGAGGTGTTCCCGGGGCTGCGTGGCCTGTCCAGATGGAGCGGGAGCATGCCTCTTAAATTAGTGGGGAAGGCTCTGTTCAAGGTATGCGTTGGTCCTATGGGCACAGGGGCACGTGTCGAGGAGGGACTCTTGTCCAAGTCTGTGATATTTCTGGGGCTGGGATGTGGGTCAGAAATTAATTTTTGTCTGTACCTACTACTGAGGATGAACTAACTTAAGGCACTCAGAACATATAATGTACGCTTGATAAATATGAGCCATTCTTATTACTGTTATTTCGACGAAGGCTAGGAGGGGAGATGGGTTTTTGTTTGTTTGTTTTTTGATTCCCACACACCCTCCCTATGGCAGAAGCTCTGGTTCCATTTTTATGTGAAACACAGAGACCTGCAGGGACTCTGACTCGATGAGCGCCTTCTCCATCCCTTCCTGGGTCTGCTGCTTGGATCTGGCCTTACCCGGCTCTCCCAACCCTCGGCCAGGGGATGCTGTGTGAGCCAAACCTTTTACCCGATGGTCCGTGCACATTTATAAGCCGCGTCCCAATGCTGCTGCTTCCCGCAGCCCCAGCCTGGGCCAGAGATAGCTTATCAGAGGAAGCTGCAGCAAGAGAGAGTGAAGTTAGACATTATGAAGAAAGTTTTCACACGACAGTGGGTATGACCTTGGTCCTGGGAAAGAAAGAAGTGACCCTTCAGTTGGGACAGGTTTCTTTTTGGAAGAAAATTTTGTTGACTTGGGATGAGTGTGTGTGTGTGTGTGTGTGTGTGTGTGTCTGTGTGTGTCTGTGTGTACAGGGTGGGTAAGGGGTGTGTCCTGTCTGGATATGGGATGAGAGACAACATGAATTTTGGTTTAGCTGGTCCAGCGAAGGGAGCGGGTGGAAGGCTAGGCAAGGGAGCAGATTCTAGAATGGCCGGTGCACTGCAAAGTAAGGAAGTCCTAATTTTTAGAGTTGCCAGACGCCTGTCGCAGGTTGGGTGAACCCTGGGTCATTAGTCGGTGCCCCGCCCAGCCAGGGGGCCCCCTGCAGTCTGCCCCCTGCGAGGAGACCTGTTTCAGAGGCTGCTGGTCGCAGCCCTGGGCCTCCTGGCGCGATAGTGTGCCTGTTTGTGGAGCTGTTTTCCTGTCTGGCCCGTGGCCCAGGACTCACGGCAGGAATGGCTGTTTCCCTCTAGCAGGGTTGGTGTGTACAGAGGTTTGTGGATGGTGTGCTGTGTCGCACTTTGTTTTGGAAAAATCCAGGCTGGTGGGCAGGAAGGAGAGAGGAAGGGGTGTGGCTGGAGGGGTGGTGGGGGTGGGAGGGGGTGGCCACAGCCCCCAGAGGAGAGGTAGGAATGGGGACAGGCCCCTGACGTAGTTCAGGCACCAATTTCTGGCTGCTTGACACGGCCCCTGATGTTTCTTACAGACCCTCCTCCCAGCTGGGCCCCCTGGGGACTGGGGCTCAGGAAGGGCCTTTTCTTTTGGTCCAGAGCTGTTGTGTTTGGTCTGTGGACCTCAAAGGCAGGCAGGACTCTTCCCACACAGTCGTTTTGCACTAAACCAACCCCACCCAAGTCCTGGGGTTCCCGCTCCTTGCTGCATGGTGGAGAAGGCAAGATTGGAGCCTAGGGCCACAGACCTTGAGCCACTTAGGAGTGTCTGACTGGTGGTCAGCAGGGAGGACCGAGGCAAAAAGAGTCGGGTGGATCTGTAGGAGGAAGGGTGAGGGTTAGACACCAGGAGGAACTTCCCGATAGTAAGAGAAGCAAGACACTGTTTTGGTGGGGGTGAGAGGGGTGGGGTGGAGTTTCCTTTCATGCGGTTCTGTTAGTGAAACAGAGACCATGGTTTGGTGATGACTGTAGGGGAGAGTTCTTGGTGCTTAGGGAGTTGAATCAAAGCTGTGTTACTGATCTCTGTTTTGGGAGGGCCCGGGAGGAAGTTAAAGCCTGGGGGGCAAAGGGCTTTGACAGCCCCAGAGACGAGAAGAATGGGATTACCGGCAGACAGAGAACTTATTTTTCTTTTAAAATAAAATCTTTGTAGTACTCTTTGTAGAGCCCTCTGGTAGTTTTCCCTGCAGGCTTTACGTGGAACAGGGAGAACAGATGCAATCCCACGAGCGCTGTGCTATACCCATTTTACAGATTGGTCACTTCTTGAAGAGTGTCTTCCTTCATGGAATAGAAGTTCTCTGAGGTCAGGGCCTTCACCTTCTCCGGTTCCCGGTGCCTAGCACGTCTCGTGGCACACAGCTGGTGGCACTCCACGAGGGTTTTACAGGATGAGGGCTCCAGCGCCGTGATGGGCAGCAGAGACGACCAAAGCGTCGACGCCCTCCCGGCCTCTTAGCAAGGGCCTGTGTGGTGAGGCGTGCCCCAGCGGGGGGCCCATCTCTGGCCTCTTGTGTGAGGTCACCTGTGTGTTTTGGAGCATAAGGTTTTGCTTACATACAACCCCCACCCCTGCCACGGCGTGCGATTCTCCACGTCCACTAGCCTCAGACTTGTCACCATCTATGTGTGCTTTCTGCCAGCGAGTGTCACATGTCCCCAAACTCTGCGGAAAACAGGAAGCCCCGTCAGTTAGAGGACAGCCCAGTGATTCAACAGGGGATGACCATCCAGCTGTTCCCGTCCTCGTCATCTGCTGGGGTCATGGCCCGGGGCAGCTTCCTCCCCTGCCTCCCCTGCCCTGGCCAGCCTGGTGGACCAGAGCCGGCTTGGACTTTGTCTTATCACCTCTGGAGGCGGCATGGCCAGACTCCATTGGGGCCAAGTTTTTATTTATCTTTCCTGGCTTTTTTGGGGTGGGGAGGCTGAGGAATGTGGAGTGTTGTAACGTTGGGAAGAGGGGGGTGGAGAAACGGGATCCAGCTCTCCTGCCCTGTTCTTCCTTTTCACCCCTGCGCCCCGGGTGGCTTCTGGCTCCCCTTGGCTCCCCAGTCTCCCCGCCAAGCCCATCTCAATATTGCATTGTCTCCCTGCAGCTCTGTGGCCCGGGACCCATGGCCCTGGCCACACCTCGAGCCTCGGCTACAGCTGTGGCTTCTAGTGTTTGAGGCAGCTGTGGTGGCCTCCTCCAAGCGTGGCTGTGGGTCGGCAGCAAATGAAACCCGAGGGGCTATTTATAGCGCGGTGGCCCTGGGGCCTGGAGCAGGGCCTAGGGCCTGGGGAGGTTCAGCGACTCCTCATCAGGGACCAGTGAAATCAAGACGGATGGAGTGTTGGGTCTCTTGTGTTCCTCTGGGTGGGTAGTCTTGGAACAACCTGGCTTGGGGCTTGAAAACCAAACATGATCCCCCCTTACCACCCCCGTGCCCCCACTCCTGACTCCTGCAAACCCAAGTTGTCGGGGCCAGGGGCTGTGGAGACAGAAACTTTCCACCTCGACAGTCCCACTTGGCTCTTCGTTCCTCCTGCTGCTGTCACAGAGGCTGAGCAGTGCAGAGCTGGGCTGTAGCCCACGCAGAGGGGGCTCGGGGTGCAGCCTTCTCCTGGGGGGCTGGATGGAGAGCCCTCCTCTTAGCGGGGCTGCCCTGACCTCAGGCTCGGCCGGGAGCCAGGGCTCCAAGCCTACCACCCACCCCTGCTTGGTAGACACCGCAGGGGCCTGGGGGAGGCTGGAAGGGGCTCCTCGGCTCTGGGCCGCTGGGGTCAAACCCGGAGTCTGAGGGTGAGACCTGCCGGTTGTCGACTTCCCCGGGACTTGGGGGTGAGTCACTGTGCCTCAATTTCTCCTCTTCTTGGCAGACTATGCTCCCGTCTTCTCCAAGAGGCGGTGGCGACTTGGTGGTTGGGAAAGGCTGGCTTCGGAGAGGCACGGGGAGGTTTGGAAGGCGTCAGTGGGCTCGGAAGGCTCTGGCTGGGCCTGGGGACTAGAAGCTGGGCGTTCGGGTGTGCCTCAGGTGAGGCGGCTGACAGGGCGGGCGGCAGCTGGTGTCGGGGGCCATGCGGATCTTTGATCTTCTATGGAGGTGAATGTTGGTTGTATCTCTAACTACCCTTGTAATTGTGTCAGATGTAATAACAGTAACAGTATACAAGTGCCCCTTTTCATCTTCACACCACTGGTAAGGATCGCCCCTTTTTCCGCCTGACGTTTTGGGGGCTCGGAGTGTTAAGGGCCGCGAGGTTGCAGGGCGGGATGTTGAGGGGCCCTGGCCCTGCGCCTTCGTCTCTGTGCCATCGGTTGTGCTGGGCTGTTTGGGACCCCAGCGTGGGTCCATTTGCCTAATTTTGTGCAAGTGGACCGCCCTGGGGATGGGAGCGGGTGAGGGGTGACAGACGACGAGCAGCAGGTCCTCAACAGCAGGATTTGCTGCCTAGCACTGGCCTCGGCCGCTACACGCCACCCCGGGCTGCTCGGGACCCACAAGTTTTGATCGGATGGCTCAGGGGTGCTGCTTTGAAGGAGAGGAGTGCGGGGTGACGGTGGCCGGGGGACACAGGTTCACAGCCGGGCAGAGGGCTGTCGTACCAGCCTTTCCTGTTTTCAGGCTTGCAGTCTGTGTTCTCCACTCAGGCTTACTGTTATGATGCCCAGTGAATGGAGACGAAATGTGTTGCTGTCCATTTAGGAACCATTTTATTGTGTGTGTGGACAGACGGCAACAGCCCAGATTGGTGCTCAGCATTTGCGATTTCTTCCTTCCCCGGGGAAGGGAAAGCTAAGCCCTTTGGGGGCTTGCGTGCACACTCACAAGGAATTGGCACTGATGGCTTTTGGCTCTAGGTTGCGGTGTTGCCTGGGTGCCAGGGTGCCTGGGCTGGAATGTTGGCAGAGAAAGGAATAGGGAATCTGCGTTGGTCCACGGCCCTGACTGCTCCTGTGGACAGCTCTCCACTGGCCCCCTCTGTAATGCCGCTGCTCTTTTCTCTGTCCCAGGGCTCCGCCAGAGTCACCCCGAGTGTCCAGCCCCATCCCCAGCCTATCAGGTATGCCTGGCCTCTGGGGGGGGGGGCAAGGGGTGGGGGTGCCGCAGTGAGGTCACTGTGGGTGTTTCCAGCAAGTCATGCCTTTGGGTTTCTGAGACCGAAGTCATAAAGCCACAGGTAGGGAGCATGGGGAGACAGGACAGCCATGGGGAGAGGAGGTACCTGGAGGTGCCCCTTGGAAATGCTGGTGTTTTGAGTTCTAGCTCGAAGTCAGGCCTTGAGCTGGATTTCTTTCTGTCCCTGCATGATCTCATCTAGTCCTTGCAACAACCTTGCAAGGTAAGTTATTTGATTCCCATTCGGCAGATGAAGAAACTGAGTCTCAGGGAGGTGAGGTGACTTGTGAAAGGTCACGCAGCCTCCCAGAGGCAAGACCCCGGTGTGCCTTCGGGACTGACACGTGTCAAAGCCTGTGCTAGATCCAGGTCCTCTTCGTGGGCAGGGGTTTTTGATGTTGGAGGGTCATTTCTAAAAGGAGAGCTCTCTATCTGGCTGGGCTGGCAGGGGCTGGGGAAGGGGATGCACGAAGACTCAGTCCCTTTCCCCTGGGTCCGGGGTCTGTGGTTTTCCGACTCGGGCTCTTCCCTCTCTGCCTCACCTCCATTCTCGAGGCTCCCGAGATGAGTGAGAATCTGGCCCCAGGGAGATGGAGCCCCAGCCAGAGAGGGCTGGTGTTTAGCTAAAGCCCCCAGCGGGTTATGGTCCAACTGGCAGCGGCCCACAGACCTGGCCGGTCCTTTAGAGCATCCCCTTTCTTCCTTTACATCTGAGAACCACCTTGGGGTGGGTGGGAGCAGGGTGCGATGCTGAAGTTGTCCAGGCGGTGGCACTGTTCTGCCTTAGACGCCCCCCCCTCCCACCGTGGGCCCCGCCCCACCTCCCCGCTCCAAAGGCTGCTGTGAGAACCTTATCTTGGGGACAAAGAATGGTGGGGGCTCAGAGGTCAAATTCAAACTGTGCTCCTTGCCCCAGCCCACTGACCCCTCTACCACTTGGCTCCTGCCCTTGCCACCACCGAGAAGCCATACATCACCTTTGGCTCCCCTAGCTCCAAGCCCTGTATACATACTTGGGCTCAGAATTAGCCCTGTGGACATCTGGATTCTGCCAGTGCCACCCCATCTCTTTGAAATACCCTGGCAGTGTTTCTCCGCTGCCCCCCAATCTCTCCTTTACTGTGCTGTAGTGAAAGATTCTCAAAAGGAAATGTGAGTGTGGCCCACCCTGGGTAGAGAGGGGAAGTGAGACAGTAGGGGGTTGGTGATGGGGTAAGAAGGTGTGGGAGTAGGAAGGGTGTGAGGGGCCCCCAGAAGCTGCAGGTGCCCCTCGGAATGGAATTTCAGTGTCCCGAGACCCATTTCCCCTTCCTGGGCCCTTGTGCTGGAAGAGAAGCTGGGTGAGGTGTAAAGGTGTGAACCCTTACCGCCCCTCACTCAGAGCCCAGCCCAGGGGCTTCCCATTTCTTTTAGGAGCTCTGATGGCACTGGGATTTCTGGGGGCCACGGGCCACCAACAGCCACAAAGTCTCAGCACCCTCTGTTTCCTGAGCCTTTAGAAATCACGGAGGCCAATGCCAAGAAATAGCCCTGGCTGGCAGTGGGAGCTTCCAGAGGTGGGGGAGAGCCAGGGAACAAAGGGCAGGAGCTAGCCTTCCTCCGGGGATGGCTGGAATGTGCACTGTGGTCTGGGTTACCTGGAGCCCAGGTGAGCGTGTCACCTGAGCTGCCCTTTCCCCTGAGAAGCCTCCCCACCCCCTCTACAGCTCAGGAGCAAGGGGGGGCAGCATGATGCTCAGCTCTGGATTGCTGGAGACCACCCAGCTCAGGCTCCCCTACCTCTTCAAAATCTGTCCCAGGATCCTTTGGGAGACTTCTGCCAGACCAGGTGGCCACAGTGTGTTGGGAGGCTGAGCTGGACTCCTGGGCTCCTGGCTGGCTCCTGTCCTGGCCCTGGCCCTGACCTCTGAGATCACAGGTTGAAGGCAGTGCCAACAGGATGGATGGACACCTAGGGTTGCTGTCATGACTGAATTGGCCCGAGATCCTGCCTGCCCCCGCCCAGGTGCGCCCAGGCTCCTAGGCTGGCCTTGCTGGCTACACGGGCCTTGCCAGGGGAGGCCTCTGGCTTTGGCTCTGGGTCAGGGAAGAGCCAAGCCTCCTGGGCTGGAATTGTGGACCACATGTGATGTGTAGGGGGTACAGCTACTCCAATCTTGCCCTGAAGAGCTGGGTTCTGACCTGGACCCCCTTCTGCCTCCTCTCTCTCCAGAAACATGAGTGTGAGCCGAACCGTGGAGGACAGCTGTGAGCTGGACCTGGTGTATGTCACAGAGAGGATCATCGCTGTCTCCTTCCCCAGCACAGCCAACGAGGAGAACTTCCGGAGCAACCTCCGAGAGGTGGCCCAGATGCTCAAGTCCAAGCATGGTGGCAGCTACCTGGTGAGGCTGGGGCCCGGTGCCCCCTGTCCTTTCGGCTCGCCACCTCCTTGCCACTGGGCCCCCGGGCCGGCTCCAGCTTTTCCCTTTCCCGTGATTATGTGCCTTGCTCATGGCCTGAGTCTCCACTCACTCTCCGGCCCCACTTTGCCGTGAGGAGCGTGTCTGCAGCTGGAACGCGGCATCGGGACCCAAGTCACGTGTGCACGCGAGCCTCTGTGTGTGTGTGTATGTGTGCAATGAGGAATTCGTGTTACCGAGCGCTCCCTACGAGGCAGGCCCTGTTCTAAGCATGTGTTTAACTGCATGCGAGCCCTAGAAATCAGGTTTCGCTGGAGCGCAGAGCGGTGGGGTGTCTGCCCCAGGTGACAGCGTCAGGAAGCGGCAGGGCTGAGGTCTGAGGGCAGAGTTGTGGCAACTTGCATCTTACGGGACCTTGTGTGGCTGGCACTGGGGTAGTGCCTGGCCCAGGAGAAGCACCTCCCAGACGTGGATGAGGTGGCTGGCGGTTCTTCTCGACTGTTCTTCTCTACCCTCAGAGGGCTGGCATGGGGGATTGGCGCCAGAGGAGAGCTCAGTTCCACTTTACAAGGAAGCACCTGTGGGTTGGGCTGGACCCACCGACCAGACAGCGTAGACTCGGGGCGCTGCCCTGAGGTTTGAGCCGAGACAGGGCGCGGGAAGCCATATTAGGTCCCTAGGGCCGCTGTAACAAATGACACAAACTGGGGGTCTGGAAACGACAGAATTAACCTTTTCACGGTTCTGGAGGCTGGACGTCGAAATTGAGGTGTTGGCAGAGCCACGCCCCTTCCTGGTGTCTGGGGCCTCCCAGCAGTCCCCAGTGACCTTGGCTTGTCGCGCCGTCACTCCTGTTTCTGCCTCTGCCCCCACATGGCCTGCCTTCTTTCCCGCGTCTCTCTGTGGCTCCTCTCCTCATCTTATAAGGACACCAGGCCTCGGATGTAGGGCCCGCCCTAAATCCAGGATGATCTCATCTTGAGATCCTTAAATACTTACATCAGCAAAGGCTCTGTTTCCAAATAAGGTCACATTCTGAAGTTCCAGGTGGATATGGATTTTTGTGGGACGCTGCTGAACCCACCACAGAGGGCTGTCCATCAGCTGTGCTGGGCATCGTTGAGGGCCCTGGGTTCACACACAGGAGGCCAGCTCTGCTTCTACCATCTGACTTTGGCCACTTCACCTCACTAAACCTTAGGTCCTGCATCTGTAAAATGGGTCTAATTACACCACCTACCTCTCGTGGTGGATGAGAGAATTAAGTCAGCTGCTAGGTGCCAAGGCCTCAGCGTGGGCTGGCAGGCTGGGGACACTTGAGTGGGGACCATTGTTAATGTAATAAAGCGTGAGCCCTTATGGGGTCCAAGAATGGCCTGGTAGCCCTCTGGGATCATTCCCAGTCTCAGGAGTCTGGGATCCCGTGGGTCTCTGTGCTATGCCGCCCTCCCTCTGTCTTACCTAGTGCAGGCCATGGGCCCTCTTGTCTCCCCAGGAGGAGGGCACAATTTTCTTTGAGTTTCCCAGGCAGTGAGGTGGAGGTGGGGAATTCTGAGCACCTCGTCTGGAGGTGGAGACAGGAATTCCAGGGATTGGGGGACTCCCATGGGACGTGGTGAGGCATCAGAGGGCATCGGCTGGGAGAGGGGTGTCGAGGGTCTGAGAGGGCCCACTCAGGACGATTTGCACCCTCTGCGGGAGGGCGTCTGACCGCAGAGCTGTTGCATTTTCAGGGGATGAGGTTTTCAAGTTGACATGTGAAGTGGAAACCAGAGATGGCCAAATACAGTTACCACCGCTGGATTCCCGTTCAGTGCGTGAAGATGCCCACCTTGTGGCTGGCACGTGGGACCCGAGACGGGCTCCATCCCCTTCTTATCTTCAGTTCTGGGCATCTGTCCACTCACTGAGGGGAGAGGCCGTGTCTACATACTTCTCTCTCCTCCTCTTTACCCTGAGAACCTATAGTTATGTTCTTGTTGGTCAATGTGTGTGTCCAACGGGACGCCATTATAAGCTCTTGCATGGGTAGAATTTTCACTGAGTGGGGCATGCAGGAAGAGGAAAGAGAGACAGAGACAGAGAGACAGTCCGAAGACAGCGAGCACCATCTCACAATGTCTTCCTTTTCCTCCTAGCTTTTCAACCTCTCTGAGCGGAGGCCTGACATCACAAAGCTCCATGCCAAGGTGAGCTGATGCCGATCGGGGGTGGGGGCTTCCTGTGGCCTGGAAGAGAAGGAGAAGAGCTGGGCTCCCTCTCCCTGTGGATCCCCCTTTAGAATGTGGGGAGAAGTGCTGAGACACTTGGCAACACCTACTCCGTGTCTATGCCGTCTTCTATTTGGAACAAGGAAAAGAGCATATTTCTTGTTTTTGCCATACGGATTGCAGAAAGCCAAGCTTGATACAGCGATTTCCTGCCCAGGTCTGCCCTCCTGGGGTGCACATAGTATCTCTGGGGTGAGGCTGGAGCTATGAGGGTTCTAGCCTCATCGAAAAGCATTTTGTATTGAAACTGGCTCAAAACTGCCAATGGCCCGTTTTCACTTGCTGGCGCGGTGGGCTGAGCGCAAGCTTTGCGCTGATGGCCGCTCTGGCTCCTGAATTCCGGGGCCTGTTGCTTTGGGACCCTGGGCAGGTGACAGTTGTCTGGGCCTCAGTTTGCACCTCTGAAAGTGGACAGGCTGGATTAGATGTGCTCTCTCGGCTCTTCTGAGCATGAATTCTCTTTCAGTTTAACGATCTGTGAGTTAAGAAAAGTTTCAAGGAGCCTGAAGTCTACTTTTCACATCTGCCCTCTGTCCCCTTCAGGCTTCTCTTGGCCAACCTGAAAAATCGGGGGTTGGGTGTCCGGGCCTGGAAAAGAGCTGTAAACAGCTGGGGGCCCTTCACTTTCCCTCTTTGTCCCTGAGCCAGGCTTTGGGGTTGTCTGTGGGAGGAGAGCTTGGGGGTGGGGAAATGTTGGGGAGCCCCAGCACATTTTGAAGTCAGAGTCATGTGGAAGGGACCTTGGGGTCATCAGCTTCACACACATATGGAGGAAACTGAGGCCAGAACAAGGGCCATGACTCCCCAGAGGCCCCAGAACAAGACAGTGTCAGAGTTGAGACTCAGGCCCAGGGTCTCTGGTCCTGGGCCAGTGTCCCCTGCGTCCACATGCTCGCCTCCCCTCTGGACTGATGGGCAGGGCAGGGAGCCAGGTGGGGGGATGGTGCTGCTGTAGCACCAGTGTGGGGAATATGTGCCACCCCTCCGGCTCTGGTCAACTCTCTGGGGCTTCCGCCCCTTCTCACTCATGGCTTGGACCACAGATACTGGAATTTGGCTGGCCTGACCTTCACACCCCAGCCCTGGAGAAGATCTGCAGTGTTTGCAAGGCCATGGACACTTGGCTCAATGCAGACCCTCACAACGTCGTTGTTCTACACAATAAGGTCAGAGTGGGGCCTCTGTGTGTGTGTGTGTGTGTATGCATGTACACACGTGGACATGTGCTCGTACATGCACACATGCGTAGATGTGTCCTTGGATGAGTGTACGTGCCTGACTTTATCATTGGATTGAGTGAGCGTGCAAGTCTGTGTGTATTCTCTTTTCTAGGAGATGGTAGATTCTGTCCCAGGGAGCACCCCCAGGAAATGGGGAGTTACGAGCTTGTGGGGTCCTCAAGTGTAGTGGATGATCAGCTGTGTTTCTTCTCTTTCAGACTCAGCCCGACCTGCTTCCCTCCCTTGCATCTCCCTCCCTTCTCCTGTTGTCCCTTAGAACCACACTCCTCTCTCCAGCCACTGCCCTCTTTTTCTCCAGGCTTCTGAATGGGCTCTAGGGCAGTAGGGCTGATCTTAGAAATAAAGGCTTTGTGTTTGGGGTTCTTTTAGGGAAACCGAGGCAGGATAGGTGTCGTCATCGCAGCTTACATGCACTACAGCAACATTTCTGCCAGGTAAGAGCCTCCCATTCTCTGAATATTGACAGCGGGAGCCCCCTCTGCCCATCCCCCCATGGCCTCTCCCTTCCCTGGGGTTGAGAGGTGTGAGGATTGGGTGGAGGAGCCCACAGAAAGGAGAGGGAGCCGCCTACAGCTCTGAGGCAGGTGGCTGTGTGGGGGGAGCGCAGGAGAAAGGAGAGTCCCTCCCTCTACTGGGAACGGTGGTGGGAGTAGCCTTGGGAGGCAAACCCATCTATGGACACCCCATCCAGCCACCTTCTCGGGGCCACTTTTCCTTGGCAAAAGGCCTTCTGTTTTCCTGAGTGAGCTGGTGAGGGAGTCAGAAAGAAATGTTGGATCAGATCTGGGTCTGGCAGAACCATCTAGAAGTTATCTCATTCTTGTGGGCCTCGATGAGGACTTTGGGGTTTGGGATGGGATGTCATAAGAGAGTCAAGAATAGAGGGGCTACATCTTCTGTCTCTTCTTTTAAAATGATCTCTTTGAGGATAGATAGAATGTTCTATGGAGACTTAGATGGTAGTTCTGTGACTCTAAGAAACTCAACCCAGCCTAATCTTCCCTTAATGGTGAACATTTCCTGTATACCTACTGTGTGCCCACATGTCCCAAGCTCTTTATAGATGTTATTTCACTTAATTGCCATAACAACCTTCAAGGAAGGCACTTGTCACTCTCCTTTGACAGGAAGGGGAATCACGTTCAGAAAGATTAAATAACCTGATTCAAGACACGGGGCTGATAAGTAAGGGGCTGACTTGCTGTGGGAACTCAGGCTGTCTGGCTCCAAAGCCCCTGTGCTGAGTCTTGCAGCACACAGGATATAGAGATGCTGGGGCACCCTTTTTATGAAAGCTGCTCAGCACAGGGTTGCTGGAGGGCTCTACGGGTCTGGGGGAGCAGGGGTGGGGAGGCAGAGGGCTCTTGGACATAGGACATAGGCTCTGGACATAGGCTCTTGGCTCCTCTGACCACCCATCTCCCCCCGCAGCGCTGATCAGGCCTTGGACCGGTTTGCAATGAAGCGGTTCTATGAGGATAAGATTGTGCCAATTGGCCAGCCATCCCAGAGAAGGTGGGTTTCCAGGGGTCACAGCCAGTGCATCCGTGTGTGTGTGTGTGTGTGTGTGTGTGTGTATGTGTATGTGCACACGCTTGCTATCTTGGGGACTGGCCTTATGCACCCACAGGGGCTGGAACAGCCATGCCTAGGTGGGGGTGTACAGAGTGTTCATATCCAGGTGGCAGCCTGGAGTGGTGTGAGCTCAGGGACGTGGGTGAGCCCATGGGCAGCTGTGTGTGTCCACAGGTGGGCATGGCAGTTGGCTCCTGAGGCCAGTGCTGGAGAGCAATGGGGACGTTGGTGGGGAACACATCGGTCTGGGGGCAAGAAGGCAGCTTGTATAAGAAGGCGGCGCTATTTGTTGGTCCTGGCAGCGGGATTGCTTCGTGTGTGGGTGAGCCTATAGGAGGCTGACGTCATCGCCTCCTGCCCTGGAGAGGTCACAGATTCTTACCATAAGGCTTATCTTCTCCTGGAAGAGCTTTAAAAATTTAACCACGGGCTCTCAAGCACGTGGTCTCGCTGAAGTCCCCAGCAGCCCAGGCGGACGGCAGGGCAGGGATGAGTCATTCATTCATTGGACAAGTTTTAGGTGCTCTACTATATTCCAAGGGCTAGAAATCTAGGTGAACAGGACAAAGTGCTTGGCCCTCAGTGAGCTGATACCCCATTGAGAAAGATGGACATCGCACAAGTAAGTAGACCAACAGGACCATTCCAGTAGCGGTTAGTGCTAGGAAAGAAAGAGAACAGAGTGGGATAGACCTGATGGAGGAGACCGGGGCTATTTAATGAAGGGGGTCAGGGAACACCTGTCAGAGGTGGTGGATTTGAGGCCAAACCTGGATAAGAATGATGAGCTACTGTATGACCATCCAGGACATCCCCATTTTACAGATGAGAAGCCTGAGCCTAGGGAGGGGACTCAACATGGCCCGGATCAGCAGTGAGTAGTAGCAGAACTAGAAGGTACTTGGGGGCCTGTAACTCAGGCCAGACTGGCCCCCCCCCCGCCCGGGTTGTGCCAGCCCCAGTCCTGAGGGCTGAATCCTGCTCTGTGGATGACGTGCTGTTTAATGATGGCTGGTCCACAGGAGAGCACAGGTGGAATCAGGCCTGGTGGGCTATGGGGAGGCTGCAGGTGAGTGCGAGGCAGAAGCCCAGGCCCAGAGGGCAGAACTGGAGATGGGGAATGGTGCCCAGCCCCCGAGTGGCCAGAATGGTGGGCCAGCCGCACGTCTGTGATGGGCCATGCTGCTCTGTGCACTGTGACCGCGGGGCTGACCGTTTCAGCAGGATACAAGCCATGAACGTACTTTCAAGTCATGAGAATACTTGGCAGGAGAAAAAAAAAAAAAACCCAGCAGAGCATGATGGCTTCGAGAGTGATGGGGTGGGTACGAGGGCTGAACTTGCAGAGAAAGTGTCCCATGGGGTGAGCTCCAAGGGGAGGAAGGAAGCTTCCTGAGTGCGGGTCTGCGGTAACCATGCAGACGGAACAACGAGTAGGCTGGCCCAGGGGCCAAAGCATCCCCCTGACTTTTCTAGCCCCTCAGAATGCTGACCAGGCCAGCAGGACCCCCTGGCCTCTCCTGGTGAGTGTGTCTGCCATTGTAGCGGGAAGCCCAAGCAGAAGTGAGCCCCTCCGGCCCCCGGAGCCTTCCACCTGGCACAGGACAGCCGGGAGCCGGTCTCTGGGTCAGCCATCAGAAACCGGATGTCTATGTGCAGAAAATTCTGGCTGGGCTGCCAGACACAGCATCTGTAGATCAATGGGCTTCTTCCTGCGGAGGAAAGAGCTGTCATTCAAGTACCCGCTTGCCACATATGACTGGTGGCCTTGGTCACGAGTCTGACCATGAAGGATGAGGAATGTGTGTGGTATTGCGATGGCACAATGTGGCGTGGACAGAGTGGGCAGAACAGCCACGTCCCTGAAGCTGAAAGCCCAGGGAACGGGACCTTTGTCCCCTCTCTGCAGCAGGAGTGTTCTGGGACACCACAGTGCTCAGCGCTCACTTACGCAGTGGGGGCGGCGGTGGTGGTGTGTTTATATTATCTGTCTGCTTGGCAGCTTCTATCTGCAACCGCATCTGCTTATGGGTGGGTCACTGTGTCCGGACCGATGTGTGAAAGTATGGCTGTTGGCTTCATTGCGTATTTGTTGCCACCTTCCCGCCTTCTGGGCAGTGTCAGTTGTAGGGAATGGAGCAGTTGGAGGAGAGGAGGGCAGAGAGAGAGGCAGAGGGAGGGGCTTTGCCTGCAACTCCCCCATTCATTGTCACCCCACCCCCGGACTCATTGTCCCCAGCACACAGACACATCCTGTTGGCACGATCCAGAGATCTGATAGGAACTACCATTCCAGGTTTCCGGTTTGAGTAATGGGGCTGGGGGCTGGGCAGGGGCTGAACAGGAACCGGTGCTGCCCATCAGATTATCTGGCTTGGGTAGTGCGAGGTGGCCCCACCCGGGGCCCAGGGACAGAGGCTCGCAGGCCTGGAGGGGGGCCAAGGAGCCCAGAGATAGGAGGGGACCGTTGTCATGGTCATGTAGGTTCTGGTTCCACCAGCCTCAGAGAGCCTCTCCTGGAGTCTCAGGATTCATTCTGATCGGTCTGGCTGGCCCAGCTCGGCCTCTTCTGGCCATTCAGAAAAGGAGGACGCATCGACCAATTGCCAGCAAAAGGACTGACCTCTCTTTCTGGCAGGTGCACTGAAGTTCAGACTGCTTTCCTTCTCTCCCTGCCCACCCCCAGCTTTGTGTGTTCTTGCTATGTGCAGGCAACTCTTTCTGGACCCAGATTCCTCTCTCTTCTAGAAGGAGTGGAGATGGGTTAATTCTTGCATTCTTCCAACAAGATCCAAAAAGAATTGGGGAGTGTTGACCTGAGGGATAGGACTCCTTAGTGGAAGTTAGATGTCTTTCAATACCATATATAGAGGGATTTCATACACTTTGGTGTGATATGAAAAAATGAAGGACTATAATTACTAAGCTCTTCACTGTTTACTGGACTGTCATGTGGCTGGTGGGTCTGTTGGGGCAAAACTGGGGCCTTGGGTATAAGCATAAGCTTGGTTTAGGCTCAGTGTGACAGTATTAGAGATATTTGATGGTTGATCAGCCTGCCTTGTACAGTAGTGAGCAGCATAATGATGTGAGGGATGTCAGGGATGTGTGGGAGGAATTTTGGTCCAGTGGCAGATTTTTGGGCTGGGAGCGAAGCTGGAAAGAGATGTTCATGTTGACCACCAGGGGGCGCCAGAGAACCCCAAACAGGTGCATTGGCCTGACTCAGGTCCTGGTTGAGTGATATCTGCTTGCCCACCCTACCTGGGGCTCCAGGCAGCAAGGAAGGACTGTGCTGGAGTGGAAAGCCCAGCTTCCAGGAGGCCTGGGGGGGGGGGGGGCGGTGCGCTAGGCGGGGCCAGAAAGGAGACCGGGGTGGCTGTGCTCTAGGACAGATCGCCCGCTGAGGCTGCCCCTCTCCCTGCCGCAGGTACGTGCACTACTTCAGTGGCCTGCTCTCTGGCTCCATCAAAATGAACAACAAGCCCTTGTTTCTGCACCACGTGATCATGCACGGCATCCCCAACTTCGAGTCTAAAGGAGGTACCCGCCTGAGCTGTCTGGCTTCCCTCCCCTCCTGTCTCCCATCTTCTTTTCTCAAGAGGCAGCCTTAGGGGATAAAAATGTAGGCTTGGACTGGAGTCTCGACTGCGCCCCCTCCCGAGCTTCCGGTGAGCCCCGCTGTATTCACGGGGTCGAATCCGGCAGTGCCGGCTGGCACGTGATGCTGGATGTGGCAGTAGTTTTTGTAAACTTAAAAATGCCTCTCAGAGGAAAAGCTAGTATTTCTTCCTCCTTTCTCTTTCCATTTCTCCTTCCTACCTCTCCTCTCCCTAGCCCTTCCTTCCTTCCCCCTCTCCCCCGCCCCCACACTGCCCCCTGCTAACACGACCCTCCCTTACAGGGTGCCGGCCCTTTCTCCGGATCTACCAGGCCATGCAGCCTGTCTACACGTCTGGCATCTAGTAAGTATTCCACAGGAATAAGAGGCTAGGGAGGCCGGAGGCCCAAGGCCGAGGACCAGGGACAAGGGTGTGGGGGGATGGGCCAGGACCTCTTCTAGGAGGATCTCATCTGGCAGAGGGCTGAGGGACAGAGGCAAGCAAACCTTCCCAGGAGCCCTGTGGCAGGGGGAGCGGGGAGCAAGCACGCTGCCCGCCCCCTTCAGCAGCTCTCTTGCTCTCCGCTTACCTCTCCCCCATAGCAATGTCCAAGGAGACAGCCAGACCAGCATCTGCATCACCATCGAGCCCGGGCTGCTCTTGAAGGGAGACATCTTGGTGAGTGCTATTCCCCTGTCTCAAGCCCCCTCCTCCCTGTTTATCTCTTCTGTCTCCCCGCTCCCCTCCTGCCTCTCCAGACAAGATTGTCACTCCTGTGGGCCACCAGCCTTGGGGCCATAGGCCCTCAGGGCTCCTGCAAGGCCTTCCCCTGCCTCAGAGCCAGACATCCCTTCTCCTGCGCTTGTCTCTTGTTCTAGAATATCTCCAGGGAAATATCTCTCAGCATAAGCTGTTACCTCCTTGCCTCTGTGACAAGGACTCCCTCAATTCTAACTTCAGTCTTTCCTCCTGCAATTTAAATTCACTGCTATTTTTTCCATTCTGTGTGCAGGAACTTCTTGGGAGGACAGTTTTGTCCTCACAGGGCAAGATTGGCTTCCAACATTCTGCTTTCTAGAAGTTTCCCCAGATAGCTCTGAGATCCTGTTTGGTATTGGTGACCTCTCCCTCGTTAAGTTTGGGTGAGCCCTGGGGTCTCAGTCAAGGAGCTAATAAGGAGGCTCCCCGAGACCTGATGTCCCCTCCTCTGGCCCCTGATGGGCTCTGCTCTCCTTCCCACCCAGCTGAAGTGCTACCACAAGAAGTTCCGGAGCCCAGCCCGAGATGTCATCTTCCGTGTGCAGTTCCACACCTGTGCCATCCATGACCTGGGGGTTGTCTTTGGGAAGGAAGACCTTGATGATGCCTTCAAAGGTGGGCTCATTGAACAGAGACATAGACCTAGCAAGTTATAGTACCACAAGGTAGAAGAGAAATAATGGAGGACCTATGGCAGCAGTGAAGGCGAAACCATTTTCTAAGGGAAGGAGAGGTGGTTAGGGAGGTGTCTTCCGTTGCTTCTTTATCTATTTAGGGTTTTGTCTGTATCACATTCAGACCTGGGACAATATCCACATCCATTCACCTGTTCACTCATCCACCCACCTATCCATCCATCCACCTACCTACTCGTCCGAATCCATCCATCCAACCATCCATCTATTTACTCACCCATCTGTCCACCCACCCATCCAAATCCATCTGTCCATCCATCCACCCATTCATCCATCCATCTACCCACCTACCCATCTAAATCTATCCATCCACCCACCCACTCATCCATCCAAATCCATCTGTCCATCCACTAAGAAATACTTATGGGTCTCTATGTGTCAGGCATGTGCTAGACCCTGGGGATACAAAGAGAAAGAAGTCAGGCCCTACCTTCAGGGAACTCACAGTTCCATGGGAGAAAGAGACACATGAGCGGGGTACTAGGAAGCGGTGCCTGCAGTGATGGAGACATGCACAGGCATGATGGGCAGTCACCATCCCTACTGTAACTTCTCTTCCCACAAGCACTGGACGGTAATCTGTGTCCAGACTGGGCTTAGGCCAAGAGAAGAGAGTAGGGCTGGGGCTCAGGGGTGGGGTGGGGGGTGGAGAGGATCCTGAACCCTCCCCCCCCAAGTGCAGTCTGGCTCATGCAGTAGAAGGATGTGTCTATGATGAGTTTCCTCTGTACTGGAGCCAGGAGGGCAGAAACAGAAGACGCCATAATGATTACAGAACAGAATGTAAATGTTATCAGTCTTAACAGGGAAAAATAAAGGGGTAACAGACAACATAAAGGTGGAGTTGGTAGAGGCAGGGGAAAGTGGGGGCACAAACTTTCTCCTCTTACACAGAGGGAGTCGGCACCACTAAAAATGGACAGTTCAAGAAATAGAGGCTTAGCTGTAGTATTTAGAGTTTCAAAGGCAATCAGAATAAATACTACTACTAGATTTAATAAGAAGGGAGATGGGAGTGATATTAGTGGGCCAAATTCATTATCTTCATAGTGGTAAATCAATGGAGATTACTTGAAATTGGTATATCAGGAAATAGTGGCATAAAAATAGGGGCTATTAGAGTCTTAGAGGTAACTGCTAGTAGAACAAGAAATAGAAATGGTTGGGAATGGTTATCTCAGGCAAGTAGGACTGGGGCCAAAGTGGGCAAGAGGCTTATTTCATTATATATGTATATGGTATTATCAACCATATGTTTGTGTATTATTTTAACCTTCTCCAGAAACATTAAAGTTGGAGTCCTTTTTGGGAATTAATTGCTCATTTTTGTCTTTCCTTCTCTCTTTTCAGATGATCGATTTCCAGAATATGGCAAAGTAGAATTTGTGTTTTCTTATGGACCAGAGAAAATTCAAGGTATAAGCTTGTTAGAGTTCATTTTTCTACCCCCTTGCCTCCATCCTAACCTGTCCTCTCCCCACCCCCACCATTCTCCTACTGATGTGCTCTGCAATTATCAAGTTACCTGTAAATGAGAGGCAGGCCAGCAGTAAAGGATCTGGGTATCACAGTGGACCCCTAGCTAAACATGAATCAGTGACTTAATATTTGGATAATAAAAATAAAAGGGCCGACTGAGAGGTGCTGGATAGGATAAACTGTTCTGGTCCCATTAGGTCACCATCCCATTATATTCAGAGACTGAGGGCTGTGGCAGATGGAGGGAGTGGCTGAAGGGACATTCAGAGGTGCTGGATGGATGAGAAGTATTTACGAGGACTGAGGTGGTTCAACCTGAAGATGAGAAGGCCAATTTAATAATAGCTGTTAAGCCTTTAGGCTGGTTATATGTGGAGACCAGTTGTTCTCCACCCTATCTGAGAACAGAATGAGATGAGCCGAAGTTAGGCTACAGACGGAGGGACACTGGGAAGATTCAAGGAAGGACTGCCAGGTTGGGAAAGGGACTTGCCCTAGGAGGTGGGACTTACAGCTCGTGCAGTCTTCATCTTTCTGTGGATGTGTAGGAGAGACTGCTTCTCCCCTCACATTTCTGCCTGGAGCCGGAGCCTCTTAAATGGGAGGCAGGGGGATGATTGGAATGACCTGTGTCCTCTCAGTGTCATGGCCATGGTTTCCCTGCTGTCCTCGACCTCATGCTGCTCATCACAAGCCTTTCCATACTCCCTCTGACACAGAGGCAGACTTTCTGGTCTCCTGGCACTGCCCCAGGGGCCTCTGGGACACGGAAAAGGAAGAGGCAGACACCTGGCCAGAAGGCCCCCCAGCTTTCTCCCGGGGGGCTCTTCATTCCTCAGTGTCCTGTCTTGATTTACCCCTGTAACCGGATATGAGCCTTCTTAAGAATGCAAGAAACCAGGGGCGCCTGGTTGAGTCTGTTGAGCATCTGACTCTTGATTTCGGCTCAGGTCACTATCTCAGGGTCGTGGGATGGAGCCCCGTGTTGGGCTCCATGCTGGGCGTGGATCCTGCTCCGGGGTCCCTCTCTCTCTCCTTCTCCCTCTGCTCTGTTCCCCCCTCCCAAAACAAAACAAAACAAAACAAGAATGCAAGAAACCAGACTCCTGGGTTCTCTGTCCACTCTAAGCCACTGGCCGCACCGCACGTGGTCAGGAAAATGAGAAGCCCCTCAGGGAGCAGCCCTGGGGGAAGCTGTTGGCTTCTTCTCTTTTTTTCTAGCTGCTAATCCTTTTTTTTTCCTTTCTCTTCGCTGCCCTCCCGCCCCATTCCTTCAGGCATGGAACACCTGGAGAACGGGCCGAGCGTGTCCGTGGACTATAACACCTCTGATCCCCTCATCCGATGGGATTCCTATGACAACTTTGATGGGCATCGAGAGGACGGCATGGAGGGTAGGTGGCAACTGGGCTTCCAGCTCCTCTCCGCGTGGCACTGCCCTGCTCCTGTGGCCTCGGCGCTCCTGGTGGGCTGCAGCACCATAGTGGGTTCAGAGGGGAGGCCGAGGAGAGGTCCAGGGCACCTTGGAGAGCTCCCAGTTCGGTGGGGGACAATAAGGCAAAACAGGAATGTGTGAAATAATGAAGACAGGGCACGAACCATGAACGGCCTGTGCTCTGACACTGGCAGGGGAGGGATTCTTGAGAGCTGGAGGGGCCTGGGAGGGCTCCTTGGAGGAGGTGGCCTTGAGTGAGAGCTTGACATAACTCCCGTGCAGCAAACACAGGACTTTGTTCGATTTCTTTGAAACCTGCTCTTAGATGTCTCCAGGCTCACGGCCTGAGTTCCCCGGGGTCAGAGCGCTAGGAATTAGACACAGCGTGTAAGGCCTACAAGCTTTCATCAATAGCCAAGAAAAATGTTTGAGAGCTGGTAACCGATAGGCTCCAAAATTTGAAAAGTAAGCCGCAGTCGAAATTAATGCATGTTTAATTTAGCTACAAAACCTAGCATTATGTCAAGTGGGTGACTGCAACTCACTTCAGTCCTTGAGGGTTAGATGTGGGTTGTATTTGTTTGTGTGGTTTATTTAAATATGGGAGGCAGGGTGGGACCTCTAAAACTGAGCACAGCTGGAGCCCAGGAGCTCTTGAGATGCCTGCGTGGGGTTTGGCATAGACTTGCTTTTCTGATTTGGTCCCGGAACTGCAGATGCGGGAGCTGGAAGGGTTCTCAGGACTGTCGGCCCATCCTGCAGTTATCATTTGGGGGTAACTGAGACCCCCCCCGGAAGGAAGGGTCTTTTGATTTACCCCCACGGCCCAGGATATGTCCTTTCAAGGACACCAGATCCCAGCCCCTGGGGCTGCAGCTGGTCCTAGGGTGGGGCTGTGCCATCCTGGGGACTCTGGGCCCTGGGGCAGAGCTGGGTTAGGGAGGGCCAGGCCTGCTGGCCCCCCACTCGCTCCTGATCCTCTGCACTCCCCTGCCTCCTTCCACCTTCTTCTCCAGGGTTTTCGATTTGTTGACTCCACCCTGCAAGTCTTCTAGGCCTTTTCTCCAAAAAGATTCTCCCTCTGGCCTTTGAGATACCAGAATGAGTGATGGATTTCAGAGCGAGCCGGATGCGGGCGGTGTTTGGGCTAGCATTTAGGGCTCGCTGAGGGCGTGTTGTTTACAGGCAGCACCGTGCAAAGCCGATTGCTTGTCCTCAAGCCTACCTTCGTTTCCGCCCTCCTGTCCTCCCCCCAGATACCCCGTCCTGCTGAGGCACCGCCCCAAGCATTCCTCCCCACTGCCCCGGCCCCCTCCGCGGTGCTGAGTGGCTGGGGAGAGGGCAGAGGATGAAATGAATTCGTTCTAAGCTACCAGCGGCTGCCAGCCTAATTGTTTATCGTTCTGGGGATGTTTGCATTTTTAACAAGAACACTTGGCAATTTGGAGGTATTTTCAATGTGTCCCCGTCTCTCCCTGCTGTGGATTCCGTGCAGTGGTAAATCTAAAAACCTTCCGTAAACTATAAAGTGCCAGGCAAACAAAAGGCAAGATAGTTAAGGGGGAAGGAGAGGCCGGGGAAGGCCCGGTGGGGACAGAGCTGCCTCAAGGGAAGGCCTGGGGCAGACGGCCGGCGGAGCAGAGGGAGACAGCAGCAGTGAGAGGCAGGAACAGGGAGGAAGGAGAGGTTGAGGGAGCCCTGGACTCTTCTCCATCCCTTGCTTCCCTCCTCTCTCCTCATCCATCCCCCCAGGCAGGGGGACGGAACCAGTGGGACTTTCTGGCCAGTGAAAGGTCAGCTCACCCTGCAGGGACAGAGGGACCCCTGTCTGGAGGCTGAGAAGCTGGCCCTATGCCTGAAGGGTGGGAAGGGAAGGCAGGGGAAGCAGATCGAGGCTCTGCTGTCCTCTTCCTTGGCCTGGCCTGTCCCGAGTACAGTTGGCCTGGACTGGGAGTTACGCAGTTGGGGTGGTCACCAGGACAGACTCTGCCTGTCTGCTGCTGGGCGGCATCCCGCATGGGGACGGGAAAGCCAGCCGTGGGGCGGGAACAGTGACCATTATTCCAATCCTGCTTTTCTTTCTGGCTGGAGGCACTTCTGGAAAGTTCTAGGTTCGGGGACCCAGAGATAAAAGCATTTTCTTCTGGCTAATTTTCTTGATCAAGAGAGGGAAGTAGGAGGCCTGGGCCTGTCTCTTTAGTTGTGGGCAAGTCCCTGTGCCTCAGTTTCCCCATATACTAGTTGGGGTAAGGACACTTAACCTCCAAGACTCTGGGGTGCCCAGCAGATGGCTCCAGCTGGAGCCTGGAAGGTGCCTGGGAGCTCCCTGGAGTGGCCCTGTGGCTGGGGGGATGGGCTCTGTGGGTATGTGGTACCCGAGGTGGCTGTGCCTGCTCCCGGAGGTAGTCACGGACAGGGAGAGGCAGGCTAGCCCCGAGGTGCTGTGGTAGAGTGGCTGAGCATGTGTGCTTGAGGCCTGACTGCCCGGGGCCGGTCCAGGTCCCAGATCCCCCCTTCTGTAGCTGAAGGCCTTTCTTAGCCTTCTTATGCTCTCCGTTTCCTTTTCTACAGACTTGGGGTGTCACTGGCTTAATGGAGCATTTTTCCCGAAAGGCAGTTTAGTGTAGGGATCCAGAGTGTGGCCTCTGGATCCAAACTACCCGGGTTCAGCTCCTTTGACAAGACGCCATCCTCTCAGGGCCTCGGCTTACTCTCCTGTGAAGGGGGATTCAGTCAACAAATCATTTTGAGCACCTTCTGGAGACTAGGAGCTGCGGAGGCGGCCTGTCGTGGCCCCTCAGGAGTCTCTGACACGTCCGTAGTGACGGTGGCCAGTGTCTCTGGCGTCTGCAGACAAGGCTAAGGGGGAGGCCCGTTGGCCTTGGGAGCCCGCCCTGGCTTTGCTACGCGCCAGCCACGGCGCCAAGCCCTTGTGAGTCACCATTTCACCTAAGGCTCACAGCCACTCTGTGAGGGGCACTGTTACCGTGCCTGGGTAGGGAAACGGGCACAGTGGGGTTCAGTAACCTGTGTAAGGTTGCCTCACCAGTGCAGAGCAGACCTGGGTGTGGAACCCCAGCACTAACCACCGAGCTGTTTTGGTAACCACAGATGCCTGCATTCTGGGTGCCGGTTCCCGTGACACCCCCTGGGTCACCACCGAGCTTGTCCCCATCTCTCACCACTGGGCTGGCCGGAGAACCCCTGTCCTGGGCCTTAGGATGTAGCCGTACCTGGAGCGTAGCAGCCGGGAGACCACTGGGCAGGTGCTTAGCTGGACTTAAGTGCAGGCAACAGCTGAGGCGTGTCCCTTGATGTCCCTATGCCACCCCCCAAGATGGCGTGGGGCTGCTCGCACTGCGATGCCTCTGGTGAGGGGATGGCCTCTCAAAATAAGGAGGGGTAGCGTGTCTGAGGTGAGGTGAGGCCATTTCTGGAAGTGGCACGCCTCTCCTATTTCAGGCCCGGTGAGGGAGGGGATCAGAAAGGCCAGGCCAGTGTCTCTGGAGGCCACCGGGTGACTCAGAGGGGAAGGCAGGGGGCGCTGAGCCAGGCACTGGGGAACAGAGAGAGATTATCTCTGGCCCGGGCTGCTCCTCACCCCCTCCTTGCAGTGAGGGCTGTCAGCCCTCTACCCCCAGTTCCACCTGCTCCTGCCTCTTCTTAACCCCTTCCTCGATGCCTGCACCCCCTTCTCCTCCTGACCCCCCCATTCCCAGTTCAAGTTGCCACTCCCTCAAGACATCGCTGGTTGATCTCAGCAGCAAAATGATGGAAGAAAATCCATGGACTTCTGTTCTCTGGGGTGGCCTGGGCCAGTCACGGAGCCCATCTGATGCCCTACTGCCACAGGGATGACACTGAGGCTCGAGAGGCCGGGGACCTGCCGGAGGGGGAGAAAATCCTCACGTGTGGAGCCTCACTTGGCATGGCCTCAGCTCCTGTTCTCCTGACCCCGTTGCGCCGATGGCCACACCGACATGTGGAGAAGGTGGTCGTGCCGGGGTGGGGGGCGGTCATGAGATAGGATGTGGGGTTGATATTGAATCCAGGGGTGCCTTCCCACCTCCCTTGGAGCTCAGCATATTTGGCGCCCTACACCCCCTAATTCGGGTGGTCCTTGCAGATGCTTGTCCAATTTCTCACACCTTTAGATGGCAGAGAGCTCCCCGCCACACGGGGCAGGCCGTTCCCCTTTGGACGAGGGAAAAGGGAGAGTTGCCGATGTGTGGTGGACCAAGGCTGCAGTGACCATGGAGGCTCTGGGACCCGTATGGCTCCCTGCACTCAGGCCAGATGGAAAGGGGAGTGACAGAAGCTGAAGAATCAGATAGAAACTCAATATCAAGAACTTTCTGACCAGAGAAGGTTCCAGGCCTTGGGACATGTGGCTGGGGAGCAGGGGAGCACGCGCCATCTCTGGGACTCCTGACTTAGGGAGAAGCACCCTCTGGTGAGCCCCACAGGCCGCTGCTGGGTCTGCGCGGGCGGTCACCGCAGGGTACCACAGACTGGGCGGCTTCAACAGCAGACGAGTCTTTCCCACCTCTGGAGGCCAGCAGTCTGAGTGCCGGGTGTCCACAGCACTGGTTCCTCCAGAGCTCGTAGGTGGTGGTCTTCTCCTGTGCCTTGCTCGGCCCTCCCTCTGTGTGCGTCTGTGTCCCGATCCCTTCTTTATAAGGACACCAGTCAGACTGGACGAGGGCGCACTCCTGTGACCGCGTTTTAACTGCATTACTTCTTTAAAGGCCCTATTTCCAAATACAGCCTCATTCTGAGGTACTGGGGGTTAGGACTTCGACATATGAATTTGGGGGGGAACACGTCAGCCCATGACACCGAGGAAGGAGTTTTCTGGATTGCCTGTAGTCGGATGCCTGGAGTCTGGGTTCTGAGTTGGGGGGGTGGGGAAGAGAAGGTCCAGGGCGGGTGGAGGGGAGAGTGGTCTGGCCCCCCACCAGCCTCCTCCTTGCAGGCTGTGTCTGTCTTTCTCTGGTTTGGTCTGGAGCCTGCCAGCTCAGCGCTCTGGCTGACACCACATCTCACAGCCTCCAGAAGCCCCATTAGCTGTTTGGCCTGAGTTCTGAAGCCCCATGCCCAGCTCCCAGCAACCAGCTCCCTGTGGGTGGGAGTGGGGCTGTATTTTTTGCCTATGCTGCACAGAGCAGCCTCCAAATTCCTCCAGAGTGTGCCAGGACAAGCCTTCTCGGAAGCCAGTTCCATACCAAGAGCTGTGGGCTGCCTTCCACCTCCAAGCAGCCCGGAGGCTGGCCAGGCCTGAGTTGCCTCACTGTCCCCATTCACTTCTCCTGTCCCCAACCTCCTCAGACATTGAGTTGTTCAGGGCCTCTCACAACTTAAGTGGGTATCGGGGTGCATGCTGGGCACAGCAGTGGATTGCTCGGGGCTAAAAGAAAGATTGGAGACCGTGACAAGCCCTCAGGCCTGGATGCAGATGGCCAGGGGGGCTGGTAACCACCCCTCTTCTGGGTTTCTCCTGCGTGGTGCCCATCAGGCCCTCCTTTGTTTCTGTGGGAAGTCCCCCAAGAGCCAGGGGCTGGTGACAAGGGAGTGTTGTTTTTGTGCTCAAGCTTCTCAGCCCTCAGAGGATCTGTGAGGAGAGGCATTCCCTTCCTCAGGGCGACTTCCAGTACTGTAGGGTACCCAGTGCCTCCTCGAGCTCTGTTGTCTGAGCCAGGGAAGAGCCTCCGTGATGGCAGCCCGGAGTCCCCTGGTCAGCGATGACTTCTCCTGAGCTGGGCTTGTCTAAGAATTCTCTGGTTTTTGTTTTGTTTTTGTTTTTGTTTTTGAGAGAGGGGAAAGAGGGAGGGAGAGAGAGGCAGAGACCTGGAGAGAGAGACAGACAGACTCAGACAGACGTTGGCCTGGAGATTTGTGTTCTGGGTGTCCTTGGTAACTCCTTTTCTGCAGATCTCCCTTATTTCTGTAAAGCGAGGGCACTGGAGGAGTCGTTCTTTCTGTTTCTTTGGGCTTAATCATCGTTTGTTTCTGTGAGTTGGGAGGTGCCAAGGTGGACCTGCTGAATTTCCCTCTCAGACCTTCCCACCTCATGAGCTTGGAGCGGGGGCAACACTGTAGCCCAGTGACAGTTGTAGGAGTCAGGAGAGGCTTAGTTATGCTGGGTAACAAATAGCCCCAAATTCTTACTAAAAAAAAAAAAATTCTTGCCCATGCTGCCTGTCCAGTATGGGTTGGCAAGGGGTCTGCGTTCATCTTACTTATTCCAGGCTGGTGGTGGCTTCATCCCATAGCTGTTTCAGTGGTCACTGCTGTCACAATGGGTACGGACACTGTGACGTGCACGCTGCTTCTGCCCGGACGTGACACACATTCCTTCTGCCGACATTTCATTGGCCAAAGCAAGTCACACACCCAAGCCTAACTTCAAAGGGGGTTGAGAAATGGTGCGGAAAGTGAAAATAATGTTGAACAGATTAAGATCTATGATAGGGATGAAGTCTGTGGGATCTAGAATCAGAAGATCTGGTTCTATGCCCTGTTGTTTATAACTGTGTTCCTTGGTCAAGGCACTTTACCTCTCTGAGACCCAAATGTCATATCTATAAAATGGGTACAATAACAGTACTTTCCTCATGAGATTGTTGTTAAGATCCAATGAGGTAATGTACACGAAAGGCGAAGTACAGATTGCCTGGTATGGACTATGCTGGCAGTAATTTGTGTCTGTTACTATTACTATTATTATTATTATTATTATTATTATTATTAAGTGCTGGAGGAGGGAAGGTAGAGAGGTGATTTGAATGTATACAAGCCCTCTCTTCTTGAGAAAAATTCCACATCCGTCTGGCCCCTCTACTCTCTGGGAACCGTCTACAGCTGGCTCTTTTCTGCGAGCCCCACTCCTGGGACTCCAGAGACTTGCCTCTGACACCACCTTGCTGTGTGACCTTGGGAAAGTTACTTCTCCTCTCTGGTTCTCAGTTCCCTTATCAGTGAATCGAGGAGGGTGGATTCCAAAGGGGACTTCAGCTCTAAAGCCTTAACGATGGTAATGATAACAGTGCCAGTGACTGGAGGGTAGCGAGCCCTGGTACCCGCCCTGAGCCGGGCCCCACCAGCTCCACGTTCTCGTGGTTACCCCTCCCCAGTAGGCACTGCTATTCCGTGACTAATAGGCAGGACTTGCGGGGTGTGGTTATACAAACCCCTTTCTTCGTTTACCACTGCCCTTCAATCTGTCCTCCGCCTTCCCTGTGCCTGCATGATATTAGGGTGAGTCCCATGCCTGATGTGGCTGCTCTCAGGGAATGGAGGACCCTCTGGTCAGTCACGGCTTGCCCAGGGCCAGCAGACTTGGCACATCAGTCAGCTTGTTCTTTTCCCCTTGTCGGCTCCTGCCCGGCACCAGCCGTGCGTGTATGTGTGTGGGGGGCGGCCCACTAGGGTTCCTGACTTACGGAGAGGGAATGAGGGAGGGAATCAGGAGGGGGTTCCTACCCACCGGGAACACTCTCGGTGGAGACAGGCACAGATGACCACTCCTGAGCTCTTTGCCAATGGAAGATTCTGGAGGTGTCGAATGCTGACTGTGTCTCTCCTGCAGAGCTTTTGTGGGCATTTTGGGGGCCCCCCTTAAGCTCCCCATAAGCCACTCCCTCAGTGTTTCCCTCAGGCAGGGGACTGCCGCTCTGGCCAACTCTTACAACCCTTCTGGGCCCACACAGTCCTCACTCCCTGCAGCCTTCTCCTCCTGAGGTCGGTTCAGCCCAACAGGTGGCCCTCTTGGACAGCGTCTGAGGGGACCCCAGGCTGGCTCTCCCTCCCCAGCCCTGCAGGAGCCCTTACCTGCTCTTGGCCTCAGCCAAGCCTGGGACGGAGGTGGCCAAGGCAGCCCCTCTGTCTGTCCCCCCCCTTCCCCCGCCTGCCTCTCACTCTTCAGACTGAGCCAGGCTCTGTTTCTCCTGTGCTCTCTGCTCCAGAAGATGGCAGGAAAAGCCCCCAGCAGTAAAACAACACTCTCCAAAATTCCTCTTGGACTCTCCCCCTTCCTGATCCTTTTTCTCCTCACATGAATGTGTGTGAGGTGGTTTAGAGCCACAGAATAGTTTTTGGCCTTCTCTCTCTCTTAAAAAAAAAAAATTGTATGTATATATTTATATAAATGTTTATATATATATATAAAACAGTTAACATTATATATTCCCAATATCATGTAATAAACTTGTATTCCTTGATATAACTTAATACCGGCACTGCACCTGTTTTAAAGTATATGATTTGGTGGGTTTTAGTATATTTGGGGTTGTACGACCATCACCATAACCTAACTGTGGAACCTTTCCGTTGCCCCCCCACCATTGGCAGACACCCCCCCTTCCCCCGCCATCAGCAGCCACCCCCCCATTTCTTGCCCCCATCCCCAGCCTTGTCTCCTTTCTGTCCGGGCAGATTGGAATGTTCTGCAGATTTCCTGTAAATGGAATTACCCAGCACGTGGCCTTCTTTCACTGAGCATAATACTTTCAGGGCGCACCCCGGTTGGAGTGGGGGTCAGTGCTTCGCTTTGGTTGCTGAATAATACTCCATTTATGGCCACACCACAGTTTGGTCCTACATACCTCAGTCGGCAAATGTTTGCTTTGTATCCACTTTTTGGCTCTTTTAAAAAACACTGCTGTGGGCATTCATGGGCCGGTTTTCGCGTGGACTCAGGTTTTCACTTCTTCTTGGGTAGGTAACCTAAGGGTTTAATTGCTGGGTCATGGGGTTGCAGCATGTTTAATCATTTGAGGACCTGCCAGACTGTTGTCCAAAGTGGCCGCACCATCTTACACCCCTGAGGATGCCAGTGTCTCCGCGTCCTCACCACCTCCTGCCTTCGGGACCGTGGCCGTCCTAGTGGGTGTGAAGTGGGCTCTCGCGGTTTGGGTTTGCATTTCCCTCGTGATTAATGATGTTGAGCATCTTTCACGTGGTAACCGGCCACTATAGATCTGTTTTTAGAGAAATGTTTAGTCACATACTTCACACACTTAAAAACATCATTCTTTTGTTTGTCCATTTGCAATTGAGTTATACGTTCTTTATTCTGAAAACAGGTCCCTTATCAGAGAAGTGATTGGCAGGTGTTTTCTCCTACCCTGTGGATTGTTGTCTCTTCCCGCTCTCGCTGCTGGCGAAGTCTTTCTGCAATGCTTGTGTGCTGATGCCTGCCTTGCTTTTGGCGTGGGACGTTCATCTTCCTGGGGCCTCTGTCACGACGGAGATCCCCAGTACTTCCACGTTACCGTCTGGCTGCGACTCGGGTTCCCATTTTATAGATGACGAAACAGGTAGTAGCAGAGAGGCTGGGGGCCTCGTCCAAGGTAGCGTCCTGAGTAAATGGTGGAGGCAGGATTCCAGCGTGGGGGTCTGGAGCCAGAGTTGGGGATCGATACTGCTTCCTATCATTTAATGATCTTGATTGAAACGATTATTCATCTATAGTCCAAAATGCTTTAGGCTGCTTGGTCTGGTCTCTTTCCAGGCCTAGAGCTGGTGCTGCAACTGGCCTAGACAAGCTGGCCCGCGACACAGAGAGGGAGGCCACGTCTCGGACCCCTGGATGGCAGAGCAGCACAGACGTGCCTGACTTCTGCCCTCCAGTGCCTCAGCCACCCACATGGCCCTGCGTCCCTTCATCTCCCCAAGGCCAGGCTGGATGGGGGAGGGTAGCCCCTCTTCCGGAAGGCAGCCCCTTTGGGTTGGGAGTGAGGCGTTCGCAGTGGGGAGCATAGCCCCTGTGCCTCTCTGGAAGAGCACTTGGGCCCCATGCTAAATATTTGCCCTGACATACTTTCATGGGGTGTGGCACTCTTGCCTTTGGAACTTTTGGGTAAGAGGGACCAAGGAGAGAGGAGTGTAAGATCGCAGGTGGTTCCAAATAATTCACAAGAAGGTTCCAGGGATCCCAGAGTGATGCATCAGCCCCATATCTCTGAGCAGAGGGCTTTAGGGGGTGATCTTCTGACCGAGAGCCTGGGGTTCAGCACCAGACTGGTTTTTGTTGGGAAATCCCAACCTGGTTCCTGGAGAAGGCAGCCCTTCTGGCATGTGAGTTCAGGGGGTGGGGGACAGGGATGGGCAGAGAGGGAGAAATTCAAAGCTGCTGCAGAAATCTTCTGTCCCTGTTCTGTCATGTCATATAGGACCTAGGGCTTAGTCTGCAGCAGGAAGGATTTGAGTTAGCCACCTGGTAGAACTTCCTGGCTGTGAGAGAGTGGGTCAGCTGTGGTGGGGAGGTTGGGGCCTTGTCCTCTTGGCACCCTTGGGCAGAGACGTCAAGAAGCAAGGGAGATGGGTCTCCGTGTGGGATGGCCTGCACAGACATAGTGACAGAGGCAGGGATAGAATGGCTTCTTGAGGAGGATCTGGTACCTTCTCTTCCCCCAAGGTGGCGGGGGGAGTCCTCTCTGCTGACTTCCTGCAACATTCAAGAGTGCTGAGAATCCACACGCAAGGTTGGCCTGACCTTGTGGGTAGAGAAGATGACACCACTGACCCAGCATCTGCCGGCCACCTGCTTAGTGGGGCAAGGCGGGGCTTGTCCCCATGCCCTCAGACCTTTTGCTGGCTCTGCTCTGCGAGGCAGCTGGCAGGCCTGGAGAGTAGTGTCTGCCCATGGAACATTCAGTAAAACAATACCCTCCGGAGTGAATGTGCCTTTGGTCCTCTGTAATCTCTGCCATCAGCTGGAGGTTGGAAGGACGGAGCCACACTCGGAGTGGACCAGAGCTCCTGGCCGGTGGCCTGGGCCGCACGTCTGCCTGCCTGCTGTGCTCAAATATCGAGCTCCAGCCAGGGCAGGAGGAGAGCACTTTCCCACCCCCCTCCCCTTTTCCTCCTCTGCCAGACCTGTAGACAAGTGCAAGTTAGCTAGAGCCCACAAGACCCCAGGATACCGATTCTAACTATGTCCGAGGAAGGATATTGACGCTTCTATTAATCAGCTCTTGTTTCCTACCCAACTGCGGCTGCTTTTCACCCATCACCCCACTTGCTCTCCTGCCCTTCTTCCTTCTCTCCCTTCCTTTGCTCTCTCCTTTCTTTGCCCCAAATACTTACCGATCGCCTCCTAGGTGGTGGGCATCGTGCTGGCCCGGGTGCTATAGACGCTGTAGAAAGTCGTGCGCTGGAGTTGCCTGCAGACAGTGTGGGAGGGGGTGTGGCTGGAGAAGGATCTCAGCCAGGGACCTTGGCTTCTCAGGAGACAGGCAGCTTCCGGGGGCTGGTGGCGCTCAGAGGTGGACGGCTCTGCAGAGGGGCCGCATTTGCACTGGGTCTGGGAGGTGGACGTGGCATGGAGAGCAGAATTGTTTTCCAGTCTAGGAGTGGCGTAACGACATTGCTCTAAGTCTAGCTAGTGGAGGGGGAGAAAAGCAGTCGATTCAGACTGACCTTGCTCTCACCACCGCTGTCATCCTGGGAAGGGCGGGTGGGATGCCGGAGGACCCTGGAGCAGGTGAAGGTGGGAACGTTGGAGAGGGTGGAGGTGAGGATGAGGGGCGCGCCTAGGGAGCCACATACCAGGGTCCAGGAGGGGAGTGCGAACCAGGAGACTCAGAGAAAAGACAGCACGAAATCATACACACAGAGAACACAGAATCCTGCAGCGGACGAGTCCGTTTGCCTTCTGTTGACCTTGGGCAGATCTATTAGCCTTTCTGAGCCTCAGTGTTCTCACCTGTAAAATGGGGCAAGGATGGCACCTCTCCTCTGGGGCTGAGAATTACCTGAGATCATCTACAGGCACCTACTTCTGGGTCAGGGGTTCACGTTTGTTGTTACTGGTACTGCTACCTGACCTTGGGGGCTACTTTCTTAAATGCTTCCGGGAGTGCAAGTCAGTTCAGTTTTTGACGATCACAGTTGTTGAACCGGACTTTGAACCTGGGCCTCTGGCTGCACGTTCCATGTTCTTCCTACCATGTGGAACCAGGTACGGGTGTCTGAACCTTTTCCCTGGCATCCTTCAAACACCAGGCTCCATTCCCACGGGGGAGCTCCTCCCACCGCTCTGGGGCTGGGGGACTTGCGGCGGTCACACTGACAGCTGGGGGCAGAGCCAGCCCTAGCTCCCAGGGTCTTTCCAGGGTCTTCACCTCCACGGTCCTGCCTCCCTGGCACCAGTCACCCACGATGCCCAGGCTCTGGGTTGTGGTGACTGCTAGCATGGCCCTAATGTTGCTGCTTTCTTATCCATTTGAGAAAACAGTGCAGGAGAGTGAGAATAACATGATTGTAAGGGTAACCTTGAAACCGCTCCACTGACAAAGAAGAAGAAAAGAAAAACAAATCGCTTGTGTTCTTTGGTGCATGGACTTCCCACAGTAACATTCACTCATTCAGTCAACAAATATTCACTGAGTGCCTACTATGTGCCAGTCACTATTCTAGATCCTGAGGACCTAACAGTGAGCAAAACAAAGATCCTCACCCTTGTCATGACTATATTCTAGTGAGAGGAGAGAGACAATGAAAAACAAATTTGAAGATATTGTATCTAAACGACAGAGCATGCTAGAAGGTGATGAAGACTTTGGGAGAAAATATAAGAGAATAAGGGTGATGGGGGGGTTGAGGGGTGAGTTGACATTTTTTAAAAACCTGATCAGCCCAGCCTTCACTGAGGAGGAGACATCTGAACAGAGACTTGAAGGAGGTGAGAGAGTCAGCCAAGAAAATATCTGAGGAAGAGCATTGCTGGTGGCGGGGGGTGGGGGGCGCAGCAAGTGCAAAGGTCCTGAGGCAGCAGCTTGCCTGAGACATAGGCTTGGGAAGCATCAGAGGGGCCAGGGTCACTGCAGTGAAGGCTGTAAGCAATGAGGTCAGAGGTAGTGGGGACCAGGTCACTGGGGGTTCTGGTAGCCACTGCAAGGATTTGGCTCGTATCCTGAGCTTTTTCATCCAACGATGTGTCATAGCGATTCTTCCATAATAGCTTTGTAAAGAGCCGTTTTAGCATTCTTCAGATGCATCAGTTCCACTGTATACATGTTCTGTGTTTTATTTAACTGGTATTTTATTTAACTGTATTTAAGTGACATGGGCATTTGGGTGGTTTCCAGTCTTTTGTTGTTTTCAACAATGCTGCAGAGAATAACCTTGTACGTACACCATTTTTGTTTGTGCAATTCTATCTGTGGAAGTGGAATTTGTAGAAATGGAATTGCTGGGTGAAGAATGTATGCGTATATAACTCTATGGTGCCAAAGTGGCCTCTGTAAGGGGTGTATTAATTGACACTCCCCACCAGCAATTTGGTTAGGGACTAGGGGGAAATCCACCTCTTCCTTCTCTACACACCCTCCATATGTGAGGCTCTATTAGGTGCCCTTGATTTCCTTTGCTCCTCAGGACCCTCCTGTGAGCTGAGTAGTCTTGTCCCTGTTTCACAGATGAGGAAATAGGCACAGAGAGGTTAAGTAACCAACCAGTGTTTGCACAGCCAAGTGGGTGTAGAGCTGGGATTCTGATGCTCACCATTTCCCACCATGGCTTCACAGGGGCAGGGGTCCGAGGCGCTCTGGCCCTCTGCCCCCACTCCCCCCAAGTGGGCATGTGGACCTAGTGGCCTCGGGTTTGAGACTCCTGAAAACAAGAGTTAAAATGGAAAGCCTGCTTGATGACTCTGCCACTGCTGCACCTGCATCCCGGAGACCCTTGCCGGCCAGCAGCAGGCTGGGAAGAGGCCATCCCAAGGGACCTGGAGCCACACGGGCTAAGCTGGCCTCCCCTTCCATTCCTCCCCTCACCAGCCCCAGCAGTGAGACCTGCAGGCTGCGATCCAGCTGATTCTGCTCCAGGTGGGGCGCTCCCTGCTGCTGTCTGCGGGGTCAGCTCACTCCGGGGATTGGGTTTCGGCATTTCACTGATGAAAATAAATCAGCCTTTTTATTGCCCAGCATGGCCCTCACGAGCTCTGCAGCCTGGGGTGTACTTCCAGCTTTCCTGTAAGTCACTATTTCTGTCCTAGCCCCCGGGGGCCCTCGGGCTGCCGCAGAAAGAGCCTCAGATGAGCTTGGAGCTCAGAGCCACCCAAGCAGGACCAAGCAGGAGAGGAGAACCAGGGTCAGTGCCTAGTGGAGCGTTTTCTCTGAGGTGGCTCTTCGAGCACCAACAGTTGGCCAGGAGTTCGGGGGTCATGTGGTTGTGCTGTCCCATTGCACAGAGGAGCACACTGAGGCCCATCTAAGATCACTCCTAGGACTCTGCCCCCTGACTCCCAGGCTGCTGCTGTTGCTACCGGCCAGCCTTTTCCGGTCTGTTTATTGTGCAGCGGCTGCGTAGGGATGTGAGGACTGAGTGCGAGAGAGTGGGATTTAGCTGCAGCAGGCCGGGCAGAGAGATCTGACTTCCAGGAGAACTGGCTTGCCTTGGAGGGACATGAGAAAGGAGAACTGGTGGCAGGACTGGATTTTCTTGAGTTTCCTTCCACCCCACACAGCTGTCTAAATGGGATGAGTGGTCATGGACGTGGGGGAACAAGGCAAATTCTAGAGTGCTCCGACAAAGCCCAACAAGGTTCTGTGTGCAAAGGGGATACTGGAGTCTTGCCGCAAACTCCCTTTTCTCTGCCCCTCCCCTTCTGTACTCAAGCATTTATTCGCAAGCACAGGACTCTCTGACAGGGTCTCGGGGCATCCTGCCTCCGATGGCAGGCCTGCTGGGGTCTCTCTCCTACCCTCCGGGGCCAGGACCTATCCAACCTCTGGGGGCTTTATCCAAGCCACAGTGGGACTCCCTTGTCTGGGGAGCAGCTGAGGAGCTGTAGTGGGTGGGCGCCAGGAGCTCTGGCTGCCTCCCTTATCCTGGACCAGCCCAGTCTTCACATCCTTACAGCTTGTTGATGCCCTGATGCTTGTCAGAGACTTTGCCTTGGGCTGCTCTGATAGCTTTAAAAATTGTCAGCAGCAAAGTGTTCTTTGATGTTTGTTCTCCTCCTTCTCCAGGGGCAGTGAGATCAGATTTTGATATGAAAGCTCAAAGCCACTCAGATCTCTTCTCCCTTCCTGCCTCCCTGCCCCCCTCCCTCTGTCTGTACACTGCTTGCAAACCTTCCAGAACTGGGCAGGTGCTCTTCATGTGACACAAGAAGCGAAAGAAGCCTGGGGGCAGTGCCGTGGCTCCTGTGTCCTGTCCAGGCCTGTACCCCATGGTTCTGTAGCCTCTGTGGGTCAGGAGAGTCACTCCCAGCTTGCCCCTCTGCAGCAGGGACAGCCAGCTTCTGGCCCACACCTGCTCAGGTGCGAGAGCTCATGCACATTGCCTCGCAGACCCCACGGAGATGCCGGTATGAGCCTCCTTACACTGATGCACATGGATGTGCCCATTTGGGAAAGGAAACAGAGACCCAACCAGATTCGCCACCCACAGCCACACGCACTCAGGCATAGGACCGCACAGACCCCGCCGCACACACCATTACTCGTGTATAGGACCACATAGACCCCTCACCGTCTATGCAGAGAACCACAAAGACCCCCACTCGACGTACACCCACCACTCGTCCATAGACCCCCACGGTGGTGATGGGGCTCTAATTATAAAACTGCATGGCCAGTCCGATAACCAGTAGTTATGTGTGGTACTTAATGGGCCTGTTTGGGTCAAGAATGGGGATTGACCCCGAAGTGCTGGATGGGTTCCTTTGAGTGGATTTGGAACCAGGCTTATAGCGGTTCCCTACAAGCTTCCGGGAATGCTTGGAGCCCTAGAAGCACCATTAGGATACGTGCATAAAAGCCCTAGGGGACCACCTGGACAGGGACAGCACTCACTTGGATGGTGGGGTTTGGGCAGGCTGTTCTGACCCAGCATTGTGGTTGGTTGTCACTCTTCACTCCCTTCGCCCCGGTGGCTGCCTCCGGCTCTCCCCCTTTGCCCCTCCCTCTCCTTCCTTCTCCCACTCCTGGAAGCAGAAAGAACATGAGCGTCAGAGTCAGATTGGCCATGTGATCTTGAGCAAGCCACAACTTCCAAGCCTCAGTCTCTTTATCAGGAAGATGGGCACGATTGTATCTCCCTTAAAAGGCACTTGTGGAAGCAAATGTGAGAACATCCGTCGCAGGGCAGACGCACAGCAATAACCTACTGTCCCCGTTCTGTGACACTCCCATTCTTCCTGGGTCCCCCAGCTCCGCAGCCCCCTCCCCATTCCCCTGCATCCTTCTCCAGGTGTCTGCCGCGCCTTGGGAGGCTGTAAGAGTGGGGAGAGGCAGGAGGAGGTGTGCGGGTGTGCCCCCCCGACCTTTGTCCCACTTGGACATCTGCCTGGGAGTTGACAGTTCCTTTCCTGAGTAACCCTCGGGCACACTGGCTCCTGCCCTCTTCTCAGGGAACGCTGTCCTGAGCCTGGCCCTGTCTGCTGCCTTCCTGGGTGGGGAGCACTTGGAGACCCTGGGAGGCCGGGGCCGTGCGAGGGGTGCCCAGAACCTGCCCTGCCTCCACCTCCCTGAGCTTCCGGGCAGCCCTCCCTCCCCACTCCTTGGCCGGAAGGCGTGAGGAGGTCCTGAAAAGGTCTGTGGACATGTTTTCATCCCACACACAGCGTCCCACCCCACCTGGGCAGCAGGCCTCTCCCTGCACTCCCCCTTGGCCCGCCTGACATTCATTTAACACCTTGACATTGATTCAACACCTTGATGCTCGGCACACCCGGGCCTTTCTCCTCCTCCTGGTTCTGCGTAGAACCGGCTGATTTAGAGTTCAGAGCTCATCTTGTTCTCTCATTTTACCACTTCGGAGACTGAGGCCCAGGAAAAGGAAGTGACTTACCCAGGGTCAAGTGGTGAGTTAGTGGCGCAGTGGGGACCGGAAACCAGGACTCCTGAGTCATAGTCCGAGCTCTGTGTCTCACACCCCAAACTCCCTCTGCTGTCAGGCTGGCTCACGGCGCCCCAGCTGTGGCACATGGGAACGTGGGCCGGGTCATTGCTCGTTGCCGGGCCACGTCCTCTGTGCCGTGGGATGGTCAGCAGCATCTCCACCCACCAGATGCCAATAGCATTTCTTCTAGATGCGACAGCCCCAAATATTTTCAGACATTGTTCCATGTTCCCTGGGGGGGGGGGGGGAGGCACGTCACCTTGGGGGAGGACCCCTGGCCTAGCTGTCCCCTCAGCTCTTTGTCTCTGGGACTTCACCTCTCCCACGGGTAGGCTGTGAAACAGCCCTTTTCTCTTTTCCTGCTTCCTGTTTCTGTTCCAGGATAGACTGCTTGAAAACCAAAACACTCAGGCTTTTTGTTCCTTAAGAGAAAGAGCAAAAAATTCAGGTTTGGGAAGATGCTTCCACACCTGCCAATGAAAAGAAAGCCCTGGGCGGGAAGGGGGCTGAAGGAGGTGATGGAAGGAGGCTGGGCTCCCTTCCTCCCTGGAGGACCCTCAGTGTGATTGAGAGGCCCTGGGGCACCCCACCGGCCCAGCTGGGGGGCTGCCTGCCGGCCAGAAGCTCATCCTGCAGGGGATGGAGCGTGTATTCGATTTGCACAGGGAGAGTCTCTCTCGGCTGTAGAATTGCCCTCAATTATTCCACTCTGTTTGCGTGGCCAGACCCGGAGACCTTGGAGGGTCTAACGTAACAGGGTTTCTGGTACCCTTTGGGCATCCCCCTCATGGTGTCTGACTCAACTCTGACAGCGGAGAGCATTTCCTTCTGGGAACCGGGGGCCCTGGGTGGTTAGTCTCTGCTCCAGGCCTGACCAAATATGCGAGGGGGGGAAACTTCCCCGCCCTGAGTGTGATGGGCCACATCGGGGTGTGTGTGGGGGGCCTGATGAACTCAGGATGTCCTCTGGGTTGACCATGCTGTGACTGTAGGCATTGGCCTGGGCTGGTGGCCCACAGCTGGGCCTCGTGTGGCAAATCTGGGGTCTCCAGTACTACTGAGCATCCGAGGCACTCCAGAAGGTCACCGGGTCATACCCTGTTCTCGATCGTATATTTCATGAAACTGCCCTGCCCAGGGGCGTCTCAGGGGACAGGGGACACCCAGCCACCTTGGAAGAGTGAACAGTATTTTCACCTCTCAAGCTCAGCTTTGCCCATCTCCCACTCAGAAAGATCTTTGCCCCAGCTCTATTCTGCAGTTTAAGGGGAAAAAAAAAACATTTTTTTTTTCTCAGATAGGAAGTGGTAAAACTGAGTATAACCTTTTTGGAACCAGGTCTACCACACCCTCTGCCCAGTACTTTCCTATCTGTGTGAAGGCAGCTGAAGTCTTGCCCCCACCCCCAGCCCTCCTCATGGTCCTAGTGGAAGCCGTCTCTGGAGGCGGGAGAGGCAGTGGCGTTTTCCGGCCTGCTGTTGGTGGTGTGCGCGCTGGGCAGTCTTGGTATTTATTAGCTGGGCAGCGTCACGCTCTCAGAGTCTGGGCTGTTTCATTTGATGCCACGATTTTCGAAAAGGGAAAGGGCAAGGTGAATGATAGGCCCTGAAGTTGAAGCATCGGCCATGCGCATCTGTGCTCTGGGCCGTAGGGTCACCACTGTGCAGCTCAAGGTGGAGCTGGGTTAGGGAAAGAGGAGGAGGAAGCAGATGTCACGGTCATGATTGTATGTACGTGGCCCCCTCATTTAGAGCATCTCCACGCTGTGTGCTGTGCCAAGTGCTTTTTATGCATTATATTAGTCTTTGCAGTACCCTCGGAGATAAAAATATATTAATACACCCATTTTGCAGATAAAGAAACTGAAGCTCAGAAAAATTAAGGAATTGGCCCAGGGTTGCACTAAGCTAGTAAGTGGTAGTGTCTGGATTCAAAGCAGTGTCTTCTTGACCCATGTTCTTAACCACTGTGTTCCTGGGAGATGCTGAAGTGACATGAACAAGAAGGGTTGGGTATAACATTGGGTATAACATTAATAACCTCATCATTAAAGGTATGGTGTCCAGAAAGTAGGAGGTGATAGGCCAGTGGGGCTTCTTACTGATCAGAGAGCCACATGGGTTGTTTGTGGGTCTCTTGCTTCGGAGTGATAGAAACCACTGGAAGCAGGTGCTCAGGTAGGGAAGAGAAGCAAAGGGAGGGTATGGTGGGGCCGGCTCAGGGACTCCAGGCCAGGACCAGGGGAGACTGCCTGTCAGAGGAGAGACTTGGGAGGACATGCCCACCACGTTTTGTAACTGAAGAGCTCTCGTGTGGCAGAAATTTGGCTTGTCTGAGCCATCCCATAGGGCACCATACGGCCAGTTAGTGGAAAAAACAGGGTGCTAAAATCTACTTGTTAGAGCCATCAGAAGATGAAATGGGCATTTTGGGGAAATAGTAAGATTCCCCATAACTGAAAATAGTTAAGCTCAGCTAGGATTAGTTTTTCCCAAACCTGGCTGCCTAGCATTCTCAGCTGGGGAGTGTTTTACGATTCAGATTTCCCGGGCTCTACCTCTCACAATTCTGCTTCTGAATGTCTGGGGTGGGGCCCGGGGATCAGGGTTTTTATAAAACTCTCCCCAGGGGCTTCTGGTGCAGCCAGTCCCTAGATGGTAGCGGAGCACCATAGGATGGAGTTGTTACTTCCACGGACTGTGGTGTGGTGGTGTTTCCAAAGTACGGTGTGTCGGCAGGGCTGACAATTACACATGGAATGATTTCAGGTGCATTTGTTTTAATGCGTGTACATATATATGGACATGATGCTTAGAACTACTTGGACTTAAGTTTATTTTAAAAATTACAAAATTTTGTTTTATTTTACTTTTTATTGTTTTAAATTATAAACTTTTATAAAAATAATGTTGATGGGATTCACAGGTACAGATAAACAGGAGGGTTGTATGCAAATAAAATCTTCTTTCACCCTGATGCCAGTGGGGGTAGGGGTAGGAATGTGGGTGGACTGGGTGACCTTAACCCTTTTAGGTGCTTGGGGTTTGTTGGTTAGTTCCAGGAGGCTCTGTAGAGGTAGGAGGAAAATTGCAATCATTTGTCCGGACTGTGGTCTTCCAACAGTCCAGCCCTCGGAAAATTGGAAGTCCTCCTGCCCCCAGTTCTGGAGATCCACTTCTCCCCTCCCCATTCTTTTTTTTTTTTTTTTAAAGATTTTATTTATTTATTTGACAGAGATAGAGATAGCCAGCGAGAGAGGGAACACAGGCAGGGGGAGTGGGAGAGGAAGAAGCAGGCTCATAGCAGAGGAGCCTGATGTGGAGCTCGATCCCATAACGCCAAGATCACGCCCTGAGCCGAAGGCAGACGCTTACCCGCTGTGCCACCCAGGCGCCCCTCCCCTCCCCATTCTTAATGGCTCCTGTGAAGTCTGTGATACTGGGCAAGGGGCCTCACCCACATTGTCCCTGAAGATGCAGTTAAGACAGGATAGGGCCAGCACACAGGGCATGCGGTACCATGTTTGTTCTTCCTCTTACTTCCCTTCTTTACTCTCAGAAAAAAGCAGCGGGAGAGTGTGTGATGGGGAGGGGGCCGGGGTTGAGGTGTCGGCTCAGGAGAGGGAGGAATCGGTGGCCCGTACCTGGCATGTTTCTCTCTCCTGAGCCTGCAGGGCCCAGACCTGGCTACGGAGGGTGTGGGCACTGGGGTGGGGGTGCTGCAGAAGCACTTTGGGGTTGCAAACCAACTGGGGTCCTCAAGGAGACAGTGGGCCCTGGAGCTCCCACTGGGCTGGCTGCAGACCCCAGGCCATCTCTTACCAACTCTGGGAGTTGCGTTGGAACATTCACTCAGTGTGAAAATAAGTCACCAACATCGTGCACATAAGAGTTATGGTCTGGTGTCCTGCTCTCAGGGACTTCTGGCTCTTCTTAGGGCATCCAGGATCGTGGTGGGGACTTTTGGGCAGCTCTCGTGGTTTTGGTCGAGGGGACTGCTTCAGGTCTGGGTGCTTGGGGGTGAAGGTGGATGTCACTGACACTCTGAGAACTTATTCCCTCTGCCATTCATGGTCTTTATAGATTGGAACGACCCGAATACCGATAGCTAGTCAATGGGAGGCATCTTAGGTAGCCTGGTGGATCGATGTCCTGGGCCAGATGCCCACTTGGCCTTCCCAAAGTCAGGCCTCAAGAATTGTCAAGGTTGCTGGGTCAGAATCCAGCTTCGCCCTGAGAATGTAGCTTTGGGGCTCCTGCCCGCCCCTTCCCAGAGACCTGCCTGGGTGGCACCTCGGTGCCTCTCCTCAGGTCTGTTGTCACTTCTGGGAAGTACAAGGGTTTGTGGGTTTTTTAAATTTTTTCCCCCTTTTATAAGCCAAGGAAGTGTCCTTGCTCCTAGACTCTGCACCGTGGTGGGGGGGAGGGGGAAGGAGAGGGAGAGGGAGGGGAAAAAAAGATTTCCACCTTATTGTTCAGCAGCTGGAAAATTGTTGTCATCTGTTCTGCCTTTCAAATTTGCTGAGAATGGAAAAAAAATGTGGAAAAATTTGGGGAAATAAATCTCAGTACCCTCATAGGAACTCTGGCCCTTCCCTCTTTCCTGCTAGCATCCCGGCCGCTCGGCTTCCAGGCCTTTTCTTCCCACTTTGCTGGGCACCGGAGCTGGGATGGGTTTGGGACTGGGGCTGGGCTGGGCCGTCGCAGTCGCTGGGCTGGCCGCTGCTGCTCGCTTCGTGCGGAGGGCTTGGGAAGCCACTGTGATGTCATTCAAGAACTGCATAGCTACAGGATGATAAGTGAAGCCCTGGGGACCCAGCTGGCTGAAATTACAGACAGAGTTTTATCCCACTGGCTTCCTACAAGCCAGAGCGAGGCCGAGCTGGCCGAGAGGGGGAGAGCGAGGGCGCGGGCAGAGGGAGGGGTGGTGCGTGTGGACCGGGCAGGCAGGCGGCACTGGCTCCTCCCACCCCTGACAGTCTGAGTGAGCCCGAGCAGGACACAGACAGCCTTGGGGCTGCAGCCATGGAGGAATTATTTGAAACTTGAGGCACAAGGAGCAGAGATCAAATCAGAGCAGTTATTTCCCCTCCCCTGTCTGCCTCTCCGTGCAGAGGGTAAGTGTCTGCTGGGCATTTGTGAGGGGTCCTGGGTGGCTCTCTGTGGGCCCTGGGGCTGGGGGAACTTCTGGGCTCGTGCACCAGGATCTGCCGTGGACCTGGACCCGGGAAGCGTGTGGGGGGTTGCGTGGGGCCGTGGCCCGTGGCGCTGCCTTGGGAGGTGCATGTGGGGGACCTGGCTGCCTCCCTCCCGAACTCGCTGTCCTGGGACTCGGAAGAGCCGCTGCTTCAGGTCGGAGGGGTGGTGAGTTGGTGGGGGGCAGTGTGTCTGAGCTGGCCTCGCTCTTTGGGAGTGATGGTTCACGGAAGATGAGGATGAGGTGGTGGGTGGAGGGAATTTGGTGGCAGCATGGCGAGCCCCTCAGACACTCCTGGTGGGACGTGTCTTCAGGACACCCCCCCTCCCCTTCTGTGGTCTGAGCTCTGTCGCACCCCCAGTGCTGACCATTACCCTGCTGGCCACCCGCGAGCTCCCATTCCTGGCTTTCCCCCAACTCCGTCAGGGCTTGGAGTGGCTCGGCCGTCCTCTTGGCCAGGGGTCCCCGAGTGTCAGGCAGGCGCCCTGGCCTGGCAGAGAAGGGCTTCGGTTCTTGTGGGCTCAGGTGCTATTTTTACTGTCCCGAGTGCCTGTGATATCTGGTGCCCGGATAGGCTACGGGCAGGGAGTGGGAGTGCCAGGCTCTGCTTATAGTGCCTGGCGTGGGAGCTGAAGGCCAGGCTGGAGTCAGGAGGCTGGCCTTGCAAGTTCACATTTGCCCCACAGGCATGGGCCGTCCTGTGACCTGAGCAGGTCACTCCAGGCCCTGGTCCCTCGGGTCTGAAATAAAGGTCAGGATTGACTTTTCCGTCCCTTCTCCTGCTCTCTGGAGGAATTCAAGTGAGATGGTATCTGTGAAAGTACCGTGGGTCCTTCCTGAGGAAGGCCTGGGGACACATCTGTCATCATCACTTGATGAAGCCCCGTGTATTATGTTGGGAGGCTGTTGGTCTGCAGCCATGGTTGGAGTCCCCGCCCCCCCTGCCCTCCCCAGACTCCGGCCATCTTCACCTTGAGGGCCATTAGGAGAAAGAGCAGTGAACTTCCCTGTGCTGGGTGACCTTGGTGAGGGGATCCGGGCCTGCGGAGTGTCCCTGTCCTCCTGTAAAATGAGGGGTGGACAGTGGATTAACTGATCCCCTGAGACCCTTCCGCTAAAATCCCCCTGGCATTTAGAAACCTCTCTTGGCTCCGCTGACTTCCCGGAGCAGCAGGAGAGAGGAGTGGCCCGTGGGAGGGGCTCTACTTCCCATTTCTGTTTGAATGCTGACTTTCTCCATCCTCCAGGCCCACGTGCTGACATTCAACCAGGGCTCCATTTGAACATTGGGCCTTCTCTCTTTCTTGCCATAGCAGAATGATGGAGGTGGCCACCCCTCCCCCCAGGTTCACAGAGGCAGGTTTATGGGGGACTCTAGTGAGGTCACTTGTATGGGGCACAGAGCCACCTGTGAAAAGACTGACAGCAACCTTGAGAAGAACCTTATTTCTCTTTTGTCCAGTCTCTGAGAAGCCAGCGGGTTCCCCGTGAGTGCTATTAAGCAGGAGGACAGACAGGTGTCTGTTTGTCACGCTGGACTCATCTGTCTCTGCCCGCAGGGCCTGAGGCCCTGTGCCCATCAGCCAACAGCTCCCAGTGTGAACCTAAGTCTCTTGGGCTGCACCTGTTGCCTGCTCTCTGCCATCCCAGAGGCCGTGTCGCCTTTGTGTGCTTCCCCTTCAGAGACTTGGGGACTGCCCTTCCACCCTAATTCTGCTGACCTTCAGAGTCCCTGACGAAGCCCATTCCCACTGGGAGACGTTCCAGAGCTCTCTGCAGCTGTGAGGAACAAAGGGCTGCCTTAGTCCCCGGCTGCCTATGGGATGGGAGGTCGGCACGGTGGAGGCTAAGACAGTGACAGAGATCCCTGCCACTGTTGCCACGGTGTCTCTAGAGGACTCCAGGTCGTTCCTGAGCCATGGGGCTGAGGTTCTGCACACCCCTGTCCATCCCCATCCCCTCCTCACACTCCCCTCCCCCGGGCAGATTGCAACAAAGTGGGATCCTCTGGGCTGGACCCCAACTCCGCTCCTCCAGCTGGAAGATTTTCCTTTTCTGTGTGTTCTCCTGTTTCTCTTGGATGGACCCTGGCATTCTTCGTGGGATCCCAGGCGACAGAGAGGGCTCCCCAGAGACCACACCCTAGATGCAACAGCTTAGATGCATACATCGGAATTTAAGATCCATAGGTGGACCTTGAGGTGTGCATTCACCCCTGCAATTATGTGCACGATTTGTGTTTGTGCAATTTGGGGGCAGTTAGTCTGGGCTTTCATCAGCGATCCCAAAGGGTCCTTGGTCCAGGAAAGTTAATGTCCACTGGCCTGGAGTATGGCTGGGGAGTCCTCTGAGGGACACCCTGGGGCAGGCTCTGGCTCAGGACCTCCACTGTGCCCAGCCTGGGGGACCAGCTATGTGGAATCCTCCTCTCTCATGATATTTTGGCTGCAGGGCCTCTCTTTTCTCTTTTCTTGGGGAGAAGCTTGGGTCCACCTTGAATCTCTGATTTTTCACGTCTCTGGACGGCAGTGGAGGAAGAGTGCCTCAGTGGCTGACAGGAGTGTGTGTAACTTCTCGGACTATTTAATGGAATGCAAGAAGCATTTACGAAACGCGGAGTGCGTGCCAGACGCTGCATTCTGCAGAGTGCCCTATAAGCCACGCAGGTGATGCATTAAGCTCCAAGAGGCACTGTTCACATAGACCGTACTGTGAAGGGTACCGTCTGGGAACCAGGCACTGGGTGGAGGGGAGTAAGGGGAACAAAGGCTTTTTCTCCAGGAGCCCTCAGCTTGGTCGGAGGACAAACATGGACAGCAGTGATGACCAGCTAGGGGGTAATTTGTGTTACAGGAGTTGTCTGCCCAGGGCAACAGGAACACAGAAGAGGTTAAGGTCAGTCTGAGGGCTGTGAAAAGGGTTAGGTTGAGGGATGCTTCCCAGAGAAGTTCAGGCTGAACCTGAAGGAGGAGAAAGAGGTTTTCCAGGGAGCTTGGGAGTTGTGGGGGAAGAAACATGGAGAAGGATCTTTCAGGAGAGGGAACAGCATGTGGGAGGCCCAGAGTAGGAAAGAGCATAGGAATAGTAAGAGGAGTGAAGAGTGTTGGGGGTATTGGGGGCAGTGAAGGTGAGGCTTCAAAAGGCGAGCAGGGGCCAGATGATAAGAGGTATGGCATGCCCAGCAGTGGAGGGGGGCATTGGGCTTTACTGGGTGGATGATGGGAGCTGTTAAAACATGCCAAACAGAATGGAGAGAGGAGAACACAGAGTGCCCGGGTGTGCCAGGCCTAGCGTCAGGTACTTAGCTCCTGAGTCCTACCACTCAGCAAACCTGCAGGTGAGCACTGGAATCTTCACTCACCAGCCTTGGAGGCCAGGCTCTGTGTGGTTAAGTAGTTGAAGCAAGCTGACGTGCCCTTGAGATGGGGACCAACCTTCTGGGTAATAGTTGTATCTGACACAATGGTGGGGTTGAAGGGGCGCTTCTCCTGTCTTCTCTCCAGAACCACATCCCTGGGGCCTTCCTGGTACCCAGCCCCGTTCTCTGGCTCCCACATGCTGCCGCTCAGTAGCCCTGATCCTAGCCCTGGCCTGGCTCCCTCCACGGCGGAGGGAGAATCTGTGATAAAAGGTTCACATGTCCAGACCTTGCTTTCTTGGCTGCTTCTTGGCCAAGCCTCAGCCTTTGTCAAAGCTCACCTACTTCCTAGACGCATGCGCATGGCCTTCGATGCCCCACTCCCTATTTAAGGAGCTGAGATTCCCTTTGGGTTTGCCGGGGCCCGGGTCTGCCTCTAAACTGCCCTTGTCCAGGGTGGGCACGAGGCCTCTTCCTGTTGGCACTCTTGGATTTTCCTCCACATTGGTTGCTCATCACAGCTCTGGGTAATATATTTTAATGAATGCTATTCTGTAGGACGTGGATCCAAAGGACTTTTTTTTTTTTAAAGATTTTTATTTATTTATTTGACAGAGAGAGAGGGAGTGAGAGAGGGAACACAAGCAGGGGGAGTGGGAGAGGGAGAAGCAGGGTTCCTGCTGAGCAGGGAGCCTGAGGCGGGGCTCAATCCCAGAACGCTGGGATCATGACCTGAGCCGAAGGCAGATGCTTAATGACTGAGCCACCCAGGCGCCCCCAAAGGACTTTTTTTTTTTTAATCAGGAAGGGCCGCATCCTGAAAACCTTAATAAATCATTCACTATTCAAAACAGGCCTGCTGGTTGGACGAGGACGGATCGCTCCTTGCTCACTCATCGCCAAAGGCAACTTCTTTCTTGGAGTCAACCAGTCTGGCACCTTTTATTCTTCATGGTCGGGCCATCTGTCCTGACCTCTAAATAAGCGAGATGTCCCCACTAGACCTGAGTAAGAGAAGTGGGGGTCCTTCATCTCAGAGTCCAAAGTGCTGACCACTGGGTCAGGCTTTCTCAAGATGTCACCCACCCACATGAGCTCCAGAGCCTTGGGAGAATTAAGATACTGCTTTTTGGCCTCGCGCCAGACCTATGAGTGAAAATCTTTGGGGGTGGGACCCCAGCATCTACATTTTTAACAATCCCTGGAGGAGATTCTTATGAACATCAGAATTGGAAAACAGCCGCCCCAAACCTGTGTCACCTTTGCATCCCATGGTTCTCGCATTCTCTCTGCAGTGAACAGGATGCCCGTATTGCTCCTCCCCTGCATGCTGGCCCGTACTGTGCTGCTAGCACCAAGCACACCTCCGCGGCTTGCTGGAGGGAGCCTAGGGAGTAGGGCCACGTCCAAGTCAGCTGGGGATTTTCCTCCAAGCTTTCCAAAAGCATGACTCGCACATCTGGATTAAGGCCGCCGTGGAAGAAGGGCCTCTTGGTGCAACCGAGCGCAGTATGGAGGGTGGGGCGGGGGCTTGGAGCAGCTGCCGGGGAGAGCCAGGGGACATATTCAGACAAAGCAAGTGGGGCCTTGAAGGGACTGTGGGCTTCTTGACTTCTCTAGAGAAGCGGCCAGGGAGACGGCCCACGAGACCGGACGTTTCGGCTGGCCTGCCTGTGGGGCTGGGACCTCCCCACTCTGGGCCGCTTGCAACCTGCGTTGCCCCTGCCGTCCGTCCTTCTGCTCCATTGTCACCTGTGCTGGTACCCACGGCCCCGAGCTGGCAGGTTCCTCCTCTGTCCCCTGCTCCCTGCCACTGGGTGTCCAGTGCCCTCTCACCCAAGAGGATTTGCCTGAGCTGGCCGTGGCTCAGCTGGGACTGAGTTGGCTCTCATGACCCCTGGGCTTGAAAGCCTCGAAGCCATCTTCCCCCACCCTCTCCTCTGGCTCTCTGTTTCCCTCCTCCTCCTTGCTCTGCCCGCCTCTCTCTTTTGCCCTTCCTGCCTTAATAGATTGAAACCAACATTGTGTTCCGGCTTCTTGTGGTCCCGCTAAGTAGCACTTAATGTGGCTGCAGTGGCCGGGCTGAAGGGAAGGACGAGCATGTGTATACTGGTGTGGGGGGCTAGGGGCGCTCCATCTCCATCGGGAGGAACAGGGGTACCTGCCGTGCTGGGTTCATGCCAACACACCGAGCTTTCAGCAGAGTCCTCCCGGGGGCTAGACAGACCCGACATGGGCCTGGGTATCCTCACGGCCTCCCCTTGATGGGAAAAGGAAGACCAGTGTCTGGCAGGACAGCCCGGAGCATGGGGCTAGCCCTTGGCGGTCCGAAGCAGCCGGCTCCTTCTTGGAGGACAGCAGTAGACATTTCCATTTGTATTGTGCGAAAAAGATTTAGTTAAACAATCTACACTTCTTTGATTTTCTTACTCAGCCTCGGTGGCCTGGTAGTTACTGTTCCTGATGTTGCTGCAAACAGTGGTCCACGCGGGGGTAAATTACATGGCAGAATAAGTTTAATATTGACGATGTCAGAATCAATGAAGGGGCCACAAGGGGCAAGATATCAGGTACTGGTAATTGGTGTGAATTCTTCCTCCCTGCCTCCCTCAGGGGATGCTTTCCTAGCTCTCTTGCCAAAAGCTCTTCTTTTGTGAACCCAAGTGAGATGCGGGAGTGGGTCTACTTTCTCCCTGAAGTAAGAAATTCTTTTCGGTTTACGCAAGTCTGTACCCAGTGGTCCTCATGGCCCCTAAGTGTAAATGGGGAGCCTATTGGACACTCCCTTCTTTGCTTTGCTGTTCCCCCCACTTCCCAGACCACATGAGCATGAACTTGGGAGATTAGGGGGAGCAGGGGATGGAGAAGCTCCCTGGCCTCACAGTGTGAGCTTCGGAGTGGGGCCAGCCGCTTTCCAGGCACAGTGGGAAGGAAGGACAGCTCCTCAGCCTCCCACTGACTGGCCGAAGGGGCCCACCCTCGTGGGAACCACCCCCAGAAATCTGAGTGGAGGAGAGCTCTTGTCTTCAACGCTTTCCCCCTATGGAAGCTGTCAGCTGGGGTCTCTCTTTTTTTTTGTGTAACAAGGAGCCCAGTTCTTTGGAAGGACATGGCATGAGGGACAGCCTCTCTCCTTCAGAAGCTTCGACACCTTTAGAGGCAATGACAGGCCAGGTGGAAGAGACAGCCATGCTTGCAGCTGCCTCTTCGCAGCCATTGAGGGCCCCAGCACAAGGAACCGATTGCTGGGGATTCAGACCTATCTCCGATTCAGACCAGCCCCATCCCTGGGAGCCTGGGGCTGCGGCCACACTCTGGCCCAATATCACTTGGGGCATGCTGCTGGCCAAGGTCCCAAAGCCCCAGGGAAGACTGGGGACAGAGCGATGGTTCTGGAGAGTTCAGTGAATGTGCAGAGCATCCAGCCCCCAGGGGGTGTGTGTGGATGATGCCTCACTGGGCATCGCCGGCTAGCTCCCGGGACGTCATTCGGGCGGCCTGTGGTTTGTGTGTGTGTGTTGATCACGACGTTCCCATTTGTGGTTGTCTGATCACTCGTTTTTGGCTGCGGGCTTCTGTATGAGTGTTTATTTTTAGAGGCTGCCACTTCTGGCCTGAGGGCTCATCCTTGGGCATGGTAGGAACTTGTATTTTCTGAAATGATTGTGGCTTTAGATTTAAGTATTTATTTTGGGGTATTGCTGCCTTTTATGTGTTTAATTTACGTGTGTGTGTGTGTGTGTGTGTGTGTGTGTGTGTGTGTGTGATACAGAGAGACAGTGTGAAATAATAAAAATTGAATGGTTTTTGAAGTTCTGATTTTAAATTAGTTTTGCTTTTAATTTAGTTTAATTTTAATTAAATCTTAAATTAGTTCCGATTTTAAATCCCAGCTTTACCAGATACTGTGTATCTGCAGATAAATGGCTTCACTTCTGTGAACCTCACTTTCTCCCATTCTTAAAGTAGACATAATACTCCCTGACTCATGGGATTAGAAATAAAGTGTGTGTAAAGTGCCTTGCAAGGTGTCTGGCACCTCGGGGTCCCCTGTCTAGTGCACCCTGGGAGGGCACCAGGGTGTTTGACTTGGGTGATATTAGCTGGCGTGTGTGTCTCCGGACGTCTTTGTGTCTGGTTTTCGTGTGTGTGAATGGTGTCTGTGTGTGACTCTTGGTGTCTGGCTGGAGTTTGTGCAGTATTTGGGAGGGGGCTTTCTCTTCTTGCCAACTGGGGGCCTGCCTTGGAGTGAAGAGGGGAAGGTCTGCGTGTGTGTGTGTGTGTGTGTGTGTGTGTGTGTGTTGGGGCTGGGGCTGGAAGCTGGGCTGTTGACTGTACAGGGTGTGAAATCACTTGAGTCCCTCTGGGTGGGGAAGTTCTTCGTTCCTGAGTCAGCCCTCTGGCCCTGAGCCACCCAGCGCTCACTCTTTCCTTCCAGAGAAAGTATTGCTCATGGGGTCCCCAGACAAAATGACACAGGGGACACCCCTCCCTGATGAGAACATCTACTTTTGTGTCTTGGATCCCTAAGATGCTTCCCCTGCCCCCCTGATCTCTGGATCCTCTTTCCAGAATCCTACAAGCCCAACATTCCGAGAGAAAGCACATCCCCTCGACACGGGGACTGCTGGCTTTGCTGAACCCCATCTTGACCCAGTACTTCCAGGTCCTTGGAAGCTGGTGAAATGCCAGGGCCAGGCTTTGGACTGGGGCATCTTGCTCCCAGCCCCCCCACCGCCACTTAGGCTTCACTGCCTGGCCCTGAAGCTGGGTGTTCAGGCCCAAAAGCCTGGGCTAGGCGTCCTTTCGTCCTCCTCCCCCACCTCCCTGACCTCAGCTCTGTCTTGAGTGGTGCGAGGAGATTTTAGGATCCAGGGAATGGAAGCTCTTCCCTCCCTTCCTCTGGGAGCAGAGAGGGAGTCCTAGCCTCCACTGACATCAGCCGTCTGTTGTTTGCCCTCCGGCTGTCTTGCAGAGGTGGTGGGACACACTCAGGGACCTCTGGACGGGAGCCTGTATGCCAAGGTGAAGAAGAAGGACTCCCTGCACGGCAGCACTGGGGCCGTGAACGCCGCACGGCCTGCCCTGTCGGCCACCCCCAACCACGTGGAGCACACCCTCTCCGTGAGCAGTGACTCAGGCAACTCCACAGCCTCCACCAAGACAGATAAGACCGATGAACCTGTCCCTGCCGCCTCCTGCGCCCCTGCTGCCCTGAGTCCCGAGGAGAAGCGCGAGCTGGACCGCCTGCTCAGTGGCTTCGGTGTGGAGAGAGAGAAGCAAGGGCCCATGTACCACGCCCAGCATCTCCGGTCCCGCCCAGCGGGGGGCCCGGCCGTGCCCTCCTCTGGCCGCCACGTCGTCCCAGCCCAGGTTCACGTCAACGGCGGGGCCTTGGCATCTGAGCGGGAGACGGACATTCTGGATGATGAGTTGCCCAACCAGGATGGACACAGCGTGGGCAGCATGGGCACACTGTCGTCCCTGGACGGGGTCACCAACACCAGTGAGGGGGGCTACCCCGAGGCCCTGTCCTCACTGACCAACGGTCTGGACAAGACCTACCCCGTGGAACCGATGGTCAACGGCGGGGGCTACCCCTATGAGTCCGCTGGCCGGGCGGTGCCTGCCCACGCCAGCCACGCGGCCCCCATGCGGCCCTCCTACTCCGCACAGGAGGGTTTGGCCGGCTACCCGCGGGAGGGGCCCCACCCAGCCTGGCCGCAGCCAGTGACCACCTCCCACTACGGCCTTGACCCCAGCGGTATGTTCCGCTCCCAGTCCTTTCCGGAGAGCGAGCCCCAGCTGCCCCCTGCTCCAGCCCGTGGGGGCAGTAGCCGGGAGGCTGTGCAGAGGGGGCTGAACTCCTGGCAGCAGCAGCAGCAGCAGCAGCCCCGTCCGCCGCCTCGCCAACAGGAGAGAGCCCACCTGGAGAGTCTCGGGCCCAGCAGGCCCAGCCCCCAGCCGCTGGCAGAGACCCCGACCCCAGGGCTCCCTGAGTTCCCAAGGGCGGCCTCCCAGCAGGAGATCGAGCAGTCCATCGAAGCACTCAACATGCTGATGCTGGATTTGGAGCCGGCTGCAGCCGCCGCCCCCCTGCACAAGTCCCAGAGTGTCCCGGGGGCCTGGCCGGGGGCTTCCCCGCTGTCCTCCCAGCCTCCCTCTGGCTCGTCCTGCCAGCCCCATCCACTGACCCAGTCCAGGTCTGGCTACATCCCCAGTGGGCATTCCTTGGGAACCCCTGAGCCGGCCCCGCGGGCCTCTCTGGCCCTGGAGTCCTTCCCTTCTGGCAGGCCTTACTCACCTTATGATTATCAGCCCTGTCCACCTGGGTCCAGCCAGAGTTTCCGTCCAAAGAGCCCAGCCTCCTCCTCCTCGCCTGCCTTCCTTCCAACTACTCATAGCCCTCCAGGGCCTCAGCAGCCCCCAGCCTCTCTCCCGGGCCTCACTGCTCAGCCTCAGCTCCCACCGAAGGAGGCCGCTTCAGACCCATCCCGCACTCCAGAGGAAGAGCCGCTGAACCTGGAGGGGCTGGTGGCCCACCGGGTAGCAGGTAAGAGCCTCAGGGACCATCAGTCCTGGGAATCCCCTCCTGCTCCCTCCATTGGTTGTTCTCTTGGGGGAGGCCCAGGGGTAGCCATCACCCCTTGGCAAGTGCTGCTTTGACCTGGGGAAGACGCTATCAGGAGCCCACACGCCAGCCACCCTCCCCTGTATTCACTGTCTGTTAGGCTGTCAGGCAGGCATTGACATTCAAAGATCAATGTCTTTCGGTTCATTCCTTCAAGGAGCTTATGGTATAGTGAAGGGACAGGTACACAGGAGTGTAAGGTGTGCTATGACAGGGGTGGGGACCAAAGCCCCAGAGTTGGAGGGAGAGCAAGGCTTACTACCTAGGGCAATCAGGGAAGGCTTCCTGGAAGTGGTGGCTTTGGGGGCTGGAGTACAAATTTTTCTAGGCAGAGAGAAGATGTTCTCTGCCACTGCCTGCAGTCCTCAGACTCCAGTTCCTAGGGGAAGGTGTGGAGAAGGCTGGAGGGAGGCTTCTGTAGACTCAGGTTCCCCCTTGGGCCGTTCCAGAGGCATAATAGAGAAGAGAGTGTGTCCTTAAGGCCAGGGCTCTACCTGAGTGTTCAACCCTGGTGGGTCCCCTCCGGGTATGTCTCATTTTGGTGGGGAGGCCAAGGTTCCCCTGGTTGTTCAACTGTCCTGTTAGTCTTTGCTTTCCGACCTGTGCTGTGTGAGAAACAAGCACTGAGAAACAAAGCCTCATTTCCTATCAGAGTGGGCTTATGTTTCTGGAGGGAGGAGAGGGAATGGGGCGACCACAGAGCTTACTGGGGAGATCAAGGCAAGAAATGGCAGAGTGTGCAGGGCCATGTTGGGAGGAACAGGAAGGGCTCCCTTCCTTCTTATTGGCTGAAGCCTGTGACAGTTCCATGGGGGCAGCCACACTGGGTGGGAAATCCTGTGGGTTTGTTTAACTGTGGAGATGAAGCCAGGTGCAGGGTTGAACTACAGACTGGGGCTAGGGGACCTTGTGCCAAGCGCCTCAGCTGTGGGGTGGTGGGAGCTCAGGGATGAGAAGAGGAGCCTGGGCAGCTGACCCTGCCCTCTCCCCCCTCCCTAAATGTAGGGGAAGCTGAGTCACCATACCAGCTGTAGGGAGAGAGGGAGACCTGTCCTTGGGGATGGAGGGTGGGTTTGGGGAAGCAGCTGAGGGCAGGCCAGCTGGCTATTGGGCTGGGTCCAGGACCTGGGTGTGGGGGCAGGGATGCCCTGCTGTCCTTCAGAGCAGAGCAGGGTCCCTACTTCCACTCTCAGTAACTTCAGATTGGCCACGATGGAAGTATTTATGCTACGGAAATTGGCCGTCCGGGTTTCACCTCGCCTGGAGAGCTGGTCTAGGAGCACATCATTGCTTTTAGCTGAGAGTCAAAACACAGGATAAGTAGCTCTATAACTCTAGAGGTGAAAAGCTGTGTGCTGTGGTCCACGTGGGGCTGCCATCCTCTGCTTTTTCCTTCCTCTGGGCTCCTGAAAGAAGGACCCCTGGCTTCTTTGTCGGAGATTTTGTTAAAGGGAGAGGAATGGGTCCCTCTTAATATTTTACAGAGTTGAGGTGACCTGAGGAACGGTGACACTCTAACCTAACGATGTGCAGATTCTCTGGGGAAGCTGAGGGGGTTTCCTCTCCCCAACCAGGAAACCCTCTGTATAGCTCTCCTGGAGCTTTCTCTAAAGGAAGCCATACCTTAATGGCTCCAGAACGATGCCCATCTTGGAGTGCATCTCCCCTCAGCCTTTTCTCTCCTACCAGCTTCTGAAGTTTTGACTGTCAGCCTCCATATCCTTAGCTGCTCAGGCTTCGGCCGCCAAGGAGTCATAGGGAGGGAGGGATGTTGGTACAATGTCTCTACCCCCAACCCTGCTATCATCTTCTCTGCCAACTGTGAGTGACTCAGTCAGGAGAAGGGATGCGATGTATAGAGGGGACAGATGTATTTGGTCCCCAGGGCTAGAAAGGGGCCTCTTTGGTCCACGCCCTGTCATGAAAGTGTTTCTTATGTCAGCAGGTCCTGTTTGCACAACTTCCTCAGTAGCCCTGTAGAATGTCTGCAGTGCTTGTGTAGGTAAAGGTGCCAAGGCAGGATCATTGTGTACGACAGTCTGGGAGTCAGGGAATAGGCCAGTACCACTTCCTCCTGCTTCTTCTATGTTCTTCTGCAAGAAGCTAGAACATAAGCTTCAGCACGAGTAACCCAGGAAGTTCAGATCTGAGGGAGAGCCTCTTCATGGCCATGAATCTGATCTGGTTTCTGCTGGCTTTTCTCTCGCAGGTTTGCCTTTTCTTCTTTGTCTCAAAACCTTCTCCGTACCTCAATATTATATCCCTGGCTCATTCCATTTTGATCCAACAATTCCTTATGTCCTATTGGATCTCAGAGAATATAGGGGTAGTTTTCTTAGCTTGATAAAGGGTAGGTACCCGGAATCTGTAGTGCACATCACACTTTCTGGTGAAACATGAGCAGCATTCCTGTTACACCAGGGACAAAATAAATATGCTTGTTATCGCCACTATCACTTAACACTGTATTGGATATCCTAGCCCGTGCAATAAGACAAGAAAAAGAAATAGGAGTCAGAGTTGTTGAGTCCATGTTATCTTATGATCCAGATTCTGTGACTGGACTGATCTCAGATGTCTTTAGAGGTAGAGATTTCAATGCATGTTGGAGATCAGATGTGCATCTTATCTTTAAGGAGTCTAGAGTTTAGTAAGGGGAGAAAGAACTGGAACTTGAAAATGAAGTCATCCTAATAAGTGAGATATGTAGAAAGTTCGGTGGGAGTGAAGAAAAAGGAAAGATCAGTATCAGTGGAAGAGATTGAGGAGTGTATTGAGCGTGTGTTTTAAATAGAGCCTTGGGAGAGGGATAGGAGTTTGAAAGTGCATGGGGTCATTAGAGAGACAGGTCTTAGTGAACACAGGAAAGCATGTGTTTGAAGAATATAGTAGATTGAGAACATACAGGCTGAGAGAGAGTCAAGAAAGGTAGCCTGGGGCCTGCCTCTGGTTGGTCTTAAAATACCAGACTAATGAGCTTGAATCTTACCTAGTGGCAATGTAGGAAGTCATGGCCGTGTTTTAGTTGGGAGTATGCTGTGGTCAGAGCTGTAATTTAGGAGGATGTATCTGGTGGATCTGGGCAGGAAGGATGCAAAATAGGAGAGACTTTGAGTTGGGAGATATAGTTGGTTATTAGGTAGACTGGGTTGGGGGGTTGCATTAGGGTGCTGCCCATGGAGATGAAAAAGAAGTGATGGGTGCCAAGGATACCAAGAGAGTAGAACCAATGCACTTACAAATTGATTGGATGTAGGGGGTGAAGGAGAGGAAACATCAAAGATGATGCTGAGGCTCCATGAATAGGAACAGAATGCTAGTTCCATTAACAAACCAGGAGTTAGGAGAAGTGGATTTTGTGTAAGATGAAGACATCAGTGTTGCATATGTTGAGTTTGAGGTGACACTGGAGCCTGCAAGCAGTAGAGATGTATGGGAAACAGCAAAATATCTGGAATTGGAGCTTGAAAGAGTGAAAAAAACTGTAGATTTTGGAGTCATCCTCACAAAGACGCGGGTTAAAGCTTTGGCCATGAATGGGATCTCTATGTCAGAGGGCATGGAGAGAAAAGAACTTAGGATGAAATGGCCATGAGGGGAATGGAGGGGAAGGGGGCTGAGAAGGAATGTTCAGGACAGTGAGAGAAGACAGGGACAGCGGGTCACCACAGAAGTCAAGACAGAAAAGGGTTTCCAGGACGGGGTGAGGGGGTTCACAATGTCACTGGAGAGAACATGAGGAGGAGGACTGGGAAAAATTCACTAGGCTTGCCAATTAGGTGGCCCCGGGGATTTTCAAAGACATATTTTCAGTAGAGTGGTGGTGACAGAAAGCAGACTGCAGGATTGAGGAGTGAGTGCAGAGAGGCAGTGCAGACGGGATGTCAACTATTCTTTTGAGTGGTTGTATGATAAAAGGGAAGGGCATGGTAGTAAAGAGTGTAGCAAGATATGGAGAGCCTTTTTTAATTTTTTTTGTAAATATAGGAGCCATGAGAATGTTTCTAGAGGAGGAGGAGCAGAGGTTGAATATGGAGGGAATAGAAAGAAGAAAAAGATGGAAGAGAAAGAAGTTGCTAGAATAAGACCACTAAAGAAGGGAGAGGGATATAGGCCTAGGAGCCCAGGTGAATGATTTAGGCTCAATGAGGAGGTGAGATGTCTCCTTGTGAAGTAAGAATAAAGGATGAATACAGATACAGGTAAATATCTGTATCAAGCTGGAACCTCGAATTGAGAACCCAACTTTTACATTTCATCGTGGAAAGAGGAGATGACATCAAGGCCCATTCAGTCATTCATTTGGCATGAATTCCTAGTCTGTGTTAGTCTAGGCTCTGGAAAAATGGTGGTAAACAACAGAGGTAAAAACCCTTGCCTTCAAGGGGGAGATGGACAATAAACAAATAAGCAAATACATATATACTAGGTCAGATGGGTGGTAGGTGCCGCAGAGATAAAGTAGGAAAGCATCAGTGAGGGGTAGAGGGACCAGGGAAGCCTACCCTGGACAGAGAGGGGACATGCAGCTGGAACAGCAAGTGCAAAGGCCCTGAGGTTGGGGTGTGCCTGATGTGAGGATGTAGAGGGGCATGAAGTTGAGGAAGTGATGGGCCTGGGGGCCAGCTTGCAGGGGGCCTTGTAGGTGATTCTAAGAACTTTAGCTTCCACCCTGCATGCTGTGTGCACAGCAGTGACATCATCTGACTTGTTCCCAAAGGGTTGGTGTGGCCAGAATGGGAGGGAGACTGGTGAGGGGGCTGCTGCTATCGAGCAGAGTGGTGGCTGTGGAGATGGTGAGAAGTGCTTAGAATGTAGATAGTTGGGGAGGTGGAGCCATCAAGGCTAGACGTGGGATGTGAACAAGAAAAGTCAAGGACAGCTCTAGGGTTCCTGGCCTGAGCAACTGAAGGGTGGAGTTGCTCTTTACTGAGATGGGTAAGGATGTGGGAAGAGCGGACTTGGAGGGAATGTCCGAAGTGTGATTATGGCCATGATAGATTTGAGATGCCCTCGAAACCTCCAAAGGGAGAGGTTGGATCTTAGAAACGTGGGCATTCTGATACCAGTACGTGAGGTCACCAGTGTGTGATGTCATGCGAAGCGTGGCATGTGTGACAGCACCAAGGGGTGAGCACACATCCAGGAGAGGTCCCAGGGCTGAGTCCCAGAGCCTCCCACATTTGGCAGTCGGAGGCACGAAGGGGAAGTGGCCAAGAAGCTGGTGTGCATTAGCTCGTGAAGCAGAGATCTGGTGAAGGATCAGTGTTTCCCTGGGGGGGCCCTTGCGGGGTTGGGGAGTCAGCGAGGGTGGAGAGAAGGAGGGCATGGCAGGTCTTTATAGTGTATCCAGGTGGGCTCCTTTTAAGGGCTTTTGGGTGGTGCCCAGCAGCTTTGGGCCACAGTAGAAATGGAAGGGACTCCGGGGAAGTGGGTTACTAAAGTGGGGGTGAGGGAAGGATGAAGGGCAGGGGGATGCTAGCATGTTAGGGACTGTGGCCCTTGGGCTCAGGCTGGTAGGGTCACAGCTGGTTCCTGGAAGAGGCAGGTGACCTCGAGAGGAGGGAGGCCCTGGGATGGGGCCATGCTGACGGTGAGGGCAGATGACTTGTGGGGCAATAGGATTGCAATCTCCTGGGCCTGGGCTGGTACCTGCTTGCCCCATGCTGGGGTTAGAAAAGCGAGAGATGTGGCGTCCTGCGGGATGGCAAGAGGTCCACCTGCCCACTGGAGAAGCAAGACCCTGGATGCACACTCTCTTCTTGTCTGACACCCTCCCACCTCCCTCCAAGCCTATGGCCAGATCCCAGACTCAGAACACCAACTAATCTTGATTTTTCTCTTTGTTTTTGTTTTGTTTCGTCTTGTTTAATGCCTTGTCCCTTGTGTTCTCTGTGTGTCCTGTGTCCATCTGTCCCTTGTGCCGCGGGTGTGGTGCCTTCCTTGCCTGGTGTCATCCCCCCCCCCTTCCCTTCCTGCTTGCCTCCCTCCCTGCCGGCTCCCCGGGGTGTGGATGGGAAGCATACAATGCCAAGCTGCAGGGCATGGGGCACACCGGCTTCCGGCTGCCTCCTCTCCACCGGCTCCGATCTTCCTCCCTCTCCGGTTGGTTCCCCTCCTCCCCTCCCCCCTTATAAGTCTCTGGCCCTCACTGCAGCTCTCAGCTTCTCTTTCCCTCTTTTTCATGGACCACTTCTTCCAACCTTTGCCCGCTCTCGTCCTTGTTCATTTTTTCCATCCCCCTCACCTTTCTCTCCTCCCCCTTCTATCCTCTTCTTTCCATCTCTTCCCATTCTCTTTGCCCCCTCCTCCCTTCCTTACTGCCCCCCCACTTCTCCCTCCTCCCTCTCTCTAGACCCTCTCCCCCTCCTTTCTGCATGAGCGAGTGCTCCCACTTCTGCATGGACACAGGCCTGATGCTTTTGGCTTTGGCCTTACCTGCTAGAAACAGGGTGTGGGGTGACTAGATGAACTTTCAGGCTCCCGGTGGACACACAGGCCTTCACAGCGAGCATGCTCATGAGGGCGGGGATGGCCCAGCTCTCTGGCCCCCCTGGCCAGACCACCCAGGCTGCTGGGCCAGGGTTTCAGCAGGAGCCAGGCTGTGCTTTGCCTGGGCCACCAGGCTCACGACAAAGAGTGGCACCCTAGCACCCATTGCTCTGTCTACTCTTGAGTGCGGTACTCTCCGGGGACACGGCACCCCCTTTGACCTCATCCCATATCTCTGATCCTAGGATCCACGGCCAGGAGTCAGAAGTCCTAGCCGTGGTTCTGGCTCTGCCTGCGACCACCTCTATGACCCTGGGCAAGTCTCTTAATTACTCAGAGCTCAATTTCCTAACGTGAAAAAGGGAGAGATCATAGCCCTGCCATGTGTATTTTGCTTGGTGGCTTGACGTGACCCAGTATGGTGGACCCTTCATCAAGGGTCCCATTGCTCTCCTTGAGAATGATGCCCACTAATGTCTGCCCATAGGCTGTTAGTTCTGGGGAGGGAGTTGCCTCATCATTTTCCCTGCACCTCTGAGTCCAGAAGCCCAGGTTAGGGAGAAGGCTGTGCTCAGAATTGCCCCATGCCATAGCCTTGAGCAGTTCCGGGAAAAGGCATAGGGGGTAGTGGGGATTGTTGACTCCTAATGGCAGTATCTGGTGTTTGCACAGACCCTCCTCTTCCCCGTCCATGGAAAATGGAGAGATGGCTCTAGCAGAATGTCTCCTGTCCACCTCCTCTCCCCTCCCTTCACCCTTTCTCGGCCCAGTGGTGGGGAGTGCAGTGTTCAATTGGACCTGGGGGTTTGGGGCAGTTCTGGGGTGGTGGGCCTGTCCTGAAGGGAGCTGGCATGGCTTGCCCTGGGGCTGCTAGTGTGATCGCCGTGTGGCTTTCTGGTGCCCTGGCCCAGCAGGTGGCCTCCCGGAGACCCTGGCTTTCGGAGCCCGAGGCATGCTGTCGGACACCCAGCCCTGTCGCCTAGAGCTGAGGAATCCAGGCTTTTGAAAATCGGAAGGCAGGAAAGAAGAGCTGGGTCTGTGGGGGTGGACACGGTCAGTCTGGGGGGTGTAGAGGAAGCGTGTGATGAAGCCTGACACGGGGGCATTTGTCTATGGGACTCGGGCGGTGGGCGCCCGTGCTCTGCCAAAGGGGGTGTATTGATGTGTGCTAGGGTTGCAGTCCCCACAAGTCAGTGTGTGTGTGTGTGTGTGTGTGTGTGTGTGTGTGTTAGACGAAGGGGATTCTTTGCCTCAGGTCCAGCCCACTTCAGGGGAGCCTTGGAGCCAGCGGTTCCCCCAAACACAACACCATTGTGGGGAGTGGAGTGAGGACCCCCAGGAAGTGGGGCTGTTTGGCACCCTGCTCTTCAGATCTGGTGGCGTGTGTGGAGGCCCCAGGCTGAGGTGGCTGTCATCCCCCTGGTGGCGGGGAAGGCCCAGCACCTGCAATGTGTGAGCACCCTTCACAGGACACAGAGGGCTTTTTTTTTCTTTTTAAATATTTTATTTATTTATTTGACAGAGAGAGGGGCAGGAGAGAGGGAACACAAGCAGGGGGAGTGGGAGTGAGAGAAGCAGGCTTCCTGCTGAGCAGGGAGCCTGACGCGGGGCTCGATCCCAGAACCCCAGAACGGTGGGATCATCACCTGAGCCAAAGGCAGATGCTTAACGACTAGGCCACCCAGGCGCCCGGGACACAAAGGGCTTCTGAATGTTATTATTCTAAAGACCACTTCCTTGCCATGAGGGCATCCTACTCCCCACGCTCCTGGGGCTAGAAGACATTCCAGAGTCCCTCAGCCCTGTTCTTTCCACCTTTCTTTACGAGCTTCCTCCAGCCCCATGGTCTCCTGCTGGGGTAGAGGTTCTGAGGGCCACTCTGACCCACCACCATTCCTGCGGGTGAAGGCTGTGTGTGTGTGTGTGTGTGTGTGCACGCACACGCATGTGTCCATGTATGTGTGTGTGCACGTGCATGTGTCCGTGCATGTGTGTGTGTGCACACACGCATGTGTCCATGTACGTGTGTGTGTGTGTGCGCGCGTGCATGTAGGGAGTGGAGCATACAGACACAGGGGCCTCGACAGAGACAGGGAATGGGGCCAAGAGACTGAGAAAGTCCTGGGGTTGAGGGTGGTGGTGGTGGGGAGGTGGGTGGCGGGGAGTAAGCCTATTTTTACGATCGGTCAGTCTCTGGCACTCGAGGGAGGGGTGTTCTTTCTCTGACAGTGGCTGTTAGCTTGTGTCCAGCCGTCCCAGCTTGGCCGAGGAACAATAGGGCTCTCTTCCCTCCCCTGGCCGTGCCCTGTCTCCCCTCCCATAGAGAAGGACAAGAGAGAGGGAACATGGCTCTCCAGCACTCCGGGCATATCTGGGCCTGCCAAAGGGGACAACAGTGAGATACTGTGTTCAAAGAATGTGAGAGGCTCTGACCGGCTACTGGTGCTGTGGGGCATGCTGCAGGGGGAGAGGCCGTCTCCGTGCGAGTGGAATGTGGGGTCTTCCCCTTCTGCAGCGCCTCGCTCTTTGGGGGTCATCCTGTCCATCCCCCTGTCTCAGGAGGTGTGATGGTTCTCAGATGGCTGACTGTGTCAGGGTCTCGCATCCTCTGCTGCTGGGAAGCCCCTCTTGAGTTGTCCCTTCTCTGGGTGGCTGCAGACTTCTGCAGCACCTGAACACAGAGGGTGCTTCTGGTCACACTGGGGAGCATTTTCTCTGTCCCTCGGGGAGATTTAGGGCCTCAAATTGAAACAGACCCACCTTTCAAGGGCAGACATCAGATCCCCAACCAGGGAAACTGGCCACCCCTTGCAAAGGCACAGGAATCTGCCAGAAAGAGGCTGCTGGGCTGGGTGAGCCGGAACTGAAGCCAGCCCTAATGCATTTCTTTTAACCTTGGGGCTGAACTTAGTTCCAAACCCCAAGAGTCTTTCCCAAATGGGCCTCCTTTGTCACAATTATTATTAGAAAATCAATGGCTATGTCTGTTTCTTTCTAATGTTTTTGCCAGGAATGAAATGCGTGGCAGGTCTGGACCGGGCTGCCCAGGCCTGGGGAGTACGGGGCTCAGTGGAGGTGGGAGAAGCGGGGCGAAGGCAGGAAGCACCCACAGGCGCTGTGTGGTGCTTGGGGCAGCTGCCTCTCTGATGGCTGGGAGCTTGGGGTGGCCGCAGCCTGGGGTCCGGGGTGTTGCTCAGCCCTGGGAGAGCCTGCCTGCGTCTTTAATCTGGGTTGGTGGTCGTAACAGACCGTTGTTAGGACTATGTGAGCTCCATTTTTCTATTCGGAAAATAAGGGCACTCTAAGAGGAGGGCTTATTTGCTTTAAGTCAAGCAGTTTGTGAGTCTGGTTCTCTGTCCCCATTCGGGGCTCTTTTCTCTTGGTGGACATAACAGGCAGGCTGCCTCTGAGTCATAGAGAGCCCAAAGTGCAGGCTCGAGACCCCACCCCACCCGGGTCCCTCTGCCTCTGTAAATGCTACGCCAGTCCTGCTGCTATCCGGATGGGGCCCCCGGGTATGCGATCGGATGAGTGCATGTCTTGGAGTGACTGTGTGTGTGTGTGTGTGTGTGTGTGTGTGTGTGTGAGAGTGTGCGTCCGTCCCTAACTTGGCATTGACAGCCTGCTGTCCATGACAAGTAGGAAGGCTTCCCAGCACGTGATTTTCATGGTGGCCTTAGTGGCTGTGCCAGGCCAGAGCGGGGGGCGCATGGACCCCACTGTGGGGGCAGGTGATCAGTCTGGAGGAGAGTGATGCCTGCCCGGCTGCAGTGGCACATCCCGAAGGGCCGGTGGTGTGCACGCGTGCATGTGTCTGTGTGTGCCGTGTGCCGTGTGCCGTGGGACGGTGTTCCAGACGTGTCTGCATGATGCTGGGGCGGCCAGGGTCCCACGTGCCTCGTGGTATGGCCCAGCACGTCCCCTCCCCTAACCTGCTCTTCCCCGGGGTGTGGTGAAGGCAGAGCTGAAAACGTCCTCGCACGAGATAATGAAGTCAAGAAGCCTGTCCTCAGGCTGGGTCTTGGCCTCTGGGACGTGGGGACTAAGTTTTCTAGGATTCTGGAGCCAGCTCAATGAGGCAATGGGTTCCATGCCTCAGCCCAGCTGTGGGAAGACAGAGTGGGAAGGAAGGAGGGCGAGGCTAACAGCATACTTTGGCCTGTGGAACGGAAGGGAGATACAGAAGAGCAGATGGAGCACATGACTTCAGGCCCTTTGCCTGCTATTCGACGGGGGGTGGGGGGAGTGGGAGCTGGACCATCTTCGGGGCGAGACAAGGGGTGGGGAGATGAGGGGCCAGCATAAGGGCAGTTGGTAAGTGTTTTCAGAGGTGCATGGGAGGAAGGTTGGGGAACCCCAGAGAAGGCCAGCAATACTCTAGGGGCCAGCTGGGGCTGGGGACTTCATGACAAGACTTAGTCATTTCTTTTTTTCTTCTCGTGAGTACCATTTGCAAGATGATGCATTATTTGCTCTTTCCAAAGTTCTTCCCCACGGGCCTGATGTTGCTTGTTGGTTGATGCGGTCACCTTGGAGACTGTCTCTCCTCTTTCCACCTTCCCTCATTTGCCTGGAAGCTCTGGCCCTCTGCCTCCAGGGTTTGAAAGAAGTTGACATCTGTTTCTCGTATCAGCCCTTTGTGCTTTGGGCCCCAACCCTGTGCAGGGCAGAGATTCCTGGAGAAGACCAGCCCCACCCCAGCAGATCCCCCACCCTGCAGAGAAAGCCTGGGGTGTGGGCAGAGGGAGGCAGTGGGGAGTCCAGAGGGGAGACAGGCCCAGCTCCAGCGTGGCCCCTAGCTGAGATGTACCGCCTTCTCTGGGGGAACTGGGCCTGATCGATCTTTCTCGCCTAATATGCTCACTGCCCTCTACGTCCTGCATTCCTCCCAGGAGTGCAGGCTCGGGAGAAGCAGCCTGCCGAGCCCCCAGCCCCTCTCCGGAGGCGGGCAGCCAGCGATGGACAGTATGAGAACCAGTCTCCAGAACCCGCGTCCCCCCGTAGCCCTGGGGTTCGTTCCCCTGTCCAGTGCGTCTCCCCTGAGCTGGCTCTCACCATCGCCCTCAATCCTGGAGGGCGGCCCAAAGAGGTGAGTCCTTGGGCTTCATCCTGGGGCCAAAGAGAGTAGCGGAGTCAGATCATCACCTGCGTGGCCCTGCCCTATCAGGAAACTCAGTCCTCAGTATCTCTTCGCTGGCACGTGGAATCTGGCATTTCCCTCACTAAATACTTTTTACGCTCCCACTTCTTAGATTAACACTGAGATTGAAGTTCCCTCTTTGATTCCTAAAGAGCGCTGCTTAGTAGGGTGGTAAGTGTCCTGGGTATGACACAGACGACCACAGTCTCTAAACTGCAAGCCAAATCATATAGACTGACAAGAGCGGTTTAGAATTCCTTCTAGGTACAGGGTTTTCTCGGGAGATCTCATCTCAGTGCCGGAATGTTTGCGTTTTGGAGACGTGTCTGTGGTTGGAGGCGGTAGAGCTTAGACTGCCACAAGCATAACAGCCCCCAGGGAGTTTGTTAAAAATGTAGATCCCAAGTCCACCTCCGGAGATCCCGGCATAGTAGATATGGGCCAGGGCCCGGGACCATACATTTTAAATGTACAGCCCAGAAGATTTTTTTTTTTTTTAAGATTTTATTTATTTATTTGACGGAGATAGAGACAGCCAGCGAGAGAGGGAACACAAGCAGGGGGAGTGGGAGAGGAAGAAGCAGGCTCACAGCAGAGGAGCCTGATGTGGGGCTCGATCCCATAACGCTGGGATCACGCCCTGAGCCGAAGGCAGACGCTCAACCGCTGTGCCACCCAGGCGCCCCAGCCCGGAAGATTCTGATATGAGTGGCTCATGTCCGATAAAATCCATTATTCTGGGTAGAAATGGCTTTTGGACATCCCTTTCTCTCCTGCCATTGGGCAGGACCTGAGTCCCCCATCCCCAGCCCCTTCTCTTTGGCCCTGTTGGGGAATATTTCTAAGGCAAGTGCTCCTGATTTCCACCCAGGCAGGACCATGGCTTTGCAAATAGCTGCTTTTCATTCTCTCAGTGACAAAGGGGTGGGTGGGGCCGTGAATGGCCAGGATCTCCCTTTGTGTCCTGGAGGTGGAGGGGTGGGTGGTGGGACTGGCAAGGGGACCTGGGGGCTGGTTACCTGGGAAACCCCTGCTCTTCAGGGTCATGGCCACCAGTGGGCATCCCCCCACCTCCCCTCTTCTTCTCCTGCAGCCCCATCTGCACAGCTACAAGGAGGCCTTTGAGGAGATGGAGGGAACTTCCCCGACCAGCCCACCGCCCAGTGGGGGTAAGAGCGCCTCACTAAGCCTGTCTTCCCTGAGCCCCCTCTAGCCGCTGTCTCAGCCTGGCCTGAGTAAGCACCCCAGGTTCGGGGGGAGGTGCTGGCAGAGTTGGGCAGGGCCAGGATCTGTCACTCCTGGTCCTGATGGCTCATTTCACTTCACCATCCCTGCCGGACTCCCCTTCCTTCCATTGTCCACATGCACATATGTGGGGGTACAGCAGCCACAGGCTTGGGGTCCTACTGACCTTCTGTGGGGTCCCTGGCCTCCCAAAGTCTGCAATTTTCCTAGTCGTTGAGCGTTTTTATATCTTGTGTGCAAAACACCACCACCCCCATCCTAAAGTGACTCTCTGTGACCTGCTGATGAATCTCTGAGATACCCCTTGACCTTCTTGCTCCTGATCCCCATTTCCGTCTGCATCCAGGCACCTCTTCTGTCTTAGGCAGCCTACTAAGTTTCCATCAGGGAAAGAAAGGCCCAGAACACTCAGCCTGTCACAGCCCCCATCTTGTCCATCCTTGGTCACTAGGCAGGAACATTTAGTCTCTAGCCCCTGGTGCGCTCAGTGGAGAGGCAAAGCCTCTGAAGGACAGACGCATTTCCACGAGAAGAGAAGACCCGGATGAGTGCAGGGGTGGGGTAGTGTACTTTTTTATGGTAGAAGAGACAGGGGGAGCTGGAGAAGGGTGACTGTGGGACAGCAGTGATAGAACACTACTGAGAAGGACTCAGGGTCCCAGTGGCAGGCCTGGGGCAGCCGAGGAGGAGAGAGATCAGGGAGGGGAGGAGGGTGAGGACCAGAGACCAGAACTGGCGGTATGTTCTCCTGGGGGCTGGCTGTCGTGAGGGAAGAATGTGGCCCCGGAGCCCCTCCCTGTCCCAGCAGAACTTGTGTGGGCAGTCGTCTGGGGCATGTGGGAGGCCAAAGCCGGGAGTGGAAGCCATGCCTCTCCCCAGGGCAGTGTGGCCCAGTGGAAATCCAGCCCAAGCCCTGTTGGTGATGGAGCATTTTAAATGTACAGCCTGAAAAACATCATAGGAAACTGGAGAAGTGAATTGTTATATTTATTATTTAACCCCAAATGTCTAAAATATTGTCATTTCAATAGGTAGATTAAGATAAAAATATTGAGATCTTATAATCTTTTATTTTAAAAAATTTTATTTAGATTCAGTTAGCCAACATAGAGTACATCATGAGTTTCAGATGTAGTGTTCCATAATTCATCATTTGCGTGTAACACCCAGTGCTCAATCTTTTTTGAAAACTGTGAAAAGAGGCTGGTGAAATTACTTTTAGTAGGTTTTATTGAATTCAAACGATCTATAATATAGTTTCAACATGGAATCAATATAAAGAGATACGTCGCATTCTGGTTTCATAACACTTGTTTGGAAACCAGTGTGTGTGTTGCTCCGAAAGCACCTCTCAGTTCCGATCGGCCGCACCCACAGCAGGTGCTCTCATGGCCACACCCACAGCAGGTGCTCTCATGGCTGCCATATTGGACAGTGCAAGCCCAGGGCAGTCTGCTGAAGAGACAATTCCGTGGCTTTTTATATTTTTATATTTTTTAAAGATTTTATTTATTTATTTGACAGAGAGAGCATAAGCAGGGGGAGTGACAGAGGGAGAGGGAGAAGCAAGGTCCTGCTGAGCAGAGAGCCCGACATGGGGCCAGGTCCCAGAACCCTGAGATCATGACCTGAGCTGAAGGCAGATGCTTAACCAACTGAGTCACCCAGGCGCCCCCTCCATAGCCTTTTGTGACTCCCTGGAATCGCTCTCCCTCCTGAGGGTGGCCTTGACCCTTCACCTTCACACCTGCTCTGATTCGCTGTTGGTCCAGTGAGCCAGGATCTTGGCCATCACCCCGCGTGGGATGGAAGCCATCTGGGCTGAGCTAGGGTTAGATTTTGCCATATGTGTCTGTTCCCATTCTTCTCTCCCTGCCCTTGCCAACCCTGCTGCCCCGGTGGGGAGAATAAGTCAAAGGTTTCATCAATGTACAGCGTTGGGAGAGAGGACAGAGGTGGAGAAATGCAAGGCCTTCCTCTCTCGGGAAGCAAAAGCCTTGCCCGGCTTCAGGGCCACCCACTCGTCTGCCTCAGCAGAAGAGCCAGATGCCTGGAGACTGGGGCACGAGTGACTAGGGAGCTGGAGGTGCTGAAGGTGGAACCAAGAGAAAGCTCCCACTGTCTCTGGTCCTCTTCACCTCGTCTCAGTGGTCCACCTGTGCCTCTGCTGTGCCGCCTAGACCATGCACGCCCGTGGGCTGGAGATGCTTCTCGGGCATTCTGAGGCTGGGCTCATTCCTCCATAGTTAATTACATTCAAATTTGTTCATTTGACAAACATGAATAAGTGCTCGGTAAGGGTCTACTGCAAGACACCATTTTCAGTAATGGGCAGGGCGGCTGGAGGGGCAGAAACCGAAATCTGCGTGTGTGTGTGTGTGTGTGTGTGTGTGTATCTGCTGTATCTGTCCACTGGGCCTCTGAGGACGGTGTGAGGATGGAGTCTGCCCCCTTTCACACCCCTGTGATTTCTCACCATTGCTGCGTGTGCCATGCATACAGACACGCTATGCACGATGCTTGCATTGAGAGCTTGTAGCTTTGTTTCCTGTAGGCCTCTCTGTCTTTTGGGGAAAGGAGGAGGGGTCTGGGCGGTCCTGGAGCTGCTGTGTGGGTGCAGGCACTCGAGGGCCACACACCCTGGGTGTGTGGCAGGCAGGCGGCTTGGGCTCTGGCTGACCTGTGTGGCTGCCTGTCCTCGGGGCCCGTGGCCTCTGCACGCTCCCGATAGCCACCATAGGAGACACACAGCTCATTTCTCGCTTCTTCTCAGAGGTGTGTTAGGGGATGCAGCAGCTGCCCCCGAGAAATCTTGTGACTGCGCATACTAGCCGCCCTGCAGTTCAGCTCGGAGTCCGGCCATGTCCTTGGCTGAGGGGAAAGAGCCAGACAGCCCTTTCTGACCTTGTGTGTTACGCGCCACCGCTAACCCGGCCGGGCAGCTTGGAAGGGCCCTGGGGTCTGCGCAGGGAGCTGGTGTTCCGGCCAAGGGTTGTGGAGGCGGAGCTCTCCCCTCTTCCAGAACACCGAGATTTGGGGGGTACAGAGAGCCCCCAAGGAGAAATTCTCTCATCCTGGGGTTTACAAGTGACATGGCTGGCTGGGGGTCAAAGACCTCCAGCCGAGGGCTGCCCTGGGATCTCAGGGTCGGCACGGCTCCGCCCATGATCCCTCCCTCCCTCTGTCCTTTTCAGGAGGTGCCATCTTGATATCTCATTTCCTTTTGCTCTCCAAGTCCACCCAAGCGCACAGTGTGGAAAGACTGTGTGTGTGTTGGGGGAGCGAGGGGTGAAGGAAGAGAGACAGTAGTGTGGAGGAAGTCAGAGGTACTCAAAGAAAGCTGCGTGTATGTTGTAAGCCATGGCGAGGCACGGGGACTGCGGCGATGCCACTAAGGGCCCCAGCACAGAAGTTATTTACTCGAGGCTGAGGGCCAGGGCCGGGTTGAGGGGCAGAGCCATTCCCTGACTTTTTCACTCTACCCTTTGAGCTGTGCAGAAATATGGAGACAGGATGGGCAGTGGGAGCAAGGCAGTCACCTCTGGTGCTGGGGCCGCCTCCCCTGTATGGCCTCCTGTTGCCCACCCCTCACCAGCATGTCCTTACTTAGGGGTGTCCCCGCTTCTGCCTCTTTTCCTTTCCCCACACTTCCCTCACCCTGAGGCTCACTCCTGTTTCCTTTCTTCTCCTTGGCACAGTGCGCTCCCCTCCAGGTCTGGCCAAGACACCCCTGTCTGCTCTCGGCCTGAAACCCCACAACCCAGCGGACATCCTGTTGCACCCTACAGGTGGTGAGTGACTTGAGCTGGAAGGGAGGTGGTGGGGGAGGCCAGAGGGAGGAGTAGGGGTTGGAGGACTCCTGTGGTCCTGGGCAGGGCCTCAGGATCTAATCAGAAAATGCCCAGAGATGATGGGTTCTCAGAACCCTTCTGGAAACGAGATGGCAGCCTGGCTTTGTGCCCACAGTGTGGTCAGGCCTGAGTGGGGGCTCTCTGTGCAGGGGTTGAGGGGGATGGGACCCTCTGCAGCCTCATGCCCATGGACAGGTGGGGTCAGTGCCACTCCCAGGGGCCTCTGACTTGGGGATTTGGAAGTTTGGCCTCAGTTTCCTTGGAGTTGGTTCGGTCTCTGCCAGAAGGCTGGCTCCACCATCCCACAGTGTTCAGGCACTTGTGTACACGCACACACATGCACACACAGATGTACACACGCCCCCAGTTCACACCTCCCACTTCCTTACCTCATCCCTCAGCTCCCCTCCTCCCTGTGGGGAAGGGGAGAGTGGAGGGCCCTGGGCCCTGAGTGGCTATTTTGAGCAGGCTGAGCCCAGAAGGTTGTTCCCTAGACTCTGGTTTTAGGGCTGGGCTGGAGCTCTTGGGCCAACTTTGCTTTTCTTCCTTAGTCCCCAGAAGAATGATCCAGCCAGGTAGGAGGGCAATGACATGCATGTGTGACCCACGCGGACACACGGCCGGCACGACCTCCCCTTCGGAGGTGTCTGCATGGCCAGGGACACTGAGTCACCGGCGAGCAGACGGGGCCTGGGGCTGCCTCTCACCAGCCAGCACACTTCTGCTTGAGATGCAAGCCCGGGGCGCAAGGGCTGCGAGGGGGGCGGCTTTGTCCCTGAGATCAAGGCCCTCCTTCAGCTGTGCGTCCTGAGCCCCCAGGGATGTGTCAGGACGGACCTTACCTCTTACCCCGGGCTCTTCTGCCCCGGCCTCACCCCTGCTTTCCTGCCTCCCTTGTCTCAGCAGAGTGTCTTTCAGGAAATAATCTCTGTTAATCGATCTCTCTCTTTCTCCTTTCTGCTCTTCCTCTCCTCCTCCTCACCCGCCTCTCTTTCCTACCTCTCCTTCCTCCTACCTCCTCTCATCTTCCCTCAGAGGAGGATGAGGGGAAGGTGGCGACCGAGCTTCCCAAAGGTAAGTGTGGCTTGGCTGTGTGCCTGCTTCCTGCTCTCTGGGTCTGGGAATGGCTGTTCACGGGGAGTTTGCTCGGGCTGGCTTGGGGGCAGCTCTCTTTCTGACAGGTCTCAGATGACCGGGCACAGAGCCTTCTGGTCCCCACCCCCTGGTGACGAGCTGTCACCCTGGACTCCGCCTGAGTTCTGACAGGCGAGCTGGGCCCGGGTTCAGGCGTAGCCAGCTCCAGGCACCAGGACGGTGCGACCTGGTAACAGCCCCCCCGCGCCCCCGCCACCTCCTCCCCCAGCGGCACCCATGCTAGTTTGCCTGGGAGCAGCCAGCGCCCTCAGAGGGCAACGGGACACACATTCTTCCACTGCCTGGGGCGTCCCCCGTGTGCATAGCCCGGAGCGGGCTGTCTCAGCAGCCGAGAGCCGAGCATGGCCCTCTTGAAGCCCTTGCTTGGTTTCCTAACAACACAGATGGTAGGGGGTCTGGATGCCTCTGGGGATCGCAGAGCAGCGATAGGTCCACTCCCACACGAGGGCCTCGGGACACCAGTGCACACGGTTTTGACAGTTTCAGGGAGCGCGCATGTCTGTGGCTCAGCTTAAGCCTCGTACTCTGCGTTGTACGTGAAGCAGGGAAGGGGATGTAAGCAGAGAAGGGAAGGCAGAGAGGGGACGTAATCTCGTTGGAGGCCTTTAATGTATTAGGGACGGAATTCAAATGATGACTCAGAGCATCAGGTGAAATGAAGGTGATGTCGGGCTGGGCCGTCTGTGTGTGGCTCCGGGCATCGGTGTCCTCCTCTCCTTCACCAGGGGGCGTTGGATGAGGGGTGCGCTGAGATCGCTTCTAGCCCTGACATGTTGGGTGTCCTGACTTCCCACCTGGGCCCTGGTTCCATGTGGCCTGGTTGACTTAAAGGCTCGATCTCCTCTCCTCTCCTCTCCTCTCCTCTCCTCTCCTCTCCTCTCCTCTCCTCTCCTCTCCTCTCCTCTCCTCTCCTCTCCTCTCCTCTCTTTCCTTCCCTTCCCTTCCCTTCCCTTCCCTTCCCTTCCCTTCCCTCCCCTCCCCTCCCCTCCCCTCCCCTCCCCTCTCCTCTCCTCTCCTCTCCTCTCCTTCCCTCTCCTTCCTCTCCTCTCCTTTCCTCCCCTCTCCTTTCCTTTCCTTCCCTCCCTTTTCTTTCCTTCCTTCCTCCCTTCCTCCCTTTTTTCCTTCCTTTCAGATTTATTTGTTTATTGAGAGAGAGAGCTCGTGCACACATGCAAGCACACATATGAGCAGCCGAGGGGCCGAGGGAGAGAATCTTAAGCAGACTCCCTGCTGAGTGTGGAGCCCGCTGTGAGGCTCAGTCCCAGGACCCATAAGATCAGGACCTGAGCTGAAACCAAGAGTCGGATGCCCCACCGACGGAGCCATCCAGGCGCCCCCCGTCTGCTTTCTTAAGTCCATTTCCCACTCACCACCTTGATCCCCCCCCCCCCCAGAGTGGCCGTGGGCTGTCCCCCTCTGAATCTGCTGTCACCCAGGTGAGATGGCTGCGGCTTCCCATGGGCTTTGGCCACTTGGAGCAGTCAGAGTTTGGGCAGCAGCGCTAGGCTGCTGGGGGGTTGCAGATCGAGGTGGCCCTCAGCAACAGATCCCAGAGTGGAATGAGCCCCAGTGTGCTCTTGACTGCCCTCCTGCCATCCCTGGGAAGGGGCTTTCCCCCAGGCTGGCCGCCGGCTCCTGGCTCCTGACAGGGCAGTGAAGTCCAGAAAAGCTGGGGCCGGGAGCCCACCCACAAACACTTTCCAGTGGGAGGGTCTGAGGAGAGATTATCCCACAGGCTGACAGGCCCTGGGTGTCGTGTTTCCTGTGTTGGGGTGACAGTTCAGAGAAGCGAGTATCAACAGTTGTGAACTGAGACCTGCCCGTTTCGCTTCACGAATGACTCTCAGCCTTCAAGGCCCCGAGGCCTCCGGCCCTCTTCCCTATGTCCTGGAGCCACAGAGCTTGGAGGGGAAGGTTCTTGTGGATCTGCTGAGCAACACCCATCGTTTTCACAGATGTGGGGCTGAGGCCTGTGTTGTGGGGGTGAGGGTCTGGGGCTTCTGCCCAAGGCCACAGTGAGGAGGCAGCAGGACCCAGACTGGACTCACTGGTCTCCCATCTGCTAGTCCAGGGGCTATTTCAAAGCCCTCCTCCTGCTTCCAGGCGCCGTGCCCTGGGATTCCAGCGTGGGGGGTCGGAATTGCTGTCGCAGCCTGGGGAGGGGGGCGGAAGCAGGGCAGGGAGCAAGGCTGTGGGCAGCCCGTTCCATTTCTCCTGACTCATGTACCACCTCCCGGGTCAGACTAAAGCACATTCTTTGCTGACCCTCTGAAGCTCTGCTTGATTTCCCTGCTGAGACTTTGATGGGAAATTCAGAAGAAATGCCTGTGAGGAAAAATGATCAGAGGCAGAATTATCCAGACTTTAAGGTAATCTGCTGTGGTCAAGGCTTTTGCTAAATGCGTGTCGTGCACTCATTGTCTCATTCACTGATTCCTGTATTTAATAATTCATGTGCCTACCGTGTGCTGCGCACGTGCCGGGCTCCGGGAGTGTCATGAGCAGCAGTACTAGGATTCCTCGTCTCATGGAGCATATGCATGAGCCGGAGCCCGATTCCTTGGAATGATATATTCAGATAGTGCTCCAAAGGGAAGGGATATCGTTTGTGAGACCTTACAGCCAAGAACCTGACCTTGGCTGAAGAAGTAAGATGTGAGGGTGAGCGACATTAACTTGGCGAAACCGGCAGGTGAGAAGAGCATTCATGTAGAGGAAAAGCACATACAAAGGCCCTGGGGTCGGAGGAAACTGCATGGTTTCTTTCTAAGAACTGCAAAATCAGTGAGGCTGAGAGCAAGAGGGAGCTCGAGGCTGGAACAAGAGGGAATGTGGTACAGGTGAGGTTCAACAGGCAGGAGTGGGACCTTGTGGGACCCTTGTCACACCATCTTGTTTAACAATCACAGAAGCACCGAGAGGAAGGTGGTGGGAACCCCATTTTATGGATGAGGAGATGACTTTTAGGCAGTTAAATGACTTGTCTAGGTCCACCGAGCCAGTCAGGGGCATGGCTGAGAGCCAACGCCAGATCAGTGGAGGCTGCCCCTTTCCATGTGACTACACAGGCCACAGCCTCTAAACAGTGGGGCTGGGGACTGGGTACTCTTGTCCATGAAGGAAGGAGAGGAATAAAGCCTGCAGCAGTAAAGACCATGAGGTCAACATCAAGAATGTCTTCCCAGTGGTGAAATAGGGAAAGAAAACATAGAAGCTTCTTTCCCAGAGGAATGTAAACAGGGAACGTTCAGGTTAGGTTCTGTTTGTCCAGACGACTAGGTGGGACGGATTTGGCATAAAGGAAGACCAGACTAGAAATGGCCCTTCCGGGGGATTGTTCCTCCTCGGAGATCCTTGGTGGTGCGTGTACTGTGGCCTCTGGGACTCTAGGGCTGTACTGTGCAATGCCCATTTATTGAGTGCCTGTTCTCTGCCAGGTCCTGTGCTGGGCACTGAGGGTATACCCACTGTGGGGATAAGGTCAGATACCCTGGTGAGCACAGAGATACCAACAGATAACTCAGCGTTGGGGAGAAGTGCTGAGCGGGGGTTGGAACAGGGTGTTTACAGGAGTTCAGAACTCCTGTGTATGGCCCAACCTAAAAGGCTTGAAATTCCACCTTTGAGCTTCTGGACTGGAACATAGGCGTTTCTTTACTGCCTCCCTCTCCCCCACGCACATGTCTTCATTTTACTTGGGGTGGGCAGACCCCTTCTCTCCAAGCAAAAAGCGTTTCCTGGAGGCAGGAAATGCACTTCAGGGTGTGGGTGAAGAGCTGACAGTGCGCAGGGCCTGGTGGGGCCAAGTCACTCACACTTCCAGCTGCTCTCAGTCGCCAACAGCCACTTAGAATAAGTTTGAGCTCTGGAATGTTCTGTGTGAAGCACCCTCCCTGGCCCCACCTCTCCTACTCTTCCCAACTCCTTTGGGTGCAGCTGCTCCAGGACTGGACGAGGGGAGGAAAGTAGCAGGAGAGGGTCAAAGAGAAGGGTGGAGGGAGGCAGGAGCAGGTGTGGCTGGGGCAGAGGCCGGCAGCGGTGGGGCTGCTTAGAAACGCTGGTGTGGAAACAAGCAGGAAAACGTTAGAGGGAACTTTCCCATCTCTGTCACTTGATCCTGGCTGGGCAGGTGAGTATTCTCATTCCCCTTTTACAGATGAGGAAACTGAGTCCCACAAAGTTTCAGCAGCCTGTCCTAGGTCACCCCTCCAGGAATTGAAAGCAGGGGGATCCTACGAGTCGTATGTTGTCCTGTGGTGGGAAAGAGAGAAAAAGCCGAGGAATAGACAGAAAAAGGAGGTGTTTTTAATATGGCAACCGAGTCTGAACACTTGGGAAAACGGAGTTTTTGACCTAAGAGGTTGGTTTTGAACAGTTCTGGAGATGGACTCAAGAAAGGGAGTAACTTCCCAAGGGTCCCTCCTGCTCCAGGTTCATGGGAAACAGAGATGGAGACAGAGGGCTTTGTTCATCTCTGCTCCTGGGGGGCCTGGTAGCCCGGAAGGGGTGACAGATGGTCACAGACTAGCTGAGCAGAGACGAGGAAGGGCGTGCATCTAGCAGGACTGGGGAAGGACAGTGACCAGGGGAGGGCAGGGCCAGGTGGGCTGGGTCACTGGAATCCCGCTAGGCCGCTAGGCCGGGAACAAAGCCCTGAGGCTGGTTGGCCTCTGAGCTCAAGGACTATTTCCTACCGTGTGGAAGGAAGGCAGCTGCTGCAGTGGGGAAGGGGCTGATGACACGGATGCCTTACAAAGGTGGCCATCCTGTAACCACCTCGTGCTTTCTGACATCCCAGAATTTCTCATATGCCGTCCCATCGTCACCCTGTGCAAACTACGTGCGGGCCCGTGGCCTGGAGCTCAGGCTATCATGTCCGGCCTGGAGCAGTGAGTGGGGATGAGGCCTTGTCCAGTGGCGAGCGGGCCGGATGGGAGTCAGCATCCCCGGGTCCCAGGCGTGGCTCTGTCCTGACTGGGGGACAGGGTGGTGAGGCCCGCTTTATCTCAGTTTTACTGCTGGTGGAAGGGATACATGTACCTTTTTTTTTTTTCCCTTACAGATGGGGTGTAGGGTAATGTGAATTGCTTACCCAGCGTATGGGCCTGGGTCCCAGTAGGAAACAGATGATTCATTCTATGGGGCAAGAGAGGAGTTTCGTGGACCATTGAAAAGGTCTGGGTAAAGCATTGACGGATGGTGAAGCACCCCCTGGGTGATCTGTAGCAAGAGGGGGGGCCATTCCCATGCCAGACCTGAAGGAAAAGCAGAGAGCTGGAGGAGAGGACCCCTGACCAGAGCTGTGGTCTTGGGTAGAGGGATGCAGCCGCGGGCACCTTGACCTTCTCTCCTCACTCTCTCTCCCATCTCCTGTCAGTCCCTCCCTCTGGCTGAAGGCCAAAGCCTTCTAGGGCCCCAGGACCCGAGGGTCTGGGTGATACAGCCAGTACTGGGCTCTGGGGACGCAGAGCAGGCTGGACAGTGGACCAGGAGGACAGCGACGAGTAGGCGAGCACAGACTTCAGGGACCATCCGTGGGGGTTGCAACTTGAACTTCTGGGGTCAGCGCGAATTCCAGGGAATGAAGAACATGAATGTGGGCCTCTGGGTCCTAGTTATTATGCATCTCTGCGTGGGTGGGGCTGGAGGGGGAAGGTCAGGCGTCCACTAGCTTATAGGATAGATGCATATCAGGGGCTCGCTGTGTGCCCGGGGGTGTGCGGGGCACTGCGAATATAGATCAGCAACGAGCCTGGGGTGTCTCGCTGTCTCTGTGGGAGAGAGGGGGGTGCCAAGTGTTGCAGGCACATGGGTGAAGCCGAGAGCCTGGAAGGGTACAGGAGAAGTTTTCAGTGACCTAGAACGTGAGGGGTGGGAGGGGAGCATGGACTGTGGTGTTCCATCTCCATCGCCGTTTCTATGGGCTCCTTGTCACGTGGCGAGGACACAGCTAGGCCCCCAAGGCTAAACTGGCTCCCTGATTTTTAGCTGGCTGGTGTGTGCGCCGTGGGTGAGGGAGCAGGCTCTGGTCCAGACTGCCTGCATTCCTGGGCCAACTCTGCCCCTTGGTACTGTGTGATGGGGTGAGCTACTTACATCCTCCTGCTTTCCTCATGTAATCGTTTGCTATTTTTATCATTAATAGTCCTGGCCCACATGCTGGAGGACTGGGTGGCCGCCAGCTCTCGGCGTCCCCGTGAGGCTGTGGCCCTCCTCTAGGCCACCAGGAGCCGGCATTGAGAGTCAGGAGACCGTGGTGCTTGCGTCTCTGGCCATTGATTGGCTGTGTGTTCTGGGGCAAATCTCTCTACCTCTCTGGGCCGAGGAGAGGGGTGAGATAGTGGGGCAGCAAACTGTGGCCAAATCTGGCCCCACTGCCTGTTTGTGTAAAGAAAGTTTATTGCAACACTGCCACGCCCTCTTGTTTACGGATTATTTACGACTGCTCTCGTGCTCCGAAAGCAGCAGTGACTAGCTGCTTTTACTATCGAATCTTTCACAAAACGTGCGTGTGCCTGCGCCAGGGCAGGGGGTCTCTGCAGCCTGTCTTGGCTCCAGCTGGGCCCTCGGGCATGGTCGGCACAGAATCGACACCTTTGGAGAGAAAGCGGCCTGAGGCTTCTGTGAGGTGGGGGGGGGGTGGCCAGGGCCGGTTGAGGGGGGCTTTCGAGGCGGCCTCTTGGGAGGCTGACCTCTGCCGATGTGGACGCTGGCTTCGGACACCCAGGTGGCTGGCTCTGCATCACCCGGGGCCCCGTCCCTGGACTAGACCACCCCACGCCTGTTTGTCCCTTTGCAGACATCCTGCCCCACGCCCACACACGATCACACAGTCCTGGCCCGCGAAAGCTCCAGGGGCCTGGCCTGCCCAGGGCAGCGCACATCCTCTGCTTCTTCACTTTCTTAGGCTGGTCTTGGCAGATGCCCTGATTGGGGTCAGCGTTGAGCTGTGCTCCGATCACGTCCCATGTGGGGAGACAGGGCGGTGCCAGGCACGGAGGTGCTAAGAACGTCATCTATCCCTGATCGTGTCCCTGGAGAAGCCAAGAGTGGTCTGCTGCTTCTCCCTGGGTAGCCCTGAGTGCCTTTCAGGCCTGGCCTCTGCAGTCTGGGAGGAGGGTCAGGCAGACGCTGGCTGGGCATCAGATCTCCTCCTGGTCCTGCCTCCGGACGTCACACGCCCCAGGACTCGGCGTCCTCACCTGTACGATGGCCTGTCTGGCCCTTGTCCCCCAACTCCCCTGATTCTTAGGCTCTTCCAAACACCAGGCAGGGATCATGATGTCAGTCTCGGGAGGAATGCTAAGTGTGTCAGGCAAGGTGGGTGGGTGTGTCTTGGCATGGAAGGGGCTGGGTGTGACTGGCCGGCGCAGGCCTGTTGCTAGGCCAGCAAGCCTGTTTCTGGATTCTGGGCGTGGGTGGAGCCCACGGGAAGCTTGGCACTGTTCTGAACGTGGGCAAGGCTGGGCCGGAGCTCTGGGTCCATTGTGGAGCAGACTCCGGCGGTGCCAGGGGGGACCTAGGAGGGAAGAAGCAGCTAAAAGGGGTGCTAGCCGCTAAAAGGGGTGCCTAGCTGTAGGAGGGAAGATTCTATGATGGCTGTGTTCAGAGGCAAAGCTGGGGTCCATTTCTGGGAAGCTTCTGTGAGCGAGGCCCTGGTTAAAGGTTCTGTGGGGGCTCTCACAGCTTCTCCAAGACACTGGGAAGTGGGGTAGGCCTGGGCCGGCTGGAACCCCAGAAGTGCCCTTTGCATGCTCGGCTGTCCTTCTGAAGCTGTCCCCACAGGCTGGGGAGTTCCCGACCGGTTGGGAGGGGTCTACACTGCACCCCCATGGATCTCAGGCTCTCTTCTGCCCCCTTCCAGAGCCCCGGAGCTATGTGGAGTCGGTGGTGAGAACGGCAGTGGCTGGACCCCGAGCTCAGGACCCCGAGCCCAAGACCTTTAGCGCCCCAGCTGCCCAGGCCTACGGCCACGAGACACCCCTGAGGAACGGGACCCTGGGAGGCTCCTTTGTCTCCCCCAGCCCCCTCTCCACCAGCAGCCCCATCCTCAGCGCTGACAGGTAAGTGGGGAGGAGGAGCCAGGCCTGGATCTGCCTAGAGCGTGGACGGGCAGAAATCACACCCAGATAGCTGTACCTCGGAAACCAGCCCACTGGGGAGCATTGAGAGAGCATCCCGGGTGCCAAAGCCCATGGGGAGCATGAAGGTGGATGAGCCTTCCCAGGTTGAATTAGATCCCACCGTCTAGAACTGTGTTGGAAGGAATGGAGGCCACCGTGGTGAACCAGTCCTTCCCCCAAGTTCAAAACCTAGCAACAGCAATCAATATGCAGGGAGTGCTTCTGCCGTGCCAGGCACTTCGCTAAATGCTGTGTCTGGTTATTTTATTTAATCCTCTCAGCCATCCTGAGAGGTAAGTACTCTTAGGGTCCTGCTTTTCAGAAGAGGAAACGGAGGCACAGGGAAGCCAAGTAGCTTGCTCAAGGTCCTGCAGCTAAACAGTAGCAGAAATAGGATTCAGACCCAAGGTTTCTGGTTCTAGAGCCCATGTCTCTCCCCTCCCCTGGGCCTGTGTCTCTGTGCCCGCCCGTTCCAGGCTGACAGATGTGCCCGGAGCAGACATAGAAGTGCTTGGAGCTCCCAGCGAGGGGTGGTTGTTTCTGGCTAGGGATGAACAGAGGGTTTCTGGAGGCTGGAGGTATTTGCAATGAGGCCAGAAGGCTGAGCAGTACTCGAAAGGTGGAGGACAAGGAGGGAATGGGCATTCTAGAAGGAACAGCACAGCCAGCCAGAGGGCTGGGGTGTGGACGTGTTGTTGCGTGGGGCTGAGGGCACACAGCTGCAGGTGGGGAGGAGGATGGGCGGCTGGCATTCCGAGTGGGTCAGACAGAGAGGAAAGCCTGGAATCAGGCCGGGGAGTGCTGTGAAGAGGGAGGGCCCCGTGTACAGGGTGCAGGGGGAGTGGGCTGTATAGGCTTTGTGACGGGGAGAATGGGACGTGACACGGGAGAGGGAGCTTGAGATCAGCCCAGGCAACACATAGGGTGCCAAGCAGGGGGGACGGACTGGGCTCGCCTACCCGGACCAGAGCTCTTCTCCAGGAGGGAAACTGCTGCTAGGCATCCCTTTGCATGTTCACCCCCTTTCCCAGCCTGGCCTCCCATGGGGCCCAGAAACTCTCCAGCCACCCCCTCCTATTGTCACAGGCTGGGCCCGGTGCAGAGTTTGCTGTGTGCCCTATGACCTACCTTGGGCCAGCGCAGTGTGCCCCTCCCAGGTCAGGGTGGGGGTGGCCCGGCGAGCAGAGGCTGTGTTCTTCTGTGTTCTAAGAATTCGAGAACATCAGGCCAAGCATGTATCCTCAGTCCATCTCGTCCCCTCCCCAGCCTCTTGACAGGGCAGGTGGCTCCATTTCTCAGGAAGTCTGCTTCTGGGCAGAAGGTGAATTCTTCCTTTAAAGGAGGATGGATCTTCCTAACCTGGCCAGCCACCGCGGCTCCTGTCCAGGAAGCCCTGACATTAGGAGGTTTTCACTGTTTCTCATTCAAATTCCTCTTGCTGTAGAGTTGGCTCTTTTCAGGGCTCAGGAAGCTAGCATTTCTCCAGTGGGATTAATCTTCCAGAACTCCATGTCAGTGTCCCCCACCCTGCCCTGCTCAGCCTGACATCCTCCCATCCGTCAGAGTCCGTGTTACTGCATCCCAGGAATGGCATTCCACTCTAGCTCCTTCTGGCATTCGAGGTAGACTTTTTCTTGGCCTGGCCCGTGACCTGCTTCCTGCCCTTGGCTCTGGCTGGGGACCTGAGCTTATCCAACCTGGCCTCGAGACTCCTTCCAGTCTGTAGCCCAGACTTTGGCTCATCGTCTCGTGTCAGGACTGCTCTCCACCCCTGCCCCCTGCCCCCTGCCCCCTGCCCAGAGGCTCCTGCTGCAGAGCCCACCTGCTACCTCCCTGCAGCCACAGCTCAGGCAGGGGCCCTGTCAACCTTTGCCTCTCCTACCATATCATCAATGGGTAGGAGTTTGGTTCTGGAAGGAATCAGGGTTATCTAACCCAGCTGCCTTGTTTGCCACATGAGAAAGTTGAACAGGTTTCCAGAATCTAGGTTTCCCAGCTGATGGGCCATTGCATTGCACTGCCATACAGACTTGCACAAAACTTCGGAGGGGAATCTGTGATCGAGGCTATTCCCCCAGGGACAGCCCCCTCTGAACTGAATTTTACGGGAGTCTTAGAATGGGGAGTGACCTCTGAACTCATCTAATCTAACCCCCCAATGGAGGAAATTCCCCCCGTTCAGGTCAAGAAGTCAGTCAGCTTCTGCTTGAATACTGCTAATGACGGGCGTCTCATTAGTATGCAAGGCAGCTTGCTAAATTAGTGGCCGGATCCAACGGCTGGAAAGCAGACCTCACAATAAGCTGAAACCTCCTTCTGTGAGACTTGTTGTCTTTGCCTTTTGGAGCTCTCCAGGAATGAAAGCCCAATTCCAGCACTCTCTGTATCCAAAGGCGATAATAGCATTCTGGGAAAAGTGAGTCAAGGCGGGGATACTCCCAGTAGGACAGGAGCCAGGTGGTTTGACCCCTCCCTGGTGTTCGGTTTCAGTGATGTTGGAGGTGACGTGAGGACAGCTGTCTTCAGTTTCCATAGGGGAGACCCCCCCCATTTTGACTTGTGGTTTAAGAGGCAACAAGGGGCAGTGGGGGAAACATGGGCTTTGAAGTCAGATGCAATTAAGCTGGAACCTTGGTCTTTTACTGTGTGGTTGGGAGCTTAGTGTGTCACCTCTCTGAGCCTCCGTCTCTTCTTCTGCCAGTTCCATGGGGGCATGTGCAAAAGTCATGATGTTCCAGCAAACACGCCAGTGGAGCTCATGTCGTTGTTACTAGCGGGGGGAGGGAGGGCTGCATGCTCACGGAGAGCCTGTCCTTCACCTTGACATCTCTGCCCCCTCTCTTTCTAGCACTTCAGTGGGGAGTTTCCCATCCGGGGAAAACAGCGACCAGGGCCCCCGGACACCCACCCAGCCTTTGCTGGATTCGGGCTTCCGTTCCGGCAGCCTGGGCCAGCCCAGCCCTTCGGCTCAGAGAAGCTACCAGAGCTCTTCTCCTCTCCCGCCTGCAGGCAGCAGCTACAGCAGCCCTGACTACTCACTTCAGCAGTTCAGCTCCCCGGAAAGCCAGGCACGGTCTCAGTTCACCGTGGCCGGCGTCCACACCGTGCCCGGGAGCCCTCAGGCACGCCACCGGACAGTGGGCACCAACACCCCCCCCAGTCCTGGCTTTGGCCGCCGGGCCATCAACCCCAGTGTGGCTGCCCCTGGTAGTCCCAGTTTGAGCCACCGCCAGGTGATGGGTCCAGCAGGAACTGGTTTCCATGGTAGCACGGTCTCCAGCCCCCAGAGCAGTGCAGCGACCACTCCGGGAAGCCCCAGCCTGGGCCGGCATCCCGGGGCCCACCAGGTTTCAGGCCTCCATGGCAGTGTGGCCACGACTCCTGGAAGCCCCAGTCTGGCCCGGCACCCTGGGGCCCACCAAGGCAGCCTGGCCTCTGGTCTCCATGGCAATGCGATAGCCAGCCCTGGAAGCCCCAGCATGGGCCGGCACCTGGGAGGGTCTGGATCTGTGGTTCCCAGCAGCCCCAGCCTGGACCGGCATGTGGCCTACTGTGGCTATTCCACCCCTGAGGACCCGAGACCCACGCTGTCCCGGCAGAGCAGTGCCTCTGGCTACCAGGCTCCCTCCACGCCCTCCTTCCCTGTGTCCCCTGCCTACTACCCGGGCCTGAGCAGCCCTGCCACCTCCCCATCACCGGATTCAGCCGCCTTCCGGCAAGGGAGCCCCACGCCAGCCTTGCCAGAGAAGCGGAGGATGTCCGTGGGCGACCGAGGGGGCAGCCTCCCCAACTACGCCACTATCAACGGGAAGGTGTCCTCCTCGCCTGTGGCCAGCGGCATGTCCAGTCCCAGCGGGGGCAGCACCGTCTCCTTCTCCCACACCCTGCCCGACTTCTCCAAGTACTCCATGCCAGGTGAGCCCCTCCTTCTGCTCCCGCCTCCGTTGCGACGGACCGTCTGCCGGTTAGGGTATCTGTCTCCACCTCTGTTCTGACGTTTCTTTGGCACACAACCTCGAGCAGATCACTGACTTCTCGGCCTCAGTCTCCTTGTCTGTATAATGGGAGTCGGAGGTGTCCTCAAAGTAAGGGTGCTGGGTGTGGGGCAGTGATGAGGGTGTAGGTGCCCATGAGGGTGAGGAGGAGGAGGAGAATGGTAATGATGACATTACTGTGAATGATGGTCGTCACCACCAGCCTGGCCTCTGCCGTTTGTTGCTCACCTGCTGTGTGCCAGGCTCTAAGCCACGCGCGAGCTCTTTAGTCCTCATGGCCGCCTGGCACAGTACGTATTATTGCCCCCATTTAATTTAATTTAATTTAGTTTAATTTTAAAGATTTTATCTATTTATTGGAGAGAGAGAGAGAGCATGCGCAAGGGGGAGGGTCCGAGGGAGAGAGAGAGAAGCAGGCTCTCCTCTGAGCAGGGAGCCTGATGGGCGACTCGATCCCAGGACCCTGAGATCATGACCTGAGGCTCTGAAGGCAGACGCTTCACCAGCTGAGCCACCCAGGTGACCCCCCCCCTTATTCACTCCCATTTTATGCAGGAGCAAACCGAGGCTTAGAGAGACTGTCATTGGTCCAGGGTCAGACATTTAATAAATGGCTTCTGCTTGAGACCCATGTACCCTAGAGTAAGAGTTTGTGCTCTTACAGCGTGATTGTTGTCTTACCATGTTTCCATACTTGTGATTTAACATGACCTCGAAAATCTGCCTTCCTAACCTGGACCGCCATACCTTTTGGCAGCCCACAGCACTCTGCCCCTCCTTTGATCCCACTGTGCACATCACTAATAGCAGACCAGGCAGCCAGCTGCACTGTGGGCCGAGGCCGGGGGCTGGGCACGTTCCCGGAGTCTGGTTCCTACCGGCCCGGCTTCACGGAAGCCCATGCCCGTTCACATGCTGAATTCTTCACTCATCACCAGAACTGGGCATTTTTCGCCTGCATGTAGAGGGCTCATTATCTAAACACAAAGGTCAAGGCCTCGGCTGATCTGCAGCCTCTCAGCCAGACCTTGAACGTGGCTGTTGCCGAGTGGGCCTGGAGCTCTGGGGCACTCGAGGAAGATTTAGAAGGTTTCGGGCAGCCTGGGGTGGGCCCCAGGTGCCTAGATGCTCAGTGTGACTCCCCTGGGACCTGCCCCGAGCCTGCCAACCCGGGGCACCTACCGCGACCCTGCATGCCCCTGCTTCCTGCTGCCCACCAGAGACATCTGGTTCCCAGCCCCTCTTCTTGGAGGATGGAAAACTTCTAGTAGTTGGGACATTTCCTGTTTCCCACCATCTTCCCTGCTTAAAATAGCCATTGGAGTCAACACAGGAAGGCACATGGGGCTGCAGCCGCCTCTGACAGCTCATTAGGCCGCAGCAGCAGTGGGGGCCTGGGCCTTCAGAGCAGGGAGAGAGGCGGCAAGCCGCCCCTGTGGCCCAGCTGCCTAGCCCAGAGGCCCCCCTCCGCGCACAGCTGCCAGGAAAGGGAGCCGGCCTACCCCCTTGCTGTCCTCCGGAGGCCGGTCCCAGGGGCTGAGCACAGTGTTACTGACAAGTGTCTCGGGTCCTTGCCGTCAGCGTCTCAGCATCTTTAGCCCAAGCTCCCTCTGTCCCAGCTTCTCTATGAAGAAAGGAGAGCAAAGAAACCCGTGCAATTGGAATCTTCCTTTCTTCCTCTTCCCCCGACACCCCTTTTGTTTCTCTGGTGCCCAAAGATGAAGAAAGAGCTTGGAGAGCGAGGGCCACACGTCCTAACACCTGGACAAGGAAGAGAAGGTGTGGCCGGTGTGGAATTGGCGGCTGTGTGTCCTCCCCTGGCGAGGCCTTACAGGAGGCTTTCTGAGAGCCACCTGTGTGATTTGGGCAGCCTCTCTCTGAGCCCCACTTCCCTCATCTGTAAGGTTATGTGGTTGGACTGGATGCTCTCTGAGTGTCTTCCTGAACCCTAATGCTCCATAAACCATCTCTGGTCTGCAGAGGGTCTGGATGAAGGTCATTGCCAGGGAAATGGGGTAGGGATACGACTCACAGTAGGTAGTCTCTAGGCCACCTCCTCCTCTGTTCCAGGGCAAGGCCTCCTCTGTTCCAGGGCAGGGCTGAATTTTTTTAGCTCTGTTATATGGCTCTCCATATAGGGCATGGGGGAGTGGGTGGCAGAGCCTGGGGAGAAGTGGTGGAAATGTATCTCTCTTGCCTCACCTTGGAGGTCGTTATGACACAGTTGGGAAAGCCATCTCGTGGAGAAAGAGGCCAGAGGTGGGTGCCTGAGCCTGTGGGAGAGAAGCTGCAGGAGGGGTTTAGTCCAAACTGGAGAAAGGAGGGCGTGGGGTGGAGGAGGCACTTTCCGCAGCTCAGTGAGAACGCGGTGCCAGGCTCTTCCACAGAAGAGCAGCTCCATGATGCGTGACAGTTGGCAGGAGTCGGGAAGGATGGGCAGGCCGCTCAAGGTCCCTTCCAGCAGTGAGGACGCTGGTTTCCTATGACCGCCATGACCAAGTACCACGCATATGGTGGCTTAAGATGACAGAATGTAATCCTTCCTGGGCTGGAGGCTAGAAGTCCGAAATCAAGGTGTTGGCAGGCTTGGTTCCTTCTGGAGGCTCGAGGGAGATTCGTGTCCAGGCCTTCGTCTTAGCTTCTCACGGTGGCTGGCAATCCTTGGTGTCCCTTGGCTTGTAGACGCATCCCTCGGTCTCTGCCGCCATCTTCATGACCCTCCCCATGTGTCTCTCTGTCTCTTCCCCTCTTCTGATAAGGACGTCGGTCATATTGGGTTAGAGCCCACTCTGATCCAGCACGACCCCATCTTACCTTAATGACATCTGCAGAGAGACCCTATTTCCAATAAGGTCACATTCACAGGTACCTGGGGTTAGGGCTCCAACAGACCTTCCTGGGGGATACAATTCAACCCCTAACACTGTTTCTCTCTCTTCACCTCTCTTAGACAACAGCCCCGAGACGCGGGCTAAAGTGAAGTTTGTCCAGGACACTTCCAAGTATTGGTACAAGCCTGAGATCTCCAGAGAGCAGGGTGAGTCCTGGGTGGCACCGAGGGTCCTGTGGCCCATCAGAGGTCACAGCTGGCTGCCGCCCACCATGTCTTCCTTGGGCAAGGAACACAGCCGACTTACTCATTTTTGCCGTACATGGTGGTCACAGAGAAAGGGGCTGGGATCGAGGTCAGACAGTAAGAAGCACCTCCCCACCGTGAAGTGAGGGGGGGTGGTCAGAGGCAGGGTTTGTAGACCTATGAAGGGTCCTTAAAAGCAGTGAAGTCTGGATTTTTCCAAACCAAGTAAAAGGCCTGCCAATGTAACAGCAAATCTTAGCCGTCTGTCTACGTGAGGTGGGAGATTTTTGCACATTTTACAGAAAGAACAGAGTTGGGATTGTGGGCATGGAGATGAGGCCCCCTCAGGCTCCCAAGGCAGGTCTGTAGGGCCGGCACTGGCGATGGGCTCGAATCCGGACTGTGGCCTGTTTGTGTAGCTGCAGTTTTCGTGGAACACACGGTGTCGATGGGCTTCCGTATTGTGCGTGACTGCTTTGGGGCTGCTGTGGCAGGGCCTGCGAAGTCTGAAATATCTGCTTCCTGGCTGTTTATAGAAGGTGCTTGCCTACTCTCTCAGAGGAGGACCCTCAGGAGTGTTTAAATTCTAACTAACGAACAAGATTCGCTAGGCCTGATGAGTCTTAAGTGAGGCCAGGCCCTTCACTGTCTTCTCTCCTCCCCAATCCCAGCCATCGCACTCCTCAAGGACCAGGAGCCGGGGGCCTTCATCATCCGCGACAGCCACTCCTTCCGAGGGGCCTACGGGCTGGCCATGAAGGTGTCTTCTCCCCCTCCGACCATCATGCAGCAGAATAAGAAAGGTAGCACCCCTCCTGGAGCAGGGCTTGCAGACCCCATGGTCTGTCTGGTCTCCTCGGAGCCTGAGGTGCCCAAGACCCTGAGACTAGCAGGGGAGCTGGTCCCTGCTGAGTCAGACTCTTCAGGAGGACGAGTCCTGGGCCTGGTGATGGTTGGGGTCAGAGCACAGGGAAGCAGGGTTATTGGAACCCTGTGATTGTGTTTGCTTGAGTGGTGGTCTCCCCATTCCGGGGGTTCTGGCCATACTACCTGTCCCACCCTTGCTCCCTCACAGAGCCCAGGGATGGAGTGCCGTTGGCAGGTGGTGGGAGGATGCCACGAAAAGTGCTCACTCCTCCCGTCTTTCTCTTCATCCCAGGGGACATGACCCACGAGCTGGTGAGACATTTCCTGATCGAGACCGGCCCCAGAGGAGTCAAGCTCAAGGGGTGCCCCAATGAGCCAAACTTTGGTGAGCTGTCCCTCCCCTCCACCTCCGCAGCCTCCCCGCAGAGTCTCAGGCAGTCCCCGGTCCCGCTTGTCGCGGGTGCGGGGAACAGTGGCCCGGTCCTCTGTACTGTGGCTGTTTTGCTCTGCCAGATGCTTTTCTGCTTTTGTCCCACCCCACTGAAGTGCATTACCGTTAGAATTTGAATAACGATTGTAACAGCTGCCTTTATCAATGACCCCGTGGTATGTGAAAGTCCCTGTCTGGGAACCTTATATTACTTCTGGTCTCATAACAGTCCTGCATGGCAGGTGTTATGGTCCCATTTTACACATGAGGTTCACAGAAGCTGAACTTACCCAAGGAACACAGAGCTAGTAAGCCACTGAGCCGGGATGTGATCCCACAATTCTCTGATACTTCGGCTGCACTGTCCTGAGAGGGGCCCCAGCAGCCAGAAGGACTGAGGAGAGATGTTGGGAGGAATCTTCTAGAAAGGAAACCTTGTGGCTGCTAGAGCGAGCCTCTGGAAACTTCTCCCTTAGATCTTGCTAACAAGGAGGGGGTAGATTTTCAGCTGCACTGGTGTGAGGAGAGAGAGGTGATCAAGAAGCTGGAGATTACAGATCATGGGGTGGGGTGTCTGGGCTCCCCAGCACCCTGGCCCGCTCCCAGGGACACTGGTCCTGATGTGCTGTCTCCTCCCACAGGGTCTCTCTCTGCCCTGGTCTACCAGCATTCCATCATCCCACTGGCTCTGCCCTGTAAGCTGGTCATTCCAAACCGAGGTAGGAACGTGAGACTCTTTGCTCTCCAAGTACATCTTTGAGCTGGCCTCCTCCTTGTGTCAGCTCTGCCAGCCGCTCCAGAACACGGGCCAGGGTTGGATGGCGCGGGTCATTTTGCCAATCTGGGGAAATTCAAAACTACTCTCCTTTCCCCCTGCCCCCCCATTAAAAAAAAAGTTCTTTAAAAAACTTAACTCCAGGAACACACATAATTGACTTGCCACATTGTTCTGGAAAGTTCTCTGGTGGCTTTAAGGAATTCTTTCGTGAATCTTCAGAATAAGCCCAGGGGAGGCACAAGAAGTAGGAGACAGTGATGGGGAGGACCGTGTGTGCAGAGGATGAGATGGGCATCGGTGGACAGGGCTGAGGGAAGGGGGAGGGGAAGGCAGATTTAGGTCATGGAGGGTGTTGCCCAGGGGTTGGAGGTTGGTGTGAGTAAGGAGGAGGGAGCACACTCAGAGGAAGAGGTGACTGGGCTCCACATGGCGTGGGACGAAAATGGGGCCAAGATGTCCCTGGAGTTTCCAGTCTGCTTGGCTGTGAGGGTGTTCTCTGACTGAGGGGACGCAGAACTGATGGGAGGAGCAAAGCCTGTTGATTGTGGGAAGTATTAATGGAACCCAAGAGCCTTGGGCCATATAGGTGAGAATTTGAGTGGGACCCTGGGCCCAGCAAAGGAGAGTTTAGCCTCTCTCAGAGAAGTGTTCCAGCTTTGGGCGATGGCAGATGGACATCCAAGGCCCTTCACGGTACAGGCTTCTGCCACCGGCCGCATGTTTGAGGGCTCACGCGAGGGGGGTGATGCTCGGCCCAGACCTCGAGGTCTAGGAACTGGAAACTGGGTCCCTTCTCCCCATCCTCTGTGTTTACAACTAGGGTATTCAGAAGTGCCTCTGGGACTTGCTTTCAGTTTCTCTCGGAAACTGAGGTGATGCCCGCTCACAAAACCCCCAATTTTAGTTCATAATTTCTATGTATCCAACTCAATTCATTGAATTATTAATGATAATTGACCAACATTATTAGTTTAAAAGTTCAAATACAACTTAAGTAGCATTATTAGCCCCATAATTTGGACACCAACTAAATTATAGTTCTTTGAAATTTATGAAAGTAGTTTAGCAATTATAAAACTGTTCGATATTTACATTGTATAAGACAGTGCTTCTCAAAGTAGGGTTCCCAGACCCGCAACACTGGCACCCCTGGGAACTTGTTAAAAATGCAAATACTCTCAAGCCCCACCTAATCAGAAACTCTGGGGTGGGGCTCGGCCATCTGTTTTAAGAAGCCTGCACACCAAAGTCTGAGAAACACTGGTTCAGATCATACCCAGTTCTTGTGAATATTAAAATCATAGTTGTGCTGCGTGAAGGGCTTGATGACGTAGGGCATTCATTCATCGATCTACACAAAGACGCCTCCGTGCACAGTGACAACAGTGGCAGTGAAGACTAGCCTTATGCCAAGCACTGGGCTCACACTATACGTAGAGCATCTCGAAAACCCAAGAGAAATGGGTACGATGGCATCTCCATTTCATAGATATTGGCAGATGCTGGGGCGAGGGTCTGAAGCCCACACTGTGGGACCCCAGAGCTCTCCAGCTTACAGTCATCACTGGAATGTTCAGACTGGACGCACACGTGCCAGCTGCCAGGGCCTGTTATGAAAAGCAGTATCCGTTGCATGAAGTATTTGCAGAGCTTGCCCGAGGCTCAGCCAGACGTGTGATGCTTTCCAGCTCTGGAGTTTTAATTACCGGCTGAATGAAATTTTTGTCTCAGACCCCACAGATGAATCGAAAGATAGCTCGGGCCCTGCCAACTCCACCACCGATCTGCTGAAGCAAGGGGCAGGTGAGTGGCCACCCCGGCCTGGGTCCCCGCCCAGGCCTCTCCTCTTGCCCGCCCTGTCCCTTCCTGCAGGCCCACATATCACTGGGCAGGCCACATCGCTCTGCGCACATGCCCGGCCCGAGGCTGGCCTCAACTTCATCCACTCCTCTCCCCTGAGAGCTGACTTGGGGTGTCACCCCCACCCACCCCGGCCCCCCCTGACTCCTCCTCGGGTGGGTTTGTTCCAGCCTGCAACGTGCTCTTCGTCAACTCTGTGGACATGGAGTCACTCACTGGGCCACAGGCCATCTCCAAAGCCACTTCTGAGACACTGGCTGCTGACCCCACACCAGCTGCCACCATCGTTCACTTCAAAGTTTCTGCCCAGGGAATTACACTGACTGACAACCAGAGAAAGTAAGGCTCCTCTACTTGCTTCCATATTGGGCTCTCTCCCTGTGACCCGTCTATCCATCCACTTACCCACGCACTTACCATTCGTTCCTTGTACTCGTCTGCCCACCCACCCACTTACTCATCCACTCACCAGTTGATTTGCTCGTTCCTTCAACCATTCACCCTCCATTTACCCTTCCCTACCCACTTATCCCATCATCCATTTATGTCTCTACTCATCCTTCCCTCCTCCCTTCCTTCCTCCCTCCCTTCCTTCCTTCCTTCCTTCCTTCCTTCCTTCCTTCCTTCCTTCCATCCATCCACCCATCCTTCCATCTTTCCTTCTACAAATGTGCCTGCAAGGAGCACACAGCTCTAAATGCAACTGATTACAGGGCCTGCTGTCTAGAGCACAGCCTTTCCTCTCAGGCTCTCCCTCACGCTTCTTTCCTTCCTCCTCCAGGGGCTGCTCATTTTCTCCTTCTTCAAAACCAGTTCCTTGCTTCTTTTCCGAGTCACCAGCATTTGAGACCTGTTTCAGGGACATGTCTGTCTGCTCCTGTGCGTTGCCTCTCTTCGCAGCTCAGGCCATCTTGCAGATGACGGGGAGGCCGGGTCAGCCCATGGCAGCCACACATGGCGGCCTGACCTGCAAGGGGAAGCTGGGAAAGCGTGGGCACTGCGCCGCTCATTCCCTGTTTATCTGGTATCTGTGCCACAGGCTCTTCTTCAGACGACACTACCCCCTCAACACTGTCACCTTCTGCGACCTGGACCCTCAGGAGAGAAAGTAAGTTTCTCGCAGACACCTTCCCTCCCGCCCGTTTCTGTAACACTGGAGTCTCTGTGTGTGCACGTGTGTGCATGTGTGGGTGTGGGTGTCTATTCTTGGTTCGGCTGGAAGGTCTGCCTGTGTCTGTGAGACTGTGAGTAACTGTGTCGGGTAGCTTTCTGAGGCTCTCCCACCACAAATCTGGAGCCCCTCCCAGGGACTCAAATGCTTGCTTTCATGTCCTCTGCCATATCCTTGACCTTGAATCTGCTTCTCCTTTCACACCGGGGAGAGCTCGCTGGGAGACAGGCTGCAGTGTTCTCTCCACCGTGAATGCCTCCCCTGCGTGATCTTCGGAGGCTCCCATCTCCCTGGAACGGGGTCCCCCTTGCCTTCCCCCACGAGGCCTGGCGTGCACGGGGCCGGGTTCTGGGGGGTGAGAAGGTGTAGTGTCTTATGCTGTGGTGTGTATCTTTCCACAGGTGGATGAAGACAGAGGGAGGTGTCCCTGCGAAGTAAGTGTCTTCTCCCCTGCCCCAGCTGGCTGCTCCTGGGGGAGGCCTAGAAGCTGGGGCAACAAAGGCCTTTGTGCTGGGGTCAGTCACTCAACTTTGGAGGAGAGCTTGGCCACGCAGCGAGGTCTTTTGCCTTCTCCTGCCTCGAGGCTGGAGGCCCAGCCTCCTGTCTTGTCACCTTGCCTCTCCCAGGACCAGACCAGACCAGCTGGGATCTGAGCAAGTAGACGGAGATCTGGCAGTTATATTGCAGGCAGTGGCCACAGGGCCGGGGGTTGTTTGAAAGGTCTTTCTGCCCAAATCCTGGCTTCCTTGATTCCTATTCTCACTCTTTCGGTGAGCCTCTGTGAGTCCTGTGGTCAGGAGTGAATGTTGCTCAGCAGTAGACAGCATCGTGAAGGCCCTTGGGTGCACCCAGAGGGGCTGGGTGGGACTGAGGGGACCTCGCCTTGCCCTGGCCTTGCCCCCGGTTACGTAAAGAGTTAGCGGCCCAGCGGAAAGAAGGACTCGGGTGTCCAGCCGTCTCAGAGCGTGCCTCACACCCACGTCAGCCTTCTCCAAGTTCCCAGGTCGTTAGGGACTCCGAGCCCCTGACGCAAGCAGGCAGGCCAGAGCTGCATGTCTGAAGGAGCTCATGCTCGCTCACCGCCGGCCCCGCGATGGGGAGATGCTGGGTCACGGACCCAAGGGGGCTGCTTCCAAGCCTGGAAGTCGTTCTTCTCATCGCGGAGCTTCGGCCTTGCTCGGCAGGGCAGAGGCCGGAGAGCCTGGCTCAGTCAGACAGGGACCAGGGAGAGGTATGCGAGGTGCCTCAGGCCGCACATTTCAGGAGGCCTTGTTCTCAGGTTCCCCCAAGCGCTCCTCCCTGCCCTGGGGCTGAGGTTTCTTGCCTGGATCCATTCCCCCAAGCAGAGAAAGGACTTGGCAGTTGTCGAACTGGCCCGTGGAGCCAGGAGCTGACATAAACAGCGGGGAGGGCAGGTGGGCCATGTTTAGGCTGGTGAGGTTGGCCGGCTCCACCCTGGCAGAACCAGGCAGCCCGCGTTGGCTGGCGGTCCTGCGGCAGCTCGGAGCCGCTCCCTCCCTCCGCCCTTACTGCCCTCCGCGGCACGGAGGGGCCCCGAGCAAGCCTGGAAAGGAGGTGCCCGGCACCCAGGCCTCCCCTTCCCTTGGGCAGGCCATTACCCCCGACCTCTGGCCCCAGCTGTTCCCACCCCTGAAACAAAGCTGGGGAGAGCAAAGCTATAGGAAGTCCTGTGTGTGTGTGTGTGTGTGTGTGTGTGTGTGTGTATGCATGCACACGCATGCGGCTGGTGGCAAGCAGGACCCAGCTTTGCTAATTTTAGCTGTTGTGGTCCAGTCCCGGGGAGAGGGGTTTCCATTGGAATCTCCAGCTGTCCCGATTTCCCCATCTCGCTCTAATTAGCAATGTGCCGACTGGGAGGGGACCTGGGCTCACATTCTGTTCTCTGCTCATATTTTTAACTCTGTTTTGCACAGAGAATGCCAGGTCACTCCAGCTCTGGTGCAGGGAGTGGGGGTAGGGAGGAACAGGTGTGGGGTCCCCCGTCCCCTCCCATTCTCTTGAGCCCAGAAGTGTGCGTGCGTGCATGCGTGCGTGTGAAGGGGGTGGTGACCCCTTGTCCTTTGGTCTCCCTTATCCTCTCCTGGTGTCTGAGGAGGCCAAGCGCTTTGACAGGCAGGCGGCGTTTTTTTCATGTGCTTCTGTGTCGTGGGCAAGAACAGTCGGGGAGGGGTGGGGCTGGGAAGGACGGAGAGAAGCGCGCCTAGGAATGTCCCCATTTTATTTTTGGTGTCCTCCCCACCTCTTGCTGTCCAGTCTCCTCCTTTGCCTCCCGCTCCTCCTCCCCCCGCTCCTTGAAGGGGAATGGCTGCCTACCCTGGAACCAGGGACACCCTCATCTCCAGGACCTGGCTTTCTGGGGGTGGAAGAGAGAGAGGATTCTCTCCTGCGCTAGGGGCCCCCGTCCCCATGCGCAGGGAGAGGTGGGAAGACTGGGGAGAGGCTTCGACCTGAGGATGAACTTGTTCACATGGGCAGCTCGACCAGGCCTGGGCTTCCCCCCCACCCCTGCCTTCCCCTCACGCCCGTCACCCCTCTCCTGCCCCCCCGCAGGCTCTTCGGCTTCGTGGCCCGGAAACAGGGCAGCACCACTGACAACGCCTGCCACCTCTTCGCCGAGCTTGACCCCAACCAGCCAGCCTCCGCCATCGTCAACTTCGTCTCCAAGGTCATGCTGAGTGCCGGCCAGAAGAGATGAACGCCACCCCTCCCCGGGGCCAGGGCAGTGGGGACGGGGCATATGGGGAGGGGACCCATGAATCCTGACCACCCTCGAATCCAGAAGGAGGACTTTGGGCCAATTGTGGAGAAGGAGAGAAGAAAGTGCAACATGGGGAGGGGGAAGTGAATTGCAGAGGGGAAGGGGGGAGAGAGAGAGAGAGAGAGAGAGAGAGAAAGATGGAGGAGAATAACTTGGATTCCCCTGGGTAGACGGATACTGTGGAGCCCCCAAAGCCTCCACCGCTCACCAGGTCCCCCTCACTCCCCCTCCCCCTCCGAGAGGATGGGGCTCCTCAGAGGAGACAGACCAACTCCTTGGGGATCTGTCATTTGGGAGTAAATAGAAAAGCTCTGTCTCCCTAACCCGACTGCTTTGCAAAGAGAAATCAGACTGAGAGAATCCTTTTCTGGCGGCCTCTGGGGGTAGTTTGGTGAACCAGATAGAGCCAGCATGGGATGTCAAGGGGCCCAACTTTTGCCTTTGAAAGTATTTGAGACCTGGGTGCCTGCGGTCTCTGGACCCAGCGTCCGCTGCACAGTGTGTGCGGGTGTATATATGGGGTGTGTAATAGGTCCACACCCACACCCTCACACACTGACTTCCGTGGGCCTCTCTGCCAGAGTTATAAACACCTGTCCTTGTCCAAGCCCCATGTGTTTGCACATACACGTGCGTCCTGTCCAAAGAAGGTGACAGCTGGGGGTGACAGGGCAGCAGGGTGGGGGGGACATAGGCCGTCTTCCCCAGGAGTACCCAAGATTCTGGGTCCCAGACTCTGGGTCCCTGTGCCTGCACTCTGGTGGCCCTGGGTGCTGCCAGCCCCTTCTCCACAAAGACCCCAGTGGGAGGGGGGCTGGCTGCCCGACGGCGACGATGGTACCCCTGTTCTGTCTCAGCCGTGAGGCCGGAGCATTGGTTTCGGGAGATGCAGACACGCGTGCACATCGTCTTGGGAAAGAGATCCGTCAGGAGGGCCAGCTGTGCACTCGGTGGCTCGGGGGCTCGGAGATGTGTGGCTCCGTGGCAGTACGGGTGGGTTGCCCCCCACAGCTCCGAGCCCTCAGCCCGTTCTCGGGTTTTGTGCCCCAGATCAGCCTTTCCTCACATTTGCTTCTCTGCTCGATGCCCTTCCGGGTGTGGGGGATTGAGCCTTCCTGCCCTGCCCTTCGGGGTCCCCATGTTGGAGCTTGTCCTGGGGAGCCTGCTTTCAAAAGCCCTGCCCGGCCAGCCCCGGGGGAGACTCCCGGAGGCCTCGTGCTCCCCTCTGCGAGTGTTTCAGGGTCTGACTTTTACTGGGCTGCCCAAGATGGCCTTAGCAGAGCTCTTGTTGCTGCTGTCCATGCATCCCACATGGCCTCCCTATCATGCCAAAGCCTTGCTCTTCCCCCTCCTGCCTTGGTTTCCCCGGCAGAGCCAAGCTGCCCGTGGAACAGAGGCGTGAAGGCCTGCATGTAGGTCAGAGGGCCGAGAGTCCATCTGGGCAGATGGGAAACCCCCAGATCGCCACCCAAGGACTCTAAGCCAGAGTGGAAAATTCACCAGGACTCCATTCTTGAGTGGCTTCTTAAGCCTCTGGCGTCCCCTAGAGAGAGGCATTGTACTGATATATAAATATATATAATATATATGTGAGACATACTGACAGAATCTGTAAGCTAATAAAATATAAGAAAAGGTTGAAAAAAAGAATAGGTAAATTGACAAGAAGTATTTATTGTTTTCCCATATTGCTTTATTGCCTCCCCAGGCATAAATCAATTCCCATCCCTTTTTTATGTCTAAGTGAAGTCTGAAATGTAGGGGCCCTTTATCCTCGGAGCGAGCAGGGGGCTCAGCGGGGAGGGGTGCCCGTGCTCCATCCCCTTGGCCCCCGTATTTTCTGGCAAGCCCGGGGCACAGCAGTCCGCTCCCAGAGAGGGGCCTGAGCAAACGCGTGAGCCTGGGCGGGACGTGGGTGTGTGTGGTGGGTATGGGTGACGTGTGTGTGTTTTGCGTTTTTTTTTCTCCTCCAAGAAGCTGTTATCTGTGTGGACATTCTGTTTCAGGGAGTTGGAAAGGAGAGTGTCTGAAGGTGGGGAGCAGGCCCCCGCTTCCAAAAGATTGCAACCTTGTACTTGGTGACCGAAGTCCCTCCAAAGTGCTCTTCCTTCTGAGGCATTCAAGCCAGATACCCAGATCTCCCCCCTCCTCATTCCCACCCACCCCAACTCTCTTCCCAGATAGGAGATATTTCCTGCCACTTCCTTTGTAAATATCTTCAATCTCCCCCTGGATGTGGCCCCGGGGACTTGCCCCTCCTGGTCTGGATGTCTTCTCCTCACTCGGGGTCAGGCGGAGCGGCAGACCCTTCAGCATCCAGCCCTCGGCCTTCGCACACGCTTTCCCACCGCCCACCGGCAGCCCCCACCTCCCAGGCATGGCCAGCCTGCCCCACTTAGGCCTGAGCTGAGTGTGACCCTGGGAAGGACCAGAGCATCCTGGGAAGCTGATCAGCTTAGTCCTCACTCCCTCGCATCCCTCTGGAAGGAGTGGGTTTCCAGAAGAATGCTAGGGAAGGGTACCCCAGTCCCCAAGCGGCCCTACCTTTGGGTCAGACACTGGTTGGGAGGACACTGTGGCCCTCCCATGTCTCACAGGTTAGGTCTGTGCACCCCTGCACATGCGCGTGCACACACACACACACACACACAGCACTGCAGTATATTCTTGCCAAAGACTTCCTTTAAGAGAAAGCACTTTTAATCATTATTGTTATTATTGTGTAAATGTCTAGCCTTTTCTCTCCTCCCTCCCCCTCGCCCCATTTTGCTGTTACTGTTGAATCTGTCTGTCAGCCAGAAGAGTGCTGTCTGGTCTTGAAAACAGGCTGGCAGGGCCAGGGTCTGGGGGAAGTTGGCAAGGAGGAACGGGAGAGGCAGGGTCAGGTTGCAGAGCAGGGGTGCAGACGCCAGGCGGGCTCACGGCCCCCACACTCCAGCCAGGCGTCTGAGGCCAGCCTGGGGCTGGCCTGCGTGGTGTCTGGAGGGAAGAGGGCAGGGAAATGACATCTGTGCGACTTGGCGAGAGAGGCCCAGCGAGGTGCAGGTGGCCCCACGCCGGTGGACGAGGAGGAGAGGGCAGAGCATGGGAACAATGGAGAGGTGACCCCAGAGGGCAAAGAGGAAGGAAGGGAGCTGTCTGGTCCACCTCCAGGGGTGCCTGGAGTGCCCCTGCCCTGCAGTCTTGGCATCCTGGCCCCCTCATCTAGCCAGCTGTTTGAGGGCCACATACGCTGCGTCTGAGGTTTGGGATGAGCCTTTTTGACCCCCATCTTCATCAGAGTCTCACCCCAGCAGCTCTGGAAACTCGTGGATTCCTTCTCCCTTGGGTTTTGCGGAATCCCTCTGTGTATGAGAAACTGGCAGGATGGGGTGGTGGGGCCTGGGGGCTAAGAGGCAGCAACCAGCTGGACAAGTGTGATCCTTATAAGGGGGGACTCGGTGGGGGGACGCTGATGCACTCCAGCCCAGGTCAGGCAGGCTCCTCCTGCCATGCAGGGCATGTGGAGGCGTCTGGACATTTGCCCACCATCCCTGCCTCCCGGGTCTTCCCTTCTTCTTTGGAAATCCTCAACTTCAGGCCCTGGGGAGGTCAAGTGGGTCCATGCCCTGTCCAGCGGCTGCCTCCTGCCCCTACAACTCCCCACACTCAGGGTCCTTGGAGACGTTGGGGGCAGAGTCCCAGAGCCATTCCTCACCCAGGTCCAGGGCCCAGGATCCGGAGACTGGAGCTCCTGGCCAGTGTAACGCAGGACGTACGCGTGCGGGTGTATGTGTGTGCATATTTTGCTGATCTCTTTAGGAAATGTGGGGATAGGGTCAAAGGTAGTGTGTGGGCAATGGGACATCCAGTTCAGTATCATCCAGCAGCGAAAGGAATCAGGAGGGCCCCCCATGGGTGGAATCGCAGTATTGTCGATGGGGAGGACTGGCTCCCCTGGGTGGGGTCTGGCAGATCGGCTCCTTCCTGACTTCTCTGTCCTTGGTCGTCCACACTGTTGGTGGACTTTCGTGTATGTCCCACACTTGGGCTCTTCCTGGCAGCGAGGTCACTGCAGACGGCCGTCCCAAGTTTGGTTTCTAATCAGTGTTAAACAGGTTGAGACTCTCCCGTGTGTCCATGTTTGGTTTGTGTGTGCGGGTGAGCACATCGGCGTGTGCATGCCGTGTTTCCCCGTTTTCTCTCCTCCCTCTGACATGCCATTCAGAACAAATGTAAGAGATTCCTTGCCACTGCCTCCCCGCCTCCCCGGCCCTCTGCAGGAGAGACAGAATAACCCAGCATCCTCCCCATCCCCTGGCTGTGTATTTATATAGATGGAAATATCCTTTCTATTTTGTATCATCGTGCCTATAAGCTCTGCCACCTTGTATAAACCCTGACCTGTGCTACTTACCCGGATATGAATGTATTGTATGCCCATGCTGGCCCAGCCCTGTACAGCCGCTTTGTTTCCTTGCGACCCATTGTATGGCTTTATAAATGATAAAGCGAAAGAAAAAATCTGTGCCTTTCTTTGGGAAGGGGTCTGCCGAGTCTCCGGGGAGCACAAAGGGGGCCTCCCCCAGGCTCCGGATGTGAGGTGGGCTTGAGGGGTGCCTCTTGCACACAGCTTGCCCATGATTCTCCCAGCGGCTTCCCTGACGTCCAGGTCTTGGTTCCGATCGCCATGAGAGTTTCGTCTGGACTCCTTCAGCGAGGAGAGAAACTCAAACTGGTTTAAGGGGGGCAAAAAAAGCAAATATTAAATGCTGGGGCAAGTGCTGTTAGGCTCTGATAGACCCTGCTTGGGTCCTACGACCAACTCAGAGCCACCCCGTCTATGCAGAGCTGGCTCACATGACGGCCTCTGGAGCTTTCTGGAGCATGGCGACAGCAGGTCCTGCACGCCTGCCGCGGGCTAGGGTTGTCACAACTCATCTTTCCAACACACTCGGGAGGTAGGTGTCATTACATCGAAGTGACAAAGAAGGAAACCGAGTCTGTGAGAGGTCACATAGCTTCTAACAGGCAGAACTGGTACTTGTCCCCTCAGGTGACAGCTGGCGTGGAGCAATCCTGCTAAGTGCTGAGCGTGTGTTTTCTCACACACATGCGCCAGTGACATGAGGGCTGTCCTTGTCCTCATTTCACAGAGAAAGAAACTGAGCTTCAAAGACGTTGAGAGGTTGCTCGACATCACAAGGCTGGTGACTGGCCGAGCAGGCTGTGAACCCTGAAAATCCGTGCGCTTCGGAGCTCACACCCCTTTCTTTGCTCTTAGGGTTTTGTTTATGAGGGAAGGACAGACTCTGATGAGTGAGGGGCACGCAGGAGACCCAACTGGTGGCGTTGGTCAGACAGGGGGGCCCGGGGGCTGGGCAGTCCGGCTGGCTTCCCATGGAGTGGACTGGGGCTGCAGGTGTGTGACCGGGAGGTCACCCTCTGATGCCACCCAGCTGTGGAGTGACGTGGCTACCTCGGGCTGGGCTCATGCGGCCTGGCTCTGAGGGGCCCCAATAGGGAGGCAGGGTGGGGGCCGGCTGTGCTCCCAGTGTGCCCTGAGGAGGAGGAGGGAGTGAGCAGGTGCAGCTGGAGAGCTCGGGGTAGGGACATGGGTCCGTCTGACACACCTTATTACACGGAAGACTGTCTTCATTTCTTATGCAAGTGCGGTCCCTGAACCGTCAGCGCTGGCAACGCCCAGGAACTTATTGGAAAGGCTGAGCATCTGGCCCCACCCCAGACTTGCAGACCAGCCCCTCAGGAGACCCCCAGGAGACCCGCACATGCACTGAAGCCCGAGCGGCCTGGCGGAGGGTCGCCCGGCTGGGACCCAAACCCAGGGCCTGACGTGCCGCGCAGGGCTCGCCTCCGCACCCCCTGAACGATGAGGACCGTGACTGCTCTTGTCTGGGCCTCTGCTGGACACAAGGGGTCCTGGGCTTCCCCTCACGGCTGGCCCTGCTGGCGGGATCCCAGAATCTGTGCAGCCCGGGGCTGGCGAGAACTGGTGGGGGTGAGGCCTGGCGTGGGCACGCGCTCCCCTGGTTGCGACAGGTGTTTGGAGTGTGGGCAGAGGCCACCCTTGCACGAGGCAGGAACATCAGTAGGACGGCAGGAGGGGCAGAGGGATGGGGTCAGGACCAAAGAAAGATGAGTTGTCTCTCACTTGGTCTCAAACTTGGCTGGAAAGTACCGAAGCCTGGGCGGGGGTCGCACCCTGAGGTCCTGGGTGAATCTAAGGTCCAGCGGGGGCACTGGATCTTTTCCTCTCTCCCCCGGGGACTCTATGGGCAGAACCGCTGTGGAAGACCGTTGTGCAAACAGAATCCTCTGTGGCAGGTGTGTGCACCCACACATAGACGCACACGCACTGGGAAACGGTCTGGAGCAGGGGCAGGGGAGGAAGAATTGGATTGGCTCTGGATTGGCTCGGGCATCCCCACGGCCCCCTTCCCCAGATACCCCCCTTCTCCACTCAGGAGCTGAGCCCAATGTCCCTCCTCCTGCATCCAGGGGGGTCCTAGCCCGGACCCGCCTGAGCCAGAGCTCTCTGAGGAAGGAGAAGCTGTCTTTGTCCCCCTGCGGCCATGCCCAGGGCCTCTAGATGTGGGTGAAAGGGTAGGGTCTGGGAAATCCAGCTCCAGTGGCTCTGAAATTTCTCCTCATGGGCATTAGATTCTGCCTTCCTCTTTGAAAGACCTGGATTTTCTTCATTCACTGGCAAAGATGACTAATGATTAGTCTCAGCAATTTCTAAGCAAGTCAAAGTATGGAAAGGATACAGCTGGTGCTAAACAATGGATAGCAGGTGTAGGACCAAATGCACCCATGTGTGCGCGCACACGAGGCCTAGCCTGCTGGGCTGTGCTGTCTCCACGTAGGCACCTCCTTTGCTCCCTCCTTGCTGTCGACATTCTGGTGTGGAGACAGTCCCAGGGCCATCAAGCCAGCAACGGGGCAGGGCTGCTCCCTCAGCAAGCTGAGCCCTGGCTGCGCTAATTAGCAGAGAGGGAGGAAGAGGGAGAGCACCTGCCCCCCGGAGTTCTGCAGGTCATGCAGGGGCCCAGTGCACGGTGGACGCAGGACGTGGGCATATGGGAGTCGGTGGGAAAGGGCTGGTGGGCTGCAGCCATGAGGAGCCTAAGGACTGGGACAGCTGGGCTTAGAGACATGGAGGCTTGGGGGAGGCTGAGTTGCTGGCTGTGCCGTGTCCTGTAGCCTCCCGTGGACAAGGGAGCCCACAGTCTCTGGGTTCTTCGCTGTCCTAGGTGAGCGCTATGGGGAGCCCAGAGTGGAGAGGAGCTACTGCAAAGCGTGCTCTGGGACCAGTAAGCCCCTGTGCCTACAGATGCTGGAGTGAGGACTGCCTCCATCCTGGGTGTGGCCGCAGGCACAGCCTAGGAAAGGCCCCTCTTCCAGCCTGAGCCGGGAGTGCAGACACAGCCAGGCCCTGGGACCAGAGATGAGCCTGGTCAGCTGTGACCTGCCTTGGGAGTGCTGGTGTCCGAACCAGGCACACTGGTTTGGCTCTGGCTTTGCCAGGGCCTCAGGAAAGCTTTGTCCTTTCTGGACCCTAGTTTCCTCATCCATAAAATGGGAGAACACCAATCCCGAGGCGTGGTGTGCAGATGGAACACAGTCTACTGCTGGGCTCTGGGGCCTTAAGGAATATGCACCCCTGTCCGCTTCTTGTGCCTCTTGCCTCCTCCCCACCATTTCTCAGGCCTCTGGGGGGACTTGGCGGCAGAACAGACTTGTAGCTGAAAGCCTCCCTAACGATATTGATCTAGCCGGCTCCTGACTCCAGACCACACGCTTGGCGGGGGGGTACAGCTGCCTCTGTGGCTCCAGCTTTTATGGGGTTTAAAGATCATCTCTGGACATCGAGACAGGATGTCTGGGGTCTGGACCCCTCCTCCCAGCCCCTTCCCATACCCTGACTTCCGAGTTGGTCCTGGGAAACCAGGGGGCGCCCCTAAGCTCACAGGCCCCTTGCCTCCCCTCAGCCTCCTATCCTGCGTGAGCAGGACCTGAGCTGGCACAACCACCGCCCCTTCCTCATGGGACTCGGGCTGGTTGGGGACATCAGGAACACAGGCTGTGTGGGCCGGGGGTCCTGGAGGAGGGCAGGAGACCACTAGGGAGAGACGGAGAAAACCTCACAGACGCGGAGCTCTAGAGCTGGTGGAGACCTTGGGGTTCCCTTGGGGTAAGTTAATCAGCCAGTGAATTCACCGGAGATGTATTGAGTACCTACTATGTGCAGGCATTGTACTGGCCCTGAACACTACTGGTGTGTTTGTTTCTCTTGCAGCATTCCTGGTCTAATGACAGCAGGGAAGGGAGAGTGGGGAAAACAAAGAAGCAGCTATTATGTAATTACAAAATGATTAGTGCCCTGGAGGACAGGTTCATTGTACGGCAAGAGTTTGTAAATGGATCCCGATGGTCTGGGGAGAGCAGAGAAGGTGTCCCCGAGGACATGACTCTTTCCAAATGTTAGGGTTCACAGAGTGAGCAGGAGTTGATTGGGGAAAAAGGAGAGAAAGGGTACAGCACATGCCAAGGTCCAGGGGCAGGAGGGGCCTAGCACTGAACCTCATGTGCTTCCCCTGGGTGGCGTGTTTTACCATGTTGATTTCACATTCAACTGCAGGCCACGGGGAAAAGCGCTCATGCACAGGCTGTGGGGTCAGGGTTCCAATGCTGCTCCATTCCTATTAGCCGTGTGACCCTGAGCACGCTGTTCGACCTTGCTGCCAGGGGGATGGTAACGGTGGTATCTAACTCGGGGTTGTTCTAGCAATTGACGGTCTCTACCTATACACACATTTGGGGCAGCACTTGGCAAATAGTAAATGCTTGATCAATGTCAGCTATGTTTATTATCTACTTATTTGACCCCCTCCGCCCAACCAGACTATTAAGTCCTTAAGAGCAAGGACCCAGGTCTATACCTGAAGCCCCAGCACAGTGTCTGGCCCATGGGGGGCCCTCCATCAGCGTTTGTAGAAGGAGTGAGTTAACCGCAAGGTCAGTGTTGCCAGAGGGAGCGGGTGGGGGCTGGGGGAGTCAGGAGGTTGGACTAGAGAGGGTGGGTGAGTTTGGCAGGACGCCTTGGGTCATGTGAAGGGTTTGGTGTTTGTCGGAAGAACAGAGGATGTTTTTGAAAAGTGTCAGTCAAGGGAGTGGGGGGACAGATCAGCATTTGGCTAAGATGCCTCGGCTGTCCGTTTCCACATCTGTTGAAGCCCAACTACATGTAAGATGATGTGTCAGATGTTACCTCCTTTATTTATAACATGACCCCAGGAAATAGGGAATACAGCCGAGGAAACTAAAGCACGGGAGATTCAGTTTGCCCGAGATCTCGCAGCTAAAAATGCTAGAGAAACGGACTTCCGATCTCCTAGCTCCACACCATTTAGGATGTTGACTCGGCTTCTGTAGCAGATTCCAAATTACCGAACGCTTAAACGTGATAGATGTTTCTCCCTCTCTCAAGCAAAGGCTCTAGCTCATATCAGAGCTCTACTTATGAAGTCGTTTAGGAGCTCAGTTTTGTCGCTCGGCCCTCCTCAGTATGTGGCCAGAAAGGCTGATCCAGCTCCAGCCATTGCAACTGCACTCCAGTTGGTGGGAAGCAGAGAAAGGGGAAGGAAAGATCATGCCCTTCTCTTTAAGGACACAATACACTGCTTACATTGTATACATTGTTTCCTCTTAGATGGCAAGGGCCCAAACTATCACATGGCCTCAGCTAGCTGCTGGAAACGTTACTTTTTATGCTGTGCTGCCAAGAGCCCAGCCATACTTCTGGGGACTTAATCCTAAAGGAAGAAGAGGAGAGTGGGTATTGGGAGTCGCTGTTAGTTGAGCCAGTGCGGGGGAGAGCCCGTCTGCCGCTCCCGGGGCAGGAGGTGAGGGCCTGCACCATGCTTCCTTCTGGAGCCACACTCAGAGCATGCTCAGTCGGTAGACATGGAAAAGCTTCAACACGGACCCAGTTCAGGGCCGAAGGAGGGCCGGTTGAGAAGGGCTGGGCCTCGCGACAGCACGCTGAGTTGAGAGGCACTGGTTTGAGCAGAAGTTGAGTTTGGAGGTGGACGTGTGAAGGGTAGCAGCTGTGGGACTTCTGGTGGAAATGCTCCCTGGGCCCTTAGAAGTGAGGGGTCAAGATCCTGGAGTTAGTGACACCACGTGGCGTAGCTGCACAGCTCAGTGGTCACCCTTTCATGGGCAGGATCTGACCTCCAGGGGTGAACCCCTGCAGCCATGTCGGCACGTTGGGGCACCCTGACCGCTTCCTCCCCGTGATATAGCAGGCTGGTATCAAGGTGGGGTCTGGGGTGGCAGGTGGCTGTAGGAACGTCTCGACATTACCTCCAGTGATGGGACCGGACACAGGGGAAGGACGGTCCTGCGTCTCAGTACAGAGGACGAGGACCGGGGCGGCAGACCCTGGGCTTCAGGTGTGGCCCAGAAACTGCGGGAAGCAGCCTAACCAGGGCCCCGCAGCCCAGATGATGCCCCGGCGCTACCTAAGGCTCAGGTCCCTGGCCCACTGACGTTCTCACTACTTCCGTCCGGAGGGTTCGGTGATGGAGATGAGTTGAATCACAGATGGACTGTTGTGCAGCTGTGGGGGAAGACTCATCCCGATGAAAGGCATCATAGAGAGAGGAGGTCATGAATGGGACCGGGGCACATGGGGGTGCAGGGAGGAGGGGGGAAGAGGGTCCTGTGAAGAAGACTGGAGGTCTGGGAACGGGAGGAAGAGCTCGTGTCTTCGTAGGCAAGGGGGCGAGAGTTTCCAGGAAGAAATGGGAGATCGACAGACAATCCAGCCGCCCCCCAGAGGAGCACATCGAATGAGCCCTGGGAGAAGGTCACTGAAGTGCCCACGAGGAGGCCACTCTGGCTTCCTCCTCCGGGGAAAGACAGCACAGTGTGGGGGCGTGGGGTTGAGGAAGGCACTCAGCACAGTGTCTGTCTCCAAAAGCCTCATGGTATTTCTAGAATTGGTGACCCCGTGAGTGAACAGGAGGTGGAGAGAGACAGCAGGTGTGGACAGCTCTTCCAAGAACCCTGACTTCTCCCCACTTTGATTCACTTCTCTTCCCCCGTGACACTCTCTGCTTTCAGGTGTTCAGCTTGCGTTCAGGGCTGAGACCTGGGAAAGGGGGTGATTTGTCCTGGAAATCGGAAGCCCCTTGGGGGTGGCCCAGCCCAAGGAGCCGCCTGATACCTCACCTCGATCCTTCCTGCTGCGGTATCGGCAGGTGTCAGCCGGCGAGGGAGAAGCCTTCTCTGAATGAAGCTCCTTCAGATCACTAGAACCGGCTGACTCTATCCAAGTGTGGAGATAAGGGAGGTGAAAACCAGGTGAGACCTGCAGCCTTTGTATGTGCCTGGTGTGACATTACAGCCCTCTTCCTGCCCCTCCCCCGGACGTCCTGGGGCGCTGATAAGCCAGCCCTGGATCGGTATTGAGGAGGCCGCCCCATGCTCCAGGCAGATGCCAGAGGAGGGTGTCTGGGCCCTGCAGGGGAGGAGGCCCAGGGAAGGCGGTCAGCTCAAGGTTTCCTCCCTCCCCTCCTGCCTTTCTTGCTCTTCCCTGCCTCTCCTTCCCTTTCCTAGCTGCTCTTTCCCACTTCCTTCCCTGAGTCCTGTCCCCTCACTTCCCATCTCATCTCATTGCTCCTTCTCTGTCCCCCAGGCCCCCCCACCCCTGGCCCCCGCAATGGGGTCACCTGTAGACAAGCTGCAGCTTCTGGCTGTGGTCCTTCAGGGTGGATGGAGCAGGGACCTCAGGGAACAGGAGGGGCCTAGGCATGGGTGGGGGGCTGAGGGAGGGCTTTGGAAGTCCAGGCGGGGCTGGATTCTGGTATCTGAGCTTTTCTCCTCCAGCCTTAGGGCCACACAACACTGGCTTCCCAGCGCAACCCTGACCTAAGGCTCCCTCCAGTGGCCAACAGGGGGTACTGCGGGTATTCCTGGACGAGGTCACAGTGGGCTCAGGGCTCAGCCAACTTCCAAGGGCCTGAGAGATCCGTTTACTGAAAGCTGAAAACCGAGAGTAGTTGGGCACTTCGAGGCAGGCTGTTTATTAAAATCTCCAGGGGATTGACGGGGACAGAGACCTGGATCATCCTTCCTGGCGGATTGGAGCTGGTCCGGAGCCCCTCTTTCACCTGCTTGGGGGCAGGGCCGGAGACCCTGCAGGTGGTCAGCAGCTGCAGGAGTCACTGAGGCCCTGACCGAAGGGCGTGGCTCCGTGGAGGGGCACTGGACTAGCAGCCAAGAGATTTGGGTACACTGGGGGCTGGCCAAGCGAATTTCCTTCTCAAAACCGCCATGTCCTCCTCTCTAACTTGGGCCTCTGGGCCAGACCATGCCTTCTCGCAGCCCTGCACACCCTAGGCCCCGTGTTCTGACTCCCTGGGTCCACAAGGCCCATCTGCCCACCCCCTGCAACCGGCCTGCTGTTCTCCCTCCTCTCACCGCAGGGCAGGCGAGCGTCTCTCCTAGGCAAGGAGTCCAGAGTGGACGCCTCCCTTTGGAGGGACTCGACACTGTAGATTTTGTTCTGCTCACCCTTGCGCCTCCGCCTTCCGCGGGAGCATGTTTCTGCAGGGTCCAGCCCTACAGCGGCTTCCTGTTCTCAGGGCCCGGGGTCTGGGAACCGGGTGCGCGAGCATCTGCAATCCCTGGACTTGGTAATTTGTCTGCCCCCTCTGTAAGGTCAGGGGCCCCCTGAGAGTGAGCGTGAACAGCCACGTTTCTCTCGCGGACTTCCAGGCCACTGAGCTCACCAGACTGCCCCAGGTCTTTATGAAAGAGAAGCCGAATCTGACAAAACATGAAAATAAATAAGTGAATAGGCTTCTTTCCCCTAAAAGGAGTGATGGTGGGCGTCTCCACAGAGGCAGGACCGAAGTTCTGACACCCCAGCTGAAAAACGAAGATGAGATGTTTTCTATAGCTTGCACGTGGAACACGGAGGTGAAGCGCCTGGTGGGGGAGTCGCTCCAGCGTGCGCTGCTACTTCCTAGTCCCTGACTCCGGGCCAGTCATTTGACCTCTCTGTGCCTCAGTTTCCTTGTCTGTAACACAGGGAAGTCATGACACAGTTATGTAAATATTACTAAGTCCTTTATGTTGGGTGTCCAGCTTGGAATACTGGGAGGGCCGTCACATTTATCGACTGCCTGCGAGTGTGAGACACAGGATCTCATTTACCATGAACTCAAGAAAGTGTTCATTATCACCCCATTTCACAGATGAACACACCAAGGCTCAGAGAAGTGACAATGCAATTCAGAGCCCATATAATGAATTGAACTCACATGCGTCTGCTTCCAAAGACTCATCTAGGAAAGTATAGATGGGGTGGAGGCAGGGGCCTCCTGAGGGCAGGTTCCTGAGAAGGCAGAAGTCCTCGTGAGACCAGAGAAGAGCCAGACAGGAGGGAGGGAAGAAGGCAGCCAGGGGCAGGCCTTGGGGCTCATGAGATCTGGTAACAGCTCATCTCACTGTGCCCTTTGTGAGCAGGACAGCTGGGCTCAGAGAGGGGAAGGGACTTTCCATATAGGTCACTTGGCTTCATGGAGCCTGGCTCGTCCAAAATTCAGGGATTGAGAGTCCGAGGACGATCATCAGGAGGCTGAGAAGGCCAGATGTTGTCTGTGGGATGCTTCTGGGGAGACTCCAGGGCCTGGCCATCGGCAGCACTGGGAAAGGGCAACAGTGACACCGTGGACGAAGCTGTTGTGGTGGTGAGAAGCCTGAGGGTTGAGGTGGGGCCAGAACTGGGAGAGCCCCCAGACCACACTGGAGGGGTCACCTCCCCTGACTCTGAGGGGCTGGGGATGCTCTTGGACTTAATAGGAAAGAACCTCAAGGGAAGGCAGGGAAGGAGGGAGAGAAAAGCCCCAGAGAGGCAGCTCATGGCCAAGGACATCATGGTTGGAGTCTGAGTCCGCTGGACATCCAGCTGTGGCCACGAGGTCAGTCACCTGGCCCAGAATCCCCTCTCTCCTTTGGGAGAGGGAAGTGGGCATGCTGCCTCATTGACCTCCCCTGGGGCCTGAGGAAAGGGTTGGTTTTAGGAAAGGAGGCTGGAGAGACAATGGAAAGGGGATGTCGCCCCCTTGTGGCCATGCTGTGGTACTACGAAGCCAGGGCTGGATGATCAGAGGAAGGGCCCCATGCTTTTGACCTCCTGGGCATCGGGCTCCCTTAGTGAGACACGTCCAGGAGCAGGGTGCGTGCGAGACGGCGGCGGCTTTCAGACTTCATTGTCGTGAGTGGTTTTCTCCGGAGGAACTTCGGAGCTCTAGGTCTCCCAGGCACCTTAAAATAGCTGCGGTGCCAAGGACTGTGGACCGTGCCCTCCACCATCCATGCGGGACCCAGGCTGGAGGCCAGATGACCATCACGCAGCCATCTCCAGGATGGAGGGACACAGTGTTAGGGGCATAGCTCCTTCTCCTGCGGAGGGGTTTCTGGCCTCTCTCTTCACCCCTCTAGGGTTGGGGAGTTTGGGAGGAGAACTGGAGCTCCTTGTACTTCTCTCTGCCCCTCAGAGCCAGCACGCTCTCGCAACGTTTGCATTCCAGTCTCTGCCCCATGGCCGGGGGTCTGTCCTGGGCAGGGGCCCTGGCGTCGTTCCGAGCCGCTCATCTCTGTACCGGAGGGCCTCACTTTGAGTGACATGGGAGCAGGTTATTGTGGCCACGGCTCCAAAGTCACGTTCTCCCATCAGCTCTATTAGTAACGCCGTGATCTTCATCTTCCCGACTTTGGGTCAATTGTTTCTGAATTCAGGTGTGGAAAGAGGACGTTATTTATTGTTTCTCGAAATCCCTAGAGCCATGGTTCTCAACCAGTGGTGGTTTTGCCAGCCCAGGTGACATTTCTCACAATGGAGGGCAGAATCCTCCTGGTGTCTAGTGGGTAGAGGTTAGGTGTGCTAAAAAAAAGATCCTAAAATACTCAGGACAGACCCTCAGAACACAAACTATTCAACCCAAATGTCCATAGTGCAGGAGCTGATAAACTCAGACCTAAAACATAGGGTGTTACGAGAAATTACAGGACAGGTGCCCAATTCAGCCTGGTGGGGAGAGGTGGTGTGAAGTGGGAGTTCGAAGAAGGCTCCTGGCAGGAGGTCCTGTCTGACTTGGGCTTGGGAAATAAGTCGGCGATTCCCATGCAGATGAAGAGTGTCATAATCAGACACGCGGAAGACTATCCGGGCAGCCGGAACAGAGTGTGCGAATGCATGAGGCACAGAGGCCGTAGTGCATGAGTGTGTCTGGAGCGGGGGCTGTCGGAAAATGGGGAGATTAGTCTGCAGAGGTGGGCAGGGCGGAGCATGGGAGGCCTGCGTGCCTTGCTGTAGAGTATGTTTTCATAAAGTATAGAAAACCACAACATACCTTCAGAAAAGTGTACAAAACACAACTGTATATAAACACGGAGCTCAGCACATTACGGGTCCTATGGTGGTGTTTCCACCTTTGGCTACTATAAGTAAGGCTCTAAGCATTTTTCTACTTGTCTCTTGGGGTTCATTCTTTTTTTTTTTAGAAATTATTTTTTAATTTAAATTCAATTAACATATACTGTATTATTGGTTTCAGAGGTAGAGTTCAGTGATTCGTCAATCTTATATAACACCCGATGCTCATTATATCGCGTGACCTCCTTAACGTCCATCCCCCAGTTACCCATCCCCACCCCCACCCCTCCAGCAACCCTCAGTTTCCTAGAGTTAAGAGTCTATTATGGTTTGTCTCCCTCTCTGATTTCGTCTTGCTTTTTTTTTTTTTTTAAAGATTTTATTTATTTATTTGACAGAGAAAGAGACAGCCAGCGAGAGAGAGGGAACACAAGCAGGGGGAGTGGGAGAGGAAGAAGCAGGCTCCCAGCGGAGCAGGGAGCCCCATGCAGGGCTTGGTCCCAGGACCCTGGGATCATGCCCTGAGCTGAAGGCAGACGCTTAATGACTGAGCTACCCAGGCACCCCAATATTTTATTTATTTATTTGACAGAGAGAGAGGCAGCGAGAGAGGGAACACAAGCAGGGGGAGTGGGAGAGGGAGAAGCAGGCTTCCTGCTGAGCAGGGAGCCCGATGTGGGGCTTGATCCCAGAATGCTGGGATCATGACCTGAGCCGAAGACATCGTCTTGCTTTCTTTTTCCCTTTCTTCCCCTATGATCCTCTGTTTCGTTTCTTAAATTCCACATATGAGTGACATCAAATGGTATTTGTCTTTCTCTCATTGACTTATTTCGCTTAGCATAATACCCTCTAATTCCATCCACGTGGTAGCAAATGGCAAGATTTCATTTTTTGATGGCTGCATAGTATTCCATTGTACATAGATACTGCATCTCCTTTATCCATTCATCACTTGATGGACATCTGGGCTCTTTCCATAGTTTGGCTATTGTGGACATTGCTGCTATAAACACTGGGGTGCAGGTGCGCCTTTGGATCCCTACATTTGTATCTTTGGGGTAAATATCTTGGGGTTCATTCTTATGAATCTCTTTTTGGGCATAAACCTAGTCATAGAAGGGCAGGGTCCTGGGGTGTGCATATATTCAACTTCAGTGGATATTGTCAAATAATTTTCCAAAGTTCTCATAGGAATCTACACTCCTACCAATAAAGCCAGAGACTTGCCATTGCTCTCCATCCTTACCAACACTTTGTATGGACACCTGCCTGAAAGTTAGCTCTCCCGGAGTGTGTGTAATGGCAGGACATTCATTGTGTTTTTTTTTTTTTTTTTTTAGAAATAAGGTTTATTGATATATAATTTGTAGATAGCAAAAATCACTATTGTAGGTCTACAGATCTATGAATTTTCATTAAACTATATATTTTTGTAATAAAAATACATATATTTCCAACACCACCTCACCACCCTCCAAAGGTCCCTGTTCCTCTTTACGGTCAATCCCTTCCATCACCCCCAGCACCTGGCAAGCACAGATCTGTTTTCTATGTAAATGGAATCTAAAAGTAAGTGGCCTTTTGAGTTTGGCTACTTTCACTTAGCAAAATGGTTTGAGATTCATCCAAACTGTTGCCTGGATGAACAGATGGGTAATTTCAAAAGTGAGGTGGAAACTATAGGAAAAAATCAAATGGAAAGGCTCAAAATAGAAGACACAGTAGCAGAAATGAAGAACGCTTTCAATGGGCTCGTCTCTCCTGCAGCACCATTTTCAGCATGAATGGTTGGCTGACACGGGGGAGTAGCGCGAACGAGGAAGACTGTGATCGGTTCCTTGGTTGCGTGTGTTTCTTAGAACACAATTTCCCTTTGTCTGGGTTCAAAGCAAGTTCTGGTTCAAATGGAAGGCGTGGCCTCCCAGGGCTGTGAGGGCCCAGCTTACCTAGTCCTAGATACATCATGCTTGCCTTGTACTCACTTTGAATCCTGCCGAATTCCAGCGCAGGGCACAGCCACTGGATTCTGGGCTCACCGGGTGTTGCCAATAGCCCTGTTTGTGTTTGGGCAGCAAAGACGAGTGGACAAGGTTTTTGTTACATCTCTGTTCATGGGCATTATCTGTAGGCCCATTGGACTTGACTTACAAAACCCAAGTTCAAAGACAAACTCATCAAGAATTCATGACCTTGGCTACAGAACATGAGAATGAGTCTGGTGCCCTGCCCAACGGCAGGGGTCACACACCTGTGAGGCTGACCTGGGAGCCCCATCCAACTCTTCCTTATCCCAGGCCCATTATCCGGATGGAACTTCACGTTTCTGTTTTAAAGTTTTGTTTGCAGTTCCCTCTTCTGTAATATGTTCCTGTTTCTTGATGATCGTTTCAGGGATTATCCGGTCATTTTCCGCAAGGATACGCTGACAGCTCTCTCGTATAATCCCCTCTCTTTGCCTTTCACTTCTTATCAATATCATTACTTGTAGTCCCTCTTTTGTCTGTTTTGGAACTTTCTAGAAGATGCGTCTTTATTTCTTGTTATATAAGTTATAAAAATGTATCTTGATTCCCTCATTTTGTAAGTTGAGGATATTTGGGTCCATTTCCTTCACCAATTTCTCCCCTTACACATTTATCTTCTCTCACGTGTGCCTTTACTGACTGTATTTGTTGGGGTGATACTAGATGCTGAGACAAATATGTCTCGAACACAGAGGAAGTTTACTCACGGCTCCCAGAGCAGCCCTAGGTTGACAGTCTGTTCGTTGATTTAGGCTGATGGAAGCTTTATGAATTCAACAATGAATCATGGGGGTTTCCATGGTAATAATCTGCTGCTCAGCTAGCAGTAAAGAATAACAAGCATGGACAAGAGGAGACGGGCGATGTCTCTGGGCCAGGCACACGTCACATCACTCACGTCCCACAGGCTGCAACTCAGACCCACAGACACACTTTATGGTGGGGGAGTTTGGGAGATGTATTTGGCTTAGCTGCTCAGAAAGAAGAAGAAAACAAAACAGTTAATTTTGGTTAATAACTAGCAGTCTTTGTCCCGTGTACATCACCAAGTTTGTAGTCTTTCTCTTCTCTTCAGTGATTTCTTCATAGGCTGATTCTTTCTTTCTTTATTTAATTAAAAATTTTAATTTTATTTAAATTCAATTAAATAACATGTAGTGTATTATTCATCTCAGAAGTAGAGTTTAGTGATTCATCAGGTGCAGATAACACCCAGTGCTCATCACATCACATGCCCTCCTTAAGGCTCATCACCCATTTACCCCATCCTCCCACCCCCTTCCCTCCAACCTTCAGTTTGTTTCTTATGGTTCAGAGTTTCTTATGGTTTGTCTTTCTCTCTGATTTTGTCTTTTCTTTTTCCCTCCCTTCTGTGCTCTTCTGTGTTTCTTAAATTCCACATACGAGTGAGATCATATGATAATTGTCTTTCTCTGATTGACTTATTTGGCTTAGCATAATACCGTCTAGTTCCAACCACATTGTTGCAAATGGCATGATTTCAAATGGCAAGAATTTTTGATGGCTGAGTAATGCTCCCTTGTATATATAGACCACATCTTCTTTATCCATTCGTCTGTCGATGGACCTCTGGGCTCTTTCCATAATTTGGCTATTGTGGACATTACTGCTATAAACATTGGGGTGCAGATGCCCCTTCAGATCACTGAATTTGTATCTTTGGGGTAAATACCTAGTAGTGCAATTGCTGAGTCATAGAGTAGTTCTATTTTTAACTTTTTGAGGAACCTCCACACTGTTTTCCAGAGTGGCTGCACCAGTTTGCATTCCCACCAACAGTGTAGGAGGGTCCCCTTTCTCTGCATCCTCGCCAACATCTGTCGTTTCCTGAGTTGTCCATTTTAGCCATTCTGCCCGGTGTGAGGTGGTATCTCAGTGCGGTTTTGATTTGTATTTCCCTGATGCCAAGTGAAGCTGAGCGCTTTTTCATGTGTCTTTTGGGCATTTGTATTTCTTTTTTTGGACAAATGTCTGTTCATGTCTTCTGCCCATTTCTTAACTGGATTATTCTTTTGGCGTTGAGTCTGATGAGTTCTTTATAGATTTTGGATACTCTCCCTTTATCTGATAAAACATTTGCAAAAATCTGCCATTCCATAGGTTGTCTTTTGGTTTTGTCGACTATATCCTTGCCATGCAAAAGCTTTTTATCCTGATGAAGTCCCAATAGTTCATTTTTGCTTTGGTTTCCCTTGCCTTTGGAGACGTGTCTAGCCAGAAGTTGCTGTGGCCAAGGTCACAGAGGTTGCTGCCTGTGTTCTCCTTGAGGATTTTGATGGATCCCTGTCTCGCATTTAGTTCTTTCATCCGTTTTGGGTTTATTTTTGTGCATGGTGTAAGACAATGGTCCAGTTTCCTTCTTCTGCATGTGGCTGTCCAATTTTCCCAGCACCATTTGTAGAAGAGACTGTCTTTTTCCCCATTGGATATTCTTTCCTGCTTTGTCGAAGATGAGTTGGCCATAGAATGGAGGGTCCGTTTCTGGGCTCTCCTTCATAGGCTGATTCTAAAACTGAAAGTCCATGTCCAAGGTTGACATGAACATGACTGTATGGTCAGGGTTCTGGTGCAGGACGAAAGCCACTCGAGATAGTTTGAGTGGGAGGGAATTTACTAAATGAATTTCAACATTCACGAGGAGGAGAAAAACACAGACTTGAGGTTAAAATTTCAGGAACCACTCCAGAAAGCATCCCGGGGGTTTCTGTGATGTCCACAGTCAGGGAGCACTGTCTCCAGAACTACACTGCCAATTCCTGTTCCCATGAGGAGGACGCTGTCTAGATGGGGAAGCCACCACTGCCACTGGCTCTAGAGCCCCGCGGAGCTGCTCAGAACCCACCAGCAGTGGACGGCTGCTTCCAGCCCCCGCCTCGGCGCTCCTGAAGCTTGTTGCTGGACCCCCCTCCCCGCCGCCCCAGGCTTCTGTTAATTCTGCGCACAGAAAAACCAGCATGGTCACTGCTGCGTGCTCCAGCCAGAAACCGCACCAGCAGTAACAATCCCACCTCTGCTTTCAAAGCCCTGGCATACATCTATCTGATTGACAGAGCGCAAATCACATTTAAAACTCGAACTGTCTGGGAACCCAGGAAATGTAGTGGTCAGTTGGCCAGCCTCTTCCATACCGAAATATTTAACAATATTCAAACTATATATGTATGCATATGTACACAGGTGTGGATTCAAACATTATATCTATAGTCAAACATATTTTACCTTTGTATTTATTCTTATATCTCCTTATATTGAAAGCTGAGGTCACACCAATATATCTCCTTCCCTCGGGTTTATTTCTGTCTTCTTTCCAGATTTCCTGGTCCCATCCCCAGTAGTGAGAAACTTGGCTTCCATTACCCTCAGTAGCTTCCCTATTTGTCCCCTCTCTCTGGGTAGCTCATCTGTTTCGCTCCTGCCCGCAACTACCACCCTTCTTGGCCAGACACCCTCTTCATCTTGAATGTGACATACTTATATTAAAAAATTATTCACGTTTCTCTGAAATTCCCGTGTAACTGAGCATACTCTATTTTTATTTGCTGGATCTGGTGAATCTGGATGAAGGGCTGTCCCAACTTCAGTGCCCTTGTGGGGTCAGGAGAAGCCTTCAGGTGACTGCCAGAGCCCTGCCCTGCTTGCGCCCTTCTCCAGCACAGGTGTGTTGGTCCCTAGAATGCTCCCCCCCTAAACTTCCTTCCTCCTGGGCACCTGATCTGCAAAACTAAGTCTCTGCTTTATTCTTTCCCTGGTCCTAAGACCCCTGATTACACTGGTGGAAGTCCTGTTCGCAGTGCAGCCTGGGGTTTACTTTGGAAGGAGGACCTAATAAGAGCGCAAGAGGACAGCCTGCAGGTTGTAATGACTCTGATGACCACCAGGGGGCAGTCTTTACCCACAGGTGAGCAGAGCCGAGTCCCTGGGAGGGTGAGGGGTGGGCTCAAGGAGAGGGTGATGCGGCCGTGTGTACGTGCGCGAGGGCACGTTGGGGCTGTGCAGGGCCAGCGCCCGAGTGTGTGCGGCCTGCGTGTGTGCACACGTGCGTGTGCCCAGGTGTGTGCTCAGGTGCCTGACCCTGGGCGGGTCGTTCCCGTCACCTGGACCTCAGTTTTCTCATCTGTCCAACGAGGGGTCTTTCCGTTTCAACAGTCTGCGCGCGTTCCTTCGTCCCCGCTGGGTCAGCTCTAGACTTTTCTCTGTTTCTTTAAAAGAATGGAACATTTCAGGCCACTGATTTGAGGTGTGGGCTAGGTGGAGAGAGATGGAGAGGTTTTATTTTCTGCTACCAAAAGCAATGCTTTAATTTATTAAAAAAATCTGAATTTTCATTTCAGCAAAAGTTTTCTTTCAAAATAATGAGAGTTTGTATGTCCTGTGCAAAGGCACTCGTGCCCCTGGGTGGTGTTTCTCAATGCATCTGCAGGACGCTACCCCCCGTCACCAATTCTCAGACCCGCTGGCACTTGCCACCCAAGTGCCCCTTATGCAGCAGAGAAAAATGCTGTGGGGAAGAGCTAAGGCGTTGGGCTCAGCCTTCCTGACCTTCGAGGGTCATTTGATTGCTGTGCCTCAGGATCTCATCTGTAAAATGGGAGCAGTAACATCAACGGCAGTATTACTCTTACTGCTGTTAAGTACTGGTTGAGGCTTCTAGTCTCAGATGCGCCACACTGAAGCTCCGCGACCTGGGCTCTTGCCCTTGTGGGATCTTTGTTTCCTCCTCGTCCGCAGGGAGAGGGACAGCACTCCTCTTGTGCATGTGTGATGAACAGGGAGGGTGTTTGTGAGACCAGCCGGAGCATAGCGGATGCTAAATAAATTCCAGTTCCTTTGCCAGACCGGTGCTGCTTCCCCAAGCTGAGCCTGCTGTCACCCTGATGTCCGGGTGGTCTCAGCGGTAAGTCCGCTGATTGCACGGCAGATCTTTCCAGATCATCGGCGCTTAGGCTACAGTCTTCAGGAAGGCTCAGGGCAGCGCCGGCTGGCTTCCTGCAGGGTTTTGTGGCCCCTGAAATATCACCAGGGTGGGTTGCTGCTCCCCGCTGCTAAGGGGCAGGGATTGCAGGGGTGGAAATGGAGGGACCCCTGGAAGCCACCTCTTTGAAGGTGGGGCCGTGTCATCTACCTGTGTGAGAAAGGGGGTTCATTTTCTGTTCTCCCTGCATGTTTTCCTGCAGTCCCCCCAGCTCCCGCGTGGACAGCCCTCTCTTGTGCGAGCCTCTGCTTCCAGTAGCTGGCGCTGCAGGGCGCAGGGCAGGGCGTGCTCACACATGACCGTCTTGTCTGGCATTTTCTTTTCTTTTTTTTCTTTTCTTTCTTTTCTTTTCTTTTCTTTTCTTTTCTTTTCTTTTCTTTTCTTTTCTTTCTTTTCTTTTGTCTTTTCTTTTCTTTTCTTTTCTTTTCTTTTCTTTTCTTTCCTTCTCTTTATTTTATTTTATTTTATATTTTCTGGAGACTTGCGCTCTATGAGAGGTGAGCTCTCTAAGGAAGAGTCCACAGCAAATGCTCCCTTCTCCTTAGCTGCCAGCCACCCTATCAATGCCTCCGCATCGCTCTAGGCCCCACTGTGGGCCTGGTGGTGAGAGGCCAGGCCCCGGTCTGCAGATGGCAGTACCTGGAGATCGTTCCCCACAGTCCAGCATCAGCACGCTGCTCTTCTTGGAAAAGGTGCAGGGATGAATGACGAGGAGAATAGCCACCGGTCATTGCGTGCTTATAACCTGCTGGGCATGCTTTTGAGCCCTTTGGGCATATCATCTCATTAGTCCATGCAACGGCTAGTGCTGTATTGTCTCCATTTTACAGATGGGAAAACTGAGGCTAGGACAGGTGGAATCCATTACCCAAAGTAAAGGAGCTAGCAAGAGGCAGAGCTGGGACACCAACCTGGGTGGCTGGAGCCCAGAGCCCCTCACTTGAAGCATCTGGAACAAGGAAGTGGACTGGCTGAACCAATCCCTACGTGCAGAAATGTTAAATTAGTCAGATCGGGGAATGGCAAGGCGGGATGTATGCATTTCCTGCCTGCCACACGTCTCTTCAGGCAGCCTGTCTCCCTGCTCCCCGCACAGCCCACACAGCCTGTGGGGACAGCCAGGGTCCCTTGTCCACCTCTGCCGGACCCTCTGGGGGCTGCTGCTGCTAGCTCTCGGCCGGGCGGCAGGAGTCCTGGGGCTTTTTCTCTCAAGGATGGACAGAGGCATTCTTTTTCTTTTTCTTTTCCCAATGCCATTTTGTTAAAGCAGAAAATCCTTGAGGAGTGAGGTCACATTTTCCATGCCCCTGAAAGCTCCAGAGAGCCGGCGAGTATTATTGTAACCAGAGGAGGCTGGGGACAAAGGAAGCTTATAATTTTGTGAACAGAGGCTTGGGAGAGGCCTACGCGAGATGGCTTTCCAGGGGGAGGGAGAGGAGAGAGGCAGAATTTGGAAAAACCCAAAGCTGGGGGAATCGCAGGCCTGGTCAGTGAGGAGGCCTGGTACCCAGGCAGAGACCCGCTGGGGTCGGGCCGGTGAAGGGCACTGTCTCCCAATCTCTTCTGCCTTCTTGTCCAGTCCCCTGCCCCCAGTGTCCCGGGGGATTTCTGCTCAACTCCACACTGTCTTGCTGAAGTGGCAACTGGGCTTGGGGCACAGAGCCCCGCTAGTGAGAAGCCTTGGTTCTTTCCCTCAGTTTCCTCATCTGTAAAATGGGATGGTGAAGGCTCTGCCCCATAATGTGTCCCCTCGGCCTGGTGATGGGGCGGCACTCCTCTCTCCCTGCTCAGAGTTCCCACCACTCCTCGCCGTCTTTGGGCCAGACCACAAAGGCGGGGTTGTCTGCCGATGGTACTGCCGTTTCTCTGGGGGGCCTGGAGGCCTCCCCTTGTGTCGAATCGGAAGGACGATAAGGGCTGATGGCGAGTGCTCCATGCTAAGTGACTGCCTTTGCATCTTACTTACTGGGCGTGACAAGCGTACAAGGTAGGCGTCCGGCCACCATCTGCATTTTCTGTTCTAGACTGTTAGACAAGACTAACCACGTAAGGGTGCCGAGCAGGGAAGTCAGGAGCCCTGCGCCGGGCAGCCATCGGTCTGCAGAGTCCACGGGCACGGCCACTGCACAGCTCTGCTCTGCTCCTCTCGGCCCAGAGCCTCCCAAACGTCAGGCTTGGACCCGGGACACTTGTCACAAAATGCTTCAGGAGGACCTCTGAGACCAGTCAGATGCTTGGCTCACCATGAGAAGGCCCCACTGAATTCGAGGGAGGGAGACAAGTGTCATAACTTAAATGAGTGCTCTGGGAGGGGAAGAGGAAGGTGACGAGAGGGATGGCTCTCCCACCTAGTTCAGGCAGGCCAGAACCCCCTTTGCCCGTGTGTTTTGATCCGCACACGGACGGTGGCAGGGCCCTTGCCTGGTGAGGGAGGAATCCTCACAGAGGAAACAGGGACACCGTCATCTCCCTCTTGAGTTGCGTGAGCAGCCTGGCCAGCGGAGGAGGAAGCTGAATCGGAGGCCTGGGGAGTCTCTGCCACCTGCCGAGGGGGTGGGCTTCTGGGCTCTGAGGCTTAGAAAAGGTAGACTGGGGCCAAAATTGGAGGAGGGAAGGGAGTCCACGCTGCTCGCCAAGGACACCCAGACCATAAACATGCTGATTCTCCTCAAGAAACATTTTCCCCCAAAGCACTCCCATGCCTGCCCATTCCAGCCACTGACCCCCGCCCCTGGTTGTGGCCCAGACCACCTGCTATCAGGACCTACAGCTCAGGAGCAGGCAGATGGGAACCCCGGAAGGTTGACTCCTTTTTCTCCATCTCTGGATAAGATCAGAGAATGCTCGAGTCTACCTGAAGCCCCAGTCCCTCTGGTCTGGGGGACAGAGAGCCGAACCCCCAGTGGCGGTGGGCTCCCCCTTCACAGTCTGGCCCCCAGCGAGCTGGCGTGAGTGCCGTGGAGTGAAGGCTAGGCGTCTCCGCTCTGGAGCCAGGCTACGTGGGTCTAAGTAAACCCTAGCACTGACGTTTGATATCCGACGTCAGAGGAGCTGGGCTCATCAGCTTGTGCTCCCAGGACCCGAGGATGCGGGGAGGGGACAGCAGAGGGGAGATGGCGCACGCCAGAGCTGGAAGGGCCCTTGAGCATCGTTGGGTCCCGAGATTCGCATTAGCTGTGTTACCTTTTCTTTAAATGAGAGTGAAAATGGAACCCACTAGAAGAAACAAAAAGAGTGAAGTAAAACGTTTTCCCGGTTGAAGTATGTGTGGGGAGGCCAGAAGAATATGATCTTATTCCGCCCCCCCCTTACGGATGATTGAGGTAATTACGGGCCATGTTTCCAGATCCTTCCCACCTGCCTCTGCGCTTTGTGTAATGGCTGCATTCTGGGAGGTACCACGGACGGGTCTACTGGCGTTGGGGACTGCCAAGACTCAAGAGCTAGGCTGCACGGGTGAAAGCAAGGGGGCTGGCTGGATCCTCTCTTCTCCCAAGCTAGTCTTCAACCCTTCCTGGTGTTTCCATGGTGGAACCTTCTCTGCTCCGGGGAGAATAGGACTCTCAGAATCATATACCTTCCCTTCCCCCTGTCTGGGATCTGGAAGCTGGAGTCGCTGTCCTCCGTCTGGATGGGGCTCTCTTTGGCACTGATCTCCAGGAAAGATGATGCCTACTCCCCAGCTCCTCTTGAACCCCACTCTGTCTCCTTGGGAAGCGTCTCCCATGCTCTAGCTGCCATCGTTTCCTTGTGATTTCTGCCCTGGTGACTTCGACTCAGAGTCTTACCGGGTTCCCAAGGTCAATGTGACCTGGCTGTCCTACCCTCTACCTCCCCCTTTCTCCTCTCAGTGCAGCTGGTCTCGTAAAGCCACGGCTCTCTCTTGAGCTTCCGTTTCTGGGTCACCCTGGGTTTGCGCCAGAGCTAACGCACGTTCCCTTGTTGGAAACTCTTCTAACTGGGGCAGAAGACACTTGGTGAGGGAAGAAGACATCCTCCCACAGCCTCGCTTCTGAGGGGTCAGGCTGGCCACCCCAGCATCAGAGGTCCACTTCGATTTCTAGTCCTTCTTTGTCTTGTCCTAACTTGTTCACTTGCAGGGCATTCTTGTGACTGACTGGAAGAGTCACCCTTCTCTGCCCAGCCTGTCCTCTCCTCCCAAATGGAGTCTCAGGCCTCGCAGAGGGTGGATAGATGTTGGTGATGGTCTAAAACTAGGTCTGGAGGGCTCTGAACATCATACAGGGGCCCAAGAGAGTCCAGACTCCGCTGAGCCTGTCTACTCACCTGGAAGTTGGCATCGGCCTGGTTGCCTGGCCCACGAGTGTGGATAACTCTCTTTTTGAGTGTGCACGAGAGGGAAAGCAGGGGAACGTGCAATATCTTCTTGTTCATGCCAGGGCCATATGATCCTGAGGAGTCAGGCCTTACTGGAGAGTTCCCTGGTGGGGAGGGAAGAGCTAATGGAATGTGGCATCATGGTGTATGCCATTGTAGGTTCCAGACCTTATCACAACCTCAGAGCCCTCAGGAGTCCTTCAGTTGCCCTGGGAGTCAGGGGTCCCAAAGGCCACACCTCAGCCCAGGTCGGGCACACACCATGTTCACATGGGAACTAGATATAAAACCTGTGTGTGGATCCAATCCTATGGAAAGGGCCAGACTTTGCCCTGTGGAGCCTGCAGGCTGTGGGGACATACGCAGTCCTGTTTACCATCCCATATGTCCTTCCAGAGGGTATGCCAGCAGCTTGTGGGGACTGTGGGCTCTCACTGGAAAGCCAGGGGCTGGGTCCAGGAAAGTTGATTTTCGTCTCCTGAGATGCTTGCACAGGCCCCAGGCCAAGCTCTGCTGAGGGCTGGCAGCAGACCGGGAAATGCTCAGCTCCCCTGTCATTGTGGACTCCAGAAGCAGCCTCTAGGGAGGAGAAAATCCTCGTGGAGGGCGGCAAAGCCTAGCCATGCTGATGAGACAAAACAAAAGGGGGGTGAGTGACTGAAGAGGGGATAGACAGATGTTCCTCTGGGCAAAAAGTGCTGACTAGTGAATCTGACCTGGCGGGGAGGGGAGAGGAAGGAGGAAGGAAAAACAATGGAGATATTAGAGAAGCCCAAGGGGGCACAGTTGTCCCTTTCTGGAAGGGAAGCCATGGAGAGCCACAGCTAGAACAGGAATTAACTTGAAAGAGACATAATTGGCGAGATGCTTTGGGATTCAAGATGGCGGCACTAGAAAGGTGGACTCCACTTGGTAAGTGGAGAGGCCTCAGGATCAGGCAGAGGGAATTCTCTGGACTTTGGCTCCATCTCTGCTGGGCTTTCAGTAGAACGCAAACCCTAGAGGGCATGTGTTCCGGTCTGTTTTGTTCATTGCTTCAACCTCAGTATACAAAATAGAGGCAAGTACAGATTAGATTCTCAAAAAAAAAAAAAAAAAAAAAAAGAAGGTTGTTGAATGAGTAACTTGAGTGTGGGGATATAAGGAAAAGAACATTATATCTTAGGGAAAGAGCTGAAAGTCTCTTCCAAATCTACTCTGGGGTCCTGGAAATGCTTGCAAGGGGCATCTTAGAGAATATTTTGGGTCATCCCACTGTAGGGAACAAATTGAGGCTTCTACCTGGGGGAGAAAGCAGTGAGAATACTGAAGGTTGACCTCCATTTCAGGGAGAGCAATTGAAGAGAAGGCCAGGGGTTTGGACCGCTAGCAACTCCAGCCTTGAGCAAGCCAGGCAAATGTGTGCCTTTCCCAGGCATGGGGAGGCCATGGGTGAAACCCATCCATCACTTCCTCAGAGGTGTGGTGAGCCCCAGCCAGCCCCGGAGCAAGCTAGGCAGCCCTCCTCCTGGTGCTCCCACAGGGGTCCAGTTTCTGTTTACGCTTACACGTAGGGTAAGGCTGCAGGGTGTGAGGGATGGTCCCACTCAGGGGGTGACTTGGTGGGTCAGCACCTTCCGGGTGGGTGAGGAAGGACGAAAGCAGCTGTGGAGGGCGGACCCTTTTTGTCGGCTAGTGGCTGCATCTTGGAACCTGGGCCGTAAGGACCTGAGGGAACATTTCAGGTATTGGTTCTACAAACACTTAGTGAAAACTGACCCTGTGCCGGGCACTGGCTCAGTAGTCCTGTAAACAGTGGCAAGGAAAGGCAGGTGCGGTCCTGCTTGCACGGGGCTTCATGTCAAGTGGGGGAGAGAAGACTTGCTTAAGTAACACAGACTGGGAGGAGTGATCTAAGGAGCCATCAAGCTCCACTTCTTGAAGAAAGGAGTATCAGAGAATTTGTGGACCTGTCTAAAACCACTACATCATCCAAAACCACACTTGTGTGAAATCCTCCCCCAGACCCAATCCCACCTGCCTGGTGCCTATTAGAACAACCAGTAACCGCTGAGCAAGCCAGGGGCACACCCCCAATTGTGGGCCAGATTTTGTAACCTGCTTCTAATAAACAGAGTACGGTGATGGGGATGTTCTCTGACTTCCAAGACTAGGTCATAACAAGCCTTCTGGCTTCCATCTTGTTATGCTCCCTTGAGTCACTCGCTGAGGGGGAAGTCGCTGCCATCTTGTGAAGGTCTAGGTGGCAAGGAGCTGAGGCCTCCAGCCAACAACCGTGTGAGTGTGCCATGTTGGAAGTGGATCCCCCAGCTCCAGTCAAGCCTCCAGAGGACGGCAGCCCCAGCCGACATCTTGCCTTCTGCTTCACAAGAGACCTTGAGCCAGAACCTCCCAGCAGAAACTGTGTGAGATAAAACAGCAGTAGACAACTAATACAGATGGCCAGGGGTAGGTGTTGGGTGGTTTGAAGTTAAAATTTGGGAGTTGACAGCATTTTGCTGGTTGTTGAGCCATTTAGGAAAACATAAGAAGAGAGAAGAGACCCAGATTGAGCCACAAGAAGTTCTGTCTCTTCGGGGCTCTGTGGAGAAGGATGAAGAGGGTTTCAAATCGTGTTCTGCTTGGTTTCTGGTCCAGTGGAGGGGACTCCGTGGATGGATGGAGGTTGATAAGCAGTTAACCCTGCCAGGCCTCTGGTCTGACTCACGGTCCTGCCTTTTCTGTTTTTAGGTTGGGGTTTAGGGTAAGATTCATTTTGAGGGGAAGCCAGGACCTGACTCTAAACAATCACGAACTGCTAACCTGGGGCAATTTCTGCTCTTACAGATGAGGGAGCTGAGGCTCAGGCTGGCGAAGTGATTTGGCCAAGAGCGGGTAGCCTTGCAGGTAGGTCTCCGGGCCCGGTCAGGTGTTCTTATGTGGGGCCTCCTGTCTCTAGCAGCTGCCAGTGGGCCCTGGGGGAGTGAGCTGGGAGAGAGGCAGAGGATGGGAAGGGTCCCTGCCCCTTGGCATTGTACACCTTGGGACAGTGACACCCCTCCACAGGCCTGGCTCCTCTGGGAAAGGGGCAGGAGTCACGGGACCCATTCCTGGCTCTGCTAGGCATGTGGCCAGCCTGAGCCTCAGTTTTCTCATCTGCCAAGTGGTAATGAGGATTGATCCCTCCTTGTTAGGCTACTGGGAAGGTCAAATGGGGGGCTTGTCAACAGGGAAGTGCTTCATAGATGGAGCAGGTAGGAGGCTGCTGGCTGTACCTGGGCAGAATGGAGACCTGTACACGGCACGACTGCAAGAGCAGATCCAGGCCAGCTGCTCAGAACGCTGGAGCCGCCAAACTTCCAGTATCCTGGGACCCCTGACAGTCAGGACGTGCCCTCTGGGGCTGACTTGCACTCCAGTGGACTCTTAGCTCTTCCAAGGTCTCTTGGCTCTCAAGGACCCATCCTCCAGGCCCCTGATTCTGAAAATCATCACCGTGATTATCTCTCTGTCAAGTTTGGAATTGTATGGAAGGATGGTAGACGTGAGAGTGTACCCATCGTGTTACCGGGGAGACTGAGTGAGACCCGGGAAAGCAAAGTGCTTGTCCATCATTACACTGTCCTCTCCCCACCCGTGGCCTTCTTCATGGCTTTATTGGAGTGATGTTTGTCACCTGCAGCCCCCCACGGAGCTGTCCTTCCTTGGCCCCCAGGCCCGCCCTAGCCGGTTCTTCCCAGACCATCCAGTCTATGGCCATGTGACCTAGCTTTCACCTTAACCCTGCTGCCCACTGTTGGCGCCCTCTGCACTGGGCTCTGGAACCCAGTCTGGAGCTTGTGCTGTATGGCTGCATGATCTGCCCTCTAGCTGCCAAACCCCTTCCATGTGTGACATGTGACTCTTGAGTCCTCCCAGGGTGGGTCAGGAGCTCTTAGAAGAGGAGCCAGCAGGCCTCTGGGTCTGGGTGCCTCAGCCCCACGCCTGGCTGTCCCTTACCCCCATCTTTCCCCAGCCCTCCTCATCCCTCCCCATCTCTCTCCAGCCCTCCCCAGCTTTCCCCAGCCCTTCTCACCCTTCCCCAACCTTCCCCATCCCTCCTTGTCCCTCCCCATACCTCCTCATCCCTCCCCACCCCTCCCCAGGCCTCTCCTCCAACCCTCTCCATCCCTCCTCATCCCTTCCTATTCTTCTCTATCCCTCCCCATCTCTCCTCAGCCTTCTTTACCCCTCCCCATCACTCCCAGTCTTCCTCATCCCTCCCTAGCACCCCCAGCCCTCCCCACCCCTTCCCATCCCTCCCATCTCTCCCCAGCCCTCCTCAGCCCTCTCCACTTCTCCCCATCCCTCCCTGTCCCCAGGCCTCCCTAGCCCTCCCTATCCCTCCTTATCCCTCTTCATCCCTCCCCATCTCTCCCCAAACCTCCTCAACCTTTCCTATCACTCCCAGTCTTCCTCATCCTTCCCAAGCTCTTCCCATCCCTCCGCACCCTTCCCCATCACTCCCCAGCCCTCCCCAGCCCTCCTCCTCTTTTCCCATCCCTTCTCATCCCTCTTCATCCTTCCCCATCCCTCCCCATTCCTCCTCATCCCTTCCCAGTCCTCCTCATCCCTCCTCATCCCTCTTCATCCCTCCTCATCCCTCCAGCCCCCTCTAGCCTCCAGGCCGTTTCTGAGGTTTGGAACCAGCGCAGAGTTTCCCCTGACCCTATATTTTCTTCTGCCACTTCTCTCTGCTTGAAACCATTTGTAAGCAAAAAGCCATTTGGGGTGTTGTGTTTATTTTTTCCTAGTTCCACGGGAAATTACTCAGAATGTATAAGTATGTGTTTTCCTTAGAAAATAGATTCCTTTACATTTTGGCTTTGTGGTTCCCAAGGCAAGTGGGGCCCACGGAAGCTTAGGCTGCCAAGAGGGCTCCCCATCCAGGAGGCCTGTTGGCCTCAGGATTACACCCTTGCTCCTCTGGAGACAAGCCACCCCCTCGGGCCCCCTCTTGGGCCCCTCATCTTCTGAAATCCAAGGCCTCAGCCCCGGTGGGCTAGACATCTTTCCATCAGATTCTCCCAGATGCCTGGACTCCAGCTCCTCCTCCTCTCCGGGGGAGATGTTGGGGCCCATCAAGACAGGGGTCTCTCGGGGTCTCCAGCACAGGCCCAAAGCCAGGATTTCCAAGTTCTAATCCCTGCTCTGCCTCTTGCATGCTGGTGATGTGGGCAGAGCACTTCACCTCTCTCTGTGCCTCGTTTTCCCTTCCTGTAAATGGGCGTGTTGCCAGTACTTGTGCAGAAGGCTACCCTGAGGATTCAGGGAGGGCGTATGTCGGGCGGTGAGCACGGACCCGGCAGGAATGAGCAGGGCATGTTTTCTCCTGTGCACGAGTCTGACATGCGCTGGGATCCCAGTCCCTTCCTCCTGGCGGGCAAAGGGAGACCCAGACAGCAGGGGGCAGGCGTGTCTTCTCCCCAGCCCCCCAAGTTCAGGGCTCCTCTGCCAGGCTGGATCCCCTGACCCAGAGCCCTTTCTTATCCCCCTCAGAAGTCACCTTTCTGTGTGCACACCCGTGTTCACAGGGGCAGTCTCTGCTTGCCCCAGCCTGAGTGGGAGCAAAACCCGTGTCATCAGTGGAGGGGTAAAATGTGGTCTTTGATAGGTAATATTTATAAATATTATATGGAACAATATTCACGTACTATTTCATACAAATGGAAAATTATTCAACCTGAAAAAGAATGAAATTCTGACACACGCTACAATATGGATGGACCTTGAAGGCATTTTGCTAAATGAGACGAGCCAGACCTAAAAGCACATATTGTGTGGTCCCATTTCTAGGAGGTCCCTGGAGTAGTCAAATTCAGAGACAGAAAGTAGAATGGCGGTTAACTGGGGACTCAGGGGTGGGGCGTATGGGGTTTATTGTTTAATGTGGAGAGAATTTATTTTGGGATGATGAGAACGTTCTGGAGACGTTGTGACGCATGATGGTTGCACAACGGTGTGAATGTACTTGTCGCCGACGAACGGCACGCTTACCGTGGTTAAAATGGTACATTTTATGTTTTGTATATTCCACCGCAATCAAAAAGGCAGAAATAAAAATGTATCCATCACTAACAATAATAGATTGGCCTTTCGAGACCCTCTGAGAGGGGCGCTCACGCAGGTGCTCGCTCTGGGGGGGGGGGCACGGAGGTGGACGAGGCTTCCTGCGGGCGCTTCGGGGCAAGGGACGGATACATGAACCGTGACCAGAGTGCCTCTCTTTAAGGACTTGTTCTGGTCCTGAGAACTGAGTTCTGGGGGGGCCCAGGGGCGGCTAGAAAGTCGGCCTGCAGCAGGAGGGTGGCACGTGAGCTGGACTTCGCAGGCTCAGGCTGATGGGAGAGACCAGTAAGGGCCGGGAGCGTGACGCCGAGGTCATCTGCGTGGCCGGCCTGTGGGAAGCTGGGGACGCTGGGGGAGCGGGAGGACATGATACTGGACAGGAAGGGCGAGGCCAGACTGTGAGGCCTCTGGGGGTCTTGCCAAGGCGGCTGCCCCCCTCTGAAGATCTGTGGACCGGAAGCGCCAGCCTCTCCTCTCTTCTCAGATCCCAGGATGCCGCTGAAGGAACGTAAGTTTCTTTTTCTTTTTGTTCTCAAAAGGGGTGATTCCAGGCACCAGGACAAGCTGGTAGGTGATATTTGGTGGACGTCCAAGCCTTTGTTACCTCTCGTGGGCTGCGTAATCCCTGCTTGGCCATTGTCTCTGAGAGGCGTGCTCTGGGAAGCCCATTCCTTCCTGAGTTCCTTAGTGTTCTTGCCTCTGCTTTCTCGGGACTCATCAGAGTCGGCCTCCTCCAGGATGCCTGCCTGGGCTAAGGCAATGACAGACAACTGACTCCATCTACTTCGAGTCAAGCTAAGCTCTCTTCCTCTCAGAAGAGAAGAGTGTGGTAATGAGGGACCTACACTCTGGGGCAAGAGGGGTGGCGGGGGGGCTTCCAATCCAAACTGCTGCTCAGTAGCTATGTGAACTTGGATAAGTGACTGAACATGGGATGCCTCAGTTTCCTCGTATGTGAAATGGAGATCATACCTGTATCTACTAGCCGTGCGGATGCCAACAGCCCGTGCCCACTGTGATCTGCCTTGTGCTCACACCACCACATCCCGGCCATGGAATGGGTTGTGTGTCTGCAATGGCCCCAGGTAAGGGAGGACCCTCCTGCCGGGTATCTCAGAGCTTGCCCACGTGATGCAAGTCAGAGTGTGCCTGAGAGAGGGGCTCCTGACTCCAGCCTGGCTTCTGGAACTGGGCTGGACAGAGAACTCTTAACTGGCCCACCTTCTTGCTTTTAACCCGGGCCTGGCTGCTGGCAGTATGTGTGTGTGTGTGTGTGTGTGTGTGTGTGTGTGTGTGTGAGTGTGCGCGCGCAAGTCCATGTAGTATTAATGAGGCACCACAGTATGCTTGGTAGCATGTCAGGCACTGAGGGTGCAGAGCCAAAGAGTGCCCTGCCTTCGCAAGGCTTTCGCTCTGATGGCCAGCGGTCAATTCTGAGTGTCAGGACCTGGCTGAGAGCTTCGCGTGCATTCCTGCATTGAACTCTGCCAGCAGCCCTGGTAGGTGGTGAGGGGCTCTCACCTTCAGAGAAGCGTTTTTGTGGTGGGAAGATGTCTAAGCCTATTTAGAGACGCGAAGGGGAAGTTCGGAGGCCCCCGTAATGAGACATTGCCCTCCTGTCTCCATCTTCCCCATTAGACAGGGGCTTCTTGCCTTCAGGACTTTTGGGTCATTTGAGTGCCTCCTCTGGGGCCAGCGAGAGGCCCTATAGACCCCACTGGCACCCCCTCTTGCAGCCTCCAGTGACCTCCGCACTAGGTCAGGTGTGGTCAGCCCCCAGAGCAAGCCCAGCTCAGAGCTCTCAGGGGTATCTCTGAAAGTGGGGTGCAGGGTGATGGTGAGTTGGCCAGGTACAGAGGACAAAGACTAGAGACTCCTCATTATACAGGCCCCAGGGATAGGAAGCCAGCACATACCTGCCCATGCCCCGTTTCCACGATGGTGACTCGGCAGCTGGATGCCCCACTTGGGGGACAATCGCAGAGTGGAGCAGGCTTGGGGTGCCCGATCCCGCAGGCTGCCTGCACAGAAGCGGTGATGCCCCTCTCATTACCTCCTCGTTCGGCCCTTCTGTTTTCACTTGCTCTGCTTCCTGCTAAATTCCCTTCCCAGGCTAAAAGTTTCCATCGCTGGGCTTGGCCCCAAAGTGAAATTCTTCGGAAACTCTCAGCTGAGTTCATTTAGCTGTTGTCGGGTGGGAGAGGGTGGGTCGGGGAGCCAGTCCAGTTCTGCTGATTTCAGATAGTTCCAATGCCAGCACGGTGAGACCGGGAACTGTCCCCTTGGCTGCTTGGGATCTCAGCTGGGGTGATAGAAGAAAGTAATGTAAAGGAAACAGCTCAGGGCAGGGGGCCTGGACCCCTTGATTCCAGCCTGGCGAGGCTGGGCCTTGCCCTGCTGATTGGCTGGTCAAGGTGCTTTCACTCTTCAAACTGATTTGCTGATTTCTACGGTCTGGGGTCTTTTGGATAAAGGTTTTTGGCACACAGCCCTTATGCTGGCTGATGGATGCTTTAACCTCATGATGTGATTTTTCTTTGAAATGGTTCGGGGCAGCAATCAGAAACCCCTAGCTTCTGCAGATGCCTCTGTAGCCTCGTTAGTCTCCAAATCCTGACTGACTATAGCTGGACCACAAAAGTCTCAGGCTTGGCCTGATGGAAATCAGGCAGCTGGCCCGGAAGGAATGAGCCCTGCTTTGCCTACCCTTCTCTCCTGTTTGTTTGGTTTTCCTTGTGTTCTGCGTCAGGGATGAGCTGGTGGGGAGAAGGGTATGAAACTCAGATCCTAGATCTGCACATGTTGTTTGCTTTGGGAAATTAAAAACAAAACATTGGGTTGATTTTAGTCCAAGAAAGTAATTTTTTTTCTTTTTTCTTTCTTTTTCTTTTTTTTAGAAAGACAGGTTGTTGGTCTGGATGTAGCTGATTTTTGTTTTTTACCCTAACATAAAAAGGTAAAAAAAAAAAAAAAAGTTTTTATTAAAAAAAAAGTTTTGAAAAATGGTCTCTGTGAACTAATTTCCTGCTAACAGTATCTTCTGTAGGTGGGAGTGCTGCCGTACGAGTCAGATGAGTGGGGAGTGGCTGGAAAGGATGAGGGGGACAGAGGCCAACATGGGATTTTCAGAGCCCCAGAAAGTTTTGTGGCTCTGACAGCATTTCTGGGACATATTTGTAAATTGTCTAACATGCTCAGGCAGAGTGGAAGGGGCTGCAAAGTCCCCTTTCCCCAGAAACCACAAGAGCAAGACGAAGGTCTCCTGGTGTCCCTGGGGTTTCTTAGGAGTCTTGCCTGGAGGCAGGGGGACAGATGAAGGGACCTCCGGAGGGCTGTCGATGCAAACAGGGAGAGGAGCCCACCTATCAGGACGAGGGCACAGGATTACGACCTCCCACTTGCTGGAGGGGAGATCTTCACAAAGTGTCTCTCCCTGAGCGGGCTCTCAGCTCTTTCCTTCTCTTTCCGCTCCCGTCCCGGGCTGGGAATCTGTCTAGATTATTCTGTGAGACCCTTACTCAGTGCACGTAAAACACTGGCTACAGTGGCCGTGCAGCAATGTGCTAGGTTAAGGTGTACGACGTGCTGATCGGCTCCACCTTACTCTGCGCTTTTGACGCCTCGTGGATGCTGAGCTGCGAGGCCTTGCGAGGCCCAGGCCTCACCGTTCTTCACCCCAAGCCTGCCGTCTTACTCGGCCCTCAAGATGCGTGTCTACATTTTCACAAAGAAGACTTTGAATGGCTGATTTGAAGGTATGAGGGAGAGAGTTGGGGGTTGGAGTGTTGGAGAGCTGTTTGGGGGGGGGGAGTTACCTCTCATTCACCCTGTGGGCACCTGCCTCTTCTCTGGCCCTGAAAGTGTCAGTGTTCGGTGTTACCCAGCAGCTAGTATGCGTGGGGCTCTGAGCTACCCTTTGAGGGCATCATTCACATTCGACAGCTTGAGAAACGCAGGCTCTTGTCCAAAGTCACACCTTTGGTGAGAAGCAAAGCAGGGATTGGCTTCTAGATTTGTCGTGGCAAGCCGAGGATCTTAAGCAGCCCAGCAGTCATCTCGGGGGTGCCGGTGGGCCTGACGGTCACCGATAATTCGCAGGAATCAGCGATGCTTGCTGTGCGCCCGACTGCTGCCCAGTGCTTTCTGTCCCCACATTCCACCCTCCGCTGCCCCCTCCCAGCTTCGGCGGAGCTGACGGACGCTGGGCAGGTGCTCAGACCGGGGCCATCTCTCCCCAGGGTGCTGCAGCCCCGTAGGGCCTCTTGCTGTCGGGGCCCCGTTCGGATTTCTATGGGCCTGAGGCACTTGGCCCTCGTGGGCTCCTTCCTCCGTAGAAAAATATTCAACATTATATGATGGCATTGGTGTAAAGACAAATACAATTCAGGCTGAATTCATGATTACGTGAATTACAGAGAATTCATGATTATGGAGAGAGAGAGAGAGAGAGAGAGAGAGAAATTGAGAGAGAGAGCACAAGCAAGTGACAGACAGAGGGAGAGGGAGAAGCGGACTCCTTGCTGAACAGGGAGCCCAACGTGGGCTGGATCCCAGGACCCCGGGATCATGACCTGAGCTGAAGGCAGATGCTTCACTGACTGAGCCACCCAGGCGCCCCCATATTCATTCTTTCTACACTGATTTTTCCTTATGAGTTTTAAAGAAACTAAAATAAAGGCATTTTTGAGGGGGCCCCTAAACAGAGTGGGCCCCAGGCGCAGTGCCTGGTGGAGAAATCAGCGGTGTGTGCTGTCAGCGATGGGATGGCTCTGCCCCTCCTTGTCGGTCTCTAGGGCTCTGAGAACTCCCCTGAACCAGGCTGCCCCTGCTGCCCCCTAACATAGTGCTAAACCCCACGCTTTCCCTGGCACTGGCTCCAAGGTTTGGGAAAACCAGGGCCAGCTCTGATTTTCCTTCCCCATCTCTCGAAAGTCTTGTAAGCCTTGCAGAGAATCACTCTCCGAAGAAAGTGACCTCGCTAGGCCTTTCTTAAGTCCCTATGGTCGTCCTCCCTTCTCCCCACACAAGTTCTTTGATCTAGTCTCCTTCTTTTGCCCCCCTTTGGGAACGGCTGATATAAGCCCAGTGACCTCGGCAACTCACTGTTTCCCTAGGAAACTCTTTTTTCTTCTTTTTTTTTTTCCTTCTGACAGAGGAAGGCTGGAAGCTCGAATTTGGGGAAGCCCTTGCTGGGGTGAATCTGGTGGAAATGGGTTGCTGCTCTGGGATTTGGGCATTCCAATCACACACCCCCAACACCCTTCGCAGGCTTGGTACCCTGAAGCAGTGGCCCCCAAGGACTTGATGGGGAGAAGTGACATTCCATCCAGACGTAGCCCTACTATTACTGGGGCCCAGGGCAGGAGGGAGGTCCCTCTATTGTGTGGTTAAGTGTTCAAAGTTATAAACAGAGCTGCAGACTGTGTGTTCTTTCCTCCTTCTTTGACCAAAACAATCCTCTGTAACAACCTGGAAGATCACAATATGCCACAACAGGGAGGACTGTCCCTGGTCCCCACCCACCATCCCCACCCCTCTGCTCTCCCTGCTCCCGTCTCCACCCTGAGCCTGGAGAGCCTGTGTGCATGCAGGGGGTGACACCACGTCCTGCAGCCAAGCCTGGTCACCCCTTAAGCCCAGGTGTGTGCATGCCAGCAGGGGGCTTTGGTCCAGTCTTGGCAGGAGGACCCCTGGGGGAAGAGGCGCGCACAGGTACCCACAGTGTGCTGTGGAAGGGAGTGCTGAGCTTTGGGCTGGCATATCCCCTTGGCCCCCCGACTCCTTGCTCTGTGGAGAACCTCGAGGCCAGAGGAAGAGCAGGTCAGGGCTTGTAAGCACGGCCCGGGACGGGGGTCCGTCTGGCCTGGCTCTGAGGGTGGAGCTGTCCTCAGCTTCCGCTGGGCGCTCCCTGTCTGGCTGTGTATTTAGATTAGATTTGCTGACTCCGCTTGTGAGAAGTGTGCCCATGTCCTCAAAGAAGTGAGCTGCCCTTGGGGCCTGCGGCCGTGGTGGCCCTTTGTCACATAGGCCCGACGCCCACAGGCTGGGAACGAGCAGAACTCTTGATTAAAACCATTTATGAGTCCAGTGAAGTCATAGGGAGCAAGTTTGCAAAGGGGCAAACCCTTAAGAGCAGTAAGGTAGCTTCCTCCCTCACACGGATGGCAGTTGGAAAATGTCGATAATTTCATAATTGAGGCTTCTGCGGGACATTTCTTGTGACATGCCCTCTTCAGTCAGACTCGGCAAGGGTAGGAATAACTCCCAGGCTTCACACCAGCTCCTCTTACTCTCTAAATCGAGAAAAGCCTGGCCAGTGCTGAGTGGCGGGCGTTGTCGTGTTTTCATCCATGAGTGGATTATTTGAATCAGGGACATGCCTCGGTTTCTCATCCTAACACTGCCGTGACTGGTCTCGGCTGCCTCCCTGCGCTTTCCCCCCATACAGACACAAAAGGGAGGGAACACCAAACATGGTGCCCGGCCCCTTTCCTCCAGAGGAATGACTCCCCAGTCTCCTTACGCAGTTAGGTCAGCCCTGGTTCCTGAGTGCTGACCAGGTGCCTGGCCCCTCATGTAAGTGTCGTCCCAAACCTCATGATGTTGGCAAAACCAGTTTTTTTTAAAGGAGTAAGAAAATCTTCCATCTCCTGACAAATCACTTGATTGTTTTATTTTTTTTCGTTGCTTCTTTTTAAATGTTTATTATTATTTTTAATTTAAATACAAGGAAACATCTTTAACAGCCGAGTTTCCCCTTAGCCACGGGTGGTGGGAATGTGTCTCAGAGTCTCTGTCTGAAGGCAGGTGTGTCCCTAGGACCAAATCTTTCACACTATGGAGAGGCCAAGAGAGTCTAGGAATCTGTCACGGTGGGCTTGGCCACCAACATACTGTGTCAGGGGAAATAAGTCATTTACTTCCTCTGAGACTCCGTTTCCTAGGCTGTGCTGTAGGGGAGCGGACTCAGTCTCCCCTTCGCCCTGACGTTCTAGGATGAACGTTTTTAAACAGGCAACAGATAGTTGTAAGCTTGGGCCCTGAGGGCCTGCACTGCACGCCCCCCGAGGCCCACTGTGAAGTGTCCTGCACCAGAGGTAGCCTGGCCTCTGGTCCCAGTCTGCCATCACCCCTGCACTGCTCTGGAGACTGCAGGCGAGGGAGTGCCAGCTGCGGGTGGCCTCCGGGGCTTCCCAGACCACTGTGGCTGCAGGACCAGCCCGAGGCGTTCATGATGATGGCTTGTTCTTTCACCTGTTGAGCACTCATCCTGCTGCGGGGGTCCATCTCCCCCACCAGCCTGGTCCGTTCATCAGACAAGTATTAATTGAGAGTGCCAGGCACTGTTTTAGCTGTGACAGGGAGTATAACATACAACAAGGGCCTGAGTGCACGGGGCATGCTTTCCAACGGAGAAGGAGAAGAGGGAGAAACACACACACACACACACACACACACACACACACAGTGATGTCAGTGCGTGGTATATGCACGAGGAATAGAAAACAATTTAAGGGGGTAAAGCATGAAGCAGAAGTGCTATTATAGCTTGTGTGATTGGACAGGGGGACTTTGTAGTCTTTCCAAGAAGGTGATTCAGTGCAGAGACCTGAAAGAAGGGAGGGCGGGGGCCACGCTGATATCCGGGGGAAGAGGGTTTCATGGAGAGAGACCAGCAGGAGCAAAGGCCCTGGCAAAGGAGAGTGGAGGACGGGAAGCCACAGGTCTAGAGGCCAGATCTTCTAGGAGCAGACGATTATGGCTTTTGTCCAAAGTGTGAGGGGAAGAAAGCCTTGGGGGGTTGAACAAATCACAGCTGAGCTGGGATTTACAAGGCCCGTCTTACCGCTGCGTATGGGAGAGCCTGAAGCTAAGGAAGGCCGGCAAAGCAGGTGGACTGGTTAGAAGCTGAGCCCGGGAGCCCGGGGTGGGGAGGACGGGCCAGCACGGAGGCCACGAGGAGTGCTTGCACTCAGGGCACGTGAGTGTGAGCACAGACCATGTAGGAGTCACCGGAAACGGTGTCAGGCACGAGCAGGTGCCTGGAAGAGGGAATGGAGGAGTGAGAGAACACAGCACCGCTCCCGAAAGCCCACGTCCGAGTCTCGCTTGGCGTTCCCCACGTGTCTTCTGCGTGCCCCTGCCGTGGATGTCAGAGGAGTACCTGGGTCAGCTCATCCTCTTGTTCAACCTGGCGGTGTCCGGCCCTAAAGCTCTCGTTCTGTCCCCAGAGCACCCCTTCCTTCTGGGACAATGCTTCCTTCTTCTGGGCCCTGGTCCCCTCAGCCCCATCCCATCAGCGTCCGCATTACCTCCGATTTACTCGGCCTTCCCTCTCTCTTGGGCCCTCACACCCTGCTCATGGAGACGCACCTGTTGTAGCCACGGCGACGGCTCCTGCCAGCGTGACCTCCCCTGGGATGAGTCTGGGTGCCAGCGTGGCCTCCATTGCTCCTGCCACGGTGGGCCTGACCCAACCTGGTCCACAAGGGCCCTCATTCCCACCCCCCCAAAGCCTCCCCCCATCCTGGTCTCGGATGGAGTGCCACATGGCACAGTGCGGCGCCTGACTTCCCGGGGGTTCCCTCGAGATGCCAAGTGATGCATAACCCAGAGTGTGGGGGAGCTACTAGCTCGTGTGGACGGCTTAGACCTAGGAGAGACATCAGAGGGGAGGGCTCCAGCAGATCAGTTCTTCCTTCCTCCGCCTGCTGGGATGGGGTCGGGTGCAGTGAGAACGTGGCTGGCCGCGGCCTTTCTGGAAGCCGTGCTCCAGGCAGTGAGGTGCTGCTTGCATTTGCTGCCTTTCCCTCCTGCCCGACCACCCTTTCCTGCACCCTCTCTGCCTCAGGACTACACCTCCCAACAAGCCTGATCCCTGAAAGGGTGCCTCGGGCCTCATTTCTTTAAGTGCCCCCCAGCCACGTGATTCCAGTGGGCTCTGGCCACCAGTTCCCAGTGTCTCGGCCATGCAGGTGGGCGCGTGTCCCCAGTTAGTCCTCACCTGCTGTCTTTTTAATTGAAACAGAAGGAACAACAGTCATTGCCTCCTGGCATTGGACCTGCAGGTGTGTCCGGGAGCTGCGGGGGACCACTCCCAAGGAGCCTGGAGGACACCTGTCCGGGGGAAGGAGGCTGGCCTGTGGAGAGAAGCAGACACAAGCAAGGGGAGGATTCTGGGTCCGGTTGCTCCTAACACGCAGCTGCTTCCCTGTCCTGCCCACGGCTTCCTTCCTCCTCTTTCCTGGCCGGTTTGAACTGGAGTTCTGTCATTCTCTGTATTAGTCAGGGTCCAGACAGAAAGCAGAACCACTGGAATATTTTCCATGCAGAGAGTCGAACACAAAGATGGCAGAGCCGAGACACCAAATGGGAATTCATCGTATCAGGAAGATTCGAACACCTTTGGCGCTGAAGGGATAAAGGGGGGTGGTGATGTCATTGGCACCCAGGATGGGGGCCACGTGGCAGAAGCTGAGACCACGGGCAGCCTGTGGCGGGGGAGCGGCTACTGCTTGAGATGCTGCCCAAAGCAGAGAGAAAGGGGCAGCAAGAGTGTGGTCTTCCTTCTGTCCCTCAGCCTCCCGTCACACCCCCACGTCAAAACTGCCCCCCAGTCAGAGGGAAGGGAGCCTGGGATCTGGGGTTCTCTGCAGCGCAGCACGGAGCAGACAGCGGGGAGCAAACAGTCAAATGATGGACACACTGTGGTCGAAGAGTCAGTTTATTCTACTATGTCTGCCTTTGTGAACCCCAGAGCGTCCCTGTGTGCAGGCCGAGCCCTGTGCCACCCCCCAGAAGTCCCTCGCGAAGGACTGGTGATGATCGCAATGGTGTGGGCCGTCCCTGAGAAGTCGTGCTCCCTTGGAGAAATGGATTGGTTCTCCCCGCACACGTTTGAATGCTTTTACACTCACATGGGGAACCCACAGGAGGCTGAGCTCATGACTTAGGGACTCAGCTGAGCCACACAGACAACCGGATATAGCGTCAGAATAATCTCCCAGCATAGCCACAGTCAAGGTCCACAGAGCTCCGGCTCAGAGGCTGACCAGAGCCGTCTGAGCTGTGCCGTGGGCATCGGGACGTTCTCTCCAGGGTCCAGTCTACTACATCCCTTTCCCTGAATTGTCAGATCGCCCCTGGGAGGCCTGGCACACCATTGCCCTGTGTCATCTAGGGGATGACATTCAGGATATTGGAAAGAAAAAGAAAAATGTTCTTTTTGAACTTGAACTGTGGACGGACTCAGTGAATTCTGATGATGTGGCGGAGGGGGCGGGTGGGGATGGGGGGCACGTGAGGGATTTTCAGACCCCGGAGTGAGTGGAATGACTGGCTAGCGCTGGCCCAGGCGGGTGGGGTTTGAGGTCCGGCTGCACTCACAAGAGAGGTTCCTGGGAACCTAGTGGGGACAATTTGGGGTTTCACGGAGCCTCGGAGCAGAGGCTGTCTCACATATGTTGGAGTACACGCAGCTCTCTATATGTCTCTATTTTAAAGTAAATAAAAGGCTCTCAGAGCAAACCACATGGTATTGGATGGACTCAGATTCCAGTTCTGAGGCCTCTGCCTTCTGGCTTCGGGTGACCGCTCCGGGCCGGGAGTCCGGTTGCTGGGTCAGCTTCTGGCTCCAGCCAGCGAGTCACTGCCGTTCCAGCGGACGGGCAGCCCGCTGCGCCTCACCTCCGTTCAGCCTCTCTGTGAACCAGGCACAGGGGCCGCGGCCATCACGCGTTGTGAAAACAGATGAGATTTGAGGTCAGCACTATGGGTGGACTTGTGTCTCCCCCACATTAATATGCTGAAGTCTTTGCCCCCGGCGCCTCAGAGTATGACCTTGTTTGCAGACAGGGTTTTTGCAGAGGCGATGAACTTGGAGTGAGGTCATCAGGGTGGATGGATCCTTACCCAGTATCACTGGTGTCCTTTTAAATTTTGGGCACGGAGGAAGAAAGATGATGTGAAGACAGCCATCTGCAAGCCGAGGGGAGGGGAGGACCACATTCTTCCCTCATGGCTCTCAGAAGGGACCACTCAAGCCAAACCCTTGATTTTAGACTTGTAGCCTCCAGCCCGTGCATACAAATGCCTCCTGTCTCTTCTCAGTGTGGACGTGTCAGGACAATCCCCGTCCCCCCTTTCCCGTGCATCCGTTCCTCCCTCACACTCGTTCCAGTATCACCCCAATAAGCTCACTTCAAAGCACTGTATTATTTCCATCTAAAAAATTTATCGTCACCCTTATGCCTTCAACTCTGCAGGCGCCTGTCCCCCTCGAGTATAAAAGGAAAATGTCTCTTTGTTGGAGTCTAGGGTCAACAGGGATGTAGTTGGGAGGGCCATCTGTCAGGGGGGAGGTGAGACAGTGGGGATGGGCAGGAAGGAGGCCGTCACCTCTGCTTCCCCAGAGACCTGGATGGGGGAAGTGGGCCACAGTCTGGACTGAAGGCACTTCTTGAAGACCAGAGCCGACCAGTGAAGTGACTCCCAAGGGCCTTGAAGACTCGTTCCCAAATCTGGGTATGTCCGATTATATGGAGAGCTTTCACATCTTTCACCCCCTTTGAAGTTAATGAAAACGCAAACTACTACCATGAACATCCTTGTACCTCCAAGCATTGCTGAGATTGAACTGCGGGGATAGAAGTAAAACACCCATGTATGCTTCTCATTTTTCGCTTGGGAGTTTAGAAGTCATAGAGGCTTCCCAGCCCTACCACACACACTCAACCAGAGTCATCAGAGGTGGCACCCAGGACGTATTTCCCTGGCTCTCTAGGTGTTTCTGTGAAGCTGGAGGGACAGGACATCTTATGGATGGAGCCAAGGAAGCTGCAGGGATTACGTCCAGGAGCCCCCAGATTCTCTCTCCAGGAGCAAGGTGCACACACTTTGCAGCCCGGCACACACTGGCGCTGGCTGGGGGAGAACCGGTGGGGCAGGGGTGGGGCAGGGGTGGGGCAGCTGGAGTTGAGGGGGCCCAGGAATCAGGGGCTGCTGGTGGCCAGATGCTGGGTGAGCATTTGTGGAGAAGAGAGAAGCCAGAGGGGGAGAGAGGTCAGAGACAGTGTCTTCCAGTGGGGGAGAATATGGAGGATACCCTTGTATCAGGATCCGGGGAAACAAGAACCAGCCCTCTCCCACTTCAGTTTCGAAGACAAGCTTGTCTTCCTGTTGAACGGAAGCTAAGGTCTCACCTCTTCTTCCATCTGTTCCATGTTCAGCCGTTTTCTTCCTTCTCTAGTGAGATGATCATGGGTAAGTCAACTTGACCCCCAATTTCCACCTGTTGAAAGTGGTGCTAACACTGTCTTTCTTACTCTTTATGATGGCATGGTTCTCAGAATCAAATGAACTGATGCTCACACAAGCACTTGGAAACCATAAAGCGTTCGAGCGTACTCATCCTTCAATGTCCGGATGGAGAATCATCGCCTCTGTCACACCACCCTAGACCCCACCCTTCCCTGCCGGGCCAGAAATAAGCACCTTATGTTTCCTTCTTCTCTCCAGGAGCACATCACGGTCTCCTTTACATGGTAAGGAGACCTCCACATCTTGCCTCCACATCTGTTTTGCTCACCAGCCCGTGGGCCCCGTAAGGACGGGATAAACGTCTCATCAGGATCGCGTCTTCAGTGACAGGCACTTGGCAAGTGTGTTCTGCATTAATGAACGGAGACTCTGGGCAGCATGGGGGCACTGAGGAGCCCCTGGTGGCCCAAGCTGCAGCGCTGTGGCCTGGCGGGGGGAGTCCAGGCCCAGGCAGAGAAGGGACCGGTGCCGGCTTCTGCATTACGGCGGAACTTGCCCGAGCCTGGCTTCCAGTAGGGCTTCACCCGGGGCCACGGTCTGCTGTGCTCCAGCCAGCTCCTGCCAGCGCCTCCTGCACCCCAGCTGCTGGGACCCGGGGCCGCGGCTTCACTGGTACGTCCATTTCGGAAGGCAAACATGCAATTTCAGGTCATGCCCGGTGCCATTTGGAAGGAAGCTCAGGTTTCCCTAAGTGGAAACAGCATGTTCTGAAAGCAATTATGGGCCGGGAGGCATGTTCTGGAGCGAGACCCAGCATTTGTAAGCAAAGGTTACCCTTCCTGCCTGGTGGCAGGACAACCCGGGGAGGACACACTCCGTGCAGTTAACCCGTGCATTATCTGGGGAGAGCCTGCACCATCCCCGGCACAGGGACCTGCCAGGCTGCTGGCCTTTGGTTTTTAGTGGCCTCTCGGGGACCACTCTTTTCCACGTTAAGACCTCGGAGACCGAAGCTGACAGGCCTCTCCCTGGGAACGGCGGGACCTTAAACAACCACAGCCTCCTCGTTTTGGGTACCCTGAGGAGGTTGAGCGAGAGAGTCTCTGACCAATCGAGTGCTGGTAAAAGCTTACCAGTGGCTGTCTGGAAAAAAGGCCTGATCTGTAGTGTGAGCTCATTTCTGTGGTGTAAATACTCCCGCCATCGCAGATTTCAAGTTATGATGTGATGTCTTGACTGCAGACTTGGGGGCGGGGGATGCTCGCCGGCTGTTTAGAGCTACCGGAGCTGTGAGAGGGAGCCCGGCACATCGCTGCTGTGGACTCTGGCACCACTGTGACCCAGCTGAAGGTTCCCCAGCATTCATCTGAGCAGGTGTCCACAGGGCGGGCTGCAGAATTCGCGGGCCCCAGTGCAAAATGAGAATGCGGGCCCCTTGTTCAAACAGCAGGGGAAAAAGTGCCATTAAAGCTGCTAAAACATGGAACTTTTTTCTTTTCCTGCCTGGTCTCTCAAGGTGTTTTTAATTTGCTGTTTAATGTAGTTCTAAGTAAATGAAAAATTAGAAATTAAATGATTAGCATGAATTTTATTGTTACATTGTGCAATGCCAGTCTTAGATGAAAGTAGAGGAGCGTTTAACTAGTGGAACCCCGGAATGACACGGTCGCATGTCATAGTTCACACCTGAATAGTGGGAACTCTCACAAAACAAACTCTATGTTTGTTTTTTCTTAAGTTACAGTTCTAATGAACAAACTGTTTTTGCTTTTAAGATTTTATTTATTTGAGAGAGAGCAAGAGACAGAGCACGAGCAGGGCGGGGGCAGAGGGAGAAGCAGGCTTCCCGGTGAGCAGGGACTCGATGCCAGGACCCAGAGATCATGACCTGAGCCAAAGGCAGACATTTAACCAACTGAGCCCTCCAGGGGCCCTGACTCGACAGTTTTCATTTTGCCTGTTGGTGTGCGCACATTCCGTAGCTCTTTCTACCTTCGCTTCCTGGCTGGGACTCAAAGATCCAAAAGGAATGAGATCCATGCATTGCTCTCCTCCCTTTTCCTTGGTTGTGCATGTTTCCTAGAAGCTGTTTCTTTCTTTCTGTGTTCAAACCACCTCTGGTTTGAATGGACAACGTAGCTTCTTGAGATTGTCCGCTCCCTTGTTACTTTCGTCACAGACATGCTGCACTTAACCTTGCACTCGCTTTGAGTCGTGCGGAGCTGCCACACACCAGGAGCCCGCTGGAGCTCTGTGCTCAGAGGAATTGCAAACGCTTCTGCAGACGGAGAGGCCAAGCTTGGTGGACAAGCTAATGCTCGTCTCTGCTCTGCTCGTGAACATGCCCGTGTCCCACGGGGCTTCACTTACAGAACACAAACATAAAATTACTAAGAACTTCAAGACGGTGACAGCAGAGCCTCAAAGCCAACACGGGGTGCTTCTGAGCTCAGAGACCCCACATGTGTGCATCGGGTGCCCACACAGGGGCTGGGCTTGGAGGCACCTTTACTTGTGCCTGCGGTCCCAGATTTACGGCTGAGGTTCCGATGCAGTGTGGGGTGGGAGTGACAGGAACCCTTGGAAGTCCTTGGCTTACAACCACCTCGTGTTTCTGTGGCAGAGGGTGAACCCACCTCAGTTTGAGAAGCACTGTTGAAAAGACAGCAAACTTTGGAAGGAGGGGAGAGACCATGGACCTTTCAGAGAACTTGGGCTCCATAAACATTTGTTAAGTAAATGGATGCGTGAATGAAGTCAAGAAAGAAGGAGGATCAGAGAAGCCTGGAGGTGTTAGGGACAGGTGAAGTGTGAGCTTGCCATCTAGTCCTATGTATCCTATCCTCTCCCACCTTTTGAATGAGTTCCCAGCACTTATCCCAGGGCTGGGAGTCAAGGGGCACTGTTTCTGCTCATTGAATGGCTGTGGTCCATGAGGGGTCCCCCAGAGCCCAGGGACTCACAGCGAGTTGAAGGCAGAGGGGATGAGACCTCAGAACTCTCTCCTAGTCACATGGGCTCTGAAGTCACCCGTGGGCCCTGAGCGAGACCCTTTCTGCATGCAAAGCCGGCCAGGCTCTTTGGGGAGCTCTCAGGTGTGTGTGTGGGGAGGCATGGGAAGTCCCAGACTGAGGCTGGAGCACTGTTGGAGGACGGGAGCCCACCTTATGGCTCTGGCTCCCCTTCAAGGTCTTCAGAGAAGTGCTACCAGCTGCCTCCATCACCTGTTTCCACGTCTCACCAGGGAAAGTCAGGGGCTAAATCCCCATGGATGTGGCCGTCTGAGGCACAGAAATGCCACATGGGTCAAATGCCTGCTTCCTGCCCTCCAGCTGGAAGGTTCTCCTTTCTTGGAACTCCCAGTGCCTTTTATCTGTGCCTCTGCCTCTAAGACACTTGTCGCAGCCAACCTTGTGACTTGGTCGGCGCTCGTTCTCCAGGTGAGCAGGGCCTGAGTGATTTATCCCCATGCACCTTTCCACGCTCCCCGCCCCAAGTACTGAGTTAGCACCGAGCTGCCTGGGCCTGGCTTGCAACTCAGTAGGTGGGATGAAGGCTGGAAGGACTGTGTCTGGGACTTCCAGTGCAGAGCAGGTGGGCTGCGGGCCTGGGGGTTTGGGGAGGCTCTCCCTACGGCAGGGTGGCAGGCATCAGAGGGTCATGGTGCTGTCCCGAAGCATGTCCGCAGGTGCCACAGCGTGGAGGTCAGCTGTTCGGTGCATGGTGCTGGAGTAGGCTTGCTGAAAGGCACGTCCTGTCCCCACTGGTTCTCCAGATGGAAAGGGACCCAGTCTCGACAAAGAGCGGGGCCCACGGTAGAACCGGAGCTGCTGGGGGGTCCTGCCATGCAACCCATGGAGTCTCATTTCGTCCTCGCCAAGTGAGAACAATAATTAGATGACAGAACAAGTATGTGGAGGATCTGGTGGCCTCCCGTGTCCACTTTTAGCATCCGCGTGCTCTGTCTTAGCTCCCTTTGCCCCATTTTACATCCCTCCTCCATGGGGACCCATCCAGCAAAACTCGAACAGGCCAGAATGTGCCTTTCCTTTCCTCTGTCTCCAAGCAGATTTATAACAGTAACTAATATTTACCGGGCACTTCATCTGTGCCCTGCATTTCGCTAAACTCTTTCTGTGCATCAACCCATTTCATCCGCGTGGCAACCCAATGACGTAGGCACATCTGTCATGCCCACTCTCTAACTGAGCAAACTGAGGCTCAGAGACGCAAGGTAACTTGCCCGAGGTCGCACAGCTAAGAAGCTGGAGAGCTGGGTCTGAAAGCAGCTTTGTCTGAACTCCGCCACTCCCCCGGTTGGTGATCTTCTCCACCAGTTTCCTGAATTACTTCCCCACCTCCAGCTGCAGATCTCTGCTGGTGTCTGGCTGGTTGATTTTAAAACCATTTGGAGGGGGTCTGGCACCTCATGTGCTGGCCTTCGGCCTCTTAACTGACCTCTGGGGCTTGTGGCCTTCTGGTAGGGGCGAGCCTGTCATGCTGGAATGCCAGGCTGGTCCGGAGGTTCCCAGGGCTTGTGCGGCAAGAGCAGCCCTCCATTCTCCCACTTTTCTCCTTGGAGAAGCCCTGCCCGTCCTACTTTCTGCCTCTGAGACCCCAGCCCCGTGCAGCGGGTCTCGTGGTGGTGGAATGTAAGAGGTACGTGTTCTTCTCTGACCTTGGGTTCCCAGAGCAGTTGCTGTCTGAGATCTATTTAAACTGCCTGCTGGCTCGAGGGACAGAGCTGAGTTGGACAAAAGGCATCCACTTTGGCTTCCAGACCCATGGAATCTTCTGGCCCCTTCAGTAATCAGATTCATATCCTCTCCTAGCTGACGAGTGAGTAAAGGCAGGAGGGTGAGTCTTGGTGGCAGATAGGACTTGGGACACTCGGGCCTTGGGGCTCCCCTGGATGACCTCACGGCCCAGCTCTCTCTGACCCCAGAGAGCTGGTGAAGGTCATGGCCTCTGAGAGGCCCTGGCTGGTGACACTGCTTCCCTCTCCCCACTTTGCCGGGAGACTGCGTGGGCAGTCATGAGCCCGGAGCTTCACTGCTGTGTCACATGGAGCACATCTCTTCACATTCGTGCCTGGGGTTTCTCATCTGTGAGGAGGGGATCATGTGTCCGCTCCGCTGACTCCCACGGGGCGCTGTGAAAATCCTTGAGAGATAAGAAACACATGTCGATGAGTGGGAACTGCTTTAAATATAAATGAACATAAATGAAGTAGCTGTGGGCTCCGGGGTCATAAATTAGACCCTTCAGAGGTCATTTGAGGGTTCCCACCAAGAGGAAAAGGCAGTTTAATAGAAATATATTGAAAAATCATTATTAGGCTGTTAGTAAAAACCAGTAAGATCCTGGTGCAGAGAAGTGAAAAACAAATGGGCCAGTCACGGGTCATATTTGGCCTACACTGTATTTATGCTTGTAGGGTGAAGGGTAAACCCCATATTTTAGCCTAAGTCAGGTATTAGGCCTGGATAAAGGGCAAACTTTTATACGGATTATGTAAAATACTGATGCAGCTCTGGTGCCTGGGGGAGATTCGTATCCATTCTCATTTCCCCACGGATATTAACCACATGGCCTTGGAGGCATGTGGAGAGGGAATGAATGGACCCTGGGACCACTACCCTCTAGGGGAGCCCCAGCGCCTGAGTGTCCCAAATCCTATGGGCAGTGTCCAAATCCTCCTCCTACCCCAAGATGTCCAGGTGGGGGACATTTACCTCTTTGTAACTGTTAATTTTCTTTTTAATTCAACAACTGCTTATTGAGCACTCATTACCTGCTAGACCCTGTTCTTAAAAATAGCTTTATGGAAGTATAATGGGCACACCACGGACCACATGCACTCAAGACGTACGGTCTGGCACGTTTCAATGTACATCTATACCTGTGGAACCCTCACCACAATCAAGTTATGAACATGTCCAGAATCCCCCAGAGTTTCCTTGTGGCCCTTTGGAGTCCTCTCTTGCTCCTCTCCCCCATGAGATCACTCATCTGCTTTATGTCTCCATAGGTTGGATTGTATTTCCTATAATTTTCTACAAATGGAAAAATATGTTTTAGATCACCTTGTCTGTGTTCTTTCGCCCGGCGTACTTATTTTGGGATTCATCCATGGCCTAGTGCATATCAGTAGTTCACGCCTCATAACTGTGGCCTAGTGGGCCCTTGTATGGACATACCACCGTTTATTCATTCACCTGTTGAAGGGTTGTTTCAAGTGTTTGGCTGTTACGAATGAAGCTGCTATGAAAAATCCATGTACGGGTCTTTGTAGGAACATATGCTTTTCTTTCTCTAGGGTAAATACCCAAGAGTGGGTCATATGGTAGGTGTATATTTAATTTTTTAAGAAGTAGCCAAACTGCTTTCCAAAGTGCTTATCCTATTTTAAAATCCTAATGGCAGTTTAGGGAAGTTCCAGTTCCTCCACGTCCTCACCAACACTTGATATGGTCAGTCTCTTAAATGTTAGCCATTCTTATAGTTGTTCAGTGTGTTAAATACACTGAGGCATATTACAAGCATTAAGAGTTTATCTGAGTGAACATTGATTTGAGTTGGGCAGCACCAAGCTCGGAGTGGTTAGGAGTGCTCCGTGGGCAGGAGCTCAGGGAGAGATTCTATAGAGAAAATCTCTCTGTAAAAGTGGAGTAGGGAAATTATTGATTTGTTATAGCAGAAAAGCTAGTTGGCTGTCTGCGATTGGCGGTCCTTGGAGTTTTGATTTTGTAACCTAGAGGCATTTACACGCCTCCTAGAAGGTTGATTTGCTTACATAGGTGCCAGGGCGTTAGAGCCACCTCAGTCCAATGGCCTCCTTGTTTCATTAGCTTCACAAGTGGTACGTGCTTGTGGTTTTAATTTGCACTCCCCTAGTGAGTAACGATGTTGACCTTTTTCATGGGCAAGTCGTCCATGTCTCTTCTCCGTGGGAAGTGCCCGTTGTTCAGATCTTTTGGCTGTCTTATTTATTGGTTGTTTATTTTCTTATTATTGAGTTTTAGAGAGTTCTCTGCATAAGTCTGTACTGAAGTCCTTTTTATCAGCTATATGACTCATAAATATTTAAGTGTGGTTGACCTTTTCATTCTGATTCTGAAGAGCAGATGTTTTTAATTTTGACAAAGACCAGTTAACGAATTTGTTCTTTTATCACATGTACTTTTGGTATTGTATTTAAGAAATCATAAAACGTTTCCTTTATATTTTCTCTATAGATGATTTTATAGTTTTACATTTTACATTTAGGTCTCTGCTTTGTTTTGAGTTAATTTATTTTATTTTTTATTATTTTTTGAAGATTTTATTTATTTGAGAGGGAGAAAGAGAGAGAGAGAGCATGAGTGGGGGAGGAGGGGCAGAGGGAGAGGGAAAGAGAATCTACAAGCAGACTCCCTGCTGAGCAGGGAGCCCGACGCGGCCTTCGATCCCAGGACTCCAAGTTTATGACCTGAACCAAAGCAGAGATGTAACTGACGGAGCCACCCAGGCACCCTGAGTTAATTTTTTTTCTGTATATGGTTCAAGGTACTATTTCTGGCAGTCTTCATTCCTTTGTGAGATTCATTTTCCATCTGGTTTCATTTTCTTTCTGCCTGATGGACTTTCTTTAACATTTCTTCTTGTGTAAGTCTGCTGGTGATGGAGTATTCCAGTTTTTAGGCCTGAAAACATCTTTATTTCACCTTCTTAAAAGAAAGATTTTCACTAGGTATAGAATTCCACTTTTTTCTTTCATTCCTTTAAAAATGTGGTCCTACTGCCCTTTTCACATGAACTGTTTGGGATGAGACATCTACTCCGGTATTGATCTTTGTTCCTCTGTAGTCTATCTTGTTGCTCTGACTGCTTTTAAGAGCACCTCTTTATCACTGGTTTTGAGCAATTTAATTATATGGTGTGATTTTTCTTCATATTTCTCTTGCCTGGCATTTGTTCATTTGTTGATATATAGTTTTCATTAAATTGGGAGAAATTTTTGTCAATATTTCCTAAATATTTTTTCTGTCCTCTCTGTCCCCCAATTCGATGACTCCAATTATACATACATTAGGCTGCTCGAAGTCATTTCCTAGGTCCCTGATACTCTGGGTTTTTTTCCCTTTGCCTAAAATTATCTTTTCTCTCTCTGTGTCCTTTTGGATAGTTCCTATTGCTATGCCTTCAACTTTACTAATCTTTCCTTCCTCCCTTCTGCAATGCCTGATTTCCCATTCATTCTAACTAGTGTATTTTTCATTTCAGACATTTTAGTTTTCATCTTTAGAAGTTTGATTTGGTCTTTTAAGATATCTTGCATATTTCCACTGAACCTTTTGGGTATGTAAGATACAGCTCTTATAACTGTTTCAGTTTTCTTGGCTGTGAATTCTACCATGTGTCAGTTCCAGGTTGGTTTTCACAGAATGTTTGATCTTCTCATTATGGGTACTATTTTCCTGCTTTTTTGAGTGTGTGGTGATTTTGGATTGGATATCATCTTAGTTGGATACAGAAGTCACTCCCAATCATTTCTGAGCTGTAGTCTTTAAACCAGCAGATCACATATTAGCATCTAGTTGCCAGAATGTTGGATAGTCTGTGTATTTGTTTTCTTTGTGCACAGTGCTTTAAAAACACTCTCAGATGTTTCTTACACTTAAAAACCAAGATATCTCATGAAAACCATGAATTCCTTTAAGAAAATTTTTAAAAAATCAGGATACGTTGCCACATGGCTTCCATTCCCTCTGGGAACAAACAGCCGGAGAGTGGCCACTCTCTTGAGATGGATGGGATGTTTTTACAGCTCCTTAGGCTTACACACCTTAGCTGAAGGCATTTTTGTTTGAGTACCTGTTGTCAAAGATCAGTTTTCCAGAAGCAGACCTGAGCTGAGTATTCGTGTATATGTGATTTGTTAACGAAGGACTTCTGGGAGAAGCTTGAGAGGGAGTGGGACACGCAGGACAGAGGAGGGGAGGGAGTCAAGCAAGCTCTTTCAGGCAAAGACACATGGAGGGGAGTTTAGCTTAATCCCACCAAGGGATAAGGGAGGGAGAGTTACATCCTGACTAGAGGTAGGGGACCCAAACTCTCAAACTTCCTCACCGTTAGTCCGATGATGTCCCCCATACCTGGCAAGGTGGACAAAATGGGGAGGGTAATATGGCTGGCACCCCCACTTCTGGTTCCGTGTCCCTCCAGCGGTGCTGAGGACTCTGTGTGGGGCCACCTGGGAGTCTCCAGGGGTCCTGGATGGGATGGGGACAGGAGAGGGTGCTGGGCCCATGGCATCAAAACCATGAAAGGGTCTGCCACTCCTTTCTCCTGATGCTGCAGTTTCCTCATCTCCAACCGTTTTGGTGGGAAGATCAATTGAGACTTCACAGGAGGCTCATTTCATAGACAAGGAATCTTGAATGCAACCAGGAGAGACTGACCCAAGGGCTGCTGTCTCCTTTTGTTGGAAAGCCTTGCTGATGTTGCCTCACACATCTGCGCTTGGAGGAGAGATCTAGATTTAGCATTACTGTAGTTTCCCTGCATCCCTGGGGAGGGGAACCTAGTAGTCTCTTCATTCATTCATTCATTCATTCATTCATTTATTCATTTACTGACTCATAAACATTTATGGAGCCAAGCAAAATGTTCTGAAGAGCTGTTTGAAAGAGGGTACTTTGAGCCCTTTATAAAACAGAGTCTTCCCCCTGTTCCCCAACCCCTTCCTCCCAGGTCTCAGGAGGAAATCAGGTGGTCTGCTGTCATCCCTTCAAAATCCTTCAACTCTCTCTTCAATCTGTGCCCAGAGAGGAGCAGTTTTGTGCCTTGAGTGATGGACCCTGTGGCCCTGCCTCTGTCCTGCTGGGTCTTTCTGTGTCTTCTCCCTGTCTCTGGATCTTCACTTCCCCCATGGGAGTGAAAGCCACCAAAGCAGGAATCAAGGGGCTGGGCACGGCTATCTTGGGTGCCTAGGAGGGGGTGAACAGATGAAAATAGGGAAATAAGACAGCCCCTTTTCTAGGCCACCCTGATCTCTCCAAAGCCTTGGAGATAAATATAAAGAACAAATCCCCCTCGAGACTCAGAGCTTGGAAGGAATGGGCTGGATGAAGACCAGGGGGAGACACCGGGGCTGGGGGCTGCCGGTGGGGGCCCTGATTCTCAGGCCACTGTCCAGCTTTAAGTGGGCCGCTGTGAACTAAGGATGGGTGGGGAGGCCAAGAGAGAGGACAGGAAGGGAGAAGAGAGAGGGAGGAGCTGAGAAAGGGGGAAGGGGGGAGACACAGAGAAGGAAACCAGGAGAAAGAACAAGAGAGAGACAGAGAAAGGGGAAAGAGAGAGAAAGAGAAAGAGAAAGCAGGAGTCGGGGGGTAGGGGAGGAGGCAGCCGTGGGGGTGTCCTGGTTTGGAAATTCTAGGGGTGTTGCAGATGGAGAGTGTGGTGAAATCGCCTCAGGGTCCCAAGAAGCTTCCAGTGGGCCCATGCCAGGCCATAATAACAGCCTCTCAGTAGCTCCAGCCCGCTTTGGCCTCTCAGCTCCCGGGAACACTCAATTCACACAGGCGCAAAACGCAGCCTTCTTCAGCTCGGGCTGCCTAGTAGCTACCGCGGTGTTTGCACTGTGCCCGCAAGCATCACGGGCAATTAAGAAAGTCGTCCGTTGCAGTCGTGGGCTGCCATTTAAGGGCTGGAGCCTGGAGCCCTCTGATGAGACACAAATGAGCAGGGGAGGAGTGTTGTTTCCTGGGAGAGGGACCCCTGCCATTAGCTGGCAGATCCCAAAGGGAGGTGAACAAAGGCTGCTGTGGGCTCAAGGGAAGGAAGGAGGAGATGGGGTGGGCATGGGGCCTCGTGTGTGCAAAGGACACGTGCACACACAGGCACACCTCTCAGAGGCCGGCATGTACACGCATGCAAACCTGCCTCAAACACAGTCCCAAAGACATGTTGCACACATGCTTGCACACGCACACACACATGCCCGACTTCACGCACGTGCCGGCCGACAAGTGCACAAACGCATGGGCTCACAGACATCTGCACCGAATTTCAGCATTACGGGGACACTTATTTATGTAAACCCACACTCATTGATAGGCGCTTTCCCAAGCACAAATGTATGTCCATATGCACGTGGATAAAAGAGCGGGTAAACTCAGGCACACACAGACACTCACATAGTCTAATCTTTGTAAAATCCGTAAGCAAGATAGCTCCAAGACCTTCAAAACATGCATACTCTAGACTTCAAACTGTTTCCACGGCCATGAGGAAGAATGGATTTGGGGACTGGTGCATTTGTCTGATGGAAGAGAGAAAGGAGTTGGAAGAGAGTCGCCCGTTCTTTGTTCTGTGTTGAGCCAGTCAGTGTCCTTTAGGTGGTTGAAAAACAATGGCTGGTGGCCGCCATCTTCCTAGGAGCCTGCCACCAGCCACTTGACCCTGTTGTCATTGATGGCATGCTGATGAGTTTTAGGGTCTTGGGGAAGGATATTTCAAAATATTCTTTTTTTAAAAAATTGAAGTGTAATTAATGCACAATGTTCTGATAAGTTCGGGTGCCCAGCATAGTGGGTCAACAATTCTATACATCACTCAACACTCACCGCAGTAAGCGGTCACCGCACAAGGCTATTCCAATAGTATCGACTCTGTTCCCTGGGCTGTACCTCTCTCTGTCTCCGTGACTTATTCATTCCATCTGCCATGAAAGCAGGGCTCACCTGCCTCCCTTCCCCCAAGTGTCTCCTAGCCTGTAGCCTGCCCGGAGCAGGGGACTGGATTGAATGAGCAGAGGGCTATGTACTGTGACTTTCTCATTTTTGAAATAGATTTTAGGAGTGTTTTCATCCTTTTCTGAGGTTTGGGGTTTCTCTCTCTCTGCCTCCCTCACCCCTATTTCCCGAAGCACTGTTATTAGGGAAGGAAAATTGGAGACCATGTCCATTTTGAGAACGTCTCCCAGAATAATTGTGCTGTGACACACGGGGGACACAAACGGAAAACAGGAAGCCAAGCTGCAAGGGCTCGTTTGGAACTGGCAAACTTTGCAGCGAAGTTTTCAGCTGGATAATGCACAGATGGCCGCCGTTTCCCACAACACCACTTCCCTCTGTGTCTGGTTAAGCCTGGGGGTTGCCGTTGGCCTGATCCGTCTCCTGTGGCGGGGATGCTGACCTTCCCCATTAGACCCCAAGACCAAGTTCAGTGTATTTGTTGTTGGCTCCACGTGGCAAATTCTGGAAGCCAGCACCCTCTGACCACCCTCCCGCTGTTGTGGCCCATGGAGCCAGGGCTCCACTGGAAACCTACCAAGGACATTGGTTTGGAGGGTTTTTGGCAGTTTGGGTTTGGGTCAGAAGTGGCTTCAAGAAGCTTAATTGACTTCCAGTATTTTCATTGAACTTTTAGCACCTTCCTCACTTCAATGTTTCAATTTTTCTCTTAATTGGTAATAGAATATACCAGGAAGACCAGAGTATTTGAGCACTGGGGCTTTTGGGGGTTCCTGAGTGTCCATGACACTGCTGAAGGATGTGGAAGTTCTGCTGCAGCTCGTGGGGTGGGAAAGATGCCTGGGGGTGCTTTTCCTCTAAGGCAGGGGCTAGAGCGTGGGACCTCCCCCCAGAGCCATTTTGGTCTGTAGAGTCAACGATAATCGGCTATTTCAAGCTTGAAAGGGCAGCCCCTTCCCCCTTTCCCTACAAGGAATCAGAATTATTCGGTATGGCCCCAGAGGGTTATCATGGGGGTGCATCAGTTTACATTTTCCACAAGTAAAACAGAGCCACAACCATTTCTTCAGCTCCTAATTCTGAGGGCTTGCAGTGTGGGCTGGGCTCAGCAGGGCAGTTCTGCTGGTGGGGCCAGCGGGGTGGATCTCAGCCGGGGCTCACTGGTGCAATGGCGGTCGGCTGGCAGGCCGGCTGTGGCCTGGCTGGTCTAGGGTTGTTCAAGCTGGCCTGACTCAGCTTTCCAGCGTGCGTTTGTTCATCCTCCCCCGGGCTACCCTGATCTTGTTCTCATGGCAGTGACAGGGTTCCAGAAGAGTGGAAATATGCAAGACCCTTGAAGCCTAGACCCAAATAGCATGATAACACCTTTGCTGTATTCTGTTGGTCAAAGCGAAGTCACAGGATCTGTCCTGCAAAGTCACATGCAACAGTGTGGGAATAAGAAGGATGGGGAATGGTGGTCATTTTCCCAGTCTACCACGGGGCAGAGGGTGGGTGGGTGGGGGCAGATTTTTTGGCTTGATGGTCAAAAACACTTTCTAATGAGTTGGAGCTGCTTAGAAGTGGGGCAGACCGACTAGCCTGCCATAGGCCTGCTCTGGAGGAAGGACGACCTCCCTGGTGATTAGGCTGGGACCACGTGGCCTCCAAAAGCCCTTCCATTTCCAAGTATTTGTTTACTAGGAACTTATTTTTAACAACCCAGAATCGAAGAGTTTCATAATCTGAGAATCAGAAGAATTGGACTCGTTTCCCCGATCCCTGAAAGCCCCAATCCACCTGCTGGGGCCCTATTTGGTTGGAGGCAGGGAGCAGAAGAGAAAAGATGAAGCATGCCCCCAAAGACAAAGGTTGCCGGGCTCCAAATTTATGTTATGGTCTCTAAAAAAGGATGTGTGTCGGACAGGGCAAAAGAAACAGCACAGGCATATTTTTCAAAGAAATGCACACGTGCAGAGAGTGGAAAATAAGAAAAGCCAACCACCCAACCCGACATCAGTTCCTAAGGAGGAGATGTAAACTTGAGCCCCAGGATCGGAGCCAGGACAGGAAGTGGGCTTGGCCTGCACGAGGGCATCTGCTGCCTGGAAAACCACCCTGAGCCTGGGCTCCCTGTCTTCTTAATTCCCTTCAGCCTCTAGCCCCTCCTGACCCTGGGAACAATGCAGCTCTGTCCTGAAGGGTTTGCAGCCCAAAAGGCCGAGACTGTGCCTTTTGTGATGGCCTGGAGAGGAAGAATGGAGAAGCTGGTTTGGGCGTCCGTGGGTGTGACTCACATGGCCGGCTGCAGCGGCTCCCCGGGTCTGCACAGGGGCACACAGGAGCGTGGCCCGAGCCCATGCCGGGAGGCTGGTCGGCCAGCTGCAGAGGGCCAGGCTCCCAGCGACACCAGCAGAGAAAGGACAGAGAATGGGGTGGGGGTGGGGGTGGGGGAAGGTCTGGCACAGCCAGGGCTATTGAAGACACTCTCATGGGGCCATGGGGCAGGCTCTGGGCCCTGGATGTCTCCCCCCACATCTCGGAGCAGTGGTAGGTTCTGTGCTGGAGGTTCTTGAGTCATAGAATTTCTTCTGGTTCATTCTCGAAACCTGCGGGGCCCTGGCTTGTTCCTTTCTTTAAGCAGGTCATGATTCCGTCTGCTCAGGGGGTTTTCCCCAAGGACTGGAATATGTCCAGAGTATGGAAAGACCACCTTATTCTGGGGCAAAGAGGTTACAGTGAGCAGGGCAGGAGCTGGGGCTGCTGCTCTGTTTCCAGAATGGTCTAAATCCAGAGAGAAATGCTAAGGCTGCCTGCAGGTTCCTCAGAAGGCAGGCTGGAGAGTGGTGAGCGTTAGGACAGGAGGAAGATTCGGGCTAGGCAGAACAGATTTGCTGGGGGTGAGGGTGGTCCTCCGGATCCTGGTTCGACTTGCGGAGGGCTTGCGGGGCTCCCAGGCAGGGGAACAGATCCCGTGACCCCAGGCGTTCCAACTTCGCCCCACCTGGCCCCGCCGAGGTGCCTTCTCCCCACTGACCTGAAGAGGGCAGTGTGGTACTGCGGGCAGGACTCTGCTGCCTCATCACATTTTCTTTCTGCTCCACCGGCCTCCTAATCTTTTCAAACCAAAGCTGCTTAGACACACGCAGCCTGAGCCCAGCTCGAATGACATGGATTTAGCCTTGTGCTCCGGGACCCCTTTGCTGAGAGAGCCCCTGGTTGTGGATCTGCTCAGAGAGCATGCCTCACCCTTCTCTCTGCCTGTTCCCCTACCCTTGACCCAAATCCCAAAGATGGCTGTGTAGACCAGCAGAATTTGGTTGTGCACATACAGACCCTTATGGTTTTCAAGACACATTTCTCGTCTACTTCTCACAGCAGTTCTGAGAGGTGGGTAGGGGGCTCCATTTTATAAAAGGGAACTGAGTGCCAAAGAGAGGTGGAGTGACAGGGCAAGGGGGCTCACCTGGTAAGAGACAGAGACAAGTGGGGGACACAGGTCTTCTAACCCCTGGTACAGTGCTCATTCTACTCCTCTATGGTGCCCCTGAAATTCAACCCTCCACCCCACACCTCCCAACGGGCCATCCCCTTCTTTGTGGGGGTATCTGTCTCCCAAGTGAGAGGTGTGGACGTGCCTCTGCTCCTCTCCTAGAGTCTTGTGTGACTCTGGTCAACTCTACCATCTTGGCAAAGTCACTTCCAGTCTCTGGGCTTTGCCTTCTCCGCCAGGAAAATGAGGGCGTTAGACCCAATATCTCCACTATGGCTTGGAAACTCAGTCTTTCAAGGTTCCGTGTTTGGGCCATGTCCTCACTACAAGTCAGCTGCTGGAACTGAAGAATGGAACCTCGGAGGGCAGTGGGGTGGAGACGCAACGTGAATTCGAATTATGAGTCTGACCAAACTCTTTACATTTCAACGGATTGTTTCCAGGTGGTGGATGCCGCCTTTGTCTTCCAGGGCTTCGGAAAGGCAGCTCAAACGACATGCGGGCCTCCCTCATGCTGACGAGTGCTGTGGACAATTCGGATGACAGTCAGCCACTGCGCCCAAGGGAGCTCCGCGCTCAGAAGCTCCCTGTCAGATGCCAGGGGACATGGCACCTTCCTTGCGGGGTCTCACTCTTCCTGCTCGATCTCTCCAGCAGCCGTGTATTGCTCCTGCAGTGTGGAGGGAGCAAAGCCAGCTCTGCAGCTGCCGCAGATCTGCTCTTTCCCAAGAGGTGGGTATCTGACAAAGTAAGAGGCAAACCATCCAAGGCAACGTCCAGGGGCTGACTTATGAGTCATACCTGGGGTGTATGGGACAGGGAGGCCTGGAAGGACAGAGCGGCACAGATGGAGCCCAAAAGTCAGAATTCCTCCATGACGTCACCAACCGCCATTATGGGAGGCCCAAGTCAACCAGGAGGTATTCTCGACGTTCCTGTTTTGTAGATGAAGGAAACTGAGGCCCAGAGAGGTTGAATGACCACTCTGAGGTCACACACCTCACCAGAGGTGGAGTTGGGACTGCAGAGCCCATGTCCTTAGTCACTCCTTTAGGCTGAGACTTTCTTCCTGGGATTGGATTCTCTTCCCTATTCTCTGGACCAGAGATTAGGACATACCATCTTAAATGTATAAAGAGTTCGAGAGGCATCTGAGGAAGAACATTTGCTACCCTCTAACGATCCGTTGATCTCACCACCTCTCTCTCTCAGTATCCCACCAAGTGGAAAGTATGGAAAGATCTGAAGTTGGTGTGATTTCTCTATCCCTACTCTCATTTGTTCTTCAGTAACCCCGCAGAATAGGGAGGCTGAATTGTCAGAGATGAGGGAGCTGAGCCGGTCAGAGGTTCAAGGCTCTGCAGCCGGTTGGTCGTTAGCCTGGGATCAGAACCCTGTTCTCCCGACTCTTGAGTGTGGTGTCTTGTTGACCCCAACATGGGAAGAGAGTGCTGGCTTGGCCAGTGGGAACGGGAGTGCTGGCTTCCCATCCATAAGGGTCAAGGCTCCTGGGAGTCCCACGAAAATCTGTGCCCAGAGATCCAGTTGTGCCCCTGCAGGGACAGCCCGGGGGACACAGGCATAGGATCTCGGCCCTAATGCAGTCTTGGGTGGGAGGTTTTGTGGAATTTTATCCTGCCCTTCAGACCCGGTGTGCGGAGGTCTGGGCTTTCTCATCAAAACCACAGCCACGAACCAGGGCTGAGGATTAAGCAGCAGTGCTGAGCTGGTGTTTCAACCCTCGGCTGAGCCCCAAGCCATTGCTGCAGCCCGGCTGTCCCGGGGCCACTGAAGATGGGGAGCATCACGGGAGGGGGACCTTCTGGGGAGGGCTCAGGGGCATTTGCTTGGGATTTTATACCGCACAGGCTTGGGGATCTTAGATTCCTGGGAAATGATTCCACCCGGTCTGTGTGGCTTAAGGGAAGTCTTTTCTGGAGGCAGAAGGCTAGACATAATGATTTTTAGAGATTTTTTTTTTTTCTACTTACGTTTTTTTCTTCCTCTGCCTACTTTTGCTTTTCCGCTTAAAAACTGCCATGGTCAAATGCTTACAGTGTAAGAGTTCATCTGTCTGCCTTGACAACAGACTACCTTCTACGCTTATCCCTGCTCTTCCCTTCCTCAGGCCTCGATCTTCCTCTTAGTTCTATTTTTCTAACCCCACTGAGCAACGTGTGACTTGGGGGAAGTCCCTCATGTGGCAGGCTGTTGTTGTCAGAGCACGCTTTGTACTTTCAATGGATCTGAGTTCGAATCTCAGCCAGCTGTGTGAACCTGGGCAAATCACTCCATCTTTCTGAACCCCGCTTCATCCCCCTGTATAATGGGGTTAATGGTATCTAACTCATCTCGTTGCTGTGGGGATTGAAGGAGGACCTATGTTCTTACAACTAGAAGATCTCAGCCTCTGCTGGAATGAGGCAGTTTGGTGAGTGAGGAAGAGAGAATCTACTGAACGCAGGGAAAGCAAGTTTTCTGAGGTTGATTTTAGTCACAAGGTAATTGTGTTCCTGCAATGTGACGTGTGAACGTGTGGATTAACACATGCGCTTTGGGGCATTTGTGGTCAACGCCTGTCCTGGAATGCAAGCCCGCGTGCATGGTGATGATGGCCACTGGTGTGGGCGTGTGGGACAATAGAAGGCTCCCCAGAGTCAGGGATTTGGTATGATTCAAGCACCTCAGGGAAGTAGGACGCTGGAGGACTCTGCTATGTGGGATGGTCTGAGAAAGGACTGGAAGGCTGGAGAATGGAGTCATATGGCATTTGTCTTTGGGGGAGTCCGGGCTGGAGCTTAAGAGTCCTTTAAAAGAGATTGAAGAAAGCGGGAGAGGCTGGGAGATGGAGTGCTTTGAAGCCCCATCAGTAGAAGGTCTAATTTAGGTGAAAGAAGTTTTGGCTAGTGGCAGAGAATCCTGCAAAGTGTGGGGTTGTTAAAAGGGGAAGGATGACAGCATTCTACTGGCTTTTGCTTGTGAGAGCTCCCCCACCTCAGAAAGCATCTTAAAGTGGCTTATTTGCTTAAATTTTCATTGCTTTGATGTTCCTGACAGCAGCCCTCAAATCAGCCTACCAGATTCAACGCAGTCTTGACAAACACTTAGCACCAGATGACCCAGTCTCCCTGAAACACCCCTTCTGAGCCCCGGTGCCCAGGAGAAGCTTCTCTGATGTGAGCCATCAGACAGAGCCCTGTGGTTGTGGCAGGCTTCTGGCAAAGCCCAGACACCAGCTTTCGTACCCTCAACAACATCTGGCGGCCAGGATAGCCTCCTGGAGGAAAGCTGCAATGGCGAGGAGGAAGCCAAATGATTGGTGTCTCGCGTTCACATCCTGTGTCCCTGCATGATCCCCATGATTTCTAAGCAACTCAGTCTAAGCCACATGGGCCTGGTAGGAGTTTTTCCAGGAAGAAACAGACGGGATGTCATTCGTTTAGACATAGCTTGTCTAAAAGCGGTTGATTTCTTAACACCTCTCAGTTTTGAAAGCACTGGAGTCTACTCCATTAGGAGACAGATACCTTGTCCTTGTGCCCAGAACCTGAAAGGGACTTTGGGTATTGTCACCCCACTACTGTTTTCTTTCTTATCTGGTGCAACGACAAGAGGTTTGGCTACCTTTGGGCTGTTGTCTGAGGCTCCCTTCGAACTGAACTAGAAGTGGAGAGCTTTCCTGCAAGCCCTGCCAGGCGATGGGAGTAGAAAGGGCCTGAGCTGGAAATTGGAGCTCCTGGACTCAAGTTCTGGCTCTGTCGCCATGGTTTGTGCTTCAACTTGTCCCTCTCTCCTCTCCCCCCATAGTGGGAAAGACCGTGAAGTCTACCTCAAATTGTTGCGAGAATTAAAGAGATGATGTGTGTGGAATGTAACAGAAAGGAAGGCCCGAGCGTAGGAGAAGCACTAACGTCATCATTTCTCTCATTGGGTCCCAATCAGTCTTTGGTATTTGGGGGTTGGGAGTTCTAGCGGTGTTGTTGACACGGTTGCTAATGAACAGAACGGCTTGGGGGGGGCATACTGGGTGAGGACCGAGCCCAGTTCCATCCCTCTGAGAATCCCTCACTATTTTCTTTCAAGGCAAATGCAGCTCTGCTCCACTGTGCATTCTCTGCAAGTTGGGTACACGCATCGCTTGAACCAGAAACATCAACTTAAAAATGGCTGTGATGGCGGCGCCTGGGTGGCGCAGTCGTTAAGCGTCTGCCTTCGTCTCAGGGCGTGATCCCGGCGTTATGGGATCGAGCCCCACATCAGGCTCCTCCGCTATGAGCCTGCTTCTTCCTCTTCCACTCCCCCGGCTTGTGTTCCCTCTCTCGCTGGCTGTCTCTCTCTCTGTCAAATAAATAAATAAAATCTTAAAAAAAAAATGGCTGTGATGAAACGAAGTGGTGACACAGGGTCTCCTACCATTTTGAATGGCACAGAGAGAGTTCCCAGGGGACAACTGGCAAAGGCCAGGAAATTGTCTGAACCAAGGCACCTTCCACTGCCTCCTTTCCAGGGAGATTTTTGGTCTCTCTATGACACAACCTGTTCTTGCTCATTTACTTGAACGGACTTTCCCTTGTCTCCTTCTTACTCTCTTTTTTCCTATTAACAGACAATGATCGAGGTTGATCTTATCTTACAAATGCAACCAAAAGCAAAGACAAAATGCTCATGATACGCTCATCAAGGCAAATGAAAGCAGTTATCTGTAAACTTGGACATGGCTAAGAGATAAAGAGAAGAATAACAATACTCATAATAGTGACAGTGTGTGTGCAGGCGTGAACACTCATGACTTGACGGGAATATAACGGGGCCCAACCGTGCTGGAAGACAATTTGGCATATGTATCAAAAATTAACAAAATATCACATGGTAATGTAACATCTAGGAATATATTCTAAATAAACGACCAGGCAAATTCACATCGCTGTAGCAAGAAGGGGAGCTTATTATAACGTTTATAATACAAAAAATTGGAAAGACTGTAAATATTCAATAACAAGAATTTATTGAGTAGATTATGGAATATGAAGATATGATACAGAACCGTTTAAAATGGTGACCTGGGGCGCCTGGGTGGCTCAGTCAGTTAAGCGTCTGCCTTTGGCTCAGGTCATGATCCCAGGGTCCTGTGTTCGAGCCCCGCATCGGGCTCCCTGCTCAGTGGGGAGTCTGCTTCTCCTTCTGCTTCTTCCTCTGCTCCCTCTGCCTCTCCCCCCGGCTTGTGCTCTCTCTCTCTCCCTCACTTTCTCTCTCTCTCTCTTAAATAAATAAATTAAAAAAAAATGGTGACCTGGATTAGAGGTAACATATGATAAAATTGAGAGGGTGAGGAATTACAAAATACGTGTAATTCCATTTTTATAAAAACAAAACCTTATTAAGTGCATAGAAAAAAATCTGGAAATTATGTACATCGTACGGGAAGGGAAAGAAGTGAAGGGGGAGTTAAAAACAGCTTTTCTAGTTAACTGAATTTTGATTTTTTGCTCCAACAAACAGAGATTGCTTCTTTAATAAAGAAATCACAATAATTTAAATGGAATCGAGACAATGAACACAGACATAAATAGCGGCCAGCTGACATTTCCATCAGAATCTCGAAGTCCCTATCTTTCCTCCTTTTTAGACTAGATTAGCTCCCTAGGATTCTAGAGATGCAAAACACGGACAATTAGTTCTTAAGCAATTTTACCAATTAATCTTGTGCTAAAGTACTAATTCGCTCAGGATGTTATTTTCTCCTGTTTTTCGCTGACCGCATTTTTACTTTGTTTGAGCTGAAGAAAAGCTGAAGAGGGATTCGTAATCCTGTTTTCATTTTTGCACAACTGTCCTTTCCAGCTGCAATTTTGGAGAGGAAACACACATTGAAGCCCCACCAGGGAGGCAGCTGTGTGCGTCCCAATCAGTCTGGCTGGAAGGAACTGCTCTTGGAAACTGACCGAAGGGCAGAAGCTCATTTCCCGTCCTCTGGCGCCTTCCCAGCCCTGCCACCCACCTCCACTCCTCCTGGCTCTGTCTGAGCCCCCCTCCTGGAGGGCGTTTGGAACTGGGTTTGGGGCACCTGTAGCTTAGTTCTGTCTCCCAAAAGGGGTTTAACTTGTCCATGAGAAATGAGTCAGCATGCAGAGCCTGGAGCTGTGAGATACTTCTTTTCTGAGATCTGGAATCTTCTGGATGGTGTAGAAAGACATGTTTTTGGCAGGTGAAGTCTCAAGGCCTAGGATGGGGCATTTTCGGTTTCTGGCTTGATTAGGCCTGTTCTCCAGAGCAGGCAGAGCTATCGCGCTGAAAGCAGGGATATGCCCTTGTGTGGGGTTTCCAGGTTGGTAGAACAGATCTTGCCCCAGCAGTCCTGGCCCCACACCATTGTGGAGTGACTGGACATAAAGACGGAGTGGAGAGATGGGGAAAACGGAGGTGGCTGCTTTGGGAGAAGCAGTCCATTTTTGCCGAGCCAGCTTGCATGGCTGGGGTGGTATTTGGGGCCGGGATCCGGCCACAGTTCTGTCTCCCACCCAGATTCCTGCAGCAAGAACAAAGTGATCTGGGTCTTGTCTCTCTGAGCTGCCATGGTTTCTGTCAAGTTGTGTAACGTGAGAGCTTCCCTGGGGGCCGAGGCCTTCATGCTTAGCTCTAAGCTGCTGAAACGCTGTTTCCAATCTTTTTAGCAAGTGGATTGGCTTCCAGATTGACAGCCTTGGAAACCAGACCCCTCTGTTTGTCCCCATAACAGGTATCACCTGCGAGCTGGACAGGGAGGCAGAACACGCTGTCCAAGGCCAACTCTGGATTTTCCATGGTTTGGCATGGGCGTGGGAGGGTGAGGGAGCATTCGGAGAGCCCAGAGAAATGATGTCTAGAACCCCAAATTGATAATGATTTAGAAAAGTCAGCCACCTGCATTAAGTACCCCCTTAAGAAGATGTTTCAAAAGTTAAGTAGCTGAAAAGTGACATTGGAACAATTTCAGTTCCAGCTCCTCCATCGCTCTGAGGTTTCCCTCCAAGGTGGGGGCTGATGAAAAGCAAAGAACCTGTTTGTCCCCTACTCAGGCTACAAGTCGTGGAGCCAGGAGGGCCCATGCTCATGAACCCAGTCCTTCCCCTCCTTCCCCGTCGTACATCAGAGGATCTGCTGAGAATCGGTGCTAGAATTTCAACTGGACTGTCTTATTTAATCCTTACAGCAAGAAGAAAGACAACAATAACGAGAGCAGCTATGGTTTGGTAAGTGCTTACTCTGTGCAAGTTGCATTATATGTGTAATCTCTAATCCCCAAAAATAAGCTTGCAAGTGCTGTGTTGTTACCCTCGTTTTATAGGCTCAGAGTCTGAACACGGTGTCTAGGAGAAGTCGTCACTTGCCCAGATTTGCATGACTCACAAATGCTGGGATCCACATGATATGCTCTCCCTCCGAGTCAAGTGTTCTCTGCCCCATGGAGCTTTGCAGAGTCGCCCGTTCTCCCACCCTCCCCTAGACCCAGAACAGGTCGGGACTGGGAGCAGAGATGGCCACTGCTCCCCCAGATCTTGGCTCCTTCACTGCACAGTTCTCGGCTGGAACCCATTGTCCTGGTTTACTATGTCGCCGGGAGAGGGAAGGAATTAATTTGTCTCCCCAAGCAGGGAGAAGTGGGGTGGTCGAGATGAGGGATGACACACACGGGAGGAAACTGGGTGGAGATGGGAGGTGAGAAGTCTGTTGTGTTGGTCTCGAGAAGCGTTTACAGACATTTCTTAAGGTGAAGGGCATATTCCCTTCATTATTCCCATGTTCTTGGAGATGACAATGGCCTGGTCTAGGGAAATCGCTTTAAAAACAAAGCTCACAGTATTACAAGTTTCTGATTTCTCTGGCAAAGTCTAATCAGGTCCACCCACTACCTTGGTTATCAAAGAAAAGCATTTCAGAACTGCTTGGCCACCCTTCTGCTCAACACCTGTGGTCCAGGGGTCCTCCCAAATAATTTGTGGTAATTCTGCTCCTGTAGGCCCAATATGGTTGGGAGGAGTTGAAGAGCCTTGGGAGACACAGAAATGCAAATCCATTAATCAGAAAGATGTCCCGAGCCAGGAGCTCAGAGACAGTGATAGAAAATGGTTCCAAATCCAGAAACTGGGGGCCAGCTTCACCACGAGAAGGCAGCTCCTCGATGCTTGCTGATGGGTCACTTCTCCTGAGTCACCTTGGTCACCTCCCATCCAGCCCTTCCCTCCATCCCCGCATTCCGCTCTGTATCTAGCGCTACTTCCCAGCCCCGGATTTCCGATTGCACTAACTGGAGATGACCACAGTCCCCCCCCTTTTTTAATAGTAATATTTTTTTATTGTATTATGTTAGTCACCATACAGTCCCCTTAAGTGGTGGTGATCGAGAGAGTAGTTTCAACGACAGTAAAAATAAGAATCATGTTCCCCAGAGGGTGACTCTACCAGACACGATGCAAGGTTCTTTACCTACGTTAGCTAACCGTGTGCAGAGTATGTCCATTGTATCAAGATTCAGAGAGGTGAAGTGACTGGCTCGGGATCACACAGCTAGTCACAGAGTCAGAATCCAGATTCAGGCCTGTCAGTCTCTAGAACTCACAGCAAAGAGGGCAGAATAAAAGCAGTCTTTCTAGTCATAAATACCAGCATCATTTCTCAGCCCTTCCTATTCTACAGAATTCTCAGCGCTGGGTGCTGTCAGCCACGGATGGGGAAACGAAAGCATGCAGAGGCTGAGTGAGATATCTACCGTCTCAAACAGGTCAGCCGATGAACCTGAAACAGAATGTGGGTGGTCCATTAATTTATTACCTCTTTTGCAAAAACTGCCAAGAGAGCCAATTGATGGCATGAAAGAGATCAGCTTGGGGAAACACATCAGTCAAACTGATAAAGATGTCAAGCGTCAAGATGCATGTTTGTCTGTGAGCCAAAGGGTAAGTAATGCGGGTGGGTGATGTCTCAGAAGGCTGGACAGGGTGACGTTCATTTCACGGTCTCAGAGAACACAGAGTGGGGAGGGTGCTGGAAGGTGAGGTCTTCTAGCCCTCCGCCGCGTCCCTGACAAGTGGGTAACTAGCCGCTGCCAGGATACCCACAGGGGCACAAAACTCCCTTTCCCAGAAGCTGCAATTTCTGCTTCTTCTACTTCTTCGGCACACGTCTGACTTCCTGCATATTGAATCAGTAGGAGTAGAAGGTCAGTATGCTCGGCCTGAGGTCCGATGAGAGCAAACGGGGTCCCCTAATAAGAGTCAGACACAGTGGGGAGGCCAAAGGGTCCACTTTGGAAAGCAGTTTGGCCCTTTCTTCTGAAGTTAAACGTAGTTACTGTTGGGTCCAGCGATCCCACTCTTCACTATTTACCCAATGACAACAAACGTCCACACTAAAAGCTGGATGCAAATGCTTCATTCATAACCACCCAAAACTGGAAACAACCCAAACATCATCAATAATTCATCAACTGGCAGTGGTGTACCCATACCTAGAGCACTACTAGCAGGAAAACGGGACCCATGGCTGATATGAGCAACGTCAAGGATCATGGATCAATTTCAATGCCTTATCTATGGAAACCGGACTCAAAAGGCTGCATAAGGTTACGATTCCTCTTATATGACATTCTGGAAGAGGCAACAAATAGTGTATTTGAATGGGTCCACTTAAACGAGGATTTTTTCCAGTAAATACAGTATGGTAGTGTCAATGTCTTTTTTTTCTTTCTTATAATTTTCTTTTCCTTTTTCTGAAAAAGACTTTATTTTATTATTTATTTGACAGAGAGAGAGCGAGAGAGCATGAGCAGGGGGAGCGGCAGAGGGAGAAGGGGAAGCAGGCTCCCCGGTGAGCAGGGAGCCCGATGTGGGGCTTGATCCCAGGTTCCTGGGATCATGACCTGAGCCAAAGGCAGATGCTTAACTGACTGAGTCACCCAAGCACCCCAAGATTTTCTTTTCTTTTCTTTTCTTTTCTTTTCTTTTCTTTTCTTTCTTTTCTTTTCTTCCCTTCCCTTTCCTTTCCCTTTCTTTTCTTTTTGAGAGCAAGAGAGAGAGAGCGGGAGAGGGAGAGAGAAAGAATCTTAAGGAGCCTCCACACCCAGGATGGAACCCAATGCGGGCCTCGACCCCATGACCTTGAGATCATAACCTGAGCCGGAATCAAGAGTTGGTTGGTTAACTGACTGAGCCATCTAGGCACCCCTCTAATGGTTTTCTTAATACCATTTTTTCTCTAAATTACTTTATTGTAAGAATGCAGTGTGTAATACATACAACATACAAAATACTTGCTAATCAACTGTTTGTGTTATTGGTAAGGCTCCCAGTCAACAGTAGGCTACTAGTGACTACATTTTGGGCCAAGATATACATGGATTTTTGACTGTGGGGGGGCGTCAGTGACCTTAATCCCCTTGTTGGTCAGGGGTCAAGAACAAAACAAAACAACAAAAAAAGAACAAAACAGGTTGGTGGTTGCTAGAGGCTGGGGCATGACTATAAAAAGGTACTGACTATAAACAGGCATGAGGGCACATTTTGGGGGGATGGAAATATTCTGCATCTTGATTGTGGGAGTGATTTTGCAATGTATACGCTTGTGAAAATTTATTAAATTGCATACTTAAAAGGGTAGACTTTACTGTAAGCAAATTATATATATACGTATATAACTCTGACCTTAGAAAAATATAGAAAAGATGCAAAAATCGCAGAAGTCCATTGACCGATGAGTGGATAAAGAAGATGTGGTGTTTATATACACAGTGGAATATTACTCAGCCATTAAAAAGAATGAAATCTTGCCATTTGCAGTGACACGGATGGATGTAGAGGGTATTTTGTTAAGCGAAATTAGTCAGAGAAAGATGAATACCATATGATTTCACTCCTATATGGAATTTAAGAAACAAAACAGAAGAACATAGGGAAAGGGAAGGAAAAATAAAATAAGATGAAAACAGAGAGGGAGACAAACCATAAGAGACTCTTAACACAAGGGAACGAACTGAGGGTTGCTGGAGGGGAGGGAGGTGGGGGAAAGGGGTTGTTGGGTGATGGACATTAAGGAGGGCACTTGATATAATGAGCACGGGCTGTTCTATGCACTGATGAATCACTAAACTCTACCCCTGAAATTAATAATACACTATATGTTAACTAAATTGAATTGAAAGAAAAGACGCAGACACAAAATTCGATAGTTGGATGGTCTCCATCTGTGGAGCTGCAAAGTTTCGGTCCTCGTGTAATCGTGGTCATGGGCGGACCCCTCCTGCCTCTGGAGGTCTACGAGGGCTGCCTCACGTGGGCGTCTGAATCCTTCCAGCTGCCTCAGGGACCTGGGTCATTATTCTCTCTGGGCCAATAATTCTGATGTTCCTGCAGCTCTGTCCCAGCCTCTGTCCCAGTTTCTGTCTCTGAAGCTGCACTTGGTCTGTAGCTTGTGTCAAGGCCTTTCCAGGCTTTTCCCCAGGGTACTGTTCCCCTTACTGTTCCAAGCTACCTGGCAGTTCTCTCTCTGCCAGGACAGAAATGGTTTCCTTGTCTTGGTGGTCTACTTCTTTGTGGATCCCTCTGAAAAATTACTTGGATCCTTAGATATCATGGCTCTTTTTATGCTTATAAAAGACCCTTTCCTCTCAATGCACATGTCACCATAGCCCTTGGGGCTGGGGACGATTAAAGCAGGGCCGCCGCCTTACTTTTCCCGGAGCCCCCACTCTCATCCTTGAAGTCCAGAACCCACACTCTGATGTTTTTCTCCCCCAGACTCCCCACTGCTCACAGATCCTGCTTGGCTTCTCCCCTTGAAATCTGGCTTCTCTTGTCATGTCCTACTCACACACCCCAAATTCACCATGTCTCTATGTCTGAGCCCCCATTTTGGCCATGGTTCAAGTTCAAGTTCTTTCCCCAGGACATCCTCACACCCTATGCAAATCAGGGCTGTAAATAAATTGAGGGTTGGGGAATCTGGGGGGAGTACCTAACTTCAGATGTCTGAAATAGCTCAATTCTAGTGTTGGTCTAAAGCCCTCTTTTCCATAATGAAGATGTGTTCGCCTTCTAGCAGCTTCTGCCTATTGTGCCCATTCTTCTCTGTCACCGAGCTGGGTAAATCTAATGCCTCTTCTATGTGACAGGCCTTCAGCTATTTGAGGACAGTGATCATGCCTTTCTGAAATTTTCTTTCCAGGCTGCCTTAGCAAGAATGCCATGTCTGCTGGGAGACTGCATCTGGAATACTGATTTGAGATGGGGCCCCTGCACATCAGAAGGACCTGGAAAAAAGAGGGAGAGATAACTCAGAGGTGAACAAGCAGAGACTTCCACACCAGGCTGCGGGGAGAATAGGGGCTCCCCCGCCCTACCTCATGTTCTGGACTTGCCTTTCCTTCCATCACAGAAATGTCTGGAGAATAACCTGTCATTGCCATGTCATAAGTGAGCAAAATAACTCCTTCCTGTCCGGAAATCTGGAGAGAAATGATACCGCCTGTAAAAGTTCTCTGTAGAGTTATTGGCATGTTTTTGAATAAATTATTCCTATTTTTTGGCTCCAAAAGTGGATTTAGCATCCCTTGGGAGTATTGGCTTGGGCCAGAGTTTGTGTGGAAGCCCAGAGGGAGGAAAAGTCCTGGTTTTAATGGAAGAAACACCGCAGACACATGGGGAAAGGACCCAAAAACAAAACCAGAGAAGCATAATGTGCCCAGCCCTCCTCAAAGCACATGGGAGTTGGCACTTTGTGCATTTCTGGTGTTCAAGCAAGGTTGAAACATAACCCAAACATTGGCGAGTCCATGGGCCAACTCCCTTCATTTCTGGAACAGTCTTCCTGAGAATTAGAAATAACGTTTTATCAACCAGAATTCCCTTTAGCCTTTCCCACATAGGCTGCCTCTTCTGCCTTGTACTGGACAAGACCCACCCTATTCTGAGCACAGCTACTTTTTCTGAGCGTAGATGGAGACCCCCCCCCCTTCCCTCTTTCTCCGGAGCTCTTTTTTGAGGAGGGCCTGTATTTAGTCAGAAGAAATATTTTGAGTCACTATGGGTGGAGGGTGACACCAAGTAGCAAAAGACGCCTTTGGAACTGCGTGCATAGGGCAAAGAGGGAAATTAGCGTTGTTGCTGAGAGGTGAGTGAGGACAAAATAGAGGAGAAAGAGGTAAGGGGGCAGCCAGGGGATGGAAGAGACCATGGGAACGAAGGCAAGGAAGTGATCCTGACTCCCTTTGAAGGTTTTTTGTAAGTTATTAAAATCATCAAAATGGCTGGTGGGAATGAACTCGGGAGGGGGGCTGGGTATTGTGCCTCAATTTGAGTGGGACAGGCAGAGGCTGTCAGGGATGCAGGGACAGAAGGTCTGAGCCTGAGCTACACTTGTTGCCTTTCTATTCTCCCATTTGACTTGAACTCCTTCTTCTGGGGGCTGTGTCTTTGTATTTCCGGTGCCTGGCGCACAGCCCAAAACATAGAAGACCCCCAAGAAATTTTGCTTAAAGGAAGTAAATATGGAAAGAGAGACAGTGGTATCTTCTCATTTTGCAAGTAATAAAACCTAAGAGATAATTGAGAATGTCCCAGAAAGATCAAAGACCCAATATTGGTTTTTTGGTAAAGTCTTCTGACTGATTCAAAGGAAAATGGAATCAGTCAAATTTTTCTCTAAACACTGGCTCCCTTAGCTTGACACTGTCTCTTCTTTAGGTCTGGCCCAGACGCACCTGCTCCTTGAAACCTCCTCTATTCCCTAACTAGGCATCATGGTACATGACCTGGAACATGGAAAATTAGAATTAAGAAGGGATGTCAGAGGTCAGTTACTGATAGCCTGATCCCGAGATCTTTCTTATGTCACTTAATACTTTCTATCTTTATTTGTTTTAGAAAATGTCTTTTACTTTAAAATGAGCTCTCTCTGGGCCTGTCAACATAGGTGTGCGCTCTACACATGAATAAACCTAAGTCAAAAGCGTGAAACAGGATTGGCAAAATGTCAGTGCTGGAAAGTGCTTTGCACATGTTTTACAAGAAATGGATATTACTCTTTCAAACTATAATGGCTTCCTGGTAAATGAAAGACCCTTTTGTTCAGTTGAGCCCCTTGAGCTAGGACATGCAAAGTGCACTTGGAGCTCAGTTTTAGAGCACGAGTTGGAGGAAGCCAAATTGGTGTTTCAGTGGTAGGGGTCAAGGGCAATCTGGGAGAGAGGAGAAGAGGTGAGATGGGAGTAGCTAATACAAAAATGGCCTAGTAAGCCAGCGAGGGGTGGGGGTGAGGGGTGACGTGCAGGGAAAGCATGCCGACAATGTCTGCGAGTAATGAAGGTAGATGCCCGTGTTCTTATGATGGGACCCTGCCACCTCCATTTCCTACAAACCTGGAGCTGAGTTTTTGAACAAAGTTTCCCTAGAAATTGACGGAAGTATTGGGGAGGGCATTGGATCTTCAACAGGATGCAGAATAGACATTTGGGGAATCCTCTGTAGAGCTGAAGAGCAGGGAGAGCCCAGCCCTTAGCTGGGTTATACAAGACTGTTTAATGTCATGGAACCCTGATGTATACAAACATGCTTTTCTTCCCTACAGCATTACCTTGAAATTCTCATATTTGCAAACAGGAGACAAAGGGGGAGATGAAAATCATATGCATGAACAGTCAGATCTCAGCTGTAAAGTTCAAAACATCGATTGCACGCCTTTCATGTAGTTTTTGTTATTCTCTAGTGTGAATTTTGATGATGTGATCATTGCACAAGAGATCTGAAGATATCGCCAATGTGGAGTTGGGAGACATGGGGAAAAGGACGGTCTCAGTGACATATTATCCTAACAGCTTCCACGGTAAAATCTGATGAAAAGTTTTCACACGTGATTATACATCCAAAGAAGAACGGCAAGTGGCATAGCCACAGACCAATCCTGTGCCAGGAACACAGTGAAATGCAGGGCTGTGGTACCGTTAAGGCCATAGGAAAGGATTAATGCTATGATACAGCACGAGGCAATCCCTGACCTGATAGGCTTTATTTCTGGAAAGATCTTGCTAGAAGATGGAATTGCTCTGGATCTACCAGCACAATGTGCTGGACCTTAATAATGCCAATGAGAGCCTGTCCATTCTAGGTCTTTCCTCGGATACCTCTCCCATTCCTGTCCATAGCTGCCTTCCCAGGCATTCATGCCGTCCTTTCCCATTGTCCCAGAGTCAATGAGAGTACTGGGTCTGCATCTCCCCCTGCATACATAGTGACATGAGCAACAAAAGCTCCCAAGGCTTCTTGGAGTCCAATGTGTGGACAGCAGTATGTGGCAGGTGGCTTGTTCACCAGACTGTCCATCTTCCTATGGCGAGGCTTCTGGTTCATAATATCATGTTCAGCTTTCTCATAAATAAAGCAATGAGGGAATTATGTCTGGGTCCAAATTGATGGGTAAGATGGAAATGATGCCAATGGCAGGGCGCGCTCAACAGTAATGTAAATCAAAAAGGGGCAGCTGAAACCGGAGAGGGAGACAAACAATAAGAGACCCTTAATCATAGGAAACCAACTGAGGGTTGCTGGGGGGGACGGGGGTGGAGGATGGGGTAACTGGGTGACGGACGCTGGGGAGGGCACTTTTATGAGCACTGGGTGTTATATGCAGCTGATGAATCACTAAACTCTACCCCTGAAACTGATAATACACTATATGTTAATTAATTAAATTTAAATAAAAAAAGGGGGCAAAGCTCAGCACTGTTCGAGGCCAGAGTGTAAGCCATGATCCATTGGTTATCAAAGATGAGGCGGCCTTCCTCCACTCTGTGACTGTAGGTGCAGAGATGTCATTGTCATTCAGTAAGACTGCGTGGCCTGCCTTTTGGCTGCCTTGGAACCTGCTACCTCCATGACAGTCCCCACATCTGTCTTCTTTAGCCTGGAAAATCACTCACAGCCTCCTTGGTCACGGAAAGCCCTGCGTCCTGTCTCTCACAGCCTACCGCAACGATCAGCGTTTGCGAAGACGATCGCTGAGTGGTTAGTTAAGAGCTCATGCAGGTACCCGTGACTTACGTCCTGCTCAGTACTGGCCACTACAGTGGCTTTAGGAGGCTGTTCCCTAACTTGTTCCCTGCCTGCGGTGGGGTGTTTTTCAATGTCTTCTACCATCCCACTGTGGGCTGAAATAGTCTGTCCACACTCTGGGCAGTACTTTGACTAGGAAGGACAGTTGCCTGTAATCAGAATGATCTCGATCCCAGCACTGTGGAGTTTGGTGAGTGCATCAGGCACAGTGGACCGAAGGGGTTGGATTTTTTGTTGACCAGAGCTCATGAAGCAGAAATTAGAGGTGGAAAAGGTCATGGTATCTGTCAACTGAGTAGGTGTCTGAGAACTTGTGTGCTGGCAGGTAGAGGGGGTAGAAGCCAAGAATGTGTCTCCCTGAGGCCATCTAGCTCCATGCACACGGTGAGGAAGGCCTCAGCTTTGCCTTTGTCCGGAGGCGAATCTGGGACATTGATAATGATGGTGCTGTGCTAAGACCTTCTCAGGGAGAGGGTCTCATCATCACGAGGGAGCGTTTAGCGCTGGAGCCATCCCTCAAAAGAGATTTCAGATGTTTTGCAGTTTTATTTCCTAATTTCCACCATAGCAGCCTCAGTGACCTCTGAGAATTTCCGAGGTCAATTTCTGAGGCATCTCCAAGCACAACTTTCTTGATAATGGGAACTTTTTCTGACCCTTGTGTGAACCCAACTTGCTTATCCGGTGTTATTATCTTGAATAAGGAGGCCCTGATTCCAGAGCTTCAGGCAGAGAGCTGGTTTGTCGGTTCCTCATGTGTGTTGGCCACGCAGGTCTGATTGTCAAACTGCACGTGGGTCCCGTGGTGAGTCTCAGAGTCAGTTTTGTCAGAGCAAATGATAGAAGTGGAATGAGGGTCTCCACTGCGTCCAGGTTCTTCACCAGGAAGTTCTTCTGGGCCATCCGTTTTTCTGTCATTAACAAGGTGACAGTGACAATGACCAGGAGGCCCTCAGGTTCATGCACCACAATGATACCAATGAGGAGTCCAGGCCGTAGTCCATGGACACTTCCTAATGAAGAGAAGGATGCTGGTCAAGTGGCCTCTCCTGCCACGATATAAGTAAAGGGCCCAATCTCGGTAGCTGTGGGTGTCTTCTCATTTCTAATTCCTGAAGCCAGTGGACAGTCTGTCCAATGACCTTCTTTGGGTGTTTTCTCTATGTGTTTAGTTTCACTAAGAGACACAAAGTAAATTTTTGGCATTTTCTTGCCCATGATGTTGATGACATGGGTGCTGGTGGAGTGAGGTTGGTCATAGGGCTCTGGGCCATAGGAGGGCACAGTTGCAAGGTGTGAGCCATACTAAGAGCCTGGAGCCCAAGGGTCCAGTTGTGGGAGCTTGAGTTGGGGGGAAGCTGAAGGGCCAGGCTCATACTGGATCCTAGACCAGTGTCGGGCAGTCCAGTGGGTTCAGGGCCTGCTCCTCGTTTTCTACCTTATTTCTCTTCATCTTTTATCTACTTTTCCAGATTGAAAGCCTCCTGAGGGAAGAGCCTGTGTTTGTTTTATCACTGTATTCTCATCCCATGGGAATTTAGAATAGGCATTCATTGAATGACTAAATAACCTCACAATTTGGGGCCTGTGGGTTTGTGGCCACCACTAGGAAAAGTGATGTGGCCACTGCCTGGCAGCGAGAAAGCCTGAATGAATGGGCTTCATAAAGCGAGAAGCTTGAACCAGGTCAGCAGTTCTCAGCTGGGGCCCCTGGAAATCCTTTCAGGGAATCGTGTACACAAGTCAATCTCAGCTTCCATTGCTGCCTCTGCAAAGTCCAGGTGAAAATAGGGGAATGCTAGTGTTTACCTCTTGGGGTTGTTAGGATTCAATGATATTCACAGAGCGCACTTAGACCTTGCCCATACTACGTAAGCATTCAAACGTAGTTATTAATATTAATGTCACAGTTAGTAATCACAACAAAAAAGTAATATCCTTTTTACTGTAAAGACTGCCGCTCTCTTTCATTCTATTGGTCCACTATTAACTGCCTATGACACATGAGGTCTTGTGGAAGAGAAAAGGCATTAGCCTGATTTAGCACGATTCAGCAATCCGAGGGTGGGTGGCTGGCAACAGCATCACTGTCCCTGTAGATGGAGTGCTCATTATAGTTCACGATGACATTTTTGGTAGTTTTTGACTTTGGAAGTTTCACGTAGACGTATTTCAGCTACCATCTCAAGAGAAATAAACATATTTACCTTTATATAAAGAAAAATACATACATAAATAAATACATACATTACCCTTTGTGGATATCTCTGAAGGACGGGACCATGTCTTCTTTCTCATTGACCCGCACAGTTAGCACAGCTCATGACATGCAGGAGCCGCTAAATACAATTTCTGAATGAATGAATGAAACCTATTCATGGAAAGCATTGATATTGGACGTTGGTTCAAAATAATCCAGAATCAGTGGTGGTTTCCCAGTTGTGGATTTGAATCTAAGAGTTTTCGCAGTTCCTATTATGTTATGGAGCACCCTATTAACAAAACCCTACTGAAACCCACCCCAGATTTGGATCTAGCAGCTGTCTCCACAGTAAGGGGAGAGTTAACTGCCAGACTTGTCCTAATTAAAAATCATTCAATCTGGGCTTTGGAGGGATACAGTCTGATGTAACCCTCATCGACTCCATCAGCAATGCCATGAACAATTTAAGAGTTGAGCTGATGTGGCTTATCAAGGGACCTTAGCTGCTATGATGCCATGGCCTGGCTTGATGCCCTTGGCCAAAGCCAAGTGTTGGGTGGGTAGCTTGGCTCTCTCAACAGCCTGCCTGGCCTATGCTGGTGGTATGTGTCAGGGCAGCAAGAATGCATTGCCTAAGCTAGGAATGTGGACCATCTCTGAGGGCTGGAGGAGGAGACGAATGGAGGGAGGGAGCTCTGATTCTGATGGTGGGATAAGAGAACAGGTTGTTCAGAAGGACATGTAAATAGTCCTTGGCTCCAGTGTCCTTGCTGTTATCCACAGTTACTCACAGTCAATCACGGGTATTGTTCTGGGGCAGGGAAAGGGTGGAACCAAACCAGGAGCAGATGACAGGGCACATTCCAGATCTAGTTGCACAGGTAACCTTGGAATAAAGTGGGTGTGGCTGGGGATGCCATGACCATAAGGGAAGCCCCTACTCTTTTGTTTTTTTTAAAGATTTTATTTATTTATTCGACAGAGATAGAGACAGCCAGCGAGAGAGGGAACACAAGCAGGGGGAGTGGGAGAGGAAGAAGCAGCCTCATAGCAGAGGAGCCTGATGTGGGGCTCGATCCCAGAACGCCGGGACCACGCCCTGAGCCGAAGGCAGACACTTAACCGCTGTGCCACCCAGGCACCCCCTGGGAAGCCCCTACTCTTAATCCTTAGAAAGAGTTCTACTCATCCCAGGGATACCTTCAGAGCCCATCTTCTCAAAGAGACACATCCTGATGTGATGGTTGGAAGGACATCAGAAGTCCTGTCCTTCACCTTTTCCAATCCAGGAAAAAATGGACCACTAACAATCTCATTCCTGTTCCTTTGCTAGTTGTTAACTAATTTAAGCGTATGGAACATTTTAAATAAGACCAGGATCACCTCACTGCACTGGAATTTGAGCTTGTAAGGCGTGGCCTTAGGGCTTTGAGATGTTTTGTAGAAAAGGCAATGCTGCATGGGGCTCCTCTGTTACCCAGGGCCTTTCCCACTGAAGGCAACTAAACTATCTCTTTGAGTGACTCATTCCACAGGCGATAAAGGGACTGTGGTCTAAGCCTCGGTGCAGTGGGCTTTAGCATGAAGAATATGTTCTTTTTCCTCTCTGCTGCCATCTTAACCTTCTGACATTCCTAGAATATACCCAGCTTTCTTCTGCCTTGAGATCTCACTTCCCCGGTCTTTGCATGACTGTCTATTTTGCATTCTTCAGATCCCTGCTCAAGGTCAGCTTCTCAGAGTGACCTTCCCTACCACTTGGTGTCTAAAGTAGGCGTTCCAGCTCTAGCTCCTCCAGTATGGTCTAAGACAACCTTCTAGTTCTTTCCTTTATGGCCCTATTTGCCACTCTAACTGCATTTATACATTATTCATTTGTTTGTTATCTTCAGCGTGTGAGCTCTGTGAGGGCAGGCTTGTTTTGTTATTGTTGTATTTTGGGGGGCACAGGACAGACTTAGCATACTTAAAACATCTGAGTTTCTATCATGTGTACTTTTGCATTTGGGGGGGATTTCTGGGGTTGGGAGTTGGACACAGTCTCTCAAGCTTAAAGTCCAGTTGGGAAGATAGAATATTTATCAATTGGCACTCATGGTAAGTGCTTGGAGAGAGGGAGGAGAGGGTGTAGCTGGGGAAACACCCAAACAAATCTACAGAACTTAGGAGGGGTTTTCTCCTGGAAAATAGAAGAACTGAGACCCAAAGAAAGTGGCAAGTAGCTGAAGAAAGAGGAAAAGAGTTCTGGGTGGAGGGTGTAGCATGTGCAAAGGCCTAGAGGTGGGAAAGATGGCATTTCTCAGGACCCGAGAGCTTTTAGTAGGTAAAAGAGGGTGAGCAGCAAGCTATGGGGATGGAGACGTAGGAATGGCTAGAACAAGCATGGTGGAGCTAAACTAAATTTGCATTTTATTCTATAGGAAATGAAGAGCTACTGAAGAGTTTAAAGAGAGGCACGATCCAATGTTCACTTTTGAGGGATCACTCTGCTTTGTGGGGAGCAAAGAGTTAAAGGCGCAAGACTAAAGAAAGGGTGAATATATAAGGGGTATACCAGTGGTCCGAGGGAGCAAAAATGGCAGCCTGGACTGGAAAGGCAGCTGTGGGGCCGGACAACAGGGGAACGTTCCTCAGGATTTAGTGTCTTAAGATAGATGATTGACTGCGGGAGAACGGAGTGGAGGCTGGAGTGCTTGGGTGGAGACAAGGACAAGGCCCACGTGACCCAGGCACCTGTGGATATGGTGATGGCATTCACGGAGGCAGGAGAGCCAGGGGGAGGAGAGGAATCACCCACATCACCACCTTTAGGCCATCCCTCCTTTTCTCTCCCCCTTGGAAAATTCCAGCTGCCCTAGATGCCTAGCATGAGTGCCATCTCCTCCTCGAAGTTTCTTCTGAATCCTCTTCTGAGCTACAGCACCGGCAACTGGCCCACACCCTCTGCCACTTGCATATGTTGCTCTGCATTATTTCCTCCAAGTTTGTCTTTCCAGTGAGGTTGCATACTTCTTGGGGAGTACTATGTCCCAGCGATTGCCATGGGGTGAGTACATGGCAGATGCTCAGTCCTTGGGGGCTGTGTCAGTAAGGGTTCTCCAGAGAAACAGAACCAATAGGATGTGCCTGTATATAGAAGGAGATTTATTATAAGGAACTGGCTCATGCAATTATGGAGGCTGGCAAGTTCAAAGTCTGCCGCGTGGGCTGGCTGGAGACCCAGAAAGAGCTGATGGTGCAGATGAAGTCTGAAAGCAGTCTGCTGGAGATTTCTCTATCACTTGGAGAGACTGCTCTTTTTATTCTATTCAGGTTCAACTGTTTGGATGAGGCCCATTCATATTACAGAGGGGGAGCTTCTTACTCAAAGTCTACTGATTTAAATGTGAATCTCATTCAAAATGCCTTTTAAATTGACACCTAAATTCACCATCGCAGGGGTTACCTGAGTGATTTGATGCAAGTTAGAATCATGCTTGTAAGCCAGGTGGGCGGTTAGGTTGGCAAGGCTGTGACTTCTTGGGTGTCACAGGCACATAGAGAAGCTGAAAGAGAATACCTGAGCCCAGAGAAGTGAAGTGATTTTCCCAAGGTCACCCAGCAAGGTAGTGCCAGAGCCAGGAGTGAAACCCAGGTTTCTGGACATCCAGACTTGTGTCTTTTCTACTGTATCTCATAATGGACAACTTGTGTGTGTGTGTGCGTGCGTGCGTGCATGCATGTGCGCGTGTGTGTGTCCTTGTCAAGAGGCCAGGATACCCTATTGGAGCTGTGACTTCTAGTTTTTAATTTGGAGATTAGAAAACACAGAGAAAGGAGATAACTTTCTCCAGCTGTGTATTCTTTGCTAGTGAGCTTCTAAAAACAATTTGGACTGGAATTCAGGAAAGGTATGACACAACTTAGCCCTTCACCAAAAATAACTAGTTCCAGGTCACTGAACCGAGGCCAGCTCACGCCTGGGAGCCCCGGGGAGTTTGGGTATTTATAGTGAGTCCTGAGGGCAAGGTAGAAACCTGTCAAGTCGGAAGAGACATGCAAGATTTAGGATCCAAACCAGAAGGTGGGGGTGACCCAAGGCCAGAGGTGGCCACCGGGCACCAGGCCTCACCCAGGCCCAGAATCCAGAGTTCCAGCTTGGGATGAGTTTGGGAATTCTGGAGAAGCAGAGGGAAATTAGGTAGACCATGGAATTTAGACCAGAATACTTGGGACACATTCTGGATCAGGGAATGCCCTGTTAAACTCTGTTCCAGGGTAACCAGGGTGTGACGATTGAGCCCGGGGTCTGGGTGGCTTGGGTTCGATCTCTCTGTGTCTCTTTTTCTCCATCTCTCCCTCTGTCTTTCTCTTCCAGCTGGAAGGTGCCTGGGAGCCTGTGTGGCTCCACTGCAGGAACTAGAGGTCTGCATGTGGGGGCTGGGTTCTCAGGGGACCCTTCCTGCTCTCTTCAAACTCTCCAGGCAGCAACAAGAATTCTAGCAGGTGGCCTCTTCTTTGGCGAAGTCTCTGATGCAGGGCAATTCAGCGTGATATAAACCCACAGCCCTTTGCGGCTGTTGTAGGAAAATTTGGTCTGCATAGTTTTAGTGTTTGTCAAAGCAGTAGGATCAGATACCAGTTATGGCCACATGATGCCAACTACCCAGATGGAAAAGAACAATCCGTTTGTCACTTTGGCCCACTGACATTCCAGAGAGCAGAAATTCCCCAACTTTCAGAATCCGTGACATGGTAGTGACTGGATCCATTGTGCTTTCTTTCTCTTAAAACTGCTGTATGGCTGGATTTCATTTTCTTAGCTCAAGGGATTCAGATCCAGCTGAGTACAAAAAAGAACTGGGAACCCCCTGGGGGTCCCATGAGGGAGCTGGGTAGTCAGTGAAGTTGAGCCACCTCGTTCTAGACCTCCAGACCCACAGGCCTCTCCTTGAGTGCCATAGTTCAGAGAACACCTGGTGGATACACAGGTTTAGTACCAAGACCCTGGAAGGCAGGGAGTATGGCAACTGGGAGGGATTATTAATTTTCAAGAGCATGGTGGGTATTTGGAGCTCTAATCAAACTTGATCACTTCTCTATGCTCCAGAGCACTTGTGGAAAACCAAGCTGGGATCACAATGGGCAAAGTGCAAAAGCCTGGCTGGTAGGAAAAAAAAGAGCAAAACATGGAAACCTTAATGGGTGGATGGAGGATGGTTGGTCTGCTTTTCCACTGTTGTTTTTTTCCATCCACGGAATTATCCAATAATTGGATAAAAGGAGTTCTGTAGATGTTATGGATTTGGAATTTTAGGAAAAAATGTGATAGGACTGCTTGTAAATTTCAGTTGAAGCTGTGTGCAGATCATTTTGGGAGACACTGCAGCCAGTTCTCTGCTCAAGTGAAGGTCAGCGGGAGGGGTGGCAGCAGCCACGATGCGGGTTGCCAATATTGGTGTGTGTTGTGGGATGGACTGACTGGATATTTGCAGCCTGAACCATTGAAGAGCTTCACCCCTGCCCAACCTCTTCTCCAAGCCATGTGTAGATTCTGGAACAGGAACTGCTGGTGGACAACAGCAAAGATTCCAGGACGGAACTTTCTAGATTTAGAGATCCTTTCTTCATGGGAAAGGACAGGAACTTAAAGTCCAGCCTGGAACCACACAGACTAATACATCTGGAGACAGGAATCCCAGATACAAATATCTGAGCATTAAGGAAAAAGCTGGAAAAAATTAGCACTAAGGGAGATCTGGGGCAGGAAGGAGAACTGCAAATTTGTTTTGTACTCGCCCTTGACTTACCACTGGCTGACCCAGGGCTGAAGGATGAGGAGTGGTGGGTGGGAGGTGGGGCAGGGAGGCAATTGTTTAGAAGGAGAAGCCAGTACTATTTAAGGCTGCAAACAAATACAGCTGTAGGTCATGGGGAAGGGCAGTCAGTGACCTTGTGGATGGTGATGAACCATAGCTATAAAGAACTTAGAGACAAGAGTTTGTGTCCCTGGAGGTTCAAAGAGGAGAGGGTCTGAAAGCCCAGCGTGAGGTCAGGTTAGCATCACTACTGAGCTGTTTCTGCTTTGCTAAGGAATAGCATTTTAGCATTTGCTGGTGGTCTGCACAGCGTGTAAAGGGAAAACTGCAGAAAAAAGCAAGACAGAGAACAAGAGATGAATGTTGCCAGAGTAGAGGATAAAGAGGCAAGAACTGGAGGGACTCCCAGAATCCCTCTCATCTACTCTTTGAACGTCCAGAAATAGGGGGATAGGAAGGATGCGGGGAGGAGGGATTTTGGCTTTTCTTGGGTTTTCTGATGCAGAATGGAGTGAGAAGAGGCTTCCGTTGGGTTCCTGATTGTCTGCACTGCTTATGGCCTAGCTTAAGCAACATCTCTTTTGGGGATGGAGGAAAGGTGAGAAGCTACAGCCTTGGTAAATGTTGAATTGGAGCAAACCGCAGAAAAGGTCATTTCAGAACACGTTTGGGGTGAGGGGGTGTCTCTGGAGCAATCCTGAGTGATCTTTCGGGATTTCGTTTTTTCCCTCATGTGCACAGGAAGGCTGCAGGTGGAAGGGCAGTTTGAGAACGGTGAGGTAGGGGAAGACGTTGACCCTGTTGAAGAAAGCAGTGTGAGCTGATCTCCACCATGATCTTCCAGGGTCTTCACTCACGAAATGCCTTCTCTGAGGTCTCTCCCACACCCCAGGAATGCAGGGTTTCCCTCATCTCGTTCTCACAGGTCCTGGAGAGTACTGACTTCAGGGAGATTTGGGCGTCAGCAGACGCTGTTCCATCTGGGAGACGCTGCTAATAATCACAGCTGGATTTGCTAGACTGTTGAGTCCTGACTCTGCTGAGCGGGCTGGTAAAGATCACCAAGGAATGTGGTTAAAAGAGTCTAAGATTCCCTCCCGGAGATCCAGATTCAGAAATTCAGGGGTGGGACCTGCAATCAATACTAAATTTTTTTTTTTTCCTGATGAATCTAATGTGCAGTTGGGTTTGGAAACCTCTGTGTCTGGAGTCATTGCTCAGAGCTGGGTTTTTACCCTTTAGACTAAGTTTTTGATGTAAAACAGATAGCATCGACCTAACATCTGCAGTGCTTTCAGACCATTATAAATAATGGCAGTAAATGTTGAACAAATATGTAAGATTTATATATACATTACATAGAACTCAAAGATAAATGTATTTGTGTTACTGGAATGTCACAATCAATTTAGACAATGGCAAAATATGTAGGCATTTAACTGGAACACTCCTTCGTTTAAGCTACACAAGGTGAACTTCCTCTCTACCACCATCTTTTTGGCTTGCTCAATTTTCAAAATAGTTTCTTTCAAAGAGGTTTCCAGGACATGGAAGCATAAGCCTTTTGTGGTGTGTAAGGGCTTCTTCGGGAGAAGCAGGACTTCAGAATCCTGTGAGAAATGGGATTTTTCAGGTTGAGTTTGTGTGTGTGTATGTGTTTGTGTGTGTGCACATGCACGCATACTTTTGCAACATTTGGTGGGTTTCTAGATAGTTAAAAGAAATGCCTTACACTCGGCATGTAATCGAAGAAGTGCGAGTCAATTGGGTGGGGCTGCCATCAACGTGTTGCTAAAACTTTCGTGATCTAGCAATGGAAATACATTGCCAACGTGGCTATGACAGCCAGGAGGCCAGCGCAAGAACTGAGAAGGGGGTGTCATCGGTCTCAATCTTCACGTGGGGAGGGGATGGATTGATCATCCAAGAAAGCGAAGAGTGAGGAGCCTGGAGGAACCTGAATGGCTTTCTGAGGATTCCAACAGAGAAAATTGATTTTTGTCAGCTCCTCAAACAGGTTAGCAAGCCAACAAAGCAGCTTCCCCGAAGCTGGAGATGGTCTTTGCTGCAAACCAGTTGTTTGCTCGATAAACAGAGCAAACCCCTGGAGAGTGTTGAAAGAGAGGGGTGCGGCCAATGCCTTTGGCTGACAGCACATTCAGAAGAGCTAAGAAAACAAGGGTATAAACTCGAAAAATCTTTTAGGTTTCGTTTACTCAGGCAAAAAGGAGTCCAGACTATAGTAATTAAGTGAGTTTGATGAATAGGGATGGCTGACCTGGCAGAATCAGGCTTGCAACCCCTCTTTCTTTGGCAGTAGACTATGTGTCTTTACCTTCCCTCCCCTCCCCTCTCCTCCCCTGCCCTCCCTTCCCCTCCCCTCCCCTCCCTGCACATGCACACACACATTCTTTTTCTGCCTCTGAAAACTCAGTTTCACTCTTTCATCTGATTTATTTGTCTTCCAGGGGAGGGAACTATATACATCGAATTTCCTTGTTCCCCAATTATTTTATGCAGGAAAATCTTACTTTCTGGAGAACCAGTGCTGTACATGCTGTTGCTACTTCTTTCCTTCCCCCCCCCCCTTTTCCCCTCCTTCTCTCACTTCCTCCCTCCCTCTCTCCCTTCCTTGCTTCTACCCAAGGTCTGCCTAGCTAATGCTGGGTCTGTGTTGAGCCTTGATTCATTGTTCTATTCGTTCACTTAACTGTCTGCATTAAGCACCTGCTGTGTGCCAGTCATTAAGCTAAGATCTGAAGATACAGACAGAAAAGGCCCCACTCTCATTCTTCAGGCTTTTCATATTCAAGCAGGGAAGATCTTAGATGCTAGGCAATCAGATTACATATACATGATTTGCTGAATGTAATGAAATCCCTATTGTTGACATTTACAACTTTGGAAATGGATAAGTTGGAAAGATATTTGAAAACAGATTTTAAAAGCACCCAAAGGACCCAGACGATGGAGCCAATCGAACATGGCAGAGGGAGTTCCCACGTCCCTATTCTGCCTACAGCACCTGTAAGTGATCAGCCTCTGAGAAGGACTGGCTTCTAAAAAGGGTGGGAGAGGGCTCTTGCCCTCCCATGGTAGCTCAGGGGACAGCAACCCAGGGTGCAGGTGGGTGCAGCCCACTGACCACACAGCTCTAGCCTCGTGTGACTCTTACTCTGTGAAACTTCTCTCCAACTCTCCGAGGGCTTGGCATACCCTCCCAAGTCCAAAGAACTTTCTTTAGCCTCCCTCATTTCTCTGGCCCTTGAGAACCATTTTCTCCTTCAGGCTTGCAGAGAGGTAGAGCTTGGGTGCGGTGAGGGGAGGAAACAGGAGAAATCAAAGAGAATACCCGTTTAACAATCCCTCAGTTGTAAGAATGAACAATATCGGCAGGGGAAATGAACACGATTCAGGGGAAGGGGCTGGGTGTTGCGAAAGGGAGCTTTTCCCACTGAGCAAAGTCTGTGCTTACTGCAGGGAAACTCCGATGAGCCTTGGTGTGCATGAAAGATCACTTTAGAGTAAACTGTTTAATTTGATCCGGGGATGGAATGTACCTAGCACACCTCCTTTTTCAAGGAACTGAGATATTTCCAGCTTATAATTCAGTTCACTTAAGATGAGGACAAAACAGATTTTGGCATTTCCAGGAAGTCTAGGCTGGAAAAATTTCCCGTGCACCCGCAGTCTGCACCCACGTGGTGAAGCTCAGAGCTCCAGCAATTTGGATTCCCATATGGCCATTTGGTTGCTCCTGCATGAAGGATATTGGCTGTGGAATGAAGTTAACTTGTTGAATTCTTATCTGAAAAAAATGGCAACTATTTTAAATACACAGTGCTCACATGTGGTGTGCGATGAGTCCTGTCCTTCCTGTGTCTTGTGGGGCTGACTTGTGTAGACCCCCCTGCTGGTAGAGGAGCCTTTGGGTTCATTACCAACAGCAGTGGATTTGAGGTTTTGAGACCTCAGGAATACATCGAATGTGGCTATGACTATAAAATGGGATTTGGGAGCCTTCTCTCTCAAAATATGGGAAAATAAGTAAGTTTAGAAGACTGGGCCTCCAGACATTTTACAGGTTACAGGCAATATAGTCTGAGGAATTCTCTATGTCTTTCCAGCCAGGAATTGTTTTGATGTTTAGAATTTGTCGAGCACCTGGGTGGTTCAGTCAGTTAAGCATCTGACTCTTGATCTCGGCTCCGGTCATGATCTCAAGGTGGTGAGATTGAGGCCCGAGTTGGGTTCTCTGCTGGGCATGGAGCCTGCTTGGGATTCTCTCTCCCTCTCCCTCTGTCCCTCACCCCCACCTTCAAAAAAATAAAATGAAATAAAAAGGAATTTGGGTGGGCTCTTCTCTGTACTAGGGAACCCTCTTTCTTCCTCCCTCAAAAGGAGAAAGTAGCCTCATAAAATAGCCAGAAGATTCAAATTAGAAACGAGGGGAAAGACCTTATCTCTGGTCTTGAGAAAGGGACAAAAGCACTAGGTGACTCTGTTGGAAATCTATTCGTGGCCTGGTTGTCTTTGTGTCTGTTCACGCAGGTTAAATTCAACTATGTCTAACGTCTTCCAAAATTTTGTTGCACGGATGTGCACAAACAATTGTGCCGAGCCCTGGAACTAGGGATAGACAAGAGTTCAGGTCTCCTTAGGTGAGTCAGGTGGGTGACCTGCAGAGGGCCCTGAGTCTCAAGGTGTGGAACTGTCCTGCTCTTTGTCCCAACAAACGTGGCAGTGAGCTTGACCCCAGGAAAGACAGGAATGTTGCCGAGGACGAAGGGTGTCTCAAGGGTGGTTCTCCTGAAATGCTGGTGTCAGCTGACCCTCCACGCCATCATGATCACAGTCACAATGACCAGGTTTCATTCGAACTTCCACTCCCGCCCTCCAGCTGGTGGCATGCTTTCTATGAGGAGGCGGGCTCAGGTGCTCACACCATTTCCGGGGATTCAACTGAGCGAGTCAGCCTTGCCATTTTTCATCAGGGTGATAGGAGTTAGGAAATCACCTGGGCAGCCTAGTCGGTAATAAGACTCTTGAAGATATATGTCACCCCACTGTGAAACAATTAAACTAAGGCAGGGGAAACACTCAAAGGAACAAAATCTTCCCCAACTTCTATTGGGGGTTCTCCTTGGGCTTTGTTGCCATGGTAGGTCAACAGTGTGTATGTGTGTGTGTGTGTGTGTGTGTGTGTGTGTGTGTGTGTGTCTAAGAGAAAGAAAGAGAATATTAGTGCCATCTTTGCCTCTCAAAGATAAGTCTCCTTAATGTGATTACCAAAAGATCAAATTGGAGCTTATCCAAAATGCCAAATATTCTGGTTTCCTTTGTGGACTTGCCATTCCAGAGTCTGCTTACAACAGTTAAGAGGAAGTTTGTTTTATGCTACTGGCTTTCTGGACATGAGAGGCAGTGCTCCCCTTGGCTTTTCTTAACTTTCCCTTTTTCCATAGTAAGAGTGCTCTTGGTGTTCCAGTCCCCATTTCCCCAGTCCAGACGAGGAGGTGATGATGGGAACTGGGGGTGAGGTCGGGTGGGAGAAGTGTTAGCAGAGACCCCAGCAGTGCTTCCAAGGTCGTCTCCTACTCAGGTTTGGTGGGGTTTGCTGCTGGGCAAGAGACCCATGGAACCCCCTCTTCCCCAGTTCCATGCCACTGAGTGCCCTGTGCACTCAGCCACCCATCCTGAGAAGCACAAGGGGATATGAGGAAAAGTAGGAGAAGCTTCATGGGCAAGCAATTTTTGGTGACCCCAGTAGGCTCCCTAATCTCTCAGTAAGGCTTAGTGAACCAGCAATAGCAATCCAGTATTCCGGGGACCTTAGGGGTCATGACTGTAGGATCTAGTGACTTGTGACCTGTGACAATGTGTCGACTGAGGCCAAGGGAATGGAATTGGCTTATCCAAGGTCATTCTGGTTGTTACTGGCTGAAGCAAGACTACCTGCATCCCAGCCCAGAGCTCCTTCTCCTGTATCATGAGGCTGTATGCTTTCCTCTCTGGAGATTCTCGGGGTGGGATCATTCTGCTTCCCGTCTCAGTCATGACCTACAGGACTTCCACTTTGTTCTTCTCAGCCAGAGCCTTTATTTCTCTCTTCCTGTGCTCTAGCCATCTGCTCACCCACCCTGAAATTCAGAAAAGAAGAAGAAATCTGAGTGACCCATGGAAAATTTTATTGCCGAGCAAACCAGTCCCAACCCCTCCCTGCTTTGTTCCATCTTGAAATCAATTTTCTTTGGCCTGTCATCTGTCGGATTTGCATGATTCTGGAGGTGCCCTGACTCTCAGCAGTCCTGCTGGGTCACCATGCCTCAGTCAGAATTGGAAATTTGCTACTGTGCCTTAAAATCATTTTTTAAGGAGTCTGCAATATCAGCTTGTCTTATCTTGCACTCAATTAGTTTTTGGCTCCGATTCATTTATTTATTTATTTTTTCATATTAGAGTTTGAATTGGCTACCAGATCTGTTGGTTTCATCCATCACCAAGCTGATACAAATTGGTTTTGGGTCTTAGGGCCTGGCCCCACGTAAAATTGTGAAATACTTGAAATGTGTCTCTGGCACCCAACCATTTTCCTTTCCAGCCCCCTCCTATCTCCTGCCCTTTCCTTCCCTGGGTTTGCCTGGCACTAGCTGTTTCTCTGGAAAGTATTTGACAACTATAGCCATTTTGTCCGATTAACCAATTCGATTTGTATAGTAATAGCATTTCTAAGACAATGGAGGCATCCTCCCGTCCCCACCACTCTTTGGTTGTGCCAGAGGTCAGTGGTCTCTAAACTTGGTTGATCATAGAATATCTGGAGATTTTTGTTCCAAATACAGGTTCCCAGGCCTCACCCAGTGGAAAAAGAATGGAATCTTGGGCTGGTCCCTGGTATTGGGGTATACCCCAAAATACCAAAAAATTGGTATTTTTAAAATAAGATCTCCAGGCCATTCTGATAATTAGCCCCTGATCTCCGGTGGGAAGTTTCCTTCCAACCCTGAGATTTCGTGTCCCTACAACTTTATTTTTATCACATCCCTGGGAGAAATTAACATCATCATCATCACCACCATCATCACAACAACAGCTAATTTATTAAGCAATCACTAGATGTCAAGTTCAGAGGTAAGCATCTTGTGTGAATTATCTCAGGAATGAAGCCATTTTTATTTTTCTTCAACAGTGGAGAAATTTAAGGCTCACGAGACCCAGTAGGGAACTGACTAAGATGTCTTAAAATTTCTGAAACTACCAGTGGAGTAAAAAATCCTCCAAATTCTCCACTCTGGGTTTTGGAGTTCTTTGTAGAGAATGGGGTCAGTGGAGGTGGTCCCAGGCCATCTGAGATGCAACCCAGCTGTGAAGGTCTTCAGGACAAGGAATGTGTTTCTCAGTCTTTCCCATTCCCCCACCCCAACACACCCAAGCACCCTGCCTGGCAAAGAGAAGGCCCTCAGTGGAAGTTTGCTGGATTGGAACTGCCTGCAACCCAGCTCTTCTGCCTTCTGGCCCAGGGCATCTCTACTATCTGGGACTTAATGAAAGCCAGGACCCCAAGGTATAAATTGAGAACGGAGCTTAATTTGGTGTTTCACAGACAGATATTTGGGATTTTAAAGACTCATATCATGCAAATTACAAAGATAATTATCTCTAATGATGAAGTTTCAGGTGCCTGGACAGGCAGACCAGCTTGGACAGGTGTAGATTCTAGACTCACATGTACACGGTCACTTGTTTTTCAGGGAAGTCACTTGTTTTTCAGGGAAGTCACCGATGCAGCTCAATGGGGAAAGGAAGTTCTTTTCAGTGAGTGGTACTGACTGGAGCAACTGGATATAAACACATGGGATTAAAAAAAGAGACTCTATTTCATAAGAAAAATAAAAATTAATTTGCAATGGGTATATATTTAAATGTGGAAGCTCAAACAATGAGCTTCTAGTAGGCGACATGGGAGAATACCTTTGTAACCATGGGATAAGCTAAGATTTCTTAGGCAGACCACAAAGTTAATAACTACAAAAAAAAAATGGATACATTGGACCTCATCAAAACTAAAAGACAAATTTCTGTTCATCACGAGATACTATTAAGAAAGAGAGAAGGCAAATTATACGATGGGAGAAAATATTTGCCAAGAGACTCGTATCCAGAATAGCCAAAGGGCTCCTATAACTCAGTTATAACGAAACAAGCAACTCATTTAAAAACAAAAAAAAAGTGGGTCCAGGGGCACCTGGGTGGCTCAGTTGGTGAAGCGTCTGACTCCTGGTTTCGGCTCAGGTCATGATCTCAGGGTGGTTAGACTGAGCCCCGAGCTGGGCTCTGTGCTGGGCGTGGAGCCTGCATGGGATTCTCTTTCCTTCTCCCTCTGCCCCTCTCCCCACAAATGTTCACACCATGGAAACCTGCAAATGCTGCAAAGCAGGGTTTCATTGGTGGGGTTGGGGGGATAATGAGAAAGACAGACTTTTCCAGAACACCACTGCGTTATTGCCCCAGAACTAGACCTTAATGTCTACACTTAGTTACATCTGTAACCTTTGACTTTGTATTTCAGACATGCTCTTTTTCCAGTGAAATTCTACATAAATTTAATTTGCTTACATTTTAATTCTCTTACAAACTTTTTTTTAATGTGGGGTTTGATTCGATTTTTACCCTTTACTTTCTTTTTCCTTCTGCTTTTTGTCATTTTAACGGCAGTTGGAATTGATTTGGTCTAGCTCTGAGTTGCTACACTTTCCTCTTGACCTCAGTCCTGGGTCCCTCGGGGACTGCTGCCCTCTCCCCGCACACCAGACTTGTGACCACACAGGGCCATCTGCTCTGAGACCTCAGTCTCTGTTACTACCATCCAGGGATCCATCTTTCATGTCTCTTGCTTTCTGGGCATTCCCGGGCTGCTGGAGTCGGTTAGTTTTGACTAACAGGTGTTGATGTGTTGATCTCTTGAAAACAGTCTTTTCTGGTTTGTCAGCTCCCGATGTGTCTCAGCATTGTCACCAGCCACCCTGAAATATGATGGCCTGAGCCGGAGATGATAGAGTGTCAGCTCTCTGGAAAGTGTCTGGGGCTCCATCCGTCAGCAGTGGGCTGGGAGGGCCGCGGCATGGCGCTGGCCTGAGTTTACGGAGCGAGGCCGAGGCCCGGGTTCCGGAGCTGGGAGGCACCTGGGGTGATTTCTTCCAGGAGTGTGTGGGGCGCGTCTCTCTTCTGCTCAGGCTCTCCCTGTACTTCAAGATAACCGTGAGATTGCTATTGAGGTGTGAGCAAACCAGCTCATCCACGGACCAGCCCAGGATCCTGGCAGCCTGATCTTACCGTCCGTCACATTTATGGAGTGCTTGCTGAATACCAGGGGCTCTGCCAAGTGCTTCAACAGCATTGCCTCATTTAATTCTGACAACAGCTCGGAGGAGGAAGCTAAACCTCAGAGAGATTAAGTAACTTTTTCACGGTCACATAGCAATTAAGTGTGTGAGTCAGATTTGAACTCTGAATTGCGTGGTTCCAGGCAACATAATCTCCTGACCTCTCTGCTATGCTCTCTGGGCTCTCTGGAGGATATAACAATGCAACCACCCATGAATAACGCCCCTATATGTGCCGGACTTGGGGCTGGGAGTGCGGGGGGTACCTGAGACACAATCCTTGCCTCGGAGAAATTCTCAATCTAGCGAATGAGACACAGGTTGAACCAAAGAATTATAAACAGAGCAGCACTAGGAGTTCAGGAGGTGACATGGAACCGAGAAGGGCAGGCATCCCTGTGTCTGGGGGTGGAGTGAATCTGGGGATGCTTCCTGAAAGGGGATCGGGGGTTGGGGGGCTGGGGTGTCTGATTAGGATCTGAATGAACAGGACCTGCCTCCTTACAGTGAGTGCGGACACTGTCTTCATGGAGAGAGAGAAAGCTGGTAAGGCATCCTTAACCTCGAAGTTCTCTTCCCATGCCCCTCCTCAGGCGTGGATGCCAAGGATGGGCCTCCCCGGAGCCTGTGGTTCACACCTGCTGCTAGTTTCTGGTAACTGAGACTCTGAAATGTCCTGGTCCAAAGGCCCCGAGCCTTCCCTGGGTCTGTCCTCCTGGGGATGGATGGCAGAGCCAATGTGCACATTCCTAGGCCCCGGGGGTGCAAAGGAGGGGCTATTTGCAGGATCGGGGGCCAGGGCCTGAGCTTGGGCAAGCACCCTACAGCATCCACACGTGTCTCCTGGTATGGGAACGAGCTGGAGGAGGGAAGAGAAGAGAGGTGAGCCATTGCCAGAGGCCAGAGGCGGGGACCCAGGGACTTCCCACCACTTCTAAACTCAAAGCTAGCCTTTGAAATCATGATGAAGGATTTTTTTTTCTTTTAAAGAATTTACTAGAATTACAAAAAACAATACAGAAAGAAAGACCTCGTAGATCTCTGACTCAGCTTCCTCTGAAATTAATGTCTTACACAACCACAGAGCCATTATCGAAATAAATCAACATTGGCATAATACTATTAACTAAATGACAGGATTGAAAACTAGTTAACCAAGGCCTAAGCCAGAACGACCCTCCTCTTTGAAGGGCTGCCTGGGGCTTCCAAAGCTGGAACTGCCACCTTGGAGTTTGGGATTTCCAGGCACACAAGGGGTGGGTCTTGTCAGGATACTTAGCCCCCCGGGGAAGCCAGAGGCCTCGGGAGCCTTGGAGCTACAATTTACCACTTGATGAGGGAGCACATCGTGTCCTCAAGGTCTTGGGTATGTTTCATGAGAAGCTCCCAGGCTCTAACCGTCGGGACACTATGAACATGAGATCACGTTAGATTTTGGAATGTTAGATGATATTAGACAACGCAGGTATTTGAAGAAGCCGGGTACTGCAGGCCGACTTAAGCACACTTACAAGCTCTCACCTTTTTCTTTTCTTTTTTTTTTAAATGATTTTTTATTATATTGTGTTAGTCACCATACATCACCTTTTTCTTTTTAATTCCTGCGCTCTCTGCCTTGCTCTCTGCCTGTGGCCGAGTGGCCGGCGTTGGAGTCAGGACCACCTGGTTCTCCCTCCCAGCTCCGTGGCCCTGGGCAAATGTTTCGCCCCCGAGAGAAAACCAGCTGTGCGGTCTCTGAGGCCTTTCAGTCTGACTCTGGCATTCTCTGTGTCTCCAGCTGTGATTTCTCCCCTCCTCACCTTCTTTCGCCCACATTCTTCTCGTTCTTCTCTGTCCTTCCCTACCTCACTTTTCTGCTTTCCCTGTGCTTTCTCCTTCTCTGCATGCAGTGCCCCCCCCCGTCTCCTGCTTATTCCCGCCCCCCCTTCCCCTTTGCTCCCCTCATTCCTTTCTTCTCTTGCCTCACTTTGACACCACGCTGCCTCTCTTCCTGTTCTCCCTAAGCACGTCCCTTCCTTCCACGTAGGTGTAAGGTGGGTTACGCACAGGGACTTCATGGCCCACCAAATGCTTGTGGCAATTGTTTCAAATGAGAGGGGAAAAAAGAGGGAATTAAATCATAGTATTGGCAGCTGGCAATTTGCTTCAATCGCAGAAAAATGTCCCCAGCTTCCTCAAATATTGGAGCACTGATGAAGAACAGATTTGCTCTGGCAGCACGAACTCCCCTCCTTCCACGTTTGGCAGAGGGAGTGCCTTGCATGATATTATTACAGGCGTTTCGATGCGTTCCCCATTTAGCAAAGTTGGGACGCATTTCAACCAACCCCTGTATTGATGTAACACTGTTTTTATTGGTAATGAGGGTATATTAAAATATATATGCATTTCCACTGATTTCTGGCTCTGGGGAGGCCGGGATCTGATGATGTCCAGGCAGGAAGGCCTGGGTTTTTCCACCCTCTCTCCGTGGGGAGAGCGCTGGAATTCAGGCGCTCCCGCTGTCTCCACCCCCTTGTTAGGTCTCACTGATTTTAATAAACATTTTCCTTTCTTCAGTGTCCTCAGTGATATAGAATTAGATATGTCAGCTGGAGGGGTCTTCCAGAGGTCATTTTCTCCATCCGCTGCTCACCCCGAGTGCGCCTGCCTCGGCCAGGGTCCGAGTGAGGGACAGGGACGAGGTGGAGACAAGGGACGTTGACATCGGGAGAAAATGTACCCCCACAGATACGCAGCTATTTCGCTGTGATTCTGTCATGTGCGGGGGTGGGGGGACCCAGGAGTGGATGGATGATGAGGGGAGGGGCACAGAGGCCAGCCCTCGAGGCTAGCCAAGAGGCTGGGAGGGAGGGCAGGCCAGTTTGGTAGTGAGGGCCACTGGGATGCTGGGAAGGCCAGAAGCAATGTCTACTGACAGCGAGCTTCTCTTTTTTTGGCAGACTGTTTAGTGCCTTCTGTCAGAGTCAATCCAGCCTTTACTGGCAGGCAGCCCCCTACCCAGGCACACCTGCATGCGAGTTCTTGGATTTGGGCCATGGCAGTCACGGTCATAGAATTCCAGCGTTGGTTGGGCTCTCGGAAAGGACAATATAGTCCAGGGATCTTAACCTGGAGCTTCTGGAAGTTCTGGTTCAGTTTTTCTACCTTTGTCCCTTCTCACCAGGGACTCTCAGCTCTAGCTCCTCCAATCAGTTCTCTTCGGGGAATACAACCCTGGACTCCATGCCTTGGGTGCAAGCTTGTTTCTTTCATCTGAAATACCCTTCCTCTGGAAAGGTCTTCTTATTTTTTAAGACTTGCCCCCAAAGTCACCCCACCGTGAAGCCTCTTCTGACTCTCCGAGGCAGGGTTGGCCCTCCCTCTTCCCTGTGATAGAGCTTATCACGGGGTTTGGTGAGTATTGGTGGAGATGCCAATGTCCCATCTGGATGGTGGACTCCTAGAAGACAAGACTGTCTAGAACATTCTTTCTGGGGACCACTTTGTCCTCCCCCCAAGGGGCTGGGGAGGAGTGCTGGTGGCCTCTAGTGAGCAGAGCTTGGAGATGCTGCCCAGCAGCCTGCAGTGGCCGGGACAGCCCCCTACAACAAAGAACCATGGGTGCACAACATGGGTAGTGCCGCTGTTGAGAAATCCGCCCCCGGGGATTAGTAAACTGTGGCCAAATCCCTGGAAAAGTCCGCAGAAACACGTGAAGGGTTCACACGGTCTGAGAAGAGCATTCACTGTTGCCAGTTCCCGGTGGACAGAACAAAGGTGTGGCCTCTGACAACAAAATTATAAGGAAAGTTTTAAGCACTTGGTTTGTATTCTAAGAACTTTCGGTGACTCTCTGAGTCCTCAGATAAGATGGCACTGAAGGTCCCTCCCAGCCCTGCTATTCTAGATTTCAGGCACACCAAACGTCATAAACAGGCTGGGATAAAGGCCATCGGCTCTTTGAATGCGAGATCTCATTTACGAAGATGACATCTTTTTGAAACCCTGCTCATGCTCTCAAAGGCACTAAATTTCTTTAAATGAGGGTTTCTTTCCCCCCTAGAACCTATTGCAAGATAAGAAACAGAGCACAAATACATTTTTTGGTACATTCTACCTAATCAGTCATATTCTTGAGTGTTTATCTTGGAACAAACACATGCGTGAACTCCCCTGAAATAGTCAGCATATAAATGAAGACATTTTCTATAGCTCCCTTCAAGTCCATTGTTGGAAAGCATGCTGGTTAGGAAGGCCAAGCTGGAGACAGTGCTGATGTGAGGGTCCATTCAGGAGGGGGCTGGAGCTGGAACGTGCAAGTTCATGGCATGGAAGAGAAGGAGAAGGTGGGAGTGACAGAAGAAGTGGGCTTAGAGGACCAGGCAGATGGGGGAAAGGCAAGGGACAGGAGACTGGAGCGTGGGTACCACAGCGCAATGGGGGATGGGTTTATCCACATGGTCTTGGATGAGTTGAGTCATCTGAGGAAGAGTCCAAGGCCACAGGAAAAGCTTTCTAGATCTCCAAGAGCCGTGGTCCCCAAACCCAGCCACTCATCACAATCACCTGCGTCCCTTTAAAACTATGCAGATGCCAAGGCCCCATTTCTGGAGGTTCCAATTCTGTAGGTCTTGGTGAGGCCCCGGTGATTCTGATACTCCTCCAGGCTAGAGAACACCAAGGGGGTACTGGTGGCTGAGGAGGTGCAAGAGTACTAGTCATTTGGTGGAAGCAATTGAACAGACGTGGAAGCACCCTACGTGCTGGGATGTAAGATGCAGGGTCTCTGTCCTCAAGGAGCATGTGGAGGACGTCAGAAAGGCAGTGGGCGCGGACTGAAGGGGGGAGACCATGTGAAGGGTGCAGGAAGGTCTTCTAAGTGACAGCAAGGGAGAAAAGTGGCTGGGTGGGTAGTGGGACAAAGTCAGGTGGGAGTGAGGGAGATGGGAAGCCTTCTGGAATGAAAATATGATTTCAATGGGGAGGGTGGGCTCAGCTAAAGCTTTCAGGCCTAGAAAGGCAGGGAGACGAAAAGAGGAGGAGGTTATGGGGTGAAGGTAGGAGATATCTAGAGTTTGGACAAAGGCTTTGGTTTTGGAGTCAGGAAGGATGGATGTAGTTGGAGTCTTTTGGGAGCTGCAGTGGATGGATGGCAGGCACTGCTGAGGAACCTCTCCTGCCCTCCTGGTCTCAGGGCTGCCTTGTTATCTTTCTTGAAGAGGAGCTGGCTCCAGACCAAGGTGTGTGTCTGCAACTCTGCAGGGAATTGGCGGGTACCCCCGCTATCGAGAAGAGTCCTGGGACAGGGGAGTGCAGGAGCTCTGGGGGACACTGCTGGTGTCCAGGTGGTAGGCATTCCCCTCCTAGGGGTGTGGTCACATCTGTCCCCAATCTTTCCAGTCTTGTCTATAAGTTTTTATCTTCTCCCCAAAACAAAACTCATTAGATGATATTGCTCCTCGAGAATGGATGGCCTTATTAAGAAAAACTTGTATTTACTGAGCAGTTATTCTATACAAGATATATAGCAAAAGTCAGGTCCATTATCTTATTTAATCTTAATGAACCTCTTGAGATAGTACTGTATTAGCCAGCTTTCTCCAAAGAAAGAGAACCAGTAGGATCTCTCTCTCTCTCTCACACACACACACTCTCTCTCCTATCTATCTATCTATCATCTATCTATCTATCTATCTATCTATCTATCTATCTATCTATCATCTATCTATCTATCTATCTATCTATCTATCTATCTATCTATCATCTAATCTATCATCTACTGAGATTCATTATAAGAAATTGGCTTATGAGATTATAGAGTCTGGTAAGTCCCAAATCTACAGAGACAATGTTTCACTACAAGTCCCGAGATCAGCAGGCTGCTATAGAATCAGGAAGAATTGATGTCCAGTTCAAAGACCTTCAGGCAAGAGAATTCTCTTCCTAGGGGGAGGGTCAGGCTTTCATTCTATTTAGGTCTTCAACTGATTGGATGAGGCCCACCCACATGACGCGGGGCAATTTGCTTTACTCAGTCTACTGATTTAAATATTCATCTCCTCCAAAAACACCTTCACACAAACACCCAGAATAATATATGACCAAATATCTGGGCACCCTGTGGCCCAGCTCAGTTGATACACAGTTAACCATCACAAGTAAAACCAGGATCAACATCCTTATTTTGTAGATGAGGCAGGGTGGCATGGATAGGTGATGTCACATGCATAAGGTCCACAGTGGTAAGTGGCAGAGCTGGGCTTTCAGCTTATGTAGGCTTTGCCTGACCTTCTCAAGCCTTGGCTTTACTCTCTGTCTCCAGAGGGGGAACGGGCAGCCACTCTTGATGTGATACAGTAGACACCTCAGGCCTCTGAATGTCTCTACCACCACCACGCTGGATGCCTGGGCTTCCTCCAGGGAGTGAAATAATTTCAGAGCCCCATTAAGCATTTTGCCTTGACTGTTGTTCCTTGTTTGCTGGGGGCCGAGGGTGGGTGTCTTCCGGCGAGTCAGTCCATCAGCAAGCCTAGTTCTGTCTGCTTTACCTGCAACCCTGCATCCTCACTGGGCCAGGGGGTGGAGAGCCGGCTAAGTCAGTTCTGCTGGACCACGTTTGCTTTCCTGTCCCCATGTGCCCCGTGGGGGGATCCCGAACTGTCCTAGGACAACAAGAAGACACTGAACTCCTACAGAAAGTAACAGGCTTCTGCAGAGAGCCATGTTTCCCTAAGATCTCCTGTGGCGGGGGCTCACCATCTCACAAAGGGCTCCATTATTCTTTTAAGAGTACTGAAGGAACTTTCTTCTCATATTGAAATCTGCTTCCCCTTATTCTGGAGTAATAGAATATACAGTCTCTTTCTGACATGAATACTTTTCAAATATTTGAAAATAGGGATCATAGCCCCAGGAGGTTTTTTTTCTCCCTCCAGGCTGAATGCTTTCAGGTCCTTCCAGCATATTCTTTTTGTGATTTGGTTTATAGATGCTTTTTTTGACCTTGTCTTCCCCTGGCTATGGTCTGTGCCCTCCCTACAAAAAATCCCAGATGCTCTAGTTCCGGTCGGACTAATACATTTGGTGGAGTGGAAATATCACCACCAACGTTTTGAACATCAGGTATTTATTGATATATCCAGGTTGCTTTAATTTTCTTAATAACATTTATTATTTTATATTGAGGCTGCAGTCAACTTCACTCTCCCCATGCTATGCTTCTGCACTTAATTTTTAAATATTAAATGTAGGATCATCTCTTAATTCCTATGAATATATATTTTGGATCCGTATTTCAACCTCACTCTGCCATCTTGTTTGGAGGGGCACCAAGGAGAAAAGTCCTTTTGGTTGACACCCCTGTCCACTGCTGTTCTGTTGGTGGAGGAAGGAGAGCTGCAGAACACTGGAGTTTTCCTGGGGAGTGGGAAATCGTGGGCTTCGTGGGGTGGGATTAAGATCCAAGCCAATACGAGGACAGTGAGTTGCCAAGATGGAGAAACAACACTATGCCCGTTTTCCTTTTCTATTTTCATTTGTTCCAGGGCTCTGAGAACAAGGAAGCATGCAGGGGCTGGGGACACTGAAGTCTGATAGAAAGACATGGTGCAAAGGGTCCCCTTGCTGTTCAAAGCTTTTCAACGCACCCTTTATGCTTCCTTTGGGTCTAATTTCTTTCAGAGGCTTAGGCCCAGGAGCAATGGAAGATGTGGTCCTTGCCCTCAGGGAGAAGCCTATGATTGGTTTGGGGAAAAAAAGACTCGCATGTGTGAAACCACAGCAAACTGGTGAGGAATGCAGACAATTTGTGCTAAGTGGCCTGGACTGACCACAGCCCACATGGGGGTCTCCGGCGGCAGAGGAGGTAGGAGAGGGACCGATCCACCAGGGAGTGGCCCAGAGGAAGTGGGAATGGAGCAGAGTCCTGCAGGATTTGGAAGGAGAAGAAAGAAGGAACAGCTTTACAGGGTGGGAAGGGCGTGAACAAAGTGGCTAGTGGTGGAGGATTCCGCGGAGACGCGGGAATGGAAAACAGACCAGTTCTTCTCCAGGCGATGGAAAAACTCGCCCATGAGAAGTACTTTGTGGCAAGGACCTTTCAAAGACCCAGTCCTTGGCACTGGCTCAGCTTCGCTATTTCTTTTACCACCAGCCCTGTCAGGCCCTTTTCCTCCCACTTCCAGACTCTTCACGCCTTCTCTGATGATCTCCCTGCTCTGTCTTCTACGCTCTTACCGGAGATGCGTATTCAACTTTCTTTTCCTCCCCAAACACTGGGGATGAGCAAGATGCAAAGAGGCACATGAATGTGGTCCTAATTTCAAATATTCTGTCCCATTGTCCCTGTTTGCTGATCTGTCCCTAATAGCTTTGCATCTCAGGTTTTCCCTTGGAATCTATAACAGTAATGTTATTAATAATGAATCAGAGCAGCTGGCATCCAGAGTGAACACAGGTGCTGGGTTTCATGTGTGCTCTGAGTTAAAGCGTCCGATGAGGTAGGTACTATTATCACCCCCATTTGGTGGATGAGGAAACTGAGGTACATAGAGGTTAAATAAATTGCCCAAAGACACACAGAGAGTAAGTGGCGGCACTGGGACAAACACAGGCCGTCCGAGTCCGGGTTCTTCTCTGCTCGTTGTAGAAAACACAGGCTCCCAGCCTCTCAGGAGAAGGAGTGGAAAAGCAAAGGTTTTCTCCACCCCGAGTACGTGCCACCTCTTGGGCTAAAGCATTGCTCGTGCGTCATCTCAGTGAGTCCTTACCCCACCCCGAGACACAGAGATTATCACTCCCATTTTGCAGATGGAGGAGATGAATGCCAAATGAAGGAGTGGACTGTGGGCACACAGCTGGCACGACGGGTAAGCAGATTTCAAGAGAGGTCTGTCTTTCCCCCGGAGTCCAAGTGTTGCCATTGACAATGTGAGCGAGTTCCTGAGCAGCTGGTATAAGGAGGGTCAGAATGGGCCACGTGTGAGCAGAGAGAGTCGAAGAAAACTTTCCTGATGATGAAAAAACACAGTGTTTCAGTCCATGTGACACAGCTGGCCACAGCTGGAAGAAAGCAGTTAGACAGTGTCTGCGGCCAACGTGCTGTGGATTCATGCATTTGAGAACAAAGAGTCTGGACTGGGTTTACGTGCAAAGAATCCCAGAGAGTAGCAGACTTGTCGAGCACCAGCTACTGACGGCATCAGAAAGCATCTGTCCCCTTTGCACAGTGGAGCGAAGGGCTGTCCACTCACGGGGACCTCTTTAGCCCAAGCCATTGCCCAGCTGGTAAATGCCACCTACAGGGTCATCTTCGGATGACCAAGTGGGGCAGGAACCCAGTTTCTGTGATCGTGGGATATCTGAATGTTCTGTCTCCTTTCCCGCCTCCCCTCAAGATGGGATAGGAGATAGGGAAAGTAGAGAGAGAGAGAGAGAATGAGAGAAGAGGGAGATGCCTGTCACTGGCTCCCCAGGGTCAGAGCAGCATTCCTCCATCTTTCCTGTGCGTCAGAGTTTCCCAGAGGTCACTGCCAGGACTGAGGTACTAAATAAGCTAGGTTGCTGAGATGAGCTTGTTACAACGAAGATTGCAGGACCCGCTTCTAGAGCTTCTGAGTCAATGGGTCTGCAACAGGGCCCACAAATTTGCATTAGTAACAAGTCCCCAGCTGGCCCCGGGGACCACAGACGATCTCTTCAGGGTTGACAGCTCCCTTCTTTTCTTTTTCACCCCCCACGCTTGCCTCAAACATAACGGATGCAGGAGTCGGGGTCCTGGCAAGAAACAGCCTTCATCTTGGGTAGTTCAAACAAGACTTCAGTGAGGGGGCAGCTTACAAAGTGTGGGGGGGTGTCAAAGGGGCACACGAGAGAAACTGAGGTACCCAGAGACCAGCAACAGCAGGAAGCGGTGACCATTGTAAGGCGGGAAAGGAAGGAAGCAGTGTTCCTGGGATTGAAGAGGGTTGGGCTCATGGAGGCTGGGGGGTTTGGGGGGAATGATTGGAGTAGTGAAAGAACATGCCAGAAATGTAGCTCCAGAAGGGACGTCTGCTCTTTCATTCCCCAGCTGTCTCCCGCATGGCCCCCTTGGCTGAATCCTTGGCTGAATCCAGCTGGGGCTATAAGGCGATGGATGCAGTGGTTTTCACGGGTCCCAGGGCCCAGGACAGGGCGGAGAGCGGACCTGGGGTGGGGTGGGGTGGGGTGGGAGGGGGCATGTGGAGAATGACCAGTGTATGGGGGCAAGAAGACCCTGCTTCTCTTCCTCACTCTGCCCCATCTCTCGATGTCTATCTTCGCTTCTTCCCAGAGCTTACTAGAAGCCACTGACCCAAGAGAGTAGAGGGACTGCATAAGGCCTGTAGTCGTTTTTAGCCTGGGACCCTGCCCCTGTCTCATCGGTGCGTGGAGACATCAGGACGTCCAGAGAGACTGTTAGCAGAGCTGTCTCTCCCTCCTGGGGCTCCTCCTCCTTGCCAGCCTGCACCCCTGTCTCAGGTAGGGTGACGGTGTTTCCACCAGCCTTCTTGGCTTCCGCATGGTCGGGGAAGGTTGGAGAAAGACTTGCTGCTGCCGGAGCAGCTTCAGCAGATTGGGGTAGGAGAGCTCCGAGGGACTGGGGTGTGGGATGGTTGGCGGGTAAGGGACAGAGAGTTTCAAGTTATTTCCAAACCAAACCGTAAGGAACACACAGTGCTTGGCGTTGGCTCAGAAAGACCTCCCATTCCATCTATGGAACAATGAAAATGAAATCTCTTAATCCTTAGGAAAGAAAACAAAGAGAGGAGGGGGAGGGAACAAGAGGAAGAGGAGAGGTGTTTATGTTTGAGAACTGTCCTAGAACTGCCAGGCAAAGGGCCATGTTGCTACTGGCCCCGGCTGGCGTGAGTTTGGCGTCTCGATTTACCTTTTGGTGGCTGTTAGGATATTTTCCTGAGCCACGCAGCAAGATCTCTGTGTCAGATAACCCCCTCCGTGGTAAGATAATCTTTGAGTGTGTTTAGGGAAACCGTGGGCTAGCCAGCGGTTTTATAACCTGACATGGAAGCCAGTGGGCAGCAGACACACTTGGAGGCTCTGACACCCTCAGAAGGAGGAGGACCGGCTTTCTCCCTGGACAGGGAGGCGCCTCTCGGCTGTCAGGCTTCAGGAATGTCTCCTAGGCAAAGGGTGGTCTGGTGAAGTGGTCTAGGCCTTCCCTCTGTGGACTCAGAGAGTCTCTTTCCAGCTGAACTTCTGGTTCCTTTTCTTCTTGAGATAAAAACAAACAAAGAAACTGAAGTGAATCAAGGAACTCTTACGAATTAGGGTCATAGGCCTCTGGCTGGGGACAGAGAAACGGACTCCTTACAGTTTGGGGGCTTCCCTTCCATGGTTCTTCATTTTCCTAGAGCCCTGGATAGAGACCTTGGCCTTACCCATCTTTTTACAAGAGTCCAACTCTATCCTTGAATTCACCCCTCTGCCATTTTGAGCCCTATGTCCCAGCACACAGAATCTTCTTTGTCTCCTTTGGGTGAGATGACACAGAAGCAATTGGGCAGAGTATGAGCTTAGGCTGTGCATTTATGATGTCGGCGATCTGGAAGGGGACAGAAATCATTTCTGCCTGGGTTCCATGGAAGAGGAGGTGCTGGTGTGGGAGAGAGCCCGGCAGCATTAGGAAGAGGCAGGCACAGACTTCTTTCCTAGATAGGGGCGAGTGCTTGTCCTTTCTCGCGGTTTCCTGTAGCAGCCACTTCTACTGTCCCCATGGCACCCTTGACCTGGGAGGACACCTAAATACATCACTTGATCTGGGATACCTGGTGGAGTGGAAAGAGTGGTGGATGGCAGCTTGGGCTCTCAGGGTTGAATTAACCTTCTGTCATTGGTCAACTGGGGAAGACTTGGTACAGCTGGTTTCCCAGAGCTGTAATCAGGGGGTCTGCTTAGATGAGCTCTGAGGTTTTGCCCAGCCTCGATATTCGTGATTCTATAGCTTGGGGGTTGCCTCTGTTGTGTTTCTTGTGTTCAGAGATATTTCTAGGATTCACAGTCATGCTTAAAGAGGAAAACAGAGGGGCACATGGGTGGCTCAGTCGTTTAAGAGTCTCACTCTTGGTTTCAGCTCAGTCATGATCTCAGAGTCCTGGGATCAAGCCCTACATCGGGCTCTGTGCTCAGTGCAGAGTCTGCTTGTCCCTCTCCCTCCCTCTCTGCTCCTCCCCCCAACCTTGCTTGTGTGTGCTCACTCTCTTTCTAAGATAAATAAAATATAAGATATAAACCAATAAAAAAATATAAAATAATAGATAAAAAAATAAAGAGGAAAACAGAGATTTGAGAATTCACTACGTTTGAAACATGCATCTTCCTGACACCACTTTGGTAATTACAAAAGCTGGGTCTTGAGCACTGAACACTGTGGTTTCCAGAGAAACTCAACTACTAGTGAGTCCGGGCCCTTTCCTGCCCTTGAGGTTTGTGTGCCATGGATAATAATTGTGTGCCATGGATAATACCTCATCTTCTCCTAGAAGCTTCCACTTCCATAGGCTCATGCACGAGTCTGACCCAGACCTAGGGGTTATCTCCTGCCTTCCAACTTGGCTGCATGGTGCTGCTTTCTCTTCACGTTCCCATCTAGGTCAGGCGCTCGAAGCAGTATCAGGGCTAACGGGATATGAGGGACAAGCGAGTGGGTCAGGGTTGGTAGCAGAGACTCAGAGCTGATGGAAGGACCATGAAGGCCCCATCCTTGGAATCTGACAGATCCAAAGCTCAACCTGATGGATGCCACTTATCAGCGTAGTGATCCAGGGCTGCTCAATTCATTTCTCCAGTCTCAGTGTCCATATCTGAGGAAGGTTTCTCCCCCTTTCATGATAAAATCACACATTTGGAGGTAGCTGGGAGGGTGAAATGAACACATGGATGGAAAACATTTCCCTCATTTCCTTCTTTGAGTTATATATTCAGTTTATGAGTTTCCTTTCCTCCCTCTTCAAATTTCTGAGGGATGTGAATGGGGAGAGAGCCCAAGGCAGGTCGTTGCAGAACACAAGTGAGGGAGAGCCCATGCTGTGAATCTGGGTCTGGGGCAAAGAAGGTCAAAGGATGATTTGGAAATGACCTTGACGCATACAGGAAGGTGACTCACGTGCGCACACTGCAGCTTGCAGAGAGGAGAGCAGCTAAGTCCACCACAGGAAGCACGTACTTTTAGGTAGACACAAACACAGAGTGAGGCAGTCGAGGTGGGTGGCGACGGTGACCTGTTCTGTGGAGCTGTCTTTCAGCCTGTAGATAATCAGTGTTGAATGGGCACCCAGGATTTCCTTCTCACGCTGTCTCCTCACCTTTCCTCTTGCCCACTCCTGGGTCTTCTCTCTGCCTCTCTCCCCACCCGTCTTGGCCGCCGCGAGCCAGAGGAACCCTTCGGTCGTCCTTAGAAGCAGGTCACACTGACCACCCACATACCTCTCCTTTGTTAATATTGGTGCGGAGAATTGCTCCAAGAATTATTCTGCCAAGGGAATATTGCCCCAGACGTCACGAGGGAGAGTCAGGGGGTGAAGAAGCATCGATCCCATTCTATACATTAAAGGAAGGCCCGGTAGCCTTTTGGAGTCTCCGGAGACTCACAGCATTGAGTAGCTGGAGGAATTGAGACTAGATATCACGAAGAGTATTCTAATGATGAGACTTCAGGCCCTTGATCAGGGGCACAACACAAATTTCGCACTCCCTCTGACCCAATGCATTCTCCCCAAACAGAAAGAGACCCTGTTTTAAGAAAATGGCCGGGAACAGGAGAGAGACACCCTCAGGGCATTTTTTTTTTCCTTTCGGGTCCCATGAATTAGTTCAGATATGGCTGAGTCTAGTCGGAGCCCAGCGACAGGGCTGCCTGAACACTCAGGTGGGGATTTAGTTTCCTCTGGGCTCCATCTTCATGCTTCCCAAGTCCCCATGTCCCCAGCCTCCTCCACGCACGGGCCCAGACCCAGATTCCCAGCATGGGCTCTCCCTCGCTTGTGTTCTGCAAAGACCTGCCTTTGTTCTGTTGCCCACTCCCAGCTTTCTCTGCAACAAAGAGGAAGTCCAGTTACAAATGTCCTCTTGCAAAGTAATTAAGCTCACGGCATGGGGGCCAGTGCTCCTCAGGGCTGGTCAGCAGGGGAGGGTTAGAGTCCACAATAGGTCTGCCAGGAGGGACCTGCTGGTTCTCACGTCCTTCCAGCCCCTGCTGGAGGTGTTGCTCCCACACGTGGCTGTCCAAGTGGGGACATGGTGGGCACAGAGGCCTTGGGATGTGTCTTGGGAGGTGCTGGCATGGGCATGGAGCCTCTGCTTCCTGGAGGCATTGGTCACTGGGAGGCTGCAAGCTCACCCACATGTGGCAGTAAGGGTGCTTAAGGAGGACCTTTGTTCACTCAGAACCTCTGAATAAGCTCATAAAAGACAGGGCCGGGTTGCCAGGGGCATGTGGTTGGGGGAGGAGGAAAAGAGAGGAATTGGTTACTCTTTGTGTAGTGTAGGGACCAAAAGTACTCTTTCTTCACTGAGGGAAGTGGCAGAGATTGCAATGAAAAGGATTCTGAGTTAGAACTGAGCACCAGGACAGACCCAGAGAAAGGCGCTGGGTTGCTTTCCTGTGGATGTTCTCCAGAAAGGAATAGGGTATATATTTGAGAATCCTAGCTGGAGGCAAGGAAATGAACTCCCTGGCTGTGTACCATACTTATTGGAAGTGACAGATTGGAGACGGCCCAGGGCACTGGACCTTGGCATCTTCTAGAATCTCTGCTAGAAGTTAGGAATATGTCAGAGGTGTCTTTTCCAGTGGGTACAACCAGAGCCCACAGAGAGGTTTTTCAGGAGGAAGACTTTGGCCAAACAGAAGGAAGACCATTCTAAGGACCAAAGCTGTAGAACAGTGGAAGGGACTGTTTGCTTAGGGCAGTGAACTTGAGCTTAGCATTCTTTTGGGTGGAAAGGTTGTTTCCTTAGGCCTGTGTTTATTCACTCATTTATTTACTTGTCTTTGGAATGCCTACTGGTTACCAGGCCTGCAGACACAAAAATGAAAAAGGCATAGATATTCTGTATTTGGGGAGTTCAGAGTATATTGGGAAGGCAGACACAGATATGGAGCAAATGTAATCTTGCATGGCAAGCGCTACATAGAGGAAACCAAGTAAGAGGTGTGGAAGCGCAGGGGGGTGGGGGCAATAAAAAGCAGGTCTTCCTGGGGCAACAGGCGAAGGCTTCTTAGGAGGGGTAACCTTTCAGCTGTAATGAAATGGGATCCAATTCCATTCAGGTCCAGTCCACCTAGGCTCACTGAATGTCTGCCATGTGTAAGGCAAAGAGAATGGATGCAAATATAAATTCTCTGAAGAGCTAATCAGATGCGAGTTCATATATGTGCCCTCTGAGCTCTGTGCCTCAGGATGGAGGATACACAGATGAATAAATCCTGGTCTTTAAGGAGCTTCCCTTCCTCCAGCAGCCCCTCTGTCCAGGATGTGTGTCCCTGGTTCTGGTGGAGAAGCTGGTCAGAGAGCGTGGGTGAATAGAGTGGCCCTTGGAAAGGGTGTCAGAGGGCAGCAGTCAGGAATTCATTTCTGTGGCTCACCCAACCTTTCTTGGGGTGGAGGTGGTGTCTGATATGTGGCTGGCTAAGCAGTGACATCATGACACAGGGGACAAAACACGGGGTCCTCCTATCTCCAGTTCGCAGCCGTCAGTAGGAGGTCTACTGAATGCCCACAGAAGGTGGGGATGTATTTTGTTTGCTTCTTGTCTGGGGTGGCAAGGGGTAGGGAGGGCGAGGGTGCTGGGTGGAGGAAGACACGAGTCATCTCTTTTTGTGTTATTGGTACCACTGAGATAACTGAGGAACCCAGGCATCTCCGAGAGAGCATTAGGGTATCAATCAGGCCCAGTTATGAGTCAAAACAACTGACCCGATTTCTACCAGAGGTAATTTAACCCGAACAATTGTTAGGCTCAGTTGAGCCGTTGAGGAGACGCCAGGCCAAGATATTTGCCAAAAGAAGTCAGGTTGGCTTCTGGGTTAGTTAATGTAATACCAGTTACTGAAACAAACACAAACTCAAAAATGTCTTTTAGCTCAAATACAATATAATTTTTTTTCTAGCTCTCATAAGCCCAGTACAGGTATTTCTGATCACTGGGTGATTCTCTTGTTTGGTCCCTGAGTGATTCTGTAACTCCAGCACGCGCCATCAAGTTTGCACACTCATCTGTATCAAGCCAGCAAAAGAAGAAAGACCATGGAGTATGTGAGGTTCCCATGCACCAGCCTGGAAGTGTGACACCTGGGCCCCCAGTCCATTGGCTAGGACCCACGGGGACACATCTAGCTGCCAGGGAGCAGTTAGGGGAATATAGTCTAGTTGTGTGCCCAGGAAGAAGGAAGAAAGAAGAACTAAATGGCCAGTTTCAGCCACAGGTCCTAGATAGGTTAGTCTTCCAGCAATCTTTCCGATGAACGCTGAGCTTAGCACACGCCACAGGTGTGTGCAAGGAGGAGGAGTCCGGGCAGGTGGGGAAGACACAGCCGGGGAAACGCCCTAAGAAATCATAATTTAGTTTTTACTCCAGTGAAGCAGAGCCCTGTGTTCCCAGGGTGAATTTGCTCTCAGGGAGGTTATTCGTTTATTTCAACCCAGTTCCCAGGAAGAAGGGGATGGTAGAGATGACGCTTTCCACCTCTTTTTCCTTTTTTGTTTTCAATTAGTGAAGTAATCTATGCTCACTGACAAGAAGAAACAACAACAACACAATTCGAAGAGTATGTATGTTGGAAATATGTTTCTCTCATTTTTTGCTTGTCTTTTGACTTTGTTTATGGTGTCTTTTGCAACAAATGTTTTATATTTTAATATTGTAAACTTTATTAATTTTTGTTTATTTCCCCTCTCCTGCTCCCAAGTCATAAACACGTCCTCCCATATTTTCTTCCAATACTTTCATGTGCATATTGTTAAGGTTTTTAATCCATCTGGATTTTATTTTTGTGAATGACATGGCATAGAAATCAGATTTTATTTATTTTTTACCAGAGGATGAGCTAATTGTCTGTCCTTTTCCAGCTATTTGAAATGATACTTTTCTCATATCTTAATTTCTTTATATACATGATGTATTAGTTTCCTCTTGCTCTTGTAACAAATTACACAATCTTAGTGGCTTAGCACAACACATATTTAGTGTCTCACAATTCTAGAGATCAGCATCTACAACGGTTTCTTGGGGCTAAAGTCAAGGTGTTGGCAGGGCAGCCTTCCATCTGGAGGCTCTACAGAGAAGCTGTTTCCTTGCCTTCTCCAGCTCCCCACATTCCTTGGTCCATGGCCCCTACCATTATCAAGTCAGCAATGGCCAGTAAGGTCTTTCTTTTACTGGTTACTCTGAAACTCACTCTCATCACTCTCTTTCACTTTTAGGCACCCTTGTTATTACAGTAAGCCTACCTAGATACTCCAGGATAATCTCTTCACTTCATTCAGGGTCAACTGATGAATCCCATTTGCAGTCTTAATATCCCCCTGCCGTGTGTTATGGGCTGCATCTTGTCTCCCCGTAATTTGTATGTTGATGCCCTAACCCTCAGTACCTCAGGAGGTGACTGTATCTGGAGATGGGGTCTTTAGAGAAGTAATTAAGGTTAGGTGAGGTCATTTGGGTGGGCCCTAATATAATCTGCCTGCTGTCTATAGGGGGACACTTGGACATACAAAAAGACACGAGAGATGCGTGACATGGGAGAAAAGGAAATGTAAGAAGGTAGTACTGGGGTGGTCATCTGTAGGCCAAAGAGAGAGGCCTCAGGGAAGACCAACTTTGCTGACATCTTGATCTTGAACTTTCGTCCTCCGGAATTGTGAGGAAATAAGTTCCTGTTGTGTAAGCCACCTAGTCTGTGGTGTTTTGCTATGGTAGCCCTAGGAAATGAATACACCATTTAATACAACATATTCACGGGCTCTGGGGATAAAGACATGGCAGGGGAGGGGGAGGCATCTTTGGAAGGCCATTATTCTTTCTATCATACAGTTGACTTGTAGGTTTTTGTTTCTGTTGTACTGAACTATTCGTTTATTCCTGAGCCAACACTGCATTTTAAAAATGACTTGGGCTCTACTTATTTTATCCGGTGGGGAGAATTTCCTCTTGTGTACTTTGCTTTCATTTACTCAATAATTTCTCAATTGTTCTTCCGTATCAATTTTAGAATCATCTTGCCAAGTCTCCTGAAAATTGTGATTGCATTAAATTTGCAAATTAATCTGGGAAACATGGATATCTTCCCACAAACACAGTATGTTCCATTTAATCAGATCTTCTGTATGCCTTTCTTCATATATTCTTTCATATTTCCTGGGGTAAGCGTTTTCAGAGGTGTTTTCTAATTTTCATTGATATTGGGAATAAGTCAGTTCTTCATCCTTTACTGAAGGAAAGCAGGCCTAGAGAGGGAAAGGACTTATCTGAGACCACACAGAATCATGAAACAGGCTCTCATGGAATACAGGCTTATGCTTCCTAACCTCCCCGGCCATGCCCTATCTTTGGCCCCATGGAACCTCTAGGCCAGCTTCCATTAGATCCAGGGTGCAGCATTCTCTTTTCGGTTAATGCTCATGTGTCCATTAGAAAAGTGCTGGGCTGTGCCTGGGAACAGGCTGTCTTTGAGCTCGGGATGGTTGAGAGGTCATGTAAGAGTCCCTCTTATTTCACAGATGGAAGCATTATAGGGTAGAGGGTGGGTGAGGAGAAGTTTGAGGAGCAAGAAGGGAGCATCTGTAGAATCACTTACTTCTTAACCCTGGCCCATTAAGCGACAATCATCTGGGAAGGAGTGTGTGCTCATAAAAATTTATAACAAATAGAGCTCTTATCCACAATTCACAAGAACTCAAAATCCAGTTCCTGCTCACTAGGGAGCAGTAATAGGCCCCAGAACTCTTCATTAGAATGACTAAAGAGATTAAAAATGATGAAAGAGAAATGTTAGGTTAATTTGACCTTGGACGAGAATGGGTACTATGTCCCAGAGATACCAAGGGTCAAGGAAGGCAGAGGGAAGTGATGAAAGACTGTGTCTCTCTCAGGTTGCTGGGGTCACCTGCCTTAATGGCCCCAGATGCAAGAGCAGCAGCAGGGAGCAGAGGTGAGCTTGACCTTGACCATCTACCTGGACACACTTAGGGCCCTTTTCAGTAGTTGCCTGGTTTGGATTCCCTTAGCCTCTCACATAGCCTTAAGCAGGGGTCATGATCCATTGGCTACACTCAAGGATACTGCATTTGCAAATACTTTGGGGGATTTTCCAAGTATCTTTCAGCAGCTGCGTTCTCTAAATGGCTGATATCTGAGAAATTGGGGAATATTGTGTACTCCCAAACGAAGAGGGGCTTTTGAGTTCTTAACTCTAATCTGTACCTGAAGACCTCAATTTCAAACCAGGAAATGGAGGTGTGAGAAGGATGTTACTTGAGTCAACATTGTCCATTAATCCTAGAAGTCTCAGAGCCTGGGGCTTCAGAATAGTCCACATCTTAGGATGTGGCCCATCCTTGGACCCCTCTAGGCTGGTGGGTTGGATTATGAGCCATAGAAACAACAGACACGTATATGTCAATAGTGATGAGGGTGTATGGTTCGGGGAAGGTATGTGCAGGAAAAGGGATAAGGTCCTTTGTTTGCCCCAGAGGCAGAAGACTGTTTCTCCCCCACTGATGCTGAGGAAATGTTCTAACTGGAAACTGAGCATTAGATGCATTTGTCCATCCATCCATCCATCCATCCATCCATCCATCCATCCTTCCATCCATCCAAGATATATATGCTTGCCCTGCACGAGTGGTGTTTGAATGGTATGGAGTCGTGAAATTCCTTGAAGATAAATTTGGTGTTAATCCTAGAGTCACCGAAGAACGATTGAAGATTCTCGGATGAGGGAGGGGCTGGATGCAGGAACTGGCTCAGGAACAGTGGGGCAGCTTAAAGAGAGATCTAAGGGGCAAAGGCCAGATGTGGTCCTCTCTCAGATCTCCCAGGTGAATTTGAATGCATCCCTTTTCTGGTTGGGCTACTGAGCCACATTCGGGTCCTGACTGAGGAGAGATCAGACAAAAATTAGAAGGATATAAAAACTGGCCAGAAGACTGAGAGAACAAGTTGCCTGATGTGATATGTTCAGCGGACGTGTTTGGGGAATATTCAGCTCAACAGGTATTTGCTGGGTATACTCTCCTTGATCCTTCCAGTAATTTTTCTTCCACCTTTCAGCCCAAGGGGCTCCGTGCTCTCTGGCAGGAGTGCTAGAGAGGATAGGGCTGAGTATTTGTTGCACATTTCAAGTCACTCCAGCAAATTCCCCAATCTGGTCTATAGGGCGGGTTTGGGAGTCGACGTTTCATTGTGTATGCAGAGAAGAGGGATGGTGCAGGGAAGCGTCTGCTGGGCTATATGAGGGGTGGTGGGAAAATAGACCCTCCTCCTCCATCTTCAATGAAACAGTCTCCTGCCCATACCTCTGCCTTCCAGAGGGTTATGGCAAGGGGTGGAGGAAGGAGCAAGGGATTTAGAGTCACACGGATCTGCTTACCAGCTGTGTGACCTGAGCCGGGCTTGCCTCGGGCTCTCTGAGCCTCAGTTTCTTAACTGGAAAACAAGGCTCAGACTATCACCTGACTCATGGGATTATTTTAAGACTAAATACAATAATGTATATGAGACTGACTTTGTAGAATGTCAATCACTGTTTAAAGATTCAATACGAATAAGAGCAAGAATTTTCCAGTGTAGTTGCCATTGTCCTTGAATGCAAGCCCATTAACCCTCTTCTGAAAGTCTTCCATGGTGATCCATCCGGAGGGGCTAATGTCCCGTAGCTAAAGGATGACCCAGACCCCTCCGCACTTGCAAGCGAGGGCTGTGTTCTCAGCCACAGCGCAAATCCGTGAGCGTGGGGATGAGGAGCCCTGCCTTTTTGGGAACAAACACAGGTTTGTTTTTATTTTTGTTGGTGACATTTCATGACCTTGCATTGGTTTTTAAAATATAATTTATGGTGCTATTCTATCTAGTCGAACTTCTCGTTTTTGTTTGTTTGTTTGTTTGTACGTGTGGTTTCATTTTGTTTCGTTTCGCGAATTAGATCTCCAGAAGTAAAACACCACTTCAAACGGCTGGAGTAAGAGGAAGTGGGGGAGGGAACATGGCCCCAAGTTGAACCTAATGTGATTAGGGGCAGAAGCCCACAGCTTTCTGGAAACGCGGTGGCCAGCCTCCGCTTTACCCTTGTCTGGAAGGGAAGCCTCGCTGCTTGTCTGTGGCTGGTACTGGCCTTCTTCTTTACACCCCTGGGGGCAACCTGCCACTTGCTAGTCATCTATCCAGAGCTGCAGGGCCAGGGGCTGGGAGCGAGTCCCTTTGTCCAGGGACGGGAACACTGGAGGGTGGAGGGAAAGCAGGGAGAAGTATTTTTCCTGGCACCAGGTTCTGCTCCTGGGGGAATGAAGGATGTGAAAATTGTCTGTTTAGTTATAGCTTTTCCTGTTCAGCCACTGATAATCTCCCTTTCTGTCGAAGGCACGGATTCAGTTAATGCTGAGGCTTTTTGCCTGTTAAATTGTTAAAATGCAAAACGACAACCCCTTCCCTGGTTAAGGATATTTATTTCAAGCCCTAAATCAATTTCAGTCTTCCTCTCTCTTTCTCTCACCACTTTTCTCCTCCTAGTGCACTCCTCCCCTGTGGAACTTGGGAAAATCCAATTTCCTTCCTGCCTTAATCTCTCTCCAGCATTTGCCCTGGCTCGGCTTTGCCCGCACCTGCTCCTTCCAGCTGTGAGATTCCTTTTGGTAAAATACTTTGTGTCCTGCCAAGTCGTGGATAGACAAGACCCCCACGGCTGCTTCCTGGCTCTCTTAATGAACACAGTTGTTCTGTTCCCCCAAGTCCCCAGGAGCTCCCTGCTCCCTGCTTATGAGCCTGTGGTGGTTTCCACGTTTAGAGTGAGACCCCTGTCCTGGGGCCCCAAGAGTCTGCTCTTGACGGAGGCAAGAATTTGAAACCTAGCACTCCCTGTGCTGGTACTAAGTGAGTGCTTTGAGCTTTACAGCCCTAACTCCTGTATCGCAGGAATGTCAGGCTAAGTAGAGATCTGACTCCAGAGCGGCCGTCTCCCCAGCCTTGGGGCTACCCTATCATTATTAATGACAGCAATCACCACCCAGAACTCAGGTCATAAATAAGAAGTGTCTTTCAGCAGTCACAAGAATGGCTGCAGACATTCGTCATCTACACACCTCTTAAAATAGCCATGGGAACGAACAGCAGGACTATTACGGCCAATTTCTATCTCTATGTCAATGCTAACAACTTAGTTTTATTTAAGAAGAAGAGCCCAAAGCAGCATGAACTTCGGATGACAGTAATAGATACTCTCCAAAAAAAGCATTCTATAGCTTAATAAGTTTGGAAAACTCTTCGTTATAAAAAAGAAAAGTTCAAGAGATTTCTTTATAGAAAGACTTTCCTATTCTTATGTACACGGGGAATCTCCAAGAGAGGTAGGTCGTGTTTCCCCCAAAGTCTTTGACCTGAACTTTTTTTTCTCTCTTGGCATACCATGTTACATCTTGCAGAACACTCTTGGCCAGTGTGCTGGAAATATGTAACAACCGGCTCTCTGGGAATGATGGGGAAAGCCCTAATTAGTACTGTTTGCTGATTTCCTGGGGTAAATACTCCCACCGTAGCTGATTTCCAGCTACCCACATGACACATGAGTTGGGACAAGGTGGCCACAATCAACATTCAGAGCTGGTGTGAGTTGGTGCCACGTGGCTCCAGCGATTCCCCTCTTGCCACTGAGAATGGGGGACGTGTGCAAAAGCCAGTGGACGTGACTGGTGTCGGTGTCCTTAGGCAGCAGGAAGAGAATATGAAAGGAAAGTCCCCGGCCACTGAATTTTTGTTCACTTCTCTAATCAACGATCTGAGTGGAACTTCTCTGCTTGAGACCAGCTGATGATGGATGTCGGGTTCTTTGATGGAGTTTCCTGGCCCTCTGAACGGACGCTGAGAGCCACTCTAGGGCAGATCTGTCTTTGCTACCACTTGACTGGTCTCTCGTCTCCCTGAGGAAAGAGTCATCAGTGCCTGTCCCCTCTCTGGACAGCTCTGCGACTTCCTATTCAGCTGGAGTCAGAAAAACCTTCCTGACCAACTTCCCTGCCAATACTGGGAGAACTTCCTTTGACCCCGACCAGGAGGTCAGACAGTATTGTTGGACGGTATTCACACAGGTCATCTGATAACAGAAAGGCAGTAATTAGATTTATATGTCAGCCGCATTGGCATAGCAGAGCACTTTCTTCTTTTTCAACCATTTTCTTCTCCTAGATTCCAGGACGGCACGCTGTCTCCTGGTTCTTCCCCTGTCTCCCTGGTCACTTCTGCTTCGTTGGCTTCTTCACTTGATGTCTAAGATTTATTTATTTATTTGACACAGAGAGAGAGAGAGAGCGCAAGCACACAAGCATGGAGAGGGGAAGAGGGAAAGGGAGAGAGAGAAGCAGGCTCCCCACTGAGCAGGGACCCCGACGCAGGGCTCGATCCCAGGACCCTGGGATCATGACCTGGGCCAAAGGCAGACGCTTAACTGAGCCACCTGGGAGCCCTTCACTTGACATCTAAATGCTCGGCTTCTTTCATCCTAGTTTCTCCCCCCACCTTGTCCCCTCTCACATGATCTAACCCATTCTCATGGATTTAATTGCCATTATTATTCTGATAACTCCCAAATTTATAATCTGAAACTAGATTTTTTTCTCTGAGCTCCCGATTTATATAACTGACAGTCTACTTGGCATCTCTATCTGAATGTCTTATAAATGTCTCAACTTGAACTTATAAAGAAAGGAACTCAGTGTCCTCTCCACCCTGTTTCTCCCTCAGCTTTCTTGATCTCAATAAATAGCATTTCCTTCAATCTAGTTGCCTGAGCCTGAAATCTAAGAATCAGTTCAACTTTTATTCTTATTTCCTATATCCAACCTAATGGTTTTGAAGGAATGAATTTCCCTCTACTTTTTCCTTTTATCCCAAGGGTCATTGTCTTAAATTACACCCGAGCCCTGAAACCATTTACTGGGTCCATGTTCTACTGCTTTGACATCTTGGAGAGGTGCGTTTCAGCTTAATTACTCTAATTAGATTTTCTTTGGATGCTTCTCCGGACCAGTAAGCCACCAACTTCCCCCAAGTGTCTTCCCTGTCATAGATCCCAAATGGGCGGCTCTTTGTTCAATGGGTCTAAGTAAGCCTGGGGTCCCTTCACATTTTCCTTATATTCAGTTATTCTCCTGTGGCCTTTGCCATCCCACGCCAACCCTCACTCCCAAACATAGAAAGGAAGTTCAATGGCACAAGGCACCTTGGGAAAATTCAGATAAATGAGGTATATCCTTTGAGAAATATGGTTTATTCTTTCATGAGTGTTTCTAGGGTGCTTTTGGTTTTATGGTGATTTCTTGTGGATCCGAGTCTCACTTTGGGAAGTAGGGAATGCCAAGGAATTTCCCCCCATTTTAAGATCAAGAATTGAGGCTCAGGTTGTAACAGGACAAACTCAAGATCATGCAGGCAGAGCGACAGAGCCATGTGGCTCCTCTGGCCTCACTTCTTGGACGTAGAAATAGGGACCAAAGCTCAAGTTTCCCCACGAGTACTGCTGTGTTGAGGGATGGGCAGAAAGAAGGGCATATACGTGTCCTATGGGGTCTTACGGGGGGACATGCTTTGAGAAAAATAATACAAAATTTCATACACAAGTGAACATTTACTTAGAATGAGAAAAGAAATCACAACACATTACAAATTCAAAAATGCTCACAGAATACCATAAGTACTACGGTGTCCAGAAAATAACATTTATAACTTTATTAATTAACAGACCACCCCATGATGCTTTTTTTACATTGTTGGATGCATACATTTTCATTGCTTTTTAAAAATATGTCACAATTTGGTAATATTTTCTTTTTTCCCCCCTTTTTATATTCTTTTATTTTGTTTTTTTTTTTTAAATTAGGCTCCGTGCCCAGTGTGGAGCCCAACACAGGCCTTGAACTCACAACCCTGAAATCAAGATTTAAGCTAAGATCAAGAGTCAGACGCTTAGCCGACTGAGCCACCCAGGCGCCCCATGGTAATATTTTCTACAGCAAGAATACAAAGATAATTTTGTCTTTTTTTATGTTGATTACAATTAACTTTTTTATTATTGATCATTTGTTAATTTTCTGTCCACTTTATAACTTGTTATTGTGATGTCATGTAATTTTTAGGGTTTTGCCCAAATCCTAAATTTGGGAACATCTCAATCACTTCTCTCTCATATATATGCTGTAAGATTTAAGGCATTGCAAGTTTTCTTTCTTTGTTGAGATTTAAAAATTCTACTTGTGGAAAAATACACACACCATACAACTTACCATTTTAGCCATTTTTTAAGTGTACCGTTCCATAGCGTCAAGTTCAATGACCTTATTGTGTAACCAATTTCAGAACATTTCTCAGCTTACAAAACTGAAACTCTATATCCATTAAATTACAACTCCCCCTTCCCCCTCCCCTCAGCCCCTGGTAGCCGCCATTCTACTTTCTGTCTCTATGAACCTGAGTATCCTCGGTATCTCACGCAAGTGAAATCATACAGTGTTTGTCTTTTTGTGACTGGCTTATTTCACTTAACATAATATCCTCAAGGTTCATCCATAGTGTAGTATGTGTCGGAATTTCCTTCCCCTTTAAGGCTGAATAATATTCCATGGTATGTAGAGACCACACATTGTTCACCCGTTCACCCACTGATGGACAGTTGGGTTGCCTTTACCCATTGGCTGTTGTGAATAATGCTGCTATGAATGTGGGCGTCCAAATATCTCTGTGAGACCCTGCTTTTGGTTCTTTTGTGCATATACCTGGAAGTGGAATTGCTAGATAACATGGTAATTTATCTTAAATTTTTTGAGAAACCACCATTTGTAACTTGAAATGCTTTCGCAGCAGCTATACCACTTTGCATGTCCAGTTTTTCCACATCCTTGATGATACATGTTATTTATTTATTTATTTATTTATTTATTTATTTATTTATTTATTTGATAGTAGCCATTCTATGGGAATGAGGTGGTGTCTCAGTATGGTTTGGATTTGTATTTCCCTAACGATGAGCAATGTTGAGCATCTCTTCGTGTTCTTATGGGCCATCTGTATTATCTTTTTTTGGAGACATGTCTATTCAAGTCCTCTGCCCATTTTCCATTTGTGGTGGTGGTGTTCCGTTCTTGTTTTTGGTATCGGTCAAGCTTTCTTGAGCAGTGGCTAATTTTCAGTGCCTCTTGAATTGATTGCGCTCATCCTAACCAGTTTCCCTGTCATGGTGTTTTTGTAGTAGCTTCTTGGGAGTTTTGTTATTTTTTAGTGCCAAGACAATTAGCAAGAAATTAAACTCTTTTTTCCAATATGCTTATGTAATTTTCTTCTCCTTTAAAATTGAACTACCTAACAATCCAAGAATCTATTCATTACTCCTATTTCAAATGTATCTCTGTTAATGAATTGTTGCTTTTGGAACCATCAAAATTGTTTTGGTATAATTCACTTATTGATGTCAGAGTAATCTCTTGATTTCTTGTAGAAATCTATGAAAACTAATTTTTATTGTGTAAGATGTTTATACTTGTGAATGTAGAGTTAAGTGTACTCCTGGTAGAAAGAACTCTTCCATTTTGCCTAGGGACTGATGAGAACTGGATTCTCCATGTATAATTCTATGCTTTTGATGACAGAATAATTTTCCACAGTCTAGCTTCTGGCTCTTTATATTTCAAACCTGAATCGTTCTATGTTATGCAAATACTTCCAATTCTAATGCCACAGGTTACATTTATGTCATCATAGGCTCTCTGGCCTGGCACCTGTATGCCATGACATTGGGTGAGTCCACTGAGTGGGTAAATAGGAGTGTTTCTGGAAGCCGTTCCTACAACAGGACAGCTGGAACATAAAGAGGAGAAACTGTGAACCACATAAAAATACCCACTAAACCCAAACTAAATGTACCCTAAATTCAACTCTTTCAGCTAAATCCCCGCAATACCAACACCGCCTGCCATTGGAGGATGTATGGCTATGGGGACGTCAGAATGGAAAGAAACAGTGCTCTTAGCTGATTCTGATTAATACATCCTTCTTTCGCAAATTTTGCTCAAAAGAAAAAAAAAAAAGAAAACTTTACCATATATGCCATCTCTAGGACTCTGTCCAGGACCTTGAAACTGGCCTGTAAAAATGAGGGCCCTGAGCTTAACCTTCACGGGCTTCAGGGTAATCTGGTCTGGACGCGGGACGGATAAGTTGAGTCCTTGTTTTTCAGGCCATGTGAGATGAGACCTCATCTGGAGGACCTGGGGTCCCAGTTCGGGACCCAGCACATTTCCTAGTCTCCCCTCCCTTCCTCTTTCATCACACAGCACACGCTCCGTGTTTCTGGAATGGCCCATCCTGGCTGGGGACTATGGATTTCCTGGTAAGATGTCAGCAAGCTGTGATATTTTTATTTTACTGTCCCACCATTCTTCACCTACAACAAATGTCCCCTTAATTGCTTCAGCATGAGCGCCGGCTGACATCCCCCATTCCTAAGGGTCTCTTGGTCCCAACCCCACAGTAAACTCAAGACATCCGAACGGGGCTGCCAGACGTGGCAGCTGGAATCCAGACATCACGGCCTATTTGAGCAATTAGCCGAGCTCCCATCCCGGGCTGGCCTCATTAGGGGGCTCCAGATGTCCACTGCTAGAGTTGCCTTCCATCCCTGGGGGCGGGCTGTCTCCCCAGGTGAGGCCAAACCGGTGTCTGTGGGAGGCATGTCAGAGCTCAGAAAGCCCTTCCTCATTTTCAGGGCTGCTAATTGAAGTGCAGGGGGAATGGCAGAAGCAGCAGCCATGCCTGCCAGTCCCCAAGGCTCTCGGTTTCACCGCCATGATCACCGTCTGCACAGAGCTCTCCCCATCTGGGGGCCAGCCCAGCTGCCACAGCTCAATCAATGTGTGTGCAGGCCCAGTCATGCTGTCCGTCTGCAGCTCGGCTCCCACCATGACTAAATGGGAACATCTGGAAAAGGGCAGGGCAGGGCTGGGGTGAGGAGGATAAGGGCAGGGGAGGATTAAAACTGCTCCGTCTTTATGGGAAGATTTTCACTGGTAATGTGTGCCTCTTCTTTCCCATGTGGTGGGAGGTGGGGGAAAAGAGAATTTCATGCTAGAACAACCTGACCGGGGCCCAGCCAGAGATACCAGCTGTTGTAAGGGCCTCCAAATTCACTCTGCCGAGGAAGTCATTCTCATCATAGTCTGTGCGTAGAGCACCCCCTAGGGCTTGGGGGTGTGTGGCATGTGTGGCCATAATGCACTAGCCTGGCTAGTTAGATCGTGGACTTTGGCTTGACTGTTCCCAGAAGCAGAGCCTGAGATAAGGATTTCTGCACAAGTCCTTTATTTGGGAGGTGAGATCTGGAAGCACCAGGGGGGAGTGTGAAAATGGAGCAGGGAAGGCAAGGAAGAAAGCTGTGTTAGTGAGTAGGTTGGGTTTCAGATGACCAGCCATCCTGTTTGCCAGGGACTGAGGCATTCCCTGGGACATGGAACTTCCCATGCTAACCAGAGAAAGTCTCAGGAAACTGGGACAGGCTGGTCACCTAGTTGTGTTCGTCAGTAGGTTACTGCTGCAGGCACCTGGGCCCAATCAATTTCACGGGGGGGTGTAGACCTGGACAACAGTGTAGATCATGCCTTCAGATTGTTCCACGGAGGCCAAAGAAGGGCAAAGAAGCTGGCCTGCGTATCCGTTAGCTCTGGTCTGTCGTTGGTTGAGGGCTGTCCCCGAACGGGCTGGCCATGAAACAAGCATGACGCTATGGCCAGAGAAAGAAAAGGGACCCAGAAATGACTACAACGCAGATCCTGCCTTCAAACAGCCTGGCGTGACAAGAAAGCAATCGTCGGGGTGAAGAGGTCCCCTCTGAAATGTGCTTTCTCCCACAGACCTTTCTTCTCTGCAGGTGACATTCCATCACAGATCTCCATTCCGGTCCCCTCTGGGTTCTTCTGCCCTTCTCTCCCCACACTCCTGGGAAGCTGGCCTTCCGGGGAAAGGATGCGGCCTGAGGCGTGTCAACAGGAGGCAGCTGGGGGCTGCGTGTTGCTGTGCGTGGTGGGCCGAAGAGCCAGTTTGACCCCTGCGGAGGCTACACACAGCTGATTTATCCTTCCTGGTGGTAATCGCAGTCATTTTATAATCTGCGCTCCGGGCTGGGGGTGGATTGGGCTCTGTGGTAGGGAGAATAATGGCCTCCCCAAAATGGCCGCACCAAATCTCTGGAGCCTGTGGATAGTTTGTGTTACGTGGCAAAGGGTAATTAAAGTTGCAGATGGGATTAAGGCTGTTCATCAGTTGACCTTAAAATAGGGAGATTAATCTGGATTGTCCGAGTGGGCCCAATGTAATCACAAGGGTCCTTACAAGTGGAAGAGAGAGGCAGAAGAGGAGAGTCAGAGAGGAATCTGTGCTTGTGGAGGAAAGGCTGGAGAGCTGCAGTGTTGCTGTGCAGACAGAGAAAGGGGGCCACATGTATCGCCTGAGGAAGCTGGAAAAGCCAGGAAAAGGATTCTCCCCCAGAGCCTCCAGGAAGCAACACAGCCCCCTCGACACCTTGATCCTAGCCCGGGAGACCTCTGTGGGACTTCTACCTTTGGGAGCTGTCGAGTGATGAGTTTCTGTTGTTGTAAGCTACTAAGTTTGTGGCGAATCATTCCAGCGGCCCCAGGACACTGGTACAAGCTCTCCTTGCTCTGTTTTACTCATTCATGCTTCCAAGTAAGAGTGCATTTAAACCTGGAGTTCCAGGGCTAAAAATCTGAAAGCCAATGAATCAGGCCAATGCAGTCCCTGCCTTCACAGAGTTGACAGCCTTGTGGGAGAAATTGAGACTCAGAAAGGCACGTGCGGTGGGCTAAAGAGGTTTCTAGGAGCAGGATTCCTAGCCGGCCTGAGAAAAACTATGGCTTTCTGGTACTGAGGCCTGTCTTCAAGGTTTGAGCTTGGTTCCAGGAATGATTTCACAGGGCCTCTTTATAGGGTCCTGGAAATGTTTGTGGAATGTAATTGAGTTGAGTCGAACGTGGGGAAGTAGGTTCTTAATTGACATTGATGATTTTCCCCTACCCCCCAAGGAAGCCCCACTTCCTTTCTTCCAGGAAGGCGTTCTGAAAGGAGATGCAGTGAGCATCCCCAAGATGTCCCTGGAGGAGCAGAGTCACCATTTCTGTTGGGTTGATCTCTAACTCCTGTGGTTCCTTCCCCACATAATTCCCAAGGCCCTTTCTCGCGGTCCCTGCGATTTCCTCCGCGGCACTTGGGTCTGAAGGAATTGTATTTGTTGAGCGTGTGTATCAGCTGTCCCAGGGTCCGTTCTATCTCAGCACGATATTTGCATGTCCCCCAGCGCGGTCACTCTGTTACACTGTCATCTGTGTTTTTTCCTTTGACTGTCCTGTTAGACCGTGAGCAGCCCCAGGATCGAACTGTATCTTACTTAGTCTCGTGGAGTGACGGTTCTCAGCAAAGTGCTGGGAGGCTGGGCATACTCTGGAGGCTCAGTAGATGTGCTGAGGGCATTGAGGAATGAGCCTCTGCCTGACTCACTCTCTAAGTTGGTGCTTCCTCCATAGAAATACAAAGTAGGAGCTGTGACTTCGGACTTAGAGTGGAACACAGGACGAATTGGGCTGACTGCTTAGAAAAGAGCAGAGCAGACGGCTGGCGGTAGTGTTGCTGCTGGTGTAGCAGGGGAGGAGAACAGCATGGGCCCAAGTATAGCGTGTGCTTGGGGACTAACGACCAGACTGGTGGGCTCGGGCACAGAGCGCACAGATAGGCTCAATGAGAACTCAGTTTCAGCTTGTAGACTGGGTACAGGTCCTGGAGGGCTTTCGATCAAGTGCCAGGAGTTTGGAATTAATTCCTTGGGCACTAGGGAGCCAAGGAAAGCTTTGGAGGAGAGGAGAAAGTGGGTTTTGGCGGCAGTAGGAGTGTAGGGGTTTTGCATAGACATTTTGGAGCGCTTCTCCCAAGGTTAATGAGCCGGATTTACCAATCTCTTAGGCATCTCAAAATAACTATAAGTCAACTTCCTGGGGATCTTTTAGTCATGGCTCTTGTTGTGGGGAGGGGGGGGGCCTAAGAGAGAATCTAGGTAGTTTCTGAGATGTCTTCAGCCCTAAGAAACTCTGGTTTGTGATTATTCCTCTTGGGACTAAGTGTGGGTGGGTGCTCCGTCCTGGGAGAGGCTTTGGGGCTAGGTATCTCTACCGGAACCAACCGGAGCTCTCCAGGCCTTCTGAGAGTATTAATTATTGGTCCCATGCAGCCTCTTGGATCCAAGGGATGATGAATTTCACCTGAGGTGTTTGTAGTACATAACAAGTTGGCTCCTTTGTGACAATGCCCAAGAGGAAGTCACAGTATGTTCTAGAAGGCTTCCAGGAAGTATGCTGAGAAACTTGTATAGTTTTGGATTTTCTCTCCCTGGATCACAACTCTGCCCCAGTACCTGCAGAGAGGAATTCTTGCTGAGGAAGAGGTATCTTGATCCTGGGTGCTGGATTATTACCCCACATCTGAGTCTTCTTTTTCTTAGTGTCTGTGCTTAGGTCGGGCTGGGGACTCAGGTAAGGGTCTTGCAGATGAGGAGAGACCTCACGCTCCCTCCAGCTCTGGCCAGCTTCCCTTCCCCATAGCACGAATAAGGCCCAGGGATTGGCGAGGAGGGCTTGGTGGAGGGAGGATGGTCTGCCAGTTTGTGGGTGGAGTAGAGCTCTCAGGTGGGCCGAGGGGAATTCGGGGGCCTTAGAGAAGAAGGATGAAGGTTGAGATCACCTGTCCCTGCTCACCAGAAAAAGGTGAGGGAGCCCAGTCTCTGCCCTGTCTGGATGGACTTCTAACATCTCCCCAATCTATCCCACATGGTCAGTCCTTCTCTTTCTTGGACAGTCTTGACAAAGAAGCATTTGGCACTGGGTAGAGAGGTCGGGGAGACTTGTTCTTTTGGACTTTTTCTGGATGGGGGGCTTGGAGGGCAAAGTGCCATAACATGATTGGTGGGTCATCGTAGACATTTGGGCATAGGCTTTGCAGAGTCACATTTGCTGGGTTAAAGAGAAAGATCCTTGCAGAGGGACTGTTATGTTTGAGGGTGTGCACAGGTTTTGGTCGATGAAGTACTCTGGCAGATGCTGGTCTGTCCTCTTTTGTTTGCCATCAAATCATAGGGACCCCGAGCCCCAGAGCTGGTAGGACGCTAGATAAAGATGCCCTTGTGCCCCCTGGTCACACGCGCAGAGTGTGTGAGGTCCTGAGTGGTGGGGCTTTCTCAGGGTGGCACAGTGTGTCTCACGCTCCACACAGGCTGGGGACTGAGCAGAGAGGATTCTGGATTGGCAGGGAATATATATAAATATCTTTTTTTTTTTTTTCTGGCTGTATTTTTCCCGAAAGCCAGAGATGAGAGGAGCATCTCAATGCCAGTTCTGCAGGAGGACAGGAAATAAGAACTGACGTTGGGAAGGATTCTCCTGGAACACTCCTTCATGGGGCGCTCTCGGTTACCCTGGCTTGGGAGCCCCCTCCACACGCGGCTGGCTCATGGAACACCGAGTGCAGAGCCCGAATGTCTGGCCTCGGAGAGCTGCCAGGAGACAGGGCAGAGTTTCCAGAGCGCTGGAATCTGAGGGGCTCCTTGGGGCCCTGCAGAACTGTCCCATTAGCTGGGGCTTGGGTTGCACTCATGGTGCTGTCGTCCCTGTGCCCTGCGTGGCTAAATGAGAATTTATATTAAAACACAAAGGCCTCAAAACAGATGCTATTCCCTCTCTTTGGGTTAGTCTTTGCTGCCCAGGAGGGGGGCTCTACAGGTCCCCAAATGTTGGAGGGAGGGGTGTTCTGCTTAGTTAGACCAGGGAGGAATTTAGCTCTGAGTTCTCTTTATTTTTTTCCCCACTCTTCTTTGTTCTATATTCCAACAGTGAGTCCCTCTAATTAAACTGTTACATCAGGTTTAGTTACCTGTTGCGATGGGAGACTCTAGAATACAGGTTGTCTTTCAAAATTCCTCCTAAGCATGTTAGTGTCGTGTTCCCATTTCCGTGCTGTGCCTTTAGAGAGGAAACAGAGGCACGGAGAGGAAGAATAATCTCCACTTTCCAGTTTTCACTCCATTGCTGGTATCACTGTCTCCCCAAATGTGGGAGGCGCACATTGACGTCTCCAAGACCCAGAGAGACGCTTTTCTTCAAAATAGCTTGGCTCTGCTGTCCCGGATTTTGCTTTGGGAAGATTAACCCAGAATTCTACTCCTAGCTCAACACTCACGCCTGCCGTGGCCTTGGGCAAGCAAGTTCCTTCTCCGGACTTCTGTCTCCCCCTGTGCAAAATGAAGGAGCTGGTTTAGGTGATCTCCACGGACCACTCCCAGCTCCATGCTCTGTCCCCGGCCCGCCGTGCTGTCCCCTCCCCGCACGCCTCTGCTGCTCCAGCCCACAGACCTGCTAACACAGGGATTTATGTGGGACCCTGGCTTTCCCCAGAAGCTCCTTTCCGCTGCTTATTACCAGAGGGACAGGAGGCCTTCGCCTGCTTTGCTTTCCTGAAGCCTTCCGTCCCGAGATTTTGTGCAGCGATGGCGGCTTTAGCCCCAGGACTGACTGCGGCAAACTTCCTCGTTGCGCTTTATTAACCCCAAGCTGAGAAGTGACTTTAGGGAGCACTACTGGGTGTGGAGGAACACAGAATGCCTTGAACCCTCCGTAACAGCTGATCTCAGTCGAGTGAGGCAGGGTGGGGGCACGGGTGGGAATATGCAGGTTGGGGGGGTGAATTGCACCTCGGTTTCTTCTCTCTGTTGGGATTTAAAGAGTCGGGTTGACAGCGGTTATAAGTGGGGTGGGAGGAGTACCTGAACCTTATGTGGAAAAGCAGTGGGTGAATCATGAATATAAATCATTCCGTGGATGGAGAATAGGAAGGAGGAAGTAGGCTTTGCCCAGAATTAGTTCTGGGTGGTTAACCTCGGCTTTTATTAGTTCTATAGGCCTCTAGATAGTAGAGTAAGACTGACTCTAGACAGCCCTAGTATTTTTCAGCAGGGACCCAAAGATTCTGTAACCGGAGTGATGTCTTCCCAAGAGCTGGTTCGTCTAGAATTTCTGCCACGTCCGTAAGCATAGGATCTGAGTATTTCATGTAGCATCAATCTTATCAGACGCTCAGGGAGAAAAGGGTGTGTTCCAGTAAATTCTGAAAATGCCACAAACTCGTTTCTTGGAGAGGACCACCATGCAGTACTATAGTAAGCCCTCAGATACCCTATAGGGCCAGGGAAACAATTTCATTTTGTTTAACCCTCAGGCACCCAAGTGTGTTTGAGAATAGAACCATCTACTTTCTAAAAAATCATTAACATTTAATGTATTCAGGGCTATAGGTCTGTGATTCCTCCGTCTCCCATAATACACAGCACTCACCACAACACATACCCTCCCCGATGTCCATCACCCAGCTACCCCACCCCCCAGCCTCCTCCCCTCCAGGAACCCTCAGTTTGTTTCCTGAGATTCAGAGTCTCCTATGGTTTGTCTCCCTCTCTGGTTTCGTTTTTTCCCTCTCTTCCCTATGATCCTCTGCCTTGTTGCTTAAATTCCACATAGTAGTGAGATACTTTCCCGTATCCTACACAACCAGTGTTCTGTAGATTGGACTTTGGGAAATGCTACTCCAGGGTGAACTCTGGGTCTTCTTTGCTGCACAAATGCAGACCTGGCTTGGGGTCTATGTGAATGGAATTTTCTTTCTTTCTAGATCCTTGGGAAGGCAGGGACGTGGATTTACAGCTTATTTTTGATAAATTGAGGAGGGCATCCTAAAACCACAAGTTCAAGGTATAAAACCAAAAATGCGCGAAATGAAAAAAAGTGACTATAAATCATTGGCATAACAGTTCGAGAGGCATTCTACACTACTTCCTTCTGGGAGGTACACGGTTGGAACGGGGAGGGAACAGAAGAGCTAAGTGGGTGGGGGTGAGGGCGGCCTGCCTGAATCAGTCCCTTCAGCTGGAGAGAGAGTAAGGATAATGAGGGCTGTTTTAGGCCACATTCTTTAGCACAGAGAGCCTAAGGCCAACATGCTAATAGGTTTTTGGAGAGGACAATCTGAGGGCAGCGAGAGAGTGAGGGACACAGAAGAGCAGGCAGAGAAGGAGGGAAAGACAAATCCGAAGTGGTACATTAGGGAGTTGGCCACAGCCTTTCAAGAAGACACACAGCAAGTCATTTGGGCACACGGGCAAGCTCTCGGGAGCGATTGCGAGGAATAATCTTGGAATGTCTTGCAACAGTCCTTTGGAGACTCTACTCCAGAGAGCCGTGAGAAGCATTTATCAGCTAGAGCCTTTGTATTATTCGCCTCTCATGATTCAGAGGTGACCCCGTTAGGCAGCTGCTGGGAAAGGCAGAAGCTCTGTGAATCCAGCTGGGTCAGAGCTGGGTACTGGAGTCGCCGAAGCTCCGAAACCACTGGAACACGCACCCTGAACAGACGTGCCGGAGGCCAACGTAAACCCAGCTCCTGCTCTGTGAGGATGCTGAGTCAGCTGGCGGGTTTAGAAGATGTGGGGGTGCAGGGGTGGCAGCCGAGACTCCACTGGACAAGCAACTGAGGTTTAGGGCCAGGTGGGGCCAAGGAAATCTGGGGAGAAAGGAAACTGAGTCTGGTATGGGGACTCTCCTGAGAAATAGCATGGGGATATAATCCCTCTGGAAGGAGAGTGCAGTAAGTTACTTTTTTCCATTGCCAGACCTTGGGACCTGGGCCTGATGAGATAGGAGGGAAAAGGCAGGCCAGAGAGTCGGAAAATCGACCTGTCAGCCATCCCGCATTGCCTTCTGGCATTTTGGCAAAGGCCACATCCATGCGATGGAGAGTGGATACGAGCCATTTTATGCTCTTTCTCCAAGCACCAATCTCCAGTGTGGCCCAGGAGATGAGAGGCCTTCTGCACTGGGAGGTAGTGTTGCCTGTCCCAGCTTTCAGACTATGACACGTTTATTTTGGTTCACCCTTGGATCATCTAGTCCCAGAGACCCAGGCCTCCTTTGTGCGGAAACCCTCCTTCTCTCTGTGGTCTCCAGCTTGACACTTGGCAGGTCTGGCCCAGCTGGGAGGCCATCTCGAGTTACATCTTTGCAGGGGCTCACACAGATTCTTTTCCCCAAGCTTCTCAAGTGTTTTGCAAAAGAAAAACAAAAAGAAAGAAAGAGAGAGAAAAAAAAAAAAAAAGGAAAACAACTTCTCTCTTTCTACCACATAACTTGGGCAAGGACTCAGTGGCTTCAGAGTCTCTGGCCTGCAGGGACAGAGCACCCTCCCCTTCTGGAAGGTTCAGCATTTAGCAGGGTGCTTTAGAAGCTTGGGACAAAGTGAAGCTGAGAGGCGATCAGAGGGCTGCGGCTGGGCATAAGTTCTCAGGGCTGGACCAGGTTGGACCCTGAGCTCCTCTCTAGTTGTCATTTTCACATGAGAAGCTGCTGGCTGGCTCAGGGTGGTTACGTAACTTCCCTAAGGTCCCATGGCAGCGTGCGAAGCATTGGATTCAAACGCGGGGAGGCCTAAACCCAAAGTGTCTCTGAATCTCTTCCTTATCCTTTAGGCTAATACCTCTCTTCAAGCCTCTCAAGCTTGGCAGGCAGTGATGATATTTGCTCCCTGAGGTCTTAAACTCCCTGGAGATTGATAGCATGCTCCTGTCCCCAGAGGTGAACATTACTAAGTTAAGATACATTTAGAATCTGGGAAATGTCAAGGTTTTCCACATTGCTATTTTCTCTTCGTCTCCTCCAGAGACTGGCCCTCCTATGAGCCTAGAAAAAATTCCTGGGGTAGTCCTGCCTGCAGGTGAAGGCCAGGTTTCCTTGTGGCTTGGAGAATTTCTGATCTGGGCCTGGGCCTGGCTTCCATTTGCTACTGTGACCGCACATTGCAAAGGTCATTGTGGCCATCCCCCAGCTTCCGAGCACCATGGTTCCTAAAGAAAGATCACAGCAGAAGAAACTGGCTTTGCTTTGTTTTGGTTCTGGTTAGTAGTTGTGAGATTTATCAAAGTGCCATTTATTAATGTGTTTGCGTATAAATAGAACCCATGAAAAAATTGCTCTAATTTTGACTTTGCTTTGAAGAACCTTCCAGACGACTTATGTCATTGCTTGACAGAGTGTTCAGGCCATTTTTAGCATGATTGTTATTACATCTAAAAGAAAGAAGATCCTGGAACCAAAGTTCTCTAAAGAAGGACCCCCCCCCCCTCCAAATATGCAACAATTACGCTAGAAATACCGTGGGTGGCCCGTGGTGTTTCTTAGATGCGTTTTTATTTCAGAGGCAAAAGGAGTTTATTTCCTCTTTATGAAGACCAGTACAACTCAACGATAATATGTTGATTCCAGAAAGGAGTTTTGAAAGCATCTAGTCCTGGCCCAGTGATTTTCAAATATGTTTTATAAAGACTTGGGGCCTCATAAAGGAGTTTCAGGGATATCACAAACATTTATTTTATTCACATTTCATCCTGAAAAACATATAAACTATTTCAAAAGCCCCAAAGAAAACAACAGGTATTATAGACCACATTTTGAGATGTGCACTTGAGAGCCCTAAAAAGTTAACTTGTGTTGCCAGGTAATTAGGGAAATGCTATTTGCTCCAAAAAATTCCATAATGGAGCAAGTATCTTAGAAGAATAAAGCCTAACATGGGTGTTTCTGCATGCTGGCCAGCTCTCCTTCAAGCCGAGGTGTGGGGACCCAGGCTCCTTCCATCCTGTAGCTCCCCCACCTCTCGCTTGGGACTTCCACGTTGTCTGGGGCCCTGCTTATCAAGCCAGCAGAAGAGCAAAGAACGGGAAGAATTGTGTGTCAGACGTTCTTAGGGGGGCTGTGCACATCTTTCCACTCCCATGCTACTGGTTGGAAATATGTCATGTGGCCCCATTTCACTGCAAGGGACTCTGAGAAATGTAGTCAACCAGCTAACCAGCGTCTGCCTTACCAGGTTACTGTCTTAGGCACATGCTTGGAAATCGGACATGGTTATCTGAGGAGTCACCATTCTTAAACCATTTATCTGTGTGAATCTGAATTTTGAGACGGTGTAGTTAAACTTAACAGAAGGTGTCAGCTTTTCTCCATAGCTCTGGATCTGATATTTTCGTGTTCATCGAGATGGCCTCATCGGTCCCATTGTTCATGTAAACGATCAAGTAAATATCATACATTTGAACTTGGGCAATGTTGTATGCTAATGAAATGCGACTTTAACCTGCTGTAAAAAATATGAGGTTCTGAAACCTTGAAAAAAATACTGATCAGGTATAATTTCCTCTTTTTATAGGAATGAGAGACAGAATAAGCTACTTGCCCAAGGTCATATATTGATAAAGAAACAGCTGGTATTTGAACTCAGACTTCCTGGCTCTCAGTCCAGGGCTTTTCCTTCTATTTCAACTTGTTCCAGGGCCTCATGGCCCTTGTAACTTGGATGTTTTTCAGCCCGTTTTAATTTTCTCAGTCTGCAAGTGAGAGAACAGCTGAAGCTTGGGGGTGGTTAATTCTGTCATCAGATGTAGTGTCTTGCATTTCTGGCCCAGCCGCTTCATGGACCAACATCCACGAAGCATTTGCTGAGCATCTCTTCTATGCCACACCTTGTACCAGAGCTGGGGTGCAGTGGCTCGAAGGGCGCCTTTCCGTGGGGTCTTGCAGTCCAGCCAGGTAACAGCAAGATAAAAGCGTGAATGTATGTCTTTGTAACGAGGCGTTATGAAGGAAGGAAACAAGAGACAGAGAGAGAAACCCTCGGCAGGTGAGCTCTGTCTCCCAGATGGGGCGATCAGAGGCCAGTGGCCTCTTCCCCTCTGCCCAGTACCGGGGAGATTCCGGGCCTGCAAGTGTGCGCGCTCGGTGTTCGGTACCGCGTAGGCAACATAAAACTGTCGGAGGCTCGAGAATGTGCACAGATGTTAAAATAGTACAAACAAAAGATGAAGGTGAGTCAAGATTCCTCTAAGAACTAAATAAGAAAAGGGTTTTCCCTGATGGCTGACGAAAGAGCTAAGTCAACAATGAGAGACAAATGGCCTTTCCATTTTTGAAAGGGTAGGTTGGAGGAAGTTTTTATTAAATATTCATTGGCTTCCTTGTTGCCTTTTTCTTGTGCCTGAGTTTTTACATCTGCAGCCTCCTCCAGAATTTTCCTATGCAGTTGAAAATGAGGACAGAGGAGGCGAGGCCATGTGGGGGCAGGGGTACTGGAGTGGACACAGATCGTGGAGTAGGGAACACAGAGCTATGTGGGGTGTGTGTGTGTCTGTGTGTGTGTGTGTGTGGTGTTGAGCTGAGCACATAGCGGTCACCCAGTAAAACTTCTGAGAGCCAAAGCCGAGGAGGAGAGCATCATGGGAGTCACCGCCAGCTTCTCTAAAGGGGAGTGATGTGCTGGGAGTTAAGCATGGGACATCTTAGAAAGCCAGGCTGCTAGGGGCGCCTGGTGGCTCAGTCAGTGAAGCATCTGCCTCTTGGTTTAGGCTCAGGTCATGATCTCAGGGTTGTGAGATCGAGCCTTTCATCAAACCTCACATCGGGCTCTCCGTGCTCCGCGTGGAGTCTGCTGGTGATTCTCTCTCTCCCTCTCTCTCTGCTCCTCCCCTGACTCTTTCTCTCAAATAAATAAATAAATAAATGAAATCTTAAAAAAAGAAAAGTAAGAAAGCCAGGATGCTAGATATAAAAGGGACCTTAAGGGGCACCTGGTTCAACTCTCCCATTTCTTGCGTCAGGACGAGAACTCCAGTGTTGCCATTCCCACCCAGTCTATGCCAGGACGCCACGGGGCCAGAGTGAAGGATGTGGCGAGTGAGGAGCCTTGGAGTAGGGTTACTCTAAAAGAAAAAATAGTTCTATTCCAGGAGACAAAGCAATGCCCTCCACCTGCTTTGGGGGCCGGAAGGAGATGGTTAGTATGGAGAAGGGATGGAGATTGAAACTCAGCTGCGCTGTAGTGACCACTGTCCCCTGGGGGCTGCAGACGATGGGACTTCGTATGGAAGCCTGGGCGAAAGAGTGCGGTTGTTTTTAAACGCCTCTCAAGCTGAAAGCTGGGACCCCCTGGTGACACTCATCCTTTATGAGCACAGTGAAACTTTTATTTATTTTAATGACATTTCCTTTTTTATCCCGTCACAAAACATTCAAGTAAGTTTGTATAAAGCAAATGAGTTCATTTATTTTGCGTGAAGACAAGGGATCTAAAGTAACGATTTTTGGAGTATTTGAAGGATCTATGTCATCTTTCTTTCCCTCGACTCATCCTTCTGGCTTCAAGTGCCATTTGCAGATGGGTGACACCTAAATCCACACCCCTCTTGTGGGTACCCCCAGTCGGATAGTCACCTTCACCTCCTTGAGATCCCAGATCAGCATCATTCCTCTAAGCTGGGCTCCCCAGAAAGCAGACCCCAAGACAGAGACATATATGTTGTGTTAGTCAGGGTTCTCCGGAGAAATAGAACAAACAGAATGTATATTTACATACAAAGAGATTTACTGTAGAAAACCGGCTCATGATGTTATGGAGGCTGCTAAGTGTAAAATCTCAGGGTAGGCCTGCAGCCTGGAGCCCCAGGAAGAGCTGATGCAAAGCTGAAGGCCATCTGCTGGCAGAATTCCCTCTTGTTTGGGAGAGGGCAGTCTTTTACACTATGCGGCCCTTCAACTGATTAGATGAGGCCCACCAGCATTGTGTGCTATACGCAAAATCCCCTGATTTAAATGTTAATCTCATCTAAAAGCACCCTCATTGAAACACCCAGAATAATGTTTTACCACATCTCTGGGCTCTGTGGCCCAGCCAAGCTGAACCATCCCATGTGTGAATAGTTTATTTGGGACTCCCAAGAGAAGTAAGGGGAAAGGAGAATGAAAGGGGAGAGAGAGAGATCCAGCACAAAGATAGATTGCCAAGGCGGCCATGGGTGACTGGGTGACCCAGCCTGTGGTCCCTTCTGAGAAGGGGAAACATTTTCCATCATCCCCATCACTGACTGGATGCCCAGCGGGCATGAATTCTCCTGTGCTTCTGGGTTGGGCACATGTGAGTGCCCGGCAGTCCCGTCAGGGCCACCGCACCACAGCAGGCTAGAGAAGCCCTGGTGTGAGATGCCCCCAGGGAAAGTGCCGAGGCCGAGGTGGAGACAGGCTGCCCCGGCTCGGGACTGTGGCACCTGCCCAGAGCTGGCAGCTGAAGCCTTGGCTGGAGCCGGTGCCCAAGACGGGACAGGTGCCTTTGCCCCAGCAGTCTTCTTCCCCTGCAACCCTTGTTTTGGAGACTGACACTACCTCTTCCAGCCACCAGGTCTTGGAGTCATTCTAGATTCCTCCATTCCCCTGACTCCTCATATCGGATGAAGAAGGACCGTTACTTCCATTTTTCTCTCTTCAGTATTGTCTCATACACGTGCTCCTTCTTGTGAATCCATCGAATCTCACCAACTCTTTTCTGCATTCTTAAAATAATTTCCCACCTGATCTCCCTGCATCCAACCTTGGCCAGCTCCCAGAGCGATCTATCTAAAATGCATGGCTGACTCTGGACTGTCCCTTGCTTAAAATCCCCCAGCACTCTGAAGTTTGAAGACAACATCTCTTGGCACATAGGGCTCTTTGTAACCCGGCCCCCTGCGTACCTGTCCTGTCGTCTGTTGCCGCGCTGCTGCTCAGAGGCTCTGCTCCTCTAGGGAAGAACCACGGGGGCTACTCAGGGCAGCATGCTCTGGCGTGCTCACTGCCTTTGGTCACGCTGCACCCTTTGCCTGGAATGTTCTCCCACCCCTCCCTCCTCCATTTCCAGCCTGAGCTTACCTAGCGAACATGTACTCCTCTTTTAAGACTCATTTTTATTATGAAATTGTCCTGAGCCTTCCAGCGGACCGTCGGTCGTGTTTGGCGCCCTTCCTGCATCTTTCTGGGCGGCCTTTATTAGGTGCATGCAATATTTAATGCACTCACTCTAACACACCTGTCTGCCTCAGACATACAGCGGAAGCGCCCCGACAGCAGGGCTCCTGCTCTGCCCGTCTCTCTGTAGCCACGCCGCGTCCTGCTCAGCCCAGCACAAGATGTGCTCAGCCAAACCCCCGCAGATGAGGGGATGGCGCTCGGAAGGGACTGCGTGGAAGGACAGACCGCCGGTGGAAGGACATCCTCCCTGGAACGCTGAGACGGGAGGCTGGAGTAGCACTACGTCCTCGGGCCAGTGCAAGGACGGGTGTGGGCCCTGTGCCTCTGAGTTGTGTCAGGGCCAGGCTGGCTCAGTGGAGGGGGGATACACTTGCCCCTGCGTGGCCCCCTCCCTTACCACCGGCGTCGGAAGAAGGCAGAGGTAGCTTCGGCGGAAGCTGCGTCCTGAAGGTCGAGCTAGGGTAGGTTGTGTTGGCCCGCGTCCGAGGAGCCAGTGCTGCTGGGTTCTGAGAATTTGTTCCCTAATCTCTGCTTCCAGGGCTCCAAGCGGCTGGAGTCCTCATGAAAGGGGCCTTTGTCTGATATGGGAATGGCTCTGGGGGCTAATCTCTTCTTGGATGCATTTTAATTCACTTTAATGGCTCTGCCTCCCATCCGGCTTTTCTTCAGTGGTTGGGCGGGGGGGGGGGGGGGGGGGGGGGGGGGGGGGGGGGGGTTAAAGAGATTAGGAGTGAACGCAAGCCCCCCAATCTAGCCTTTTCCGTAGGGCGCTGTTCTAGGGAAACCAGTGTTCTGCACAGTGTATCAGGGTGCTCTGGGGGTGAGAGGGGGGAGGGCGCAGAGTGGAGAGTCGCAAAACTATGTATCTAATAAACACATGCACGTATGAGCGCCCCGGCACCAACGCGCTGTGGCTTTCACCGCCTACCTCGTCCTGCCCCTGTGGTTGGAGCTGAAGCAGACAAGACAGAGTGATGTCATCCCCGGACACTGTCCTTTCTCTCCGTCTCTCCCTCTCCCCGCTTTTGTATAAACACAGCTGTTTGTGAGGAATGCTGGCTTGGGAAAACATAAACCATCAGCATTACCGACCTTTCCTCCCCACCATGCATCCCTTCCTACTGAATGTGGGAGACTGGAATGCTTTCAGCCCAGCAGACCCATTATCCTTGTGTCAGCAACGCCAGGCCTTTCAGCTTTCTGATGGGGCCTGGGGTGACGGGGCTGGGGGACTGTGCAAAGCCCCGCAGGGCAGACAGACGCTTTGGTTGCAGGTGACACCCGAGACCACCCATGGGATTTCTGGAGGGACGCGGAAAGGGGAAGAGGGCTTCTCTCTAAGGCTGGGGGATGTAAGGTGGAGGTCGGAGGGATGGAGGGGTCCACAGCTGAGGCAGGGGCTCACTGATCTGCTGGCTTTGCCCATGGAGCCCAGTGTCTGGAAACCAAGGCGGAACCAAATAGCCGTGGTGGGGTGTGGCCCAGCCTTAGGGTGAAGCTATTGGAGAGCTGTGAAGAGGGCAAGGCCACACTCCTCACCACAACCCATCCCCCCCTTCCTGGGTATTCACAGCCACAGTTTGGGTCCCAAAGCCTTTTACCCTTTTAAGGGATAAAAATGGGGTCAGTGAAAGGGAGAAATTCAGGCTGAACTCAGCTTCTTCTGAAATCCAGAAATAATGTGGTGGGCAACAATTTATTGGGGACGGTTTTCCATTTCCAGACGGTGACCTCTGGGCCTTGGGGGTCAGGATGGTTTTTTTGCAAGCTACTAAACTTGGCATTTGGTTGAGAACATGCTTGCATCCTGGCCCCTGCCCCCAACCCAGTCTCCTAAGCCTCTGTCTGTGCCCCACAGTTCTGGGTGATTTTGGGGCCACAGCTGCAAATGAGGAGAAGCCGTGAAGACTTCCTGAGCCCCCCTTTCCAAGGGCCAGGTGCCCTAGAATGATGGCCGCCATTGCGGAATGAATGGGATTCAATGTTAGAGAAATGGGGCCGGGCGGGGAGCCAGTGGCCTTCTTCGGTCTCCCCTTGGGTTGCTAGGTGGAGAGAAGACAAGCCTTCACCCACTTGTCCGTGTTAAGTAGAAATTTCAAAGTCCACGCCCTGGAGCCCCTAAGGCAACGCTGGGCGTCTGGTTGCCTGTCTTGCCTGCTCTTTGCAAGGCAAGTGGAGATCTGCAGCCTTACACCTTCTTAGTGCCTGCTGAGTGTCAGGCGGGAGCTAGATACTCTGCACCTGTTCCAGCTTCATTCTCACAACAGCACAGTGTTATTAAACAGTGTTATTTTATAATTAGTGATAAAGAAATGGAGATAAAAGCAGTTTAAGAAACACTATCCGATGAGGTAGGGTTGGAGCCGGGATTCATACCAGTTCGAATTTCAATGTCCATGCAGTCCAGAAATTCAGGAGATAGAAGGAGTAGAAAGAACCCAACAAACCTGAGAGCTAGAGATGCAGTTGCCTAGGTGGGGTGATTCGAGGGATAAAAATAACATCCTTCACCTCCCCAAATAGTCCTCCTGCAGCCTGAAGCTCTTATCACAGAGCCCTTCCTTTGAGTGAAGCCAAACTCTGTTCTTGAATGCAAATATTTAGCCACTAAAATGCTCTATTAAAAAAACAACAAATTCTCATTTTCTTTTAAAATGTCTTACTTTAAATTAATTGTGTTCTTTGTAAAGTAATCCTTAATAGGAAGGAGTTCGTATCAGAATAAACGTCTGGCAGGAGACCTCTTAAGGGAGTTGAGAAGTGTTAATCTTTGACATTTACTATTATAAGCGTATTTTTAAGTAATTCCTAGAAACTGATAAAATCTGTTAGGAGAAAAGGATTTCTCTCTCTCTCTCTTTTAAGTAGTAGAATATTTCACCCTTCTGATCTGAATAAAAGATAGACAGGGGTGTTAACTTTCTGAGTTACACCTACATAAATGCGATCATGTGGGGTTCTGCTTTCAAGAAGAAAAAGGAAATTAGAAAGGTAGTTTGAAAGCTTCAAATATTGTGAGATGAGATGATCTTTGTTAAGGCACTTGGAAAAACCCTGGAATGAAATGAAGAGAAGCTATTATTATTTCTGCTAGGACTTAGTCTACAAGGAAGGAAGAGAGGGGAGAGGAATAACGTCCTGAGGCAGAATTTCCCAGGTTTTTTTGTGGCTCACTGTGCTTAGGTTATCCACGAGTGCTACATGATTACAGAGTTTTCTGGTGAAATGCATTTGGAAAACACTGGGTTAGACCAAGTGAAGCCTGTCTCTTTACAATAGGAGTTATCAGAAATTATTTAATAAATAATTGTGCATCGTAACTCTCCCAGAGGGTGGACAGGATAGTATAGAGGGTTTCCTAAAAGTATTTTTTTGAGGGGGTGGGTGGGGGCGTGGAGGAGCTGTCATTTCATAAGATCAGCATTCCCTGGGACATAGTTTGGGAACCACAATCTAAGACAAGAGTCTATTTGCGATATGATTTGGCAGTTCGGATATCTGGATTTAAATGCTAGCTTCACCACTTAACAGAGCTGCAAGCTTGGGCAAGTCATTTCACTGCCCCATGCCTCAGTGTCTTCCATCTGTCAAAAGGGACAAGTAATACTCTCTGTTTCCTCCGTCATGAGGATTAGATACAGAGTAGCCGTTATAGAGTAAGAGCTCAAGCAATATTAGCTTGTGTTGCTGTTATTTTTGACACTTTGTCCTGGTCCCTTCTGTGTATGCCGAGCTCCAGCAGAAAGGGAAACACTGACCAGGCATCTTTCCATCTTTGTTCATGCTCTTTCCTCCGTGCAGAGAGCCTTGCCCACCCCGTCTATGCCTGCACAAACAGCAAGATCTATCTCAGGGCCTGTTCCTTGCAAAGATTCTGGATTCTTCCAGCTTTCCCTCCTCTGAACCCTCAATATCCCTTTGTAGGGTTCTTAGACTCACAGCATTTGACTTTGTAGTTTTGGGTAACTTCTTTTATCCTTGGAAAGTTGTCTTACTTATCTTTGATTTGCTGGTTCTTGGTGTAGTAGCTTCGCTGGCAGGATGCCCGCTAAAGCCTGGCTGAACTGTTAAATTTCAGAGCCCTCTACCGAGGTGCAAACACTCCTTAGTGAGCTGAGTCCTTCCCTATCAATGTGTCACCAAACTTTTTATAATTTGGCAAGGATTGGTGAAAACCAGCCCTAGGTTAGGCCCGAGGCACAGAAGGAGGGGAAGCCAGTAAGAAGAAAGGGGATGAAGTATGTACTGTGATGGTATGGCTTTGTTATTTTTTTTGTTTTTTGTTTTTGTTTTTTCCTTAGGAACTTTCCAATTAAAAATATTCTCTCCCATTTTTTCTGCCCATGCCCATCCTGTGTGTGGATTTTTGGGTGGGTGTTGTATGCTTGGGGAAAGTAGAAGAAAAGCAGAGACAACTCCTGGCTACAATCAGTTTTACTGGCACAACCCTAAGACTCTGTAGCGGTGGCATAATTTCGTTCATTCATTCAACAAACATTTACTGAGAACCTGTGCGTGCTGAGCTCTGGGCTGGGGTTAGGGATCTAAAAATGAGCAAGTCGTACCTGATCGCTTGCCCTCATGAAACCACAGTCTGGTGGAGGGACAATCAGAGAAATAAAACACACAGTTGCCAAGCCCAGTATGTCGTAGGCATGTAATTGACATTTATTTATTGACGGACTGAATAAAAGAATAAAGACAATATTGCTCCATGCCGACCTCCATTAGGCAGGGCTGCTGGGCGGGGGTCGCACGGGTCTTGTGTCCTGAGTAGCTCCAGGAATTCCATTCACAGAGACAAGACGTGCAGCTCGATCCTGTTCGGGGCGAGGTGGAAGATTGTTGTAGACATCAAGTTGGTTCTGCTTCCAGAAGGCAGAGAGTGTTCCTTCCCAAGTACCCTGCCTTAGAATGGCGCACGCCTCTGACCCCTTTCTTCGCTGTGGTTCGTAGCTTTGTCACCATCAGCGTGTCTGTCCCCTCGCTCTAGGCTTCATGGGACCCATCCCGGTATCCCCTGGCTTGGACTCAGAGCCGGCATGGAGTAGGCGCTCAGCATGTGATTGCTGGGAAATTGAGAAAATATCTTCTAGGACACCTTTCAACAGAGGCCCAGAAATTTGCCTCTCAGCTCCTTCTGGGTCTGAAATCTGAACGGCATTAGCAAGCCCTTTCCCTGACCCTGACTTGAACCTTAGTCTGCTAAGCCGAAAAGAGAGACAAGCGTACAATGGGAAGAGGAGCAGACGTCCCCCGCTTGCCCGTGCATTCCAGGGCCGATCAGGAGCCAGGTGCAGGCGACAGACGTCCTGGGTGGGTCCTGATCCTGGGAACCTACGCAGCCCATAGGGTGTATGCCGAGCCTGCTGTGACTCACAGCTGAACCGCAGTGGTCGGGTGCGAATTCCCACAGCTGCTCCGGGGCAGGAAAGCCCCGTGTGAAAGACACAGCCCCCAGCGCCCTGGGGAAGACTGGGCTTTGCAGGCGGGGATCATTTCTGGAGAGCGGGGTTGTCTTTCCCAACTGGGGAGACCTGTGGCAAGAGGACCTACAAGTCCCTGAAAATGCTGCGATTGCAGGTAGAATATAGCGGGAAGACCTGGGTTGGAAGTCACCCCCTTCTCATGCTCCCTGGAGGCAGAAAGAGAGAGAAACAGCAGGAAATCTTTCCATTCTATTCACGTGTGAAAATGAGACAGAAGAGCTTATGCTTGCTTTGCACATCCATTCACCTCCTCTGATTGTGGGCAAAGCCTGGCAGACAGGTAGAGCTCCACGGAACAGGGGAGGACACTGAGGCCAGAGAGAAGCTTTTTGGCGCCAGTCTTCAATTCCAGGAGTCTCATGAATTCTAGGAGAGGTTATAACCAAGAATATGTGGTCTGGGGGCACCTGGGTGGCTCAATCGTTAAGTGTCTGCCTTCGGCTCAGGTCATGATCTCAGCGTTCTGGGATCGATCCCCGCATTGGGCTCCCTGCTCAGTGGGAAGCCTGCTTCTCCCTCTCCCACTCCCCCTGCTTGTGCTCCCTCTCTCACTGCCTCTCTCTCTGTCAAATAAATAAATAAAATCTGAAAAAAAAAATATGATCTGAAGTGACTTCAGGGATTCTTCATTCCAAACTTCTTGTTTTTCACATTAAGTGTCTGAATGCTGTTATATCCTGTTCCAAGGGAATAGAAACATTTTCAGGGATGCAGTTCTGGGGGTTGAAGAAAAGTGAAGGCCTCACACATCCTTGGCGAAGAGGACGAGGCTCAGGTGGAGCCTCTCAGCTTCCACTATGCGATTTTGTGGCATCTCTGGTTCCCTACAAGTGTGGCTTCTGTGTTCACTGTTACTCAGGGATCCCTGGCTGAAGGGTTTCCTGAGGAGAGGGGAAAGCAAGAGTTGCCTATGGTGAGATTTGATGTACCCTTCCCGCTCAGGGATCCCATTCTCAGAATCTAGCCTAGTCCATGCCTGGCAGAAGTTCTCAGGGAAGAAGCAGAAGTGACTTGCAACATTCCAGCACCATCTTGGGCCCAGGAATGGAATGCATGGACTTCCAAAGGCCAAAAGGACGGGCGGAGGGACTGGAGGCCTTGGCCCATCCTGCAGGGTGTTGCCAGGCACCGGGCTGGAGGCAGAAGGGTGGTGCACTTCCATCTGAATGAATTCTGATTCGTCTCGGAGGCTCTGGCCATCCCCAGAGCAAAACGGTATCTTTTCAGGTGATGGCTCTAGGGCCTCTACTCTTCATTCCTCCCCTTCCCTCCAAACCGGATCCCACTCTTGGCTGAGGGGTTCAGGGAGGAACAGAGAGGGGATGAGCAGAAGGGAAATAGATGAGATTTTGGAAATGGCTAATTGGCTTATGAGGCGGACAATGAGAGTCAGCTAGATGCGCCGTACCCGCTTGGTTTACACGTGGAAGCAGGACTACAGCACACGCTGGCCACCCTCCTTAGAGGTTACAAGAACAGACACACTAGGTCAAACTTCAGTTCTTGGGATTTGTTTCAGAGACGCCAAGGAATAAGGAATGTGACCTCTCAGCGGCATGGCATGTGGGACCCGGTGCTTCCAGGACCAAGACGTATGGCACTAGAGCCATCTCTTGACCTCATTTAGGATACACCATAATTTCCAGGAACTTGCCTTCTTCCATATGTATTGACCTTGTCTATTGGTTAGAATGTTTACAACGGCAAGAAACAGCCTCATGCTTCTTTAAGTGGTAGAGACACTTAAAATCTCACGTAGAGAACATCTAGAGGTGGTGTGGACTCGAAGCAAGGGGTATTCATCAGATCCATTTCTTTGTGATTTGCTTGGTTCTTCTCCCTTCTAAGGGTTGGTCTTGGCTCTCAGGCCATTTCCGTCATGGTTTCAAGATGGTTGCCCACAGCAGGTGGGGCGATATGCTCTCTTATTTCACATACAGGCAGATAGGGAAAACACGGAATAAAAATCCTTCCCTGGCATGGAATAAAAATCCTTTCTTTCTACCTGATAGTCCTACTTAAGACGTGTGCCCATTTCTGGACAAATAATAATTGTTAGGGGAATGCTGTGTGCTGAATGGCTTGAAACTGAGTTCTTGAGCAAAACACTGGTCGGGGAGATGGGACTGCCATGATTTAGGTAGTGTATTTAGAACTTAAACCTGAAGCAAGCAGAATAAGTGAGGGAGAGCAGACACTTGAACAAAACTGGAGTTCCTAGGAAGGAGAAAGGGGTGAGAGGTGCTGGGTGGATACCCAAGTGAGTTTATGATGCCTAGCATTTAAATATCCCCAAAGGGAGCTGCCAGTACCTGTGTGCTTCTTGCGTAGATTTCATACTGTTTTATTTCTGATGTCAGTGGTCTTTCCCACACTCACCTGGAGTATGGCTGTGGTTGCCCTTGACTGCTCCCCTATCCCTGGCCAGAAAAGTTGTGAGCAGGTGGTTTTGCTCAACTCAAAGCATAAGTTATGGTAGGTTTTGCAGGAAATGACTGCATGCAGGGAGTCATATAACTGACAGGCTCCTAAGAGCTTGATGGTGGACCTGGTTCAGAAAGGTTAAACACCTTGATCAAGGTCATGCACTGCTGGGCAGCAGAGCCTACGCTAGAAACAGGTCTTATGGCTCACATTCCAGTGTTCTTTCCGTAACACCAGGGAAATGTCAACGCGGTGAAAATGACATCAGCCCTTTGGTGGTCAGGATATGTGTGAAGAATGCAAACTTTGACCTTGGGCAAGTTCCTTAGCTTCTCTAGGTCCCAGTTTGCTCACTCCTAGAATAAAGGGATCTTACTAGGAGATATTGAAAGTACCTTCCAATTCCAAGAATTTATGAATAGCTTTAGATCATGCTTCTTTTCCAAGAACCTGACAACACTTGTTCTGTTAGATCATTAAACTGCAGATTATTTGTTTAAATAGTTTCCCAGGAGTGACCCAGAATACCCTACACAATAAACCAGTTGTTAAATCATAAACAATATGGACAAGATTCAGCATCATTGTGCTTCCCAACGGAACATCCCTGGGGCCTTCTGGTTGCTTGGACACTCTGGCTAATGGAGTGTTGTCAGGGATTCCCTACGTGGGTGACCACTTTCCCGAGAATTAGAAACAACACACTATAACCAACACTAGAGCTCTCCTGGAAAGAATGTGCTTTTTTGAGGAAATAAAACTGAAGAATCAAAGAACTTTGTCTGTGTTCCTCTTTCACCTCTTTCTTATCTGGGTGCCCTTGTCACTCACCCCACACCCTGATACAATCAAATTCTCAGCTTGGACCACGAATCCCCACTTAACTGGGTGAGGTTTAACATGTTCTAGTTCCCAAAGTATTTGTAGGAATTCTTAAAGCCTCCGGACCCAAAGGAATATATGGCTAATAATGGTGTTTTTGATCCAGCATGAAAGACGTGTTGGGGACAAGGATGTCTTCTCAGAGCACCTCAAAGCAGAGAACCCATCCCGTTTCCCAAGAGGAATAAGAAAACCCCAGCGTTTCAGGTGTCCTTCAGAATATTAGTTAGTGCTATAAGGGAGGCATGCGGGAGACAAAGAAGAAAGGGTTACTTGAGTTTGAGAGAATTTATGTTCGGTGCTCTCACTTAATCCCCTCACAAAGGCTCTATGTTATCCTGATGAGGAGAAGAGAAATGATGTGCAAATACATGGTGTTAAGAAGAAAAAAATGCAGAAAAAGAGGAAGAGTATGATTCCACTTGTATTAGTCAGGATAGTCTAGGCTTTTCTTCAGTAACATAGAAACATCAAATCTGAGAGATGTAGCACTTACTTCTTGCCCATGTCCCACTCCAGTGTGGGTCCATTGGCTCTCTGGTGTGGCTTTCTTCCAAGTGGGGACCCGGAAGTCATGCTGCCGCCACTTTGTAATTCCATCATTTCAGAATTCTTTACCTCTGTCTATGGGGATGAAAAACAGGCGACACGGAGAAGGCATTGTTGACATAATTGCCTTGGACCACAAGTGACATGTGACTTACTGCCCACTGACTGTAACTCAGTCCCAGGTTCCCAACCTAATTGCAAGGGAAGCTGGGAAATATTTTCTGCTACATGCCCAGGATTAAGTAACAATGTGGTGAATACATAATATGATAAGGTTTCTGCTACATCGTTTATGTAAAAAAGAATAAAACTACCTATGGGTGTGTGTGTACGCACTCAGGCAAATACAAAGAAAAATGTCTAGAAGGATATGCACCAAAGTTCCCTCTGGAAAAGGAAGTAGGATTGAGATGGTAAGATAAGGTGGGCTTTCAGGACTTAATCTTTTTTTTTTTTTGTATTAAGTTGAAATTTTTTATAATGGTATATCTATGAATTATTTGTACTATGAAACAAAAGGTGTCCTCCCCAATGCGCACCATAACTTGTCAAAGGTTTCATAGCAACAGAAATCTGCCAGATTCCAAACTCCATGCTGTTTCACTCTTTAAATCCATTCATGGTGTCCTCCCCCAGTCTCTGCTTTTTAGAATTTTTCTCTAGTCTGCTGGGGGCTGGTGCTGGTGGGTTATTTAGTGATGCCCTATTGGGAAGGAAGAGTGGAGGTCTCGCTTTTCTCACACTTAATGAAGAGGCACAGAGATGCCAGGAAGGATGTTGGGATCAGTATCAGCTCCTTTCTCTTCCAACCCAGATCTCTAAAGCTCAGAGGGAGTGCCATTTAATCTGTGGTTGGTTCCAGACAGACAATGTCATTGAGACTCTCTCCCCCTCTCTATCACTTGGCTCTCATCTGTAGTGGCTCTGTCCTCAGGGAGAGCCTTCTTTAAGGTGGCAAGATGGACACCAGATAAAGTCACCAGCTTAGGTAATGGCGGCTGAGCATCCCCAACGGCAAATGTCTTTTTGTAACAGTTTTACTCAGAAGCCTTTGTCCTGAGTCTCTCTGGCTTGTCTTGGGTCATGTGCCATCACCCGGACTTTGATCAGTCATGGAAGTAGGCAGGACAGGGGATTCAGGCATAAGGTCCAAACACAGGACTGAGCACGTGGGGAGGGGTGGTTCCCCGAACCGCATTTACAAATGGAGGAGAGGACTGTTTATTCCATGGCGACAGCCCAGCGAGGAGGAGAGCTCCTGCCAGGAAGCTCTTTCAGAACTCCTGATGTAGTCACAGGAGGGCAGCCGTGCGCTCAGGTGGGACCAGTTGCTCTCCCTTCTAAGATGGGGTCTCAGAGAAGGCAGGGGTCCCTCGTCGTACCTGGTGAGTTAGGTTAGGCATGTCCGGAAGGCCTGCGGAATTGAGCCGGGAGGGTGAGATCTCCATCAGATTTAGTTTAGGCTGCTTAGATGGAAAGACTGCCTCGGTCTGAGTCATTTTTACACTTACAGCTCAGGAAGGTGGAGGAGGGCCCAGCAGGAGCTGATCTGCAAATAAAGCCGCCATCCGGTGAACCGGGCCCTCGCGGCATCTTGATGACAGAGCATGGCGCTGTGGTCATGCTGGCCTCCGGGTCACGATGGGGCTTTGGATTTGCCAGTCCCTGCTGTCCGCTTTACCATGGCATATGTTGACCCACACAGGCTGATAATGCGCCCCAGCGGGTCTCCAAGACACCTATAGAGGCTGTCCTCCTTCTGAGCCCTCCTGGTAGCATGCCGCCTGTCCCCTTTGCTACTTGTTTCACAGTGCAGGGACTCTGGGATGTCACCCAAGACCCAGTTTTGCTCTTTGGGACACACGGACACCTTCTCAGAGAGATCCGAGACCACCCACAATCCCAGGCCTCGTCTAGATGGGATGGCAGAGATGGGATAGCTTTGAATTTCCGAGAAGGAACTCCGGGATTTGCACCCCCTCCCAGGTGAAGGTAAGAGGATCTGTTGGACATGGCGATCCGGAGTCCAAGCCCATGCATGTCGCTGCGCACGAGTCAAAGAGTGTCAGATGGGGAGCATTAACTTTATGAAGGTCACATGGTCATTTAGTTCATTTGTTGTTCTTGGCAGACTGAGGAGACCAGCGCCCAGAATTTGGTTCTGTCTTGGTCATGGTTTTTCTCTCTTACTCCACCTCCCGGATGACTTTCTCTGAGTGGAGTGGGAGGGCAAAAACCAGACAAGGACAGGAGGGCAAGAAGAGCCTGGGCTTGGGGGATGTGCCCACTTTTTAGGTTAAAGAAGTTCTCCCTTTTGTGTTTCTTTACCATTTGCAAAGTTAGGAGGCCAGAGCCATAGGCAACTTCAGGTTCTCCTGGGTGTCCTTTGTCTTTGTGCTTTTTTCCCCCAGAGAGCTGCTGAGGAAAGTAGCAGAGAAGGAGTATCCCAGGTCCCAATTCGTGCCCCAGTCATGGAGCTAAAGGAGGTGGGAGGGGGGTAGTGGTAAAGGCAGAGCCTTTATTCTATAAAACTCTGAGTTATCATCCAGGGCTGTCCCACCGTAAAATGGACTGTCCTGTGAGGTCGTGAGCACCTGTCAGTGGAAGTGGCCAAGCAGAGGCCAAAGGACCAGCAGACAGGGAAACTGGAGGAGGTTTTTGTTTAAGAGTGAGCTCTCAGGACTCCTGGAATCCTGGCTCAGCAGAATAGAACTCCCCCAGGCCCAAGATCAATGAGGCTCCACCGCCGTCCTTTCTCTGGCCTTGGTCTGGCGAGGATGGCTTGGCTGACATCCAGGAAGTGCGGGGGCGATGCCAGGCCAGGCGACGCCTTGCAGAGTGCATGAACCTGCTGGGACTTCCTCTCAGGTCCTCATCAATGACTGCTTGGATTAACCTCCAGGATCATGAGCCTGGCCAGGCTCTTCTCCACCGAGCTCTCTTTGCTACTCCCCCAGATCCACAGAGTTATGTATTTTATTTGTGCCCTCAGAGAAGACAGACAGAAGGGGAAAGAGGCTTTGACGCTCTCCTGAGTTCCCGCAGGGAGCATGGCTCACGAGGGCAGTAATGGGGGCCCATTCTTAGAGAACTCTGCCGTGCACAGGCTGCGAGGACCACTGGATGCAGGTGTTGGGGGTGAGCGGGATGGGCACCTCCACGGGGGCCAGGGCAGCATCACCCCCCTGGTGCCCCGCCCTCGTGCCTCCTTTTGGAGTGAATGTGGTCATTGGTCCATGTTCCCTGCCCCTCAGCAAGTCAGTGACACAGTCCACCGTCCATCTTCCTGACTGCCGGCTCTCCAGCCTCGGAGCAGTGGGTGGGTGGCTGGGGGGAAACCCCGAGTGACGCTGTAAATCAGAGCAGGATTCCTGGAGCTCTCCTTAAGGCCCAGAAAGAACATTCTCTGCTGAGTCAGGAGGTTTCTGCTCCCCGATGGCTGTAAGCCCCTTTAGAATGTGTGCTATGACTGACAGATGCTGGGTCGGGCAGGACGGGGCACCTGGGTGAAACCCTCACTGCACTTTGCCTTTTATTTCCCTCCGTGATTGCAGAAGGATAATCAGGACACCAGCTCCCCACATTCTCCTGCTTCTCCCTCCTTAGGGCCCAGGAGCTGGAGTCTGCGGGCTGGGAGGGCTCTGGGCAGGGCCAGTGCCACCTCCACTGATGGCACTCATGCCCCTGGTGGCCTCTCCCTGCAGGCAGCACCAGGCCTGCAGTCCATCTGTCCTGGGCTCTGTCCACCCCCTGCCGTCCTCATGAGGCTAAAGCCTCCCCCTCCGGGGGTGCCCTGAAGACCTTGCATAAATCACCGCAGGCACATGGGAATGGATCCCACGCTCCAGGAAGGCGACTCCCTGGCTTTTCCCCGGGCACCTGTTCCATCGCCTCTGCCGCCCCCCTGTCGGGAAATTCCTTGTTGCCGCCCCAATCCCACAGGCCGAAGGTGTTTTCTTTCCGACCACTCAGTGGGCGGCAGCATCTGGGGTCAACGTGGAGTGCGAGAGAACCCAGACCTGGCCGTGATTCTCCTGTCGCCCGTGTCCACCTGTCCTTCCTTAAGGATGCTCAGCTCACCAGGCACTTTCCCACCACTGGTTCATTTGGTCTTCATCGCTGTGGAGACCACTGACCTGGAATTCCTAAAGTGAAGACGACAGTTCAGTGAAGAGAATTCAGGGACTGCGCCAAAGTCCCCAGGCCCGTGTGGAGCTGGGTGGGGCCCGTCATCCCACTCCCGCCTGCACATTTGTCTATCATCTGGGTACATGTCTCTGTCATCGCTTTTGTCACTTCCCTGGGTCATCCTTCCACTCCTGCTGGAATCTTTCCTAGCCCTACACCTGCGTGGTTCCACCTGTGTCCCATCAGCCTTCCCCCGCCCCCGGCCCCACATCCCCGAGAGAGACTGACACACGGTCAGCCACAGCGCAGACACACGCACACCGCACACACAGCACACACACACACACCACACATATACACACCTCACACACGCACACACAGCACACACACACACCACACATATACACACCTCACACACCACAGACACATGACACACACACAGCACACACACACACACCACACATATACACACCTCACACACGCACACCACACATGCACACACACACCCCACACATATACACACCTCACACACCACAGACACATGACACACACACAGCACACACACACACACACACACCACACATATACACACCTCACACACGCACACCACACATGCACACACACACCCCACACATATACACACCTCACACACCACAGACACATGACACACACACAGCACACACACACACACACACCACACATATACACACCTCACACACCGCACACACAGCACACACACCCCACACATATACACACCTCACACACCACAGACACATGACACACACACAGCACACACACACACACACACCACACATATACACACCTCACACACCGCACACACAGCACACACACACCACACATATACACACCTCACACACCGCACACACAGCACACACACACACCACACATATACACACCTCACACACCGCACACACAGCACACACACACACCACACATATACACACCTCACACACCACAGACACACGACACACACACACGACACACACACACACCACACATATACACACCTCACACACAGCACACACACACACCACACATATACACACCTCACACACCGCACACACAGCACACACACACACCACACATATACACACCTCACACACCGCACACACAGCACACACACACACCACACATATACACACCTCACACACCACAGACACACGACACACACACAGCACACACACACACACACCACACATATACATACCTCACACACGCACACCACACATGCACACACACACAGCATACACACACACACCACACATATACACACCTCACACACCACAGACACACGACACACACACAGACACACACATGCACACACGTACTACACATATACACCCCCCACACCACACATATACACATGCACACACAGACACTACACATATATACACATACAACACACACGCACATTCACCACACACACCACATACACACACACACCATACACACACCACAAAGACTGAGCACGTGAGAGGCAAACGACATCATGAAGAACAAAGAGAAAGACCCAGAAGCGGAGAAACAGAGGAATGGAGCCTCTGACGGGTGAGCGGAGAGGAAGGGAGGACAGAGTAGGGAGGGAAGACAGGACAGGTCCTAGGAAAGAGATCAGAGTTTGTGCGCTGGAAGGCTGGGGTTAGGTCTACCTTCACCACTTACTGGCTGAGCCTCTTGCCAGTCACTCCACCTCTCTGAACCTGCTTTTCCTATCTGTGAAATGGGCGTTGTTTATTTATTTAACATTCGTATAGAGTCACCTTCTAGGTGCCTGGGTACGTCAGTGAACACAAGGGTTTAAAAAAAATCCTGCTTCTTATGGGTGGAGACAGAAAATAAAATAAATACCATAAGCAAAGGGCTTAGTGCACTGGTAGAGAAATTAGCTAACGGGTGTTAGTCTGGGTCTTCTGAGAAGCGAACTCCAAGTTAGGGTTGAACATGTGAAGAGTTCCTTAGAGGAAATGCCTGTGGGAGGGAAAGGAGGGGGCTGTGGAGAAACGTGGGCCATCGGACCGCCATGCAAGTCCGACCCTGAGTGAGGAGAGGGACAAGGCTGGGTGGAAGCTTCCCAGGTCGGCAAGGCCATCAGGGAGACTTCAAGCCTGAGCCCGATGGGAGGAGTCCCAGTCTTGTGGATGTACTCAGTCGCTGGCTGGGGACAGCCTTTGGAAGGTGGGTCTCAGCTCAAGCGCAGTGATGTGTGTCGGGTCAGAGCAGCTGAGGCCCTTGGCCAACCGTGCTGCCTAGAGTTGGTCTGTAGGGTGCCTCCTCACGTTACACACGAGAAAAGTAACTTCTAAGGACAGTGGGGGTGCTGGGATTGCACAGGTTTCAGTTTTCGTAAGGTGGTCAGGGTAGGCCTCATTGACAACGTGACTTTTGAGCAAAGATTTGGAGGAGGTGAGGGAGAGAGCCATTCAGTTGTCATCGCTACCATCATGTTGACATCACCACGGGATCGGCCATGCGTGGGAAAGCACTTTGTAAACGGTATAGACTCGGCTGACAGAGAACAAACAAACAAGGCCATTTGTCTTGGCATCTCAGACTGATATGTCCCCAAGAGAGGAGATGCTGGCCTCTCTCCCAGACCATGCTGGACTCCTCCGTTGGGGAGGAGGAGCCTGGAGGACCACACTCCCGTTGGGAAAGCAAGGTATTCTGTTTCCAGGACAAGCCACTCCCAGGGGTCTAGAACTCTCTGAAGGGCCAGAACAAATAGCCCCCAAGATCCCCAAAACGGAAGCAGGTCTTATTTTCAGCTAAACAATGGGAAATAAAACAAACTCTTTCTTAGACAACTAGATGAATATGTTATTATCTCTGACAACTGGAGTTAACAATAGCTCCTGATAAGAGATCATTTCTGTCTCTGTGGCATCCTGGTGGACCGACTGTCATTAGTGAAGTCCAGGGGCAAAGGAAAGGGTTGGAGGTCGCCAAGTGTCTATTCTGTGCCAGGTGCAGTCGTGTGATTTTCACGAGTCTCAGAGTTTTCCATCCCCTTTATGAAAATAGGAAGGTGAGGCCCACAGGAATCCGCAGTTGGTAAGTGGTGGGGTGGGGATTCAAACTCTGTTCTCTGTGTTTCCAAAGGCCATACTCCTTATGACACTGCTTGCTGTGATGGCTCATCGTATTTGCCCATTTCCTATTATACTTCTCACACCGAGTTGTATTTTAATTACTCATCTGAGGTCTGTCTCTTCATCCCTCTCCACTCCCTCATCTCTGTCTAGGAACTGCATGCCCCTGAAGGAACAGGTGGGTCATAGTGATCTCTGCTTGGCCCACAGCAGAAACAAGGGGGCCGGATGTAGCAGCCTTTCCAGCTGGGTAATGGATGGCCAAGTCACACTCGACCAGTTGTCTGTACCTTGCAGTGGAGAGAAAGATGGCAATATACTTCGGTATTCTTCGGATCTAGGGTTCTTAAATAGGACTCTATATCAGGATTGCCTGCAGGAAGTCGTGAAAATACAGATACCCAGGTTCTGTCATTGGAAATTCTGATTTGGTGGGCTCCAAGCAGACCCAAGAACCTGCATTTTAATAAGCACTTTGGCTCTATGAGAATGGACACCTGGGGGGGGGGCAACCAGCGGGTTGGGTCCATTTGGTGGCATTCCTAGGGGAAATCGTTACTGTTATTCCTCTTGTCTCTGGAAAAGGGCCAAGGAACAGGTGGTTCTAGTGTCTTTGGAAAGTGCCCAGTTGCCCCTTCCCTAGCTCTGGTCACCAGACAAGGACCTGGATCAAAGCAGAAGGGAATTTGGAGGTCTTGAGGGGCTCATGCACTTCCTGTATGTGATTCGGCTTCCTCGGACTATTCAGAAATGTCCAGGTGGGCAAACTTTCCCAGAACTTGACCCTGTTCCAGAGATGTACTGTGTGAGGTGGTAGAAAACTCAGAGACATTTTCACCTTGTCCCCCCTGCCCCACCATTGGCAGATGAACAATGAAGTGGTGCTTGAGAGTAGAAGTGGTAGTTTGGGGTCACATGATTCATAGTTCCAGAGCTAGCTGTGGAACCCACGTGTTCTGATTCCCAGGTGAGCCCTCGCTCCCTGCTTCTCTTGAAGCCATAGACTTGGCATGCTGCCCTCAGGTCCAGTGTCTGGCTGTCCAGCATGAACGAGCAGGCCTTCTAAGACATGCAGGGTGCATGCTGGGCCTGAGCCGTGGAGAGCTCTGGGAGATCCAGGGCCTCCATGTGCAGCAGGGCTAATGCCTCCTGGTACATCACAATTAAAAGCTAGTGCTACCCCCACTTGTCATACTCCATACTTGTTCATCTCCCTTCCCTCCCCCTGTAATGGGTTAGAACTCACCCCAAGTTCATTGTTTTCAGACGTTTGGTAGTATACGAGGGGATTTTAGATGGCAGCAGACCAGTTTTTAATAGTTAGCATGCATTGCTTGCTCTGACAGGCTCTAAGCACCCTGGATGAAGTAACTCACTAAATTCTCAGAACTATCTCACGAGGTAGGTATTAGTATGTCCGTTTATAATGAAGAAACCAAAGTACTATAAGGTTAAAACCTCCCCAGGGCCACAGAATGGGTGCGTGGTGGAACTAGGTTTCCAATCCAGGCTCTTGCGTCCAGAGGCTGCGTATTTACCTGCTATTTCGTGTTCCAGTTTGATTTTTATTCCAATATGTATTAGAAAACAAGACAATTTAAATGCCAGTTGGGGGATCTGGACTCCAACCTCTACCTAGTGTTGGTTCTCAGATAAGACAAGGAAATGTTTTAAAAGACGAGGAGCTTGAAAAAAATTTTTAAAGCTCGTTGGGCATTTTCCAGATAAGGAAACTGAGGCCCCGAGGGCTGAGATCACTGCCCATCCCGCCAGCCTTGCTGCCGAGGGTTAGTGGCCGGGCTGGAGCTGGAATCGGGTTCTCCCAAGCCAGTTCCATGTCCATTGCTTTTCTCCTGACTGTCCTTTTACATGGACTTGATGGAAGTCAAGCTTTTCATAATTTAAATCATCTAAACTTTATACACATAGTGTAAGTTTGGAACCTGGCATGCACCACGGTTTGTTTGCATGAACAAATTTAAGCTCAAAGCCCCCAAAGCTATTTGGTTAATAACATGGTTCAGAATCCGATGGGGTTCCATTTAAACTACCATGACAGTGTCTCAGTCCCCCTACAGTTGGTTTCTAAAGCACAGGGATATGTGTTCTCTTTAAGGGTTACCAGGCTTTTCTTCTTCTGCTCATCACCTCTCCCTCCTAAGCTTCTTCTCCCCAAAGAGGCTGCTCCCATTTGCCCCTGCCGGCCCCAGCTTCTTGTGCTGGGCGACCAGCGACACTCACACGCTGAAGCACAAGCTGCCAGGCTGTCACTTATGACTCCCTTCCCTTTGGGGTGCCTCAGTTTCCTTATCTGTAAAACGATGATCAGTTTTGATGGTCACTAATAGCCTGTCCCTGACCCAATGGTGCTAACGCTGGAATACTTTTCATTCCCCTTGACCCTGGCGTTACTTCCTCTCCTCCGCAGACTCAGCTGTCACAAGCATGCCGTGCAATTTCCCATTCCTCAGGAAGTCCTCAAATAAAGCTCATTTTTCAATGGGGGTGGGACTTGCTGTACATTATTCTTTTTCAAAATAACGACAGGAGAAGAAAAAGAACCAGAAAAGAAAAAAAAAAAACACAAAAAACAAAAAACCAAAACACAACAAAAACAGAAGCAGGTCAAAACAGGAAAATCCACCCTTGCAGGAGGAGGTGGGGAGAAAGGTCAGCACCCACCACATTCCGAGGAACCTTCAACCCCCGGCTTTGTGGTTTTATATGTTATTAGAGATTTTACAACAAATAAATGGAGAAGAGAGACTGGATGGTGCTGACAAGTGGGGCTCTGGTGGGAAGTCACTCCTGCCCAACAAAGGCTCTGTCTAAAAATACCCAGCCAGGACCTCGTTGTTTCCATAAACAGATGGACACCACGGGCCTGGTGGAGGGGCAGAGGCAGTGGGAGGAAATTGTATCTGACAATGATAACAATCTGGCATCTCCCAGAGCTTCACATCCTGGACGAGTTCAGTCGGCTGTCCAGATCCCCCGCCTGTGCAAGTGAGGCGGCTGTAAATAGAACTCTCCTGGCTCCCACCGTGGCCGCCCCTGTGGGGAAGGGAGAGGGGAGGGCATAGAGCATATCTCCTGCCTGCCTCCCTGTCCGGTGTCATCCACAAAGAGGAGGCAGCTGACGTATGGAAGCTGCTGGTGGGGAGGAGAAGAAGAGAGAATGTCCCCCCCCCCGGGGGGGGGCGTTCCATGGCCGCCCTCAGCCCTAGCTGTAGGCCCAAGTGGATCATACATGTTGTGTGTCTGTACGTGTGACTTTCAGGAAGTCTTGCTTTACTTTTTGGGACCTAACCTTCTAGATCTGTCGAAAGGAAGGAACACAATTCCAGAAGTAGTGTGTTCAGTTCTGAGAGACATACTTTATGAGGAATAATATCCAAGTGGTAGGGTCAAGTGGAGAGGAGACCAGAGATATGATGGCTTTGTGGGGACCCATCAGAATCTGGGCTCTCATGTGAAAGAAATGTGACTTGCTTTACATAGTTCCAAAGGGCAGAAAGAGAATCAAGACTTTTACATACAAACTAAAAATGTACATCATCAGGGAGGATGCTTTCGTTGTCAGACTTGCCCAGATGGAGTGGGCGCACCAGGAGCATGTTATCCCTCATCACGCAGGCGTAACAGCAGAGACCGGGAGACCATCTAGAGGCATGTAAGTATTGGATTTAAGACCAGACCAGGTGACCTTGGACTCTAAAGTTCCTTCTCAACTCTGATGATAGGAACTTGGTCTCCTCTTTCTTGAAACTTGCCTCCAGAATGCTTAAGGAGATGTGAAGAAACTAGCATGACTTAAGAGAGAAAACATAATACTGGTTTTCGGTACATGAGAAATGAACTACATTACTTGTGAAATGGTTATTTGGGCACAGATAGCGTGATGAGGGTAGTGGTTCACTGTTGGGGGTTCATGGATGTCAACGACCTCTTTCTGGGACCCCTTCAAGCAAAGGACAATAGAGATGGGGCAGTGGTTAAAGATACTGCTTTGAAGTGAGGCTTCCTTGACTTGAACTCAGCCCCACTCCTCCAGTAGCTGTGCATCCCTAGACAAGTCACCTAACCTCTCTGAGCCCTTGTTTCTTCATCTAAAATAGGAATCATGAAAGTTCCTACTTCATAAAATTCTTGTGAAGTTTAAATGAGATAATACATGCGAAGTCATGCTGGGTAATCTCTCTTTGACCCCCTTGGGTGATCTATTCTTCCCCACACCACCTTTTGCCCCACAGGCTAGGTGCCAAATCAGTCAGTTCTCACGTCCTCTGGTTTCCCGTTAGCCTGGCTAATGAGGAGCTCCAGCAGGAGAGCAGAAGGTGGGAGGAGAGTGAGCTGGAGTATTTGTTCCTCCAGCTTCCTCTCTGAGAGGCCACTGGGGGTCCACTAGGTCCCTGGCCTGAAGGTCACAACTCCTGTCAGATGGTCCTCTCCACTAATTTTCTCTGGGGTTGGAAAGCAGCTAACTTGCCAGCCTGTCAGGTCCAGGGATCATAATGGTTCTCCACTGTTGCTTGCCTCAGGGTATTGCACGACTACTCGTTACTTCCCTACACTCTGCCCACATCTTTGTTAAATCGTCCTTTTATTAAACCACCTCAAATGTTCCCAATTTGGTTGTGCCTTGTGTTTCCCATCAGGACCTGGACTGATGCACTGTGACGGCCACAAAATTAACATTCCATTTCTTTATTCCACAAACATGAATCAAGTACCCATTGTGTTCAAGGTCTATTCTACCCACCGGAGGTTTTATGGGAAACATAAACAAAGATTCTTGCCCGTGCATTATGTTCTGCTGTTCAACGTAGTGCAAAGAAGATAGCAGGGGTGAGAAAGGCGAGTCTCCATCTCAGTGATAGAGGAGGCCTTCATTTCTCCCTCCTTAAAATGAGGGGCAGTAGTGACCAGTTTCCCTGGGGCTTGTCCTCAGGACTCGTCTCTTTGTTGGAAGCTCATTTCTACCCATCCCTACAGAGACGGAGAACACATATGACCAACATGACCAGAGAACTTCAATTCGATTTAATTAAAGCCATTATTCGTTGAACATTTTTGGTGCTCCAGGTTGTATGTAAGACGGTTCAGTGGGTACAAGGTGCACAATGAAGGTTCTTATCCACTGGATGGTCAGTACTGGAATTGGAAATCAAAGAGACGCCTAAGAAAGGCCCAGGGGAGAGTGTAATTGCTGGGACTTGGTAAGATGGCAGGTGTAGGGAAAGGCCTCCAAAGGGCATTTGTGTTCTCAGGTAGGGGTATTCAGCCACTGACAGCCCTTGGACAGGAAGGGAGGGATTGGGGGATAAACATCTAGACCTCTTGTTCTTCCTGCTCTCCAATCCCCCCCACTGTCGGCTGCCAGTGGTGGAACCCCTGGAAAACCTCTGGTGGAAGCCAGAGGAAATGGGGGCTTGGTTTATGCATTCCTAAGTCATCATCGTCTAGGGCCCCAGAGCGGGATGTGGGTGGAGAGTGAGCCCGGGGGAGCAAGAAGGGAGGACCTGGTCTTACTAATCACATCCTTGATCTCATCTCCACAAAGAGACTACATCTGAGGAGGCCGCCACAGTGTCTCCTTCTGTGATCTCCCTTGTCTAGTCCAGTGCCTTGCCCCCGTTGGAACCCTAGTATTGGTCAAGAGATCGGGAGCAATGGAGCTGAGGACTGGTGGAGAGACTGGGTGACTTCCGGGGTGGGGTGGTAGTCTCCGATGCCAGAGTGATGAAGTTTGATTTCACGTGGTCCCCAGGAACCCCAGTCCTGTCTGGGCTCAGGGAGGTCACCCGAGGAGCCACAGATGTCACGTGGGGACGATTCTGTATGGGACTTCTTGTATCTGCATCAGCATCAGCATCAGGAGGACAGCCTGCTTTTGCCTGTGGTTGGTGAGGTGGTGGGGCCTCCGGGGGCTCTCCTTAATCAGAGCCAGGACTTCCCTCCCCCACGTCATTATACCACTGCACATTCCAGCTGTGGCTCCACTTTTCTTATGTTTAATTTCAGTCCACTTATTCCAGCTATTATTATCATGGTGATTATTATTTATGGAGTGCTGACAGAGGGCTCGGCAACAAGGCAGATAAAGAGATGCTGTGATACGTGCCTCCAGCTGTTGCGACTGCCACCACCTCCTCCTTTTATTCTGGAAGATTCTGAAAGACTTTTCTATCCTCTGTTAGGTCTCGGGTGGGTGTTCACAGGGCAGTCTTTTTCAAGGGCATGGGTATGTTCCACTTATAACAGAATCAGTGTGGGTGCTGGAAAAATACAATTCTGGGGTGCCGCTCCACAACCACTGAGTCAGAATCTCAGGGTGTCCTGGGGCGCAGGCCCTGAGTGTGCTCCCCAGGAAATCCTTAGATCCCAGGGGAAATCCTGTTCTGGGAGACCCACTGAATAGAGCAGGAAAATGAAGAAAGAGGCAGGGTATAAACATGGTATCTGCTCCCCATGTCAGGCAAGTCCCAGAAAGAAGCTAGCATGAAAGGTTCCATGCAGAAATGCTCTCTACCTCTGTTTGGAAACACTGATAAGTGGAATATAATATGAGTTAAAAAGCTGTGCTTAGTATTGCTTGGTTTTAAACTCCAAACCATTGAAAAAAAGGGGTATATATGAAAAAGGTCTTACTAATAAAGTCCCCTAAGCAATCTTTAGAAAGCTGATAATAGTAACCATTGTTTATTGGGTGTGTGATCTTTGCCGTACTTTCTTCTCAGTGCCTTCTGTGTGTGAAACTCACTTCATGCTCACTACAACCCCTGGAAGTCTGTGCCACCAGTATCCCGTTTTGAAGATGGGGAAACCGAGGCATGAAGAGGTTAAATACTTTGCACAAGATGAGAAAACCGGCAAGTGAAGCCGGGGTTCAAGGTCAGGCATTCTGTCCCCTGAACATACTCCCTGTTCACTTCCAAAGCAGAAAAATGAGGTTTGATAAAATGTTGCATCTCTGATTCAGTAAAGGAATTCTGAGTTGCCTCCTGTGCGCTAGGCAGTCTTTGAGTTCCCAGGAATACACAGGAACTCATAGCCTGGAGTCAGAAGACATCTGACTTGATTTCATTGGTTTCTGTATGTTTCAATGCAACTTTTTTGGAGGGATTCTACACAAGGTGCTAAACTTGCTTAGGTCAGTGGGGGATGTGTCATTGGGGAGGTGGCCTTGTAGCTGATTCTTTAAAGACACGTAGGAGTGGTTTGGGCAAAGAAAGGGGTAGACGTTAATACCAGGGAGGAAAATGCACGTGCAAAAACAGGGAGCAAGGAAAAGAATGAGGTATTTTATATGAACTGTGGTTGTCTGAGGGTTGTAACACAGTGGCTGTGGTGTTCGGGGGGCAGGAAGTGAAATTGGAAGGGTGGGCTTGACCATGTTGTGTGGACCTTGAGAGACAACTAGGGCACTTGAGCTTACTCTGTCCACTTATTCCAGCTATTATGCGCACGGTGATTATGATTTATGGTATTGATAAGTACTGGGGGAACCCCGGGAGGAATGGCTTAGTCATAAGATGACTAGTAACAGTGGGAAAGGGTGGTGATTTGATAAAGAAGAGGAAGGCGTCCAGGAGACCAGCTTAGGCTGTGCGGAAAAGCCTAGGTAAGAATATTGAGGACCTGAACTTGCTACAATGGAACTGAGGATCGGGAAGGAATGAAATTGAAAGATATTTACAAAGAAGGGTGAAAAGTTCTTGGAGACTAATTTGATGCCAGGAGCTGAGCTGAAAGAGACAAACAAGCTCACTTTTTTTTTCTTCTTTCTAAGATTGATTTATTTTTTTGAGAGAGAGAGGGAGGGGAGGGCAGAGGGAGAGAAAAACTTAAGCAGATGCCATGCTGAGCACAGAGCCTGACATGGGCCTCGATATCAGATCGCGACCTGAGTCAAGACCAAGAGTCAGATGCTTAATCAACTGTGCCACCTAGGCACCCCAAACAGGCTGACTTTTGGGTCTTAGGCTTGGAAGACTGAAAAAAATGTTGCCATGAAGGTAGAGAATATAGGAGTGGGGGTAGTTTTAGGGGAAGAGTAAAGGATTTGGATTGTGCCATGTTGCCTTCGAAGGGCCAAGAAATATGAGTAGGGAACATAGGCGGGAGATCAGGGATGGTGATATAGAAACAAGATTTACTTTTTATTACCGAAACTATGTAGCTATCTGATGGTTCTACTTGCAATTTTTGTAGACCCCTACTCCCAGCTGGAGAAGTATTTATTTATTTTTTTTAAGGACACATTTGCACTTTACTAGTTGATAGAGAACATATGTACCAGGTAAAACCATCACTCAACTCAGATTTTTAGAAATGCAACTTACTTTTTTTCCCCCCAAATTGAACTCAACTGCCGTTTTTACTGATGTGTTTAACCCCTCCTTCCCTTTGTCTTTTTCACTCATGCCCGGACCGCCCTCTCCTCTGGCAGCCAACTGTTTGTTCTCTGTATTTAAGTCTGTTTTTGATGGTTTAAACTTTTAACCCTGCTCCTCAAAGTAAATTAGTTACTTGTGGTTTGAAATCTGATCTAGTTCAGGTTAATTTTTTGAAGCGGAAATGATTTTCCTTTTTCTTTTTTTCTTTCTTTCTTTCTTTTTTTTTTGTTTTGTTTTTTGTTTCTTTGGTTTTTGTTTTTTGTTCTTTTCTTTGCTGGTGGCTTTTGAACAGAGATAAGCTTCTACAGTATCATGGTGGTCTTGGGAAAATATCTAGCGATGCCTAGGAAAATGTACTTATCGTCGTGTGGGGAAAAAACTTTGAAATGTTCGTTTGTGTGTGCTTTAATCTGTTTTTCCCTCCTCTAGGTTCAAGGAAGTAGTTTGTGGGTAGGGCTTACATCACGGACCACAGACTCTAGAAACAGATGACCTGGGTTCAAATACCAGTTCTGCCACTGCCTAGCTGTGTGACCTCGGGTAAGTTACTCCGTCTCTTTGTGCCTCACTTTCCTTGTCCGTAAAATGGGATAACCGTAGGACCTACCTCATAACATTTTTGTGAGACTTAAATGCACAGCATGTGTAAAGTGCTTAGAACTTCGTGCTTTATTGCCTATGCACTTCGCACATAAAGAGGCTATATATGTTTTATATTTTGTTAAATAGTGCTTTTCTTGCAGGATGGAATGTAGACGTTACATTGAAATCAAAGTCTCTCTCTGTCTTTGTATATGTCTGAAGCGACCAGCCTATTTTCTTGGTGTTCTAGAGTGGGAGGGAAAAAGGAAGGAGGCAAATATCTCGGGAGTGGCATGGCAGAGAGTGGGTAACCCCAGAGTGGGTTGGGGGGGTCCTGGTGGTGCCTGATGAGGAGGTTTTGGAGGGGATGGTGGTGTGGGGGACCTAGGGAGGCTGGCCTGGGGGCCCAATGGCACTGGACCCGAAGGGACTGGACTCTATAGGCTGGCACAAGGGCATCCTAGCAGGTACCAGGTAGATCCATTACCCTTGGCCAGAGGGCTCTTTCCAACATTGCCACCGTTTGGGGGAGAAGTCTCTTAGGAGAATGGAAGTGGATTTGTTTTGTTTTGTTTTGTTTTGCCCCTCCTGGTGGGTAAGAGACCTGGGATGAGGTACAAATGGATTGAAAGAAAATGACAACGGATGCCCCTTGCACCTGTGAGCTAGTGGGCTCTCTGAGTTCCACACCCAGTTCCAGGGAGGGGCAGGAATGCGGAGCAAGCACATGCTGTCTGTGTGACTCGTTTTTGGGTTTGTGTGTGTGTGTGTCTCTGTGTGTGTGTGTTGTTTAATTTAATGTATTTATTTGAGAGAGGGAGTGAATGACAGAAGTATGAGCAGGTGGGGGAGGGGATAGCAGCAGAGGGAGAGGGAGAAGCACACTCCCCGCTGAGCTGGGAGTCTGGACACACCGATGCCTGGGCTCGATCCCAGGACCCGGGGATCAGAATCATGACCCGAGCAGAAGGCAGATGCTTAACCAACTGAGCCACCCCTGCACCCACTCTTTTTGTTTTTAATGAAAACAAACAAAAAAGCTCTTTCCTCGTCCTTCTTTGGCCTCCCCTCGGAGAACTAGAAGTAGAGTCCTTGGTCTCTGAGCTTAAGCAGGCCCTCCCCAGAGCGGCGTCAGGCAGGAAGAGTCAGGTCCATTCCCCTCCACTTCCCTCAGACCCTCCCCGAGACTGACTGCCCTTCTGTGTTTCACTTCCTGTCCTAGTCTTAAATGCTCCCCTGTGCAGCGTTCCACAGCTGCTGGCCCTCCGGTCACCTCCCACCCCCATCACTTCCCTGTTGAAGGGGGCTTGGGGAGAGTCGAAAGGTGCTACATCAACGCATGACATTTCCTCCCCTGTCCCCTCAGCTGTGCAGCTCAGCTGTGTGTCCTCTGGCACCTACAAAATCAAGCACCTGCCGTCCAGATGTTTGCATCTACGGGCCGGCAAAGCTGCCTACAGCGAGTCCTTTAGCACGAAGACAGGTATTTCGTGGAGGGCAAGATTTAATGGACTTCTTGGCCTGAAAAGGCTTGCGGTGGGGGGGGGGGGGTCATCTTTTCCATTTCTCTGGCTTCAGGAAGAATGAAGCTAAACAATCGAGTTCTTTATGCTTTAAAGACTTTAAGTGGAAGAGTCCACAACTTCCCTTGGGCTCATTGTCTGGTGTTTTCCTTTATGATGACCATATTTCTTTCTAAGTTTAAGCGAGGTAGGCTAATATCATGCAGAGCTAATGCACAATAATCATTCTTCCTTCTCCCCAAGATAATTACTAGGAAGGGAGGAAGTGTGGTGGTGTAGAATGACCATTGTCTTTGGGGTCCCCCAAACCCATGTTCAAATCCAGTCTTGGCCATGTACTGGCTGTGACCTGCCTTCACCCCCGATTCCAGTTCTGTCCTTTTAAAAATTTGGATAGTAGTCCTTGTCCAGATGAGTTTTGAGGATGAAATGGACAATGTAGCATTGTTGCTGGCTCAGATCAGCCCCCAGCAAGTCTTAGCTATTGTCGTTATTGTTATGGACAGTCTGTTTCTGCATTTAGGCAAAAAATAATTTTGTCCAGAATTAACTACCATCAGCCCCTTTATGCCAAGTGCTAAACAAGGCATCTCACTAGTACTTTTTCTTTAGTGCAAAATTTCTTAAGGTAGGCTGTGGTCCACCTGCATCAGAACTGCCTGTGAGCACTTGTGAAAACTGTCGAAGCTATGCCCTAGCACCCTTATTGATTCAGAATCTGTTAGCTGGGCAAGGGAATCAGCATTTTGTCACGCACTTCAAATAATTCTTAATCATCTTAAAGTCTGAGAGCTACTTTTTAGGGTATGTTACAAAGGTCGGATGGCTCATAGGTCAAAGAAGACATATCCCTTGGTGTTTCCTGGAGCACAGAACAGGAGCTTTGCCACATGTCCCTTTGTTCTTCCCAAGGGCCAGCAGTCAGCAGTGCTACCTTCCTGGAATCACAAGGGCACGTAATGTTAGCACGGAAGCAACCTCAGAGGTCACATCATCCAATCTCTCACCAAATAGAAGAATCCCTTTTATAGAAACCTAGAGAGTGGACTGCAGGTTCTCCAGGGCAGGTAGGGAAGGTGGGACAAAAGAGCAGGCACTCAGGAACAGAGAAACAACAAGAAATGTCTGGCCAAAGACTGGAACAACTGGAAATATTATGGGATGCTGGTTGTATGCAGAGCCCAGCACTGGCTGTGGCGGGAAGACATAGAGGAAGGAATAGATAGGGCTCACCGTGTCTCCACCACGCTCTGCATCTGAACAGGAACTGAGAAATCTAGTTGGTCATTTCAGTGTTTTTAAGTGACCAGATGTTGCATGCCAGAATGTTGAGGAGTTCAGGGTCCCTTTGGAGGACAGAGTAGGGAACAAGGGAAACTCATGGAAATCGACAGGCAGAAAAAGAAAAGAACCCAACAAGATAGAGGCCACTGTTGGTTATTAAATTAATGAATTCAGTTATGGAGCCCTCCTGGGTGAAAAGCCTTGGATTTACAGAAAATAATCAAACATTAATGCTCCCCTCAAGGGGCACATAATGTGTGGGAAGAATAAAGACACTGGAATAAGATTCGAATTGGGTCTCACCACTTAGTAGCTCTGGGAACCTGGCAAGTGCCTTAATCTTACTGAGCCTTAGGTTTCTCAACTATAAATGTTGCTAATAATACCTACTTTTCTGGTTGTGGTAGGACGAAAGTAAATAAAGTGTGAGGAGTATCTGGTACAGTGTCTGCACATAGAAGTACTCCACAGTTGTTACAGTTCCCTTCTGGAAGAGGAAACATAACTCCTACCTAATCACTCAGATGCAATGGCACCATTAGGATCCTATTGAGGTTGCTTTTGGTGTCGCAAGGGCAGGATGGCCATGACTCTTGAAGACTGGAGCCCAGGTGCATGATCACCATGCTTTATTCAACCAGGAAAAACTCACAGAGCCCAGAAGTGACTGCAATGTTTGTTAGATCCTTGAAGTTCCCCATAAAGGTTATCTGGAGTCCTTATCCAATAATCCTGAGTCACGCTATGTGAGGACAGAGACAGTAAAACTCCCCAGCCCTCTGAAGGACAAATCCAGGTTAAGCAACTGTTTTGGTCATTTTGTCTTCTTATTATTATTTTAATTTTTTTTAATTAGAAAAATGTGGGGAAAAATTAAAAATCACGTGTATCGCTTCCATTTGAAAACGTTACAGAAGAAGATTCTGCTTTTGGGTAAATCGGAGTACGCACATTCCAGCCTGTGTCTCCCAGTGAATCCAAAGCCTGGATAAAATGCATGGAGCAACTATTTGAGGACTCTGAAAAGTAAACAGTATCATATGGATTGGGGGAAAAGGTTAGAATTTTTTCCCTGAACTGGGAGTGAGTTTATTATTTCTCCTCCACTCTGGTATTTCCCTGACTTCAATCAGCCCAAAATCTTCAAGCAGGCAGGACGATGCAGACAAAAATGTCCAGGGGAAGTCCTTGAATTCTGGCTTAAGTAGGAAGGAAAACTCCTAATATTCAGAGAGAGTGTCGATGTCCCTTGTTTTCCTTTTCTTTTGGTCTTTTCTTCATTTCTTCTGTCCCAGCTCAAGCAATCCCATGATAGCAGCAGCAATGGGAGCCTGCAGGTACCTGAAACTGTAGGGAAACCCCTTAACTTGGTTCATGGACTTCTGGTCTAACCCTCTGGGCTGCTCATGTTGTAGACTTGACCCTAAAGAGCACATATAGATTTTGAGAACTGAACAATGCGACATACCACTATCCAAATCCCAGACTGGCCACTGGGTAGTATACCTGTGAGACAAATTCAAATAGTACTACAAAGGTATTGAAAGCTGAACTGATGATACTGGAACCATAATCCTTATAAGGCTAATTAGAACTTGTGGCCTAAGTGCATTCTTTGTAGGATTTAAACACAACCCAGAATCTCAGAAAATGGTGCTCAATATGTCTAGGATACAATCCAAAATTACTTGGCACACAAAGAACCAGAAAAATCTTGACCCATACAGAGAAAGATAATCAACAGAAGTCAATGTCTCACTAACATGGACAAAAATTGTAAAGCAGTGATTAAAAAACACTCTAACAAGTAGGGGAGAACACTTCTGAAATGAGTGAAAAGATAGAAATTCTCCCCAAAGAAATAGAAGAGGAAACTTAGGAAAAGAAAGAAAGAAAGTGTGTTAACCCAGAGATAAAAATAGATAAAAATAAAACCTCACTAGATGGGTTTGTTAGTAGAACAGAGATGATGGAGGCAAGTCAGAACATGAAGATAAATCAATAGAAATTATGTAATCAGGACACAGACAGAAAAGATTTAAAAAAAAAAACAGGCAGACCTCAAGGACATGTGGGACAATAACAAAAACATCAGATATTCATGTCATCAGGGAACCAGAAGGAAAGAAGAAAAAGCATAAGGCCGAGAAGAAATTGTCTGAAAACTTTCCAAATTTGATGAAAGTCAGAAACCTACAGGTTCAACAAGCTCAGTGAACCTCAAACCTCAGATAAATCCAAAGCAAGCCACATGTGGGTACATCCCAATTAAACTGCTGAAAACAAAAGACAGAAAAATCTTGAAAGCAGCCAGGGAGAAATGATGCATTCCTTGAAGGAAAACCTGATTCTAGTAACCAGATTTCTCTGGTTTCTCATCAAAAACCAGGGAGCCGGAAGAAATCAGAACAACATTTTTCATGTGCTGAAAGAAGGGAACTCTTCATCTAGAATTCTATGTCTGGCAAAAATATTTTCAGGTATGAGGGCAAAACAAAAATTCTCCAATGAAGGGAAGAGAAAAGAGCCTATTACCAGCAGGACCTGATCTAAGGGAATTGCTAGAGGAAATCTGCAGACACAAAGGAAGTTATGCTAGGAGGAAACTGGGAACATCAAGAGTCAAGAAAGAGTAACAGAGATAATAAATAACTCAGTAAATTTAATAGACTACCTTTCTCCAGTGAATTCTTTAAAGTCTGTTTGATGGTTAAAAACAACGACGACAAAATACAATGTTGTCTGACAGAATTTTCAGTGTTTAACCTAAGATGACTATGACATAAGGGGTCGGTGAAGGGGCCAACTGGTAGTTTCTACATTCCACTTAAAGTGGTAAAATATTGAACCAAACTAGATTGGAAAAGTTGAGTATGTATATTGTCTTTTCAAGAGCGACCACCAAAAAACCTATAAAAAGAGATACAGTAAAAAATACAGTGGATAGGTTACAATGGAATACTAAAAAATGTTCAAATAAACCCAAAGAAAGCAGAGAAGGAGAAATAGAGAAACAAAACCCAGAGAGGACAAATAGAACAAAGAACAAAATGGTAAATCTGAATCCAAGTGTATCAATAATTATAAAAAATTCCCTTCAAATGATTGGTGTCGGTTAAAAGTAAAAGGATGGGTGCTGGAATGGCTGTACTAAATTGAGACAAAGTAGACATCACAGAAAAAAAACTTACAGAAAAAAAAAACTTAACAGAGAGAGACATTATACAATATATAACGATTAAAGAGTCAATTCACAAGGAAGACCTACCAATTCTAAATGTTTTGCCTCTAACCACAGAACGCTAAAATAGAGATAGAATTGGAAAGAGAAGTAGGCAATTTCCCAATTACAGTTGGAGACTTTAGAAGTCCTCTCTCAGCAATCGATAGAATGAATATGCAGAAAATCGGCAAATTTGTAGAACCGGACGACACCATCAGCCGACTGGACATTATTGTTTTTCACACATGCCACCTAATAGCGGCAGGATACACATTCTTTCTACGAATACACAGAACTTTCATCAAGATAAACCATAACCTGGGTTATAAGACAAACCTTAACAGACTTAAAAGACTCAAAATCATACAAAGTATGTTCTGTGATCACAATGGAGTTAAGTAGATAACAGAAAATGTTCCAGAACATAGGAGGAAAAGGAAAACCTTGGTGATTTTGGGTTAGGTGAGGATTTCTTCGCTATGTTACCAAAGCATGGTCCACAAAAGAGGCAACGGGTAAATTAGACTTCATTGAAATTTAGAACCTCTGCTCTTTCAAAGACTTTGGTTAAGAGAATGAAAAGTTCAGCCAGGGACTGGGAGAAAAAATTTGCAGCTTACCTTTCTGATAAAGGACTTGTACACAGAATATGTGAAGAACTCTCAAAAGTCAGTAAAACTAAAAATGAGCAAACAATTTGAGTAGACACATCATCAAAGGAGGTGCACAGATGGCAAATACACACATGAAAAGATGTTCAACATCGTTCGTCAGTAGGGAAATGCAAGTTGAGGCTACGATGAGGGGAAGCTACTCTGCTGTGAGAATGGCTAAAAGGAGCAAAGGCCAAGAACCGTCAGGAGTCTAGCGTGGCTCTGCGCAGCGGGGAGTGGTGAGGAGTGTATAGGGGACACAGTGTGGGTGTGATCAGATCCTGTGGGCCCAAGAGTCCAGGTCTCACAGGCTCTGAGTTATTCCATGGTGTTTTCTCGAGGTGGGCTGGATTCTGATCCGTGAAATCTTGATGTTTCTCTTGGGGCCAACAGAGCTTTATTTCGAGATGCCCACTTTTGCCCCTTCAATGTTCTTTCGACCCTTGGGAAGGAGAAGGCGCAAAGCCCCATCACTCCTGCTTCAGAAGATGAAGGGCTCGTAGGTGTTGTCTAGGTGACATAAGGGAAGTTGGAAATTTTCATGAAGAGGAAGCCCAAGACAAAAAGATACAGGACTTTGCATTTTCTTCTTCATTTTCCAAGGACACCTTGGAAACCTTTGGCCGTGCCACATGGCCACTTTGTCTAAGCACTTCCTCCTCTTGTCCTTTCCGTCCCAGTCCCACCCAACCCTGACCTGCCTCATGAAGCCATCCATTCTGAGTTTGGCTCTTCGACTCACTCCTGCACCTCAACGTCTAGTTCTGGAGCTTAGGTCTAGATTCCAAATCCTGCTGGTCGTTGGAATTTGGGAATTACTTTCCTTTTCTGACTTGATTTCTCTTTATGCTGCATCCAGTATCACTGAGTACAATTTCAAGCAGCTTCGACTCCTCAGTAATTATTCCCTGAGATGGTGTATAGGGTTTCGTGGGGAAAAGCTGCACGCAGAGTTCACAGCCTGAAGTTATGATGGGGAGTCAAGCAGTGTCTACACAATGCATTTATTCATTCGAGAAATGTTTATGGAATACCTACCGTATTCCTGGCACTGTTTAAGGTTAGCAATGAACTTTAAATGAGTTCCACTCCGGCTGGGGAAGAGAAAGAAAAAACCCACAGCAACAACACATTGATCACTATATGATACATCAAATGACAAAAAGCATTATGAAGAAAATCAGAGGAGGGTTAAGGGAGACAGAGGGACAGGTGCAAGGGGACGAGGGGAGGTTGCCATTTTATAGGGGGTGGTCAGGATATGTGCCCTGAGGTGAGGAGGTGAGCAAAGCGGGAATCTGGGAATTGAGTGTTACAGGGAAATGGAAAAGTATGTGGAGGGACCCTGAGGCCATATCTGTGTCACAGCAAGGAGCTGAGTGTGACCTGAGCAGGCGGGGTGCAGGTAGGACACAGGACTTACCACAGAGGTGGCTCCAATGGCGACTCTAATGTAAGTACTGCTTTAGAAAGTGAGGACCAGCTGTTCAAGGGTCGACCAGGAATGTCGAGGCCCCCAGAGAGGCGTGTCAGCAGGAAGCTGCCACCATCTGTGGGGTGGAGGGGACAAGGCGTGGGGTGTGGTGTCACCGGAATCCTGTGAGAGACAGCTCAGGAAGGAGGGCTCCTTGGTGGAAGCTGAGGAGGGGAGGGGTGCAGTCAGAACCCCAGAACCAAGCTGAGGCAGGGAGGGAGTGGGGAAGGATGTCCCTGATCTTTCTTCCTGCTGCCCTCTGATCTCCTACCAGCACCTTCCACTGGCTGAATCCAAAACACGCCAGCTGGAAGCGGCATCTTCAAGGCCCAGCCTGCTGAGGGGACAGCGCGGGGCAGAAGGACAGAGAATAGATCCAGTGGTGGGGCAGTGACCGTCTAGCACTGAGAACAAGAGGGAGAATGGCCACTTGGTGCAAAGAGAAGGAACAAGTCACTTTTAACTCAGAGGCATGGAGGTAAACTGCCAAACCAGATCATGCAGCAGAAAGCAAACGTCTTTTGGTGTTTCAGTGAACAACCCGGGCAGGCGGTCTCTGCAGGGGAGGCTGAGTGGCCTGGCCTATGCAGGTCAAGTGACCATTTCTACAGTCATCGGAACCAGGTTGCTGACCCGCCGGCTGTGTGCACCGCATTGTAGTGTTAATTTCAATCACACCGTTTTTCTGTCTTTCCTCTCATTTCCTCACTTAAAAATTAGACATAGTTCTCCTGTCTGGTTGGCTTTCCTACACAAAAGTCTTTGAGAAGAATAACATCTAGTTCGGTTCAAGAGCTAGCCTGGGATTTATTCTCCAATCTAGGCAAGCTTGATCATGAAGACAGGAACTTTTAAAAAGAATGAAGGGGTCACCTGGGTGGCTCGGTCAGTTAAGCGGTCGACTCTTGGTCATGATCTCAGGGTTGTGGGGTTGAGCCCTGTGTTGGGCTTCATGCTGGGCGTGGAGCCTGCTTGGGATTCTCTCTCTCCCTCTGTCCCTCCCCCTGCTCATGCTCTCTCTCTCAAATAAATAAATCTTTATAAACAAACAAACAAACAAACCAACCAACAAACCAACAAATAAATAAATAGAATGAGATTTAGAATCAGTAGGCAGTCCTGCTCCAGGCCAGAAGCACACATCGCCATCCACCCTACGAGTTAGCAGCTCCGATTCCCAGCCTCGGTCTCGCCCCACATTATCCCCCAATACAGCGTCTTCTCAAAAGGTGGTGCTGCAGATTAAGGAGAAACTCCTTGGCAGCCGGTTCTCGGGCTGTCTGGGGAGTCACTCTGGCAGGTCTCCAGGGATTGTCTGCCTCCAGGGCTCACCCTGGGAGTGCCAGCACGCCCTGCAGACCTCCGGCAGCCCCGCTCCCTCCTGGCCCCGCACCCAGCAGGCTGGAGTGATCGTGGAGGGAAGGGAGTCCTGGTGGCCTGTCAGGTTGTGCTGTGTGGTTGTAGGGTGAGGACTGAAGTGACATCAGGAGAGCAGGAAGGGCAGGAAAAGCAAAGATGGAATGGGACACTCTCCAAGACTTCTCCTATCTCAAGAAAGAACAAATGGATAGCCTTCGGATAGGGGAAAGTGGGTCACTGTACCCCTGGGTAGCTGCTGCCTGAGCGTTGTGGGGTTCTGTGTAGGACGGTGGGCGCTCAATATAATCATATTCATGGAGACAACCGTCCCTTTTTTAATTATGGAACCCTTAGAAAAATGAAAAAGAATTCACTTAACCCTTCTGATGTGCATTCCATTTGGAACAATTAGCTCCATTTCTTTGTAACGGTCCTATGGGAATGGGTTGGGATATTCCAGAACAGTCTTGGCTGGGGTTTGGCGAGTTGGGCTAGTGTGTGTGAAGAGTGATTTATTCTGGTCTTTTCCTACAAGAGAGAACAGACGGATGTGGAAGCAAGATGCTGAATGAAGGACTGCCCATAAGAAATCCCCCGTGCAGCTACGGGGTTCTTAAATGATTTAGGTGTAACGGGTTTAAGGCTCTCAAAATGAATTTTATAGTCCTCAGATGAAGAAATGAGTTCTGAATCAGTTTCTTTAATAAGAAATTTCTTTTCTACTTTATCCAGCACAAGCTTTGCAGTCTTCAGTGGAAATCTCTGAAGCTTGGATTGCTCATCTGTTAATTGGGGCCAATATCATTACCACGCTGGGTGGTTGTTAGGAATAAATGAGGAAATGCCAACAGCAGGTCCTTAATCAACACTTATAAAATAAGGATGTGTGTCCATTTATAAAATAAGGATATAATCAGGTCCCTGTGGTCAGGATAGCTCTAAGGAGAAGGACGTGGGAAAATAGAAGGAAATAAGAGAGCTTCTTGGAATAAACATGCACTCGGTTCCAGTATTTTTTTAAATTTATTTTTATTGTGGGAAGATATACGTAACATAAAATTTATCATTCTGGCTACTTTTCAGCGTGTGGTTCTGCAGCGTTAATTAAGCACCTCCTCACGGTGCAGCCGTCACCGTCTATCTCCAGGGCTTTGTATGGGATTGCAACCTAAAACTTTAAGCCCATCAAACAATAACTCGCCATCCCTCCCTTCCCGCAGCCCCTGGCAACCAGCACCCTACTTTCTGTCTCTGAATTTGACTGCTCCAGGTGCCTTCTAGAAGTGGAATTATAAGCTACTCGTCCTTTTGTGTCTGGCTGACCTCTCTTACCATAATGTCAAAATCCTGAATTGGAGGTCAAGGCCAATGAGCAGATAGACTGATGAGGGCAGGTCTATTGGGGAAAATGAGGCACTAAATTCATTGATGCTAGTGAGGAAGAGGGACAAACAAATCAGCTGTGGCTTTTACATCTCCCAAACCACTGGGACCAGGAAAGAAAAATCTCTATTTCCAATTTTTATTTGCTTTTTGCATTCATCTTAAGGACTATTTCCTTCATGAGTGCCTTGGATTTGCCCAAATGTGTGCTGACCCCTGCAAGAGGGATGCTCCTTGGCGCCTTCGACGGCCTCTGTGGATAAAGGAAACAGCTCTCCAGACCCCTAGAAATCTCTAATTTCTCTTCTGGCTTTGCTACCCTGGGCTGCTGGGACCCCAAATTCAACACTTCCCAGATATTTCTAGCCCCCTCCGCTGTGACCTTAGGCCAGGCCACCGTTACTTTTTCCCCCGAGACCATATGTTCTCCCCGCCTCAAGCAGAGTTGTTGGGAGCACAAATCTGAACATGTCATCCCCATTAAAACCTCCCAGTGCCCACACCCCTCCTTCCCTTTCACCCCTGCCGCTGATCTCAGGGTGAGACTGAATTTCCTTTTTTTTTTTTTAAAGATTTATTTATTTATTTATTTATTTATTTATTTATTTATTTGAGAGAGACAGCCAGCGAGACAGGGAACACAAGCAGAGGGAGTGGGAGAGGAAGAAGCAGGCTCCTAGTGGAGGAGCCTGACATGGGGCTCGATCCTGGAACGCCGGGATCACGCCCTGAGCCAAAGGCAGACGCTTAAGGACTGTGCCACCCAGGCGCCCCGAGACTGAATTTCTGATGTGGCCTTGCCTGCTCTGCTGCTCTCCCTCACTTCATCCTAGGCCCTTCCACACTGCCCTGCGGCCGCCCTGGGGTGATTTCAGCTCCGGATGGAGCCTGCGGGCCCATTGCAGTTCATTGTTTAACCGTCTGTCTTCCCTCCCTGTGAGGGCGGGGGCTCTTGAGTCCAGGGCTAGAACGCCCATGCTTGTCACAGCGTATGACACAACTGCTCTTTATTTAACAGATGGCTGACTTCTATTAATCAGGGTCTTTTAGTCATTTATTTTTCATTAAATCATCCGTCCCCCCAACAAATGAATGGTGGTTTTATTTGAAAGTAATATAAACCCAACTCTAGTAGCTTAAGTTTTTTAAAAAGGAGGTTGCATACTGGGAGGAGTAACAGAAAGCCCATGGGTGGGAGGGGTTTCCGTCACACCTAGATCCAAAGGTTTAAACGAGGTGTCTTCTCCCCCTTCATTTCTGCTCACATCTCCACACCACTTTTGCAACCTTGGGCTTTATTTTATCCTCTAAGAGATAGGTTTCTCCTCCTTCCATGCTTCCAGGATTCATGTCTCTCCTGTTCCATGCCTCCAAAGGTAAACACCTTCTCCACCAGCTTCAAATGGCAGAACCCTGGGTGGGAAGGAGGGGGGCAGGGGTGGGCGGACTCTCTCTGCCCTGGCTTGAGCCACATGTCCACATCCCAGACTGTAACTTTAATTAGGGAGATGTGGTCCTCTGACTGACCATGCCCAAGCCAGGGCCCATCCCCTGTGGCCAGGAGGAGGGTGGACTAATATAGAAGTTAGTTATAGCATAGGGTTGGGAGCGGGCATTCTAAACCTAGATCTCCTGGGTTCCGCTTCCAGCTCTGCCACTTAGTGAGTGACCTTAAGCCAGTTATATAACTTTTCTGTGCCTCACATTCCTTGTCTGTAAAAAGGATATAATAATAGTATTTGCCTCACAGTATTATCCTGAGGATTAAATGAGTGAATATATGTAAAAGCACAGAGGACAGTGTTGACTACATGGTAAGCACCATGTAATTATTTGTGAAATAGAAATAGCCAAGCAATGCAATAGAGGAGATTCATTCAAAGAAACAACCACCTCATTCATATTTATGAAGAATTCCCTATGCACTAGACAGTAGTGTTCATAGCTAATAGGAAAAAGACAGATGAAAGTTCTTTCTTTGTTACATTCCGAAGTGCTATGCACAGGATGCAGAAGGGATGGTCTGCATCCTTGGAGAAATTAACAAGTTGTTACAGGACCGGAAGCTCAGTGAATTGTACAGTTTTTGTTTTGTAGGGATCTAGTCTAATTAACAAGAAGCTACTGCCTAGCCGAGTACTAAATTGTCGCCATCAGCATGGGGACAAACTGGTGGGAAGGATGCTCCTGCAGTTATGTTGCCCTGCACAGAGGTGAGGAGAGGTCTCCAGGTACACAGTGGTGGGCGGAGGCTCACTGAAGCCCCCACCCCCCAGCGGTGGAGAAAATCAAACTTTAGATAGAATGGGCTACTCTTTGAGCAAAGTGGTTTTTTGTTTTTTTTGTTTTTTTTTTTTTCCCCTGGGGGTAGGTTGGGTGAAGTGGGACAGCAGGAGACTCAATTTGCTAGCTAGAGCTGGAAATCAAAGGATATTCTTTCTGTCAATTGGGGGCCAAACTGAAAGGGACCTTTAACTACTATAAGGGGTAGTATTTTGTTCAAGAACATATATATGAAGTGGAAATGCATATTGAACTTTTTAATGATAGGCCTGATTTCCAGTATTCCATCATGAACCCTTTTAAATTATCAATATAGTGCAGAAACGATGTTACTTTATTAAATGTAACCTGTAATGATTTAGTTTTTTTTTCTTATAATAATATTTTTTTATTATATTATGTTAGTCACCATACAGTACATCCCTGGTTTTTGATGTAAAGTTCGATGATTCATTAGTTGCGTATAACACCCGGTGCACCATGCAATACGTGCCCTCCTTACTACCCATCACCAGCCTATCCCATTCCCCCCCCCCTCTGAAGCCCGCAGTTTGTTTCTGAGTCCATAGTCTCTCATGTTTCATTCCCCCTTCTGATTACCCCCCTTTCTTTATCCCTTTCTTCCCCTACCGATCTTCCTAGTTCTTATGTTCCATAGATGAGAGAAATCATATGACAATTGTCTTTCTCTGCTTGACTTATTTCACTTAGCATTATCTCCTCCAGTGCCGTCCATGTTGCAGCAAATGTTGAGAAATCGTTCTTTTTGATAGCTGAGTAATATTCCATTGTGTATATGGACCACATCTTCTTAATCCAGTCATCTGTTGAAGGGCATCTCGGCTCCTTCCACGATTTAGCTATTGGGGACGTAATGATTTAGTTAAGCATTATCATGAAAATATTTTACAGGCATCCCTTTGTCATAATACATGATTCTGATATTGGTGGGGAAAGAATATGCTGTGTAAGGACGCACTTGACGCATGACCCAAATTATTCATGAACAATGTTATTCCACAGTCAAATCATATTTCTCTGCCAATCTCCTCCCATCGCCTGAAGGAGGTTGGGTGAGGGGAATAACCTGTGGCCACTGGATGGAATCTACTAGATTTCATTTTCCAATGACACGAGCAACTGTATCAGCTTTGTGTACTTTCGTATCCGCATCCCCTGATACCGAGAACAGCTAATTCTCATTGCCACTTACTTTGCTAAGCCCTTTGTGTGTTCATTTAATCTCTTCAGCTCTCTTAGGTACGTTCAATCATTTCTTCATCTTACCTGAGGAATCTGTGGCTTGGATGGATGTTGCCCCCTGAGATCATGTGCCTTGTAGGTGGTAGGGCCACATTTGCACTCAGGAAGTCTGAGCGGAGAGCCTGAGCGTGGGCCGTTACGCCAGCCTGGCAGCTGTGCAGGGGTTCAGTATGTGTGGAAGGCATAAATGGCAGGATGGGATGAAACCATGTGGCTCATCCAGGGACTCAGATCTTTAAACATGGCATCAAGGGTCCCTCATCTTCTGAAACTGGCCAGCACGGAGCCTCAGACTCTGAAAGGTGACCCCAAGCACCATATTTGAGATGTAGGGACTCTTCAGAATGCCTTCTCTGCTCTTGGGCACGTAGGGCGGCACTTGTGTTGATCTAGAGCCTGGGGTAAGGCATTACTGATGCCACCGCATGCCCTACAGAGACAGGGTCTCATTCATTTTAACACAGACCCGGGGACAGAGATGATGAAGGAATTGTTTGCCTCACTGGAGAGGCTGGAGCGTGGGGGCTCAAGAGGGAGTAAACGAGGCACTCATCCTTTTTCAATGGCTGTGATTACTTCTTGAACCAGCAGAGCATTTGCTTTGCAGCTCTGCTGTTTGTTCGTCTTCCTTTGCCTTGTATGGTGCTGTATTGGGATATTTTGCTTTTTGAGACCAGGATGATCTCCGGCTCGTATTAGATGCCTAAGAAATCAAATCAATTAATGTCTGTATGCATTATATGTCTTTTAAAATAAACTTCCTATTTTAAGTATAGTTTTAGACATACAGAAAAGTCACAAGATGGTATGGAGAGCTCTCATATATCACACAGTTTCCCCTATTGTTGATATTTTGCATGGTGATGGCACAGTTGCTGCAACTAATGAATCAATATTGAAACGTTAATATTTTAAAGATTTATATATTTATTTTAGAGAGAGAGAATGAGAGCGTGTGCTTGCAAATTGGGGGAGGGGCAGAGGGAGAGAATTTCCAAGTAGTCTCCCAGCTGAGTACAGAGCCTGACGCAGGGCTCAATCTTATGACCCATGAAGTCATGACCTGACCAGGACCTGAGTCAGACGCTTCAACAACTGAGGCACCCAGGTGCCCCTGAAACATTATTATTATTATTTTTTTTTTTTTAAAGATTTTTATTTATTTATTTGACAGAGATAGAGACAGCCAGCGAGAGAGGGAACACAAGCAGGGGGAGTGGGAGAGGAAGAAGCAGGCTCATAGTGGAGGAGCCTGATGTGGGGCTCGATCCCAGAACGCCGGGATCACGCCCTGAGCCGAAGGCAGACGCTTAACCGCTGTGCCACCCAGGCGCCCCTGAAACATTATTATTAACCAAACTCCACTCTTTATTCGGATTTTATTAGTGTTTCCTAATGTCGTTTTTTCGGTTCCAGGCTCCCATTCGGAATAACACGTGACATTTAGTCATGTCTCCTTAGGCTTTTCTTGGCTGGGGCAGTTTTTCAGACTTTCCTTGTTTGTGATGACCTTGACAATGTTGAGGCATACATATAGCTCAGATGCTTTGCAGAATGGCCCACGGTTTGAGTGTGGCTCCTATTTTTGTCATGTTCGGACTGGGGTTATGGGTTTTTGAGAGGAAGTCTACACAGCTGCAGGGCCATTCTCAATATACTGCAACAAGAGCCCTACTATCAACTTGTCACCGATGATGTTGACGTTGGTTATCTGGCTCAGATAGTGTTGGTCAGGTTTTCCCACTGCAAAATTACTTTTTCATTTCTCTCCATACTGTACTCTTTGTAAGCAAGACTCTACGATTACCCTACATCTAAGAGGTAGAGGGTTTCACTCCACTCCTTAAGAGGGTAGTATCTACATAAATTACTCGGTACTCTTCTGCTTGGGAAACTTACCTATTCTCTACTATTTACTTATGCCAGTGTTTATTTGTGTCAGTATGGATGCATGTGTATTTACTTGCTACTTCGGGTTATATAATCTAATACTATGTTCCTTGTTTTGTTGCTCAGATTGTTTCAGTTTTAGCCACTGGAATTCTGTTGGTTCCTACTTCTTTTTGACATATTCCTGTTGTTTCGTTCTTTGAGCACTCCCTTATTTTCTGGCCCTATAAGGAGGCTCCAGGCTCGTCTTGTCTTTTCCCTGCCCCAGCTCTAGAATCAAGAGCCCTGGTTCCTTTTGTTGTATAATGGAATTAGCAACCAAGATCTGGGTGTTGGGTATGCTTGTTGCTAGCAGAATGTCATTGCTTCTAGGCCCTCTTAAGAAGGCCTTTCAGATCAAGAAAATATGTATGTGTATGCTACTACATATCTAGTTTTCATATGGACCCATCAGTATCTATATCGAGCTAAGCAGGAGTCCATCTGGCTATCTCTGGCTAACCCAGGACCACGTGGTTCATCGCTTTCCTTATCTGTAACCTCCCACACCAGCAGTGAGAAACCTGGCTGCTCGTATCTGACATGCATTTACGTCTTTGTTCAGCCCCGGGACACAGGTACAGCCGTTTCAGAACTGTTATCTTGCTCCACCGTGAGAAACAACTCTACCCACTGGAGTAGAGTGCTGACGCAGAGTTCTCTCAAATGTGCGTCAGCGACGACAGATTTTTCCCCTCAGAATCATTCTACCCCATGCTGGACATCGAATGGTTCTTTCTTAAAAATCTCGCTTCGGTGTGAATGTACTTAAGGCCACTGGGCTGCCCACTTAAGAATGGCTAAAATGGTAAACTTTAGGTTAGGTTAGTTCACCGCAACAAGATAATACGTTTCACCTTCCTCCAGATATTTGAATGAACTCGTCTCTAAAGCAGGCTGATTATCAGAAGCCTGGTCTTTGTAGTATGAAGCCACAGTCTTCACTTGTAAAGAGTCTCCCACGTGACTGGCAGCTGCTTCTGAACTAGTGGACTTTTTCTTTTAAGAAAAGAAAATAAATACACAGCTGGGGAGGTCCTGGGCCCTGGGCCCTGCCAGCAGAGCTCGTCCCTCTGCACGATGAGGGGAGGTGCGGGCTTCTCCATGGGCTGGCCTGGGGCCCTCGGCCGAGCCCTCCTCCTCATCCCCTGCGCAGCCCGCCTGCAGGCCTGGCGCAGCAGCCCCGGCTCGGAGCTGCCTGGGCATCTCCCACAAAGGCTGTGCTGAGTTGCAGAAATTCAGAGCCCTGCCTCCCCGCTCCTCGGCATGATCTCAGCATGTCAGAGTTGCCACATGAAAGAAACCTGCTTGTTTCTCAGCACAGGTTGCCAGTCGGATAACCAAGTTTTGCCTCCCAGCCCATAATAAAACCTCTATTAAAGCCCTTTATTACCTTTCCCAGTCTGTAGAGCAGGCTTGCCTGGGACCAAGGACTGCTGAAGTCGGTTCCAACGTGGGTCCCCTGCCCCTTGCCTGCGGCTGTCTTCTCTGACACCTTGGAGGCCAGTAGCCTGGCAGTGAGCGGGGCTTTGATTCCAGAGCCTGACCTGGCCTGTGTAATTAGATGCTCTGGCTAGACCCTATCTCATGTCTGAGTCACCCAGAGGAGGGTGCAGTCAGTAGGCTCTGTGAGCCAGTCCATTCCCTTGTGCTGAGAGCTTCTGCCTCTACAGAAAAGCATACGGAGCCCCAGACCCTGGTGTGGTGATTCCGGGTCCTCTCCAAATCACTCACACTGGCACAGCCCGGATTTGAAGTAAGGGGACATCATTTTGCCTGTATGGACTGATGAATCATCTTTGCTTTATGTGCTGCTTTGTGTGTTTGAGTGTAGGGTACGTAAATAAAAGACTGTAACCTAAACAGCTGACATCACCCAGACGTGAGAGAGTATGAGAGCCCTTGGGGACTAACTCTTGTGTTCTCACAGGTCCGAGGTCAAGAAAGCCACTGGAGGACATTTGAGAGGGAACCTGAGGTCAGAAGGCTGTTTAGCCAGTCCTTGGCTGAAGGATCTTGGGAAAGTCATGCATCTTCTGATTTTCTCTTTCTTTGGGAAAAAAAATGGGGTTAAAAAGATTGGTGCATACATTCAGTAAGAAAATGCCTATGAAAGTATTTTGTAAACTGCAACCCGAGAGGTCAGTGTATTACTGGTTAGACCAGATCGGACAGTAGATAATATCACTGCACTTCCCTAATGTGCTCCGTGCTGGCCCCATCTTGCCCTGTTCTATGCAGTCGCTCCGGATCGTCTTTCTTATCCACTGCCTGTGGCACAAAACACCCTGACACACCACCCCTTCCACCACCTTCGGGGTTACCTCTTGTTCTAAAGCTGTACCCCGAAGTCATCTCCTTTTTAGTTCCACTTGATCAACTACTTCTCCCCAGAATTCATTCATACACCACTCTGGTGAAGCTATCTTCTTACCAACTCCATCCGGAGGTTCCTGCGCTGTCCCCCTGGCATGTTCCCAGCCCCCCCCCCCCTCGAATGACATGCACCCTCAGCCTTCCCCTAGATCAGCTTGCTGTAGAGCCGTGCCCCACCTTGACCATAACCATGGCCATTTCGGCCCTCAGTGAGTCCCTCTCCTTTGAAGCACAGCCCTCCTACCACACTATCGTTCTCAGTTGTTCACACGTCTTAGCACAGCCTCTCCGACAGAACCATGTGGTCCCATTGCCTGGCATGGTCAAGATCAAGAGCACTTGCTCAATAAAAAATGTGTTGATTGGGTGGCAAGGCCACAACGGTGGGGCTCTGACTTCTTCTACACTCTTTGGCACAGGTTTCTTATCCAACACCACCTGTGTTTCTCAGTTCTGATTGTTAATTTCGCATCATGCCATAGACCAGGGAAATGCTTCAGATAGGTACCCCTAACTGCACCCCTTGCCTCCTGTAGCCCCTCAGCTCATCTCTGGCATAGTTGAGGGGACTTCTTTTCACCCCTTCCTCATTTTACTTCTTGGCTTTTCACCTGCTGTGAGTTTGGGTGCCAGGGAGCTGACTCTGCATGCAGTCCTAGTATTCGGCATGGGAGGGAGAAGTGAGGACATAGTAGCATGGGCATTCTAGAAGACTCTCAGTGGTGTCCAAGCAGAAGGACAGGGATATTGATCCACGTGTCACTTACAAGGATTAGCACTGTAATTCTACATAGATGCAATGTGTGAAATCCTAGGAATGAGTGAAAGCAATGTTCAAAGTCCTGGGAATGAATGGGGCAGACTATAGGAAGCTTCTGAACAAAGCCCAATGCTTGGTCTTTGACATGTGACATCGGCAGACTCCAACTACTTTACACAGGAGAGTAAGTGGGGCCCCAGGGTCAGACTGGTTATTTGCAATCCTGTCTCTACCCCTTAACATTTGTGGGATTTGGGGATATTTGCTTGACCTCTTTACTGTCATCCCCTCAGTTTCTTCTGAAGGATAATAGTATTTGTCTCAAGGGGTAACTAAGTTTAACGACATCAATGCACGCAGTACATGTTCAGTAAGTGTTAGCAATTATTACTAGAGATGAATAACGGGGGATTTTCTTATAAACCAGACCATGCCCTTCAAAGTGTTTCCTTACCCCTGCTTCTGCCTCAGAATTCCTCAGTTTTTCTCCTTCCTTCTATGGTCAAATTTTGGAAGAATGTAACTCAATGCCTTCATTTCTTAACCCCCCACCTATCTTAACCCCCCCATCTTTATAACTTGGCTTCCATTTTTATCCTTCATGGAGGCTTTCTATTTTTAACATGTTTGACAACACTCCAGTCTCGAACTCATCAGAGGACTTTGAAGCTCCCTTCTCTTAATGGAATTTAGCATTCGAAGGCCCTCTCTTTCCTGATGTCCTCCTCTTCCTTGTCATTCCTTGACTTCCACTACTCTTAATACCCCCTCGTTCTCCTTCTTTGATTCTTCTTTGGCTCTTCCTCCTTTGACCACATTCCTTCAGTCAGCCCTTAGCACTTCCCAGTGTGCTGTCCCCAGCCCTCAGTACTTCTTGATTCCTTTTCTCTGCATGGGCATTTCACAGCCAGTGCTTGAAGTCAGTTCACTGCACAAAGAGGTCCATGATGTCTAACTCAAGATAGCATCAACTGCATGGTCAACAGGCAACAATTTAGCTCATGCAGTTGGTTCTGGCCACCATTCTTCTGAGCGAGCTGGTAATGGGAAATGGGCTTCTAGTGTTACTCTTATAACAGACCCCAGAATGCAAGCCTGCTACTTCTCTTGGTGGCCCAATGGCCCCTCCACTCTGGAACAATTCTTGGTCCTACTGGACTGACAGCGCGATTGTATCTCAGATTCAGATGTTACATATCCCTGAGGGACTTGCAGGGGTCATTTTGCCTCTGCTCAACATTGACCTTGAGTGTGGCCTTCAGAACCTAACCTCTATAAGGTTGCATTGCTGTCATCTCCCACACAGGTACCTGACTTGTCTCTTGCTAAGTCATTTATCTGTGACAGGTACAACTTGTCTAAAAATAATTTTATCATCACTTTAGTTTCCCAGTCCCATACCTTCTGTGTTCTTTATTGGCACATGCTGGAAAACCTTGAAACAACGTTCGATATTTTCTATTTCAATGCTCCTTTATTCTTTAGGATATTGGTGGTTCCTCTTCTGGCCTTTGCTAAGAGCTTTCCAAGGAGTCTCCTCCCTCAGTCCTCTACCCTTCCATTCTCTCTCCTCATTCTGGCCAGAAAGCTCTGTGTAAAGAGCAGAACCAATCCTACCACATCCTTGCTCAAAAACCTTTCTTGACTTTACAGTGAATACAGACGGAGGTCCTGAACCACGAACTTATTCCTTAAAGCAGAAAACCTTTCCTGTTGCCAAAACTTTGCCTGCCATGTTCACTCAGCTTGGAATACACCTCACCTTCTCTGAATATCAGAATCCATTTCAGCATCAGGACTTCGTTCAGATGGTACCTCCTCTCTAAAGCCTTCCTGGATCTTGCTGGTGCAGAATTAATGACTAGCACTTGGGTTCCTATTGCATTTTGTTTATATTTCTGTGATGACACTTAGCACAGTCCGGCTAGCGGTCACTGGGTAAGAGTCTGCCTTCCCCGCTACGTGGAGGGCGGGACCTCATGTTTCACTGCCTTAGTGGTCTTCTAGATCTCGTCTTCTTTCAACCTCTCAGGGCCCAGCCCAATTGCACGTGGAGGTTTTCCATAAATATTTGCTGTGGAAGCGAATTTATTTTGGGTGTGGTTGTAAGAAAAGATTTTCAAGTGGCAAGTGTGGTTCCTTTGCAAAGAACTTTGAGATCCGCATCCTGTTCTAAGGCAGACCAGATTTTGGGGCGAGGAGATCCTGACACTTTGGTGGCACTATGTCCCACCCTCACTGGCCGCTCACCTTTCCCTTTGGAGTCAGTTGCCCAGGAGTAGCTGGATTTATAGCCATACCTTCTGAATCCAAGTCACTAAGGATTTGGATAAATACTGGCTGAGGCCAGCCCAGAGAAGCTGTGTTAGATGTCCAGTGTTGCACAGTAAACCACCAGGGAGAAATGGCCTAGCCCTACAGTTCTCCCCAGTCTTACAACAAATGTCACATGTATTCTCTTCTCTAATAGTCATTTTCTGTGCTCGGCTTGATCCCCACTGTGCTTTTGAGGATACATAGGAGGTAAGAAGAACAAAGCTTAACCTCGTAAGAAATCTGCTTGACACAAATGGTTATTTTCTTACGTCACCTTTATTCAGCTCTTTATGGTTCCACTACTTCTCAGCACTTCCTGTCTGGTCTTCATTTCTGGCTACTTTTCCTCTGCCCACTCTTGAACCATTGTGTCCCCGGGACTTACTCTTCTCGCTCCTTTATCCATTTCCATGACCTGAACTTTGTTTCCCTGCTGAGAACTTCCATATTGGCTCAGACCCTGGTTCAAACATAATTTCTTGCTTCCCAGATCCACAGAACCTCTTCAGTTCTCTCATCTATTATTTCCTGAATCTTATGTCCACTAAGGTATGCTGGGCCAAAGGATCCTTTTTTCCATTTTATAGAAAAAAACACTGAGACTCAGATTCGAAAGGCAGACTCGAAGTCTCATAATATGGCGGCCAACCTGCAGGACCAGAAGAACATGGGCTCCTTGCTCTGTGTGCAGGGCCGAGAGCTTGTAGCCATGATGCAGGAATTTCCAGGCATGGGGCTCCACTTAAGACCCAGTACGCCACATCTTGGAGTGCTGCTCCCCCTGGTAAGATGAAAGGCTGTCTGTACCTTTTCCCTTCTCTTTTCTCCTTGACCTTTCCTTTGCCACGTGGCATGTTTTTACTCATGAGAAACTTAGCTTGGATGCCACATTTTTTTCTTGCTTTCTACTATAAAATTTCCCAGATGAGTGTGCAGGCAGGAGGAAGTTGAAAGACTTATACAGTTGTTGCTGATGGTGGTGGTGGTAGTGATGTGTGTGTGTGTGAGAGAGAGAGAGAGAGAGAGAAAGAGAGAGAGGGAGAGTCAATGAAAGGGTTGCTTACCATTGTTACCTGGACCTTGATCGCTCTTAGGTTTTGCTAAACTCATAAGTCAAGGGGTGGTCTCAGCTTCTAGACATCTCAGGATTCATTCCAAAAGCCAGACTTTTCCCTTGTGTTATCCTGCGTTCATTCCTTCTCCTGTTGGGAGGAGGCCTGGGGGCGGATGTTGCTTTTTTGGTCATGTTCCCTAAGGGACAATCGTTTTATTCTCCCCCTGTTCTCAGCTCCTACTGGGTCAGGTTTGAGAGCCAGATCCTACTGGGGGCTCTCTGTCTTTTCCATGCCTCTCCTCCATGGCTCCAAGCCCTCGGGGAGCGTGGACCTTTGTCCCAGCACCACCTCAGCTCTCTGGAATGCTTTTAATCCTTGGCCTGGGTGAACCAAAAGCGTCTTCCTGTTTGAAGCTAGTGGAACATCCCACTTGTTTCCTTTAGCTTTCTCCTCCCCCCACCCTCCAGGGCTTGTGAATGGCTATTAAAACTGTGCTGTATTAGTCCTGATTGTACATGGCTGAGGGACTTGGAAGTTCACAGAAGATGGAGGTGATGGGTACCTAGCTCCACCCCGTTTCCTCAGTTTACAGGCTGGTTAAGAAGCCTGCTCAGGGCCACATGTGCAGTTAATTGGCAGAGCTAAAACTCAGGCATTCTGACCTTCTGACCCTGGCATGGTGTTTTTTTCCTCAGGGGTATAACAAGACGAGGAAGAAATGATAGGAAGTAAGTATGAGAGAACCATACATGGGATGGAGTCTTTGGCCCCTGAGTCCTTTCACAGAAAATTGAAACCAGTAGTTCCTATCCCATCAAGACCTCTCATGGATTTGCTAGTAACCTGTGCGATCATTACTTACAGATGTAAGCTTCTTGAAGGAGGAAAGACTGGGAGGAAAGGCTCTTCCCTTGGGTTCCCGTTACTTACCCCAGGTCACTGCTTCTGTGAGTCAGACAGCATTACCTACCTAAGCTTCTGGAGAGTGAGGGTCAAGTGGAAGTTACAGCCTCCACTGTGTTGAGAAGGCTGGCTTCATAGAAATGCAACTGGTGGAAGCATTTGAACTAGACTTACCCATCAGTGGGGGAGCCAGTTGGCATTAAACTGTAGCCCTAAGACGGTGAGGTAGTCTTTAGAGAACAAGCTCCCCCTGAAAATAGTCTACCTGTCCTGACGCTGACAATCACCATTGGTGAACCTCTTCTCTGTCCCATGATGTGCTTGTCAGGAAGCACAATGTTTGGAGGAAATTAAGACCTAGAAGAGAAAGGATGGATGCCGGGAGAGAGGAAGGCCGAACCCAAAAGAGAAGGGAGTAAACTGGGGAAGACGAGGTGCCAGGAACAGCCGGGGCTGGTGCAATGGATGTGAATTGCTCTGTCACGCTCAAGGTGTGGACTGGTGTCTCAGACCGTTTGGGCTGCTGTCCCTAATAGCATAGGCTGGGTACTTTATCAACAGCACTAACTCATCTCTCACAGTTTTGGAAGTTGGAGGTCCACGATCAGGGTAGCAGCATGGTTGGGTGAAGGTCCTTTTCCAGGTCACAGACTTCTCATTTACTTTCACATGGTGAGGGATCTCTCTGGGATCTATTCTATAAGAGCTCCAATCTTATTCATGAAGGCTCTACCCCCATAACTCTAATCACCTCCCAAAGTCCCTAATACCATCACCTTAAGCATTAGGTTTCCAACTTATCAGGTTTGGGAGAACACAACAATCACACTGTGGCAAACGGAAATTTCCTTCATTCTTATAATAAAATTCTTGTATGTATGACAAAATCTGCGTCTAAGCCCCAGCTCACAGGGTGGATAAAAAGTCCATTTTTGTGTCCCCCCGCTTTGCCCTTTCGGGTTGCATTCTTTGGTCAGTCTTTCGGAAGACACCCACTGGACAGACCTGCATGACCAATTTATTCTTATTTATTTATTTATTTTTTAATAATAATATTTTTATTATATTATATTAGTCACCGTACAGTACATCCCTGGTTTTTGATGTAAAGTTCTATGATTCATTAGTTGCGTATAACACTCAGTGCACCATGCAATACATGCCCTCCTTACTACCCATCACCAGCCTATCCCATTCCCCCACCCCACTCCCCTCAGAAGCCCAGGGGGAATGAAGCATGAGAGACTATGGACTCTGAGAAATGCATGACCAATTTAAATTCAACTTTCCAAGGACGAGGTTTGGCCAGAGTACCTAGTCCCAGCTCCCAGAGTCTTAATACCCAATACTTCGTCACTGGCCAACCGTGTGACGGCCCTACCAGAGGTTCACCTGGGTTGTAGCCTTTGGGTAAGGGCACAGGGTTGTGCTCTCCTAAAACTTGTCACTCCCTATCCTCTCCGATATGAAAAATACAACTGCATCCTCTCTGACACTGGGCCACTGTTTCCCCCTGGATAGCAGCCTTCATCTCCTTCTCCTCTTGGACAAAGTCTGGAAATGTCTCCGTTGACCATAACACTAACTAACCTAACTAAATTCTTGAGACACTCAAGATCCTAGAAAGCATTGGCATGAGGGATCTTGGTGGTTTTTTTCAAAAACATTTAGAGTGTGAACCATAACGTGCTTCATCTCTGTGGTCATTGAGCTCCAGATGACTGGTTGCAAAGTTGTGTGTTCATCAAACGAACCTCATTATTCTCATTGATGGACTTGATACTAAATAAGTATTAAAAATCTGAACTTACCTTAGAATTGATCTTCTGTTTTAACTTGGGATTTTTCATAGCATTTTATTAGAATAAAAGCCAAACATTTTTGGAAGCCACTGGAGAAGGTGACCAGACATCTCCCAGCTTGGGGGGCAGGGGTGGGGGGTGGGCTTCGGATTCTAAGCAGTTGTGTGTATGCTGACTCCACAAACACCTGAAAGACCCCCATCCCTTCTTGGCACTGACCTGTCTTCCCTCAGCCTCCTTACATCACAGCAAGGCAGAAAGAAGGGGAAACAAAGCCAGCAGTGGGCTGCTTCTCTCTCAGGAATTCAGGGTCAGTGAGATAATGTCTGTGGAAGAGGCTCTGCAGGGAAATCTGCTCTGCAAATACAAGGGGCGCTCTTGTTATTTCTGGGCCTCCCGAAGCAGCCCAGGTAACTTGGCTCTTTCATCTTAATGGCCAGTTGATGCTGGGTCTAACTCTTTTCTCCCAGAGTTCAGGTTTTTCTTTAAAGAAATAATTAGCAGGTACTTTTAAACCTTTCCAGTGACTCATTCTTCTTTGAAATACTAACCTGAGGTTGTCTTCTTCAGAGAATAAAATAATAATGAGAGCAATTTATTTCATAGCTAGACCCAGGCCAACTAGCGCATGCCCTATGCCCAGAACTTAAAAAAAAAAAAAAAAAGATCCCTAGTTTCTTTCAGCCCCAATGTGTCCTGAGAGTCCATTACCAGGGCTTTTCCTTTGAATGCTTGGGGTCTCCATAGGAGGAAAGAGGTCAGTGAGAGATCAGAAGTGGAAACCCATAGGCAGCAGCTTGGGGGAGGGGTCTCCTGGACTTTGAACTCCTACCCATCTAACAGATCAGAGAAAGCCTTCATAGCCCTCCAGAGTCAAGTCTCCATCCAAAAAGAGGATGGGAGATGTTTCTCTATCATGGAGTTTCACAGTGTTCCATTTGTTCTTATAACGTCTCAAGGATGATTAGGAAGAGTACGTGGCTGACCAAGTGCCCTTTGTACTTGTATGATACGAAACGTTACTAACTTTCCTTGTAAGAGCCCATTCTCCCCACATCCCACTTCTACCAATTTTGACTCTCTCTGCAGCCCCTATGAGATCAGTAAGGCAAGGATATCACCCAAGATGAGAAGAGCTAAGAAGACACTTTGGAAATGAGCTGTGTTGAATTCTCTTGTTGTCCCGACAGGACGCCAGAGGTCAAGAGGAAGGGAGAGCCCCTTTAGAAGGCCAGTACATGGGTTTTGATGCAACTGAGATTAAACCCAAAGTCTCCTGACTTCTTTGCTTTTTTTACTTCATAGCTTCAGATATTAAACTTTCACTGTGTTTACAGGAACGTGGGCCAGGTTTGGGAGTTAGGAAGCTTACGATCTTGGCAGAGGCCTCACATGTCAGGTTAAGTTACTGTATTTTGGTCTCCAATCCCTATTTTCATCTTCTGTGGGAGTGAAGGGCAGTGGTCAGCATTTTCGCCAGCCGACAACGGAGGCAGCTCACTCTTGGAGGCGTGTTTATCACTGTGGCTTGTGTCCCCAAGTTTCTTCTTTCTCTTCATTTGGGGGGTGGTGGTACAGACTCAGGAGTCTGAGAAAAGCTGAATCTTCAGGTTCTGGCAAAATGTTCCCATGTCTGAGGGGAGATTCTGAACTGTTCAGGGAATGGGAGATTAGACCATCTCGTCCAGTTGTTCGGCCAAGAGAACCAAGTGCTAATAAGATGAGTGTGGAGTTCCGCAGCGTGAGGTTTGTAAGCAAAGGTGACCTCATGCTACCTGAGCGGTTATCCAGCAGTCTTCTCCAGCTGGCTTCTGGCCTGTGATGTACTAAGCTTGAACAAAGTGCTTAAATTTGCTCATCCATAAATAAGCTTCTCTTTTCTCGAATATAGAATGGGAATAAAAATAATACCTACCTCCGACGTTGATAAGAGGAACAAAGAGATATTGCCTGTATTGCATGTGGCACGAAGTAAATAATCCATTTCACTAATTTTTATTTCTACTATTTCTTGGCATTTTTGTTGACTTCTTTATTTTTTATTTTATTTTATTTTATTTTTTATTCTTATGTTCACTTAGCCAACATATAGTACATCATTAATTTTTGATGTAGTGTTCAATGATTCCTTAGTTGCATATAACTGTCGACTTCTTAATTCTTTTTAAGGTGGAATCCATGATCTATCTAGGGGGCTAGATGGTGTGTGAGCTGGGGGTGGAATGTGGGGACTGTGATTCTGTGCTCTGTGCCTTTCTTTGTAATGTCTGTTAAACAGCCTTCCAGGGCTTTCCCTGGGCTATTCATCTATGCTCTCTTGTGGGAAAGACTGCCAGATTTATCTTCTCTCAGCTAGACAAGGACACCAGGCCAATTTCTCTCTCTTTATGGCCAAGTTAGAAGAAATCCAATTGGAGGGGGACAGCTCACCACCTTCCACGCTTGTAAATGAGAGCAGCTCTCTTCCCTCACCCGGGGCTAAGTTATTGTGAGGCTATAAAAAGATCCCTGTCCACTTCAAAGGACTATTTTATCAGCTCATCCATACAGATCCTGTTCAACTCTTCTCATTTTCAAAGGCAGAATGAAACCCCTTGGCTGAACCCCCAGCTAGGCTCTTACCTTCCTTAAAATATCTTTAACTTCAATTAAACTGATTCCTCCTGGCTCCTTTTAGCAAAGAAGTTGTCTTCACAAAGAGTTCCCTAACACTCCCTCCTCCTCCGCACACCCACCCCAGACCCAGTCCCCAGGATGTCATTCTGATCTGCAGGCAGTTTTGAACAGTTGAGCCATGCGGCTCAGCCAGGCCCTGATGCCACTGGACCTGTTTCATCCCTTCTTGTTCCAGAGCACAACCCACTCTATACCACTTTTGTGGCTTTGAGAGAGGGGCCATCAGTGAAGCGCTGACTTGGAAATTCACAGCCTGGGTTTGTAGACCTCCTTCCGTCCCAGACTCCTTGTGTGAATTCGGTCAGGCCTGGGCTTCATTTCCCTCCATGTAACATGAGGGGGGCAAATATAACCATTCACAACGATCGATTACTTTGCTGTCATTGCCTTTGTCTAAGTCTGTCTCCCCAACAGAGTGTGTTCCTTGAGGGCAGAAAAAGTTTTCCCACCTCTGCATCCACATTTCTTGGAAAACGTTTGTTGAATGAAGGTACCTGAGCTCTCTTCTAGTATGCATTTCCATCATAACCATGTCTACTTGTTGGTGCCAGATATGGCGTCTGTGCCTCCTTAGTTTCTCGCAGCTTCACAATCTCCCAAACCCTTAGCTGCCTTCCTCTGCCAGGACAGTAGTTTCCAGGTGGAGGAGACTGAATGCCAGACTCCTCGGCTCTTCCCACCTCTTCCAGGTGGGGTGCAGTGCCACACTTCAGGTTGAAGGATCTGGCTTACCCTGAGGCTTTTGAAGGGGTCAGGTGATGTAACCCAGGACAGGAAAGATAAATCCCCCGTGGGTAAACTTTGACCAGTGGAGGAGAGGAAATAGGAGGGTGTCTACAGATAAATTCCTGTTTTTTTTCTTCTTTGCAAGACTGTTTTTTTTTTTTTTTTCCTTGTACAACCTGTGCAGAGATGTCTAGGGTGATTGAGTGACTCTTTGGACTTCTCTGAAGCATGTAAAGCTGTGGCTAGGTTGATTGCTGTTGCTATGGTCTAAATGTGTCTCCCCTAAATTCATATGTTGAAATCCTAACCCCAAAGAAGATGGTATTAAGAGGCGGGGCCTTTGGGAGTTGCTTAATTCTAAGGATGGGGCCTTAATGAATGGGATTGGTGCCTTATACAAAGGCTCCAGAGAGATGCCTAGTCCCTCCTACCCCATGAGAACACAGTCAGAAGGCACCAACCATGAATCAGGTAGAGGACCCTCTTCAGAAGGTGACCATGTTATCACCTTGATCTTGGACATCCAGTTTCTAGAGATACGAGAAATACATTTTGTTGTTTAAAAGCTACCCAGCCTCTGGTGTTCTGTTATAGCAGTCCAAATCAACTAAGACTATAATACATCATCTTTGTTCTCATTCTTCCTTGTCTCATGTCCCTTTTCCCTCACTCTTGATGCCTTAGGACTGTACCTCCCAATCTAAGTCTCTACTTAGATCTTGTTGACTGGGGGAACCCAAGTTAAGATGCCGTTTATCCAAATCAACCTACTTGAATCCTATTTATCCATAGGGGTTCGTGGAAAGGCAGACCTAGAAAAGATGATGCTGTCCTCTTACTTCTTTTAATAGATAATACAACAAGGTCTAGAGAAAGGAAGTGACTTTCTCAAGGGTAGCAATTGGGCTAGTACTAGAACCCAGTGTCTCTAATTCCCAAACCCAAGATCTAGGAATAGGAACACGGAGAGGGAGGAACAAGTCCTTTTTTCTCCCTGTTTCAGCTGGTGGTTCAGTAAGTGAGAGCTCTTCACAGTGGTGGCAGCCTCACAGTGGAACTTCTCATTCCTAGTTAGTCCCTGCACAATTTGTCAATAATACGGGACATCATAAGCAAGACAGGACAAAAGACATTTTGTACAGAGAGGAACCATTTGCTTTTGATCAGGAAAAACAGAAGCACTACCCTGGATGGGACTGAGAATCTAGTTATCTGCTACACACAGGGACTTTGGGAGCAATGCAAAATGAAATGGTATCTTCGCTCTCTCATTTGGGCTTAACTGTTATTCTGGTTAAAGCAAGGGTCTGGACAAGACTTTTTGAAGGGTCCTTTAGGGCTAACAAGTGAGTCTTTGTGCATGGCACCATCTGAGCTCCTTCTTTTTCCCAGGGATGTGACTAACAATTGTGAGTATGAGTGCTTATCCACATGACTGTTGTCTGTTTCTAGGATAAGAGAAGCAAAGAGAACAAGGAGCTCATAGAAACACAGAATGGAAGGGAGCTTGGGATTCACAGAGTTAACCATTTTACTTTACGCGGATGAAGAAACCGAAGAGCCAAAGGTCATGTGACCTGACCAGGGTCAAGCAGCTGATTGGAGCAGATCTGGATTTTGAAATAACTTAATTTTCTAATTGAGAAAGGTACTTTAGAAAAGAAACTGAAGTTTTCCAGAAGTTGGATAGGGTAAGAATCATAAAGAGGACTCTCTCTCTCCTCCTTCTTTCCTAATCCCAGGGCTAAAATGAAAGGCATCCTCATGCTAAATTTTAGAACGTTCGGTGGTCTCAAATTTCCATGGCTGTTCCTTCTTCTCCTGTTTCTTTCCTGAGCTGTGTGGGAAAAGAGAATAATCTGAGAGAAGCACTAGGGTGTGATAGTGATGTCGATGGTGGATCTGAGTCAACAGACAAGGGCCGTCTTACTAACTTGGGAGCTTGAGTGAATCACGCAACTCTTCTGAGGCTCTACTTTCTTACAGACTAAAGTGGGGATAAGCACATCCGATTCACAGGACGGTAGAAAGGAAGAGGTGAGATAACACGTGTCTAAAAGTATCAGGAGGGTCCTAGAAGGAACCAAATGAGGAAGTACACTCAAATTAGGATAATTCAAGGAGAGTTTACTTTGTAAAGAAAGGACTTTACAGAAGTGTGGGCAGAGTTGACAAATCACACAGGTAGAGCTGTCCCAGCGTTAGTACCATGGAGGGGTGGGGTGAGGGAGGCCTGCCAGAGCACCAAGGTAAAAGGGTGAGGGGAGGGAGTAGTTGCCAGAACCTGGAAGGAGAGAATCAATGGTCTGTGAGAGGGTCTTGGATAGGAGCCACTGACCTCCAGTTGGAGGAGGTGTCCAATCCAATGTGACCTTGCAGACATGGAGCCAGGGCAACAAGCGTGCTGCCCTCCCTCGTTTCCCTCCCTCTGATCTTCGGCCAAGGCTCTACTGGCTGAACCCAAGTGGGAGTCAGAGGGCATGGGAGCCTACTGATGTAATCCATACAGGTCAGCTTCCCAGGGCAAAGAGCGGAGTGGAGCAAGGCAGAGAGTGGATCCAGAAGGGCAAAAGGAACATGCTTGTTAAACTCGGAAGTATTTAACATAGGGTAGTGGATTCTGTGCGGTACCATCCAGAACCACCACACTGAAGCTTGTGTTCCCCCAGATGCTGCCAGTGCTCCTGGCTGATTGCTTGCAGCTGAATCCTATTCCAAGACTTGCCCTTGCGTTATAGGCCTCCCCCCGCCATCTCATACTCTTCCCAAGGACAGCTGCCATCCCTGATTGATCTATACAGTGTGTATAAGGGTCCAGGCAATTTGCCCAAATTCTAGACAATTCAGAATGACCATCCCAACCGCAGAGCCCCCTAGAGAATGGGCTGAGACTTTGTTCCAATTCCATGGTGGTTCTTTCGCCCTGTACCGCTTCCTTCCCCCCCTCCCCCCGCTAGTTGTTGATCTTGGCTGTGTATCCCTGAATGGGGATACTCATCTCTGAGTCTGCTTGTTGGGGAACCTGACCTGTGACACATAGGATTGTACCATTATTGTTGACATGTAGATTTTGAATAACTGTTGTAAGCCAAGCCTTGCACTTAGCCTATAGTTGTGCAGGTTACACAAGATTGTATGGGAGCCTCCAGCCAACTAAGTCAAATCAGAGCTGACATCTATTCTGCACAACACTCCCTAAGCTGTCCCTCCTGGCATGGGCTTGTCTTTTTCTCATTTATACAATTTCTGTACGGGCTTTTGCAGCCTTGGCTTTAGGCACTTTCTTTTCAATGACGTGTCCCTAAGGATGAGAGAGAAAGGAAGAACACAATGTCTGGGATGAAGTTGCAACATCCTCTAGAAAATTAAGAACAGGTTGTCTGTTCTTATAGACTCTCAGAAGGTGGCATCGAGGGTGAGACAAGCTTCCTCAGTTGGCCCTCAGGAATTTAGTCTGTGTTTCCTGTTGCATCCCAGCTGGTCTCATTCACCAGAGCATGGCTGGTTTGAAGTGACTTAGAGAAGGAGTGGGATTTGCATTGAATTCTAAGTGGAATTCTCTTGCACAAGAGATTTCTTTTTTTCCGAACTTGAAAAGCCAATTCTGCCTTTCTGTGGTCACTGGAGAGGATCACTAAGAATGCCCTTAATTCAGCTTCGACCCTCTCGTTTTATAAGAAAATGAAGTTGGGGAGGGGAAAGGACATTCTGCAGGCCCTGTAGCTCTTCAGTGGCAGACCATGGGTCTGGTGTTTTGACTCCATCACACGTCAGTGCCACCGAAGCGCTAACATTTTATTTGGATGGTGAAGAAGTGTTGAGGAAAGGAAGCGAGGGAGGGGGCAATGGCGGTTTTTCCAGCAGTCCCAGCTCATTCTCCTCTGGACAATCCCAGGAGAACCCTGGCGGTGGGTGTGCTTCCTTCCCTTCTTGGCTGCAACTGAACTTTTGAACTCCCAGGGCAGGATCCGCAGAGGCCACAGGGAGCAGACAGAACCATGCCTTTCATGTAGCTCCAGAGAGAGAGGCCACTCTCCTTGACCAGCGGCTGGGCTTTTCACTTGATGTAGACATTTCCCGTCTTTCCTTTGCTTAAAAACATCCCTGCAGGAGATAAAATATTATACATTTATAGCTTTGGCTTGCCAAGAACAGCCCCTTAGCTCATCTCATAAATCCCCCCAAGCCTCCCTCCAGTAGCAAGTCATGGTCGGTCCTGCCAAGCTTGGGGCAGAGCCGGCGTCACTGATGGGCCAGCCCCAGGCCAATTAGCAGAGCCACTCTGCACCCTTGGGAGCGTGAGTCTCCTTGTCCTTCCTGCCCTCTGAACTTTGAGTCACAACATTCCCACAAGCAGTCAACAATTACCTCCAAAGATAATTTATATTCACCCTTTCTCTCTTTCTCCTTCTCCCCACCCCACCCACCATTCCACCCTGCTTTGTCATTCTAAGTTTACATTAAATGCAAGCTCTTTCTAGTCACTGGTTCAGAAGTCTCAGGCCAGGCTCATGCCTCCTTAGTCAAATCATAGTACTTAACATTTATAGATGAAAGAGTGTCTTCTTAGCCAGCCACGAGACTTGGGTAGATTATTTCCTCTGTTCTAGCTGGGTGTCTCTACCTACCTTGTAGAGAGATGGGAGTTCTAGGGCCCAGAGCAGGTGGGAAGACAGGGAGGCTGCTCTGTCTTTTTCTACTCTCTCTTTTTCTGCCAGCTTTGGGCATCCCTACAGGTTGCCTTATCCAGTTGTAAGTTGAACCAACACAATTGATTTCTCTGACTCCAAACTATTTTTCCCTTTGGACGCTCTTCTTGGCCTCTCTTTTCCAGGTGTTCTTCCTTGTGCTGTATGTTAAACTTGGTTCTCTTGTTACGCTCTATTTATTCTGAAGCTCTACCTGCTTCCTTGTGCTCTCTCTCCTTTTACCTCTTTCTTTTCCCTTCCAGTCTCTCCAGCTCATAGGACAACAGGTGTAGTGCAATGTCATTAGCAGAGTAACTTTAAAGGTCAAGCCAGACAGTCTCATGTCATGGGTTAAGAGTCTGAGACTGGAGGGGTGAAGGGTCTTGCCTATTGTCATCAGGACAGTGGAAGCCAAAGCTATGAGTAAATCCCACCATGCCTTACTCCTTAACCAATGCTCTTTCTGTGATACCACACTGCTTTTCCTTTTCTTTTGCTTTCAGAAATTCATCTCTAATAATTGCTTTTTGCTCAAACTTCTATCTTGGCCCTTTTTAGTTTCTGCCTGTATCCAAATTTTTGTGGACCCTGGAGTGGGAGGGAATGGGAGAAAGCCAAGGACTCAAGTTGGAGGCTTTGCCTTGATCACTAAGGTGGTTGGGCTTGGAGCTTTGTTCCAAAGCTAAGTTACATTATTGATATGAGATACCATAGGTATGGGGCCTGGGATGCTTATGGGTTCCTGGAAGGGTGAACAGTGATGAAACTACCTTCTCACTCTGATGCTTGAATGGAACAAATGCTGAGACATATTGCTTAAATAAGGGAGAAAACAGACATTTTGTTCCTTTCTCAGCCACCCAAGGAGCACAGTTGTAACCCTTTCTCTTGGAAAGAGAAATCAAAGGTTTCCAAGTAATCAGAGAACACATGATTCATTTTCTCTCTGGGAATGACACATGCCTTGTCCCTTGCTCTTTTTTTTTTCAAGACATAACATCTCAGTTCTGGGTACTGCAGTGCAGCACGATCTGTGCTGCTTCTGGGGTAGCCAAAGATGGCAGAGCTGAGAGAGAGACAGAGACGAAGACAGAGAGAACTGCCTTACTGCCTGAGCACACAGGCGACCAGCTGAGCGCTGCAGAGGGTTCACTGTTAGTGGCTCTGTAGACAGGGCAGGGATAAGTTTCTAGCCAGGCAAGAAGGTTCCAATGAGATAAGAACCAGTCTCCTCTGAGGGAAAGGCTGGTTGGGGGATTCTCTATGTCTTTGTCATGTCTTGCTTTGGGCCCAACATCCTGTAAGCCATTTTACTCCAGGTGCTGACTGTCACATTCCCTGGGGACAAGGGTCCCAAAGAGCTCCTTGGAGATCAGTATCCCCCAGGAATGTGGCAAGCTTTTGAGGGTCCTGCATTTTAGAGCAACCCCAGCCAGTGGTCAAGTTCCCTGAAAGGTAAGGTAATTCCGTCTGTGTGTGGGCACCCAACCCGGTCAGTCTGGGAGTCTGCACGAGATAACAGAACACTGCTTTTGAGCCATACTGACCTGAGTTAGAATTTCAGATTTATTTCTCAAGTCCCTTGCTATCTTTGTGGGCTTGGGTGAGCTTTTAAAATACTCACTTTCCTCATCTATAACACAGGGCTAATAATTCTGATTTATGGGGCTATGGAAAGGAAAGAGTGGGTTTATAAGTATCTGGAATTGTGTCTGGCCCCCAACAGATGCACGCACAGTCAATTTTAATTTTGTTGTCTCCAATGCCACGTTGGCTCTTCTACCTAAAACATCTCTAAAAACAACCTGAGTTCCCTGGGATCCAACAATCTCGAACTCTTGAGTAACTTTGTTTTCTGCCTTTGAAGAGTCATAAGTAAAAAGAAAGAAAAACCAGAGCACAGCTTTTAAGGGCCATCACAGGGTCATAAGCATTTGTGTAAGGGCCTGAGATGCCCAGATTCTGCCCTGGCTCTTTCCTCCTCCCTGTGTGACCCTGGGCAAGCCTCTTCTGATGTGTGGGCAGGGATCGGTTCTCCTTTCTTCCCCAACTCTGGGATTCTCTCCTCCCACTTCTAGATAGTTACTTGGACTTCTACCAGATACTTAATCAACAAAGAAAGATTTGTTGAGGTTTTATCACTGTACCAAATGAAATTAGAAGGTAGAATCAGTCAAGGGGCACATGCACCCTAAAGTTTATAGCAGCAATGTGCATAATAGCCAAAATGTGGAAGGAGCCCAGATGTCCATCGACAGATGAATGGATAAAGAAGATGTGGTGTACACACACACACACACACACACACACACACACACACACACACTGGAATATTACTCAGCCATCAAAAGAATGAAGGAATGAAGTCTTGCTATTTGCAATGACGTGGATGAAACTAGACTGTATTATGCCAAGTGAAGTAAGTCAGACAGAGAAAGACAATTGTCATATGATTTCACTCATATGTGGACTTTAAGAAACAAAACAGATGAAGGGGGAAGGGAAGGAAAAATAAAATAAGATGAAAACAGAGAGGAAGGCAAACCATAAGAGATGCTGAGCTCTAGGAAACAAAGTGAGAGCTGCTGGAGGGGAGATGGGTGGGGGATGGGGTAACTGAGTGATGGGCATTAAGAAGGGCACTGATGTAATGAGCACTGGGTGTTATATACAACTGATGAATCACTAATTTCTACCCCTGCAACTAATATTACAGTATATGCTAACTAAATTGAATTCAAACAAAGGAAAAAAAAAGAACCTGGTATGCAATTATAAAAACAAAAAGAAGGTGGAATCAGGCATTTTAGACAAGATTTTAAAGTAGTTTACCCCAAGTAAGCAACCCAGATGACCCTGAACAAAGGTTTATTATTATAGATTGCTTGCAGGTAGAATTTTCTGGGTGGCTAGGCTACTTTATGTTGAATTGATATAATCCCTGTGTTAGAGGGAGTTGGCAATCTAACAAAGATGGTAAAATACAAATCCTTCCATGGCTTTCCATTTTCCCCAAATCCTTTGCACACCCTACAAGACCCTCATTATGAGGCCTCTGCCTATCTCTCTCTCTCTGCTTCAGCTCCCCTGGCTTCCTTGTAATTTTTGTGCCTCTCTCTCCTCTCCCACGACCTGAATGCCCTCCTCTGATTCCCCCAGATAACTCTTATTCATTTCTGAGATCTCAGCTTTGACATCCCTTTCTCCAGAAAGCTTCCCCATCCTTCAGACCCCTCAGCTTGCTCAGAATTGGCTCTGATTGCTACCTGTACCTTCCACTCTTGCCCACAATTATGATTACATCACTTACCGTGTGCTGCTATTTAATGTCTGTCTCCCCTTCTTGAACTTCACCTCCATGAGGGTAATGCTGGTCTTCGTCATGCCGGTAACCTCAGTATGCAACACAGTGCTTTGCCACTGTAGAAACTTAATGGGTGTTTATTGTATGAGTGGATGAATATGTCAGGTTAAATTTCACTGCAAGAGCCGAGTTCTCACATTAGACAACAGTGCTGGGCACCAGACAACGCCTGATACATTGTCTGACTGGTGTAAATGGTGGGATAGATGTAGAATGCTCTGAGTTCAGGGAAGTGGTGGTCACTGTAAATCGGGCAGGCTTCCTGGCTGAGATCCTTAATGGGTGTGGGCCCCTTCATTCCTCTCACATTCCAGTTCATCAGGTTTAAATCTACAGACAACTCTGCCCAGATTCTTAGGATGTTTCCATGGGCCAGAATACCAACATGAGTAAGCACTGCCACCGTTGTGCTAAGTTTATCCAACAGCAGATGCTGCAGTGTATTGGCTGGAATTTGTTGATCTCTTATCATGGCAGGGTCCGAGTCCATGTTCCAGCAGCTGTTTCCGGTATATTCTTAGGGTCATACTTCTGGGATGGTGTTAATCCTCCTACTAACTTACAGTGGACAGATAGCAGCTGGTGTGCCATCTTAGCTGCATAATCTTTCTGGAATAATCTACAACGCCCAGGGGAGCATACCCTTCAATACTTCCGTCTTTCTATAGTTACCTCACATGAGGGCAGGCACCAGGTGGAGCCCTGGGCATTGCTGTGTACCGGGGGCAGAGGAGGGACCAACAGGGATTAGGGAAATATAAATGGAAGAGCAGATATGTCTAGTGTCTTCAAAAAGGACAATCTAAAATAGGAGGCAGAGCATCTGAGAATTCTTTGCCATCGTTATATGCTCAAAGTACACCAGAGTGCTAAGCATTTCACCTGGAACTGTGAATAATACATCTTTTCATTCTTAATTACTCTTTTTTTACCTCTGTGAAAATTGGTATGGTGATTATTCTGTATATATTTTTCTTTTTTAATCAAGATATAATTGAGATCCAACAAATTACATGTGTTTAAAGTTATAAACTGGTAAGTGTTGACAAACATATATGCCCATAAAACCATCACCACGACCAAGATAATCAATGCATCCTTTACCCTCCAAAGTTTCTACTGGTGCTTTTGTACCTTCACCTCATCCTTAAGCAGCCACCGAGCTGCTTTCTGTCATGATAGATCAATTCGCACTTTCTAGAATGTTATATAAATGGAAACGTAACAGTGTGTACCTTTATTGTCTGTCTTCTTTTACTCAGGAACGTTTTTTTTTTATTCATTCATGATGATGTGGATATCAATAGTTTGTTTTTATTGCTGAGCAGAGCCCATTGTATGGCTATAATATGATTTATGTATCTATTCATCTGTTCATGGATGTTTTGGTTATTATAGTTTTTAGTTATTACAATAAAGCTTCTATGAACATTCACGTACAAATCTTTATATAGAGATATGCTTTCATTTATCTTTGGTAAATATCTAAGAGTGGAATTAGAGTGACTGAATCGTATGCTTAATTTCTTAAACTGCCAAACTGATTGCCAAAGTGATTGCACTATTTTATATTTCCACTAGCAGTGATGAGAGTTCCAGTTGCTCCACATCTTTGTCAACACTTGATAGGATCAGTCTTGAATTTTAGCCATCCTAGTGGGAATGTAACAGTATGTTGTGGTTTTAATTGGCATTAAGTTAATTCGAGTTTTAATTTGCACTAACGACTAATGATTAACGTGGCATCTTTTCATGCACCTATTTGCCATTTTTGTATCTTTTTTGGTGAAGTATCTTTCAATCTTTTGCCCATTTACAATTTTTTTTCTTATTAATGAGTTTGAGAGTCCTCTACCTAGTCTGGATTTGAAAATATTTGCTTCGAGTTTATCACTTGTCTTTGTATTCCCCTAACTGTGTCTTTCAAAGTATAGAGATGAAGTCTAATTTATCACATTTTTAAAAAATTGGTCACACTTTTGGTGTTGTATTTGAATATTTATCACAATTTTTTTTCTGTATTTTCTTCTGAAGGTTTTATCATTCTACACTTATACTTAGGTCAATGATACATTTTAAGTTTTTTTTTTTTTTTTTTGTATACAGCTTATGGTATGAATCATTTCCTTTTTTGCATATAGATATCAAATTGTTTCAGGATCATTTATTGAAAAGATTATATTTTTCTCTACCAAATTGATATTGTACCTTGTCAAAAATCAGTTCATACATATATGGGTCTATTTGTGAAATTTCTCTTCTGTTTTATTGATCCATGAGTCTTTCTTTATGCTAACATGATACTGTATTGATTATTTCAGCTTTATATTAAGTCTTGAAGTCCGGTAGTGTTAGAACTCCAATTCTGTTTTCTTTTTCTTTTTTACATTTCCATATACATTTTAAAATAAACTTGCTATTATAATAATAAATTTTTAAACAAAAAATAAACTTGCTGAATTCTAGAGAAAGTCTGCTGGGATTTTGTTTTGAAACACATAAGCAAATTTGGGAAAGAATTAATATCTTGATAATATTTAATTTTCTGAACCACGAACAAGGTATATAGCTCCATTTATTTAAGTTTTCTTTAATTTCTCTCAGCAGTGTTTTATTTTTGTTTGTTTGTTTTTTTTTTTTTGGTATAGACATTGCATGTATTTTCTTAGATGTATGCCTTAGTATTAGATATTTTTTGATGCTGTTGTAAATGGCATTAATTCTTTATTTCACTTCTGATTGTACATTGCTGATATATAAGAATACAATATTGTATATTCATCTTGTTTCTTGCAATCTTGCTAAATTCATAAGTTCCACTATTTGTGTGTGTGTGTGTAGATTCCAAGGGATTTTCTACATGATCATGTCATCTGCAAATAAAGATGGTTTTTACTTCTTCCTTTACAATACAGATACAATCTAGGTGCTTTTAATTTATTTTTTCTTGACTTACTGTACTGGCTAGAACTTCCAATAAAACATGGAATAGAAGTTCTGAGAGTAGACATGTTGTTTTGGTTTTTGATCTTAGGGACAAAACTTTAATCTTTTACCATTAAGTAATGTCTTACTATGGTTTTGGTATCTGGGTCATGCTAGCTTAGTGAAATGAATGGAAAAATATTTCCTCCTCTTCAAATTTTTGCTAGGGATTGAGTAGAATTGGTATTCTTTCTTCCTTAAATGTTTAGTAGATTTCACCAGGAAAACAATTTAGCTTAGAGTTTCCTTTGGGGGAAAGTTTTTAGCCACCAATACATTTTCTTTTATAGATACAGAGCTATTCAGGTTATTTCTTCTTGAGTGACCTTTGATAGTTTTTGCCTTTCAAGGAATTTCTCCATTTCATCAAATTTGTCAAAATCATTTGAATGAAGTTGTTCATACCATTCTCTTATTATCCTCTTAATATCCATAGAATCTGAAATAATGTTACCTTCTTCATTCGTAATATAGGTAATTGTGTTTTATTGACTTTATCAAAGAACCAGCTTTTGGTTTTATTGTTTTTCTCTATTATTTTTCTGTTTTGTACTTCCTTGAGCTAGGTCATATTCTTTGTTATTTCCTTTTCTCTGCTTCCTTTGGTTTTAATTTTCTTTTCTATGTCTTAAGATAAAAGATGAAGAGAACTAGACAGGTATCTTCTTATTATGTCCTTCAATTTGAATTTGTCTGATGTTTTCCCATGATTAGTAAGAGTTACAGATTTTTGGGAAGAATACCACAGAGATGAAGAGCCCCTTTATCACATCATACTAACATCTACCTGATACCAACATGACTTACTACTGGCGAGGGTGGTTACTTATTACCTTACTTGGATAAGGTAGTATCTGCCAGGTTACTATTTTTCTTTTTTGATGTTCTATTTGTTAGAAATGAGTCATTAAGTTTAATGGACACTTGAGGAGACAGGAATTAAACTCCACCTCCTGGAGAGAGGAGTATCAAATAATTTGTGGACATAGGTGAAAACCACTACAGTAATTAATAAATATTTTGGGGGAGTATGTAAATATTCTGGTTCTCCTTAAAGTTTCCACAGTAATTTTGCCATTCATCCATGGATTTTGCCTACACCAACTTTGGTGTTGTAATGATGACTTTATATTTCTCTGATTCCTTCTATATTCATTATTTGGAATTTTTCTGTTAGAAGTATTTGTCCCTTCTCCTTCACATATTTACTTACTCAATCATTTCTTTACAGCAGTATGGACTCATGGATATTTATTTTATCCTATGGGTTGATTTTTGAGTACATTGTGTATCATTCTGTACAACATTCTCTACGTTTCCTGTAGGAGATCTCAGACACTTTATACATCAGACAATGTGACTCATGCACTCAACGTTTCATATATCTGTAAAATACATTGCCATGAGATACAAGACATTGAAAATACATAATTCCATGAAATGATTTGACTGCCCAAACTTTACTTATACACATAAGTGAATAGAAGCCTCATTCTTTTCTTTTCACAACTGCTTTTCCTCCAGATTCCTAAGGCCAACACTCAAAATCTCAACAACGTCCACAGGATTGCTATAATCCTGTCTCTGTTGCATGTGGACACACATCTCTGAAGTTGACTCGTCTTCATTGTGTTTGGGGGGAAGGATGGGTTGTAGCAGAGTTTGAAGGCAGGAGAAAGAGAAAGAGGGCTTAATCTGACCAGCACAATGGATCAACTGCTCTCTACCTACGTGCATACGATTGAAAATAGTGGATAGATAATTTTGTGATTGGATCAGAATTTTCTTTTTTTTTATTATGTTCAATTAGCCAACATACAGTACATCATTAGTTTTTGACATAGTGTTCAATGATCCATTAGTTGTGTGTAACACCCAGTGCTCATCACATCTTGTGCCCTCTTTAATACCCATTACCTGGTTACCCCATCCCCCTACCCCCCTCCCTTCTGTAACCCTCAGTTTGTTTCCCAGAGTCCAGAGTCTCTCATGGTTTGTCTCCCTCTCTGATTTCTTCCCATTCTGTTTTCCCTCCCTTTCCCTATGTTCCTCTCTGATATTCCTTATATTCCACATATTAGTGAATTGTCATTGTTTTTTCCAAAGAAAAAATAAAATCAGGCAGAGAAGAAATAACAGAGAGGGTGATTTAACATGAAATATAAAACCTCTTACCATCTGACAGCTTTCTACCTTGCTACTCGATATCAAGAATTTTCATGGTTGAGCTTTCTCTTCACTGGACTCTGGGTGAGTTCTCTGCACTAACAAGTGTATCTGAACATGGCTCTCCAGCTAAGGCTTTCAGATCCTGGGAACTCCAAGAGAAAATGAGAACTATATAATCCATCATGTGATGGCATTACCTACCTGGATTCATATAACTGTTTTGGCTGAGATTTTTTATTGAGTTCGTTTACTTTTTTGCTAGCCCATCTGAGTTGAACAGTGTTTTTGGCATGGATCAGCCCCCATTGCATGTCCTTAGCAGTTGTACCTTTATGAAGCAGAAGGGGGCCAAGCAGGGCAATCTGGGCTTTTGAATGATCCCATTCATTCCACAGAGGCATTACTTCCTGACTCACAGCCTCCCCAAAGAAAGCTCTTTCCATTTCCTTTCTGGTTCTCCATGGCTCTATAACTTTAGCTTTTCATTCCCCTGCCACGTGGGTCATTTCCAGTCTAAGTTTATTTAGGCCCAGCGTCTTTCTTCATATACATGTATATGTTGGGTTTTTCAATGTGCTCAGTTTCCTCCCCTCACCAGCTGCCTTTTTCTAAGGATGACAGTGTTTGCGCTCAAACAGGAAGGAAATCCATCCTCTTCGTTCCTGGGGCAGCCACCTGCCTTCAGCCTCCGGAGCTCTCCTGTTACACTTGATTTGGGGTAAGCTGTAGAACTGGATATGGTGGAACAGAGGTCCAGAGTCATTTACCTGAGCAGTTTGTATCCTTTGGCCCCCTCTTACTCTGTGTATCTCCAGTAAGGTTCAAATTCTTTTTTCTGACCTCTCTGGCTCATAAATTTCAACTTATGTGTGAGCTCTGTGTCCACATTTCTTGGTTTGTTTTGACTCACACCAGATGGGTAGTTAGAGCGGATGAGTGGTCCATTATGAGTATTTTAAAATACGTATACACTTCTATGTATGCATACATTCATTTAAACTTGTTCTGCTGGCATTGACGAAGCAGAGAGGAAGCACATATCATGAGCAGATGATCCTAATGTATTCAATTATTCCTTCAAAAGCCATTTTCAGGGCAACCAGCATTGTCATGTAGCCATTACTGTGGCTTTCAGGTCACTACCATGAACTCATTCATGAAGTCGACTATGCAACCAACATCTGCTGAGAACCAATTATGTGCCAGTTTCTCCTCAAAGTTCCAGAATGGCAAGGATGGACAAGACAGGGAAGTGTCCTTGTCCTTAAGAACTCACACCCTAGTGTATTCATGCAAAGTGTAAAGGAATAAAACTAACACTTGTGTTGGGTACTTCATATAATGTACTAAACTCATTAAATTCTCACCAACATCCTATAAGGTATAGTGATGTTTTTATATGACCTTCTCAGTATCCTCTAGTTCTCCCACTTGGTCCCTTTCTCATTATCTTTATCTGTGGTGAAGTTCACAGGGATGACACAGACATGAATCAAATATGCTGCGGAATATGTACAAAATGGTCAAGATGCTAAGGGTCAAGAAAGAGACATTGTTCACTGCCCTGGGAGGTAAGGCTCCTCAAAGTGTTTTGTGCATAAGGATTACTTGGGAAGCTTGCTTGAAATTTTTTATGCCTGGCCTCCAGTCTCGGAGATTCTGATTCTGTACATTTAGGGTGGGAAGCAGGGATCTGTGTTTGAACACATACCCTGAGTTATTCTAGTGGAGAGATTTTTTGGATCACTTTGACAAAGAGTGGTCTAGAAGTAGGTAAGACTCCTAGGTCATACAGGTGACTCCTTTAGGAGCCCAATGTGGCCAAATTAGTTTCTTTCTTTTTTTTTTTTTTTTTAAGATTTTATTTATTTATTTGACAGAGAGAGAGAGAGAGAGAGAGAGAGACAGCCAGCGAGAGAGGGAACACAAGCAGGGGGAGTGGGAGAGGAAGAAGCAGGCTCATAGCGGAGGAACTTGATGTGGGGCTCGATCCCGTAATGCCGGGATCACGCCCTGAGCCGAAGGCAGACGCTTAACCGCTGTGCCACCCAGGCGCCCCCCAAATTAGTTTCTTACTGATATTCTAATGTATAAAATCGTTGCCAGATGGATTTATTTATCCATTTCTTGATTGTTTTTCTGGATATCACTATCATTTAATACCTTACTGTGAATTATATCATCAACTACACTGATCCTTGACAGAAGAAATGAATGCAGCATAAAACATGAAGTGAAGATAAAAAATAGTGGGGAAAGGCAAAGACCCCATTCCCAGGGCTCAGTTGAGAGACAAAGCATGAGGCTCTGTGTGAGACTTTTCTCACGAGTCACTGCTTCAGGCCAGGTATATGGAGACTAGCTCAGTGCCCCTCGCCTCATTTCTTCTGCCTGAGACCTACTTCATGCGCTCCTCCCTCTTCTCTGAACTCTTTCTTTTCTGATTGGACATGTCTCAGAATTCTGTCTTCCTGGGGCCTTTCCAGACTTCCAGACATCCCTTTACCTCTTCACATCCTCTCTCAAGATTCCCAGGCCCTTTGCGTGTTGGGCTGAGCATGTGTTCCCGAGTATGTTATTGGTTACAGGTATGGCTCTTAGCCCACAAACTCAGGTGTGTAAGAAATACTGCCTTTATTTTCTCTAAATCAGCAAAAATACAACTCTGATTCCTCATCTCTTCAGACCATTTGGAAATTCAATCTGCTCTTCTAGGGGTCCCTGGGCAGGAAGGCACAGGAACTTTGGGGAGGACTTTCTAGTCATGGACAATGGTCTCCATTGGTTAGGGCTGCCTGTCATCCCTTCATGGTGCTACTTCCAGTCTGGTGGCTCTGCTTATTTGTGTCGCACTGAGAATATCGAGACTCTGTGGAGGTTGGACCCCCAGTGCACATGGACTACGTCCCTTTGGTCTCACAGGTATCCTCTCTGAGTTTTTGCATAGTCTCCCCAAATAATGCTACCAAGGAAGAGGGCATGGTGCTTCACTCATGGTGGGAGCTAGAACAATCTGTTTGAATAGTTTAGGTTTTGTTTGGAGGTGAAAATGAAAGCCAACTTCTTTTGTCTTTTTGTACAAGTCACTGTTGGGAGAAATATTAAGGACTTGTGTCTTTTTTTTTTTTTTTTTTTTTTTTTTTGCAGTTAGAGAGGAGGGAAAATGATTTCTTTTTTTGGCTGCCTTTTTTTGGAAAATAATAATATTGACATTGAAAGCTTACTATATAATAGGACTTGGACTCTGCTATCCTGTCTAATCTTTATAATACATTTAGAGAGAGATAGCAACCTCTAGGGTTTGCAATGATGGGGGAAGAATAAGGGACTGAGAGAGAGTACAGGATTTGTCTAATACAAAAAAATTTAGGTACGGAAAAGTGAAGTTGACATGGGTCTCTTGGCTCTGAGACCACTATTTGTCTTCCCACATCCTATGGGTCTATCTGCTGGTGCTGTACATTTGACTAAAAAGATTATTCCTCTAACACCCCCTTTCTTTAGGGAGCAGTGTGCAAATTTAGATTGCTAAACTGCTTTCCCATTTATGATGACAGCTGTAAAACATCTTTAGTATTTAGACAATGAAATCTTAGCAGATGTCTAGGAGTTTCAGTTAAGAGTTTCTTTGGTCATTTGCTTGTGGGTAGAAAGAGTCTAAGAAAAATCAACCTTTGAAGGTTACATCCTAAATCGTCATAACCACTGAGCGTCATTTTCTACTTTCGACTCCTTTTCCCCAAGTAAAATGTGTAATCTGTTATAAAAAAATCAGACAAAAACTTATTTTCATGGGCAAAACGATCCTTATGGTTTGATAGAAATCGTCCAGTGTCTAAAGTCACGTTGGGAGAGTTAGGTCACTTTCCAGTATGTGTTCTGTCCTCCAAGTGGCCTGTGGCTAAATCAGCCCAGACTGATGCATGCATGACCTCATTCAACTTCAAACTCTCTAGAGGAAGAAATCCTTCAACTTTTCTTCTTCTCTTATTTCACAATTCTCTATCTTAAGCATGCTTTTCTACCTGTGCAACTTACATCTTGCCCGCTGTGGTTTCAGTGGTTTCCTCATGATACATCTTCAGAAAAGATGGAGAACAGCTGGCCTCTGCTCTGCGTATAATAACTCCTCTGAGACCCGAATGCTGTTATTCATTTCCTTACCTTTAGTGGAAGACATTTTTGCCGGACATTTTAGAGGGTCCACCGGATACAGCTTTTAATAAAATATCCATAAACTGGAGGAAAGCCACCAGATAGGAGATGACCTCTCTTGGAACCAAACCATCATCAGGACCATAAAATTCAAAGGCAGAACCCATCTGGAGGAGTCTGGGCTGCTGGGACCCGCCACCTTTGTTTCCCTTTTCTTTTCTTTTTTAACAAGTCAGTGTTTTATTCTAACCCGTGTGGTTAGAATCATCCATCAGTGGCAAGATATTGGCACCACTGATATTTACTCTCAAGTAACTAACTTAAAATCAAAGGGAAATAAGTTTAGATATGAAGAAATCACAGCAAGGAGAACAAAAGAAGGTGTAGGAGTTGTCATCATTTGTATTTTGGTTCTTGTTACTTCCAACATTCGATCATCTCACAACTTCTTCTGCCCCATGGTGTCCCAGGCACTGCCCGAGGCACTGGGGCTATAGGTGTGACAAAAACAGGTCATCATAATTATCCCCTTAGATTAGATATCAAATTCCCTCAAATAAATCTTGTTAATTACAATCCCTGCCACTTAAAACTCTTTAAGCCAAGATAGGAAGATTGATATAAATCCACGGAAAGAAAGTAAAAAAAAAGTGAAAAATATTTTAAAAAGTGATAGGCAGCATAGTCTTTGAAGAACCTTGGAATGAAATGCCTTTGGCAACTGTAAATGGCAAGTCTTGAGGTTTTGGTGTCTTAAGGAAAGGCAAGGAGAGCAATGTTCTGGGAGCACTGTCAGAGGGAGCAATGGTGGGAGACGAGGTCAGAGAAAGCCAGAGGTGGGGCTGCTTGCAGACCAAGCTTCAACCTTGGGACACTTATGGAAGACACACACAAGAAGGGGATGGTTAGGGTCCCTGAGAGGGCAGAGACTTGGCTGTCTCCTCAGCTTATACAACACTGTCTGACTTGTAATGATCAATAACTATTTCTTACACTGAGTGCGTTCGTGCTCACCCTCTGATGTGCCCCCTCTCAAATGTTTTCTTTCTTGTCAGGCAGCTTCTTTAAAGAGGCAGGGGATTGAAAGCACCCCTCTTAAGCTGCCAGGCCATTGGGCAAGACCAGGACCTCCTGCGAGGTACATTTTACATCGATCGCTACAGCCCTGAGACATGAGCTTCGTCTCACGGCTCACATGAAATTGTGGGGGGGTCGGCAGTAAAGCACATACCACACTCCTCGTGCTGAGCCAAAGCCGGAGCGTAAGTGGCAGCTGCTTTCTCTGTCACAGCCCCCTTCCCTCAACTGGTCTGAGCCAAGTTGCTCTACAGTCTTTCTACGTAACTTTTGGTTTGAACCAAAATGTGGAACTTTATATTTATTGCCATTAAATTTCATCTTCTTGGTTCCTGCTCTTTGCCTTCTGGACAGGGCTGAACCCACTTGTTCTTGGGAATGTGGGTGAGAGGCCATGCAGTCTTCAGAACAAAGGCCGTCATGGTGTTTTCTTAGGAAATGATGGTGGTAAGAAGAGCGTGTGGCAGGTGGGCTGCCGCGAGAGACAGATGAAGAAAGCCATGGATGGAACATAAGAAATAGGAAGATCAGTAGGAGAAGGAAGGGAAGAATGAAGCGGGGGGTAAACATAAGGGGGAATGAACCATGAGACACTGTGGACTCCGGGAAACAAACTGAGGGCTTCAGAGGGGAGGGGGTGGGGGAATGGGATAGGCCGGTGATGGGTAGTAAGGAGGGCATGTAATGCATGGTGCACTCGGTGTTATACACAACTAATGAATCATGGAACTTTACATCAAAAACTAGGGATGTACTGTATGGTGACTAACATAACATAATGAAAAATTATTATTAAAAAAATAAAAAAATAAAACCTTTTCTAAGAATGTCAAAAAGAAAAGAAAAAGAACTGCATGGAGTCTTGTAAGACAGGGCAGACTTGGAAGTCAGGTTGGTTTGCATTTAAATCACAGCTCTGCCACCTGCTAACCTGAGAAGTAGCTAGTCTGTAACCCACAGCAGACCCTGACTACAGGAGGTGGTTACTGCTGGCTGAGTTGTTAGGCAGTGTTCCGATGGGGTTCTAACACTCCTGGGACCCTCATGCAGAAGACATTATTGTTTCCAGTTCCTAGTTGTGGAAACTGCGTGGTTAAGGATTAGTGGCAAGTAATCACTAATGAGTGATTGAATCAGGATTCAAATCCGGGCTTGTTGCATGCTGTCCGCCCAAAGATCAGAGACTCTGTGATCCCCCTGGAGGTTAGGGAGGTTAGAAGAGGTTTTTCTAGTGGGATGGGAGGCCGAGTCTGAGGGGAGAGCCTGCTAGTAGTGTGACAGTGAGGGCACGGGGCCCCCCTACACAGTAGAGCTGCTGCAATGATCCAGCGAAACCACAGAAGCGAAGAGTCAGCGCAGGGCCCGCCCCCTATAGTAGGTGTAAAGAGGCCCGGGATAGGTAAACTCTTAGGAAGTCGGGGCATTCCTTTGAGCCTGGAGTGACTTCGGGCTGTTGTATTCCTTTCTGCCCTATTCACTTCTCTTGGAAAAGTTTGATCAGCTCAATTTATCCCTTAGATTACCTGGAAATGGCTCAGCTCCCTTTGGGGTAGACTGGCTCCCTTCCAGGGAAGTGAGGCAAGAACTGGAGGAGGTAGAGAGAAGAGCAACAATGCCATCTTACCGCACTATTGTTTATGTGTGATTTACTGAATACCTAGCGTGTAGGAGGCACGACACACTTGGTCACACGGTCACATTTAACCCTCCCTGTCTCTTTGCACTGAGCACAGGTTGTACGACCTGTCCGTGGTAGGGGCAGGCCTGGAAGTTTGACCTTAGACTCTCACTTTAGAAGTTCAGGTGAGGTTGGCTCAGCAACGGGGATGGCGTGGATTGAAGGGGTGTCACGAGGTGCCAGGGCCTTGGTCCAAGCTTTGGCATGCAGAGAGCTTTTGCAAGGCTGGGCTGGAAATCGCCCTTACGAAGGGTTAGCCGTTTGTAAGATCTTGTGGGTCCAAGACATTAGGTGAAGAATGTGACTTCATCTTTCCACTCACCATTCTCAAGCCAGCTTGGGCGGCTCTTCATATCCTGCATTTCCATTAGTCTGTTTGGACACACCAGGAGAGCACAAAAGATCTGTGTAGAAAATTAGTGATTTAGGTTCTTTTTCAGAGAGAAGATGGGAGACGAACTGTTTTAGATAACTTAACACATCTTTTTCTTTCTATGCTGGGGGCGGGGGGCGGCACTTGAGTTTTATTTTAACCCCAGCAGCTTTCGCGGGGCTCTCACAGCTGATGTAGTAGCGGGGAATAACTTAGCAGCCCTTGAACAAAGTTATGCAGTGTGGAGGGGGGAGTTTCTCTATTTCCTTATTTTCAGTTCCAGAAGAATCCAACCTTCTGTGGAGGCTGTCTGACATAGGCCATGGCCTTGTCGGTGGCTCCTTAATTAACAAAGAGCTTTTTATTTATCCAGTGCAAAGCCTGTCTTACCTCCTTCCCCATCCGCTAAGCCAGCCATGCAAATCAGCACGTACTGAGACCTCAAAGCAATCCAACAGTGGACTTGAAAGAATCCATGCAGCTAGCCGAAGGGAGGGGGTGGTTAATAAGCCTGGTCTCTCCTTTTCTTCTCCTTGCATTCAGTTTTTATAGGACTGTCAATGCGTTTGCTGGGGAAAAATGCTGGGGCTCCCGGAGGCAGTCAGGGAGTTGGGGTGGTTAGGGGTGCATTGGGAAGGTAAAGGGAAGTGTGGCTTGGACGGCAGCCAGTGATTGGACAATTCAGAATTTCCACAGCCTTGTGCTTGGGGAAAACACTTGGCAAAGCTACAGCCTGAAATATATAAGCCTAGCTTTCTAGCCTCGAGGGCCTCAAACAGTGTACGTTCCCTTCCCCTGGAAGCCTCAGGCTAGCTTTAATCTCTCTTGCAGAGAGTCCTGGGCTGACTGGCCCAGAGGAGCTGGGCTTTCACCTGCAGGCTCTGGCCCCCCTGAATAGTTATAAAGGCCTCTTAGGCTGTCAGCCTCTCAGGGAGCAGCCCCCGCTGCTAACAGAATTAACGTGGTGACTGGCGGCCTCCATACATTCCAGAAAGGGAGGATCCACCTTCTCCAGGAGATAGCGAGAGGACAAGAGTGCCAGGTTTTACGCGATCTTTGCTCTCAGCTGAGCTGTTGGGGGAGGGAACCAGCTACGAAGACACCACAACAGTTGCCTCAGTAATCCGCTCTGAAACTCACTCATCAGAACAAGAGGAGAAAAGATGAACAATCAGCAAAGTAGAAAATGTTTCCCAAGGTTGGGACCCTTCTGTGTTTGAGTATCTTGCCTAAAAGCCTCCTTTTGCTCCAGTTAAAGCATTAAATGGTAGAGGGAAGGGATCCAGGGCTTCTTGGCTGTCAGAGCGGTGAGCCACCATCCATTGGGTCCCCATCCACTGGGTCCCCACGGGCAGTAGAGCCTTTCAGTACTCTCTTACTATGCATGTGCTCCCTTTGTCTTTGGATTAGAGCCATGGGAGTAGTTCTGGCCAATGGCTATCATCAGAAATGATCTATGCTACTTCTGGGCCAATGCAGAGAAGAGCCACTGTGCCACCTCATCTCCTCTTCCTCTGCCGGGGCAACTTAGAAAGGAATATGCTGAGATGGAGAGGGAACTCGATCCCTGAGGCAGTGGTTGGAGAAAATCCCCTACCAAGCCACCTTGAACTTCCAGTCAGTGAGAATTCAATTTTTGTTGTGTTAAGACACAAAGATTAGAAGTTGGCCTGTGCCAACCACCAGCAATAATCATCCTCATAGATTGGTGTTGAGCTGGTTGTTTCCAGGGAAAGTATTCTAGCAAGAAACGGCTATTCTCCAGAACAGGCTGATGGAAGCCTGTCTCTGCCTAGTCTTGCACATAAGTTTTTGCAAGCTTCTTCTGTGGGAGCTGGGAGTACTAACAAATTGCAAAAGGGCATCTCTGGATTGCTGAGGTCTCTACAGCTTGATGATTGGAAAATACTTCCCCAATGTTCAGAGAGCTCTTACTGAGTCTGCCAACATTCTGGCTGCACCAGCCACAACCAGTGGATCTGACTGCATTGATTCAGTCAACAAGTAATTACCAGGTACCTACAAAGGTCCAGAGAGTCTTCTGGGAGCTGGCATGTATAGCTGCATCTCCCATCCTCCCAAGATGGCAATTACATAACATGGTGGAAGGCACGTACTCAGGAACGGAGCTAGGTGCCTAACCATATCAAGGACCTCCTCCAACTTCTCAAGAACTTGTTAGGTAAGAATCCTTCTGTTGCTCTTACAGATAAGGAGCCTGACTTCCAGAGAGCCTCCACGTTACAAGGCCAGGAAGTGCACACACTTCTCAACTCCCAGACTCCCTAGCTTGTGCACTCTTTTTGTTACACATGATTGCTCCAAGATTCCTTCCCTGATTAGTTACATGACAGTCTCAGGATGTTCTCTCCATGGTCAACTTTGTCCAGTAGGCAGAGAACTTTCTTACAGGTCACAGGATAGCTGGTTCAGATTTCTGGTGAGGATGTGTGGCCCAAGAATCATGAAGTAAGTATGTTTCTAAGAGACATGGATATACACCCCATAGAGTCAGAAGTAGGACAGGGTTTGGAGGAAATCTGGATTGGTCCCTTGCATTCTTCTGGGATGATAGCATCCCTTCCCGCTCTGTCCACACCTCCCCCATTAGCATATTTGTTGAGGAGGAGATAGATACTATCATCCTTTTGATTGTCTCTTTTCTGTGGTCTTCCCTTTTTGGCTGGCAGGGAGATTTTGTTTTCCATTCTGAGTGCATTTTCTTTGATTTAGACTTTAGTAAAGAAGGAGAGTAACTGTGAATTAATCCATCAAAGGATTGCTATAAAATATGTCTGTGGCCCTGGTGTGAAGTTTTAATAATAATGATTACTGGATCAGGGATGGGGAGAAAGGCTGGAATTAAAAGAAATTTTCTAAAGTCAAAATGCGTATTCTTCGAGCCAGAATGCGAGAGAAAAGAACAGACCCAAGATGTGGACTAAGGAGTCATCTTGTTTCAGAGCCAAAGAAATTGCCAACTCAGTAAAACATTGCCTTTGATGCTTTTGCTGCAGGGACTTTCTCTTTAATGGGAGGTAATTAATTATCATCATCCACTCTTACTTAGTAATAATTCTTTTATAGGCACTTGGGCATTCCACTTGCATGCCATTGTCTAATATCTAAGCTGGAGGGAAGTGGTTCTTGGGTGGATGAAAATTGCATCCCTGGACAGCTCCTGCCTTGGGGCACGTTCTGCTTAAAACTCTGTGATGCACTGGGTATATGGAACTTTGAGAGCTAGACGTTTTTTTGCAAGGCCTGTGGAACCCTGGGTCATCATATTCGGGATGGCCTGAGGGAGTGGGAAAGAGTGGACACGACCCGGTTCTTGCTCGGGAGGCAGAAGGACACCGTGAGCCCCTTGGTGATTACTGAACAGTCATCCACGATGTGCTGCCTTCAGTTCATCTCTGTTCTGCCCGAACAGCATTGGGCAGGTCACTTCCTGGGCTGAGCCCTCCAATCTGAGGCAGGCATAACAAGTGCTTCTAATCCTGACCTCACTCAGCTGTTCACGAGGGCGACTGAGCTCATCCAGCGGCTGAGAGCCACAGAGCTCTTCAAGGACAGGTGTAAAAGAAATAGAAGCTATTAAGGTTGACCTCATGATGATTACATGCCTCGAACCAGTGTTGCAGCAACCTGCCCCTGTGTTCATGGCCTTTTCTCCCCTTACATTTTTGGCTGAGAGTTTGTTTTTTATCATGAAGGCGGATGGTGGGAGGCAGGATGGGGAGTGGGGACTGACATTTAGAGGGCGTCTCAACGGTCCAGTACTTCGCCAGGGCACTTCATCTGTGTTTCCTTGCTGAATTCTCACCACTGCTCTTGAGGTCGTACCACTTGATTTACAGGTGGAGAAAGTGGGGCTCAGAGAAGTTAAGTGCCGTGCTCCCAATCACATGGCCAAAGCTGGTGTCCATGGGGCCCGGAGGCTGGGCTGTTTCCGCTCTGCAAGACCACCTTCTAGGTAGAAAAATAAGGGCAAGAGTGAGTCAAAGCCAGGAGGAGAATGAAGCCAGCTTCACCATCCCTGATCTTTCCATCTGTCTTATTGTTTCTTTAGGATTTATCTATTTGTTTTAGAGACAGAGAGAGAGAGTGGGAGGGAGAGAGGAGAGAGAGAGAAAGAGAGCGAGTGGGGGCAGGAGCAGAGGTAGAGGAAGAGAATTCCAAGCAGACCCAGAGCTGAATCTGGAGCTGGACTTGGGGCTCAGTCCCAGGACCCTGAGATCATGACCTGAGCAGAAACCAAAAGTTGGATGCTTAACCGACGGAACCACCCAAGCGCCCCTCCCTCTGTCTTATTCCACACCTCCCTCCTTCTAACTTAAACCGTGTCCATCCCAAGAGATCAGGCATGGTGAAATGGCATGGCTGACAGTCTCCAGTCCCGCCCTGCATTCCTGATGGCAACATCCCCTTTCCCTCCCTCCGCCCTTCTAGGGGCAGCTAGGAACAAGGCCCTCTCACCTTGCTCCTCCAGGGCCAGAGCACCCTCCTCCCCTCTCCCTCTTGCCGCCCCACCCAGAGCCTTGTCCTGGCTCCTAGACTTGCCAGGCTCCTGGCGACAGGGAAATCAGAGGAGGAACATGGGCTGCCAGGTCGTGTCAGGTACCTCGGACCTATCTGGGGAAATAAATGGAGCGCCCTGCCCTTTCTGCAGTTTCTGGATCACTGAGAAGATGGAATTCCAGAGATAAAGTTCCCTCCCTCTCCCCACCATTGGCTGTTGCTAATGGAGCCTGTTGATTTCAGTCTTTGGAAGGGGGTGGAGGGGGACCTTCAGGAGCGCAATGCTGCAGGTGCTCCGCAGAGCAGCCCGGAAGCCACGCGCTTGGTGCTCAGCTCTGAAAAGCCCCTGTTACTCTCGGTCTCTCCTCTTTAACTGTCCTGCATGGCGTTTTCCCAGATGAAATGTGCTAAGAGAAACAGTAGCTAAGGAGCCGGTACTGAGCAGAGAGAAAAGTCCTTTACGTCTGAGAAATTGATGACCTGTGTTCCAGCTTCTATGGGGATGGAATTGAGACAAGAGATGAGGCATGTGTGCATGTGAGAGAGAGGGATGGATCACTGAAGTCAGATATTAAGAACTTCCAACTTGGGAAGGATATGATGTGAGGGCTAGAGGTGGAAGAAAAAGAGAAAATTTCTTTCTTCCTTTCTTCTTTCTTTCTTTCTTTCTTTCTTTCTTTCTTTTTCTTTCTTTCAAGATTTTATTTATTTATTTGACAGAGAGAAAGAGAAAGAGAGAGAGTGAGAGAGCACAGGCGGGGGAGTGGCAGAGGGAGAGGGAGAGGGAGAAGCAGGCTCCTTGCTGAGCAGGGAGCCCGATGTGGGACTTGATCCCAGGACCCTGAGATCATGACCTGAGCCGAAGGCAAACGCTTAACTGACTGAGCCACCCAGGTGCACCAAGAGGGTCATTTCTAATAGAGGTCTCAGCTCAGGGGAGAACTTAGAGGAAGGGGGTGCACTCAGAGGGTAGCTTCTGGGCCAGGTGGTTTGATGGGAGATGAAATAAAGCACAAGCCACCGCTAGGATCCCAGAGCCCGAAGGCATCATCTAGAGAAGAGTACATTCTGGACTGGGTGTCCCTTCCTTTTTCATTACAGTATCATCACTGTCATCGAAATAGGTGAGCTGCTTTGTCTCGCAGGCCATGGAAGGAAATTCACACACCAGAAAGGAGTTCCTGGCTCAAATGTTTTTCTAACCTCTTAAATTCACAGCCTTTCTAATCTCCCAGTTCCAAACTGCACAGTGGTGATCTCATTACAAAACACTTCATACGCACTCTCTGTCTACGGCCAAGTACCTAGCAAGGGAAGCTGGCTGCATACGCACTCCTCTCCTCGTGATGTATTCCCTGAAGGGTCTTCCCAAGCATCGTCTTGTCCTAAACACCACAAACAGAATTCTGTTTGGTGGAAGAAGATAAAGAGGTTAAGCAATCACCCCGAGAATCACTGAGGAACAGAGCTGGGGTGCAAACCTGAGCAGCCCAGCTCTAAGACTTGTGCTTTGAACCTAGATGTTGGAGAGTCCCCGCTTTGGAGAAACGACCCATCACATGACAGGGTTCCTGCCTACTTACATTCTGTTCTGTTATTTATTACTGCTGAGCAAACCACCCCTCAAACGTCATGCCCTAGGATTTGCTTTCCAATTCTGAGAGTGAGAAATTCCGAGAGGGCACAGTGGGAATGGCTCTTCCCTCTCCATGACGTTTCAGGCCTCAGCTGGGATGGCGCAGGTGGCTGCAGGTTGGAAGAGCCAGGCTGGGGGATCCAGTTCCAAGATGGCTTCTTCACTCCCAGATCTGGTGCCTTGACTGGGCTGGCTGTCACCTGGGGCGTTGACTTATGGCTTCTTTTGGTCATGTTGGTGGCACAGAGGAGACTCAGGGCTCCAAGAGTGAGTGCCCCAGTGAAGGTGGAGCTGCCTCCCTTTGTAGCTAGCCTTGGACATTATCTAGCCTCCCTTCTGCCATCCACCGCTGGCCAAGAAGTCTCAGACTCACTCACAGCTAAGGGGAGGGGACATAGACTCTTCTACCTCTCACTGGAGGACTGTTAAAGCACTGGGTGTTATATGCAACGGATAAGTAACTGAACTCTACATCTGAAACTATTGATACACTATATGTTAACTAATTGAATTTGAATAAGTTAAAAAATAAAACCACTATATATGTATTAAAACTGTCAGTGGGTTGAACACTTCGGATCTCACACATCCCAAGGACAAAGTACTTGTCACACGGTTTTTTCTTTCCTTTTAAGATAACATAACACAAAGGGTTGAGATGGAGAATATGTGGGCCTTTATTGCCTGAAGGCGTCTTCTTTCTCATCACCATGGTGACGCAGTGGGGAGGCTATCAACCCCGGACAGAAGAGCAAGTGAGCACCATCTTCTTGTGGGGTGTTGACTGAAGGGAACCGAAGAGCTCTGCCACCTTGGCTGTGGTTCACATTCCGAATCAGCCCACCTGGTCCAGCTCTTTCATTTTACAGCTGAGAAGGCTGAGGCCCAAAGAGGAGAACAGACTTGTGGAGAGACTTGTGGTTCAAGATGGCAGCCACTAGCCACGGGCAGCTATTTAAGTTGAAATGAACTAAAATGAAAAACTTGCTTCCTCGGTCACATTGCCAGTGCTCTCCAGCTATGTGTGGCTGGTGGCTACTGTACGGGACAGTGCAGATACAGAGCATTCCTATTGCTGCAGAAAGTTCTCTTGAACAATGCCGTTCTAGAGTCATACCATCAGTCTAGTCTAGTCTAGTCTAGGGCCGAATCCTAGTCTAGAGCCCTCCCCCTCTGTTGACCAGGCCCAGAAGTTCCCCCCAGGGAAGCTGCAGTGACTTGGGGCATTGTCTCCAGAGGCTCAAAGCACATCTTAAAGCACAGAGCTCGTCTCTTGTTTGGCCCATGCACTTTTCTGGCTGACTCTCTGGTTAACCAGGCGCCACCTTCAGGTGTGCTGAAAGACGCTGAAGGACAGGGAATGGGTGGCCCTGGGGTCCCTGTTGGGGCTGGGAAGGACATAGGAGATAAACTTTTGGCAGCGGCATGAGGGGCTAGTCCTTCAGAGCCGGGGCGAGCCCCCTGCCAGGGAAGGGAGGCTCCCTGTCCTCTTGCTGCAGTCAGCACAACTGCATTACCGGCATTCCTCTGGCTGCAGTCCTGGCCTGTCAGCAGGCCCCCGGCTCCTGTTCTTCAGCCTGGCGGCTTTCTGGAATCACATTCCATCTTGGATGGGGGTCCTCCCTTCAAGGGCCTCTTAGATCTGCCAGCCTCCCGCTGCCCTCCTGGGGGCCAACACTGCCGCCCTCTGCCCTTTTACCTGCTGTGGCAAGGAGAGAGCCATGGGGACCTCCTTCCCCATTCCATTGCCAGGTGCCACCACGGTCTCTAGGTCCCAGTGCCCACTCAAGGGCTGAGTGGCAGATGCCTGAGTCCTGGCTCCTGTCCCCAGCTCCACTCCCAACCCTGTAGGTGACAATGGTCGTGTCAGTTCAGCTTTATGGACTTCAGTATTTCATCTGCAAAATGAAGATGGGGGAGGCTTAGGTCAGTGCTTCTCACACTTTACCCAAATCTCCTGGAGAATCTTGCTAAAATGCAGTTTCTGATCCTGTCGGTGTGGGGTTGGGGCTGAGATTCTGCATTTCTGGTAACCTCCTAGGTGATGCTTCTGCTACTGTGCAGGGCAAAGGCTCAGCTCTTCTAGAGAACTTTCTGTGGCATTAGAAGTGCCCTTTATCTGAGCCCTCTGATATGGTAGCCTCTAGCCACTGTGGGTATTGAGCACTCAAAATGTGGCTAGTGAGTCCAAGGAAGCGACTTGTAAACTTCTCAACTTCAATTAATTGACATTTCATTCTGTGTCATTCATCTTGGACAGCATGGATGAATAATCTCTAAGACCTGCCACTGATGAGTGGTACGAATTCAAATAGGTCCCTTAGGCTCTCGGCACTTGAGCTTTCCCACTAGTAAAGAAAAAATGATGTGAGGGATCACTCTTTCTGTCTCACAGGGCTATTGGAGTGGGGCAGTGGTAAGTTCTAGAATAATTTGTAGATTGTATAGATGTGGGTTACATAGTAATGACGTTGTTGTTGCTGTTATTATTATAGGACAGGCTGGTGGGAAGTAAAAGGGACCTGGTGTCAGACAAACCTGGGTTCAATCTCTACTTCCAGCACTTTCTAGCTCTATTTGGGCCCCTGTGAGCCTCCATTTTCTCATCTCTAAATTGCAATAAACAGTAACTCTTTCACAAGACTATCGAGGGAACTAAATGGGTAACAGGAAGTGAGGAGTACAATGCGTGGACACGGTGCTGAGTTCATGTTAAAATGTCACAGTGGAAGGTCCCTCCCCTTGTCAATGGACTGGGGTTCAAATCCTGGATCTAGCACTAGTAGGTATGTAAACTAAAGCTACTGAATTAAACTCACCTTGCCTCAGTTTTACCATCTTTCAGATGAAGATCATACTACTTGTCATACAAGATTCAGTTATTCATTAATTTTGCCATTCAGTGAATGTTAATTGAGCTCTCTCTACGTATCAGATTTTGCACTACGTGCTTGAGATTAATGGCAAGAGAAAATGAAACTGTCCATATGATGTGCTATGTGCTGAATCAATCATCACAGAAAAGGATAGAGTACTATGAAGCAGAGACCCCAGGGGCCGCAAATGTCTGCAAAGGGAGGCTCTGGGATGGCCTCCCTGGGGAAGAGACATGGTATGGGCATGACCACACATTTGCTAGCTGGATACTGGAAATGTGGGTCTGGGGCAAGGAAGACAGAGGCTATGAATTCATGAGCTGTCTACTCACAGTTGTTGGAGAGCAAAGGAGACAAGATCTGTATGGGGTCAAGTGCAGGCTATGCCTGAGGGACTTCACATCCTTGAGGGGCTCAGTATACAGTGGTCTCTTGTGCCCTTCCCTACAGGAAGCTTTGGAACAGCCTAACCTCTGTACTACAACCTTCCATCATCATTGTAGCTCAGATCTGCCTGAGTCTGGGACAATTCTCTTTGCTGGTTGAAATGATTTATCAACAAATTTGGAGGCACCAAATAAAATGCCATTAGAAATTTACCAGCTGGTGGGCATTTTACTTCATTTCTGGATAAACAAAATGTCCATAAATTCAACCTAGATGGAGAATGAGATCTGAAAGGGTTTTCTGCCCAGGAGAAATGGCGGCCTGACTTTGAGTTACTGGTCTGCACGCAGCATCTCTGAGTTTTGGCTGCCTTGCAGTCTGTCCTGATCCTTGGCCACCATGTAAAAAAAAAAGGACCACTTCTGTCAGTGAAGCTTAGTAGTTTTGAATGAATAAAGCATTAGGTTTTCTTCACAAGGAAGAAGCTTGTTTTGAGGGACAAGCCTCTGCATCTTTGTGTAGCCATCAGCACTGCAGTCCACTCGGGGTGTTGGCTATCAGGGTGACTCAGCTCCCTGGCCCTTACCCCCAAGGCAGATTGCAGCGTCTAAAGGAATGAGAAAAGCCACAGCTTACCCCACTACCCTGAAGCCCTTGCTTGGAAACTTACTCCTTTCCCCCCACTTTTACATATTCTTGAGTCTGAGTCAAATTCCCTGAAAAGCAATTATTAGACAGCCAATTTGCCAAATGGCCAATTTCACTTACTGACTAATGTACCAAATTTACCAAATTGGATAATGTGTAATATTTGACTAGAATGTTTAGCCACTTTAACGGGAATTTCTTAAAATTAATATAAACTTCTCATTTTTGTTATGAATGATGTTACGTAAAGAAACATATTTTATCATTAGTAATGTTATTTCAGCATTTCACATGGGAAATTTTCAGTTTATGCTAATATTTATGTGTAACTGTTTTAACTGATGGCTACTTTTGATTTTGTATGCTTTGGAATATAAATTTTAGTTTAGTCTAGTTTAAAACTGATTCACCTTGCATGTTTTCTACTTTCAGATTAAATTTTGGATTTTCTTGATATTGAAGATCTAGTTTAAATTTAAATTTAATGCTTTTAGTGGTTTTTTTAGTGCTTTTGAATATAAATAGAATAATAAATTTAAGTGCCAAATTGCCAGGAGGACGAAAATTATTGAATATATGAACACCACTGAAAAGTACTTGATGTTTAGAGAAATGGAAAATAACATCGTGGCACAATAGAATTCAGCAGTGGTTAAAAAAACCCATTCCCCACACATAAGTCTCTCGATTTTGTAGCTACTCTCAGAAATAAACCATGTCTTATGATAAGTAACATTGTCCCTTTTTGGCAAATCAGCTAAGCAACTCAAAGATATTCTTATTTTATTTAATTTTTTTAAAGATTTATTTATTGTGGACATTGCTGTTATAAACATTGGGGTGCATGGGCCCCTTCTTTTCACTACATCTGTATCTTTGGAGTAAATAGAAGTGGATGTTATATGCAACTAATGAATCATTGAACACTACATCAACAAGTAATGATGTACTGTATGGTGGCTAACTTACCATAATAAAAAATAAAGACATTTATTTATTTGAGAGAGAGAGAGAGAACACATTAGTGGGAGGGACAGAGGGAGAGGGAGAGAGAGAATCTCAAGCAGACTCTGTGCTGAGCGAGGAGCCTGATGTGGGGCTGGATCACAGGACCCATGAGATCATGACCTGAGCCGAAACCAGGAGTCAGACGCTCAACCAACTGAGCCACCCAGGTGCCGTAGAAAGATATTTTTATTTTTTTCATTCTATTATAGCTTTATTGATAGAAAGGCACCAATATATAGGCTCTGAAAGATATTTTTAAAAGTCAGTTTGGGTTTTTGCCAATCTTCTTGCATTTTTAGTATTTTGCAGATAGTCAATCTACCTTGATTTATTATTCCCAGTCACTAGCGGCCACATTTTAAAATGCAAAATGATTGCTTTGTTGCTTCTCAATTGGTTCTTCCTAGACGATATGCCTGGTTTTTGACGCATGACTAGTGTGGCAAATCTCTTCTGGTCATCTTCAAAACCCTTCCACTGTTTTGGTGTGCCCCTTCCTCTTGAACCTTTCTACAAACTGCTGGCAAGTCAATGTAAAATCTTACTTAAATTAAAATGGAAATAAGTTAACTTTAAACAGCAAGCAAAATAAAGCAGAGTTTCAGATGTCATTAATGTGTAATTTAAAATTTAATTCCACAGCAAAACCATTCAAAAGAAATCAGAAGTAGCTGGAAGAGAATTCCCACTTAGGAATTATAATATGCCAAAGAGATTTCCTTATTTCACACTCAAATTCAGGGGATAAATATTTCCATTAAACATCACAACATGTGAATTTGGAAAATTCAGTGAATTGGTCATTTGGCAAATTGATCTTTCTAAGAACTGGCTTCCTGGGAATTTGCTTTCAGCAAATTGGCCTTCCAGAGAATTAGCTTTTACCAACTGGGCATTTATTGAAATGATGGGTTGATTGAACTGAGCTGGTGGGTTTCTTTTTTTTTTTAATGGGTTTTTATTTTTTATTTTTATTTTTTTATAATAATATTTTTTATTACATTATGTTAGTCACCATACAGTACATCCCTAGTTTTTGATGGGTTTCTACTCCTTTCCACCCTCACCTCTGGATTTTTCTAGAATCCTCTATTGCCCCTACCAAACCCCTGTGAATCTCTAACTAGCTGGATTTCTCAGGGGTGCAGATTCATTGAGGGCACTTAATGGCCAAGCCTTTCAGAGGTAGAGGGAATATTTATATAATTTCTTTGGGGCCTTGGGCATGCCAGAAACTCAGGCTTTAAATGGGTCTGATGATATGGGTGTGGTATTGTCCCCTTCCTGTCTTTGCCTTGAAAAATGCAAAATTACTGAATTGAGCTCCATCTATGCAGCTAGAGGGGGAAAAATATTAAGGCCCCTCATTTAGTTCTAGAGTTGGAAGAGACCTATGATCACCTAGTCTAGATTTTCTTAGCCTCCACGCTGCTGATGTTTTAGACCAGATAATTCTGTATTGCAGGGGCTCTCCCGAGCACAACAAGATGTCTAACAGAATCTCTGGGCTCTCTGCACTAACTGCCAGTAGCACCTCCCAAGCTGTGATGATTGAAAATGTCTCCGGAGTTGTTAAATGTCTCCTTGGGAGGAGGGTAGTAAAATCATCCCTGGCTGAGAACCTCTGATCTGTTCTCCCATTCAATCTAGAACTTTCCTTTATACTTTATAGCATATACCGTCTGAATGTTGCAGGACCCACCTTCTCACCTTGGTGTTCCTGGAAGTCAGCTTTACTGATGTCAGGAGAAGAGCATGGACTTTGGGACATACCAGCCTGGGGTCAGACCAAGTCTCTGATTGAGTGTGTGTGTGTGTGTGTGTGTGTGTGTGTGTGTGTGTGACCTTGGGCAAACCTCTTAACCCATTTCAGCCTGTTTCCTGACATGTCCTAATTCCTGCTCCATAGATTTATTGCAAGGACTAAATAGCAATGTATATAAAATGTTTGGCCCTTTGGTGTGCTTGATAACTTTATTCCCTATATTGGGCCCCCATCCCCCATCTTTAATTTTTCACCTACCATGGTGAATGCTTGTGTCCCTCAAAATTCATATGTTGAAATCCTAATGCCCAACGTGATGGTATTATGAGGTCAGGCCTTTGGGAGGTGATTAGGTCATAGGGTGGAGCCCTCAGGAATGGGATTATTGCTCTTATAAATAGGTCCCAGAGAGCTCCTTTGCTGCTTCTACCCTGTGAGGCCACCATGAGAAGTCAGTGGTCTCCACCTGCAAAACGATCTTCACCAGAACCTGACCATGTCAGTATCTTGATCTTGGACTTTGAGCATCCAGAACTGTGAGAAATAATTGTCTGTTGTTTACAAGCCATCCAGTCTGTGGTGGTTTGTTACAGAAGCCTGAATGGACCAAGACACTCTCCCCGGCCACGGTCCGACACCTCTGTGCCGTGCAGACCATCAGCTCTTTGGACCTTGTGATAGCTCTCCATCCAGCTGTTGCAGGAGGCATCCTGTGCCTGCTCCTGGCTGACCCAGCTCTATAAATCTTGATTCCTTCTCAAACATTCCAGAGACAACAGCCCATGGCATTGTAGGGGGAAGTTCATCATTAAGTCTGCATGAAGCTGGGCAGAAAGGAAACTTGAGGCTGGCACCACAAAGGACTCCTGAAGGCCTTGCCTTGCCTGGAAGGTGTCCCCCTCCAGAGGCTGCAACAGTCACCACAGAGGGGCTGGATGCCCCTTAGCCTGTGTCCAGAGGAAGTGGCAGATGACATCTTTTTTTTTTTTTTTTTTTAAGATTTTATTTATTTATTTGAGGGAGAGAATGAGGGGGGTGGGGGGGCGAGAGAGAGGGAGAAGCAGACTCCTGCTGAGCAGGGAGCCCGATGCAGGACTCAATCCCAGGACCCCAAGATACCTGAGCCAAAGTCAGATGCTCAACCGACTGAGCCACATAGGTGCCCCCCCGTCACCAGAGACATCTTAGAGCTGCGTACCCCACGAGGTCTCAGGCTAGGAGACTGTGGTCACGTCGCCCTTGGCATCTCTCTTTCCCCACCAGTTGCCTATTTGGAAATAGCTCCCCACACTTTCCAGGAAGTATAAATGAGACATGAACCCTCGAGCCTTGGGATCTGAGAAGCCACATGACCCCTCCAAACCGCCAGCATTTGCTGAGCAGTTTTAAAAAAAGCATTGGCGTCAGGGAGCCACCAGATAGTTCTCCCAGGGGACTTCGACACTCCTCCCCTTTGGGGAGGCCACTGGCTGGGCTCACCTCATATGCCCCCATGTGTAACCTGGACTTAATAGAGCTCAATTGCTCTTGTCCATTTCATGTCTGGAAAATACAGGCCCCAGGTTGCTGCCTTGGGTCAGGGGAGGGATTCTGAGTCAAAGTAGTGGGGATCCAGAAAGATCCGCCAGTCAGGGATGTTAGGCCCTGGATGGGGCTGTGGATGGAGGGGATTTGTTTCAGTTGATGGTGATATCATTTGAGAACATTTTCTTAAATGCCAGAGATGGCTTTTGTTTCTCTGGATGAGGGAAGAGAAATTGGCTCTGAATGTCTGTAGTTTAAGTGGATGGTCTCCCAAAGCCCCATTAGAACCAGACTGAAATCATGGATAATGTTGGGACTTGCACAGGACGGAGTCCTGCCTGCGTTCCCTGGAGCAGGAGAGCCTGTTGGCCAAGGGGATTAGACCAGATGGTTTAAGTACGGGGCCCCTGAAGCTGGCCTAAGGCTCTGTGCAATTTACTCCCGGACAATCTCTCAATTTATGAGTCTAAATCACATTAAGCACAATTGTGAATCACCAGTGTGGATCCCTTGCAAGGTTTTGAAGATAAGGGCTCCAAACAGGAGATTTCCCTGCACTCAGGGAGGAAGACAAGAACTGTAATTTCTAGGTCCATGAAAAAACATTAAACTGCTTTGTGGGCATCTCTGGAAATGTGAGGAGGAGGAGAGAGGCAGTTTTAAGGTCTTTTCTTCTCTGTGATTTGGCTTGGCTGATGGAGAGAGGGGAAGAGTGAGAGATGGTCACTTCCATTGGAGGTACCCCACTAGGGGACTGTCTACTCTCTATGGAAGGCCTGTGCTATGCTAGACCTTCGTGAAAGAAACATGACCTCAATCCCTCCAGAAGCATCAGGTCTTGGGCTGGAAAGAATATCTATCTGGATCTAGTTTAGTCTCTAGTTCAGTTTCCTGCCTCAACTGTAGGGCTGTAACCAAACTTTTCCTTTAGGACCACTTAGGTTGGGTTTCAAGGGTCTTTAGACATAGTTAGCCCCCATTGTCATGACCTCAGAGGAAGTCAGAGAACTGAAGGGTCTCAGAGGCCAGTCAGCTCAATGTGGCAGTTCTAAAGTTAAAAACCTGAGGATTGGGGGGGGGGGGCGCCTGGATGGCTCAGCCGTTAAGCGTCTGCCTTCAGTTCAGGTCATGATCCCAGCGTCCTGGGATCGAGCCCCACATCGGGCTCCCTGCTCAGCGGAAGCCTGTTTCTCCTTCTCCCTCCCCCCCCGCCCCCAGCTTGTGTTCCCTCTCTCACTGTGTCTCTGTCAAATAAATAAAATCTTAAACACACACACACACACACACACACACACACACACACACACACAGAAACCCTGAGGATTGGAGAAATGTCATGGCTTGCCGAAAACTGCACATTGATTCATGTCAGAGTCTGGACCATGATGTCTTTCCTCCTAGTCCCAGGCCACTTCAGTGAAATACCCCTTGCCCCACCGCACCCCACCCCACCCCACCCCACCCCCGTGTTCTCCAGTTCCACCAACTGAAGAGTATTTCATTGCTTTTGTGGGTTTCACTTTTTTCTTTCTTTCTTTCTTTCTTTCTTTCTTTCTTTCTTTCTTTCTTTCTTTCTTTCTTTCTTCCTTCCTTCCTTCCTTCCTTCCTTCCTTCCTTCTTTCTTTCTTTCTTTCTTTCTTTCTTTCTTTTTTTTTAAAGATTTTATTTATCTATTTGAGAGAGAGAGAGAGAGAGAGAGCATGAGCAGGGGGGATGGGTGGAGGGAGAGGGAGGAGCAGGCTCCTGCTGAGCAGAGAGCCTGATGCAGGACTCAATCCAGGACCCTGGGATCATGACCTGAGCTGAAGGCAGCCGCTTAACAGACTGAGCCGCCCAGGCGCCCCCCCCCCCACTTTTTTCTTTTTTAAACAGCTGTCCTTACCACTGATCACAATAATGAGCCATGCAGGATAGTATCATCTATATGCTCCCTTTTTCCTTTTTCTCTTTATTTTTTAGCATGTCACTTTTTAATTTTTTTTAAAATTAAGACTTTTTATTGCTGTATAGTTGGTATACAGCGTTAGGTGAGTTGCAGGTGTGCAACACGATGGCTTGACAATGCTGCACGTTACTGCTCGCCATGAATGTGGTCACCATCTGTCGCCGTACAACGTGCTGACAACATGATTGTCCCTTTCCAACTGGAAGTTTGTGCCTCTTTTTTTTATAATAATATTTTTTTGTTATATCATGTTAGTCACCACACAGTACATCCCTGGTTTCTGATGTAAAGTTCCGTGATTCATTAGTTGCGTATAACACCCAGTGCTCCGTGCAATCCGTGCCCTCCTTGGAAGCTTGTGCCTCTTAATCCTCGGCACTTATTTTATCCGCCTCCCTCCTCACCTCCCTCCCCTCGGGCAACCAGTTAGTTCTCTGCACTTATGATTCTGTTTCTGTGTTTGTTCGTTTGCCTTGTTTTTTAGATTCCACATATAAGTGAAATAATATGGTGTTTGTCTTTTTCTGTCTGACTTATTTCACTTAGCATAATACCCTCTAGTTCATCCACGTTGTCACAAATGGCAAGAACTCATTATTTTTGCAGCTGAGTAATATTGCATTACTCATTTTGTATCTATCTATATATCACATCGATATATATATCACATATATCACACATTATATATATATCATGTATATCACACATTATTATATATATATATCTCACTTTTTCTTTATCGATGTGCACTGCTTTTTTTAGAGTTGTTTTAGGCTTATAGCAAAATCGAGAGGTAGGTATAGAGATTCCCCAGACTCCCTGTCCCCGCACACGCAGAGCCTCCCTCTTGACAGCACCACTCACTGGAACGGCACATTTCTTTACTGAGGATGAACCTACATTGACACTCAAATCATCCAAAGTCCGTAGTTTACCTCTGGGTTCAGTGTTGATACTGTGCTTTCTGTGGATTGGACAAAACTATAACGACATGTATCTGCCATTGTAGTATTCTCCGGGAATTTTCACTGCTCTGTGCTCTGTTTATTCGTGTCCCTCCCCCACCACTAGCACCTGCGGATCTTTTTATTGTTTCCATAGTTTTGCCTTTTCTAGAATGTCATATATGTTGGACATACATACAGTATGGAGCTTTTTCATACTGGCTTCTTTCACATAGTGATGTGCGTTTAAATTGCCTCCATGCCTCCTTTTCATGGCTCGGTAGCTTATTTCTTTGGAGGCAGAATAATGACCCATTGTCTGGATGGACCTCAGTTCATTTATCCGTTTACGTACTGAAGGCCATCTTGGTTTCTTTTCAGTTTGGGCCATTATGAATAAAGTTGCTATAAACATCTGTGTGCAGGCTTTTGTGTGGACATAAGTTTTCACCTCTTTGGGTGAATATCAAGGAGTGTGATGCTGGAATGTATGATAAGAGTACATTTAGACAGCCACACTGTATTGCAAAGTGACTGCACCATTTTGCGCTCCGACCAGCAAGGACGAGCATTCCTGTCGCCCCACATCCTCGTCAGCATTTGGTGCCGTCAGTGGTCTGGGTTTGAGCCATTCGAATTAGGTGTGTACTAGTTTCTCACCGTAGTTTTAATTTGCATTTCCCCGATGACATAGGATATGCAGTATCTTTTCCTTATGCTTATTTACCATCTGTATCTATAACAGAGGGGGTGTCTGTTAAAGTCTTCGGCTCATTTGAAAAACCAGGTTGTTTGTTTCCTTATTGTTGAGTTTTAGGAGCTCTTTGCATATTTTGGAGAACAATCCTTTATCAGGCATGTCTTGCGCAAACATGTTTTCCAGGTGTGTGGCTTATCTTCTAATCCTCTTGATGCTGTATTTTGTGGAGCAGACATTTTTAATTCTAGTGAAGTCCAGTTTATCAATTATTTATCTGCCGGATGGTGCCTTTGGTGCTGTGTCTAAAAAGGAACCGCCATCCCAAGGTCATTAGGCTTCTTTCCTATGTTACCTTCTAGGACTTTTATGAGTTTTCACTTTATATTTAGTTCTATGATTCATTCTGAGTTAGTTTTTTGGTGAAGGCTGTAAAATCGGCATCTAGCTTCCTTCTTCTGCGTGGGTGTCCAGTTGTTCAAACACCTTCTTCTGCGTGGGTGTCCAGTTGTTTGTTGGAGGCACTAACTTTGCTCTATTGTATTGTTTTTGCTCCTGTGTCAAGTATCCGTGGACTCTATTTATGGAGGTTCCTTTTTTCCTTACTGATATTTAGTGGATATTTATTTGCTCAACAACAGTCATTGAATATTGACTGAGCCCTATCTATGTGCCAGGGATGATGTTAAGAGCTCTGTGTCTATTACCACATGTAATTCTCAAAGTAACTCTAAAGTACCTACCCTTGGGATCTCCATTTCACAGATAAGGGCACAGAGCCTTGGAGAAATAGCCTAACTGCCCGGTTTGCACAGTTAGACATGGGTTTGAGTCCTAATTCTGCCATTTTCTCCCTGGTACTTGAGTTGGTGATATTGACTATTACGTTATGCTAGATCTCCTACTCATTTCCAACGAATTTCAGTTTCAATTCAAATTAGCTCTAAGGTCATGAGTAGACTTAAGTACTTCCATAAGGTGGCCATTTGCACACTGGCGTGCAATGTTTTACCTTGCCTACATTTTTTCTCTTTTCATAGGGACCTTCCTGTTCTTCCAACCCCACATGGAAACAAGCATGGCCACCTTCAACTGGGCTAGCTCTATTTCTTCAGGGCTGGAAAACACTTTGGGCCACATGACACTTATGGAATAGCTGACCCCAAGGTTAGAGAAGACACATCAGTCACAGTACTGCCAAAGGTGAAACATGTTTTTGTTATTTTTGTCTTCTCGTTCAAAAAAGTGTATTCTAAAAGCTACAAATCTTGATGCATCAAATATTTTGAGGCTCATGGTGTACTATGACTGCTCTGCATATCCAACCTGGAGACGCTGGGGAGAACTGAGGCCGAATAGGTCACGAAAAGTCTTAGGAAATGTCTCTTAGGAAAGAGATAGTCCAGATGCTCCCTGACATGGCCCCAGCCCACCTCTCTGACAGTGAATATCTCCTGCCCCCTCCTTAGATGCATGCTTCAGTGTAGCCCAATTTAATCACTCACTGTTTTCCAAGGGTATTTCCTAGAAATTTCCTAGAAATTGGCCCCAGTGGTCTTTATAACTCTATGTCAGTGCTTGGTAAGGCATTACCTTTTTGGGACGCCTGGCTCAATCGGTTAAGCGTCTGCCTTTGGCTCAGGTCATAACCCCGGGGTCCTGGGACTGAGCCCCACAGCGGGGCTCCCTGCACAACTTGGAGTCTACTTCTCCCTCTCTCTCTGCTCCTCCCCCTTATTGCTCCTGTTCTCACTGGCGTGCTCTCTCTCTCTCTCTCTGTCAAATGAAAAAAAAAAAAAACCTTTAAAAACAAAACAAAAAAAACCCCATAAAACAAAAAACCCCATCACCGTCTCAGTGGAGCTTGCCCTGTGTCTCTAGCTAGAAGGAATTTCTCCATCCCCTGAGTTCCCCCTCTAACTTCTCATCACACTTGGCACAGTCCACTTGGTAAAGTAGCTGTGTGCTGACGTGTCTTAGCTTAGCTGACCTTAGAAGTGAGAAGCCAGTGAAGGGTTCTAAGCAGCAGAGTAAGGGTCAGATTCCTGTCTGAAAGTTGTTCTGTTTTCTTACGGAAAGAGCTTGGCCAGAGAGAGTCTGACAGAGGGTGAGATCAGAAAGAGACTTCCTGACCTCTGGAATGAATTGGTAGAGACAGTTGGAGTAGATAAGAAAGCTCTTGATTTTTGGGGGTGTTCAGGGGGCTACGAGTCTGTTCTTTCTGGCCTCTGGTTTCCCAATCTTTTGCCCAAGGATATATTTCAGTTCAACATATCTTCCCTTTTCTCTGACATACCTAACTACATGGGTGCACATGTGTGTTTGTGTCTTTGTGTGTGTCATGTGTGTACCCATGTGTGCTTGTGTGTGCACACCCATGTGTGTGTGTTTGTGCTGACCTGCTATTGTTGTCACCATTGCGGCCAGTGTCCCGGACACAGATGCAGAGAGATAGAAAGCCTACAAATGACAGTGGGTATAGTTTTGGAATGAATAGGGCTGGAGATTAGATGCTGATAAAGGAAGTCTATTTCTGCTTGGCTTCCTGAATGTCAAAGTGTTGGGAACCCTTGAGCAGGTGACTGAGGGGGCAGACTCACCCTTTGACCTTGACAGCTTAAAAATAGGAGGATCTCTCTACCCATCCCATACTTGCATCTGTTTACAATAGGTGAGGGTCATTTTGGTGGGAGGCAAGGGCACTGCCAGGGTGACCCAGAGGGCCCTTCCGGGATGAATCACCTGTGCCGTTGTGTCTCAGGCTTCCACGAATGGGGAGTATGTGTTATTATTGTAGCCATATGAAAACTGAGAACACTACATAAATTCGTGTTATTGAGCAAGAGTGGTTATGGTGACGTGGTATGTTTTCTCATTGACCCTTGCAATGTCTCTGTGCTTTCCCTACTTTGGTTTATTTAAAATTATGGTCTCCTGTAGGAGTGGAGATAGAGGCCGGCTTAAAGGCAGAAGCCTGTGCCTAGAGGAGCATGGAGGGGAGGGAAGGAGGTGGTGGTGGTGGCTTCTCCTTGCACTTGGTGAGGACTGTGCGTGCTTGGGAGGGAACATCCTGACCTTGTAAAAGAAACCCAGAGCAGACACGTGGCAGCTCCCAACTGAGCCCTCACCTCGAGAGGGCTGCAAATTGAATTAACAGAGATCTCAATTCTTTTTAAACCAGGAAGCAAATTTATATTTATTTATTTTTGTCAAGACTCAGCTTACACCCAACTAGTTTTCTCTGTGATATTAAGGCCCGAGTTGTAAGATGCCAGTTAATTTCATTTGCATGCCTAATATGGGGAGGGGCGCTAAGGGTGGAAAGAGGAATGGAGGAGTCTAAAGTTTATTGAATATCAATGGAAAGACTCTTGCAGATATTCTTTCACTAAAAGAAAACTAGCATCCAGATTTAAGTGATTTGTCCAAGGCCACATAGAGCATGAGTGGTAAAACTGGCCCGGAAGCCAAGGGACCTGACTTTAATAAGGCTTTATTAGTAATCCTAAAAATTAGTTTTCTTATGGTCAAAACAGTTTTAAGAATTCCCCGAGTCGATAACGACTTCCAGATTCTTTCTTTTCTGTCTGTCCGTCTCTAATACGCACACACACACAGCATAAGTAGGAGAGAGAACGCCCAACTTCAAATTACATTAGAGTCAGAACGTGAGCTCCCAGGTACAACGCTGTCAGCGGCAGACCACGTCATCGGGAACAAAGAACCAGGTAGAATATGGTAAAGAAAAGAGGGGTCTGGGGGCTTTGATGATAAAACCACAGATAAACTAACCTCCAGAGAGAGAAGTTTGCCCTTGAGTGAAAACTAATGAGAACAACTCTGAGGCCAGGTAGCTGGGGAATTGAATGGAAGACCTTGGCTTTTCATTGGACAAGGGTTGGCAGTGTGGGTAAGGAGTCACTTCTGAAGGAGAGGACGCCACTGGGCAGGGGTGCTTTTGGAAGCTTGTTAGTGAAGGGAAATAAGGAAGTGAGAATATTTTGCCAAACAAAAGAGAATCTCAAAAATCAGGAGAGATACCAATCCCTCCCCCCCAGAAAGTGCCATCAATGGAAGAATCTACACTTTCCAGTACCAACAGAAGAGGGTGCTCTTGAACTAAGAAACATTGTCAGTCACCCAAACACCACAGCTGTGCCTACATACAACCATATATAAACTCTAAGAATGAATACCACCAACGCAAGGCTAATAAGGAAACAAAATATGAGCATCCAAACATTTCAGCAGAGGCAAATGCTCTTATCAAAACCAAACATGAAGCAGAAGAAAACCTTGACACAACACCCAGACTCCATTAAATATCCTAAAACAAGCATCCGGAAATATAAAACTGACATCCTAGATCAGAAGTTTCAAGGCTCAGAAGAGTAATAGACAAAAACTCGGAACGTGTGAGGTAAGAGTTGAATGAACTCAGGAAAGAAATGAAGGACAAGACAAAATCATCTTAAAAATAAAGGCTAAGTTACAAGATACTCATGGGACTAGATCTCCCCGACCACCTAAGAGACGCCGAGGAGAGTCTGAAAGGGGCTCACAGACGAGGAATGAAGCAAAAAAGAACACAGAGACTATAATTGGTAGAAGATAGGCCCAGAAGAGTTTGCAAAGGAAAAAAACGTTCCAACGGAAAACAACTACTATTTCACCCTGTGAGCTAAGACAAATTACCAAAGTTAAAAGTATCACGAAACACTACATCCAGAACTCATGGAGCACTGTGTGGTGATAACATAACATAATAAAAATAAGTAAATAGAAATAAATAAATAAAATAAAAAAACATATTATTAAAGATTTTGTTGGGGTCTGATTACAAAAGGAATACACTTTAATATTTTAAACAGGGAAATATAATACAGAGAAGAATAAAACATAATTTTTCATTTAAGTGTTTATGCTTCAGATTCTTTTCATTTTGTAGGTGTTTTTTGAATTTTACAAAATACTACTTATTTTTTTTGTTTTTTAAGTATTATGATCACTTTTATATGTCATTTAAAATAATTGCATTATATTCAGTCACACACATGAGAATTTATTTAGCTATTCTCTCAATGTTGGAAATTTAGATTGTTTCAAGTTTTTTACTGTTACGAACAGGCTGAGACAAACATCCTAGCAGGTAAATCTTTGTAAAAATCTCCGATTATTCCCCTGGAATAAATTCTTTTTAGTGAAAAAAAAAAAAAAGAAAAAAAGACTTGAGTTGGCAGGTTTAAAAGCCCCACTGTGCTCCTAGGAAAATTAACCTGGAATGGTGAAGTCCAAGACACATACCAGGAAAATATCGGACTTACTTAAAGACAAAGAAAAAAATTCTCTAGGTCTCCAGGCAAAAAGACCAAATCCCTTACAGAGGAAAGAAGAGCGAGTAAGCATCAGACTTCTCATGTAAAATGAGAGAACAATGGAGCTGCATTTTCAAGAAACTACAGGAAGTGAATAGGAATCTTTTCTTTCTGGATGAGCTCATCACCAAGGATGAGGACTGTGACAAGCAGTGTTCTATGTGCAAAAGCTCAGAGGTCACTTGACATTGTTCTGTAAGGGGTCGACTAAAGGGTGAATATGATTCAATCAAAACAAGAGCAGGACCAGGAAACTTGGGCAAGTGGACTGAGATTGAGCATCAGGTATATTTTGGTGTAAATCTGTAGTAAACAAGGTTGGGACAGCTGTTACATATTCTGAACTGAGACAATACATTGTTGCATAGGTAAGGGGTAGGAGTGAAGGATAGTACTTAAAACAGACAGACCAATGAGTCGAGGCTAAATAAGAACAAATGCACTAAGGGCATGATGATAGGTATTGGTGAAAAGCTAACTGCTTTTCTGACCTTCCTAAACACAAGAAGAAATATAAAATAGGCCCAGAAAACAAGCCACATAGAGAAAAAAGCTATGTGTACTAACAATTTTATACACAATATGAGTTGAGACCAAGTACATCAGTCATATTAATAAATTATATCTGTGATATCATAATAATTTGTTAATAAGCTTATTAATAAATTGCAAAATACCCTCAGTAAATATGTTATAATTGACTCACAGCAAAACTTAATTCTATTAGATACATAAGACACACTTATAACAAAGTGGTTCAGAAAGGCTAAGCATCAAGGGATTAACAAAGATATTCCAGAAACATGGAAACAGTAAAATAAATAGGGCATAAAGAGCTCCTCAGCATAATTAGTGAACGTATGGATATAGAGCAGATCTCAAGCCTTGGTAATATAGAGAATATATTCTCTTCTGAAACCACAAACATGGTGTTCACAAAAATGGTCCACGTGTTGGGTCACAAAGAAAGTCCCAGTAAGTGCCAGAACGTAGAAATTAATAACAAAACTTAAAAAGGTCCTTCTATCTGAATTTGAAAAACAATAATAAATACTAAACTACTATTGGGTGAGAGGAGCTATATGACACAAAATTGCAGAATTAAAAAAAAGAAGCCCAATAATTAGAATGAAAATGCACACATCAGAATTTGTGAGACACAATTAAAGCAGTGATCCAAGGAAAACCCATGATCTTAAATACTTAAATTGATAAAAAAATTAAAATACACAAATTTAATTCCCAATTTAAAAATATAGAAAAATCAAAAGATAAGTCAAAAGAAAGCACAAGGAAGGGAATAATAAAGAGAAAAGAAGAAATTAATGTGGGAGAAAATAGTAAAAAGAGTAGAGCCAACAAATGAATCAAAATTCTGGTTGTTTGGGGGGAAAAAAAGTAAAATAGACATGCCAATAGCCAACCCAATCAAGAAAAGAAGGAAAACACAAACATACAAAATAAGGTAAGACTAGAGGGAAACAACCATTGTAACAATGAAAATAAATCATAAGTAGACTACTTTACAAAACTGTGCAAATACATTCAGAAACTATGAAATTGATTATTCTCTGTAAAAATGTAATTTACTAAAACAGACCCCATTTGATATAGAAAGCTCAGATAGACCACTCTCTGGAGTGGAAAAAAGATGGAAAAAGTTACCAAATGATTATATTGAAACACGAGACCCAGATGTTTGCATAGGAGAATTTACAAACCTCCACAGCTCAGATCATCTTAATGCTCTGTAAATTGTTTCACAAATTGTCCCAGAGTGTAGAAAATGAAGGAGAACTTCCAAATTCGTTTTAAGAAGTAAGTATAATGTTGATATCTAAACCTAATAAAGATTAGTAATAGGAGTAATGATAATAACAATAATGTAGCCTAGAGGGGAACTACAGACTAATTTCCTTTATAAATATAGTTGCAAAAATTAATTAAAATTTTAGCAAAAAGAATCTCAATCCACCATAATAAAATAAAACATCAATAGCAAATTTCAGGAATGCGAGGAGCTTCAATATGAAGAAATCCATTAATATAATTTACCTTATTAATAGATATAAGGAGAAAAATCATATTATCTCCATGGGTGCTGAAAGATTTTCAACAACATTTAAATCCCGTTCCTGAAAAATGCACTCAATAAAACAGCAATTAATGGATACTTTCTTTACGTAATTTCACATATGTACACACATGTATGTATGATTTGTGTCTATATGTATGTATATGTCCTAAACTTAGCATCTTATTTAGTTGGGAAGCATGAGATGCACTCTGGCCAAGACTAGAAACCAGGTAACGATGCTCCCTCTCTCTACTATTATTTAACACTGTATTGGAGCTATTGGTCAATATCATTAGATAAAGGTACACAAATTTGAGAAGAAAAACTATCTCTATACGTAGGTGAAATGATAGTGAATCTTGAAAACTCAAGAATTAGTGATTAAACACATGGAAATTAGATAAGGAATTTAGGAAGAGAGTAAGATATAAAATTCACTTACAAAACTCCATTGCCTTCATATGTATATAGATAGCTAATTATAGGATACAACGTAAGAGGGAAAACTCCTTTATGGTTGCAACAAAAAGGTGAATCTTAAATATGTATTTTAGATTCCACATATAAGTAAAATCATATAGTATTTGTCTTTCTCAGTCTGACTTATTTCACTTAGCATTATACTCTCTAGATCCATGCGTGTGGTTGCAAATGGCAAGGTCTCATTCTTTTTTATGGCCTAGTAATATTCCTGTGCACGCGCACGTGTGTACATATATGCATGGATACATATATCTTTTGGGGGGTGGGGGATGGGCAAAAGGGCTGACAGGACGTGGGAGATTCTGGCTTCCAGTTATGGAATGACTAGGTCATGGCGTTGGAAGTTCCGGCACAGGACATATAGTCAATGGTAGTGTGATAGTGTTGTCTGGTGACAGATGGCAGCTACACTTGTGGGGAGCACAGCAAAGCGTATAGAGATGATGAATCACTATGTTGTACACCTGAACCGAATGTAGCATCAGGCGTCAACTGTGCTCCAATTAAAAAAAAAGGAAATATGTAAAATCTACATAAGGAAATTTTAAGATGCTCCCAAGAGACATGAAAGTAGCCTTGAGCAACTAAAAAAGCATCCATTGTTCTTGGAGAGAACGACTCAACATCATTCAGATGTCAGCTCTTCTCAAGTGAATATACAAATTTAATCCAATTGCAAGAAAAAAGCCAACAACCTTTTTTTTTTTTTTTAAGTAATTAAGTTGATTCTAAAGTCATGTAGAAAAATAAACACACAAAAAGAGCTAGGAACTTCTGGGCAGGGAGGAGGGTGAGGAAATGAGGGAGAATGATCTTACCTGACAGTAAAACACACCCTAATTGGTCGCTGGTTAATACAGGGGGTACTGGTGTGCAAGCAGAGGGACCAGAGAGACCAAAACCAAAGTCCAGAAATGGATTCAAACATGCACAGAAATGTATTATTTGGTAAAGGTGGCTTTTCAAATAACTGGAGAAAAGGTGAACTTTTTAATAAATGATGCCGAAACAGCTGGATAGCCATTGGAGAAAAGATAAAACTGGATTGACACCTTATGCCATGTGTGATAAACTAAAAGGATGAAAAATCTCAATGTAAAAAATACAAAATAAGGGGCGTCTGGGTGGCTTGGTCCGTTAAGCATCTGTGTTCAGCTCAGGTCATGATCCCAGGGTCCTGGGATCGAGCCCTGCATCAGGTTCCCTGCTCGCGGGAAGACTGCTTCTCCCTCTCCTCCCCGCTCATGTTCTATCTCGCTCTCTCTCTTGCTCTCTTTTAAATAAATAAATAAAATCTTAAAAAAAAAATACAAAAGAAACAATCACACCAGTACTAGAAGAAAACACAGATGAATGGTTTTGTAACTTGAGTGTGGGAAAAAGATTTCTAAATGTGACTCAAAATCCACATGCAAAAAAAAAAAAAAAAGAGAGAGAGAGAGAGAGATTGACAATTTCTACTACATAAAATTAAGAAAAAATTGCATGGCAAAAGGTAAGCAAAATCAAAAGAAAAGTGGATCACTGGAAGAAAATGTTTGCACTGTGATGTATCAGAAATAAGTGACTATCTCCCTAATGTCTAAAGTATTTTTAAAAATTGAGAAAAAACCTTCCAATCACCCCTTTCCACAAAAATAAGAAAATGATCTTTAAACCCACGAAAAGATGCTCGGCTGTACTCAGAATAACAATAATACTGATTACAACTGTACTTTTTTTCCACAGATGAAAATGGAAAAACTCACAAGTTGGACCATCCACTGCTGGCGAGGCTGTGGAGAATCAGGCTGGGTTGTGTGCTGGGCTGCAGTGAACAGCTCCCACAGACTAGGTGAGGGACACACAGAAATGCATTTTCTCACCGTTCTGAAGGCTAGTCCAAGATCAAGTTGTTGGCAGGTTTGGTTTCTTCTGAGGTCTCTGTCCTTGGGTGCAGATGGCTACCTTCTCACATGGCCTTTCCTCTAGGTAAGCACATCTCTGGTATCATTCTGTGTGTCCAAATTTCCTCTTCTATGACACCAGTCAGATTGGACGAGGGGTTACCTTACTGGAGTTATTTGAACTTATGCACCTCTTTAAAGGCCCGATCTCCAAATATAGTCACATTCTAAGGTACCAGGGGTTAGGGCTTCAATATATGAATTGTAGGGGGAGATAATTCAGCCATAACCCAGGTACATACATTGCTGATAGAAATTTGAATGGTATATAATCGATTTGGCGGGAGTTATGGCAATAGCCAAAAAATTATCTGTGCAACATTTACCCTCTGCCCCAGCAATCTGATCCCCTAGAACTTTGCCCTGAAGCTGACCCTTCAAAACAAACAAGCAAAAAGCACATGCACGATGTTACTCAGCAAACTGTGATTTGTGGGAATAAAGTCATGGAAACAACCTGAGTGCCAATACAGGAAATATTGGTTAAATAAGCTGTGATACATCCACACATTGGAGTAGCTATTCGACTATAAAAAGAATGGGGGAAGATCTCTATTAATTGTTCAGTTATTTCTGGGATAGGTTTCAAATTAAAACTACAAAGTGAAAAAGAGGACATATAGTAGCTACTTTTTATGTAAGAAAGGAGAGGAAATAGGAAAGAAGAACACACACACACACACACACACCCATGTTTTTGCAAAAAGAAACTTGGGAAGAATAAACTAGAAGCTAATGAAATAGTTGCCTCCATGACAGGTGTAGGGTAGGAATGAGAAAAGGGTAGAGGGAGGAGGAAACAGTGACACTTTACTGAGTTTGCCTTCTCATAAAGTTTTTACTTTTAAATCATCATAACATTATGCATATTCGAAAATAAAATTAAATAAACCAGAGCCCAAACCCCTAATTTGAACAAAAAGAGAAACAAATGAACCCTACTGTACAATCGGTTGATAGCAAAGCCCCAAAGAAAGAAAGAATCATCCCAACTAACTGAACACAAAACCTTGGCTGCACATGCTTAGTGGGATATAGTCTAAAGGCAAAAAAGAATTGCAAAGAAATTTGGGCTTTGCGTGGTAGGTTTGCTGTAGGATGTGGTACTGGCGTCACAATTCCCGTACTACTTTGTGCAAATTATAGGATAGAGCAAATGAGTTAGCACTGGATGTTGTTAGGAACCAGGTTTTATCACGAGAGAAGGGAGCTACAAATATGGGATAGGAGGAGATGAAGAGCTCTCTGTATTGGATTTGAAAGTATTAGAATGACTCATGATTTCAACACATATTTCTTAACTCTGTTGAATGGGGTATCAGGAAAGAACAGTACAAGCTGAATCTGGAGTATCTTACTGTCTCTGAAAGCAAGAGAGTGTTCAAAAACCGATGCGGACATATCAAGTGAGCACAGGAGCTAGACTGAAGAAGTTCCCACTAGCCAACTTAGGGAACCATTGAGTATCCCAAGAACAATGATAATAATGTCTTTTATTAAATTGAATTAAAAACTGACTTTCAAAAACAAGCAAGCACACAAGACAAAATGAGAGGAGAGAGTGGAGAGGGGTTCTTCACAGAAGAATGCTGGTGGAATGTAGAAGGAATGACAGAAAATGACCATTTTGTCACCATTGAGGTAATGATTAATTCAGGCAAGGACAGCAATAGATACTAAAATCTTTTGGTGAAAGAATCTTGAGTAACAAGATATTCATACCATTTTAAAGTTTAACTTCACAAGTTACTTACTAATTAAAAAAAAAGTTATTTCTACTTTGAAGTAAATCTGTTAGGCATCTTTTAACCAGTAATCAAATAGCATTACCCATAATGGGATAATCTGACATTATTGTTTCCTGATGTGATGCATGGAGAAAGACCCAATGTCATTTACATTATATCCTTGCCAAATATGTCTACTCGGAATTTAAACATGAGAAAACAGTCAGGAAAGTCCAAGTCTGTGGGATTTTGGGTGTTGCAAAAATCTCACTCTCAACGAAAGACAAGGGAAAAAAGTGAAGGAGTTGTTCACGAAGAATAAAAGGACATGACAAATGACTAATCTGTTTTACCAAATTTGACCTTTGATTAAAAATAATTAACCATTAAAGACATTGTCAGGATAACTGGGAAAATTTGAAAATTTCTTGTGTACTAGAAAGTATTATGGCATCAATGTTAAATTTCTCTAGAGTGATCATGGCATTGTGGATATGTAGGAGAATGTCCTACAAAGAAGAAACCGGTCCTAGAGAGGATATTTAGAAGTAGGAGCATAAGGTGATGAAATCAGGGGAACTGAAGACCTAATACTTCTAAGTACATCTAAAAAGTAAGTGGGATTTCAGGTCTGTTTAGATGAGATAGGATGGACTCAAAGAGAGTGTGTCTAATTTGAGTGAATGGGTGGATGAAATTGGCAAGTGTACATACTGAGTTGAGAGAGCTAAAAGACACTCATGAGGAAACCTTCATGGGACCATTAGAAAGGTTAGTCTAAAAGTCAGGAATCTAATTAGAGACGGAAATTCCAAACTGAGGTGACAGCTGAAGATATTGTGGGAGGTCAGATTTCCCAAGACAGTGTAGAATGGGATGACAGTGGGGTTGAACATAGGGCATTGGAAAACATCTGCATTCCTTACCCTATTGTCCTATCCATCCACTGGAGCGCATTTCAGCATATCAGAGCTTCAAAGAACATGGCTTCACTGTCAGTTAGGAACACCTGTGCATAGTAAAATCCCACCAGGAAAGAAAAGTCACTGAGATGGTCTGTCTTCTAGTGGTGTCAGAAGAGTTGAGGAAACATAGAGTGTGGGGGACCCAGTCTATAATGGCAAGAGTGGGAAACCATTTCTACTTTTATATCAAGGGGCACAGAGAAGAAATAATGCTCCTGGTGCCTGGTGTGAGTTGGAGCCGTGGAGGAGGGACTGCCCGGTGGGAAATTTAGACAAAGAACGTGCCTGCTGCCAGAGAGGCCTAACTGAAAAGTAGTAGAGGGGAGAAGAAATACCCCAATCTCTCTCACATTCACATTAAAAACACTGAGATATAATTCACATAAAATTTCACATAACATAAAACTCACCATTTTAAAGCATATAATTCAGTGGTTTTTAGTATATTCACAAGGTTGTGCAATCATCCTCATTATCCAATTCCAGAACTTTTTAATCATCTCGAAAAGAAACGCCATACCCAGGAGCTGCCAATTGTCTCCTTCCCTCAACCCCTGGCAACTACTGATCAGTTTTCTGTCTCTAATGGATTTGCCTATTATGGTAATTTCTTCATTTGAAGGAATCATACAATATATGGCCTTTTGTGTCTTTCTTCTTTCCCTCAGCATAGTATTTGCAAGTTCAACCATGTTGTAGTATGTATCACTACTTCCTTCCTTTTTTATGGGTGAAGAATATTCCAACATATGGATATACCACATGTATCCATCCATCCATCCATCCATCCATCCATCAATTGATGGATATTTGGGCTGTTTTCACTGATTTCCTGCTTGTACAGAGCCTCCAGGTCAGCCAGGGCCAACTCAGGTCTTTCGTGAAAATGTGTATAACTGCATGCATAGGGTGTCACAATCTTCTAGATTTTCCAAGTGCCTGCAGAGAACTCACTGTCTAGCTTTTTCTTCTAAGCATTTTGCTTGGCCTATTGTTTTCCTCCACGGTCTCAAGCAGTGCCCGTATTAAGACACTAGCAGATAAATGATTTCAACAAATGCCTCTACCCCGAAGACTTTCAGTCCTAGGCAAGTTCTGAGGTGGGTGAAAAGACTTTGGAGTGAAATGTAACTTCTTGAGTGTCTACTAGAGAACCAGGAGGCAGGTCAAATAATTATTATTCTTTGGGAATGAGTCTCTGAAAGTGCTCCAGCTTCATTCTGCCCTGTCAGGTACCAGGAATGCAAGTTATTTCTCAAGGCTTCCGCTAAGCTGGGGAGTGGGGATGGGCCTAGGCTAAGAGTTGCTGCTCTTACTGAGATTCAGTTGTTTTTCTTGAATAAGTTACTGGGTTGCTACAAGCAGAGTTCTGAAAAAAATTGATTCTGACAGTTTTTGGAAATTTTATGGTGGCTACTTTTATGGAGGGGATTTTTTTTTTTTTGGAAGTCCTTGTTCTGCCATTTTGATGACATCGCCTTGCACCCCTATTTTTAATATCCTGTTAGTGGACAGGGCATAGCTGGCAGACAATGGAGTGGGGCAGGGGTGAATGGTAAATCATTAGCTCATCCTAGAACAGTAGTCAGGCTTTGACATAGTACAAGATCAGTGGTCAGTCAGAACCTATCTAAGCCTCAGATAAATCAAAGTTCTCCTTTGATACCTGTAAGTCAAAAGGAAATACAGAAATAATTTTGGTCAAGAGATCTCTTTTTTAAATAATTTGTTATTATGTTATGTTAGTCACCATACAGTATAGGCTTAGTTTTTGATGCAATGTTCCATGATTCATTATTTGCATATAACACCCAGTGCACCACGCAATACGTGCCCTCCTTACTACCCATCACCGGCCTATCCCAATCCCCCAACACCCTCCCCTCTGAAGCCCTCAGTTTGTTTCCCAGAGTCCACAGTCTCTCATGGTTCATTCCCCCTTCAAGAGATCTTTTGAATCTTTGAGACACCAATATGGTCCTAGTTTCAACATCTTCTTGCAGCCCTAGTGTCCACCGTTTAATACAATATCCTTACTATACTCTAAGGAAAACCTTTTTCAAACTAGCATTCTTTTTAGGAGGACTAGATGAAGAATTTTCTTCCCTTATTCTTCCATCTTGCAGATGATCAGGTCTTATAAGAAAGAAGAAAGAAAAACATACAACAAAAATCCATATGACACCACACTATCCCTCTCTCCCAGAGGTTTATGCTGGCCATTTAAGATAGGTTCATTTTTCATTATCTCCTCCAGTGCCATCCATGTTGCAGCAAATGTTGAGAACTCGTTCTTTCTGATAGCTGAGTAATATTCCGTTGTATATATGGACCACAACTTCTTAATCCAGTCATCTGTTGAAGGGCATCTTGGTTCCTTCCACGATTTGGCTATTGTGGACAATGCTGCTATGAACATTGGGGTGCATATGGCCTTTCTCTTCACTACGTCTGTATCTTTGGGGTAAATACCCAGTAGTGCAATGGCTGGATCATAGTGTAGCTCAATTGTGAAATAAGTCAAGCAGAGAAAGACAATTATCATATGATTTCTCTCATCTATGGAACATAAGAACTAGGAAGATCGGTAGGGGAAGAAAGGGATAAAGAAAGGGGGGTAATCAGAAGGGGGAATGAAGCATGAGAGACTATGGGCTATGAGAAACAAACTGAGGGCTTCAGAGGGGAGGGGTGGGGAAATGGGATAGGCTGGTGACGGGTAGTAAGGAGGACACGTATTGCGTGGTGCACTGGGTGTTACACGCAACTAATGAATCATCAAACTTTACATCAGAAACCAGGGATGTACTATATGGTGACTAACATAATATAATAAAAAAACATTAAAGTAGAAAAAAAAATATAGGTTCATTTTTGTAGTCAGTCTCAGAATACTCCATTTGTCCTCAGCAGGTGTGGAGAATAGCCTGACACCATCTTATGTAAAACAATTCTTCACAAAACTAAAGACCGTTATGAAATGTGTGGGTCTCCCATCAGATATCTTTCCCATGAAACCAATGTGCCTGTGGGTAGAAAAGTTCTGGCCCACTAGGAGAGGAACTTTGATGTGGTCTGCAAATTTATCGGGTTCCAGAAAGCAATCACTAAGGTACCACTTACTCAAGCCCTTTAATCTCCCTGCGCTGCTAGAATCCCGTCGACTCCTCTCTCCTTCTTGACGAGGCACGTGTGTGAGACAATGTGCATCATTTAGGTGGTGAAATTCAGCCAGTGATTTTATATTCTGTGACTGGCCTAGGGCTCCTGAGGGGGGACTTTACTGCTCTATGTTTGTCATGAAAGAACAATATGAAGACCCCGCTTGAGGAGGGCTGGGGACGTTGTCTATTGATCCATGAATGTCTAGAACTCCTGTTGGGGTCTTGGATCACCCAAGTACATTCACTCTACCCCTCCTATGCGCACTGCGGTAAGAGACCTCATGGTGAAACTGGATTCCAGGCAGAGTGGCCCAAGAAGACAACTGCAGACCTGGGGGCAGTGGTATAGTAGTGATATAAGCACGAATTATGGTGGCAGGATTTGACCCTGGGCTCTCAGGCAAAACTGATATTTCTCCTTATGCAGAGTTTCTCATTCCTTCTGCCATTTTCCTTTGCTCTACATCCCCACTTGCTTTTGGCATCCTGACTTCCCGGAATCTCAAAAATCAGTGTCCACTCGGATTTGCTTTCCCAATGTTAAATTAATTAAACAGGGAGGCCGTTAGACTGAGGTGGCTTTAATGCCTTAGTAGCCCGTGCAAGCAAAGTAAAACCTATGTCTGTAATGCCTAAGAAATTGAAACATAAGGATAACCAATCATAAACAGCCAACAAGGCTTTCCCAAATAATGTGTAGTTATAGCCAATCAGATAATTTCCTTACTTTGTTTCTGTGTGTCCTCTATAAAAGTCTTTTCCCTAGCTCCCGTTGGTGAAGTTCTCCCAACCATTTCTGGTTGCCCAATTAGAATTGATTTTTGCTCAAATAAACCCTCAAAAATTTAATATGTCTCCATTTATCTCTTTTTTAAATAATATTTTTTTATTATATTATGTTAGTAACCATACAGCACATCCCTAGGTTTTGATGTAAAGTTCCATGATTCATTAGTTGTGTATAACACCCAGTGCACCATGCAATACGTGCCCTCCTTACTACCCGTCACCAGCCTATCCCATTCCCCCACCCCCTCCCCTCTGAAGCCCTCAGTTTGTTTCCATTTATCTTTTAACACCAGCATACCATGTTCCAATTTTTTCCCCTTTCCTTCTCACCATTAAAATCTACCTACCTCACATTCCTATAGCATCAGAACGTTGGGCTGACTACTAATATATATCAAGATGACAACCACTAAAAAGATGGCTGTTATTTCTTCCAAGTAACATGTTTGACTTTTAACAGTACCTTTCAATCTTTAACTTGAAAGTGCAATCAAATAAAATTCCTGAGAGACAAACCATGAGACATTCTTGACTCTGGGAAACAAACTGAGGGTTGTGGAAGGGGTGGTGGGAGGAGGGATGGGGTAACTGGGTGATGGGCATTAAGGAGGGCACGTGATGTGATGAGCACTGGCTGTTACACGCAACGGATGAATCATTGACCACTACATCTGAAACTAATGATGTACTATATGTTGGTTAATTGAATTTAAATTAAAAAAAAAAAAGAAAATTCCTGAAAAAACAGCAAGGTGAGTGAGCTGAATATTTTATAGTCACAATCCCATTCCTCTCCTGTCTACTCCAGCTCTCCACAGGAAACTTTTATTTATTTATTTATTTATTTATTTATTTATTTATTTATTTATGACTCTTAAATACATTTTATTTTTAAATTTTTTAAAAAATTTTTTGTTATGTTAGTCACCATACAGGGCACTTTAAATACACAGTCAATTCAGTCAATACACAGATGACCCTATGGAGAAGGTATTATTCTATCATTCATAAAGACGAGTGACACAGGTAGTCAAAGGCAGAGGTGTGATTTGAACCCAGGTTATTTCTGATTTCAAAGCCTTCAGTGCCTTTCCCGGGGCAGCTACCTGGGCTGGAGGCAGTTTGGACTGAACATCTCCTGCCAGAGACACTGTGGGGGGAATTCATGTACTTGGCCTCACCACATCCTCCCCTTTTCATTCTAGTCAGCTAGGTAGTCCCTTCCAACTTAGAAATCTCCTTCCTTGCTCTAATTTTTATACCTTTTTCCCGATTTAAAAATACTATTATTTTTCCTCCCATTTTGGGCTGAACTGACAAGAGAAACCTCAGGCCTTTCTCTTTCGGTGGCTTCGAGTTGCTCAGAGACCAGGGAGAAACAATAAAAAATGCTGATCCGTTGGAAACAGTCCTTCCATGAGTCTTGAAATTAGTGAACGTTTAATAGCTAGGTAGCCCAGAGGAGGGTTCTGGATGAAATGAAAGGCCATACATAACACCGTTATCTCAAAGGAAAGGCAGAAAAACACCATTATGCCCTTCTTTTCTCCTCCATATGTTGTGAGTTGTGAGACTCAAGGGAAAGACACAGCGTGCCATGAGGGGTGTGAGGGAAATGTGAGCTCTGGGAATGATGTGTAGCATACTCTGATCTTAATGAAACACCACGTTGGGAATGCGGTAGGCACGAGCCAGGAAATTCTAAGGCCCGACTTGCATTTCAGGGAGAACAACTCCCTTCTGATGACCTGTGAACAGGGTATCTGTGATCAAGTCGGGACCACCTGGCTTCTTCTCCTGCCATGTATCCAGTTGGGAAAGAAACCTGGGGCAGGTGGGCTAGACATAAATTATTCTCTGTCTCAGTTTCTCACATGTTGGTGAGATTCAGGCCCCAGCAAAGAAGGGATTATATGTTTGAATTTACCTATGATTATTACAGAGGAATCAAAAGCCAAATTTGGATAATAATTGCTTGCATATTAGCTACGACTCTTCCTCCATCTACTGCTGCCTGGGGTGGGTAACTGAGCTGGCCGAAAGGGATCCTAATTTCCACGTTAGGCTTGAAGTCACCTAGAGGTAGGACTCTGGGTGAACATACCGACTATGTGAACTTTGGTCATATTCCGCAAATGTGGCCGTAATCCATGTCCTCAGTGTATAGGTTATTATGCTCTGTTTGCCTTCACGGGATCCTATGTCCTGATTTTTTCTCTTTTCCATCATTCTCCACTACTCTTTACAAATGAGCAGTATGTCCTGTACATTTAGCCTGAAGCAGAGGGAAACAAAGCCACTCAGAGATTCAAAGGAGGGTGAGGCTAGCCACTGGCGAGGACACTTGGACCCAGTGCCAGAGACCCACAGGGTGCTTAGTACGTAGTTGGAATTGGATCTCAGTCCATATTTGTTGATTTTCACAAAATGGCGGTCTCTGGATTTCAGGTTGTTGGCAAGAACTAAATATAAGGTGTGGCAATGTGTTTGACCACAGTTAGAATTTTTTGGTTGTGGTGAAATCTGAGGGCAAGATCGAAATCCCGTCTTGCTCCCTCAACTAAAGCCACTGAAAATAGTTCCTCATTGTGGTTTCTGACAAAGAAAAGACAGCTCTAAGTGGTTTATTACACAAGGTTCGGAAGGCTCATGGACATCTAACAGCTCCCACCACGTTGGATTTTGATGGGTTAAGTGTAAGTGAATCAGGAACATACGGATTAAATTTCCTCTCCAATACACACGGGCTTGAAATGAGGGGAAAAGGTGCTTGGGGCATAATGCATTTATTTGCCAAACCCAAACATTCAAAAAATAGTTCAAGATGTCTCAGTAAATTCAGCCAGCTTCTCTCCCTGCAGTGACTGTCTGCATACACATGTTGATAGGTACACAGAGAGCCACGCCTAGTCTTCTGGAACACAAGTCTCTGGTACAGATAGCTGTGAATTCCCAGATAGCCTAGTGATAGTTTTAGCAGTCTTTTCCCCGAAATATGAAACAAAAATTCCTCAAGCCATCTCCTCTCACCCCATATCTGCTCCACTACATGTCCTCATGAAGTAGAGATTTTGTATTGACCAAGAACCAGTGTCTTAAATACTTAGATCGAAAGCCCTTACTTTGTCTCCTGTTTGCCTGCAGTAGTATATTAATGACTATTGGCTGGCTTGACGTGAGACCCATAAGTGGTGAATATGTGGCTCAGTGTCTCTGGATCCAAATCTATATATGCTAGATTACAGAGGTTAAAGGGAAAGGAGGAGGAGGGCATAAGGGTATGAAGTGAAGGCTTCACTGGGCATCTGGTGGTGAGGACATGGAAGAGAGGGTAGAGCTACAGAGCTAGGGGGAAGTTGAAGTCCAAGAAAACTGCTGAGTCTACACGTCCTGTGGCAAGCAGACGGGAACAAAGGGTTCCACCAATCTAATTTGTTTGGGCCAATTTTAATGATGAAAAGTAGGGATGGGAATTGTTTTTTTTTGCCGGTGGATCGGACTGTCTTAAGTTTAACTTGTATTGCAACAACACAATGATCACATCAGAATCTACTGTGGTTGTGTCTGGCTACCCACTGAGGTATTGGCAGGGTTTAGAGATGGAGTGGATATGGTGGGGGGGGGGGGGGAAGGAGAGAGAAGATGCTTCCAAGTGATAAGCCCGCTACTGGGCAGACTGAAGTGTCAATGCTGGGTATTGGAGAAAGGGTATAAGGTGAGGATGATATACAGGGATGCCTTGAAGTATCATTAGTCCATATTTATTTTGGACTTATATGCATTCTTGTGCTTGTTTAAAAACTGTTGTAATTTAAATCATATAAATAGATGAAGCTGTCCTAAATCCTTATTTCACTTTCTAAGAGAAGTACATAGTACAGTACAGAGCATTCTACAGATAAAATCTCAGTGAGTTGAATTTTGATGGTCACCTCCATTCCTGACTTTTTATTTCCCCTGGATTCTTATTCCTCTCTGTTCCTTGGGATTTCCTTTCTCTGTTCACTGAAACATGGAATTATGCTTCTTTAATTTTAATAGTAGTGACAAAAAATTCATATTAGACCTTTAGCGCCCCAAAATCTGTAGGATTTCCATAAAATCTTCTATATAGAGAGAGCATTTGATGATATTTCTGTGTTGTTAATATTCAGCCCTAAGCTTTACAAGTTAAAAGACTCAGTCATCACTTTAAAATGACTACTTAAATAAGACTTGGTCAAGTTCCTTGATGAGATGTGATTTTATTCCCAATTTCCTCTCCAAACAGGGAAAAAGGAATAAGGTTGCCATCATCCTAGTTATAGAGATTAAAGCAGAGGGATATGTATTGAACCTGAGTAATGCTGTGGGTAATTGGTGAAGTTAAGAAGAGGAACCAGATAAATCAGAGGGTATCAGAGAAAGGAGAGGAGAACTGGAAAGAGTCATATGGATGGTTAAGATGGAATAACTATCAAGAAGTGAGCACCAGGGGAGCCTGGGTGGCTCAGTCGTTAAGCATCTGCCTTCGGCTCAGGTCATGATCCCAGGGTCCTGGGATCGAGCCCCACAACGGGCTCCCTGCTTAGCGGGAAGCCTGCTTCTCCCTCTCCCGCTCCCCCTGCTTGTGTTCCCTCTCTCGCTGTGTTTCTCTCTGTCAAATAAGTAAAATCTTAAAAAAAAAAAAAAAAAAAAGAAGTGAGCACCAGGACAGCAAGCATTTTAACTGATAGTATATGAGAAACAGGACTCCGATCTCAGGTATATGTAGGAATGGCCACATAGCTGACGGTGCACATTGCTTTCCAATGAACAGGGGTCCACCTGGGAGAGGACAAAACTGAGGGGTGATAGGTGGGCTTCCAGAAAACTCAGAGGTGGAAGTGACTGTTACCATCCCCTGCATCCTGGATGATAAATTTGATAATACATTTGTTAGACTGGAAAATGATACCAAACTAAGAGGTTGGGAAAAGCAAAGGTCACAGGAATGGAACACACAGTTGTAAGTGTTGTGAATTAAGAAAAAAGGCAAGAACGTGGTGATCCATCTGGGGTGAAAAATCAAACTAAGTTCCCCAAGGGTCCCAAATTCTCCTCCTCTGATCGAAATGGAACGAGAAAGCGTTCTTGAAGCCCACACAACTTGATGAGTGTGTGCTACGACCAGAAACTGTGTGGGGTGCTTTCAAATGTGGTATTTTAACTCATGCTGAAAACACGTGAATGAAAAAGGTTTTATGACTTTTTACAATTGACCGTTGAGGAAGCTGAGGTTTGAAAGGACAGGACTTGCCCAAAATAGCACAGGTCACGAGTTTCAGAGTTGGACCTGGAATGTGGAGTTCATGACCACACACTCCATGTCTCTCTTACCATGCAACACTTCCATGATTTTGTGGGAAGGATATTTCTGTGTCACTACTGAACAAAAATGGGCCTTTAAAAAACAGAAAGTCAGAGGACTGGACGTATGACCTTTCCTTTAGCTGCTCGGGGCTGTTGATTCTTTCAGGACCCTATTTCTGAGTTTTATTATTGGTCCTGGTAACTATCTCACCATGTAACCATAGACAAATCACAGAGTTACTGAAGTCTCAATTGCCTGGTCTGTAAAATGAAAGCCTTGAGCTGGATCGTGAGCCCCTGACACTGTGACAGTCACATTTTCAGGGATCTCTGGAGTGGCTGGTCACCTGCCAACTCGGAGTCTGCAGTGTTTCAGAGGCAACAAACCAGAAGGAAAAGGAAAAAACACAGACTTGTTTCTGGGACAACCGGGAAGTGAGGAAGTGGGGGAACCGGTCTCTGACCTTGCTCCCACTCCTTATGGCCTCTTCGATTCTTTAAATGTCGACCTCTGAGTCTACACCCAGAGGTCCTTGTGTCAGTTTCCACTCAGCCAGTTCTCCCAAGAGCTTGCCAACATGGGTTTAAAATGTTATCTTGTCCCTGGAGCACTTAGTCTTGAAGAGTTGACTCTAATAAGTAGAAATTAAAGATATAAAAAAAAGCTAATGGATTTTTGAAATGCCAGTTTCACGACTGTGTGTAAGAATGGCATGGAGGAGATAGTTGTCGGAAAAGATGCAGTAATTGGATAAAGATTGCCATAATCAAACCCAAGTTTGAATCAGAGGTGGCTGAAGGAGCCCAGGAGCCTGCACACAGCAGTTGGGTGGGATACAGCTTTCCCGCCCATCGACTGTTGCTCATGACCACTTGGCCCTGCGTGTCTCTTCTTTCACCAGACCGGTCAATGGAACCAAAAGTTCCGCATCCTGACTGTGCTACTATTTGTATAATCTTCACAAGTTACTTTGCTTCTCATCTTGGTTTTCTCATCTGTCACATTGGGTTGTTTCGAGGATTAAATCTGATGGAAGGCATGCAGGGGAGTGGTTAAGACAATCAAGTCTGGGACTAGACAGTCTAAGGGAGAGCCTAGCTTCCTCCATTTACTAGCTCAATGAATGAGAGCAGCTTACTTTACCTTCCCCTGCCTCAGTTTACTCATCGGCAAAGTGCTGCGGGTAAAGACATCTACCCCATTGTCTTGTCAAGGGTAAATGAGTTACAATGTGGTGCAACAGCGTCTGGTTCCCAGTAACTGGTGTAAACCTGTTCACTCTCATTGCTGCTATTAGGATGGCTTGCCTCCTTACCCTATACTCTGGTGGAAAAACTCCTTTTGTTCTCACTCCTGTCTAGGTTACACTCCGCCGGCTGTAGGCAAAGTCCATTTCGTTTGTTCAATTCACGTGACCAGAAGATAAGTGAACAATGACTGAATGATTTGAAGTCTCCCTGTCTTCAGAGTTGGAGGAGTTAGGAGAAAAGCTGTGAGCTTTTTGCGTGCGGGAGACCAGGGATGACTCAGCGTGCAGGAGCCAAGCTGTCCCCATTCCCACTCCTCCTCGCACAGGAGCTGCAGAGAGGGAGGCTCTGGGGGTTCCCACCACACTCTGGGTTTGCTGTTTGCCTCCTCAGAGCACCCGTGTTGATTTAAATCATAGCTCTGCAGCGGGGGCACAGCTCTTGGGGTTTCCCTAAGATCCCCGCTGAGTCGGGGGAGGGGTGGCGGTTCTGAGCTGGGAGAACGCGCAGAAAATCTGCCAGTCCGCAGCTTTGAGAAACCAGGCAACCCCCAAGGGGGATCCAGGTCTGGGGCGCAAAGACCCCCAGGGAGCCAAATCGCCAAACAGTGAGTTGCTCCTAAATAGGAGTGGGGGGGGGGGGGGCGGAAGAAACCAGTCAAATCTGTAGGCATTCCCTGCCAACCTCACATCAACACAGAGAAGGCAGCGCTGCGGGCTGTCTGCAGGGTGAGCGCGGTGCGAGTGCGTGCTGGCGTGCACGCGCATGCACACGCACACACACACACACGCACACTCATTCTGTAATGACCTCCACGGAAAACTCCTCCGCCATCCTTCCCATCCGCGGTGTTGGAGCAATTAGGTAGGACTTGGGCAGAATGATTCATGCTTCAATAAATTCAGTTTCAACAAAACATAATTATGGTGAGTCACCTAATCGCAGCTGTAATCACGGCCCGCCCCTCCAGAAGTCAAAACAGTTGAGGGCATTCAGCAAGGGCGTCTGGTCCCTCATTATGACTGAAGTTTGCATCTTTTGCCAAGCAGCCATACTTGGGACGACAGTTCCTTTCCAATTTTGTAAATTGCGGAATATCTCAGACATACATAAAGGGGCAGTGCATACCCTCGTGAAGACCCTTGCATGCGCCAAGCAGCTGAAAAAGAAAATGGTACAAATATGCTTGAATCCCTGATCCTATCCCTCTATTTGTCCGTAGGACAGCAGTATTTGCTTTCGGCATTTCTCATTCCCATTGCTGCCTCTTATATGTCTGCGCGCTCTCGCTGTAGCCTTAAAATCACATAGCACTGTGTTCATGTGTTGAGTGTTATTAAAAAAAAAAAAAGTTTTTATTTATTTATTTATTTTAGAGTGGGGAAGGGCAAAGGGAGAGGCAGAGAGAGAATCTTAAGCAGGCTCTGGGCCCGATGTGCAGCGGACACCAGGCTTGATCTCAACACCCTGAAATCATGACCTGAGTGGAAATCAAGAATCTGTGCTTAACCGACTGAGCCACCCAGGCGCCCCTTGAGTGCTAAATAAATGGCATCATTTGTCTATCCTTCTGCAACTTGGTTTCTTTGCTTTACTTTTTGGTATTTTTCATATTGAATGTATATCTCTAGTGTTCTCATATTAACTGCTGTTTAGAATTCCATATACAAATACATCAAAATGTGTTTTTTATCCATTCTCCTCTTGATGGACATTTAGTTTGTTTCTAACATTTTCTACTACAAGTGATACTTGCATGAATATCCTTGCACATGCTTCCTGTGCCCACATGTGAGTTTCCCTAGGGGTGTCCCAGGAGTGGGGTTGGCACTTACTGGGTATCTGCTTTGTCAATTTTAGATGCTGCCAAATTGTCCTCTAAAGTACTTGTACCCATTTGCATATCCACCAGAAGTTTAGAAGAGTTTCTGTTGTTCCTTGTTTTCTCACCAGTACTTGGTACTGTCAGACTTTTAATTTTTGCTTATTTGATTAGTGTGAAACATTTCCTCATATAGTTGTAATTTACATTTTCCTAATTCTTGCTGAGATCAAGCAGCATTTCATAGGATGAGGAACCACTCAAATGTCTTCTTTTGCGAATTGTCTGCTCGCGTATTTTGCTCCTTGTCCATTGCTTATCTTTTGGGGAGGTTTTTGGTAATACGTTAAATCTGTCTCAAATATGGCAACTTATAATTTCTGTTTCTTTCCTTATCAATTTTAATAAGTTGCATTTTTCAAGAAATTATTCCTTTTATCTAAGTTGTAAACTATGATGGTATAAAGTGGTTTCAAAGTTCACTTACTTTTTTAATATCTATAGGATTTGTGGTGATAATCCATTCTTTATTCCTGACTGACAGTGGTGACATGCTTTCTTTCTCTTGTGAGTTTAACTAGAAATTTGTTGATTTTGTTTTGTTCTTCAAAGAACCAGCTTTTGGCTTTATTTTCTTTATAAACCATTTTCACTTTCATCGATTTCTATTCTTATCCTTATTTCGTTCTTTTTACTTTGGGCTTACTTTGCTCTTCTTGGTAGAACTTGCTAAGGCAGATTAGGTCATTGTTTTCAGGCCTCTCTTCTTTTGCACTTAAATCTATGTTTCCCTCTGAGCACTATGTTAGCTACATGTTATAAATTTTTGTCTTGTATTTTCTCTATCATTCAGGTCAAAGTATTTTCCAATTTCCTTTGTGATTTTGTATTTGACCCATATTTATTTAAAGGTATGCCATTTAATTTTCAAATAATTGGATTTTGCTAGATATCTTATTATTGATTCATTCTCTTGTGATCATAGGATATGATCCACGTGATTTCAGCCCTTTTGAACTTATCGACACTTGTTTTATAGCATAGAGTATAGTCTAGGCTGGTGAATGTAAAAGGAACTGGTGCAGCCACTCTGGAAAACAGTATGGAGGTTTCGCAAAAAGTTAAAAATAGAGCTACTCTACAGCCCAGCAATTGCACTACTAAGTATTTATCCAAAAGGTACAAACATAGTGATTTGAAGGGGCACCTGCGCTTCAATGTTTACAGAAACAGTGTCCACAACAGCCAAAATATGGGAAAAGCCCAGATGTCCATTGTCCAGCCACAGATGAACTGATGCTGAAGATGTGAGATAGATATAGATATATATGGTACATATCACATATATATATATATATATATGATATTACTCAGCCATCAAAAAGAATAAAATCTTGCCATTTGCAGCAACATGGATGGAACTAGAGGGTATTATGCTAAATGAAATAAGTCAATCAGAGAAAGACAGTTATCACATGATTTCACTCATTTGTGGAATTTAAGAAACAAAGCAGAAAAGCATAGGGGAGGGGAAGGGAAGGAAAAATAAAATAAGATGAAATCAGAGAGAGGGACAAACCATAAGAGACTCTTAACTCTAGTAAACAAACTGAGGGATGCTGGAGGGGAGAGAGTTGGGGGCAGGGGGTAACTGGGTGATGGGCATTAAGGAGGGCACTTGATGTAATGAGCATTGGGTATTATATGCAACTGATGAATCACTGAACTCTAAGTCTGAAACGAACAATACATTTTATGTTAATTAATTGATTTTAAATGAAAAAAAGTAAATTGAAAAAGAAAAAAATAAAAGGAATGTGTATTTGGATAGAATTCTATAAATGTCAATTAGATCGGGGTGTTAATGGTGATGTTTATGTCTTTTAAGTGTTTTATCATTGATCAGGGAAGGGTGTTAATACCTACTATGACTATGGAATTGTCTATTTTTTTTCTATAATTCTATTAAGTATTGATTCATGCAGATTTCTTATTAGGTGCAAATGCATTTATAATTTTGTCTTCCTGGTGAATTGTCCCTTAAAAAATTTATCCTTGATTATACTCTTTTTAAAAAAGATTTTCTTTATTTATTTGAGAGAGAGAGAGAGAAAATGAGCAGGGGGAGGGGCAGAGGGATAAGGAGGCTCCCCGCTGATCCCGGAGCCCAATGTGGGCTGAATCCCAGGACCTCAGGATCATGACCTGAGCTGAAGGCAGACACTTAACCCACTGAGCCACCTAGGCACTCCTTGATTATGCTCTTTGTCATAAAGTCTATTTTAAAAATCTGATATTAATATAATTATTGCACTCTTTTTATATTTACTGCTTGCATGGTACATATTTTCCATCCATTACTTTCAAACTACATGTGTCTTCATATTGAAAGTGTGCTTGTTGCAGGCAGTGTAGTTGAGTCTGGCTTGTTACATCTACTCTGGCAATCTCTCCCTTTTAATGCTTAGACCATTAACATTTAATGAGATTAGCGATCTGGTTGAATTTAGGTTGACTATTTTATTATATGACCATTTGTTTTTTTGTTGCTCTGTTCTCCTTTCTCTGCCTTATTTTGGATTATTTGACTATTTTTAGTATTCTATCTTAATTTATTTTTTTTTTTTTTTTTTTTTTTTTTTTTTAATTAATAATGATTTTTTATTATATTATGTTAGTCACCATACAGTACATCCCCGGTTTTCGATGTAAGGCTCGATGATTCATTAGTTGTGTATAACACCCAGTGCACCATGCAATATGTGCCCTCCTTACTACCCATCACCGGTCTATCCCATTCCCCCACCCCCCTCCCCTCTGTAGCCCTCAGTTTGTTTCTCATAGTCCATAGTCTCTCATGTTTCATTCCCCCTTCTGATTACCCCCCCTTTCTTTATCCCTTTCTTCCCCTACTGATCATTCTAGTTCTTATGTTCCATAGATGAGAGAAATCATATGATAGTTGTCTTTCTCTGCTTGACTTATTTCACTAAGCATTATCTCCTCCAGTGCCGTCCATGTTGTAGCAAATGTTGAGAACTCATTCTTTCTGATTGCTGAGTAATATTCCATTGTATATATGGACCACAACTTCTTAATCCAGTCATCTGTTGAAGGGCATCTCGGCTCCTTCCACGATTTAGCTATTGTGGACATTGCTGCTATGAACATTGGGGTGCATATGGCCCTTCTCTTCACTACGTCTGTATCTTTGGGGTAAACACCCAGTAGTGCAATGGCTGGATCATAGGGTAGCTCAATTTTTAACTTTTTAAGGGACTTCCACACGGTTTTCCAGAGTGGCTGTACCAACTTGCATTCCCACCAACAATGTAGGAGGGATCCCCTTTCTCCACATCCTCTCCAACTCTATCTTAATTTAAATATTGGCTTAAAGTTATACATTATTATATATTTTCAGTGGTTGTTTTATATATTTGTAAAATAGATAGATCCACAGTCTATTAAGATTTAATATTACCACTCATGTAAAATATAGAAATTGACAGCCCAATGGGTCCCTTTACTCCACACCCACCACACTTTGTATTAGAGTTGTCATATGTATTACATTTACACACTGAAAACCCCACCAATATACACTTTTTTAGCTCAAGCAGTTACATGTATTATAAGGAGCTTAAGAGGAAGGAAAGTAGTGTTTTATATTTATCCAGATGTGCTGGCTTTTTTGATGTGTCCACTTGGGTAGGCTGAACTATGCAGTCAAACACAGATCTAGGTGCTGCTGTGAAGGGATTTTGTAAATATAATTAAAGTCCTTAATTACAACCAGTTGACTCTAAATTAGTCAAAGGTATATTACCTTGGGTTAGACCTTTACAGGAGGGCTTAGGCTTCCCTTGAGCTCAGAGACTCCAAAACCTGTGAGCTTGTAGCCTACTGATTATCTTCCCTTCTTGACCACCTGCTCTAGCCAGACCCATAATTGTATCAGCCAATTCTTTGTAATAATCCTCTCTCTCTCTCTCTCTCTCCCTCTGCCTCTACTTCTACCTCTACCTCTACCCCTACTCTTATCTATATACTTCTCTGGTTGAGCCATGAACTATATACCTGATATTTACCACTTACCATTTTTGATAGTCTGTTCTTTCCAGAAGATGCAAGTTTTACTCTAGCTTCATGTTCTTTCAGCCTGAAGAACTTCCTTCAGCAGTTTTCTGTAGTACAGGTTTACTAGCAATGATTCTCTTACATTTTCTTTATATGAAAATATCTTTATTTTTACCTTCATTTCTGAAGAATATATTGCTGAATATAGAATTCTGGGTTGGTAGGTATTTTTTTTCCTTTCAGCACTTTAAGATGTTGTTCCACTATCTTTTGCCTCTGTGGTTCCTGATGAGAAATCCCTTGTCACTGAAGTCATTGCTCTCCTCCATGTAGTGTATCATTTTTCTCTCACCACTTTCAAGATCTGTTCTTTATTTGTAGCTTTCAGCAGTTTGATTACAGCGTGTATAGGCAGGGTTTGCTTTGAATTTATCAAATGTATGATAGGATTTTGTTGAACTGCTCGAATTTGTCTTTCACCAAATTTGGAAAGTTTTTTTGATCATTATTTCTTCAAATATTTCTTTTGCCTTGATCTTTCTTTTTCCTTCTGGGACTTCAGTGACATGCATGTTAGACCTTCTGGTGTTGTTTTACTTTTACTGATTAATTTTTGGAGTCCATTTTGTATCCTGGCTATTAAGCTTTTGTCAGCTTTGTGTTTGCAAATATCTTCTGTTAGTCATCATTTATCTTTCCAAATTTTATAGTATTTTTTGTTATATATAAGTTTTACATTTATTTTAATAGAAGTGAATATATCAGTCCTCTTTAAAGTTATTGCTCTGAACTTCTTGCTAGACCCATCTCCAAAGTCAAGAGAGACAAAGGCAAAAATAAACTATTGAGACTTCATCAAGATAAAAGCTTTTGCACAGCAAAGGAAACAGTTGACAAAACCAAAAGACAGCTGACAGAATGGGGGAAGATACTTGCAAATGTCTTATCAGATAAAGGGCTAGTATCCAAAATCTATAAAGAACTTATGAAACCCAACACCCAAAGAACAAATAATCCAGTCAAAACATGGGCAGAAGACATGAACAGACATTTCTCCAAAGAAGACAACCAAGTGGCCAACAGACACATGAAAAAATGCTCCACATCCCTTGGCATCAGAGAAATACAGATCAAAACCACAATGAGATACCACCTTACACCAGTCAGAATGGCTAAAATTAACAAATAAGGAAATGACAGATGTTGGTGAGGATACAGAGAAAAGGGAACTCTCTTATACTGTTGGTGGGAATGCAAGCTGGTGCAGCCACTCTGGAAAACAGTATGAAGGTTCCTCAAAAAGTTAAAAGTAGAGCTACCCTGTGACATGGCAATTGCTCTACTAGGTATTTACCTCAAAGATGCAAATGTAGTGATCTGCAGGGGCACCTGCACCCCAATGTTTATAGCAGCAATGTCCACAATAGCCAAACTGTGGAAAGAGCCCAGATGTCCATTAACAGATGAATGGACAAAGAAGATGTGGTATATATATGTACATATATATATGTATATATATACATATATATGTGTGTGTGTGTGTATATATATATATATATATATATATATATATATATATATGCAATGGAATATTATTCAGCCATCAAAAAGAAAGCAAAGCCATTTGCAATGATGTGGATGGAACTAGAGGGTATTATTCTAAGCGAAATAAGACAGTTGGAGAAAGACAATTATCATATGATTTCACTCATTTGTGGAATTTAAGAAACAAAACAGAGGAGCATAGGGGAAGGGAAGGAAAAAAAATAAGATGAAATCAGAGAGGGAGACAAACCACAAAATATTCTTCACTCTAGGGAACAAACTGAGGATTGCTGGAGGGTAGGGGAGTGGGGGGATGGGGTAACTGGGTGCTGGATATTAAGGAGGGCATGTGATGTAATGGGCACTGCGTGTTATATAAGACTAGTGACTCACTGAACTCTACCTCTGAAACTAATAATACACTATATGTTAACTAATTGAATTTAAGTAAAAAAATTAAAAAAGTAATTCCACTGGTCTGAATGTCATCCCAATTTTATATTGTATTTTGTAATATGTCATTCCCCTTGTTTCTTTAGAAAAGTTTTTGCCATCATCAGAGGAAAGAAATTGTCCATCTAGGAAGCCTTCCTGGTGTCCAACCAGTACCCAAAAGAAGGCCAAGTTAACTATAAGTGATTTTTAAAGACCACTAGGGACTGCATTGGCCCTTCCAGAACACTTTTTAAATTTATTGCTGATTTTCCAGAGAAGGGATTTAGGGGAGGGAGAGGAGGTGGTCAACTGGCAAATGCAATCTCTCAAGTTAGTGAGCTTTGGGAAGGAATGGCTGTTAATCAATAGTTTTGTAATGTGCAAAGACCACTAAGCTTATTAAAAATCAGTTGACCTTGAGAAAGAACTCTTGGCTGTCTTATCCCATCACTTTTCCAACTAGCAAAAGCTATTTTGCCCAGGAACACCAATTTTGAGTGTCTTTGGTAGAAATAGAGGGATTTAGGCTCCCTCAAACTCCAGCTAAACTCAAATATCTCAAGCTCAAGTCACACCTTTGCTCTTGGGAAGAGGGCTCCTTCTCTAGCCTTTCTTGGTGATCAGTGAAGAGCTACGGGAAAGAGTTGGAAAGCCTCTTTTGACCACTTTTCCTATGTTGAGCTACATTCACAGCCAGAAAGCATTTCAAAGGATTGGTTTATATTTGGCTAAAAAAACCCAAAAAACAAAAAAACCTGGTAGTTGTGATATACTTAATCTTTCAGCTCTTTTGACTTTGCAATAACTAGTCTGTTCAGAACCAATGGCAATGATCAGGTACTCTGGGGCTGCACATGTGTTGACTGAATGTTTATCCCAGTGTGTTCTTTCTTGCTGCAAGAAAGGGTTGACACAAAATTCTTACTCTGCCCAGTGATCACTGAAGTAGCAAAAGATTAAAAAAACTTTTAGCTTTTTTATACGCAACTAATGAATCATCGAACTTTACATCAAAAACCAGGGATGTATTGTATGGTGACTAACATAATATAATAAAAAAACATTATTATAAAAAATAAAAAAATAATAAAAATAAAAAAACAAATGGACAAACAAACAAACAAAAAAACAAAAAACAAAAACTTTTAGCTTGTGTGTATGTTGTACCAAAAAGCTAGTTTGAGAAATCCGAGAAATACACTATTCAATTTTTATTTTTGCCAAATTGTCCATCAAGTGTAACATCCTCTCTTAAACATACACATAGATTGAATCCTTTGTTTTTATTTTCTTGGTAGGCACAATTCCCTGCAATACCTTTATATTGTCTACGAATCCCCTTGTCGTCTCCAGGTTGTACTCTAGGGCTGGAAATGGCATATTCCTTTGCTTCTTTTCTTTTTATTCTGAATTCAAAGTGCTGAGAACCACCTCTCAAACACACACACACACACACACACACACACACACACACACACACACTCCTCAACATAAAAATGGGGTGAGGTCTCTTAAGCCTTCCATTGGCTCTTCCTTGGCCATTCACAGACAGTCAGCAGTTTTCCCCACTAATGGACGCAGGCACACCTGTATCAACATACTGCTGAGCTGGCCCACGGACTATCAAAAATAACAGAAAATATGAAAACTGTAGGTTTTGACTTAATTATATCACCTCTCTGTCTTCTATAAATTCTGTCTTCAGCTGCGTCAGGTCAGCATGGCTATAGACTGAGAGAAGTGTTCCACAGGAGAAAAGCACTGGACCAGGGGCATGACATACCTGCTTATGTCACACTGAGAGCTGGATAGCTCAGGCAGACCATTTTTCTGGTTCTCAGTTTTCTCGTCAGCAAAAATCAGGGGTCATAATGCCGAGTAGGGCTAGTCATTTAGGGTAAATGAGATAAGCAGGCCTGGTTGGTTGTTTGATGCCCTAGAGTTTATCTTCCCCTTATGACACCTGTCTAAAGAGGAGGGCCCAACTTTGATCGTTGCCATGAGACTGAGGTCCACAGTGTTTCCAGATCTTCTGGTTCTTCTAGAGCTGCAGTTATATGAATTTTTAAAAAGGAATATCTCAACATCTAAGCATTGGCAACTAATTCAAAAATTTAAAAATTAAACTTTCCGTGGCCCTAATAAAATATGTCTCAATCCCTGGGTCACCAGTTGTAACCTCTAGACTAAATGGTATTTAAAGTCTCTTCCAGTTCTGAAATTTTATACTTTAATTATCCAAATGGTCTGAATTGAAGGCAGAACTGGTGTTTGAATATGAGGAAGATTTTCCTGGCACCCAGTTCTTATATTTTGAAACAGGTGACTGAGGGAAATTGTGAAATGTCCTTCAAGTGATCTTGAAGAATAAGAGACACCTCCTTCTGTCTGGGAGCAGTTAGGAGCAGTTGCCGGGAGGGGATGGAGATGTTCTCTTGCAATTCTTCTCAGTTTAGATGTTGTAAAAACTGCATTTTGTGAGTTTTGTTTCACATGTCCTCAGGTCCTTCTCAGGGAGGGAGGAGGTGATAGTTTGGTTTCTGATTCCCAGGGCCTCTCCCTGCTCAATTCCTGGAATCATCCTGGGGGACTTTGTAAGCTGAAATTTAAAGTTTCAGTTTCTAGCTTCCCTTCTAAGGTTTAGATTGGGTTTCATAACTTGAAACCGAAATCAGGGCAGTAGTTGGAGTGCGGATGAAAATGTCTACAGCTCCAGCTGTCTGCAGACTGATGAAAAGCAGAGAAGGCAATACTAACGGTGGAGATGAGTGATGGCAAAGATAAGAGACTTTTAACCTAGCTCCGTTTTCGCTACAGTTCAGTCCTTAAGAAAATCGATCCTGATGACCTCTATCCATTTGCCTATGGATTAAAAACACCTAAGACACACACAGACATCTTTTGTACACTTGGCATGTTCACGCCCAGAGTCAGCGGTTCAATAAGCAGGTAGAATGCAGTGTAGTTACTGATTGTATCAGGTAAGTCCTAGGTCTCTTATTCCACAGTAACCACAGCAAAATAAATACACTACGGCCCTTCGGAAGAGGCAGAAGATAGAGGCCAGAAAGAAAGAAAGAACATACACATATTTAGTTATTAATCAAACCTATTTTGACAGCACACTGCATATTGACTGGGGAGAAGAAGTAGAGGAAAGCCTGGAGAAGCAAGCTCGGCAAAGGATCCACTTTCATGTATCAATGAGTAACCCAGATCCTTGACCGAGCCCCAGTGCTTGTGATGGCTAGATGGGAAGATAGGGCTGTCCAAGATGGGAATTCTCCCCCTCACCACTATCATCCCCCCAATTTAAGTGCTACTCTTGTACCTGCTAAGGTGGGTGAGGGGCAAAAATGTCTACTTAGATACCGTACGCGGTGGCCGCATGTCGTCTGCACCTGCAGCATCAGTTCTCCCTTCTGTGACCCCACCGTGCGTTCCGCCCGGGGTACCACTGCTCCAGCAGTGCACACGGTCTTGGCGAGCCTGTCCATCAACTGGCAAAATGACAAATGGTTGGATCTAAATAGCAACAACCAGATTTGCTCTGAGGAATTTGAATAAGTGGAGTGACAAAAAAGAAGTCCAGAGTCCATCCAGACAGAGCATCCCGAAGAGACAGCTGATTTGTTCCCTGAAGCTATTCTAGGCCCTGTCCTTTTCTGAGGTCAGATAGTTCATTTTTTCCAGTGACTCACAGAACTATCCCATAGCCTTAAGAAAAATCCTACTTTATATTTAAGTTAGCCAGTCATTTCTGTTGCTTGCAATCCAGGAAACTTAACAAGTATGTCAAACATCTTCCTTGTGATTTCACCAGCCGAGAGCTGATGGTGAGGAAAAGACAGACCGAGAATCTATTGCTAAATCATTAGCATTAGTAGGGGATTTGATGAGGTTATCGTATCCAAATTCAATATACAAAAATCAATTGTATTTCTATATACTAGCAACAAATCATTAAGAAATAAAATCAAGAAACACATACCACTTATAATAGCATAAAATATCAAATACTTGGAGATAAACTGAAAATTGCTGGAAGGGAGGTGAGCTGGGGGGAAGGGATAATTGGGTGACTGGCACTAAGGAGGGCCCTTGATGTAATGAGTGCTGGGTGCTGTATGCAACTGATGAATCACTTAATTCTACCCCTGAAATTAATTAAAAAAATACCAAATACTTAGAGTAAATGTAATGAGTCTTTATGTATATAATCCCTATATAGACATCTATAGAATCTTATTGAAACTAAAAAAGACTTAAATAAGTAGATTGTCTTTTTAAGCTGCTAGTTTGAGAGATTTTTGAAACAGAATCTCAGAGCTGACATAGTCAAGTTCACCTTTTTTGGAGATAAGGAAAACAAGACTAGAAGGATAAAACAGCCTATTCAAGTTAGCCGAGAAAGACTTGCTCAAGTAGCCCACTACCACCGGCTTGCTGTCCTGGGCTGCCAATCTGGGCATCCCTACAGTTGGGGCTAGACCACACTCCATGTCTCCAAGCACCAATGCTTAATACTGGCTTTGAGTTGGCTCTGCCACTTTTCTCAGGCCATTCTAACAATGAGGTGTCTTCTTTCTCTCCATCTTTCTTGAGTATTTTAGTACCCATGAAAAATTGATAGGATGGACTCACTATGAGATTGTCTGCCTGAATTAGGCATGTAAATCCATGTTGATTTCTAGGGTTGGCAATCTGCAGTTCTTCTTCTGATTATTTGAAAGTATCAGCTCATCGCCAGGAGACTCACTCATTCCACCTAGCTCAAGGGATCACAAACCAACAAGAGGCATCTTTTCATTACATTTTTCCAGTTTCTGGTCATAGACATTGTATAAACTCCCATTTCTTCTTTTCCATGTGGAATAACCAGACTTCAGTAACCAAACTCAGACTAAGAACTGTAGTTTCCTCCCAACCCCCATGCTTGACTTTCCCTCTGCTGTTTTTTCCTCTCTTCCATGGGTTATTTTTTCCAACTTGGGAGACAAGGAGAATGTGTATCCCAGGTAAAGCGAGGAGGGAAGGGAGGAGCCATGGCACAGACACATCAAAAGAGCCCTTTGTGCTCAGGGCACATTATTCCTGGAATCCAATCAAGTGCCCAAAAACCCGACCAAGCTTTTCAGACAGCACAGAAACCAGTCATGCAGGCCTCTTGGGCTTTGCTTTTTTAAAGCTTTATAGGGTACACTGAATTATTTGGTTGGGTCTTTTCAACCGTGTGACATTTGAGTTTTCAATGGCACAAATGGAGTTGATCATTAATTATTTGGACGCTTTAATTAAAAAAAAACACCCAACTTCACTGTGGATTTATGAGGGTCTGCTGGGGGGCAAGGACAAGGAGGCCTTTAGTGATTCCCTCATTTGAATGAGAGTGAGGGTTGGGAAGGTCTAGAAAGGAACGCTATAGAATCGTCTTCCAGGAAGGTCTTAAACCCAAGTGAGGGTTTATTTGAGGGAGGAGAGGCCTACAATGAAGAAAATGGAAAGGACACAAGGGAACAGTCCTGGGACCTGCCAAATGCTGGGTGTTTAATAAAAATCAATGGTTTAGCAGGGAGCCATCGGGGGCTCCTGAATCAGTACCTTTCACATGAAAACCAGAAAGTCCAGTGGATTGGGGTGGAGGAAGGGCTGGTTTTTGGAACATTCGATTAACTGAACCCGGGAGGGGAATTTGTCAGTGGAATGTTGAATGCCCAGAGGGACAGGGTCAGTGTCTTCCAGTGTCAGAACAGCGAGATAGTGAGGGCATGATGTTTGCTCTCTTCATTTCGGGGCATGTTCTGCAACCTCGCCTTCTCGTCTAACAGGGATGTGTGTCCTGCTTTAGTCTCACACACTCTCCATTTCCTGAAATCCTGAAAGGGCTCTCCCATTCCCAGAGGATTCCACTCCTCAGTGCGTCTTTAAGAAGGCACCTCATCTCAGTGACAAGTGATCTCGGCTGGGTCTGGGGAACATGGGAAAGGAAATAAGCGCTTCTCCAGAGACACCAGGAACTCCCATTTCTTCAGCCTCTTGCATCCAAAAGCCTCAAGAAAAAGAGATTCAGCACATTTTAAAAATGATGAAACGTGCTTATCCTTGACGTCAGAGCACAGCCATCCCATATGTGGGAAAGAAACACAATGATTTGTGTGCACCTCTTTGCTGGTTTCCCCACTTGGATTTTTAAAGCCCCTGCCTCTAGTCGAAGTAATTCGATATGAAGAAAAAAAAATCCCCCAAATCTTGGATGCCCTTGATGTCTTTCCTTCTAAAATGCACAAAATTATTTTAGGAATTGTTCCTACGGGGCCAGCTGACTAGACAGTATTATTTATCCCATTTTGCAAAGGAAAGAAACTGAGTCTGAAGGAACTCAAGCAACATGCCAAAAGTTATAAAATATTAGTGGGCTGGAATTTTGTCCTCTTGGAAACAGGCATTTCTCACAAAGACGTCACAGTCTTATCCGCGGGATTATAGAGCTAGGCTATCCAGATGGTGTCTCAGGAAGAAATCCAGAGCATTTACAAGTGGGTTGTTTTTCCTTACAGCTACTTCCATGCAAAGTACGCATCCATTTTAGAGAGGAGGGAAATGAAAACGATCCAAATTTTTTTGTGGCAAGTCTGTCTGAGGTGTAGCGGGTGGAGTGGTGGGAGTGTTTGTTCTGTCCCAAGTTTAGGGCTGGAGGGGTCCTGAAAGATTCTGAAGGCAAACCTGGCTGAAGTTGATATTTGGAGGTAAAATGAGAGAAAGACTGACTGAGAAATATGCTACGATGGGCCCGCTCATGAAAGCAAAGGTGAGATTTAATGTCTCTTCCCAGCCTCAGAAGATCAAGTTGGAGGGCAAAGTGTCTGGGGGGAGGAGTCCAAAACCCGAGAGGAAGGGTTGGACCACAGCTTTCACCCCTGCAGGTAGAGAGGAGTGGGCCATTGTTCCAGGAACTTGTGGGCTCCCCAGGAGTTTATCTACCTCAGTCAGTCAGGGAACACACAGGGACAGCAGCAGTGGTTTCAGCAGGTAAAAGTACAAAGACATGGTCTGGAGAATATGTTGTTTTACCTCCGTTTTCCTCACAAAGAGAGGCAGGGGCCTCACCTGAGTGTGGGAGTTCTGGGGTATAGTGATTGAGAGAGGTTAAGCATTCCTGGCGGCACAGTCCAGGCTCAAGGCACCCACCAGTTTTCATTCCAAAGTATATGGGTAAAAGCCAGTCATACTCTTGCATGTGCACCTAAATTTAAGATACTCTAGTATGATAAAGCTTTATCATCTTGTTTCTAGCTCAGGGCTTCTAGGTTTCGACACATTTTGGGGCTGTCTGATGACGAAAGATGAGACCTGCTACGTACGTGGTATTTATTTGGGGAACTCAAATCCTGAAACAGAACCACTGCATTTGATGTAACTCTACCTGGAACCTTCTTCCCCCTGGTCTTTCTCTAACAGACTCATCTTCTTCATTCTTGTCTCAGCTCAGTTCAGCTCCTCCGAGACGCCTTCCTGTACACCTAGGTCTGAATGAGGTCTTCGTGTAAGGTCTCTCCAAGCGTCCTGTATTTTCCTTCAGAGACCCTATCACCTGAAAAAGAAGTTGCAAACTGATAAGTTATTTAATCCTTCTTTCTGGCACTGCGTAGTAAGGTCCTTGAAGGTAAGCACCATGTCTGTAATGCATGCTTCTAATGCTTCCGCTGTCGAGCAATATTTGTTGAATGAAGGAAGGAATGGTCTCATCAGGAAAGCTGAGATTCAGTCTGGACTCCGCCACCGTCTGCCTGGGTGGCTGTGGTCTTTCTTGGCTCATGTGTCCTTATCGGCTAAATGATACCGCGAGGATGGATACACTGAGGCCCCGGTAACAACACCTCTCTATGAGCCACTGTAACCCCCCTGTGGTTGGGTCCTTCTTGCGCAGCTCCTTCAGCTCTTTCATTTGCCCCCCAAATAATCCCAACTCCCCAACATATTAATGACAAGGAATCTTTTCCTGTTGATTCCACGGCTCTCTTGGAGGATACTACAGCTCACAACTCTTGCCATTCTACCCCCTAAGTTCCCTTTTGACATTTCTTCCTGATTCGCTTTTCAACTCTCTGCTGCTGTTTCTGCCTTCCTGGGCTTCTCTCTCTCCACTCTCTGCAGCCTCCCGAAGTTCTCTCTTTTACTTTGAGCAGCTGCACCCTTGCCTCCACAGCCTGCTCACTCAGCTGCCTCAGGGCACATGGTCGTTTCTCCTCAGATGTCTGGTGAGCTGGCTGCATCTCAGCCCACTGTGTGGCCCGCCCCTCCCTCCCTTCCTTCCTTCCTTCCTTCCTTCCTTCCTTCCTTCCTTCCTTCCTTCCAAGATTTTATTTATTTATGAGAAAGAGAGAGAGCACGAGTAGGGTAGGGAGAGGGAGAAGCAGACTCCCTGCTGAGAAGGAGTCCGATTTAGGGCTTGATCCCAGGACCCTGGGATCATGCCCTGAGCTGAAGGCAGACACGTAACCAACTAGGCCACCCAGGCGCCTCATCACTCTGTGTTTCTTTCCAACTCCACATTCAGTGACATTGTGTCGGTAGCGTACGTCAGCCGCAGTGGGAGTATTTGCCACAGAAATTGGCAAATGCTAGAAGCCAGGGATTTTCTGTCTTGGAGAACCCGTTGTTACACAGTTACCGGCACACCACTGTCTGAGTTCTTCCAGCTAGGTTATCACCTAGTTGAGGAAGTTGGTTGAACCCAAAGACCCTTCATCATTACACTTAGACATAGTTTTTAATTCCTCATGGTCTAGGCAGAGTAGTAGGAGCTGAGAACGGTTCATATACAATACAATGGTAGTTGTACTGGTCAAGGTCGCTCCAGGCAAACATAGTCTATGCCAGATAGGTCAAGAGAGGAACCTTAATATGGGAACCTAGCTACATGTTAGGGTTAACAGAGGTAAAAGGGCACATGGGTGAAGCAAGCCCTAGATTAGCAGGATGCCACGACTCCCTCTAGGGCTGGAGTGACGGGGAGGGGAGGTGGTGTTACCAGAGTTTGGAAGCTAGAATTGTAGAGGGAGAGGATTCCCAGTGGAAATGGGACCCCAGAGGAGACTAAGCAGCTGTTGGGATGTCTCCCAGAACATGGAATGAAGGGAACACCTGGGATTTTTCCCTCCCCCAGAAAGGAAATTGGCCAACCTTAATCAGAAGCCATGGAATGGAGTTTGGGAAATGTAGCAATCAGGGGTCAGCCCCCTGTGATGCAGAACAGGACAGAGCAGGGCTGGCAATGAATCTGACGATAAACAGGCAAATCATCATCCTAATAACTTATCATATTCTGGATAATAATGTCCCTAAAGGGACATCCAGTGCCTTCAAGCTTACAGCCAGTCACATGGCTTTCCTAGAGTCCCACAGTCAAGACTCATTCTATAAACCCAAATAATTCCCTTGGGTCTGGCTCCCAAATCCATTCTACAGTGAAGACAGATAAAGTTCCAAAAACTCATTGTAGGATACTGACAATCCGAAGATAGCTTCATGACCGTAAGAACCAGGGATGAGCACATTTGTGGAAAGATAGAAGCTTTCCCATCTTTTACCAATGGGGCCAAAATAGTAACAACTAGAGACATCTCCTCCCCGTCTTCCTTTTATTTATTTGTTTCTTATTTTCTAAGAATCCAGGTACTGTACCAGACACTGGGGTTACAAAGGTGTTCCAGAACTTGTCTTCAGAGAACTTACAGCATGGGTGGGAAGCAGATAATCAGAGGCAGTGGCCAAGGGCCTGGGCAATGCTGGATTCATGGACTAATCCTAAAGAAACACAAACTTCTGCTTCTTGGCCTGCTTTCACCTGGGCTGGCAGCAGGGGCAGGTCATGGGTTGCTGGGGCTCTTCTCAGAGGCTTCAGTGGCTCCCTGGCACTTGGACACATTGGGGTTAATCCCTTTCTTCCTCACGTGAGGCTCATCTTCCCCTGAGGATATTTCTACATTTGCCTTTTGGTAAACACGCTTTTCCACTTGGCTCTCTGCTCATTTTCCCGTAGGGGGATAGTCTCAGCATCTTGTCTCGTGTACTGCCAGTGACTATAACTCTAGCGTGCTATCAGCTCGGCACATGTCGGATTTCTTCCCTGCCTGCAAGATGAGTCTGACTCTCAGGCCTAGATGGGGCTGGACCCAGTGACGTGTTGGAGCCATGTCTGTGCTGTGGTGTGTTCTTGCCAACACACTCCCAGAATTGGGGCCCCTTGTCACGTCTGTCATTCCAGCTTATCAAGGGATGCCGGAGTTAGCCAGTGATCCCTGCTCAGCTCGGACCTCCAGTCTGTCCCCTCCCAGACAGTCAGACACAGAGAGCAAGGCATGAAGAGAGCAAACGTGAGACTGTGAAAATGAGAGAATGTGGAGAGTGGGCGTGGGAGAGAGAGAGAGAGAGAGAGAGAGAGAGAGAGGGAGAGAGGCTCTTTCCTGCTGCCACGGTGGCAGTGGCAGATACTGGAGAGAGGAGAGATATGTAAAGAAGATTCAGAGGAAGTTCTCTGTGTGCTCTGAATTTCCAGGGGGAAAACACTTGTGAAGTTTCTTTCAAGAAACTCAAAGAACGAGGTGCCTGGGTGGCTCAGTCAGTTAAGTGTCTGCCTTTAGCTCAAGTCACGATCTCAGGGTCCTGGGATTGAGCTTTGTGTCAGTTGTCTTTCTGCCCTTCCCCCTGCTTGTGCTCTCTCTTTCTTTCTCAAATAAATAAACAAAATCTTAAAAAAAAGAAACTCAAAGAACAACATGTATAATTCAATTTTGTGATTTGGGGTGCTTTCACTTTTGGTGGTGGGATTCCAAGAAACTCAACTATATTCAGGATACATTCCAGGGGCCTGGATTTCACTAGGTTGTTGAATTACCTGGTGTTCAAATTATGAGCAACCCTGAGCCCTTGCAGAAGCAAAATGCACACGGTGATGGACAGAGCCCTGGACGCAGTGCAGGAAGATGTGTTGGCTGCTTCCCCCCCCACGTGCGTGCACTCAAGCAAGACACTCATCATCTGATCATCAGTGTCCTCATCCACATGAGGCGACGATGAGTGTCCTGGCCAATTTACTCAGGTCTGTCGGGAGGCTTGGCCAAGTGGAAGCACTTTATAAATTGGCATGTATTGCAGCCATGCAAGGGGATGTTATTTAAATGACATTTCCTGGTAGGGTGTGGCTGCCTTCCACAAAGTGAGGGTCCGCTTACTAATGCCACCCTAGTAGATGAAATGGGCCCTACTCTCATCTTCTATTTTTCTTTTTACTACATTAGAAACACAACCCTCAGGGCTTATAGGTGATAATTGCTAAGCAGTGCGTCTAACTTAGAAATGCCTACAAAAATTCCACTTGACTTGGTTTAAATTGTCTGCATTGTGGAGGAGGAAGCCATCAAGGTTTCTCCAGAAAGAACTGTGTGACCCAGGCCTGGTGGGTTAAAGCTTCGAAGGGCTGGAGACTCTAGCAGCCAAAGGGCCCTCCAAAGTGCATTGGAATCGAGTTTCTCAAGGTTTCAAGGGCGTGTTCTGCAGTCCACTCACTGAGCATTTGTGTGTACGTGTGTCTTTGTATGTGCCACTGCATTTATTAGAGGATGCGGTGGTGACTTAGGGCAGGTAGGTTTTGAGTGCCAACAAACTGCTTGCTTTTCAGAAAGAGTAGAGTTTTCCTTGGCTCCACTGCCAGCTCCTTTATCTGTTTTCATTTTAAAGATGTGTTTCCAAAGCACCATTTCCTGAAATCTTTTGGCTGCAGCCAGGTATGAGATTCCCAGATGCAAGCCCAGGGAGAAGGTGAGCTGCCAGGGAGAAGTTTACAATAGGGCGGGCCATTCAGAGGAGTGCCAACTAAGGTCCTGCCAGGAACTGGAGACGAAGCCAGAAACAAGGACCCTCCATGGGAAAAGTTCTCCCTCTAGCTCTGACTGGAAAGTCGAGTCTAAGAATTTTAGTTTGAATAATCAGACTGAGCTCTTGTAATTGAGGAGGGGATATCAAGCTTCAAGTTTAACAGAGTAAGACAAGTCGAAGTGAGTCCTTTCCCATGAAGCCTTTCTGCTAACCCCCTTTATAACATCTCCCTATGTTTAGCGTCCACCCTGTCTAATCTTGATCACATCTTTATGTGCTTACTGCTGCTTGGGTAAATATCTCACCTACCCTACCAGGATTTGAGCTCTGAGCTCATGTCACATTTACTTACAAATCTTCAGTATCTGGCACAGTGCCTAGAATGCTGTTGGTGCTTAATAAATGTTGGTCATGTAAATGACTCAATGATGCAAACCTAGAGCCGTCAATAAGGTTTTGATGAAAGATTCACTTATTTCATATGCATTTACGGAGCACCAAAATACGCCAGTCCCTGTTCCAGGCAGTGGGAAAGAGGCTGGGAACCAAGTACACGTGAAGATAAAGAGAATGACCTGAAAGATAACTCCTTTCCCCCTACTTTTTATATCCCTGATTATTGACAAACTTCTGGCAATGCTCAGGTCCTTGTCTTGTCTTTCCCATATTTCTGGCCCCTTGGCCCTGTCCAGGGCCTGCCTTAGGCTCTGGGACTTATTTTATTGGTCCTCAATAGATCTTTAAATAGCCCTGGGCTAGTTAGTAAACAGTGTATCTCTCAGCTCTCCCATCTGACCTAAACACTCAAAAATAGGTTTTTTTTAAAAACCAATTCCCTAGCTGCAAAGCTGATAAGAACAGATACTACACTTGATCTTAGCCAAAAGACCAAGAAGCGATCCCAGTTCCCTAGCTATCGAAGCTTATACACTTGCATCGTAGCTAGTTCTGGAGACCAAATCCTCATGTTTCTCTCGGACCCAGATGGAATTTAGATGAAAATGAAAAGCTGCCTTAAAGGACAACAGAAGTGGCTGAAGAACCCTAGGTGGACATATGTGGAGAGGGGAGGGGCAGAGATAGGAGCATTCCAAATGGAAGAGCATTAGAGAGTCTCACGGTTTCATGGGAGTCTCCTCTGTTTCTCCCACAATGGCTGGCATTCTTCAGATTTCATCGTGGGAGAGTCCTGAAGAACATGGGCTTGGCAGATGGCAGTTCCCACGTTGTTATATTTGCAGAAATGGGAAGAACCGACACAGAGAAGGGAGTGATATTTTTCCCCCGTGTGGCCCCACAGGACTGAGCGGGGCTCTCTGGGTCCGAGTTACAGAGAGGGAACTTCTTCCTTAGCTCAAGGGAAACCCTTTTTGTTGTCTAACAGTGAAGTACGCACAGAATTAATGAGCTCCCTGCTATCGGAAGTTCTCAAGGAGAGAGACTAGATGGAAAGTTAGGGGGTTGCTGAGGTGGCTTTTACCTCAAATGACCTCTGAAAGTTGAGATGAACTGTGGTTCATGCATTCCTCTGTCTGACAATGCTTCTGGTCATTGGGCACTGGGGTATCTGGGTTTTTTTTTTTTTCATTTTTTTAATAATAATTTTTTATTATGTTATGTTAGTCACCATACAGTACATCCTTAGTTTTCGATGTAGTGTTCCATGATTCATTGTTTGCATATAACACCCAGTGCTCCATGCAATACGTGCCTCCTTAATACCCATCACCAGCCTATCCCATTCCCCCACCCCCTCCCTTCTGAAGCCCTCAGTTTGTATCCCAGAGTCCATAGTCTCTCATGGTTCATTCCTCCTTCTGTTTACCCCCTTCATTCTTCCTTTCCTTCTCCTACCAATCTCCCTGCTATTTCTTATGTTCCATAAATGAGTGAAACCATATGATAATTGTCTTTCTCTGCTTGACTTACTTCACTTAGCATAATCTCCTCCAGTCCCATCCATGTTGCTGCAAATGTTGGGTAATCGTTCTTTCTGATGGCTGAGTAATATTCCATTGTATATATGGACCACATCTTCTTAATCCATTCGTCTGTTGAAGGGCATCTCGGCTCCTTCCACAATTTAGCTATTGTGGACAAAGCTGCTATGAACATTGGGGTGCATATGGCCCTTCTCTTCACTACGTCTGTATCTTTGGGGTATGTCAGAGCTGCTGAACTGCTCCTTTCTGGTTTCTGTCTGCCAGGGTCTGAAATTGCTAAGCGTAGCCTATGGAGGGCAAGTTGGCTCAACCTTCCCCGCCAACAGACCAAAGATGGCAGCTCCTGGAGGTTGCATGAGAGGTAATTTAAGACAGCAGGAGAACTTGTGGTCATGTAGCCAAGTTTTGCGGACTGCCAAACGGCTGGATGCATACCTGCCATTCCTGGTCATCTCTGTTCTTTTTCCCTTGCATATTCTAAACAGAAGCCTTTTGGCTCAAATCCTTCCTCTTGCTATAGTTCCCATCAGTCTTCTCTCTTTCTTTACCTTGTAATGGTTCTGAACACTGGCTCCTTCCCTTTTCTATGAAATAGGCTTTTCTAGGATTCTGTTATTCATTAAAACAGGGCAGTGGGGCATGAGGGGTGAGCTAAAGGTGTCCAGGAAGTCTGCTTTTCCCTGGCCCCTTCCCTTATTCTATCAGCTGGTAGGATGCTGAAATTCCATGGGACTTTGTTAAAATGTAAAGACCGTCCCACCCCCACCCGGGAGGCAGTCACCCAAATAACAGTTAGACTCCAACTGTATAGTGCAGAGTGTTTGTTCCAATTCTTTTCCTCTGAGAGTATGGGGCCCTGGGTGGGAAGCTGAGAAGAAAGAGGGAGCTATCGGGGTCTTACTGCAGAACAGGGAAGGAAGCCACGAGGGCTGGGAGGTTCCAGACTGGTAAACTGTCTCACTTGAAAGGGGTCTAGTCTGACTTCCTCTTTGTGCAGATGGGGAAACCAAGGACCATGGAGGCAAACAGATTTGGCCAACATCATGGGTGACAAAGGCACACTCTCATCTTTGCCTGGTTTGCCTTTAGGATTCCTTGAAGGTTTCTGTCTGAATTCTTTTCCAGGATGAAAGTGAGATTCTTCAAGTTGGAAAGTGTGGGTAAACGATGGTTACTGCAGTATTGCAGAATGACAGAAAACATCATAGGTCTATATCTCGATTTGAAGCTCTGTCAAGGCCAATCAGTGCTCCTTCTCTGGTTCATCTATTTTGGAAAAAAAAAAAAAAGAATAGTAATTTCCTCTTTCATAGAAATTGTAGGAAACGTGAAAGGATGCTCTTGGGTTTCTAGCTCTGGATGCCAGATCTTATATTACACATCCTCTCAGGCCCTTATCTGTAACATTTTTGCCTATGGAATTCCTAGCATGAAGTTGGTATTCCCCACATGCTTTCAAAGTAGGCTAAAAGTCCACCGTTCACACTTGTGGGAAGCTGTCGGGTGGGGAGAGGAAGTAGATTGAGATCCTAAAGACATTGCCTACTATTCTATGGATTCACTATGCATCTTGTAATAGGACTTCCCAGACAAATGACAGATATTGGGACCATATACTGCTCATCCCAGGGGCTCAGTGGGACGACAGCAAGATGTCCTTGCCCGTCTAGGACTCAAGCTGTCCTGTATAACCATATCACCACTGAGCAGAACAGAGGCTCAAAATGGTCTTGTAATCCCTTTCTCCTTTGGAGGAGATTGTCAGTGTTTTTTTTCAACACTTTCAAAATCGCAATTGTTTATGGTAACTAGAGATGGTAGAACCTGGCTGAGGGGGGAAGGCTGAGTTTTATCTAACCCCTAATTTAGTTCTCTTAAGTTTGTCCAAGTTCCTGAGACGCTTTTCCCCTGTAAGTTAAACCATTGTTTGTCAAGGGAAATATAAATTAAGAGCTCTATTTTCTGAGTTAAATGGAAACTTGGTCCAGGGAAGCAGATTCTTGCTATGCTCCTCAGATCTCCAATATAACATAGGAACCAGAGTCAGTGTATGACTTAGACTTGATGAATTCTGAAGGAATCCAAAACTCAAGGAATGTGGGAGTTATGCAGAGCCAGGAACCCAGCCTAGGTTTGACTCATCAGAGCTTTTCATAATCAGGTCGGAAATTCCATGGCATTATTGAAAGGAGCAAATCTCTTTCCCTTTACACAAAATGGATTCTGAAACTATCCATATCCTCTAATTGAACTCCTGGATGGATGAGCCAAATGTTATGCCCAGACCAAGAACAGTGACGCCCTGGTCATCCCCATGTTTATTGTAGAAGGGCAGCTAAACTTCTAGTACCACATCAACTGTCCAATTATGGATCTCTAGATTGTATGATTTGGAAGACACGCAATTAAGGGGATAGCTCTGGCCAAACTTGAGTTTGTAAAACTGGTATGAAGCCAAAGAAGTAATACAAACCTCCTTCAATTTCTCTTTGCAGGGCTAGCAATCATGCTTTGTAGGCTCAAAGCCTTTACAGTAAAGGCAGAGATATGGGAAATCACGTGCTTTCACGGACACTCACAAAACACTATAAATCCATCTTACGCACCTCCCCGACCTGATGACCAAGCCAGCAAGCCCAGCATTTCCCATGGTTACCTTCACAGACCTCAGAAAACATGAAGAACAGATGATGAGCAAAACTATTACAAAGCATTAATGGGCTGAAAACAACAGCCCTATTTAGCTAAATTATTAAAAGCCACACAGATAATTCAAATAAGTCCCTCTGGGATAGTATTTTTCAAGAGTGGTCAGTGGCTGACCACCATTTAAAAAACACACTTGGGGTTAAAATGCAGATGTCAGGATTCTACATCCAAATCCACTGAACTCAAGTTTCTGGGGGTGGGCGGTGGGTCCAGGGATCTGCATTTTGAACAAAATGTTGCCATAGACTGAATTGATGGTCAGCTTTGCACATCTATGTACTATGATTTTTATTTTTTTATTTTTAGTTTTTAAAGATTTTATTTATTTATTTGACAGAGAGACAGAGACAGCCAGCAAGAGAGGGAACATAGGCAGGGGGAGTGGGAGAGGAAGAGGCAGGCTCCCAGCAGAGGAGCCTGATGCGGGGCTCGATCCCATAACGCAAGGATCACGCCCTGAGCCGAAGGCAGACGTTTAACGACTGAGCCACTCAGGTGCCCCTGTACTATGATTTTTAAATACAGTAAATGCTGTTGGGATGAACAAAAACAACTCAATTCAGAAATGCTGAATTTACATAGCTTTGCATCCTGTTATAGTCTCTTAATCCATAGGTACCAAGCATAAGACAGTGGCTGATGAAATTTCTTGGCTTTAAAAAATGATATTCACACACTTAAAGGCTTGCTCTGCCCAGAGATGTAAAATATACGTTACGTGGCTGCAGCCCTCAACCCACGGCTGTGGCGTGTGGTCCTGCATGCTGTGGCAGGAGCCTGGGTTGTGTTGGAATTAGGAGGTGGGAGGAGGCCTGGGGCTGGCAGAAGTGCTTTGCCTGAGTGATCCGAAGCCTGGAGAATTATGACTCCGGGATGAGGTGGAAATTGGCACCTCATGGCTTTGTGAGGCTACTCTGACTCGTGCCTTACCCTTTCGGGGTGCCAAGTTGCAAGATTAGCTCTATTGCTTTGGGAGTGGACTTGGTGTTTGGAAAACTGGTGACTCCTTGGGGTCAGAGCACCACCACACCCTCTTCCTCCTGCTCTCCGTGTTGACCACCCAGTCTGAGCACACCACCTCCTACTCCTGGGATGGTAATGTGGCCTGACCTCCAAAGCGGAGGGCTGGGAAGTCCTGCGGGCAGTCCTCCTGAGGTTACATCAGGACACGTGTCTTTGAGGCTGTCCTCTGGGGGCTGGCATGAGGAAGTCAGGGGTCTTTTCCAACTCTGTTCCTACTTCAGTTCACTGGACACATGGATGTGTCATCACTCCGCAGGGGCAGTCTCAGAGAAACAAAGCATATATGCCACTCGGATGAATTATGTAATTGTTTCCTAAGAGCTAAAAATGAGAATTTTCTAAAATCATTCTCTCAATGCTAGGGGTATTAAAAGTTCATCACCTCTTTTTTGGATATTTAGAAACATAGTGGAAGAGTTCCAAGAAATTAACTGACTTTTTCCCACTGATATTTACGCCATCCAACCCCCTGACACCTATGTGTGTATGTGCGTGCGTGTGCAAATGTGCACACACATGTATGCACACACACATACACACATGTACACACACATACTCTTTTTGACCTAGTGGAATGTTCTCAGGGCAAGGTAAGGCTAACGTCATGTCAGAGAAGAGAAACAAAGGCTATCTTTGGCTGTAGTCTTTTTTAGTATAGAGGTGTAATTGACACATAACATTATATTCGTTTCAGGCATACGACATAATGATTCGACATTAGTATACACGGCAAAATGATCATGACAGTGAATCTACTTACCGTCCATCACCGCATGGAGTTACAAGGCCCATGACCTTAGGGAAATGGAGAGGAGAGGACTCAAAGCATAGTACAAAATGCCTGGGAGAACCATCATGGACAATAACCCCCAGGCAGAAGTGGAGAAGGGAACGGACAGGAAAGTCATGAGGTTTTACTTTTGGTGGGTGCCAGAAGGAGAGGTCCTGCTTCTGAGACAGAAGCTCAGGTTAGGAATGTCTGTGCTGTGAGTCTCAGCAGAAAATGCCGTACTGATGTTTCTAGGCCTCGGAATTAGCCCACAGGCAGCAGGATGGGATCTGTATCTGCAAACGGGAGGGCAGGGAGTCCCTGGGCCTGAACTGGAAAGTGGGAGGAGTGAGGGACAGCTCAGCAGCAATCTGCTTGGACCGATGGCCATTGGTGACCAGGTATGCAAAGGGTATTGCTGCAGACACCCAGATGGACAGATGCTTTGAGGCCTAAGGGGCCTCTGTCCTCTGTGAGCCCCAAAGTTAGCTCCTGTCTTGGGGAAAGTGAAGAATTCTTGACAGGATTAAGCATAAGCACATCAGAATAGAACCTGAAACCGTAAATTTAGTTGTTAACCCTCCAAAGGGTATGTTTACTCTATTCCCTGGTGGTGTTCTGAAACCTGGCACCCATTGCACAGGAAACACTACTGAGACTTGGCAGAGCCGGTGGTCGCTCAGTCCCTGTGTCTTTCTTAAACACCTGTGATGGTGTTAGAGGAGGCTCCATGGTCACTTAGGGCTTTGAGACACGTTTTAGTGCGTCAACTCCAGAGTTAGGGCCAAGGAAAGACTATGTTACAGCCTCTTAGTCAGGATATTTTCTCTTGAATCTGCATGATTTGGAAAAAATGTGAGTCAGGACAGATGAGAAAGACAGAGGGAAATGTAACATCTGAATATTCCTAGGTTCGCTCCTTCAGGCCCACAAATGAGCGTCCACTTTAATCCTCTTGTCTTTCATTTAATCCCTCAGATGTGTTCCTTCTAAAAAACAATTTTGAAGGGGGAGAGGAGTAATCGATTTATGCCATTGTAAAGGGGGCATCCTCCCCAGAAGTCTAGGAAATGTCTTGCAGATTTCAAAGGCTTCTTAACCTTTTCTGACATTTAAAAGCAAACAGAAACGCTGCCAGATAAAAGTGAGCTGAAAACAACGGTCAAGTTGATGTCCAACTGGAAGGAGGCTGGTTCCTCCAAATTCCTTCCCTTTTACACAGTGTCCATTATGAAATGGCACCATAGAACACGGATGTTTCGCTCTTAACACACACACACACACACACACACACACACACACACACACACACACCACGCACGTGCGCACCCACACACTAAAGTTGCTCGTCGTGGCTAAAATAAGCCCAGGGCAGACTGTCAACAGGACATGGTCCAGATGATATTTTATCCCTTTTTCTATCATTAGGGTTTAAAGGGTGGGATTTCAAAACTGGGAGGATTAGAACAGAGCAGTTGAGAAATTTACAGCTGAGCCCAGACTCTCACGGACTCTCTCTCTCTGCCCTCCCTCCCCATCTATTTAACAAGTTAGCAGCATGTGGCTTGCCCTTGTTCCAGCAGCGATTATTAAAATGAAAAACACCTTTGGCCATAAACACAAGTGAAAATTGAAACATGCTCATGAAAGTTTATTATTTTTCACTTCAATAACTTCACCCTACGTGGAGAACTTTATTTGCCTCGGGAGGTCTTTGGGTTAGGTAATGAAAAAACATGGGGGGGTTAGGAGATCCCAAGTCATCAGGGTTGGGAAGCAGCTGGGGTGGCTTGCACCTTGGCCTTGGGCTTCAGTGCTGCTCAGGCATGGAGGCTGTCACGAGCTGGAGCCCGCTTCCCCTCTCTCTTTCTCGTTGGGGCTGCCCTGCCTTAAGGGTCATGTCCAGGGAGCTGGGCACTGAGCTGGTTTGAAGCCATTATGCCCCTCTGCTGGTTTGCTGGCCCTGCATTCAAGTCATCTGGCTGATTCTATAGGCTTCCTGCTGCTTGGCTTTGACTTAAGGCACTTTTAGCCCCTCACTGGAATCTTCCACACTCCCAAATTCAAAAGGGATCTGGGAAGGGGTGGGAAGGCAGATAGTGAGTGGGCAATGAAGAAACACGGGAATGAGAGGAGGCCTCCAACTGAAGAGGAGTAGTTCAATGGGGGATAATTTACTTCTGAGAAAAGGCTTGACTGTAATACCTGGAATGATCTTTATTTCTAGGTAAAGAGAAAAAGGATTTGAAATACAAGAAGTGGACCTTGCTTTATGCAAGAGGGAAATCAACTTCTCCATTCACATGAGTTATTTTAGGTTTTTTTCTCACTTGCAGCCAAACCTGGTCCTAAATATACAGGCACCTATTACAGGGTAGAGGCTGTCTGGTGTAGAGACTGAGCACAATGTTTGAGGCTAAGGCTTCCAGGACCAGTGTGATAATCTTTCTCCATAACATTCTTGGGGACCAAGACCCCATAGAGCTCATCACTCCACCATCCTTGGAATATGGCCCTTGTCATCATGGCCCAAGATAGTGCCATCCATATTCAAGGCAGCAGATGGAGAAAGGGATGATAAAGAATGGGCCAACGGGGCAGGCCATCTGTCTCCCAAGGAAGGTTCCAAGGGGCTGCTATGTGCACTTGAATTTATATTTTACCGGCAAGAAGTTAGCCCCTTGGCCACACTTAACGCAATGGAGGCTGGAAAATTAATCTTTATTATGGGGAGCAATATGATTAGCTAAAAATCTTATTAAGGAAGAAAGACAAGTTGCTGGAGGAAACGAGAAGTGTCTCCCACCACAGTTGACAGGAGCCCAGTCCTTGCTTGTCTTTTTTTTTTTTTTTAAGATTTTATTTATTTGAGAGAGAGAGAGAAAGAGAACAAGTGGGGAGGGGAGTGACAGAAGGAGAGAGAGAAGCAGACTCCCTGCTGAGCATGGAGCTCAACGTGGGGCTCGATCCCAGGACCCTGGGATCATGACCTGAGCTGAAGGAGGGTGCTTAACCATCTGAGTCACCCAGGAGCCCCTAGTCCTTGCCTGTCTTAATGGCCTGTGTTGGGCTGGTCATTCTGTTCCTTCCATTGTTCCATGAATCTATGTCCTTATCATGGCCTCATTAATTTCATCTCTGTGACTTTTTGTCAGTGTTGCTTCTCTGTGCTTTCACACAGATTCCCGTTCTTTGTCCCATCAAAATTTTCCTCGAGGCAACTTTGTCTGAAACCTGCCAGCCTCATACTGTAGACTCAGAATGCAGAGCCAAGAATATGGAGAGAAAAATGTCAAGTCTGTTGACCCCTTTTGTGGCTTTACCACAATTTGTTGTTGTTGTTGTTGTTGTTGTTGTTGTTGTTGTTGTTGTGAGGATCCGGGCACAGGAATGTGTGCCATTTTACATAGCTTATTCTGTACTCATCAATGTGGTATAAACCCAGCTCGCTTCTCAGAGCCTTCCTGGGAATGGATTGAGACCAGAATCTCCTTTGGATTCTGCCTGGCTCAGGAACTGGTGTGTTGTTTCCCTGGGGGGCTGTATGGTTTCAGCCCCTCATCCTGGGTAGCATGACTCATATCCCATCACATCTCCCTCTTGCTTGCTCGTTCTCTCCCGGCTGCCTCTCTCCTGTCCATGTGAGGCATTTCTGGCTGCCTCCCTTTCCAGCATAATTAAATCCAGTAGGCCTTCCAGTTGACCTCATGAGTGTGAGTTAAGCCCATTTATGAAATATGAAATGATCCCAAATGCTCATGATCCAGCTTTCCCAGGGGGCTGCGGAGGCGGGTCATATGCTAAGAGCTTCCTGCTGGACGTGCTGCAGGGAAGGCAGATGTGGCGTCCCTGGAGATAAGCAGTGCCTTCCATGGACTGATCTCTGGTCTCAAGTGGCAGCGATGATTCTCAGTGTTCCCTAAGAGCCTTCCATCATCTCCCCGTCTCATTTCTCTCTCCACTTGAGGGTACTTGCTCTTATTTTAAGCAAGCGAGAAAAGCCAAGATAATGTCATGTCACATTGGGCTAATGCTTTGTGTTGAACTCTTCATTTTAATTGGAGGCAATGGGACAGAATTTAATGAACTGATCTATATGCTCAAAGGTGTTGCTTGCATGCCTCGGTGACAGGTCTGGGTTTATTCTGTCCCAAGATTCAAGGTTACCTTGGCCTCAAAAAGAGAACGGGGGAAAGTATGAATGACTCAAGGCAAATCAGCTCCACTGGGGAAACAGAGTTCAAAGACCCTTTGCTCATATGGGATAGTTGGGACACAGTCATGAAGTACATCGGAGACAAGGCCTGGGTAAAGTAGACATCACTCATTACTTGGCTGTTTGTACTTTTGTAGAGGAAAAGGGACTTCTGCTGCATCCCCCAGCAGGAAACAGAATTGAAAGAACACTTCTGGCTCCTCCCTCCATAGCCCTCACCTGTTGCCTGAGCCCTCTTTCTGACAAGCAAGGAGGGAGAATGACTCACTGATTAGGCGAGATCATGTCCAAGGTCACTGCTTTTGGTGGCCTTCCTCTCATGGTAACTAGCTCAAAATTGTGCTCTGCCTTCTCTACTAGTCCCAGATAGATCCTTGTATCTGTATTATGGGGTGTGGGAGAGGGTGGTAGAAAGGAAGTTTCCTATAGAACTTTCTGAACCAAAGAAGGTTTGAGTCACGTCCTCCAACACAGTAAACCAGAACCCCTCTATTTGGGGGCAGGGGAACAAAGCTAATGCTTACTTTGATCCTCATCTGAGTCCTGGTTTCAATTTTGTAGGAACCTGGGGGTGGGGGAAAGAAGGCATGACAACAATTGGCTGTATGCCTGGCCTGCAGGCCCCACTTCGAGAAGGCCCTCCTGGCGTAAGGTTCCTGTTGAGTGTTTCTTCTTCACTCCAGGATAATTCTGTCATCTTCTGTTGTACTTACGAATAGGGAGGGAGGGCAGTAAGGGAAGGCATTAAGGACAAGAAAGGTAACTTACAGTGGGAAAGTTTTGTGGGACAAAGTGTTCAAGTGAGCAGAAGTGTGTTGAGGAAGCTGACAATTCATCTTCTGTCAGTCCTGGACTTGAATCCTGATCTCACTTCCTTCTAGCTGTGTGGCCTCACAAAAATTCTCTGACTCCTCTGTGCCTCAATTCTCCAAGCTGTAAAATGGGTGAATTATAGTGCTTACCCCATGGGATTGTTTTGAGGGTTAAATAAGTTACATAGCGTCAGATGCTTAGAAGGTGTTGGGTAAGTATTGGCTGTCACCATAGTCATTCTCCCCACTGTCACATTATCACGCATGTGACATTTCTAGACATAGGCTTAGGTCTGGCTTAACTGGTGAACAGGAGTCAGGTCTTACTCTCTGAAGGAGTTGCAGGGAGAGTGTCAAGGTTATGGACTCAGAAGTGACATGCTTGAGTTCTAGTCCTTGCATGTGGCCTTTGGCAATGATTTCCTCTCTGAGTCTCAGTTTACATAGTTTTTGTGTTTTTTTATAATAGTATTTTTTATTACATTATGTTAGTCACCATACAGTACATCCCTAGTTTTTGATGTAAAGTTCCATGATTCATTACTTGCATATAACACCCAGTGCACCATGCAATATGTGCCCTCCTTAATACCCATCACCAGTCTATCCCAATCCCCCACCGCCCCCGAAGACCTCAGTTTGTTTCCCAGAGTACATAGTTTCTTGTGGATCATTCCCCCTTCTGTTTACCGCCCCTTTCTTCTTCTCTTTCTTCTCCTACGGATCTTCCAGTTTACATAGTTGTAAATAAGACGTTTGGTGTTCAGTGGCTCCCGGGGCTTGTCTGGAGACTGGGGCTGGGCTGGCCACCTGAGACTTACCTGGGAGCTTTTCACCAATGCAGATTTCCTGCCCACCCCCATCAGGATTCTGATTAGGTGGGTCTGGGTGGCTTGGGAGCCTGGGTTCTTACCAAGTTTATGCTGCACTCCCCATGTACCGCCCTTGCATCTGGGCATCACCATGGCCCCAGGGCATCCTTGGGGCCTAAGCTCTTAAATGCCCTGGTTGTGTTGCAAGAGGAATGTGAAGGGATGGAAGGAGGGGGCGATTTGAAAAACAAGTGACGGAGTAGAAGTTAGTTGGCAGAAATTGAGTGAAGGATTATCCTTTACCATTTTGCTCATTCAAAAACCAAGGGTTTCAGCCCAAATGCATAACAGACCTCAATTCTGCATTTCACCAGAGCCAGTCTGGTCCATTCTCCTCTGCTCTGGGACACAGAGCCAGGAACTGTTGTCACTGCCAACAGCAGGTCCCCGGAGGAAGAGGAACTGCCCCAGATAAGCACGAGGAATCCTCTTCCCAAGGCCCGTTCCCAACAGCTCTCTGTCCCTTGGCCAAACGTTCATTTGATTAACCAGGATCTTTGGCGACCAGGAGCAGCAAAGAGCATCCATCTTGTCACTCCAGCACGGGGTGAGGCTGTTCTCAAACTATCCCATCTCTGAGACTCTTTCCTTGGCAAACAAGATGGTTTTGCTGTAATCCCACAGTGTTTTTCTCTTTAATCCAAAGAATGAAACAGGAAAACAAAAACAAAACAAAACAAAATGGTTCCTTCCACCATATAAACTGGAACCTCTTTCATCCATTGAATGACATGGTTTCTTGCTTCTTCCCTTCACCATGGGGACAGGGTGGAGCCCACATTCCCTTAAGGAACCCAAGGTCACGACATTCATGGTGAACACACTGCAGCCTCTAGAATGCATTTCCAGTTAACACACACAAAGCGTTTCCTACTGTCTCTTAAATTATGGTTCTATATTTATCGCTGCCAGACCCTCCCTCCCTTCCCAGCGCCCCTCACAGTCCCCGCTCTTCCTTTAATCGTTTGCAGAAACTGTTTCCATTCTTTCCTTCCATTTTCGGAACGAATTTTGTTATAAGAAGAATGTAATTGTTGCTAACATTTTGATTTCCCTGTTCAGAGAGATTTACATGATGCTGAGGTTTTGCGATATAATTCCTCATTTGCTTCCAAGTTTTCTGTTGGGCGTTTAATCTGTGCAGAATTTCATTATCGTCTGATTTACTGTGGCCTCAACATAAGGAAAGACTTTTCAAATGTCAACTTTTTTCCTCTTTCCCTTCCCGTCTCTCTCTGTCATCCTTCTGCACATGCACGCACGCGCGCGCGCACACACACACACACACACACACACTCACGCATGTGTGTTCATGTATATTTCTCTGTCCCTCCTCTCCTTTTTTCTCTTTATCCCCCACTTCCCTCCCTCTGTCTCTCTGTCTTTCTCTCATATCTTCTCTCCATCTCCCCCCCCACCAACATTTTTGAATTTCAGGGTTCATATCTAATGGATTGACTTCTTGGCTTTGTCCACCATTCCCAATCATTCTTCAGAGGACTCCTCTGAGTACAGAACCTGTAAGGGTCTATTCTCTGGGAGACAAGGGAGCCTCTCCTGTTAGGGGAGTTATATGGGGGATCCAGACAATGGCCCCAAAAGTCCTATTGAATCCCAAGACTTAAATTATGGTTCCATATTTATCAAAGGGGTCTGACCCTGAGTCTACAAGAAGATGAAGATGGGCCTCAGGTTTCTAAGGAGACAGAGTCAGGAAAACTTAAAGAGCATGTTTTTTGCATGATAGTTACATAATGGTAATCCTATAGTGTGTGTGTGTGCAGTTGTGAGTGAGTGTGTGTACGTGTATGTGTGTGTAGAGACAGAGAAAGAGAGAGTAGAATTCCCATAAGTCAGCAGGACTCCTCCTCTGCTACTTGTCCCCATAGACGCGTCAGGCCCTTAGAAGGCAGATGTACACAGGGTAGGGCTGTGGATTTTCACAGAGGTAAGGGATTGGGTTCCTCAAACTCCATCCAAAGGTAAATTTTTGTCATCCATGTTCAGTTTCAGGACCCCTTCTCTTTTTAACTGTTTTCCTAATACTCATTTCCTCCACATTTTTAGTGACTTTTCCCCTTCGTTTTAACCCCCTGCACTTGTACTCCTTTCTCTTCTCTTTTCCTCCTCTTAGACCATTTCTTTTTTTTATGATAATAATATTTTTATTATATTATGTTAGTCACCATACAGTACATCCCCGGTTTCCGATGTAAGGCTCGATGATTCGTTAGTTGCATATAACACCCAGTGCACCATGCAATACGTGCCCTCCTTACTACCCATCACCGGTCTATCTCATTCCCCCAGCCCCTCCCCTCTGAGGCCCTCAGTTTGTTTCCCAGAGTCCACAGTCTCTCATGCTTCATGCTTCTTAGACCATTTCTATCCTGTGACTTGCCTCTGCCTCCTCCCTTGTCAAAATTTATCCATTCCATGTGGCTTACCTCTCTCACTCCCAAGGCTTCTTTCTTTCTGGTGGTGTGACTGGGGGACTAAGAAGTTGATGTGTCACATTTTCACATTCTAATTAAGGCAGGCAGACCCAGAGAAGCATGCTGGCTGGTGGGAAATCGAGGTGCTTATAAAGCCCACCAAAGGGTATGAATAGACAGAAACCACTTAGGTCCTCTCCAGTCACACTTTGCCTAAAAAATTCCGAGGGCACTTTGCCTTATTAAACCAGGGAGACAAAAATCTCCAATGGCTAGCCAGAGAAGGTGCTTCCCACTTGGAATCTCCCATTGATTGTTAAGACCATTTTGCTAGAGTTCTCTTTTGCTCTCTTAAGACTTTAGGATTCCTACCCTGTCCTTATTTGTCAAAAGTGCGTGGGTGCCTGCTCTGCTTCTCCCTCTTTGAAGCTCTCACTAGCTGCTTGATGTATTCTGATGGACTTCACTAAATTCCCAGCTTCAGGAACCTGGAACAGGAGTGAACTCATTCTTTGTTTTTAACTCTTGAGACAGCTGTGTCATAATCTACATAATCTGGGCTGAGCTGAAGGATTCAGGAATGCCAGAAGCCAGGAGAATTGAAAATGATATTCCTCCATTATGGGGTTACTGTTGGCCCAAGGAAGCCCCTACATTTTCATCTTAACTCAGGGTCTACCTGGTAATTGGTTGAGAAGAACCCCCAAATCAGGTCAATTGAAAACTGACCTAGTGTGGTGGTTACATACCGTGTCAGCGAATTATTTGGCATTCCTCCTATCAAAAGTTGGAGCCCAGTTTTCCTCCCCTTGAGGCTGGGCCAGGCTGTGTGACTGCAGTGAAAAATAGACTATGGCATATATTACGTTGTGTGACTCTCAGGCCCAGGTTATATGGAGTGACTTGACTTGTGCCTGGGTCTCTCTCAAGACACTCACTCCAGGAGCCTGGACATTGTGCTCTGAGTAAGCCACATGAAGGGGACACATGTAGAGTTCTGGTCCCACCCCCAGCCGATGTCTAGCTGATGGCCAGCATCAACAGCTAGACATGAGAGTAAATAAGTCTTCAGATGATCCCAACCTTCCAGCTGTCTCAGCTGATGTCCAGTGGAGCAGAAATGAGCTGTCCTCACAGTGAGCTATCCACATTTCAGATTCACAAGCAAAATATGTGTGGTTGTTATTTTAAGCCACTAAGTTTTGGGGTGGTGTGTCACACATCAGTAACCGGAAAAGCTACCTCCTCTACCTCTTCCTTCCCCAAAGACGTCAGTGCTTTCACATTTTCTGAAATCTCTGGCTCTGTCCTAAGACACTCTTTCCTGAACGTTTGAGTCCTAAAATGACACACTTCCATGAATTGATCCTATGGCATGTGTCCTGATGTCGAGGTGAGTTCACCTGTTCCCACCAGCAAAGAGCCTTGCAATTACACCGCTAGCCCAGGGAATGAGTTTCCTTAAATGTAAAATAAGGGGGATGAGCTAAATAAACCCGAAGGCTCCTTCTACTTCACTTTTATCTCCTTCCTCGTGGATCTGCTCTGTCATCAAGGGTGAGCTTGTTTCATAGAAGGTCAGCCGCAAATGACTGAGAAGATGGCATAGCTCCCGTGACTTCTCTTTGTAAAACTCAAGTGATGTGTTCAGCACTGGGTGTTATAAGCAACTGATAAATTATTGAACACTACATCTGAAATTGGTGATGTACTGTAAGTTGGCTAATTGAATTTAAATTAAAAAAAAAAAAACACCTCACTGACCATTTAACGGCAGCCTATAGTGCCTTCCTCCATTAGAAGGAAGGTTGGGGCACCTTGGGGGAATGGCTGCTTTGTACTGGATGTGGGACATTAGTCCAGAACTGACTGCTGCCAGATGTCTGGGACTGCATTTGACTAAGCTAGCTTAGTCACTGGCTCCCCTCTTCCTTAGGTGTGGCCTGAGATAGGTAGTCAAAGCGTTCCCTGTCCAGCACAGAAGGCCGATGCTCCTGGGCCAGCAATGACCTATGAGGACCTGGAGGGTAGATATTGTGCCTCCACTCAGAGACAGTGTGGATTCCTGAAATGCCCCAGCATTCTGGACCTCTTCCTGGTCCCACTGAAAGTGAGTAGTGTTTCTCCCCTTCCTGCAGAAGCGGGAGACAACTTGTCATCAGTGAGGAAACCCCATGAGAAGAGTTCATGTCCAGAGAGCAGTTGCTTCTTAGTCAGGGTCTCCTGAGAAACAATGAGCTGGCTCAAAGCGATGGGGAGCAGGCCAAAGTATGTTGTGAAACCAAAAGCAAAAGGAGAAGAAAGAAATGCTGGAAAAATAATAAAAAGGGTTGGAACTCTTGTAAAAGCCCAGACCAACAGTGGTAATTCTGAAAAGTGTAGGATTTGATTACATTGCCTAATGAAGGATTTAGTTCTGAGCATGAACTGCTAACCACACCCTTTCCCCCTTGCGTTTGCTTGCCTGGGCAGACCATGGGTGCTGCCCAGCTGCTTCTGGTCCTGCCTGGGATCTGGGGTCTTGATCTCACAGCAAAAATGATGCCAAAGGCTCTGAATTTACTAGCCCCCAAATGCCAGATTCTTAGCTTGGGCCTGGAGACTCCCCTGATTGAGCAGCTGGGTATCCAGGTTTTCTTATCATGGGCACTCTTGCCAAATCCAGGCACCTCTAGTCTCCTCTGTGAAGCCTTTGTTGATGTTTCAACCTGTGGAGGTGTCTGGAATGCTTGAGTTCTTTGGATGCTCCATTGTTCTCTGCATGTTTGCTACCCGTGGGTCCTTTTTTAATTTTTAGATTTTAGTAGAAATAATAAATAAAGAATAAGTAAATAATAGGAAGAATAAATGCATGTCTATGGTTTTAAAATGTACAAATGGATGTGTGTGTATGTGTGTGTGTGCATGAGTGTGTGTGTGTGTATGTGTGAATTCTTCCAGGGCTATTCCATGACAGCATAAATATGTACACAGATATATGCCTGGGGGATTGGGAGAAGTGAATAAGGATGAGCCCTCTTGTGCGCAAATGGTAACCGATGATATTTACCATTCTACACCTTAGCTTAGTTTTCTATATTACCATATATTTTGGAGATCCTTTGTTATCAGCATGCTTATAGCCACCTCAGTCTTACAATGGATGCATTTTTCTTAGTGCAGGGAAATATCATCCTTCATGATATTAGTCCCCCAGTGCTGTACTTTCAGATCGTATCCGTGTTCTGGTCACAGTAAATCATAGAGGCGTTCCTTGCTCTAGTCTAGCCTACAAGCTCACTGAGGGCCAGGCCTAGGGTTTATTCTTTCTTTATATCTCTCCCAAACTGGCAGTCCAGCATTTCTCGTATATGTCATCCTTCTGAAATTTATTAGTTTATAGCTTTACATGCTATTTTGCAGCTGTAAGTCTTCTCTACTTTGTCAATGGTTGTATGAATGCTGAAGACCAGTAATAGGTATCTGCAAAACTTAATTACTCCGGAGTGATAGTGTATTTGGACCTATGGAAAAAGAAGTTGTCTGTTGCCACTTACAAGAAAATGCTTCAAGGATCAAGGTCAAACAGCTGATAAAAAGGGAGGAACACAAGTAAAGAAAACTGCATTTTCTCTAAGATAGATGATATAGCGTAGAAAAATGACCATCCCAAAGGCCACCCTTGTTTGCTGTTCCAAAGACTATGGAAAACAGAAATGAAGACAGAGAAAGAGGGAGAAGGAAGGTGCTGAGCAGGAGATGGGATGGTGGGGATGTAAACAGCCAAAGTATCTGGACATAATGGAGTTTGAGGCCAGGGAAGCATCTCCCTTGGCTCTTGGAGGGGCTTGCTTGAAAAGCACCAGCCTAGAGATGGGCACATCAAAGTAAAATTGCTGGTGCCCTGTGGTTTGGGAAAGAGAAGACTGAATTTAGTTCTCTCAAACTGCGTTGGTGCCTGCACAGTATGAGCGGGATGTGGACATCCCAGCTTACAAGTGGGAATGAGAAGTTGGCCAAGAGACTTGAAAAGGAGCTCACTGAGGCCATGGGAGTGGATTTCTGGAACAGGACCAAAGAGCCTTGTAGCTCTCAAATGGGTCGCATGGGCCAGAACTAGAAATGTCTCAGTTAGACCCTTGGCACGACCCACAGAACAGCGGGAGCCCTGACTGAGACAGACCAACCAGAGAGGGTTCTTGGGCTGAAAGAGAGAGGCTGAAACACAGTTTGAACCATGAGTTCTGCTGGCCAATGCCAGGAGATCGCCCAGGGTAGAACGGTCTTCTTAAATGGTTCTTCTTAACAGTGATGGTCAACAAGGATCCTGAGGGTGTCATGTGGATTCAAGAACCTCTTCTCTCCCCACTGCTTTGAGGACACAGTAAGCCACCCTCATTCATATGCCCAGAAACCATACTGGGAAAGGAAGGGGCAGGAGATTTATGACGTCAAATTCTGAGAACACGGGCATTTTACCTAAAAGCATTGTTTAAATTATTGCATTTGACTGAAATTACCCAATTGAATTGCATTTACTTTTTTCTTTTCTCAGCACATGTGGGCATCTGGGGAGGATCATATCAGTTATAGAGACATGAAGAAGCCACATTTTCTCGCACATCTGGGTGTAGTATGAATCTCTGAGCCCAAGAGGTCTGGGCTGTTATTAGATATCTTTTTTTTGGTAACCACCCAGAGTAGAAATATCTGGCAAACATCCTCTGGCATAAGAAGGCCTGTACTGTCCTATAACAAATTTGAGATTATTCACAGTCATGGGGGACAGGGAGAGGCTGGATCATTGAAGCTTCTAACAATATTTCAAAATTCTCGTTTTTGCTGAGTGTTGACCATTGACCAAATTTTCCAGTTGCTTGGAAGTTGCCAAATGGACTGATTTGAACTGTATCTCTTTATTGCCTCTATCAGAAGAGTAAAGAATCTCTGCTATAATTAAGCACAATCCTAACTCCCCCTCATTGCTGGGAGTGGGCATGGAGGTGGGGGCTGAAGCTGGGGCTGGAGTGGGTGTCTGAGTCACTAGGACAGCCCTAGGGGTTTCTCTCAAGCTGACCATGAACCTCCCTCAAACCTCTTCAAAGACTTCCCAGTACATCCAGCATAAAACTTAAGCTCCTGCCCAGGCTGCCTGACTTTCTGAGCTCGTTGAGCCACTGCCGTCTGCCTCACTCACTGAGCACCAGGTGCTCTGTTTTATGTCAATGTACTTTTTTATTTTAATTTTTTATACAATTCTTAGAAAACTCCAAGCTCTTCCCTGTCCCTTAAAGTCATTACTGTCTTTTTCCTTAAAATCCTCTTCACTTATTTCTTTTTTTTCTCTTTTTTAAATTTAAACTCAATTAGCCAACATATAGTACATCGTTAGTCTCAGATGTTGTGTTCAATAATTTATCAGTTGCGTATAACACCCAGTGCTCGTCACATCACTGGACCTCCTTAATGCCCATCACCCAATTACCCATCCCCCCCAGCAAACCTCAGTTTGTTTCCCAGAGTCAAGGGTCTCTCATGGTTTTTCTCCCTCTTTGATGACTTCCCATTCTGTTTTCCCTCCCTTTCCCTATCGTCCTCTACGCTACTCCTTATATTCCACATATGAATGAAACCATATGATAATTGTCTTTCTCTGACTATTTCGCTCAGCATAATATCCTCCAGTTCCATCCACATCAATGTAAATGGTAAGTATTCATCCTTTCTGATGGCTGAGTAATATTCCATTACACACACACACACACACAACATCTTCTTTATCCATTTATCTGCTGGTGGACATCTTAGCTCTTTCCACAGTTTGGCTGTTGTGGACATTGCTGCTATGAGATTGGGGTGAAGATGCCCCTTTGGATCACTACATTTGTATCTTTGGGGTAAATACCTAGTAGTGCAATTGCTGGGTCGTAAGGTAGCTCTATTTTTACTGTCTTAAGGAACCTCCATACTCTTTTCCAGAGTGGCTGCACCAGCTTGCATTCCCACTAACAGTGTAAAAGGTTCTCCTTTCTCTGCATCCTTGCCAACATTTGTTGTTTCCTGTCTTGTTAATTTTAGCCATTCTGAAAAGTGTGAGGTGGTATCTCATCACAGTTTTGATTTGTATTTCCCTGATGGCAAGTGATGTGGAGCAGTTTTCATGTGTCTGTTGGCCATTTGTATGTCTTCTTTGGAGAACTGTCTGTTCATGTCTTCTGCCCATTTCTTGACTGGATTATTTGGTTTTGAGTGTTCAGTTTGATAGGTTCTTTATAGATCATGGATACTAGCCCTTTATCTGTTATGTCATTTGCAAATATCTTCTCCCATTCCTTAGGTTGCCTTTTAGTTTTGTTGACTGTTTCCTTTGCTGTGCAGAAGCTTTTTATCTTGATGAAGTCCCAATAGTTCATTTTTGCCTTTGTTTCCCTTGCCTTTGGAGACGTGTCTAGCAAGAAGTTGCTCACTCATATCTTTCCACACTTGTCTTCGTGTCTTCTACAATATTTCAATTTAAATGTCTTCTCTACAGAATAGACTTGCGTGACCTTCTTGACTTCCCATGACCTCCCTTGACCTTCCATGACTCTGCCCCCATTATAATCTTCCACTACATCCTAGTTGTTGCTTTCTTAAGCACTTCTCACAAGTTGCAAAAATTTATTTATTGATTGGTTTGCTCCTTTGTCTGTTCCCTGCCCTGGGATATAAGCTCCCAAAGGCCCACGTCTGTCCTGCTCCTCACTGGGTCTCTAGTAACTGCAGGGTGCCGGGCAGGTACTTTGCTCTCAAAAGCAGATAGTTGCTGAACAATAAAGTGGGCAGACATTGTGTAATGCTGTGAGCTCAGTTCAGACTCATGGTAGCCAAAGGAGGAGGAGAGACAAGTCATCCCAGAGAGTCTGTAAATGGGATAATGCCCCTCAAGGATCTGTGCCCTGGTTGGCCCCAGGGAGACAGGATTAAGTGTGGAGGATGCAGTGGGACTTCCAGTGGGAAAGGAAGGGTTAAAACTGAGGAGAAAGAGAAAAGACAAATGAAGACTTCGCAAAGCAAACCAGATGTTTCACCTTATATCCACTTTGTTTCCATGAGGAAAAGGGGGAGCAGAGTGCCGGGGGGAGATGATGTTTGCCTGGACTTCATTTCTTCCTGAGAGTCTAGTCACTGGAGACCTGGGACCCTTGGCTCCCTCCTCCTCTTGACTCCTTTCTGCCTCAACAAATGACTCATGGTCAAAGCATTTGTGCAAAGCACAGGCAAGTGGCAGAGAGGAAGGGGCTGGAGAAAATTCAGGAGCTGGCTGTTCTGACCCCCAGAAGGCAGGAGTGATTGTTTTCCAGGCCCAGGAGGGAATCTGGGTCCCAGAGAACCTGTAGGGTCCTGGGAGAATCAGGACAAGTTTCCATGAGTTGTAAGGTACCTGGGACATTGGGATCCTGAAGATCCAGAAAGAGCATCCCTAACTTCAGATAGGTAGAAACTTCACTTGAGGCAGGAGACAGTCAAAGTACTTGGCCTTTGGCAGGATGATTGATTATTGGCAGGGAAGGATATTGTGGAGTATAATCCTGGAGTGACACATAAATGCTCTCTGACACAGAGGCTCATATTCAAAAAATAGTATTAGGCACCTACCGTGTGCCAGGTTTTGATCTTATCATTGAAGATCACCAATGAGCAAACAACAAAATGTAGCCCTTAAAATACTTACATTCCAGGGGGCTAATGACTTATGAGGACTCATGGAATTTATACATTCAGTCCTATTTTGGGGGATACTCTAATGCTGAAAGCAAAGCCATTCTGTTTGGAGATCTTTGAAAATTGTGATATTGGTGGCTTTCAGTAGTTTCAGGGACAGGGGCAGTGGCAGCTAAGATCTCGAAAGAGGGAAAGCAAAAAAGGCATTCACAGGAGAAATGACCATTTAAGCCCATTGTGACATGGCTGTCATGTTAAATGGTCCCATTGTAACACGGCAGTCATGATAAGTCATGAGGGGCAGGAGCTAAAGAACTTCTTAGAGCCAGGATGAGACTGGTTCTTGGAGCACAGGGATGCCCTCAGCAGGAAGGGAGCAGCTGGGTTTGCGAATTTGGTATCCCTGCAGAGAGTGGAGCAGATTCTCACTGCTCCTCACTGCTGTTCCCAGACCATTTGCAATTTTGCCAACCCAGCCCGGCCTCCTGAGAGGTGCTGACTTTCGGTTCCACCAGCCTCCACTCCTTCCCAGCTCTGCCGTCTGCAGGCAGGTTACCCTGCGTTCCTGGCTGTGCTCCATTGTTCTCACTGCTTCCCACCTCTTCTCTCTAATGTTCTAGGTGTGGGTAAGGTGGGAAGGGGGTGAGCAGGGCCATCAGGAGTTGGTGACTTGAGGGGCTGCTGAGAAAGGATCATTAGTTCCCTCTCCATCCTCACCCCCTGGATTTCAGCAACTCCTGTCAAGACGACACTACGAGTGCTCTCATCTTCCAGACCCTTCCTTTTGAAATCGAAACCACTTATGCCTCACTGACGCCACCTTGTCTTCCTTCACTCTCACCCCACTGCTGGAGTCATGTCTTGGAAGGCACTGAGTGTCTTTGTTCCCCCAGCGCATTAGCTGATAACCAATCCCCTCTGACTCAACTCTACTTCTTTCCTACTCAGCAGACACCCTGTGTTGTAACATTGCAGCCTTTGTTACCAGAGGAACATAGACCCCCTGAGTGTAGCCATGTGCCCCGAGGCTCTGACCATCTTGTGGAAAGACAGGCCCTGAAAGTACGGTCGGTGATCACCACCCTGGAGAGTGGGGAGGCCCCAGGCGCTGGCTCACCATGCTTTTCTCTCTGCACCTCTAACCTGCTTTCCTGGGTCTTGGAAGTCAGGGCCCCAGAGCAGCACTCAGGCGTGAGCGCGGTGACCACACTCGGGCAGGCTCCATGAGCACAAGCTAATTAACTAGGGAAGGTGCACACACAGGAAACACGCTGCTCACCGGCTGTCTGCTTCTCTTTGTCTCTCTCTTACCTTGACTTCTGTTAAGTGCCATCGAACCATTCAATATCTTCCATTTTTCATATGTCTGACATCTTCCCTTACGCTTTGGACACTGAACACTTAGCAGTGACTCTTGTCTTATTAATTTGCTTTTTATAAACCCCAGCCTCAGGTTAGGTCTTTGCACTTCCTGCACCTTCTTCCAGGAAGGCTCTGTCTTTGGTCCTTTGGTTGTCCCTGACGGCCACCTCCGCCTCAGCGCAAATACTGACTCCTTGGACAAGCCTTTGCACCCCAGCCCCTCTGCTGCCTGTCCCTCACTAGCATGCCACTTTCTTCCCTGCTGAGCCTAGACATTTTCTTTCTGTCATAGTCTTTGGCACCAATTGAAATGCTCTTGTTCGTGTGTGTACTAGTTTAGCGTCCGTTCAGCCCATTAGAACGCCAGTATCTCTCAAAGGGCAGAAGCATCCATCCTGATGCTTCCCTGCACCAAAAACTGTCTGACTTGACACAGACATCCAAACGTCGTTTGTAGAACTAAAGCAGCCTGGAGAAGAGGAACTTTTGCAAAAGCCCATTGCACATCATAGGTTGTCTGTGCTGTGGGCGTAGGGCAGCCATCAAATGCTGAGGACCAGCCCTCATGTCAGCTCTCGGTCTTAAATGCCCAGTGCAATGATGTTCACACAGGGACGTTCCTCTCCCGCCCTCCTTCCCAGTGTTCTTTCCTGTACACTTGAGGTATCAGATGTAACTCACAGATGTTAAAGCAAGCCCTTTTATATCCATCCCCACCCAAAGAGTGGGGCTTTTGTTGCTTTTCCAGAATGGGGAAGATCTCTCTTAAAAGCTTGGTTAGAGGTGCATGCCCTTACTTGCGGGCTGCTAATCCCCCCTCCGCCCAACTCTGAGCTCTTATGAGAAAAGGATATCTCTTTCTCCCCTTGATCTGCCTGCACTGGAAACCCTCGGGCATCAGCAGAGTCCCCGCGATTCTCCTTGAGAGTCCACAACTTCTTGCATGCCTCCGCAGATATTTGGGTGGGTTTTCATCTTGGCTGTGTATGTCTCCTTGTATTAAGTCCAATCTCTTCAATTTGAGATTTAAAGGCTGCCTCTCCCCACCTCCAAACTCCCCCAGCCCAATTTCACCATATAGCCAACCTCCCATTATTTGCAGCCCCCCCCCCCCAAATGCTTCCTGGTCCCGGTCTGCATGCTTCAGCTTCCATGCTTTCCATCCTCTGCCCATGACAACCTGCAGAGAACTATCCTGGCCTCTCCTTGTTACGACTTTCCCCTCATTCACAAATCTATACTCGAAGCTTTTTCTCATAGAAGAGCTTTCCTGATTTACTCCCTCCGGCTTGCCCTACCTGAGTAACTCCAGCCAACTCTCCAATGTATCCGTCTGTCTGTCCCAGATCTGTCTCTACAGGGGCCTGACATGCGCAGATGCAGGTAGATATCAGACTTGGGGGCCATTTAGCCTTTCTGTTTGATGACATTTTCTTTTAGGTAAGAAATGTGATTTTCTGGGTCTGGGATGGCAACGTGTCTACATTTTTTTTTAAACTAACCCTCTTTCTCTTTAGTGGGCATCAGAGTAGAGTACAAATAAGAAGACTATAAATGAGTAATCGTGATTCCAGGGTTTTTCCTCCTCGTCATCCCCGCCACGGCTCATCTGCTCGATCTCTCCAGAGCCTGTGGCTGACAAATTGTGACCCAGAGAGATGATCTTGAGTCAAACAGTAATTTCTCTTTTTAAGGCAACCCAGCACGGGCTTGGCAGGAGGAGGCAAGACAGCAAAGAGCCTCTGGCTTCAAGGGTCTTATAGTTCGTCAGAAAAGGGGAATCTTAAATCGACTTAAAGGCAAACACAGGGAGGGGGGAGCTGAAGGGAATGGCTTGAAACCCAGAATCTTGGCTCTTGGAACTTTGTTTCACCCACCATTGACTCTCCTGGCAACTGTCTAGGAATATTTCAGAGTCACTTGGGTAGAGCCCGAGAATGAATAAAATGTCTCTTTTCATAGACCCACCGGGCTGGCCGAGAGCTGGGAAGGTCATTCTTTCTGCCCATTCCCTTGCCCCAGGCCAGACCACATCAATTCCGCCTGCCCAGTCAGGGGTATCTCCTGTTTCCAAACCTCATCCGAGACAGATCCTACCCCGCTCTCGCTGTCTGCTCTTCCTGCCCGGTGGTTTTGAGCCCGGGTAGTGAATGGCTGAGACAGCTGCATTCCTTGGACCGCCTTGAAGCCATGCATATTTGTCAAGCACTCCTGGGGAGGGACCTCAGGGGATCTAGAGGCAAAGGCCTGTGCGGATCTGCCCAGCCACACTCAGCTTTTTCCACTGGGCGTCTCAACTGCATTCTGTCCGTGCTCCAAGGGGGGGGGGGAGGTGGATCCCGTTTGCAAAGAGATGAATGCTGGCACTTGACTTATTGCTGTATCAGGGCCCAGAAGTCCTGGCAGAGACTATGTCTCTTTAATTTGGAAAAAAAGGACGTTGAATTCCACCTGCCCGCTCAGTCTTCAGCACCTCTTCTCCTTCCACCCTGCTTCTCTCTTCTCACCTGTCAGAGGAACAGAGGGGTAACATGGGGTGCCGCCTGCCAGGATAGGACCTGCTGCTGGCCCTGTCTTTGCTTAGGGTTCCATAGTTCAACTGTCCATAAGGTAACTGCTGTCAGCGGATACTGCTAGTTGCTGCCAGTTGAGGCTCTGAAGGGAGCCAGAAGTGGACTGGGGGGAGAGAGCACATCAAGGGGACAGAGTATTGATGGATGGCTGAGATTTACATATTTTTTTAAGATAGGGGTGCCTGGGTGGCTCAGTCATTGAGCGTCTGCCTTTGGCTAAGGGCGTGATCCCAGGGTCCTGGGATCAAGCCCCACATTGGGCTCCTCCGCTGGGAGCCTGCTTCTTTCTCTCCCACTCCCCAGGCTTGTGTTCCCTCTCTCGCTGGCTTTCTCTCTGTGTCAAAAAAAAAAAAAAAAAAAAAAAAGACAGATACCTCTGTCAAGTTTTCTCTATGTCTTCGCTATGGAAACCTACCTTCCTTCCAGATCACTTCAGCTTCTCCCATTCTGAAGAGTGACTTTGTAGAGTTCGGCTGCCAACTGCACGGCCACTGATGATAAGCAAGAAGCAACAGCCATCACACAAGTTCTTTCTTCTGCTGGTACATGTTTTCTACCCTCACCCCTCCACCACCCCTCCAGCCATGGTTGGCTTCTCTCTTCAGAGCCTTCTGGTCTTCCCTGGCTGCTGCTTCTTCAGCCCAGGGAGCTGCTCCCCCTCCATGCCGCCACTGCAGCCCAAGAGAAGAACTGGGAAAAAGTGTCCCTACAGAAACCGAGAGAGGATGAGGCTTTCAGAAGAGAATGCCTCAAAGAAGTTTGTAAGAATTGTAATGTTTGGACTGGGCTTAGAGTTCAGCAGGAAATCAGTCTTCTCTTTGAGAGAGACTCCAGGGTTTGCAAAGTTGTGAACTGGAAGGGAGTGAATGAGAGTAAATCACAGACAGTGCATTAGACCACTCCTTTAAGAAATGACACATAAAGTAGAAGATTGAAAAGGCAGTAGCTGAAGACTGGGAAGTAAAAAAGGAAGATAACTTATTTTTGTATTTTTTTTCTTATAATAATATTTTTTATTTTATTATGTTAGTCACCATACAGTACATCCCTGGTTTTTGATGTAAAGTTCGATGATTCATTAGTTGCGTGTAACACCCAGTGCACCATGCAATACGTGCCCTCCTTACTACCCATCACCAGCCTATCCCAATCCTCCACCCCCTCCCCTCTGAAGCCCACAGTTTTGTATTTTTAAGATGGAAGTGAGTTGAGAAATACATAGTCTTGGGACATTCTCTATTTACCACATCCAGATCCGTGCTTGACCTTTTCCAAGTGTGCCCTGAGAGGCTGACCTTTCATGACTGTGGTAGGAGCCCCCTGCAGTCTGGCTTCCAGGTGGGTTTGGCTCCTGGGAAGCACCAACAGGACATTAGAGAGTGGGAGAAGAAGGAGTTTGTGGTATTTGCTTCCTTGTTTCTTTTCTCAGCCAGTCAGGGGTTGGCAGGGGACCACGAGTCCTTATCAAAGACTTTAAGTCCTGCCAGGCAACCATCTCCTCTAGCCATGGCTCTGACATTCTGCTCGCTTTGTTGACTGCTCTGCAAGTTCTGTTGACTGCTTCTTTTCTCTTTGCTTCTTTAGACCTGGGGCTGGTGTCAGTTCCTGCTCTTGCTGATCTTGAGACAGCCACTAATCTTTCATGATTTCTCTTCACTCTGACCGCACCCTTGCAAGTTGTCCCTTCATTAGACTCTCCTGAATCACCCCATTTGAGTATGCCACCTGTTTCTTACCGGGGACTTCACTGGCAAAGGGAGTGGTGGTGATTAAAGACCCTGCTTTCATCAGAAGTCTCTGTCTCTGTGGCTCTCTGTCTGTCTGTCCATCTGTCTCCCTCTCTGTCTCGGCCTTTATATTTTCATGAAGCAACACTTGACTTTGTTCATCATCTCTACTGATTGCTGCTATTTCATTGGAATGGGACAGAGTTGAGCTGGGTGCTGGGAGAAGGCAGAAGCCAGGTAGGGAAACAAGGAGGCAGGAACAGAGACAAGCACACCTGGGAGAGGAGGCCTATTAGGAGGGGGGTCAGATTTGCGGCCCAGGTAGACAGGTATATATACAAATATCTATGATTCTGTTTCTCTCTCTGGAGAACCCTAATACAATCGGGGGAAAAAAAGCTCAGTGATACAAACAAAATACAGACAGAAAGAGAAATTTTATATAAGATACACCAGCATGTGACGGACAGGTGAGAGGTACGGGAAATGGGTTGAGAGTCTCCAGCATACATCTGATTAGGAGTTCTAGGGGAAAATTGCAGAGAACGATATAAATTCTCTGAATTGAAATCTCGAATCCTTAGGTTAAAAGTTCACGTGAAGTGCAAACAGAACAAATAAAAATAAACTTATATCTATTTATGCTGTAGCAAAGCTGCAGAACATGAATGATAAAAAATAAATATTAAAACTTACCGGAAAGAAAAGACTGCTCAGCTACAAAGGAATAACTATTAGATCGACAAAGGCATTATCTTCCGCCACATAAGACCCCAAATACAGATGAGTTAATATCTTCAAAGCACTGAGGGGAAAAAAACAAGTTTATCTAGAATTTCATACCTACCTTAATTATTATTCAGTTGTGAGGGAAAAACAGGGACACATTCAGCTACATAAAGAATATGGGTATTTACTGCTCACAGACTCCTGTGCATAGTTCAGGAAGGAGAAAAGTGAAATTAGAGGGAAGAGTTGGAAGGAAGAAAAAAATTGTTGTAAAGTATTTCAGTAAGTGTGTGAATTATTGACAGTGGAAACATAAATTTTGTGTTAGAAATAGAGGGAGAGCTGGAAGTTGAGATGATAAACATCCAAGAATGCTGGTGGTGGGAGTGCTGGGTAGGTAAAACATACTGACATCCTTGGCTTACATAAGAGGGTGCTAGAGAAAATAAATAAATTTAGATCTAGGAAAAATGTGTATGAGTATGCGTGTTAAAAATCTGTGAGCGGAGCACCTGAGTGGCTCCGTCGGTTAAGTGTCTGACTCTTGATTACAGCTCAGGTCATGATCTCAGCATCCTGGGAGCCAGCCCTGTGTTGGGCTCCCCGCTCAGTGCAGAGTCTGCTTGAGTTTTTCTCCCTCCCTCTTCCTCTGCCCCTCCTCCCCCTACCCTCTTTCTCTAAAAAAAAAAACCCCCAAAACAAAAACAAAACTGTGAGTAACCATTAGACTATCAGAAATGCAATTGAACTTCTAAACCAGAGTCACATGGGGAAAAGGTGGAGACGGTGGTGCGGAGGAGGGGTGAAGAATTGCTACAGCTCTGTTAATACAACTAAAGGCATGGAAGGAGAAAAAAAAATAAGGATTTAAAAAGAAACAGGAGAAGAGTAAACACAAAATGAGTGAAAATAAACACTGGTTTTAAAAAAAGCAAATTGCAGAATCTTAGGTACAGTATGACACCATTTACCCTTAAAGTTACCACACTCACAAAATAATGGTAAATACTTTTCCATAAAAATGTACTGAAAACACAGAAACCTGTGCAGATGGGATACACACCTTACAGAGGGGAGAAAGGAAGGAGAAAAGGGAGTTTCAGCTGTATCTTTAATGGTTTACTTGTTTAGTTTTATAAAGCCTGAAACCTATCATCATATTAACATTTAAAAATATCAGTGGTGTGTGTGTGTATGTTTATTGTTCTGTATGATTTTCTCTATATTTAAAATATCTCATGATTTTTCAGGAGAAAACACTGAAAGATAAAACTGTACAGCTGGAGAAAGAGGATGAAAACCAGTATGGGTTGATGGCAATGTAGGATTTCCTTAGGTCCAAGGAAAGACTTGGGGAGGGTCCTCAAGGTCACAGCTAGAGAGATACAGGCTGAGTCTGTAGATCAAGTAACGTATTCATGCAAGTTTCGCCTTGGTCTGTTAAGAGCTAAGAAAGTGTAAAGTGTGAGTTGGAAGTAAATCAAGGGTTAGGTTCTAGGAGATGTGGCATGGGGGAAGGAGACTTGGCCATCAGAAAGGATGAATACCTACCATTTACATCACCATGGATGGAACTGGAGGGGATTATGCTAAGTGAAATAAATCAAGCAGAGAAAGAATTATCATATGGTTTCACTCATATGTGGAACATAAGGAATACCATGGAGGACCACAGGGGAAGAGAGGGAAAACTAAATGGGAAGAAATCAGAGAGGGAGACAAACCATGAGAGACTCTGGATTCTGGGAAACAAATTGAGGGTTACAGAAGGGAGGGGGCTGGGGGGATTGGGTAACCAGGTGATGGGTATTAAGGAGGGCATGTGTTGTGATGAGCACTGGGTGTTATATGCAACTAATGAATCAGTGAACACTACATCAAAAACTAATGATGTACTATATGTTGGCTAACTGAACATAATAATAATAAAAATAAATAAAATAAAATAAAATAAAATAAAATAAAATAAAATAAAGACTGCAGTAGCTATCTTATAACCAGTAGTTACCTAGCACAAGGATAGGCTCACACAACGAGGATGGTAGACCAGAAGGATGGTAAGAACATGGGCCTTGCTGATATCATGGAGCTCTCTATTAACCAACTCTGGAACTTACCTACCCATGGACTTTTGTTACGAGAAGTGACTTGTTTTCTTAATTGTTCAAGCCATTTGAAATGTACAGCTTTCTGTTACTTACAGCTCAAAGCACCCAAACCAATTCAACTACCATAGCAAACTCTTGCTATTAGGGGAGAGAGAGAAATAGCGCTATGGAGTCTTTGACCATTGAAGGGCACCTCCAGGCCTATGGTTTTGTCACTGAGAGCAGGGAGTGAGTTATGGCAGCACCATGACAGTGGAATCTGGTTTCTCACATCAAACTAGAAAAGGCCATTCCATGAACTGTGGAGAAAGGGGTCACCAGTTGCTAAAGAAGCAGAGCTCCCCCAGCCCTTTAAACTGAAGAGCTCCTGGAACAACTAAACAAGCACCATCCAGAGGGGGCAGGATGCTCCTGGAGCTTCCCCCAACTCAGATTAAGATGCATGAAGGTAATAAAAACCACCCAAAAGGAACTGTAAAAAGAGACCTCGGGAAGCCCATCCAGGAGAGTGGAAGGAAGGAGAACAGAAGGAACCCGTGGAAAGAAAATCTTCCAGACCAAATGACGGTCCAAAAATAATGAGACCAAAGTTCAAAGAAGTAATTTAAACCAAATAAGGCAGGGAAGGAAGGTTGAGCCAGTAAGGGGCGGGCTCACTCTGCAGGGAGCAGGCGGGCAGCAGGGGTGGAGTTGAGAGGAGTTCAGTTTGGGACAGCCCATGGGTCAGGAGGGAGAAAGGCACTCGTCAGCTGGCCTGGAGCTCCCACTGCCCGGGTCAGAGAAGGGGGCCAGGCTAGATGGGTATCTTCTTCCCTCTCCCGCAGTCAGGAGCCAAGGAGCCTCATCTCTACCCCCACCACTGGCAGGACTGCTTGCATTTGCAAGACTTACCCTATCTGGGTGGGCTTGCTGTCACTGCCAGGGAGAGCTGCTGGGACCAGGCAAGTGAAGGAAACACTGCTTGCTTGGAGCCAAACTTCTTTAGGCCCTATTTTATATTTCATTTCAGCAAAGAATTACAGGGATGCCAGGGATGATGGATGCTAAGCCCACTAACTGCCTTCTGAATTTGGGACTGGGGCTTCTGTTGATCCTATAGTCCAGGTGATTGCCCAGCAGCTTAGCGTCGGAGCATCCATCTGGTTCGCTTGGGTCTTCCGCATGTGCATGTGTGTGTGCATGTACGCGTGGAAAAAAGTTTCTGTTTACCCTTTCTACTTACCATAGTCCCTATTCTAAACTGAAACTCCATCTCTTCCACCGCAGCCTTTTAAGCCACAATACTGACTTAAAACAAACAAAAATTAATGTTTTCACAAGAATTAAGCATTTAGAGAGGTCAGGGAACGAATGTGGAGAATTTAAGTTCCTAGAGCGATCTAGAAAGGTCTTCCTTGCATGTGCCTCCCTTGATTAGGATCTCTCATATTCTCACCACCGAGGACAAAAGTGAACTATAGGTCACATGCGCCGATTGAGTCACACTGCATTCAAATATACAAAGAAAATGTGGCTCACATGGCTTTTACGATTTTTCTATGACTGATCTGAGTCTCAACAGCACTGGCGAGGGAGGAAAATGACCTTGCCACTTAATGATACTTCAGTCTCTTGGGTTAAATAACACGAATCACAAAGGGAGCTGGCGTTCTTTGGCATTCTCCTCCTCTGAGATCACACCTGGAGGTTCAGGGTGACTACAGCAACTTCATGGTGGAAGGAAAGAAGGGGGCTCTGAGTCAAATGGTATCCCCTCGACTCCTTCCAGTTTCCACTGTGGAGTGAATGGTTTGGTCTGGTTCCTGGGTTGGTGATCTTTAGTCTCAAGGGGACTTTGGGGGACAGTGTGGCACCTTCTTCTTAACCTGGGACCCTTTCCACACTCCTTGGCCTCTCTCTGGAGCACTTATAAACTTTTGGGCCCACTGCTCACCACCAATGGTCTGTGTGTTGGGAGTGTGAGAAGCATTGCTGTTGGCTTGCCTATCCAGCCATTTCTATGCTCTGCTGCTGGGCTACTACTGCCTGGGCCACCATGACTGTGGCTCTGTGTATGGCTCTGCCAACAAGCTCATGACCTCCTCCAGGTTGTGCTTGGGGAAGAGCGTCTACCCCAAATGTTCTTAGGTTCCTCTCATACCTACCTAGAAATTTCCACCATGCCTCCTTTGACTTTGGAGTTCATCCTGGGAGGGGAAAATAGGGACATGTAAGTCTTTTGCCCTCCTTTTCTGTTCTTCTTTTCTTCCCCTACCCTCCCTGGGGACACACAGGTAGTTCCCTTCCACTCTGGCCTGCAGGTAGAGTGGGCTTGGAACATTCCTCTATTCTCTTTCCACTTGAGATGCTATTTGCCCTCATTTTCTGAGTCATGAAGGCAAATAGGGTGCAAGGAATGAGAACTTGTTTTCACAGATAAGCATGCATTACTTTTGAAATACTTAGAAAAATACAGCAATTACATTAGCATATATAGATGATTGAGATTGGCTGGAGCTCTATTTAGGGAAGGAGCTTAGTAAAGGCTGTTTTCAAGCTGAGAAGAGAAAGGGAAGGAGAAGAGTTTAGACAGCATGGAGTAACATCTTTAAGGTTTCTGCAAGTTTCTTTCCCCTCTGAAATACAGGGCTCTTGACTGCTCCTACTTCCTTTTAATTTCAATACAGCACATACATCTCATCTCTCAATATTCCTCCTGGTCCTACAGGATGTTCCCAGGATCAACATCCTCAAGGATTAATTTCTAGACCCACGAAACCGGGTGGCACAAATGAAGATGTTCCCAGGAGAGACGGATCTCCAATTCTTTTTTAATTCAGTAAAGTCAATAGAATAATATGATAAGCACACACATCTCCCTGCTCATATTTAAAATGTTTACTTGTCACTTAGGCTTCAAATAGTTTCAAAATGTGTGTGTGTGTGCGTGTGTGTGTGTGTGTGTGCGTGTGTGTGTGTGTGTGCGTGTGTGTGAACTATCTTTACATTTAAAGTTGAAAACAACTTTGCTCTTGTTCCTTATCCCAGGCCCCTGCCTTTCTCTCCAGAGACACCACTGTCAAGGATTTGATTTGTATCCTTCCAGCCCATGGTTTTACTAGCTTATTACAGATTTAGATATCAGAAACAGCACTCTTTTGTATGCTTGCAATTTTTTCCTAAATGATATCATATTGCATGAATTGTTTTATGACCAGTTTTCTCAGTCAACAATGTTTTTGAAATTTAGTTTTTTTAAGGCACGTAGACCCAGTTCATTGATTTTAAATGACTTGCAAGTTTTTAATTTGTTATCCCATAACGTATTAATTATTCATATTAACTCCACATTGAAAAATATTCAGATTTTTCCATCTTTTCCCTGGTATTTTATTTTATTTTATTTTTTTAATTTTTTTATTATATTATGTTAGTCACCATACAGTACATCCCTGGTTTTTGATGTAAAGTTCGATGATTCATTAGTTGCGTATAACACCCAGTGCACCATGCAATACGTGCCCTCCTTACTACCCATCACCGGTCTATCCCATTCCCCCACCCCCCTCCCCTGAAGCCCTGTTTGTTTCTCAGAGTCCATAGTCTCTCATGCTTCATTCCCCCTTCTGATTACCCCCCCTTTCTTTATCCCTTTCTATTTTATTTTAAATAATAGGAACTATTGGCTCATCCTAATACTTTAATTTCAGGCCTAAACTGGCCAGAAGACATGTTGCATATAAAGCAACTTCACCATAAAGGTGGCTCTGAGTAACTATCACCCAGCAGGTATTGGAGCAGTCACATGTACCCCACACAGTTACAGACTGTGTATCTCTGGGCCTCTCTCTGACTCAGTTTTTTTATCTGGAAAATGGGATAGTTGTTTCTATCGCCTTAAGTTGTTGTGAGGGCTTATGGATTAATATGGTGAAGTATATGCCACAGTTACCAGCAGATAGTAAGTCTTCTGTTAATCATAGATGTCCTCACTAATTAATGCCTAATAGAGAACTAGAAAGCAGGCTCCACCCTGGCCAGTTTCTTTCAGAGACATTCTCTGCCTGCATTACCTCTGTAGGTAAGACCCTGTCTTGAATAGTTTATGGTCTGTGAGGACACAAGTCCAACCCATGGGAGGCAGGGGCAACAGGTAGAGGCAGTAGGCCGTAATGTTAAGTGTTGGGCTAACCGCCCCAATGCTATCAGGCCTCACAAATGCTGTGAGCCGACAGCTGTAGTCTGGATCATTCCGAGCATGTCTTTGCAGAGCCTGCTTGGGCCTGCCCTAGTTCAGCTGCCTGCAGGAGCACAGCTCAGAGCCCCTGCTATGGGCCTGTTCTTTGCACAGATCTGACCAATCAGAGCTCTGTTGCTACGCAGCCCCTGCAGGCAGAGCCTCTCTTTTCAGTCCTGGTCACAGCCAGCATAGCTATCCACAGACATCCCTTTGCTATTTTTGTTTGAATTGATTTTTTACAAAGCACCTGATGCATATTTTTCTTCTTATTGTTCTCTTCCTTTTCTTTACTCCATTCAATCCGTACTCAAGGCCCCACCACACACACACACACACACACACACACACACACACAAATCAAACTCAGAATCATTAACAAAGAAACCTTGGTCTAAGACAGAAAACAACCTTTAAGAAGACACTTACTCCATGCTTGTGAATGCTAGGGAAATCTGCTTTCTCTGATATTTGGGAGCACTAATTATGAGGTGGCACCGCTGTCACATATTTAATTTCCCACTCTTCTCTGCCTCCAGGAGCAGAGAAATCAGTAAGAGAGAGATGATAAGGTTTCAAACAATCTGCCACCCACCTTCTATTACCACCTCTTCCAAGAGCCCAGCCACAAAACCAGTGTGACTAGACAAAGATCATTAGCACAATGGGGCTCACAGACTCCCTGCTTTTCTCTTCCTATGACAGAACATTTGGATACCGTCTGCTCGTCTTCTCCCCACCCTGTACTCTCTGATAAGAGAAAGCACAAGCACATTCTTGAGAGAGAGAGAGAGAGAGAGAGAGAGAGAGAATGCTGCATACAGCAGAGCCTCATGACACCACCCAAGCACACTGCTGGAGACTGATGATTGAGAGGCCAAGATGGCGGGACAACATGGCAGGAGTTAAAGGGAAAGCTCTACCCCAGCATGCAAATATGAGGGGCCAGGGAGTTTGGGATGCTAAAGAACAGGAGAAGATCAGGACACTAGATGCCACCTCGACCTATATTGTCGAACCTCCTGAAATATCAAGAAAGAGATGTGAGTAAATTTGTAAGACCTGTGTAGCCGTGGTGATTTGAACTCAGTACCACTTTGGTAAGGAAACACGTCCCACAGCTTTTGAAGCACTACACTTACTCTGATACCCACCTATTCCCCTTTTTAGGCAATTTTGTAAGAACATTCATATATACATAAATGCCATTAAAATAAGGGTTAATTTTTTTAAGTCACATGGTATAGGGCAGATTTGGATGGGAAGACTTATTTTCTAGAAACCTGACTAAAGATGGTTGTTAGACCATCATTGTTAAAAGAATAGGGTAATCAGGCAGAAAGCCACGCTAGCTTCCTTCAAATGGTTTTTCTCCGGAGAACAGATCCTCTGAATTTCTCCCATCCCTTCCCCGTCACTGATAGATGTGCCCATGCAAGGAGGAGTTTTAGTGCAATTTATGTAGCAAGAATAATGCAAAAGGTTTGAAGCAGGAGTGAAGAATAATACAAACACTTGGTGACTTCTGATTATATTTCTGAAGAATATAGCTTAAAACCACATGCAAAATGAAAGCCTGGCCTGAAAAGTCAGTGTCTAAAAGAAAAAGAATTTTACAAAGTAGTCATTTCCAAACCTTAAAGCTTTGCCACTCCTCCCCACTGCCTCCCTACCCCAAACAAAGAGTGCTCTTCTAGGAATTAGTTTCTCATGTGGTCAGGAAACATTTTTCTGATATGCAACAATTACTTTAGTTTCCTAACAATCGTTTTCTTTGTTTACATTCAAGCAAACTTAGTACTTCGGATTTTAAAAAACTAAAAAGTAATAAGATCTCAGTTTTGTCGAAGTATGCCCATCTCTATACATGGAGAACTGTCAGGAACGTTTACTTACTGGTGGTACAGGTTATTTTAATGGTGGACATTGAGGTGATTGTTCTCTTTTACCTTTTTTGTACTTCTCGGTTTTATATAATTTTGAAAACAAAGACTGGGTATCATTTTCTACAAACGTAAAACTTTCTTGCGAAGGAAGGAGAAATTAGGCAGTGTCCTGAGCAGTAATTACAGGCCAACTACTCTTCCAGGTGGCTTTCATGAGGTTTCCGGTGTGTGTGGAGCAGGGAGTAGCAGTGTTTCAGTGCATCTGTTCCTGGGAGACACTGCTGTGTCTGAGCTCAACCTGACGAGGACCCAACAAAGGGGGCAGAAGGAGTGAATGAGAAGAACAACTGGGGACCAGGAAAATTAGACATGACTCAGCAAAAGCACATGAGGAAATCGTCAGAAAGATCTGGGTCTCAGAAACAAGTCACCCATCCCCCTTGCTTCTGAATAGAATGGTTTCAGTTAGATGGGTGCCTCAGCGTATGTTGAGTAAACTCTGAGAGGAGGTGGAAGAGGAGAGAGGGGGAAGTGTGCCAGCATGACTTTCCTCCTGCCAGACAGGTGAGTGGGCTCTCTGTTGTCAAGGCGCAAGCAGGGAATGAATGTCTTTTCTGTAGCTGGATTGAACTGGGGGAGGACTGGAGGCCTCTACTCGAAGGCCAGCTCTTCTCAGAAACACAGCGGAAGTCTCCCAGACAAAGCAGACAGGCTGGCATCCCTTTCCTGGGAATCATAAGATGGGGAAGGAGTGAGGCATGCCTAGCCAACATACCAGGGACAGTGGTGAAATCTTGAGAATCTGGGGGGTCTGCCAGCCATGCATGGGCAGCCACTTTCCATGCCCCCACCTGGAGAACCTGCATGACCTTGGCTGCCAGGCCATAAAGGGAAGTCCCTGGGCTGAAGGACCAACTGCCTCTTGTAAATTCACTTCCTCATGCCAGCTCTCAACTGTAGGGATCTATGCCATTCTGGGCCCCTCTGCATGGGTCTTGGGACTCTTAGGGGATCCATTCTTGTGCTTGTCATCCTCTGTCACCCTCTCTCTGCTCTGGCTCCTCTCCTGCCTTGCCAGACACACGACTTCCCAGCCATCAATGCCTAAGCACGCTTATCTGGTGTAAACAAGGGCTTGGAATCATAACTGAAGTCCAGTTTGCACAGAGATCACTAGCCCTCCTCTTTTACCCCAACTTCTCATAACCTACAAGGAAAATAACACATGCAAACAAACAAACAAAAATCACCAAAGAATAGAAAGACTATTTCTAGGCCTTGGGCTGGAGGCACAGCAGGAAGTGGTAGCCACACATCTATGCTCTGTGGACAGAGGCATGCGTCACGATCCGTAGGCTGAGCAACCCGAATGCAACACCAGGGTGCTGACATCTGCTCTCTTGCCCTCTGGTAGGTCAGCTCCTAGCCGTACTATAACTTTCTAGATGGAAAATTCCAGAGAGAAGTGACCCGCTCTGTGTTACACAGCTAGAAATAAGCAAAATGAGGAGAAGTGACAGGCCTAGATCGAGTTATTTGACATCCCAAGACCCTTCCTTTACAGTGCTGTAGCAACTTGGCTGGATGGATATCTGGCAAGTGATTAGGACAGGAGGCCAGACTGGCAGACCTCATTGCTTTCAACTCTGTTTCAGTTACATTAACTTTTCCTACCTCATTACCTGAGTTTGGGGTGTCAAGTGGAAAAAAAAGCACATTTGCTTAGAACTATACCGAAGACAGAAAGTAGAAATCCATATCATGCTTGTGTTTCTTGGGCCTCAAGCTACCTAACCTATTCTCTCCAACTCAGGATCATTACCCCTTTCCTGCACAGCAGCTACCAATCCAGACCATTCTCATACCTCACTGATAATGTAGTGGACACTCCAGTTGACTAATTTTGATCCACAGCAAAATAAGCTTCCTGCAAAGAAAGAAGAGACATGAATTTACAAAAAGAAAGACTGTAGAGAGATGATATGGTAGCATCTTCGGGATGGTAGGACTCTGCTCTGGGCCATGGCAGCTTCCATCCACAGTCCCGGCAGAGAGGCCATTCAGATGCTGTGAAAGCAAAGACATTACCTTGTCTCTTGTTTACCACGTGAGTGATTCACTAATGGATGTTTGTCTTCATTACAGGTGAATTTGGCTCAGAACAAGAGGCTCCAAAGGTTTACCCGAATTCTTTATTGGGACTATCATATTTTACTCTGTAGTGTTACATAACATTGTTTAGCCAGACTCTTTCTACAGTTTATGTCCCTGATCAAGGACTCAAAGTTCGGTTAGATGCCACTTTCCTCCGATTCACTTTTATTTGATGTGCAGTTATACACTGAAATATAGTGAGTCATTAGACATGATGAAGTTGAGAAAAGGAAGGAAGCATGTTGCACACTTCGGGTTGAACCTGTGCAGGGGTCATTTGGATGGAGCACAGTGTCCTACACCAGATGAACAAATGCACCTGTAAAATCAGTCAAGAGCTCTATTCGTCATGATTGATGGCCGTGTCAGTGCTCCTCAAACTTTCACTCTCCTCTCTTGTTTTAACCTCACTAATCTGACGTGGGATAGGTGGGTGTCACCCTCAACTGATCAATGTGGAAGAATGGGCTTTAGAGGTTGGATTATAGACAAGTCCCAAGCTGGTGGTGGGTAGGGGCAGAGTAGTATCCCACTTTCCCATCCTCTTTTCCCCTTGACCCCACTGGCCTTCAATGAGGTGTCCCCAGAAGCCACAGTCATGTCCTATTTGTGAGACAAATATGAGTCTATCTTGGCCCAGTACTCAGAGAACAGAATATAAAAAGACATTTCCTCTGTCTCGCCAGATGGCTTCAGGATAAAATTCTTCCCCAAACCAAGTGTTAGAGTCCAGCTGACTATTTCAGGAGGGCAAGAAGTAACAGGGAGAAGAATTCCTCCTCCTCCCCTAACACACCACTACATCCAAGCTTGGTGGGAGCAGGTCCTGCCAAAACAGGCGAGATTGTTGAACTGAAATCAAGAGGATGGGTCCCTGGCAGGGCAGACCCTTTCAAGGATGAAGATTGGATGCTGGGGAAAATCCACAATCCACAGATCTGAGGTTCCAGACTGGACTCAGCTCCTGGGAGCTGGCTGGGCAGGACATGGAATAACCTGAAGAATACTGAGCCCCATCCAACCCATCTGGGAGCCCACAGTGGAAAATAATGGGGGTAATACAGTGGGACAGCCCCAACTTCCTGAGATCAGTGCATACCTCTGTGCTTGTCTGCATATTTTGTATAAATTTTCATTTTGAAAAAACTGAACAGTTAGCATTAAGAATGGCTACTCATTCTTAAAATGCTTTGGAGAAACCAGAACTTGGAGAAGCCAACGTGAAGGAGGGTGGGGATAAACAGGGAAAAAGTCTCCCAAAAGAAACATGAAGGAGCTAGATGTTTGATCTCAAACTCTGTTCTACTAAGTGCTTGGACATTTCATGCTTGGTTTTTATGATAGAGTTAGCCTTGGGACCTTCAAAAATTCTTGGGCCATGCATGATGCTCTTACTTGGCACCAAATATTGGCCAGGCACAAAACAATTAAGGCATGGCTCTTACCTAAAGAATGCCAAAAATAATAAATTAGCCTCTAATCAAATGAGACTGAATTACTGAATAACCTTGAGGAACATTCAATTACTTTAAAAAGAACAACCACAGACACACATACAATTAGTGGCAAATTTTCCCGGGTCTCCTTTAGCCCCTTTGTCCAATGTGGCACCCACCTCTCCTAAGAATTGCCCAGTTATCTTTCATTTCCCTTACATCTTGTTAAACCTAGACGCAGAATTTTAGAAGAGCCTGGAGACCTGCAATGCTAGCTTGCCCCAATCCTCCCTTGTGTAGATGAAGGAACAGAGGCTCATGGAACACAAGTGGCTGAGACAGCTTCCTGAATGGTTTCTCAAGTCTGTGTCTCCCACTTCCTGGGTTAGCAGCACCTCAAGTGACTTGATCTTAATGAGACAAAACTTCAGTTGTAATCTCATAAATAACAGGAGACCTTCAGGGTCCCCCAAGCTGACCAAGTGTGGTTTGCACAGGTCCATTCCACGCCTCCAGCCTTATCTGCCACAGCCCCCCTGCATGTATCCGTCCTTTAGTGAAAATGGAAGCTAGGGCTCTCTAACAAGTCTTTATCCTTTCTCTGCTCCTGAAATTCTGTTACATAACACATTGTATGGTAACTGCATACTGTAAAAATCATTTTCATCTTTCAAAACCTACTTCTCTTTCCCTAGGATTCAAACCCTTTCTTCCTATTTTGATTCCCAACAGTACTGTGTTCTTGCTTTGTCATCAAAGCGCTTCTTCTCAGTGGGGATGATGTCTATGTGTAACTGTTGGTGGTAGGACCTGATATGGAACATTGCCTGTCTACTTGCTGGGGAACAATTTCTTGAAGAGAGATACCCCGTAGACCCCCAACTCACGGATGGCAGGACCAAATGCAGAGCTTCAGTCCCATGACTCCTACCCTGTGCTCTTTCTCTTACACCCTCTGACTCCTAGTTCACCAATTTGTGGAGCTCATTTGAGATCCTGATTCACACCATCGTCGGAGAAGCTTGTTGCCTATTTACTAATGACACTTTGCTGAATTCAATGAGAATCGAGTCTTTGAAAGCATAGACTTCGATTTATATGTTGGCTTTTACCGATTTTTCTTTGCTCTTCCTTTTTCCCTCTTCCTTACTGTTTCTCTTTTCCCCCTTTCCTCTCACCTTTTCTGCAATCCCCCGTCTAAGTCAGCTAACAGGAGACAGTCCAGGTGGTTGCGATTTTGTAAATACTGATGCAACATCTGCCTGGCCTGAAGAGACACATGGTACACCAGACGTTCGGTGTATGGGTCAACAGAGCTTTCAGGGGACTCTCTGAGCGGAGGCTGATCTTAGAGGCACCTACCCTGAGTTACATCTGGGAGCCGTGACTTTGTGTCGGTTGTGGCTTTGTACGACCTCATCATACTGGGAGGCCTAGGAGGACCAAACGGGGCAAATAGATCGGAGATCTTCCTGCCTCATCATGACCAGGGAAGGACAGAGAGGCAGGCAAGAGCAAAAGTTCCTAGAGCCTGGCTATGCACACTTGGGCTCACAATCCCCGGGTGCTGGAGTCAGCTGCTTTTGGCTTTCACACACCTACTCCCTTCCCCACCCCTCTGGCATCTCCTTAGGTTTTGTGGTTCTTTTTTCTGTCCTTGCCTCTCAAGCACCAGTGCCTTACAAGTGCCCTGTTCTCTACTCTCTTCTACAGATTTGTTTTCACAGAATGACTTTGACTCCACTCCCATGACTGCCATTGTCACCTGTATGCTGTTGTCCCTCAGAACTGACCTCTCTCCTGAGCTCTAAGCCTAACTGATTATTGGACATTGCAACTGAACTTCCCTCTCAAATAGGAAACACAGTTTCACATCCTCTCCTGTGTCTCTTGTCTTAATAAATGAAACCACTGATTCACCTGGTATCTCACAGCAGCAATACAGTTACACCCAAGATCCCATCCTCACTGTAACCCTCCCTAAGGGTCACTAAATACTGATCAGTTTCTAGAGATCAGCAGCCAAACACTTTTGTTCTCACTTGCTTCTAGTGTTCTTCAGACCCTTTCAGTCCTGTCTGCAGCTCTAACAATAGCTTTCTTACCTTCGTGTGGTCTTCCCACCAACACAACCATGACAGGGGCCTTTAACCTCTTACATTTCTCCATCTGAAATAAAAGGGCATTGGACTATATCTCTCAGAGCTGTCCCAGCCCTGACATTCCTTCACATTTGTCAGCTTGCACGTATCACAGGCCTAGAGTAAAAATCCATGTTTTCCACCCTTTTACCCATTCCCTGCCTCTCAATAACTTTTTCATTCTTCCTCCTCCTCCACTCTGCTAAAAGAGCTCTTGATTGAAATGTGGCAGCCATAGGACCCAACTCTTTAGCCAGGGTATGATTTCTCAGACATTCCGAGGGAGACAGTCTTGTGTTCTTCCCTTCTGCAGGGAAGGGAATTGTCTGGAGCTGTGGCTTACACAGAACGGCTGTTCTTTTCCTCTTTATCATCACTGTTATTGTTTTGAGGGCACTACTCCTCCACTCAGCAGAGGCAGACACAGAGATGGAAAGTTTTAAGACATTTTTCTCCCTGCAAATTAATTAGAGGGTAAATATCAATTCCTTGATCCCATTCCACCCTCACCACCATCCCTTCAGCCAGGACACTGAACTTGATGAGGCAGCCCCTAAGGCTTTTTGCCCTGAGGACCAGGCTCCTTTGGTCTTGATTTAAAAGCTTTATTGAAGAGACACCAAGGGGAGCAGTGAGATGTGCACCTGCCAAGAGGTGGTGAACTAGCCCTTATCTCTGACAGAACACCTCTGTCTCCATATTTGAGCCACTGCCATTCTTCTTGTCCCTGCACTGCCCCCCCCCCCCGCCTTTCTTCTTCTATTGGGAAGCAGATGCAGGGTACATCACAGGCTGGGAAGCAGTGTGATGCCATATTGGCTCCACATTGTGTGTGTGTGTGGGGGGGGGGGGGTCCCAGCTTTCTAGATTCTTGAAGCTGCTAGACAAGGGAGAGAGAAATGCAAGTGCATCCCATACTGATCCTGGTAAGAAGCTGGCAAAGACTATTCGAAGGATCTTAAGACATCTCTGAACTTTATAAAATATTAGAACCAGAATAAGAATGTGAAGTTATATATGCACTCCCCAATCACACCTGTCATTTTACAAGTATGGAAAATAAGGCTTTCAGCAAATTAGTGAGCACTCCCCATCCTGCGTACTTCCCATTACAATCTGCTTCTTAACTGGGTGTGGGTTTCCTATTCTCCAGAGCCAGGGAGCATCAACGTTTGGCTTCAGAAATGCTGCTAAATCCTGAGCAAATAACTATGACCATGCAAGGTTGTGCTCAAGATTTCTTACTCTCAAACCTAGATGTAATGTTTGTGTTCAACCCTGGGATCCAGGCTTGCTTCATTGCTTCCCCAACTTACTCTCTATAGGTAGGGGAGGAAATGTGGGACCCACAGATGGATCCTATTCTCCAGTCCTACATTGATTCTTAAAAGATGGAGGGGGTTGTTTGTGTGTACGGAGCAGAGAAAGACTTTCCTAAATTTTGGTCAGCAGTGTTTGTCTTGGATTTGGGAAGAGTGGAAGAGTGGAGGAGGTTTTAATTGGAGGGACTTCATGGAGAACTGGGAGGGCTCCTCTTTTTGCCCTCTGCCCCAATCATTGTTTGAGTTACATTCCAACTTTAGAGTTCTTCTAAGATTAAAAAAAAAAAAAGGGGGAAACATACAAGGTTAGGAGTCATAACTCTTAGCCTGGTTTTGTTCCTGTAACTCATCCATCCATTCGTATATTTAGGAAATAAAATAGTCATTGAGCTACTATATGCCTGGTACTGTTCTAGATGCTGAGTTATTTGGTGTGGGATAATGCAAAATTCCTGTTTCCATAGGTCTTACGTTACAGGGGGAGTCAATAATTGCCACGTGAGTAGTATCATCAAATGATATGAAGAAAACAAAAATTGAATAAGGCAGTGGAGAGTACCTGACAAGAGGGTGTGTCTGTGTGGGGGTGTGTCCTGGTCTTTTAAAATAGGTCCATAAATTCTTTCACACTCTTCTCAAAATGTGAAGCCTAATTCCCCTTGCCTTGAGTGTGGGCTATATGTAGTGACTTGCTCCTAAGAAATAGACTGAAGTGGAAGTCATGGGATATGACTTTGGAAGCTGGATAATAAAATCACTGTGTCTTCCTCCTGTTTTTGTTGAATTGTCTACTCTGAGGAAAGTTCACTGTCATGTCGTGAGGACACTCAAGCAGCTTAAGAGGCTCAGGTGGCAGGGAACTGAGGCCCCTGGCCAACATCCTTGTAAGGAACCATCTAGAAAACTGGTTCTCCAGCCCCAGACAAACCTTCAGATGACTGCAGTCCTTGCCAACATCCTGACTGCAAGTGAATGAGAGATGCTAAGCCGGAACCATCCAGATAAGCTGATCCCAGATTCCTGACCAAGAACAACTTGACGTAAATATTTGTTGTGTTAAGTCAGAGCTTTAGGGAATGATTTGTTAAATAGCACTAGACAGCTAATATACGGATTTTAGGGATGCTGTCCCTCTGAGAAAGGAATAGTTGAACAGGACCAGAATGAAAAGGAGAAATGAGCTAGATTAAGATGCATATGAAGAGAGCTTGAAGCAGAAAGCGTAGAACTGGCAAAGGCCCTTTGGTAGGAACATGCTGGAGATTTTCAAAGATGTGTCACAGAAAATGGTCCAAGATTTGGAAATGGACAAGATATTACTGAGTATCGTTTCAGAGGGCAGCTGGGCATCACTGAGGGTTTTTTCTGGGGCTTATCTGATTATGCTGAGGTATTCCTCTTTGACTGAATTTTGATTGCCTAAGTTACTTTAGAATTCCATCGAGGTGGAATTCAACTTGTAGAAAACTGATAGGAATGCAAATGATTCTTTTCTAAAGCAATATAATTAGTTTTTGTCTAGTAGAGATATAACTGAATTCTACCCTGTGGGAAAGATGGCCCCAAACAATACATTTTAAGCAGCTTTAATGATTTAAAACTTTTAAACTATATAATTCACCCATTTAAATCAATGTTTTCTCAGTATACTCACTATAGTCACAAGGTTATGCAAATATCACCACAATCTAATTTGTGTCCACCTCATAAAGAAAACCCATACTCGTTAGTAGGTTCCCGTCCATCATCCTCTCCATCATTCCTCTCCCCCGTATCAGCCCCAGATAATCACTAATCTACTGTCTGTCATTATAGATTTGCCTATTCTAGAAATTTCGTATAAAGGTAATCATACACTCTGTGATCTTTTGGGACAGGCTTCTTTCACTTAGCATAATTTGAAGGGTTATAGCATGTATTCATACTTCATTCTTTATTACCAGATATTATTCAATTGTATAGAAATATCGTATTTTGTCTTTCTATTTATTAGTTGATGGACATTCGGGTTATTTCTACTTTTGGAACAGTGTGACTAATGTTTCTATGAACAGTCAAGTCCAGTTTCTGTGTGAATGCATGTTTTAATTTATTTGGGGTACCTGCCTAGGAGTGGAATTGCTGGGTTCTATGACAGGCCCACGGTTAGTATTTTGAGGAACCGTTAAACTATTTTCCAAAGTGGCTGCACCATTTTTTATTCCCTGTAGCAGTGTGTGAGGGTTCCAGTTTCGCCTCATCCTTGCCGGCATTTATTATCATTCATCATTTTGGTTATAGCCACTTCAGTGGGTAGGAGGTGATCTCTTGTGGTTTCAGTTTGCATCCCTAATGACTAATGAGGTTGAACATCATTTCATGCACTTCTTGGCCATTTATATATTTTTCTTGGAGCAATGTCTATTGAAAGCCTTCGCCAATTTTTAAACTTGACTTTTACCGTTGAGTTTTTAAGAATTCTTTATATATTCTGGGAAGAAGTCTTTTATCAAATATATGGCTTACAATTATTTTCTCCCACTATACAGTCTGTCTTCACTTTCTTGATGGTATTATTGGCAGAAGAAAAGTTTTAAGTTTTAAGTCCTTTTCATCTATTTTTTCTGTTTTTGCTCGTGCTTTTGGTATTGTAGCAAAGAAACGATTGCCTGACCCAAGACCAGGATTTGCTTTTATGTTTTCTCCTAAGAGTTCTATTATTTTAACTCTTACATTTAGGTATATTATTCATTTTGACTTAATTTTGTGTATGTTATGTGGTAAAGGTCTACATTAATTCTTTTTTTTCCCTCCAAGTTTTTATTTAAATTCCAGTTAGGTAACATACAGTGTAATATTAGTTTCAGGTGTAGGATTTAGTGATTCGTCACTTACATACAACACCCAGTGCTCATCACAAGTGCCCTTCTTAATACCCACCGCCTATTTAACCCATCCCGCCACCCCATCCCCTCTGGTAACCATCAGATTGTTCTCTACAGTTAAGAGGCTGCTTCCTGGTTTGCCTCTCTCTCTTTCCCCACCATGTTTCCTGGTTTGCCTCTCTCCTTTTTCCTCCATGTTCATCAGTTTTGTTTCTTATCCAGTTGTCCCTGCACCAGTTTTTAGAGACTATTCTTTCCCCATTGAATTATCTTTGCACCCTTGTTGAACATCAGTTGAAGTGTGTTTTTATTTACGGACTCTCAATTTTATTTCATTGATCTATGTGTCTGTCTTTATGCCAGCACCACATTTTCTTGGTTACTATAGCTTTGTAATAATTTTTCAAATTGGGAAGTGAATTCTTCAACTTGCTTCTTCTTTTTCAAGATTGTTTTAACTCTTCTGAATTTCTTGAATTTCTATGGGAATTTTAAGACTTGCTTGTCGATTTCTGGGGAAAAAAAGACTCATTTTGCTGGGAGAGACTCTATCTCCCTAGTTGCTTTGAGAAAGCAAGTGGCCATGTTATGAAGGATCATGTGGCAATGAGCTGAGGGTCACATCTGGCCAATAGCCAGCAAGAAACTGCGGCCTTCACCCTGACAACCCACGAACTGATTACTGCTAACAGTCAGGTGATCTTGGGAATGAATCCTTCCCCAGTTGAACCTCAGATAAGACTTTGTGAGATCCTACAACAGAGGACCCAGCTAAGCCATACCCTGACTTCTGAACCATAGAAACTGTGAAGTAATCAATGTGTATTGTTTTATATTGCTGTTTGTGGTGATATTGGTACGTGGTAATAGATACGAATATGGATAAATACCTAGCAATGGAATGGTTGGTAGGTGTATGCTTAACTTTTAAAGAAACTCTCAAATTGTTTCTTCAAGTGGTTTTGCCATTTCTCATATCTACCAGCAGTGTATAAGAGTTCTAGTTGCTCCACATCCTTGTCAACACACAGTATGGTCAGTTGTTTTAATTTGAAGCCACTCTAGCGGAAGTATAGCGGTATATCATTGTGTTTTCAATTTGCATTTCCTTAATGACTAATTTTGGATATCTTTTCATATGCTTATTTGTCATCCATGTATCTTCTTTGGTGAAGTATCTTTTCAATTCTTGTGCCCATTTTTAAATTGGGTTATTTATTGTCTTATTACCACTGAGTTGTAAGAGCTTTTTGTGCTTTTTATGTTGTATTCAAGGAATATTTGCCAAAAACAAGGGCACTAAGATTTTTTTTTTATGTTTTCATCTAGAAGTTTTATATAGTTTAAACTCTTACATTTAAGAGTTTAATTTCAAGTTTAATTTTTGTGTATAGCCATGAGGTAAATGTGGAGGTTTATTTTATTCTGCATATGGATATCAAATTGTTCTAGCTTTGTTGAAAAGATGATCCATTCTGTGTTGAATTGTCCTGGCACCTTTGTCAAAAATAATTGACATATAATTCCCAATAGAATTTTACCCCATTAAAAGTATATTTTTGATAGCTTTGTTACTCTGTATTATGGTTATTTTATATTCTTTATTAAGGTGAAAGCTCCTTGAAGACACAACTATCTTACTTACCTCTGAATCCCCTGGAACTAAGCATGTGCTTTGCCTATAGAAAATGCTCAATAAAAATTTGATGTGTTTAGGGGCACCTGGGTGGCACAGCGGTTGAGCGTCTGCCTTCCGCTCAGGGCGTGATCCCGGCGTGATGGGATCGAGCCCCATATCAGGCTCCTCTGCTATGAGCCTGCTTCTTCCTCTCCCACTCCCCCTGCTTGTTTTCCCTCTCTCGCTGGCTGTCTCTTTCTCTGTCAAATAAATAAATAAAATCTTTAAAAAAAAATTTGATGTGTTTAAGTAAAAAAAAAAGACAGCAGGTATCTTGATAGGGATAGTTTTATATCTGGGGAGTAAAATCATATAACAATATTAAGTCATTTGATCCATGAGCCCAAAATATTTGTCTACTTCTTTAGATGTTCCTTCATTTCTTTCAGTGACAATTTGTAATCATCAGTGTATGTCTTGTACTTCTTATGTTGGCTAATTGAATTTAAATTAAAAAATTCTAACTGAACATAATAAAAAAATAAAATGTATTCTTAAGTATTTTACTATTATAACTAGAATTAAATTATTAATTTAATTTTCAAAGTTTTCACTGCTAGTATATGGAAGAACAAGTGATATTTTAAATCGATCTTGAATTTTGCATATTCGCTGAACTCATTTACCAGTTTTCATAGTGTTTTAGTGGATTCTTTAGGAGTTTCTATATACAAAATTGTGCCATATGCAAGTGGATAGTTTTACTTTTTCCTTCCTCATCTGGATGACTTTAATTTTTTATTTTTTCCTTGCCTAATTCCCTGGCTAGACCACCTAACAATGTTAAAGAAGTTATAAGAATGGATGATCTTGTCTTGATCCTGATCTTGTGGTGAAAGCATTCAGCCTTTCACTATTTTTTTTTAATGTTTCAAGTTTTTATTTAAATTCTACTTAGTTAACATATAGTGTAATATTAGTTTCAGGAGTAGAATTGAGCAATTCATCACTTACATATCACACTGAGTGCTCATCACAAAAAGTACCCTCCTTAACACCCATCACCCATTTAGCCCACCCCCCTGCCCACCTCTTCTCCAGCAACTCTCATTCTGTTCTTTACAGTTCAGAGTCTCCTTTATGGTTTGCCTCCTTCTCTCTCTTTTTTTCCCCTTCACCTATGTTCACCTGTTTTTTTCTTAAATTTCATCTGTGAGTGAAATCATATGGTATTTGTCTTTCTCTGACTTTTTTCACTTAGTATAATACACTCTAGCTCCATTCTTGTCATTGCAAATGGCAAGGCTTCATTCTTTTTGACAACTGAGTAATATTCCGTTGTATATATACACCACATCTTCTTTATTCATTCATCAGTCATCGGACATTTGAGCTCTTTCCATAATTGACTATGTTTTTTTTTAAGATTTTATTTATTTGAGAGAGAGAGAAAGAGAGAGAGCATAGGGGGAGAAAGCAGGGGCAGAGGGAGGAGGAGAAGCAGACATCCCACTTAGCAGGGAGCCAAATGTGAGGCTCAATCCCAGGACCCTGAGGTCATGACCTGAGCTGAAGGCAGGTGCTTAACCAACTGAGCCACCCAGGAGCTCCTTATAATTTGGCTGTTGTTGATAATGCTGATATAAACAATGAGGTGCATGTGCCCCTTTAAATCAGTATTTTTACCCTTTGGGTAAATACCTGAGTATTGGTAATGCAATTGTTTGGTCATAGGGTAGTTCTATTTTTAGCTTTCTGAGGAAGCTCCATACTGTCTTCCAGAATGGCTGCAACAGTTTGATTCCCACCAACAGTGTAAGAGGGTCCTCTTTCTCTGCATCCTCACCAACATCTGTTGTTTCCTGTGTTGTTAATTTTAGCTGTTCTGACAGGTCTAAGGTGTTATCTCATCATGGTTTTTATTTGTATTTCCCTGATGATGAGTGATGTTGAGCGTTTTTTCATGTGTCTATTAGTCATCTGTGTGTCCCCTTTGGAAAAATGTCTATTCATGTCTTCTGCCCATTTCTTCACTGGATGATTTGGTTTTTGGATGTTGAATTTGGTAAGTTCTTTATAGATTTTGGATACTAACTCATTATCAGATATGTCATTTGCAAATATCTTCTCCCATTCTGAAGGCTGCCTTTAGTTTTGTTGATTGTTTCCTTCCCTGTGCAGAAGATTTTATTTTGATGAAGTCCCAATAGTTCATTTTTGCTTTTGTTTCCTTTTCCTCTGGTGATTTGTCTAGCGAGAAGTTGCTGAGGGCTGGTCATCTTCAATTTCCTTCATAAGTGTTCTATAGTTCTCAGAGTACAGATCCTTTACCTCTTTGGTTAGGTTTATCCCTAGTTATCTTATGGTTTTTGGTGCAGTTGTAAATGGGATCAATTCATTGATTTCTCTTTCTGCTGTTTCATTATTCATGTATAGAAATGCAACAGATTTCTGTACATTGATTTTGTATCCTGTGACTTTACTGAATTTGTGTATTAGTTCTAGCAATTCTTTGGTGGAGTCTTTTCAGTTTTCTACGTAGAGTACCACGTTGTCTGCAAATAGTGAAATTTTGACTTCTTCCTTGCCAATTTGGATGCCTTTTATTTCTTTTTGTTGCCTTCCACTATTAAGTATGATAGCTGTGGGTTTCCATATATGGTCTTTATCACAAAGAAAGAAGTTCCTTCCTTCCTGATTTGCTAAGTGCTTTTTTATAATAAAAAGTTTGGGATTTTTGTCAGTTACTTTTTTCTATTTCTACTGAGATAACCATATGGCTCTGTCCTTTGTTCTACTAATATGGTGGATTACATTAAGTGATTTTCAGATGTTAAAGTAACCTTACGTTTCCGGGATAAGTCACACATGGTTTTGGTGTAAGTCCTTTTTTATATGTTGCTTGATTCAGTTTGCCAGAGCTTTGTTGAGTATCTTTGGTCTCTATATTCATAGACATATGCTCCCATATGTCTGTTCTAATATTATTTTCTTGTGATGTCCTATGTCTGTTCCAATATTACTTTCTGGTGATGTCTTTGTATGTGAGGACAAAGTAATACTGGTATCACATAAGAAGTTGAGAAGTACTCTTTACTGCATTCTTTGGAAGGGTTTTGATGATTGCTATTCATTTTTCTTGAACATTTGTTAAGTTTTAAAATAACTAATTCAATTATTTTACTTGTTATAGGTCTATTCTTATTTTTTATATCTCTTGATTAAATTTCTATTATTTGTCTCTTTCTAAGAATTTATCCATTTTGTGTAAGTTATCTAATTTGTTGGTATATAGTTGTTCAGAGAATTCCCTTATAAATATTTTTATTTATGTAAGATTGGTTATGGTTTTTCTTTCATTCTTAATTTTCGTAATTTGAGTCCTCTCTTTTTCTCTTGGTCAGCCTAACCAAATATGTATCAATTGTATTGATCCAAATGTTGTATTTCAATGTCTCATATGATATTAACCAGTTTTGCATCTATTAGCAAATTCACTTCAACATTTCTGAAAGCCTCTGTATACATATACATCTTTTCTTCAAATTTTCTTCTGACCAAACCTTAACAGGTTCTTTCACCAATAAATGAGTTGAGGAAAATATTTGACATGTGTTGTTTGCATATTTTTATGGAAATAATGTTTTAAAGTTTTGAAAATTATACTTTAGCAGAAAGTAGAAAAATCATTGAAGAGTCAGAGAGTGGTGGAAAATGAGGTCAGAGAGAAAGACACGGAACAGATCATGTATATCCTTGTAGGCCAAGCAAAAGAGGTTGGTTTTTATTCTAGGTGAGAGGAAAAGCTATTAGCATCCCCTCAGACAAGTTCCTTCTTTAACTGGGACCTCAAATACCTATAATATGTCTCTATGCCACTTCACAGGATGGCTGTGAGGATGGAATGAGATTATGGGATCGAAAATGGCATTGTTACTGTTAGCACTCAGCCTGGCCACCTGTGAGGTCAGTTTTCAGGGACTCATGACTTGGTCCAAAATCTTGTTTTCAAATCCTTACCTATTGGCAGGTTCTTGAGGAAGGAAGACTTAGGGAATTCCAGACGGCTGGACCTTGATTCCTGAGAAAGGCAGTCTTTCCCATGAAGATGCTGGGAATTTCATACACAAAATAAGGGCTAGTATGGTCATTAAACCCCACAGAGAAGAGGAGTTGGGGTTAAGGCAATTTAAGGGCTCCAATGGTGGGTGTGACTTATCTCACTATCTCTGGCCAGGGCTGGTTCTGTGTGATTTGAAGGCCAAGGTGGTGGAGGGGCAAGACTGAGGAGTAGCAAGTCAAGAGAGAGAAGCTAGGGTGTGTTAAATAAGGTTGACACAAGGCCTCTGAATTCAAAGGTCAGAAGTTTGAGCTTGAGGAGGAAAGCAAAGTGCTGGAAAGTGACTAAGCCATAAAACAAGTTTGGGATGTGACTGTATTATGGTGCTCGGGGCTGGGAGAAACAAAGGCCAAGAAGAGGGACGACAGCGAACCAGAGAGAAAACAACCTTCAGACAGTTTGCCTTGCACAAATGAGCAAGCGTCTCTCTCTAGTCCGCACCTCAGAGTACTCAGAGATGGGAAGATGAATCAAATAAGAGTATCTCTCTCATTCAGTCTTCTTTATCTTCATTTTTTCTGCCCCTTGGCTTGATCTGAATCTTGAGCTATTCATGGAGATTTTAAAATATATTCTAGCACTGAGAATTCTCTCTGGACAACTTCTGCTGTTTGTATAATTTAAATTCTTATTGTTTATGCTAACTCCCATTTTTTCTCGTCTTTTCCTCAATAGTTCTGCAATCAGCCTTTCCCAGGGTTCAGCTCAAGTCCTGAGGAGCAGTGGTAAACCCCAGACAACCTTCAAGGCAAGTCTAATGGGCTGGAATGGGTGGGCCTTCAGGGAAGGAGAACACTCTCAGGAAACGGTCTGACCGCACAACCCTGGTTGCTTGAAGTAATAGAAACCTAAATTGCTCTGCTAGCAAGCCTAGTTTATCAGCATGACCTGAGTACAGGGAGCTATAAAGTGTGTTCTTTGAGGATTTTCTTTTCTTCCTCTCTTTGCAATTAAGGGTAGAAGTCCCCAGGAAAAGAATCATATAAACATAAGGGTAGAATTAAGATAATGCATTCCTTTTGCTTAGGAAATTTTCCATGATGAATGACTAGCTCTCTAGCCCTTATTCAGCAAGGTCAAGTGCTGGCTCTTTAAGGAAGATTCACTTTTCTAGAGCTGAGGCTGGGTGCTGGGGCTGGGGGCCTTGAGAGAGAAAACAGTTTTCTAGAAAAGGAGAACTAATGGTCAATGCTGATCTCTCCCAAGAGGTTTGCTGCTCCTCGGTCATTTCAGAGCTGATGGTGGACCCTGTGATTGCTTTGGGGTCTCTCTTCTAGTCAGCCTCTGGAGCTAACTTGACTCTTAACAGCTGATGTTGTGAGATCTGAGGGCTCTTCCAATACAGGGTGGAAACAAAACTTCTATTTCTCATTATACCCAAGAGTGAACAAACATCAAGATAATATGTTGGAAATGCTTCATGGAAGAAAGGCATCAGAAAACCTGGGTTCTGACCCAGCTCTGTCACTAACAAAGCTCAGAGAATGCCAATGGTGTGTCCACTCCCTGACGCCACAGCTGGTGAGATTGGCAGAAATTGGGCTATAATTCCTAAGTTCCTCCAAAACTCTGACATTCTGTGTCTGAGTGTCATAGAGACCCCTGAACATTCCTGAAGGTCCACTTGCTTTGTCTAATTGCCCTTCTATATCTCTACCTCTGTAGTGAATTTTTAGAGGGCTTGGTATAACAAAGGTAGAAAGCCGCTGAACAGACAAACATCAACTGAAGAATCTTGTTTGGTTTTACATACTCTTAGTCTTGAAAGCAAGTAAAGATGAAAAGACCTAGAACATAGGGTGTTCTATATTTAGGAATGTCAGGCCCAAAGGACATACTAGAGTGAAATCTTACACATTAGGGAAAAAAATCATGTTCCTGGAGGTGAAACAACTAGAGGAAGTGATGAAGCCCATCTTTATAGATGTGTTTACTGCGTGCTAATGCAGAGGTTCTGCTTATTAAGGGAAGAGAGATGCAAGTGGAAGGACATATGGATAAGGAGAAAGTGAGGTGGGAACACAGGTGGTGCATTGCTTTGTCACTTTGTATGAGTTTTCAAGACGTTTGGCCTTCACCTTAGCAAGTGAACCTCCATTGGATCTCCACTGTCACCAAGAAGTGAATCTAATCCTGGACCCATGATTGAGACTTCTTGGCCACTTCTCTCTGGAAGGTTAACAGAGTGGATTTCCATGCCATCCATACACATTAAAAAAATGAAAATTAAAAAGAGGAAGGAAAAGGAAAAAAAAAAGAGAGAAGGAAAATAGTTCTATCAAAAGAGTCTAGTCTTCAGTAACACTTCAGAAATTTAATCTCTTTGTTTCATCTTTAAAATAAAGACTTTTATACCTCTTGGCATCTTTTTCCCTGATTCTTAAATACTGCTTAATCACTCTTGAATATAGCTGAGGTCTTAGGACCAGATTTGTTTAAAATATTCCTTTCCACTCACACCGAACCCTTTTCTTGGAGTCAAACTTCTTAGAAACTTGTCTATTTCCCTGAAAACTTTGACTATATTTCCACAAAAAATAATCTCTTAGAAATTTTCAAATATTTGGCAGTGGTAACCCAGAAGGAGTCCAGTGATGGGTAAAGCTGGAGAGGCATAACTAAACCTTCCCAGGACTCTTGGTTTTCAACTAGATGGTGCAAGAAGGCATGAGAAGAAGAAGAAGAAGAAGAAGGAGAAGGAGAAGGAGAAGGAGAAGGAGAAGGAGAAGGAGAAGGAGGAGGAGGAGAAGAAGGAGGAAGAGGAGGAAGAGGAAAAGGAAGAGGAAGAGGAAGAAGGAGGAGGAGGAGGAGGAGGAGGAGGAGAAGGGGAGGAGCAGGCTAGGAGGAGGAAGAGGAGGAAGAGGAAGAGGAAGGAAGAGGAGGAAAGCCAGCATTCTGCATTCTCTCGCCACTTCCTCTGTTCTTTTTCTTTTCTTCACATCTTTCTAATCACTTCCTCCTGCAATAAGAAGGTGGCACTAACACAAACTGCCAAGTTGGCGTTATGGAGCTAGCATAGGACTCTCTAGTGTTTCTGGTTCCTCAGGTCTCTCTGAGGTCCTAGCAGGCTGCATTCATGCCCTTCTCCCGCTTGCTCAGGCATATACCTCCTGGCCCAGAAATTTCTACTCTCACCTTCTCACTCACAGTTTAACACAGGCAGTGATGCCAGTGAGTTGAATTGGAGGAGGGTGGTAGGGATTGGAGACTCAGCCTGGGGGACCGTTGACCTGTCAGTGACGACCCTTTTAGGAATGTGTAGCTCTACATGTAGCTGCTTGGTCTGGAAGAGGTAGAAAGAATTCCTGTAAGTTGGTTCTGGGAATTCTCAAAATCCCAGAGGACGTGCAACTGCTGTAACTCAGGAAAACCAGAGAGGGAGTGTTTATAGTGACATGGGAGACTCAGGCCTGCTTCTGGGTGGCTGGATATCCTCATAAGGATGGGATAGATGGGATGGGAAATGGCGACTATAGACAGACCACAGAAGAGATTGCGTTGGGATGAATTTAGTTGGGGGTTTTAACAAGAAAGCCAATCATAAATTCTTTAAGTTAAGTGGGAGATTGAAAAATATCATTAGAAATCAAAGCTGGTTTTAGAAGCTATTAAGAAAAGAACCCACAGGTTAAAATAGAGGCAGAAGACAGAAGCATAAGGTAGAGACCTATACACGAAGGAGGTGAACCCATGCTTCACCTGCATTGCACCTAACCGTGTTTGTACTCACTCTGGTCAAGACCAGCTCTCCATGCTTCACATCCTCAGCAAAAGGGAGACTTGAATGAGTCAGGTTACAGGACCAGGCTATGTTTCTGGAGAATCTGACTTTGGATGTTTCTGGCAGGAGTATTCTAAATACTGGGAGGGATTTTGTCGATTTAATTGGCCATCTTTAGACGGCCACATTTTCCCCACTTCCAGCTAGAAGCATCAAAGTTGCAACTCAAGGGTTGTGTCCTGGAATGCCTGAGATGCCCAGGGCATGAGTCTAACACCTTCCCGGTTCTGAGTCACAGCTCTGGAAACTACTTTGTGGTAGTGGCAGTAGTGGGAGGGGGTAGGTGTCCAAAGAAATGTCAGTTGCCTGAGAAAGGATCCCAAAATGCAGACCAGAGAATAAACTAGTGTCTGAAGGCACAATCAAGTGGTATGGATTCTGACATCTTCCAATTGTTTCATACCATAGGTATCACTGACAAACAAAGATCATTTCTGAATCCCATTAGCTGGTGGGGCAGAGCACTGGATATTCTGCCTGGTTCTTGCATCTTTTGTGGGAGGGAATTCTGGGTTCTTTCAGAGTAATTATTTTGAGATTCATCTATATGTCGATTATATCAGCCCCTAATTCCTTTTTGTTATCCTCATATGTGCAGTATATACCACATCCTGTTTAACCATTCACCTGTTGAGGGGCATCTGGGCCATTTCCAGTTTGGAGAAATTATAAATCAATCTGCTATAAACATTCATGTATAGGTTTTTGTTTTTTTGGTATGAAGATAGTTTTTATTTCACCTTGGAGTGGGATTGCGGGTCTCAGGATAAGTGTGTGTTTAACTTTTTAAGAGACTGTGTTTCAAAGTTGCTACACCATTTCGCTTTCCTACCAGTAATATATGAGAGCTATAATTGCTCCACATCCTTGCCAACACTTGGTACGAAGCAGTGTATTAAATGTTCACGACTCCAACAAACCTGTAGTGATATCTTGTTGTCCTTTAATTTGCATTCCCCTAGTAACTAAACATGCTAAGCATCTTTTCATTCACTTATTTGCCAAACACACTTTCATGAGTGAGAGTCTGCTTGAATCTTTTGCCTGTCCATTTTGCTTTCTTATTAATTGAATTTTGAGAGTTCCTTACAAATTCTGGATACAACGTCTTTATCAGATATATTATTTGGAAATATTTCCTCCTAGGCTATTCTTTGTCTTTTAGTTATCTTCACAGGGACGTTTGAAGAGCAGAACTTTTAAATCTTGATTAAGTTCAATGTATGAATTTTTCCCTTTTATGGATTGTGTTTCAGAGGTAGTGCTAGAGAAATCGTTGCCTGATCCAAGTTCACAAAGGTTTTCCCTTATGTTGTCTTCTAGAAGTTTTATAGATAGGTTTCAGGGCAGAGGGCTTTCATATCTTCTGTCACAATTATCTATAAGTATTTCCTATTTGTATTGTTATTATAAAAATACTGCTTTTAATATCAATTTCCAATGGTTCATTGTTAAGATACAGAAATCCAGTTGATTTTTTTTTTTAAGATTCCATCTGATTTTCTACGTAGGCAATCATGTAGTCAGGAAATAAAGTAAATCTTGCTTCTTCCTTTTCAATCTGTATAGTTTTCACATTTTGTTCTTGCTTGACTGTCCTGATTAGAACCTACAATACAATGTTTAATGGAAACAGTGAGAGCAGTCATCTTTTTCTTGTACCCGATCTTAGAGGAAGCATATTTATTCTTTCACTATTAAGGATGTTTGAGGCAGTTCCCTTCTATTCCTAGTTGGCTGAAAGGTGTGTGTGTGTTCTTAATTTTAATTTTTTGGTCAGGAATGGATATTGGATTTTGTCAAATGCTGTATTGTATCTATTAGGATGATCTTTGTTTGTTTTAGTTTGCTAATATAGTGAATTAAATCAATGTATTGTCGAATGTTAATCTAATCTTGACTTCTACTTTATCATGTGTCATTTTCTCTATACATATAGTTGGACTTGATTTACTAACATCTAAGTTTTGCACCTATGTACATGATGACTTTTAGTCTATAATTTCCCTTTCCTATGATGTCTTTTATGATTTTTGTATCTGGGTAATGCTGGCTTTATAGGTAGATTTGGAAAATATTCTGCCCATTTTATTTTATTTATTTTTTAAAAAAAATTATCTATTTATTTGAGAGGGAGAGAGAGAGCACCTAAGTGGAGGGAGGGGAGTGGGAGAAAGAAGAAGGAGAGAGAGGCTCCTTCCTGAACAGGGATCCTGACCTGAGCCCAAGGCAGATGTTTAACCCATTGAGCCACCCAGGAGCCCAGATATCCTCCCTTTTTCTTTTTTTTTTTTTAACTTTTTGGGATTGTTTATATAGTTACTTCGGCCTAAAATATAATTCATTAATGAAGGCTAAACCTGGAGTTTTCTTTTGGGAAGATTTTTAACTACAAATTCAATTTCTTTATTTCTTTCTTAGATACTGGGCTACCCATGTTAATGTGATCTATTTCTTCTTTTTTTTTTCAGCTGCTAGAAAACAAAGGTGTTTTTTTTGAACTTCAAAAAGTTTTTTATTTTTGAATATTTTAACCTATATTTTTATTATTTTTTATTTTTTTTATACTGGAATTTTATTTTTTTTATTTTTGAGTGTTTTTTTAAATATTTTTTATTATATTATGTTAGTCACCATATAGTACATCACTAGTTTTTGATGTAAAGTTCCATGATTCATTACTTGCGTATAACACCCAGCGCACCATGCAATACGTGCCTCCTTAATACCCATCACCGGTCTATCCCGATCCCCTATCCCCCTCCCCTCTGAAGCCCTCAGTTTGTTTCCCAGAGTCCACAGTCTCTCATGGTTCATTCCCCCTTCTGTTTACCCCCCCTTTCTTGTTCCCTTTCTTCTCCTGATCTGTTTCTTCTTGAGTGAGCTCTGGTAGTTTGTGTCTTTTAAGAAATGTATCCATATCATTTAGGTTCTCAAATTATTGGCATGAGGTTGTATATAATATTCTCCTCCTACCCTCTTCATATCTGTGGAATCTATAGTGATGTCACCTTCCATTCCTGATGTTAGTGATTTGTGTCCTCTCTTTCTCTCTGATTTTGGAAATCAATCAGCATGATAGAGCACATTAATAAAAAAAAAAGACAAGAACCATATAATCCTCTCACTTGATGCAGAAAAAGCATTTGACAAAATACAGCATCCTTTCCTGATTAGAACTCATTGATTTGTGCTTTGATCTTTATAATTTCCTTTTGAAAATTTACTTTGGGTTTGGTTTATTCTTCTTATCCTATTTTCTTAAGGTGGAGACTGCAGTAACTAATTTGAGATTTGATTTGATTTTTCTTTCTTTTTCTAATTTTATTTTATTTAAATTCAATTAATTAACATATAGCGTATTATTAGTTTCAGAGGTAGAGTTCAGTGATTCATCAGTTGCATATAACACCCAGTGCTCATTACATCAAGTGCATTAAAGAGGGCATTTTATTTTTCTAATATAGGTATTTGGTGCTATATATTTCCTCTTAAGCACTACTTTAGTGACATACCACAAATTTTGTTTTTAATTTAGTTAAAAATACATTTTAATTTCCCTTTTGAGTTCCTCTTTGATAATATGCTAATTATCAAAATATGACAATTGGATAATTATTACACTGTAAACAAACAGAGCAATGGGATAAAAAAATAATAGGGGATTGTCTTCACTTTAGATGAGACCAAAAGGGAAGACTTTTTGGAGGAGGTGACATTCCATCCAAGACCAGAAGAGTGAGAAGGAATCAAGCAGGTAGAGTTGACGCAAAAGTATTGTAGGCATAGGGTCAGCAAATGCAAAGTCTCTGAAGCAAGAAAGAGGAGGAAAGAATCTGAAAAGAGGCAAAAGGTGAAAGAAAATTTGTCCTAAGTTCTATGATGAAAACGAGCTGCTTCCAGATACTACAAAGCACAGGAAAAGGTAATAGCCATAAAAACGGAGGACTTCCGTATTTGGTCTGACTATAGCTCTTCTTAGAGTCAGGGTAATGGGTAATATTGTCCCTGGAGAAAGCGTGCCACCCCAGGCATTCTATCCGTGTTAAGTTGTTGAGGTATGACTCCACCCTAAAAATGCGCTGCTGTACATCTTTAGTAAATTCAATTCTTTTTTTTTTTTTTAAAGATTTTATTTATTTAACAGAGAGAGACAGCCAGCGAGAGAGGGAACACAAGCAGGGGGAGTGGGAGAGGAAGAAGCAGGCTCATAGCGGAAGAGCCTGATGTGGGGCTCGATCCCAGAACGCTGGGATCACGCCCTGAGCCGAAGGCAGAAGCTTAACCGCTGTGCCACCCAGGCGCCCCAGGAAATTCAATTCTTGATCCTTGAACTTTGCCATGAGTGATCACTGGATTATTATTCTTTCTTTCTAATTTTTTTATGCTCTAAAGAAACTTTCCAGATTGACCTCAAATAACTCATTCATATCAAATATATTTATTTGCCTTTTCCTTTGCTCTAGCCTCCCTGAATGGGGCTCTTTGATTCTTGGTGACAAGATTAAAATGATAAATCATGGATACAATCGGGTGCCATCCATTTTCAACTTTGTTCTTTTCCACCACAAGGGATCTGTGTTGGAAAACGGTCTTCAGTCAGCCACAGCTGGCTCCCGGACCACAGTGAGTTAGTACACATCTGTTAAAGACAGGCTGAAGACGTGCTTTCCTTAAATTGTTTTCTCCAAGCTGGCTCACTGAAGAATTGTTCTCTCTATCTCTGGAAATCTTTTCTTGTGCTCGTTCTCCTCCTCCGTTCCCCGAGCTTTCATCAGCTGTCCTCAAGTGAATGATTCAGAGCCTGTATATTTCTCCCGTGTCAGGCTTGAGAAAGTCTAGAGAGCATTTTATCTTTCCCCTAATGGAGAAAACTCTGCTTTTGGACTCTATGCCACAGGTACCTTAGACCGTCACTTCACTTTCCAGTAGAACATAGAGAACTTGGGTTTTACAAGCAGGGGCATTATTTTTGCCCATTCCTCAGGATCAGCCAGGAAGACGGCAGGGTGGGATCAGTCAGAGATATTGCACCACGAATGCAGTTCCCAGGATGGAACTACTTCAAGAGGGAAAATGAAGAATTCTGTGCCACTTGGGATGTCTCTCTCCTCAAGAGCAGAATGGTTGGGTTCTCTCCTGGTCTTTAAAATTTCTAGGGGAAGGTCTTCCTAAAGGTTTGGGTTTTTTTGTTTGTTTGTTTTCAGATTATGTTTTTGTTTTTTCAGTTCCCCTAGGTCAGGAAGTCCTTCCTGATAGCTGGGAGAAGGGACAATTATACTGTTCTCTTCTCATTTGTTCTTTGGCTTGTAGAGAAGGAATACAACGCTCCCAATCTTATCCCTCCAACTGCTTATTTTCTCCTCCCCAAGGGAGGAGGAGCAACTAAGCTGACTGGTGAGGGACTGACCTTCACTGAACAACATTTAATAGTAGGTGGAGTGACAGTGTTAAATGTTACACAGAGTTGACACTTGGTATTGTTTCTGTGTTCTCTCAGGGGAATTGCAGGCTCATAGTTTTCGGTCTTCTCCTTGTGGTAAACTCCACGTGGTGAATTCCCCTGAGCAAGTTCTCCCAGTATGGAGGGGAAAGGAAGGACATCTATCTTTCTCTCTCTTCTAGCTGTCCTGGAGCATGGAGGCAGGCCTGTAGTCCTTGCAGTAAACTAGGCAGGCAAACTCAGATCCAAGGCCATAGATCAGCTGTCCAAACAGGTGGGTCTTAAGTCCAGGATTTGGGTGGGTGGGATAGAAAGCCCCATTAAGCTTAAGTTTTTTGTCCAACAGTTTTCTCTGAGTCTTACTTTATAGACTAATTGGGTACATTCTTCTTCAAATAAACAGTCTGAACCGTGTATCTTTTCTCTCAATGGGGTGGATCTTAGAGGAAGAGAATATAGCCCCCCATTTCAGCCTCCATCTAAAGTGCTAATGCCATATATAGTCTTTTAAAATGAAAGTGATTTTTAAAGCTATGCCAGTTGATTGTCTCCCAGAGTTCCAAAGTTTCTTGTGTGTGTGGGGGGGTGTCTTACCTCCATTAGTACTCGTGTCTGAAAAACTCAGAAGCATCAAATCCAGGCATCCAGCAAAATAGGGAGGTCAGCTGCCTTATCTAGAGTCAGAGATGCATTGTCAACACCTTCCTCTTCACATCTTTCCTTTGGCGTTCAAATTGAAACAGCATATTCACATCATGCCTCCTTCGTTGTGGAAAATGAAGATGCCATGCTAAAGAGGTCAAAATCTCATCCATTCCTTCTGCATGCCTATGAACCACCCTCTTTTTTAAAATGTTTTTTATTATATTATGTTAGTCACCATACAGCACATCCCTAGTTTTTGATGTAAAGTTCGATGATTCATTACTTGCGTGTAACACCCAGTGCACCATGCAATATGTGCCCTCCTTACTACCCATCACCGGTCTATCCCATTCCCCCACCCCCTCCCCTCTGAAGCCCTCGGTTTGTTTCTCAGAGTTCATAGTCTCTCATGCTTCATTCCCCCTTCTGATTACCCCCCTTTCTTTATCCCTTTCTTCCCCTTCCGATCTTCCTAGTTCTTATGTTCCATAGATGAGAGAAACCATATGATAATGGTCTTTCTCTGCTTGACTTATTTCACTTAGCATTATCTCCTCCAGTGCTGTCCATGTTGCAGCAAATGTTGAGAACTCGTTCTTTCTGATAGCTGAGTAATATTCCATTGTATATATGGACCACAGCTTCTTAATCCGGTCATCTGTTGAAGGGCATCTCGGCTCCTTCCACAATTTAGCTATTGCGGACATTGCTGCTATGAACATGAATCACCCTCTTGACTCTATCAGAATTCTGCATCTAAAATCCTGGACGATAATCCCAGGAACAAAATAAGTCCACTAGGCCCTTGGAGAGACTGGATTAACCCATCAGCTACATCATCAGCCAGTATTGATGACCCATGTTTTTTTCTCTGTGGTTATCACCAGTGATGTGTACGTGGCGATGGACCAGTGATTCCAGTCACATGGAAGGAGCTTTGGATGTGTTTAATTTCCTGCCATACTCTGTGACAAAGAGCTAAGTTCACGTCTTGTGATCAAATAACTGTAACTTTGCAAGAGCAGAATTTGTTGGAATAGGGAGACTCCGGGTCCTTGTGTGGCTTGGGACGTTGCCAGGGCAGCTATGGGGTCTGAGTGAGTGTTTTCATTTTACCCTTGCTTTATTGCCCCTGCCTAATTCTCCCATTTCAAAATGTTGTGGAATAAGCTGGTGTCATTTGTTTTCATAAATTAATGTCGATTGCAATTTACGGCCAGATGGGCCCTGAAAAATAGGAGGCTTGTGTGTCTCTTGGAAGGTCTAAAGAAAAGCAGTGGCCATGCTTGGGGTGAACTTTTGCACTTCAATGCTTCGTTCTGCAGGGAGAGTAAATACTTGTGAAAAATCCTGTTTTATAACAGCTGGGGACAAAGGACTCCTTATTAGGATTATTTTTTGCCACTGCTTCTGATTCCTCTAGCAACTAGAAAAAAATGTAAATATTGTAATTCTTCCTACTGGGAAGCCCTGTGTGTGCTGGAACAACTTGGAATCAGAGGTCTAGAGTCTGAATCCCCTAGATATCTCCACAGCCAGCTAATGGGACTAAGGGGGCGGGAAGGTGCCTATTGGATCAAAGCATGTAAAAGCTCTGACTCAATATATATATATCTTTTTGCTACTCCTTCATGGACCAGGGAGAAAAACTGGGTCAGTGAGAGGCACAGAAACAAGAAAAAAAAAAAAACTAGAAAATTTGATGAGTCTATGATTCTAAGAAATAATGGCTTGTGGGAAGCTGGAATCCAAAGCCAAAGAGGAGGCCGCTTGGCCTCTGGAAGCATTCAGAGACCACGTGTAGCTAGATAACGCTTCCTCCCACATTGGGCACATGCCTCAGGGTATGTGAAGGACGGGACTAGAAGACGCTTTTTCTTAGCCCTTTTGGCATACAGCTATGCGGCGAGTCACATAGCTTCTCAGCGGATTATCTTTCTGGGTGAAACAAAGTATTAAGACAGGGCAATTTCCAGGGTCCCTTCATCTCTGACACCCTTTTGATGGTAATCTTTGTTTTATGAAATTATGTTAGGATCAGAGTACTATTTTATTCTCCTATTCAAGTAATTGGCTTTAAAGTTTTCTTAATAAACATAAAGTTGTCTAATGATCTTTACCCGACCAATGTCCTGGTCATATTTACAACTTAAAAAAATCATGTTTGTATATAAAAACTCTGTGAGGAAGATAATAAAGGAACTGTGATTTGACCTCACAACTGGAGTGGGATTTAAACTCAGTTTCTTGGAGATGTCACCACTCTATCATTCAACAAAATTGACTGAATATTTTTGAGCAAATACTAGATAAAAAGTACTTCGTTGGGCAAAAAAAAAAAAAAAAAAAGGAAGAAGAAGAGGAAGAAGAAGAAGAAGAAGAAGAAGAAGAAGAAGAAGAAGAAGAAGAAGAAGAAGAAAAAGAAGAGAAGAAGGAAAAGCATCAGTAAATAGGACAGATGCAATCCATGTTCTCAGGTTGCTCATATTTTGTAGAGCAAAACAACACTTAACGATAATGGAGTGTGGTGTGTACAATGGAAGAGAATGGGGACATCCAGTAGGAGAATTTATCCCAGAGGAGAGGTAAGTAAAGATCTTCCTGGAAATGTGGCATTTAATTCTTCTCAAGAATGGAGTTGCTACATCACAAACTAATGATGTACTGTATGGTCACTAACATATCATGAAAAAAAAATGGAGTTGCTTTAGTTAGGACAAGGGAAGTTAGGGAAGAATGTCCCGGGCAGCAGGAATAACATGGACTTTGTATTAAGACAATATTTCTCTAATACCACGCGTATAGATTGGAGGAGAGAATATAAAGAGAAGGAAAACAGGGACCGATGGCAAACAATGGGCACCTCAGAGGTTATTTTCCACTGTGTCTACATATAAAATAACCATTGAGATTGATGTCCTACCTGAATACTTACAGCTCCCTTGTATAAAAATTGGTACATTTTGGTTAATTTAATAAAAGATCAGATCAGTGTGTATGTTGAGCAGTCCATGAAACTCTGAATACTCATCATATCCATACCCTCTTCTGTGGAAAGCATCTGCAACAGATATTCCCTTCCTTAGATGTCAACAGGGTTTGTACCATGTGACCCTCAGCACCCTGGAGACATCTGATTGGACCAGGGAGAGATGTCTGAACCTGTGGCCATCATAAGAGGTGGCCTGAGGGGAGAACTGGACCCAACAGTTGTGCACCAGACTGAGTCATGAATAAAGGACATCAGCGTGTTTACAGGTGAAATAGAAAGACAAAGAGGCCAGGAAGACACACTATGGCTTCAGAAAGTGATAGAAACCAAGAGTAAGAAGAAACCACAATAAGATTGTGGGAGATTAGAGGGAAAAAAAACTGAGGACAGTTTAGCTGCAGTGCAGTGCTGGGTGGGAAATAAAGGCAGAGGCCAGGATAGAAAGAAGACGAATGCTAGAAATAGAGAATGACTGAGAAGCCATCCATTCAGTTAGAAAGTTGCAGAATGCCAATGGTTTGGAGAGGATTATGCACTGCTGTTGGGAGTGTTGCCAGGAGCAGCCTTTCTGCAGAGCAATCTGGTAACAACTTAGTCAAACTAAAATGAACCTATGTATATTTCCCAAGAGTATCTCACACAGGCCAGTAAGGGGATGTGCTTGAGGATGTTCATTACAGCGTTGTTTGTGGTGACAGGAAGTTGGCAGCAATCTGGAAATCCATCAGTGGAGATTAGATAGGCTACACATGGCGGGTATATATCATGGAGAACTAAGCAACACAGAATGAACGGCCTGCACGAATGTTTAATAACGTGGATGAACACAGAGACAGTGATGGGTCAAAAAAGAAAGATGCATGACCAAGTATGGTTCTTTAAAACTGAAAATACACACATTTAAAAAAATGTACTTGTTACACAAGAACAGATAGAAGCCAAAAGATCTACATTAGACACAGATGAGAGTGGTTGCCTAAGGGGTGGGGACAGAAAAGAACACGATGGAGTGGGGATAAAAGTAAATAAATAAGAAAGAGGACAGAGAATAGGCAATGGCCTGAGAAGTACAAGGTACTCAACCTTCTGCAACTGACTGAGGAAGGAAATGTGAAAATGAGAGAAAATGAGGAATAGAGGGTCAAGGATTCTTCCTTTGGAGACAAGCGGAACAACACTGTTTGGTCATATGACAACTTATGGCGCCATAGCCTGAGAGGAAAGAATGATTTTCTATATCTTGGAGGCCTGGCCAGGCAGCTGTGGTGCTTCGTGGACTTTCATGCCATATGTCTTTATAATAAACCCTAGTCCTCTGACGTCATCCTGAACAGGTCTCCATCCTTTGAAATCTTTTTTTTTTTTAAGTTCAATTAACCAACATATAGTACATCGTTAGTTTTTGATGTAGTGTTCAGAGATTCATTACTTGTGTATGACACCCAGTGCTCACCACATCATGTGCCCTCCTTAATGCCCATCATCCCATTACCCCATCCCCCCACCCCCCTCCCTTCGACACCCCTCAATTTGTTTCCCGGAGTCCAGAGTCTCTCATGGTTTGTCTCCCTCTCTGATTTCTTCCCGTTCAGTTTTCCCTCTCTTCCCCTATGTTCCTCTGTACTATTTCTTATATTCCACATAGGAGTGAAACCATTTGATAATTGTCTTTCTGTGCTTGATTTATTTCACTCAGCATAATCCGCTCGAGTTCCATCCATGGTGATGCAAATGGTAGGTATTCATCCTTTCTGATGGCTGAATAATATTCTATTGTATATAAGATCCATATCTTCTTTATCCATTCATCTGTTGAAGGACATCTTGGCTCCTTCCACAGTTTGGCTATTGTGGCTGTTGCTGCTATGAACATTGGGATGCATGTGCCCCTTCTTTTCACTACATCTGTATCTTTGCGCTACAGTAGTGCAATTGCTGGGTCATAGGGTGGCTCTATTTTTAATGTCTTAAGGAACCTCCACACCGTTTTCCAGAGTGGCTATACCAGCTTGCATTCCCACCAGCAGTGTAAGAGGGTTTCCTTTTCTCCACATCCTCGCCAACATTTGTTGTTCCCTGTTTCGTTAATTTTGGCCATTCTAACTGGTATAAGGTGGTATCTCATTGTGGTTTTGATTTGTATTTCCCTGATGGCTAGTGATGCTGAACATTTTTTTTTCATGTGTCTGTTAGCCATTCTCATGTCTTCTTTGGACAAGTGTCTGTTCATGTCTTCTACTCATTTCTTGACTGGATTATTTGTTTTTTGGGTGTTGAGTTTGATAAATTCTTTATAGATCTTGGATACCAGCCCTTTATCTGTAATGTCATTTGCAAATATCTCTACCATTCTGTAGGTTTTGTTGACTATTTCCTTTGCTGTGCAGAAACTTTATCTTGATCAAATCCCAATAGTTCATTTTTGTCTTTGTTTCCCTCAGCTTCAAAGACGTGTCTTGGAAAAAGTTGCTGTGGCCAAGGTCGAAGAGGTTACTGCCTGTGTTCTCCTTCATCCTTTGAAATCTAGTGGCACCTAACAAAAAGTTGTAAGATGGGATACAAATGACAAATCAAGCTACTCTTATCAGACAGTTATTATGTACCAGTCCCTAGTATAGGTTTTTAAAATATATGAAATATTTAATCCTAACAACAACTGCATTATTATCTTTATTATGCAAATAAGGAAACTGAGGCACAGAAAGGTTAAATCATGTACCTACGGTCACATAGCCAGTAGGTAGTAAGCTGGGATTCAAACCCAGGCAGTTTGGTTCCAGAGCTTGTCCTTGTAACTACAAAGCTGTAGCAGAAGATGCTCTTAAGTAAACTCCATTTGAAGGGGGCTAGTTTTGCCCCATGTCAGGCTTGACTAACTTTTCAAATTCTTGGATCATTTCCCTCAATCACCCCAGTAAAGACAGTTAATAAGACTTAGACTGATTGCAAAGCACTCAGATTTAGAAAAAAGGAATTGTTATCTCTGTGCCATGACACCTTCATTTCTAAAACTGCCATCTCCTTGTCCCATTACTGAGATTTCATACTGAGGACACTGGGTCTAGAGTCAATGGCTCTGTCTCTCTCAGGCCATGTGATCCTGGGTGATTCAACAGGCTTTTTTTTTTTTTTTAATTTTATCTTTTATTTTATTTTGTTTATTTTTTTATTATGTTAGTCACCATACAGTACATCCCCAGTTTTTGATGTAAAGTTCCATGATTCATTACTTGTGTATAACACCCAGTGCTCCATGTAATACGTGCCCTCCTTAATACCCATCACCGGCCTATCGCATCCCCCCCCCGCTGAAGCCCTCAGTTTGTTTCCCAAAGTCCATAGTCTCTCATGGTTCATTCCCCCCTTCTATTTACCCCCCTTTCTTCTTCCCTTTCTTCTCCTACTGATCTTCCTACTTCTTATGTTCCATAAATGAGTGAAACCATATGATAATTGTCTTTCTCTGCTTGACTTATTTCACTTAGCATTATCTCCTCCAGTCCCGTCCATGTTGCAGCAAATGTTGAGAAATCGTTCTTTTTGATGGCTGAGTAATTGTCAGTCTCCTCATTTGAAAAAATTGGGGCTAATAGCAACTCTCCTATCTATTGTTAATAGGGATCAAATGAGATGATACAAACTAAAGAACTTTGAACATGGCATTGCCTATCCTTGGAGACTGGGACACACTATTTGAGATGCTTCTTCAGCTTTTCTCCTCCCACCCTCTGCCTTTCATTGCATCTCAATACCAGCCAGGACAGCCTTAGCATCTTGTTGCTGTGGGCACCTTGCATGAACTTCAAACTGGGAGAGGGTTTGTGGTAACCACCGTGTCCATGGCATTACTCTGCCTGGTAATACATGCACATGATGATTGAGTTTGGCCTTTGTGTTGTCTGTTTTCTCATCCTGCACAGGGCAATGTGGCCCTTCTGGTTTTGTTTTCAATTTTCTTGGCAATTTGAGCATCATGGAACAAATCGCCCCGCCCTCACTTTCTTTGTTCCGCCATGTTCTTTCTTGCTGATAATTGTGCCCAACCCACGTGACAACATTTCTTGACCAGGCTACCCTGGAGTCTCCTCTGACACCAAAATCTGATGTGTCCTTCCTTGGAAGTCTTTTAAAACTAAGTTTGTCTTTTTCTCGAAGTGCCCAATCACAGCTTTGTTCCAGTGATGAATGTGCTTGTCTTTTCTATGCCCGGTTTAGAGTGGGATCCTTGAGTGGTCTTGCATGTTTTACCTTTGTGCCCTCCCCAGCCTTTCGCCTGGTATCTGCCGTGTAGACACACATAAAAGATGCCTTGTGAACCCAAGGGCACAATGTGTGCTCCAGCCTGAGCTGGCAAGATCATTCTGGTCCTCCAGGCTGCCCACCCATCCTTCAGGTCACCCACCTTGCATGAAATGGGTTGTCTTTGATGAGTTGCAGGTCCTATTGGTATAAAGCAAGCCCCAGGGTACCAGCGGTGGCATCTGACATCAGCTTTCAAGCTCCCCGTCATTTTTTTCTAGAATGGTCATAAACTTAGCACTGTTTTACTGCACTGGTTCTAAGACACAGAGCTTTCAATTATGACTATTCATTTCTTATGAATACATTCAGGAAACATTTATGAAGTGCTTACGCGTATCTGACTGGGGGTGTGGGAATAAGAATACTAAAACATGACTCTTGCCCATGAGAGGCTATGGTCTGATGAGAAACATAAGTAGAGGCAAAAAATTAAAACACAATAATGAAAAGACATGACAATAGGGGTGAGGGAAAATGGCAGGGAGTGGAGTCAGAATTCCTCAATTCAAACCAGGTCCCAATGCCTATTAGGCTGCAGGACTTGACTCTCCAAGTGTGAGTCAGTTTATTCATGTTATAATGCTTACCCTGTAGGGTTGCTGTCAGGATTAAAGGAGATAATTCATGGAAAGCCCTTGGCATCATGCATGGCCCATAGGAAGCACTAAGTAACTGTTGGCTGTAGTCCTTGTTCTCTGTGCTTCAGAGTTTCTTCCCTGTAAAATCAGGGTAGTCATTGCACCCCACCACATAGGATTACTATCAGAATCAAATCATGAAATGCACGGAAGGTGCTGGACACCATGCCTGGCAGAGGAAGCACTCGGTAATTGGTAGCTACAATTCTTACTTTGCATAAAGTAAAAAAGAAGGGCACACAGAAAAGTTTTCAGGCATAACGTAGTAATGTCTACAGCTGCCTGGAGCACATAAAAAAATCAGACGGATCAGGTAGATGGATAAAGGTCTGGAGAGACGGAAACAAATATAACACAATCTTAACTGTAGAATCTAGATGGTGGGTATGAACGGGAGAATCACTGTACCATTTTTGCAACTTTTCTGTATGTTTGATATTTTTCATAATAAAATGTTGGGAGAAAAAAGGGAGTGACTGAGTGTTTAGATGATCTTTAATGCAGAGTCTGAGCAAGGAAATCATGTGGAAGGAACGAAAAACCCTGGAATGATCTGCTCTTTGCTTGCCCTTCTCTACCGTGAGAACAGCAAGTGCCAAGGCTCAGAAACAGGAGGGAAAAGATATCCTTTGGGAGAGTGCGAGTACTTCTGAGCTGAGATGAAGGTGCTTGAAAGAGGGGCAGAGGTCGTAGTGGCTAAGAGCATATACGTCCTAGGTTCAAATCCCAGCTCTGCACTCGCTAGCTTTGTAACTTGGCAGAAGTTGCTTTTGTTCTCTGTGTTTGGGTTCTTTATCGATAGAGATAACTATCCACTTTATAAGATTGCTTTGGATATTAGATGAGTTAATATCATTACCGTCATCATCATTTTCTTAGGAAAGCTTGTGCTCTCAAAACTCTTCAAGGCTTGGGGTCTTCTCCATGTCTCCATCTTATTCCTTGTCGAATGAGAGACTATTCGGTTGGAGGAAGGAAAGGGGGGTGGGAGGAAGGGTAACAGTGGGTGAAGTTAGGGGAAGAACTGAATGAGAGTCTGGGGTCTAAGAAAGACAGCTGCTCAGGCCCCAGTCAGGCAGATGAACTCAAGAGGCCCAGGCTGATTGCTTGCTCAGAGTCATGCACTTGGCTTCTAATGATGTATTTAAAATGCTGGTGAAATTATAATCCTGCTGTAGTTCCTTCGGAGGCTCGTTCATCAACCTGGGCAGTGCGTGTGGCTGGCAGGTGGCCAGCATCATCCCCTGACTCCCGCCTCCATATGACTCAGCACAAATCAGACACTTTAATAGCTCTTGATTCCAAGTTTGAACTTGCTCCCAAATGAAAGCCTCCCTCCCCCTCACCATTCTTCCCCCCACCTTCACAACCCACTCCCCACTTCCAATTTATCAGCTAGTAAATTCTGAGTTGAACTTGGAGCCAGAGTTTCATCTAGTTTTGGCAAAGGATCAACTTCTTCCAAGAGAAAAGAGAAAAGAAAAAAAATAAAAATGAAGGCGGGGTGGAGAGGAAGGTTTTTAAAAAGCCCAGCTAAACAAAAAGTGCTCATGGAAACAGCCCTGCAACATTAACTCAGCGCAGAAAGAGACCTGCTTTTTGATACGTTAAGTGCCAGTGAATTTGAAGGTGTTTGAAATGCTCTGAACATGCAACTGGGGTTACCAACCAAGCCCAGATGAGCTACTGGTTTGGAAAGGTTATGGGGTCACCAGTCGTTAGCTGGTGACTTCAGAACTGGAGAGAGCATGTGAAGGTGACCATGGCAACCACACTCATTTTCACTCTCGATTGTGTGGCCACTGTCCCTGTGCTTGTGGATGACAGAAAACCTGTTGACCTAACACTCTGCCCTGCTGGATCTGCAAACCCCCCAAAGAGACAAGGATATTTCCAACAATGTATCTAGCATCCTGAGTTACAGGAAAAGATATGAATAACTCATCCTCACTCATAATGGAAAAATGCAAGCCAAATCATCAGATTGGAAAAAATTTGATGCTCTCCATTAGCTTGGGAAAAAATGTTTTTAAAGTTCAATTGCATCTACTGCTGGAAATGGTATGGAAAATAATGGCCACTGTCTTATATTGTAGGTAGGAACACCAATGCTAATACCTTTGTGGAAGGAAATCTGCCAATATTTTTCCTTACCTCCTGCCTCCTCCCTCCCTTGATTCATTCATTCATTCCCTTTCTCTCCACAGTGAGCTTCTACCATGTTTCACCTAACAATACCCCAGTGTTGGACTCCCCACTTGCCTCCAACTCCTCACCTTGGCCAAAATAGAAAAAAAAAAAAAAGCTGCAATGAGTATGTACATGAATATATCCCTTTATGGGCATATAGGAGGATTTCTCTGATGTATCTTTCTCTTCTCTATCTCTGTCATCTCTATATCATTATCTCTACATATACATCCACATCTGTATCTATATCAGGATAAAATTACTGGGTCATAGTATGAATGTATTTAATTTGATTAAGTAGTGCAGCAATTGGACGATATTACCTCAAATTAAAAATTATACATACTCTTTGACTTGGCACCGCTAAGAACGTATCCTATAGATATAATTCCATATGTTTGCCAAGGCTGGCATATAAGGATATTAATAGGAACACCATTCATATTAGCAAAACCCTGGAAAGCTCTGGAATGTCAGGGGAGTATATGTTTAGATGTGTCCCTTTATCTGTAGAGAGTGCGAGAGCACAATCTCTGGGGGCCCAATTCATTCCTTGAACCCTGATCCTAGCACTTGCTGGCTGTGTGCCTTGCACAGGTACTTACTTCTTTACCTCAGTTTTCTCAGTAGTACAATGGGGACAAGGGTACGTGTTTGTATCAGAGTCTCAGCAAGAAACAAGCTGGGTATTCAACTGAGTAGTTTAAAGAGAGTTTAATAGAAAGAACTGTTTCCAAAAGTGTAGAGAGGGTCAGGGAAGCTGTAAGGGACAATGTAGGGCTGGCCAAGGTGGAGCGCCATGGGTACTCCCCAGCCCTGAATTAGTGAGAGAAAGGGGGCAGCCTCTGAAATGCACAGAGAGCTCTGCGGTGAAGGCCACCTGACAGGTGCTGTGGCTTGTACTCCAAGAATGGAGCAACGCCAGCTGATCATCAGGGGACACCAACTTCTAGGGGACTAAATACATGACTTCTGTCTTCACTCTCCCTCCTATCTCTTCTGGTGCCACCTAGTAGCTGGATTCAAATGGAAGCCAGAAGCAAAGGAGCCCTTGATGCCTTATCTACAGATCTGGCCTTTGGTGCACCCATCAGAGCATAGAGAGGATTGGGGAGGGGGCTGGGCAAATGGAAGATACTCAACAAAACACTTCATGTGGTTTTGGGGAGAATTGAATGAATAAACACATAGAAAGTGCTTAGAACAGTGAGTGACACATCATAAATGCTTGATAAATATGAGTTGTTATTATCGTTGATTTATTAATATTAGTATTAATTCCCCTTTAAAACCATTGGGTCAGATCTAGATGTGCTGCAGTGGTCTTAGGTCTTCAAGATATATACTAATGAGAAAGGAAGATGTGGCTTAGTGTTAAGAAGTAGAAGTACCCTTTTGTGTAAAAGATTTTTTAAAAAATTGGTTAATGCTATTTGGAGTCTTTTGTGGTTCCATAGAATTTTTAGTATTATTTGTTCTAGTTTTGTGAAAAATGTTGTTGGTATTTTGATAGAGATTGCATTGAATCTGTATATTGCTGTGGGTAGTATGGACATTTTAACAATATTAATTCTTCCAATCCATGAGCATTGTATATTTTTCCATTTGTTTATGTTGTCTTCAATTTCTTTCATCAATGTCTTACAGTTTTCAGAGTACAGATCTTTCGACTCCCCAAGTTTTTTCCTTTCTTTTTGGCACAATTGTAAATGGAATTGTTTTTGTAATTTCTCTTTCTTCTATTTCATTATTAGCATCTATACACTACTAATTTCTGAGTATTAATTTTGCATCCTGCAACCTTACTCAGTTCATTTATTACCTCTAATAGATTTTGTGTGTGTGAGGATGTTTTCTGTATACATGTCATATGCAAATAGTATAAAACCAAATAATTTAAAAAATTGGTTAATGGCCATTGTCTTTGCAGAGAGGGTCAGAAGATTACATGGGAGTTGGAAAACCTTCTGTCATGTTTATACTCTTAAATCATGCTCATGCATTATTTTTATTTTTGAAAATGTCAAAGGTGTTATCTGGGTGGTGTGTTCATGGTACTTGACTTTCTTTTTTATTATTCTCTATATTTTTAAAATATTTGTAAGTTTAAGGATAAAGTACTTACTGAGAAGCACACTGTGCTAGAATATTCTAAGTATCAAAACTGGCCTCAAATAGTGTTTTTGAGAATGTGAAGGCATCTGATGTGCTCATTATTTATTACTTAAAGGTCACCTTGACCTCATATATCCTCTTTTTCTTAGTTCTAGAATCTATGCTTGGAATGAATGACTTCCAACAGTGGTAAGCAATGAGAAGGGGTCTTCATTCCACAAAGCAAATTCTTGCTGAACAGGAAGATTATATATATCATATAAGATCATATATGTATATATATAGATATACACAATTTATTTGTAAATACATTATTATTTCTCTCAGCTTTTAAGGATGTGTATATGTGGATTTTATAGATCTACTCAAATACATACATATAATACATATATATATATGTATATGTGTGTGCGTGTGTGTGTATAGTTTTTTTTTCAACATGGCACAAGTGTGCTATAAAGTGTAAGCAACTTAGCTTTGAAGTCACACTGCCTAGATGATAATTCTGGCTCCACACTTACCAGCTAGTAATTGTGGGAAAGTTACTTAGCTCCTTTAAACCTTGGTTTTCTCACTGGAATGGCAATTGCTACTTACTTCACAGAAACTTCAGAGGTTTAAATAAGATAAGCATGCTTGGCATTTTAGTAATCACTCAATATATGGTGGCAGTTATTTATAGTTAACAGTAACAGCCCAAATCAGTTTTGCCTAGCGAAGAACTTTTATTCCAACCCAGTTCCTCTAACTCATCTACCAGAAGTTTCCCAGACTGGGAAAGGGCTGGAGTGGGTGAAAGTGGATATCTTCAGACATGCAGCCCTATAGAATTCTGAGTTCTTTGAGCTCAATTATCCTTCTAACTTTGGCATTTTCATTTATGCCAATGAGAAATACAATGTCCATGGAAATTTACAGATCCATCCAAGCTCAAAAGCTGGGACTTCAAAACCAGATGTCCTGACTTCCAGCTAGGTACCCTTGAAGTACTTAGGACCTCATCTATGCATGGCCACCAATGGCTATTTGTTAAGGATGGGGAGAATAGTATCCACAATGAATCCTCTGGGTGCAAGAGTTATAGAAGGTCATTTGGTCCATTGTCCTGCCTTGCACTTCCTCTTCTACTATGACACTCACTCATGGGCTAGTGGCCAGGAGCAAAGGCAGCTTCCTGCATGAAGGATGAACTGACCTGAGCAGGCCATGACTATGACCTAAGTGCCACCTTACTTGCTCCTCACAAATAAGTTTATGCTTCTCTTTGTGGTAGAATCCCAGCCTTTCAACTTAGATGCTTTATGGATTCTTTGAAATTGGAATCACTACTCATTGTCACTCTTTTTAAATCTTACTGTTCAAAAGACTGGGCATTTTTAGTGTCCTCTGAGCTGGGCACCAAGCCCCACCACCCTGAAGGGAGTTCTGCTTTGGGGTGATCTCCAGGAGAAAGGAAGTGTCATCTGAACCAATGTCACCCTTGTAATTGTCGCAGAGACTTTGGCAGACCAAAAGCCCTGGGCATCAGTTCAAGCTAAATGACTTAAAAAAAAAAAAAAAAAGTCCCTGCCCTCTAGAACCTGGCATGTTTTTGGTTCAGTTTTAAGGAATCTTTCATCATTAGAGCTGTCTGAAAAGAAATAGCAAGTTTCTCGTCTTTGAAAATGTTTAATCAGAGACCGGCAAACCACTTGACATAAATATTATAGAGGAGTTAGATGACCTCAAAGTTCTTCAATCTAGGGCAAGACATCTTTTCCCTTAACCACCAAAGAGGTGATGGTGTAAATGAGGGGAACTCCATATAGAGTAAGGGAAATTTCACTAGATTTCCCATACTAAAAATTGTTTCCGTGAAGGAAAACCAATGTGGTGAATAGGATTAAACCTTGTATTAAGACATCTGGCCAGGATCTCTCAACAAGCCGAATAGCTTTTGTGCTCGGTGATTCTGCTCTCTGGGTCCCTGTTTCCTCACCTATCTCATGAAAGGATGGGGTCAGAGAACCACTAAATTTCTTTGTGTTGAGAACTTCGGTTGGGAGTTCATAATTGGTCAGAAAATAAAGTTCAAACATCTGTATGAGGTGAACGTATGACAGGTCTATGGTGAAAGAATAAGAGCTTTCAGTGGTATGCACGCCATTATTCACTTATGTTGCTGGCTGAGAGAAGTGCAAATTGGTGAAAGAAATGGAAGAGGAAGTCTTGAAACCTTCTGCACCGATGCTGCTCAACTTGGTCGTGGAGGCCTGCTCACCAAATCAAGGCTCTGGTGTTTGCAGCTTCTGCTTCAGACCAGAATAAAGAGATTGTCCATGTTTTAAATTCCCAGGAAACTTGGCTTCTGCAGGCTAGGAAGATACTTCCACTTCCATCTAAGCTACGCCTGCCAAAACCAAAGTACCACAGACTGAGTGGCTTAAACAATAGAAATTGTTGGTCTCACAGTTCTGTAGGCCAGAATTCCAAGATCAAGGTCTCTGCAAGATTGGTTCCTTCTGAGGGCCACGAGGGCAGAATCTGTTCCAAGCCTCTCTCCCTAGCTTGTAGATGACATCGGATTTCCATGTCTCTTCACACTGTCTTTCCTCTATATGAGCTTCTCTGTCCAAATGTCCTCTTTTCATAAGGGCACCAGTCATACTGGAGTAGGGTCCACCCCAATGACCTCACTTTACCTTGATTGCCTCTGTAAAGACCCTATGCTCCAAGTGAGGTCACCTAGTGAGGTATTGAAGGTCAGGACTTCTACACATGACATTGGGCCCGGGGCACAATTCAACTCAACACCATGCATACAATCGCACTCACTCCACTGCACGTCCTCGGTCATGTCGCAGTTGGCAGGATGGGCCTTTGGTAGTGAGTCAGGAAAATGACCACGTTCTCCTTTAGGCTCATCCATCTCATTTAGCCTCGGTCCTCCCCTCCCTCCCCCCCAGGGTCTTTAAACTAGTATTTGTTTCTTATATTAACATTCCCTTTGATTTGGTGACAGGTATGTACATGTCTGCATGTGTATGTGTGGGGGAGAGAAAAACATTAGCACGTGGTTCCTCCTCTCAGTGCTCCTGCTCTATAGAGAAGTGGATCATTTGCCTGTAGGCTGTATACACGTCTAACTCCAAATACCTAACTAGCTTTGGGCTCTTATCTCAGGGTTTCCCTGGCAGCAATCTTGATTTGTGAACAGTAAAGCTCTGACTTCCTGGGACTAAGAAGTAACCTCACATCCACACCTACAGGCAAACAGTCTTGGTGTAAATCAAGTCTCATTTCAGTAATTATCTCACCACACATTTATGTTGGATTGGGTCCCAACGCCCTACCATAATAGCCATCATCTCCATTCTGGACTCAGATGGCCCATTTTGCAGTTGAGTTCATCCTGGAATCCCATCAGGAGGATGGGAGGAGGGAAGACCCTGAGGAAGGTCTGTTACTATGTGCCCTGGGTCCTCAAAGGCTGGGGGCCACTGGACTTGGTGGTGTTTAGGATGGAGAGACTGCCTGATCAACGCCCAACTGTCTAGGGATATTAGCAGCAAATGCCTTCCAAGCCTGTGCTCCCAGTACATTCTTGACCTTCTTTTGGGTTTAACAGCCAAAGTTAATCCATGATCTTGTTCACCCTGTGACTAGCTAAGGATTTAAACTAACTGGGAATAAGTGTCTTAAGCCCATACCCCCGAAAACGGTTCCAACTCCATGTATTGGATCTTTCTAAAGTATGTGAATGTAGCAGAAGCAGGTGATTTTGAAGAGGCAAGAACTCACACGGGGAAGGCTAACAGCCTGATTCCGATCTTCGTTGGCTCCGTACATGAAGATGAAGACTTAAACTCCTGGTTCCCAGTTGAGACCCGTTCCAGCAGACAACCCCACTGCCTAATGTGATTCAACTCTATAAAGCTGCTGAATGAACATTCCAAAGCTGATGGACCAGTATTCTATTATCCATTTCTCAGATCTGTCAACTGTGACAACACTGGACCTTCCCAATTTCCAGGGCTGGAGACAGCTTTCTCATTCTAACACAGCACAGGTCTTACTAGGGAATGCTGGTGAATAACAGCATGGGTTTTACTTATCATCTGGAAGCAAGCAAGCAATATAAGCAAATATGAGATGGACGGAGTGAGGGGTAAGGAAGTGGTCAAGAAACTCTGGATTCTCCATCCTCTGAAGATCATTGAGAGTTGGTAAGAAATGGACACTACCACTTTCAGAGTTAACAGTAATAGTAGGTGATATTTATGAAGCATATATTATGTTTAAGGCTCATGCTACGTGCTCGTGCATTTTCCCATTGAATCCTAACAAAAATCTTTGGTCGGGGGGTTAAACGTCTGACTTTGGCTCAGGTCATGATCCTTTTTTTTTTTTTTTTAAAGATTTTATTTATTTATGTGACAGAGAGACAGCCAGCGAGAGAGGGAACACAGCAGGGGAGTGGGAGAGGAAGAAGCAGGCTCCCAGCGGAGGAGCCCGATGTGGGACTCCATCCCGGAACGTTGGGATCACGCCCTGAGCCGAAGGCAGACGCTTAACAACTGCGCTACCCAGGCGCCCCTCAGGTCATGATCCTGCATCAGGCTTCCTGCTCGGTGGGGAGTCTGCTTCTCCCTCTGCCCTTCCCCCCTTTTGTGCTCTCTCTCTCTCTCATTCACCTTCCCTCAAATAAATAAATAAAATCTTTTAAAAAAAATCTTTGGTAGTAACCATTTCTATGAGTGTTGAAGATCAAATGTTCTAATGTTGTAAAAGTGCTTAGAAATAATGAAGTCTTATCAAACCACAAAGATTCAATGCATGCTATTATTTTATTAAATGACCCCTGAAATTCCTCTTAGTCTAAGACTTACATAGTGAAATAATAGATGCTTAAAAGATACGTGATACAGCCCTATCATATACCACAAAGCATCACCCAAAGAAGTGACATCAGCTTGTTGTTGGAGAGAAATGCTGTGCGACCTGCTCAGGGAACCGCAATAATGTGGAACGTTCCTTCTAAAACCATAAGGGCACTCAGGTCAAATAGGTTGGTGACCCACTGAGACATACCTGTTAACACCCCCTAGTTCTGGTGGAAAAGAAGCCAGATTTTGCACTGTCTTTTGCATTCTGATTAGTGGCTCTGATCAGAAATACAGAATTCCCAAGGTTTGAACGCTGCTGGGCTCAGTTTTCATATCAGTGGAATGGGGCTAATATTTCATATTTATACTAACGCATTATATGAGCTGATGTATTTGAAAACATCTATCAAAGTGCTGACATACAGGAAGTAATAAACATAATAATTAAACACCCACTGTTCTGGCCTGGCTGGGAAATGAAGACTCAGAACTGGTGGGATTTATGCAGACTGACACATTCTATAAAACGGGTGGTGTTTAAAGGAAGTGAGTGTAGAGGCATCAGAGCTAGTGGACTCAAAATGCCCTTTGGGCAAGAGCTTTGTTTGTTCTGACTCATACAATGCCACCCACCTTGTCATTTGGTCATTCACTCTTTGTTGGCAATTGTTTTTTCTGGAGCGTGGAGGCCTATGAAGGAGTTTGTGTGGGGACACTGAAGAGTTGTCTTTAATTCCATTAAGAATTATTTAGTGAGAGGGGCGCCTGGGTGGCTCAGTTAGTTAAACCTCTGCCTTGGGCTCCGGTCATTATCCTGGGGTCCTGGGATTGAGCCCTGCATCAGGCTCCCTCCTCAGAGGGGAGTCTGTTTCTCCCTCTGCCCCTCCTCCCACTTGTGTGGTTTTTTTTCTCTCTCTCAAATAAATAAATAAATAAAATCTTGGGGGAAAAAAAAAAGAAGGAAAAGAAATATTTAGTGAGAGAGGCCAGGACTAAAGCTGAGAACATTCGATCAGCTATCCAAGTGACTACCTCAAGTAAATGGGTTGGAGATGTGCTGCTGCAGTGTTAAAACAGGGTCTTGACTCCTACATTGTTGGTGGGAATGCAAGTTGGTACAGCCACTCTGGAAAACAGTGTGGAGATCCCTTAAAAAGTTAAAAATTGAGCTACCCTATGATCCAGCCATTGCACTACTGAGTATTTACCCCAAAGATTCAGACGTAGTGAAGAGAAGGGCCATATGCACCCCAATGTTCATAGCAGCATTGCCCACAATAGCTAAATCGTGGAAGGAACCAAGATGCCCTTCAACAGATGACTGGATTAAGAAGTTGTGGTCCATATATACAATGGAATATTACTCAGCTATCAGAAAGAACGATTTCTCAACATTTGCTGCAACATGGACGGCACTGGAGGAGATAATGCTAAGTGAAATAAGTCAAGCAGAGAAAGACAATTATCATATGATTTCTCTCATCTATGGAACATAAGAACTAGGAAGATCGGTAGGGGAAGAAAGGGATAAAGAAAGGGGGGTAATCAGAAGGGGGAATGAAGCATGAGAGACTATGGACTCTGAGAAACAAACTGAGGGCTTCAGAGGGGAGGGGGTGGGGGAATGGGATAGACTGGTTTTGGGTAGTAAGGAGGGCACGTATTGCATGGTGCACTGGGTGTTATACGCAACTAATGAATCATCGAACTTTACATCAGAAACCAGGGATGTACTGTATGGTGACTAACATAATATAATAAAAAAACATTAAAATAAAAAAAAGCAAAAAAACCCCCAGGATCTTAAGAATTTGACAGACTTGTGTTTTTGTGGGCAAATTCCTGAACTTCTCTGAACTTCAGCTTCAATGATTAGCTATGGCAATTCATGGAAAGCATTTGACCTGTGCATAATAGATGTTCCATATTATTATTTTCTCCTTTTCTTTCTTTCTTTCTTTCTTTCTTTCTTTCTTTCTTTCTTTCTTTCTTTCTTTCTTTCTTTCTTTCTTTCTTTCTTTCCCTTCCTTCCTTCCTTCCTTCCTTCTTTTCTTTCTTTCTTTCTTTCTTTCTTTCTTTCTTTCTTTCTTTCTTTCTTTCTCTTTCTTTCTTTCGTGAGTAAAGCGATAGAAGTTTATTAAGTGAAGATACAGAAAAAGCTCTCAAGAGTGAGAGGGGTCCCGACAGGGTTGCCAACGAGGACATTTAGGGTTGGTCTTTTATTTATAGAAAGCTAACCAGGGAACTTAAATCCTTTAAACATCCCTATTGATAACATATTATTATTTTCACACTTTTATATACATTGTTCTAAATTATTTCATTTAGAAGTGAGGTGAACAGGGTAGGAACTAGAGACAGAGATTTCCCAGATGAATGCGCTTCTTAACACCTCCAACTCTGTGTTCTAGTTCTGGCTCTGACAACAGTCTGATCAAGCAGCTGTTGGTCTGCTCTCTGCTCTCCGGTGGAATGAAACTAAATCATCTTCATGTGGTGTCGTTCAAATGACTGTACAATCACATGTGTTCCAGAAGTGCAGGGCGAACTTTGTCCATATTTAGAAGTTGAGGTATGAGGGCGGAAAGAGTGGAGAGGTGAAGGTCCAATCACATGGCCGCCATTCAGTCACAGGGTCTTTTGAAGGATTAGGCTGGTGAATTCTGGAAGGCAGGTCATCCCTAGCCCTCCAGCTTCAGAGTTGCAGAGGCAGACTCCCAGATGAAGGAACTCTTGGCTCTTTCCTGTGGCCTGACTGCCCCACACAAGGTTGGGGTGTTGGGGTTGGGGGAGGCCTGGCTCCAGAGAGATGAAGGGAACAGATGGAGAGATGGAGCTTGGTAGACCTGGTAACTGTGGGTGACTGACTTCTTGTGGGCCCAGCATATTCCCTCCAGAGGGGGTAGCAGCAGAAAGTTGGTGCTATCTTCTGCCCATTCTCCACACTCAACATCCAATACGCTGGCCCAATCCATCATGGCAGGCTTTTTATTTGTATGTATATACAATGTGTGCATTCGGTGTGTCTCTTGTTGGATTACTTGTTTAAGGTAGATGGCTATACCTCAAATAACACTCTTCTAACAGCAAGGACCCTGCGCTTCAGAGTGATTCTCCAGATTGCAGTTGCTCCCCAGGCAAACAGCGTGTTCTGCCTATTTGGTGTGTTATTCTACAAAATACATCTTTTTTTTTTTTTTTTTTTCAGGGGAAGGGGCAGAGAGAACTTGGATAGAGTGACAAAGCCTAATTTCAGGGCCTCTGAAAAACCTTTATTCTTGGTCACAAAATGATCTGAGATTTTGTTCTAGAAATGGCCACCTGTAGAAACTCTTCTCTTTAAGCTTAAGTCTTTGTTCCCAGGCAACATGCTAGAAAAGCTCTGTATAGGAGGACACATATTACTCCCATCTCTCAGTTACCCTCAAATAAGGATGAGTATCAGCTTTTACAGAAAATTAATTTTGCCAGGGGAGAGAGGAGGGTTGTTTGACCGGGTTGGCGGGGGGATGGGAGGAGGATGGGAGGGCTGGGAAGCAGGGCTCCCTTTAAGAGGACAGAGGCATAGAAATCACTCTGTCATGATGCAGAAACAAAGCTTTCATTTTCCATCATTTTGAGGAAAACCTGCCCTGACGGTGAGGGTCTGGGAACACTGAGGTGCTCTGTATTTTGGGCTTCTCTTCAGCCGTGCCACTGCAAAAGGGTAAAGCCGCAGCTCTTAGACATTATAAAATGAACACATGTCCAAGGGTTTCTGTAATTCAATAATTAATGAGGGAACCAGCGAGATGTTACTACTGGTTTGAAGAAAAAGTCAAAGGACGGCACAAGTACAGACCATGCAGAATGCCAAAATCAACAATAAATGGTGACATTTCCTGAACTTGCCCCAACTTGAACGAAACACCCTATCGACAGAAGCCTTGGTGCCCTCTTTATTGATGGCGGCGGTTCAGCATCCTCTCCGACAGCACAGCCTCTAGTTGTTGAAAGCAGTAATAACAACTTGATTGTGTTGCAATAACTGTGGAGAATTGCTATGAAGAGGGTTTCCCAGTGTTGACTTGCAAGCCTCTGAGCTGCTCTCTGCACATGGGAAGGCCCTGCCCCGGAAGTGATGATGGAGAGGCAGAGACCTTTCTTCTTCGTCCCTGATGTCCCCTGTGTTCTAAGAAGCCCCACATCTCAGTTTTCTGGGCGATCCCACAAAACGGGATCAGGATATCAGCTTTGAGTTAGCTTTCCAAAAGGCTTTTCAGGAAAGCCAGGAAAATGATTATCAAGTGAATTTAAACGACCAGCAGCCCCGTACCCCAGCACAGAAGTTGCTGAATTAAGCTCTGGCTAATGCACCCAAGTAAGGAAGAGGAAGATCTTCCATGGCCCTGCCCAACCTGATTGGTGGAATCCTCCTCAAGTCACGAACACCCTTGTCATGTCTCCTGGCAGCCTTCTCCATGCTGTTTGTTTGCAGGGACATGACATGCTGGCGCCTGGAGACAGGGCAGGGCAGGGAAGGCTTTGGAATCTGTGCAAGCCATTGCCCTCCCCACCCCCGCAAAGCTTTGTCCTCAAGCTCTGTCTCTGGGGCCCTTGGATCAGATTGCTTGCTTCCAGGTGCCAGAGAGACACTTTTCTGTTTGCTCTCCCACCCAGGCTGCCCTCGGTTTGTCCTTCCCCTAGGTGGGGGTGGCAAGTGACAGAGGCTGTTTAGAAAGGAGTCTTTCTTCTTTCCCCCCTCCCTTTCTTCCCCCTACCCCCTCAAATTGCAAGAACATTTTGGCTTCTTTCCATCACTTGGGGCTTGTGTTGGAGATTTGAATCGGCTCTTGTGTCCTATAAATAGCCCGGAAGTTCAGAGAGAAGTGCAGCCTTTACAGGTGAGCTGTTTGGGGAGCAGAAGCAGGCATGCATGGAGCTGGCTGCATTGCTGATAGAGTTTTGTTTTGAGCCTGGCCCGGTGAAGCCTATGGTCTCCCTAATATCTCCAGCCTAGTCTATGTAGCCTTGTCCCTGGCTTATTTGCCACTCCCCCCAGGCATCAATTATTACCCAATCTGAGCACCTTTCATGCCCCAAACAGCTGGCAAAGTGCCCTGTCCTATTGTTAACCTCTCTGGTCTATGCCTCTTTCCTAAGGGTATTTAATTTTAATTTTAATTTTTTTTTTTTTTGAAGAGGGGAACTGTTGGTCATTGAGATGGCAGAACTTCTACATTAGGGAGGAAATTTTATGTTGCAAGTGGATAGAAACCCAGCTCAAACTAGTTTAAGCAAAAACAGGAAGGTAATGCTTCACAGAGCTAAGTCCAGGGGTGCAGATGAATGCAGAGACCCAAAGGCTGTCACCAAGACCAGGCTTCCTGCTGCTGGGGTTGCCATATTGAGCAAAGAAAAATACGGGACACTCGGGGAAGTTGAATTTCAGGGAAATAGCAAACAATTATTTTTTTTAGTACAGGTATGTCCCATATTGCCTCCTATATTTTTTCTGGCTACATCTGCCTGGCACTCTCTGTGGGCTTTCTCCTCCTGCTCATGCTGGGATTACTCTGAGGCAGGCTCCAGCCATGAGGCGACAGAATGGCTATTGGCAGCCCCACACTCCCATTTCAGAGCTTAGGAACCTTGGAAATTGGGCCCCTTTGCCCCAAGAGTTCTAGCAAAAACCCCAGATTTCACCTCCTTGATGTGGCTTGGGTCTTGTGGCCATCTCAGAAGTGAACACTCTGTCCAAGGGAATAAAATCCTGGGCAGGTCTGGGTCGTGTGTCTACTTCTACTTCTGGGATGTAGATTTAGTCATGTATGAACCACTTAGAGTAAGAGTTGGTAAGAGAGTCCCTAAAGGGAAACCAGAGTGTTGTTATTAGAAGAAAGATAAATGCTAGCCAGACATCATCTCTGTGGTCCAGTGGTAGGCATGCTCTTGGGCTTCTTAGAGTCTGATGCAGATCACAGAGGTCTTCTCCCCTGCAGGGTGAGCTTGGAGGATGGGTGACAATCTTGGTAGGCCCTGAACTAACAGCAATGAGAGTACAAAAACATTTCTTTAGTATCTTCTCTCTGTGGCCTGCGGTACCCGGAATGAGTCCTACATAAAGACAAAAAGGAAGCCATTGCTGATGTCCATGAACTTACCTTCGAGTGAGAGATATCATCATTTTGTACTTTGCTCTAGAGTCTTATAATCCTTTCTTTGTTTCTCTATACAAGTAATTCTGAGTATGTAAGGAGGGGATGAATTAATTCCAGATAAGGCTTGCTGGAGGAGATGCATTTGAGCTGGATCTTAAAGGATAGATAGAGTTTAGCCAGGCAGCTATGGAAGAACGAAAGAGAAAAATTCCAGAGGAACTAGAAGCAAACTTGTTGACTTCATGCTGCTGCTGGCCTGCATGAGATGGCATGGCCTTCCAGACGGCTGCATCTTGACTACACTCAGGGCCATACAGACATTTAGGAATCCCAGGAAAATGAATGGTTGGGTACTATGGCATTCCTTCAAATCCTTGTTCATAGTTAATGTAAAAGAGAAGACTGAGTGATGGGGGGTGAGAGGGAGAGTATGTGGGGAAAGGGGCCCTAGTTGGGGACACTCAGCTCCTTTTCTATTGCCCTTGGTAATTCCACTCTGGCCCCAAACTAGTGTAGTCCACTCAACAAAGGAAAGACCTGCAAGTAAGCAGAAGAATTATCTTCCTTACTTAGGAGAAATTAAGGTTACTTATGCCTAACTCTGGGAGGAAGGAGGGTCTTACCTCCTTGCTCCTAGGTGCCTTAATATACCCTCTTCCTGAGGTAAGTTCTGATCAATTTTATTTTCTCATGTTGTCAGGATATTTTATTTCCCTGGTAATGCTTAGTGTGATGGCCTGCCTCGTCCTCCAAATCTGACACTTCTCCAAAGGGTTGATATTGGAAAACATTTGCCCCTACAGTCCATGGCTGCCCGAGTGTGTTGTTCAGAGAGATCGGAGTGTATGCTGCTGGCTCCCTGAGGAAGGACCACACAGAGCGTGAGGTCTCCTGGAGAGGCCATCAAAGGCTGCAGTAGAGGCTGGGAGCAGTTAGCTGAGATTCCTGGGTCCTCCATTTACCTTGGAAATTCAGAACAAGAATTGAGATGCCATTGTTCACCTGATGATGCTTCTCTAAGGACCCCCATCTTCAGAGATGAACATCCTTTGTGGCAGAACAGGTGTCCAGTCCTTGAGCCCACATCTCTTTCTACTCACAGGCCGCACTAATCCCCAGCCAGGAGGTCTCCTTCATTCATGCCTCCTATTGATATTGGCCTGATTAGGATTCTGACACAAAAAATTCTGAATTAAATTTTGTTCAATTTTTTTTTTTACATGCATCCCTATATTTATAAACTGTTCTTGTTTCAGGTTTGTGGCTTTGGGATTTTTTTTTTTTTTAAGACAGATTCCCTGGTGTACTATATGTTGGATAATTGAATTTAAATTAAAAAAATAAAGACACATTCCCCTGTGTTATAGTGAGGACCCTAAAGAAGTGTCTAGAATATATGGCTCTAAAAAGGATAGCAATGAACAAAAAAACTGTCCATAAAAATAATCAGTTTGACCCATTATAGAGTCAAGTTATATTTTTGAAACAATGATTGGAAATTGAATTAAACTAGACAAGAACAAAACAACATAATGGGATAATATGGAATGGAATGGGATACTAGATCTAAATGATGTCGTATCATATTCCTGTCCCCAAAACAAATGGCGTCTGTCCTCCTGGGGGAACATTGAGTTGTATTCTCTACCAGGGAGGAAATGGACCAAAACCACTTCATTTTAGGGCTCAGCCATCAAGTTAGTTTTTGCGGACAAACTCAAGCTGCTCTCGGCCCCCTGCCCTGCCCTCCCATGGCGTGTGTGTTTCTTTGCGCCCCTGCCCTTTACCACATGCGTGCGTTACTCCTTTTATCTTGGGATTTCCTCCTCCACAGTGACTTTGTCCTTTGTACCTCAGCTACTGGGTGCCAAAAACAACAGCTCAGCCTAAAATGTGTCTTTTATCTGTTCTCATTCTCCGCATCTCTCTTGAAAGGCACTCTTTTCTTAACGTTTTCAGAAAGAGTCCTCCTCAAGGAGCCTTCCACGCACGTGGTTAAGTGAAAGAGACCGGTCTGAAAAGCTGCCGAGCATATGCTGCTGACTATACGACGTTCTGAAAAAGGCGAAACTATAGAGACGGTAAAAAGCACAGTGGTTTGGGGGTACGGGGGAGGGCAGTATAAATATGTGGAGCACAGGGAACTTTTAGGACAGTGAAAATATTCTGTACGCTACGGTAATGGTGAGTGTACAACATTGCGGATTTGTTGAAACCCATAGAATGTACCATATGAAGACTAAACCCGGATATAAACTATGGTTTTAGGTAATAATAATGTAATACCATTGTTAGATGTGCCACAGTAATGCAGAAAGAGGGGAAACTGCGTGGTAGGGAGAGAATATATGGGAACTCTCAGTACTTTCTGTTCACTTTTTTCATAAGCTTAAACTACTCTTTATTTTTTTGTTTTTTGGGGGTTTTTTTAATAATATTTTTTTATTATATTATGTTAGTCACCATACAGTACATCCCTAGTTTTTGATGTAAAGTTCCATGATTCATTACTTGCGTATAACACCCAGTGCTCCATGCAATACGTGCCCTCCTTACTACCCATCACCGGCCTATCCCATTCCCCCACCCCTCTCCCCTCTGAAGCCCTCAGTTTGTTTCCCAGAGTCTCTCATGGTTCAATGTCCATTAATTTCAAAAAGAGGAGTCCTTTTACCCCATGCATGTTTTCCCCTAGCTCTCCTATCTCTGAGTCTCCCTTCGGGAATGTTTGAGTTGAAAGCACTTAGATTTACTGAGAGTCAAATTTAGATCCCCAAATACTCTTGCATCCAGCACTTCAAATTATTTCATTAAAACAAAACACAAATTTATGTTTCTGTGCTGATCATAAATAATTGGCACATGTTCACTCAAAACATGAAGCTGAGTCTTGGGCAAACTTCAAGTTAACAAGATGTTCTTGCGCCTTTAATTCTGTTCTCAGATCATCATGTCTTGGTCCTTTTTTTCCCTGTGCCTTCTCACTGACGTAAACACTCTCCATAAGAAGTGAATGTAAGGTGCTTGTCAGCAGGGATCTTGCATGTAACTTTACAAGAGTCATTTACTCTTGGCCTGGTTGGGAAGAACTTGATCACATTCCTTGCAGACCCTTCCTGACCATCCTTCCGTGCCTCCAAAGAGCCGACTGGGGTATCCACTGAGCTTGTCTTAAGAGTGTGGTTCAGCATCTTAAAAACCCTGGTCACACATATCTGGGATGATCCCTGAAGACTCTCCAGATATTTATTTAATGAGAGCAGCAAACCCAAACAGAGAGCTGTGTGGTTACAAAAAGAATTTTAAACAAAGTCCTTGAGTAGTGTTTGACCCCTCTCTTCTATAAACAGGCCCTCTCTGTCATCACGCTGGCTACTCCACAGGGGCCAGAGTTATCTGTCTTGAGGCACTGAAATCATGGTGTACTGTGCTCCTTAAGGACAGAGAAAACAGCCCCCAGACCTCGGGGATGGAAGCTCACAGGCAGATCCTTTAGCAGGGCTGTCTTAGGAGCCAGAATATTGCCATTTCCCCACGTTCAGTCCCAACGGTAGGGTTCCAGGCTGTGAAGTAAAGAAGGAAGACTCTTCTTGGGCCCTGCAACGTATCAGGCACTATGTAAGACATTTTATATGAGCCAGTCTACTTAGCTCTTGGAGGTGGGTATTAGCATTCCTCAGTTTATAGATGAGGAGAATGATGGGCGGGGAAGACAAGAAACACATCCAAGGTGAAACGTCAGGATCATCCCTCTAGGGCAACACTATCCAATGGTAATGTAACACAAGACATGAATGGGAGCCGCATATATGATTTTAAATTTTCCAGCAGCCATGTTTTTGTAAACATTAAAATAAACAGTCAGATGAAATTAATTTTAATAATATATTTTATTTAACCCGGTGCACCTCAAATATCATTTAATATCATATAATAATTGTTGATGAGATTATTTTCCCTCTTTTGATTGTATCAAGTCTTCAGAATCTGGTGTGTATTTCAGGTTTACGGCCATCTCCATTCAGACCAGTCGTATTTCAAATCACACGGGGATCAGAACCCCCATATTAGACAGCACGTTCTAGATCTTTTGCCCTTATCCTTGGGTACAGTAGCATCACCCAAGGTCTGTTTTGCCCTAACCCTTCACTGAATTGTGTTTTAATATGATGCCCTTGACTTTCAGTGAAGAACCGAGCCATATGGAGTGTCAAAGCCTCTACTGATGGAGTATTCACTGCTCCCTGCAGCCTCACGCTATATAAAGGATGTGTTTTATTGTTGCTCTTCCAAAATGGCATGCCTCTTTCTTTTCCATAATGGGTATTTTATAGCTGATCCTGTGTTTTGTTTTGCATTGGCTACCAGGAGGCTCGGGGCCAAATTGGACACGATTTTCATTATGGTTAGATTAGTGATTTAGTGGGGCAATGCAATAACATATAAATATTTCGGACTTCATGAATATGCATAATATGCTCACAGTAAAGTTTTCTTTCTGCTAATGGGCTGTATCTGTTTCCCTGCCCAGGCAAAAGGTACTATATATAATTTAATATGCAAATAGCCCTGGGGAATCTGCTGTTAAATTATGGGACATAGAATGAATAGTTTTTTTTAATTTTAATTTACTTTTGAGGCTTTTAGTAGGCTTTTCTTTCTTGAAAACTCTTACTGTGCTTCCATAATTATGTAAACCATGGAGTACTATTTTTGCTTGCCTTTGTGTTATATGAAGAAATATAGAAAAGAGAGGATCATATTTTTCTGAACGATAACAAGAAAAAGACTTTCTTACTTCTGTGGAAATGATGCATAGCTCAAGGTCTCTTTCTGCTTCTCTCTGACTTCTGTTAAATTCACAGAAGTCTGCTGCTATTCACTCTGTTTCATGAAGCCACGCCAGAGAGGTCCTCACAGTTGCTGCATTGCTGGCTCTCTCAAAGGCATTTGCAAATCACTGTAGAAGAGAAGATGGATCTGAAGGGAGCCTTTCAAATCTTTGGGGTCCCTTAAGTTACAGATAAGGAAACCCTAGCCACATCCACCTGCAGGGACAGTAACATTTGCAGTGGTGTCATCTATCAGATTTGCAGAGAGCGGGCGCAATAATGGACTCTGCAAGAGGAAGGGAAGGCCATCTCAGAGACACGGGAATTCGTGGGATGCATCTTCTTATCCAGACTCCAAACTTGATCACTTGAGCTCATGGGATTTTAATTCCTTAATGGTGTCACCCTGCCAACTGAAGCCCAAACCATCACCACTCAAAAGAGTTTGTTTCTGCCTAAAATGCCTTATGTTGTTGGTTTATGCCATCTTTGATGGTTTGGTCCACCATGTGGAATTGGAGTGCTTGTATAAATATGTGTATGTACTGGACATCCACCAAGGCCATGCTGCTGGCCACACAGATAAATAAGATAAGCTCATGTTCCTTCCTTTTAAGTATGCAATGGAACCCTTCTTCTACCTCCTTTTTCCGCTCCACCACCAAGTCTTTTTCTTTCTTTGTCTCTTCCATCTTACTAAAATCTGCCTTACCACAACCAGGGACATTGACCCAAATCAGAGGGTCATCCTTGATTCCAAACTCTCCCTTGCCACCATCCCACACTCTCATCTAGTCATTATTCCTGTGTTTTCAACTTCAAACTATGGCTCATCCTCTCCGTTCCTCTCCACCTGCACTGCCACCAGGCTGGATTGACGCCATCACCTCCATGTGAGCTCCTAGACTTTCCTGCTCCACTTTCCCTCCTCCATAATCTATTCTTCACAAAGCAGCCAACAAGAACACTTAAAGACCAAATCAGATTTCTTTACCTTCCTGCCGAAAGCCCTTCAATGTCGTCTGGGTTACATGCAAACTCTCTAAGATCACCTGTGGTGTCTAGCCCCTTCCCACCTCGGCAGCCTCATCTCACTCTGCTCCTCTCTTCACTAGCAAAACCCTGGCCATGCTGGGTACCTCCCATCCCCTTGGCTGCATTGTCTGTAATAAATCTCACTGCATTTCTGTAGAAACAGTGTGGTGTACCTGTTAACTGAGTGTGCAGGTTGGCTTCCATCTGCGCTCTAGGGGGGAGTTAGATAATATTCCAATCACCCTAATAAAGAGTCCACGCTCCAGAAATGGCCTCAGCAAGTGCTTTAAATATCAATTTCTCAATCTGTGTTAAAAGGCATATTAATTAGCATAAGTAATGTTAAAAATAATGTTTCATTGATGAAATAAGTGGTTTTCAAGATATATGTTGGGCTGGAAGGTTGTATAACACCTCCACCTTTACATAAATAAAATGTGAGAACCTGGCAGACCCAACATCTCTGGGTGACATCCTTGGTCCAAACCTCCCTTTGGCATTGGGCGCCTCCACTTAGTGGATGGCCCTGACAACACATCCTACTGTTAGAACATTGTTGCCTCTACCTCAGAGTTCACATTTCAGACAAGGCAGTTGTGGGGTGCCCTGAAGACCAGAGCAGGCTGTATGTCTGTCTTTCTATGTGCTAATAAACATTTGAACATCTGGTGGAATTTGGTCTGAGGCTTGCTTCCATTGCAGTGTGCCACCTGGCACATGGTTGCGGCAGGGCCATGTGGCTAAGCTCCTACTCTGATTATTTAAAGAATGTGATAGTCAGGAACAGCCGGATAGGCTTTGGATGAGGCCCTGCCACCCCCCAAAAGGCAGAGCTCCTTAACACCTCAGGAACTTCCATTCTCTTTGCCAGGAATGCTCTCCTTCTATGTCTCCCTTGATGGTCATCTCATTTCACTAGTTTAAACTTAAATTTCAATTTTTCAGATTGGCCATACTTGACCACTTTTTCTGAGTAGGTCCTCCTATGTTAGTCACTCACCTGATTGCCCCCTGCTCACTTCCATTCCACTCTGAATCATAGGGAATGGGCTCTGGCTAGATTTGGCCAATGGGAGGCACTAGTAGCATACTGGAGGGATGGTAGAAACCAGGGTATTTTTCTCTCTCTTGCTTTATGTCAGTTGGCATCCCCAGTAGATCGGCCCTCACTTCCAGTTCTTACTTCCATGGAGCAATGACCCTTCTACGATTTTAGCTTCCAGGCAGTACCAGTTTCTGGGCTTTGCTAGTATCACCTCTTTCCACTCCCCTCCAGGCCTGGGGGTGGCAGAGGGCTTCCCGTGTTCCTAATCTCTGACTGCTCTCATAGCCCTCTGCTCTTTCCATTGTGTGTACAACATACTTCTTGTATTGAATTCCTTCTGATTATGATACTTGGGCTCTGCTTCCCGAGTAGGCCTTATTCTATTGTACCCTGTAATAGCAGAGTATGTCACTCTGTTCTGTTTTCTCTCCATAACTTCTTACACAAGTTATAATTATTTACTTGTTTATTTGCCTACTAACATCTCATATCTTTCCCACATCAGACTGCTATCTCCATGAGAAGGGATTCTAGGATGTGGTCACAGCACATCCTCAAAGTCTTCAGAGTCCTAGGTGCTCAATAATAATTTATTAAGAGAATAAATAAATCCAGTGCCTGCATTTTAAAATCTTGGATCCATGAGCCACTCAGGGCACCCATGGATGAGCTTCAGGAAATAAATAAACCTTTGACATTGAATGCAAATATTTGTATGAATTTGTTTGTGTGTTTGCCCCTCATTGGCAAGAGTTCATAACTTTCATTAGAGTTTCAGCATAGTAAGACTTGAAAGTTAAAAGTCAGAGCATCTGGCAGGAGAGATATACACATGTACCATTGTTACTAGAGTTTTATAATATTGATATTAACAAAAGTACATGGGGGCAAGAGGAGGACTGAGAGTCCCTCTTTCCAGTTGTTGAAGCCAAAAACTTAGGAGTCATCATCCCTGATATCTCATTTTCCCTTATTCTTCACATCCAATCCATCAGCAATTATATCAGTTGGCTCTACCTTCAAAACACATCCAGAATTCGACCTCCACCATCATCACTCTGGTCCAAGCCACCATTATCTCTTTCCTGGACAGATGAAAAATGACTCCTGTCTGTTGCTACAGCTCTTCCCCTTAAATAGTCTGTTCTCAACACAGCATCTCCGTCTGACAGAAGGCAGATCGTGTTAGGGTTTGCTCCAAAGTCTCCAACGGCTCCCACCCCACACAGAGTTAAAGCTAAAGGCCTCCTAAAGCCCTCCATCATGCAGCTTCTTGCTCTATCTCATTTTCTCCTTCTCTCTCATTTCCTGCCTAACTCCTCCCTGGTCCAAACAATGTGCCTAGTTGGTCTTTCTTCTCCTACCACAGGACCTTGGCTCTGTTCTGCTGGCATGCTTTTCTCCCATACAGCTTCTTTTTTATTCCTTCATCTCTTTCAGGTCTCTGACCACAGAACAACTAACACCCATATACCCCAATTTCTCTGGTCGGCTCATCGTGCTTTACTTTCATTCAGAGATGAATACACCCATTCATAGCCATCAAACATAGCAGACATCACCACCTAACACAATATAATCACACCTTACACAATAAAGATGACCCTCTAACACAGCAGGACCACAATCTAACACAGCAGGGATCCTTGTTGAACATAACAGGGATCCCCTGATAACACAACAGGGGTCACCATCTAACATAACAGGGCTAACACAGCAAGGGTCACCACGTAAGCCAACAGGGATAGCATGCTAACACAACAGATCACCGTCTAACACAGCAGGGAGGACCACGTAGCTCAGCAGGGATCACTATCTAACACAGCCCGGATCCCCATGTCACACAACACAGATCACCATCTAATACAGCCTGGATCACCATCTATTTATTTACTTACTTACTTATCGTCTAACTTTTCCAGTAAGGTGTAAGCTCCAACAGGGCAAAGATTTTGTTTAATTCAAGCCTGGAACAGTGCCTGGCACGTGGTAAGTTCTCCATACATATTTGTTGAATGATTGTGATGGTGGTGACAGTCATAGAATCCTAAACATGGTCTGATTTGGAGGGGCAAAGAAGGTTGGGTGACCAGGAGGGAGAAAGGTAAGTGACAAGCATCTGTCAAGGCTGGGCTGGGATAGAGTTTTCTCTTCCTGAGTATGTTTTAGTTTCAGAATTTTTCATTCACTCATCACCCATCTCCCCTCCCCAGAGGTCTGTCCTGGATCAGTGCATAGCTTGAGAATGGTCCTGCCTCATCTATAGAATTGGCTCCACCCTTTTTTTCTTTTTTCTTTCTTATTTTTTCCTTTTTCTTTTTTTTGCTTGGTCCATGCATATAAACGGGAGGTCAACCACTGGCTTAAAGGAAGTCAGGCTAGAGAGTTCAGTTAGCTATTGCTGTTTCAGGGTGTGTTCTTGACATACTTGACAAATTGGTGAGTAATGCAGCAGGTGATTGGGTTAGGGAGCAGGATTCGATGGTGGCAATTGAGCAAAGTTAAAAGGACATACATGTAGCATATATATATATATATATATATATATATATATATATGAGAGGCTGAAATGAAATAAGACCTTCCTGAACAGTGGAGGAGTTTGAGGTCATCCAGTAACTCTTGTTCAACCTCTCCATCTGTCATCCCAAAATACTGGTGAGATTGACTTCAAGGAACACAGTCAACTTTTGTTTTTGGAGACTGCAGGGTAAATATTACAGATCTGTAACTGCTGGCTCACAACTTCAAAGCCTTGAATAAAGCTGCTGGACGATTTGGAAGCCACCTGGCAGGAAATTTAACTTTTGCAGTTTTGGGTATTTTTTTCCTTCCTATTCCTTAATTCCTACCTGCCTTCCTCCTCCTCCTCAACTCCAAATTAGCTATTTGGATGCCATAGATGCAGTTTAAACCTGGGTACCAGCCAAGGTCAGGAAGCTTGGTGTATAAGAAATAAATGCCAGCTGTATTTCAGACAGTCTCCAAGGCCAGAGAGGCGGAGGGAGGGGGATCAGGGCTTCCTGATCTTGGATTTTCTTCTCTCTTTTGTGTGCACACGCACACACACTCTCTCTCTCTCTCTCTCTCTCTCTCTCTCTCTATTCCTTTCTACTTTTAACTTCCTGTTTTTAGAAAGAATGGTGTGGTAACTTTCTGTCCCTCTTCTATCTGCTTTCAGCCCTCCTCTCCTGCTTCCAGGCACTCTCTCCATGGATGCACTAGGTCTATACTCGAAAGGGTAAAAATAGGGAATAGTCAGTAGGGAATCAAAGAAACAAAAATAATAAATGGACCGGAGCTTAACAAGGGCTTTCGGAACCTAACTTCACACTCTAGAAGGGAGTAATAAGCATAATAAACTGTGAGAACTCAATTCAAACAAATATGTGATTATAATTATCAGGAATCATATAAACATGGCTCCAATTCATGGAGTTTGCTAATGATTGTCACTGGTGTCAATGTTGGAACTAAGTTCCAGACTTTCCTCTGGATTATTATATATAACAGTAAGCTATATCTATCTACGCACCCATCTATAGCTATATACATAAATACAGATGTGGTATATTTCTATAATGGCTCAATGTTTGCGATCTGTGGTCGGCGTATACTCCACAAGCATGTGCCTTGGTGTGACCCACAGTCAGTCTGTTTCTGCCTTCTAAATGCTTCAACTCTATTCTTTATGGTGTTGTCCCTTGAACCATGGAATTCGGAAAATCTGTCTGATATGAAAAACTAAAATAAAAGCAAAGAACAGGCTTAAGATTTGCATCCTGTTTAGCTGAATGGATCCCCTCCTTGTGTATCACTGTAAACATCATATTTGACTTGCTTTTAGAAAGGTCATACCTTGGCTCCTTAAAACCCAAAAGCAATCCATATTTAAGCAGTGGATTTATAAATGTGACACGTTCACTCACAAAGCATGTTTTTAAATATCTGCTTTGTACCAGGAATGGTGTCAGACTCTAAGGGTACAGAGTAAATGAAATTGTGCTTGCCTCAGGGGGTTCACAGCGTCGTGGAGATTCAGGCAACACCAGTCCTAGGTGCTATAATACAAGTAGTAGGCATAGGATAGGGTGGGAACCGCCAGTACACCTGACCTCCGAGGTGCTCTCCGGGGAAGGGATTCTGGGGGAGGTGATGGAGTTTTGAAAGACTAGCAGGAGTTAGCCAGGTGGAGGAGAGGGAGTGGGAGGTCAGAGAGAGTGTGTTCAGAGAGCAGGGTGTGAAAAGGAGCAGTCTCCCCAGGAAGATGTGTGCCACTGAGACTATGTACCTGGCGTCTCCAGGACAAGAGTGTGGGGACAGTCAAGGCAAGTAGGCTGACAAGATAGTGAGTGAGAAACAAGATCTTAATGGGAAAAGAAAGAAAGAAAGAAAGAAAGAAAGAAAGAAAGAAAGAAAGAAAGAAAGACGGACCCCAGGTACATTGTGATCTAGAAGCCAAGTTTACGTTCCAGAAAAATCTTTGCTTCCTTAATTCCAGCCCACCATCATTTCAAGAACTGGATCCTTCTTTTACCAGCTGTGAATATAGCTCCTGAAGAAATGGCTTTTTAAATTAGATTCTGCAGAATAATAAACACCAATTAAGACTACGGACTCTGAGAAACAAACTGAGGGCTTCAGAGGGGAGGTGGGTGGGAGAATGGGATAGACCGGTGATGGGTAGTAAGGAGGGCACGTATTGCATGGTGCACTGGGTATTATACGCAACTAATGAATCATCGAGCTTTACATCAAAAACCAGGGATGTACTGTATGGTGACTAACATAATATAATAAAAAAACATTATTATAAAAAAAAATAAAATAAATACCAAGTAAAAGCAGAACCCAGATCAAATAGAACAATTGAGTATAACATATCTTAGGTTTCAGAGATATAATCAGTGTTGTCACGAGCAAGCACCTATTGTTTCATTAGGGTTGGTAAACTTTTAAGGATTGGCAGGTTTTTAAAACCCTTGGCAATATAATGCTAAGGGATGGTGGTCTTCAGGGTCTCTAAGACAAGCCCTAGCATGAAGGGTCATCTTGGTTTCTGAGCCTCGTGGCAAATAAGACGGAAGAAAAGGAAGAGAACTTTCTGGCATGACCTCGATGACAGACTGCGAGTCCAGCCTGGGGATGGAGAATGTAGTTTGGATCCAGGCTGGAGGCTCGGCTTGGGGCTAAGTGGAGTCTTCTGGAACTGAAAGGTGGAATCCCCCTTCCTCTACTTACTCGTCAAGACTCCTTCTCTCTGTCTCTGTCTTCCTTCTGTAAAATAAGGATACTTACCACAGCCTACCACTTGGGGCTATGCAAGAATTAAATATAAGTTAGAGCATGCCCAACACTTAGACTCATGCCCGCAGGGTGAGAGATACGAAGGAAAGAAAATGTCCAGGAGGCAGGGGTGTGCATGGCCTGTTGGTGATCCACTGGGTGCTGAACTGTGGCTCTCCAGGCAGAGCCAGGGACTTATCCATGGTGGGCGAGTCTTTGGATGTCACTCTGCTGAGCCCCCTGCCCTTCCTGGGGAAGACACGCAAAACAAAACTTTGCCTCCGGGAAAATTGCATCTTTGCCACGCCCCGAAGAAAGCTCTGTGCCGCCCTGTTCCCTACTGGCTGTGGATTTTCTTCTTCAGTCCAAATGCATTTGCATTGTTCTGGAAGTCTGACTGAGGCTTGAGGGGATTCCATGTAATCCCTGGGCTGTTTTCCTCTGGTTCAAAACACACACACTCACATGCGTGCACACACACAGGAGTGCACACGCATGCTCGCACCTCATTCTCACCAGGGTCCCAGGCGGTGAAAAGCCCACTTTCAAATGTGGCAGGCTTAGGCTCTGAGGCGCCTTGCGAATTCTCCGTGAGTACAATGGCCTGATTGTGCAGGCTTGTCTCAGGCCCGTGGCAGGTCGGCAAGCCGGCCCAAAGCTCATCTTAAACAACCGCCTCCGACCTTAAACCCAAACACCACGGCTGCACTCCTGGAACCAGGTCTGTTTTCCTAGAATATCTGGTTACAGCATTTTTAAAATGAGCAACCTTATTATCAAGTGTTTCTGAGAAGCCAGCATTGTTTTAGAAAATGTTAGCTCTCCAGGGCTGGCAAGAGCTGCGAAGTACACGCATTCTCTCGCCTGCCTCCCCTCCCCCAGGCAACACCCAGCCAAACCCAGCAGGCTGGCTTGGCAAAAATGAACGCCAGGACTCCATTTTGACTAAGGAGCTGGGGTCCTGGGCGACAGAGGGAGGGAGTGGGGTCTCCTTCCCCAGAAGTCTTAAAGAATAGGAAAGACTTTTTAGTTGTACTCAGTCAGCATCGCATCATAGTGAGAACATTGGGTTAGAACCTGGGTTTTGTTTCCCAGCTAGAGCATGGAACGTTGTGTAATCTCCCACAAAGCACTGCCATTTCCTGAGCCTCCGTTCTTCACCTGGGAAATAGTGATTATTGTGAGGACCCAATGACATAATGTATGGAAAATTGCCTTCCAAATCAGAAAGACTTCAATATGTAAAATTATCCTATTCCTCTTAATACAATCTTCCTTGTTTCATACATACGTGTGTATGTATGAAGATCCATGGTAAAGAGCTACAGCCATTGTGAAGGGCAGTGAGATATAAAGCTTTGTTGCTGGAAGAGACCAAGATTTTTGAGTAGTTTATTGCTACAGCATAAATGACTAAAGCTGACTAATAAAAATATTGGTACCAGAACTGGACTATAATAGGAAATCCACACTGTGTGCCATTGGCTTTCAGGTTAAGCATTCCCACAGCAAGGAAACTTCTTTGTTTTAATTTAATTTTTTAAAAATTCAATTTAATTAGCATATACTGTATTATTAGTTTCAGAGGTAGAATTTAATGACTCATCAGTTGCATACAACACCCAATGCTCATTACTTCAAGTGCCCTCCTTAATGCCCATCACCCAATTACCCCATGCCCCCCCTCCACCTCCCTTCCAGCAACCCTCATTTTGTTCTCCATAGTTAAAAATCTCTTATGGTTTGCCTCCTTCTCTGATTTCATCTTATTTTATTTTTCCTTCCCTTCCCCTATGTTCATCCGTTTTGCTTTTCAAAATTCTCAATGTCTCCCTTTATTCAGTGGAGAAATGTTTGGTAAACCTGTTGCTTGCAGTATCTCGGAAGGTGGATGGTGTAACTGTCCAGGAGCTAAGTCTATGTAAAAATCCTGTGTGACAAACCGCCCAAGGCTCGGGGCACACAGACGTAAGCATTCGTTTTTTATTCATGTACCTACAAGTTGTCTAGATTCAGCTGATCTAAAACTAGGTCAGGCTGGGCTTGCTGCCCGTGGTATATTGAGCTTATCTACCTCTTGCGCTTCTCCAAGTTTTTGGAGCAGTGGCTAACTGAAGCGTGTGCTTCTTGGGATGAAAGTTTGGAGCAGGGAGACACGCCCCTCCCACGGAGTGGGTCAGAGAGGCAGTGGGTATTTGTTAAACCATGACCTGATCTCCCATATAGTATCTAATGAGCTTGTGGCTTTAAGTGAGTAAGTGGGAAAGAGCACAGCGATCGTAGTCATGTGTGTTGTTTTATTTGTGGTCCAACAGTAAGTAGATGCTTGCCTTGGGCAAGCCACAATTTCTCTAAGTCTCATTTAAAAACGGTGAAAAGCAAACCAGTAGTTTTTGCAAAGAATGGAAATTCTAGCTAGCTCAAAGAAAGATATGATCGGGTAATGGTGTTTCTCATCAGAAACATTTTGTGGAGTCCAAGGGAAACTTAACCCTAACTGGGACTTAGGACAGAAGAATCAGCAGCCCCGGGGATCCTCATCCCCTCAAGATCCTCAGTCGATCGTTCTGCAATTAATTTGCCTTAGCCGAACCCCATGGGTCTGTTTCTGCTCTAGTGAACTTCAGTTACATGTGTTTGCGTTAGACACGCATGTATTGCAGTCTTATACACAAACAACACTCCCAAATATTTCTATGACATAGGAATAAAGTTCATTTTGCTCTTTGGATATAAAGGACAATATAAAAAGAGAGCTGTTCAATACTCAGGTCTTCAGTAGAGTTAACTAAAAATACCATGTTTGGTGTAAGAATAGTTTTTCCTAAAAATTTGTCAAGTGGTGGCATTTCAAGTTTGGGTCGGTGTGAGGCAAAACAGGAATTATATCCAGCTGGAGATTAGGGGACCATGAATACACAAACCCTGAGAAAATAACAGATTTTATGCAGGAAGCTTTGGGCTTGGGGGTGGGGGTGGCGAGTTTAAATGTAGTTTGCCTAAATCTGATGAGCTCTATTCCAGATCCAGGTGACCAAGGTCCTTATTCGGGGCCCTCCACTTCAGAGGGCCCCTTTCTGGCTCTCCTCCAGCTGGGACCTTCCCTTGGGAATAAGGACTTTTCAGAGTCAGTGATATGCACATCTGGGACACACGCCCTTCATGGGATTCTGGAATCTCCTGTCCAAATTATCTCAAGCTGATTTCCTAGGCCTGCACAGGTGTCTTGCCTAGAACCCTCTGAAGAATGGACCACCCTGCCAGTGTGTATACTTCTAGGCTAAAGGAGTGGCTAAGGAGATTTGGTAACAGGGATGTAGATGTAAGTTGGGTGTTGAACGAAGGGGCGGGGGGTAAGCGGAAGAGGGAATGAACCACAACAGACTGTGGACTCTGGGAAACAAACTGAGGGCTTCAGAGGGGAGGGAGGTGGGGGATGGGGATAGGCTGGTGATGGGTATTAAGGAGGGCACATATTGCATGGAGCACTGGGTGTTATACGCAAATAATGAATCATGGAACACTACATCAAAAACTAGGGATGTACTGTATGGTGACTAACATAACATAATAAAAAATTAAAAAAAAATAAGTTGAGTGTTGGACCCTAAGATTTCTACATTCATACGTGTGAGCCCCTCCTGGTGTTGGATGGAGCCTGGGATGGGAAGAGAAAGGGTAGGGACAGAAGCTTCCATTGGTACTCTTACGCCAGACCCTGCAAATCTGAGAGAAAGGCTTATATCTGAAGGACAGGGAGGCCCCAGCTGACATCCCACATAATATAATTTGAGGAGCATTGCAAAGCCCTGCCTGTGATACAGGGAATGCTTTAGGTGAGGCTGTCGCAAGAATTAACCACAAACCTCCTTCCTAACTAGTATGGTAATGAGGCAGCAAGAAAAATCCCCCTACAATTTTAATTTTCAAAAGCTCATTATGCATTATGATCTTGTAAGAAAAATATTCCATATGCGGCCATCTGTAAAGTGAAATAGGCAAGACTGGGTTCTCACACAAGGCAATAATTTCTCCATTTGGAATGCTAGCAATGGTCTCCTTGGAAAGTTTATAGAGCTTATATCCTGCCTGTATGCCTTTAATAAAGAAATGTTAAATATTTTAAAATAAACTTTCTTTAATAGGCTAGAAATACATATCCTCCAGGTCTTTTGCTTCTTTAAACATCCTGAGGGCTATAAAATCCCCTGGGTTGGATCAAGTGCCATATCAGGGTGTGCCCACCTCACTTAGTTTTTGGGGTTCTCTCTGGTTTATGGGGCTGCAGCTGGGACGGGGTGAAGATTCTGGGCACCACTGTTCATTTATTTATGTCTGTCATCTATCTGCATTCTTCTTGCTACTAGACGGAGTGAACTGAATGCTTTCCAGCTTCTGTGCTTACTTTTCTTTGCCCAAAGAGGCTTAAATTCCCCATTATGTGTTCACTGTCCACACAGGACTCTGCCTGTACAAACCAGTGCTTAACCTCTCATCCCTACTATCCCTCATCCTCCTTCAGGATTCCTCTCCTAACTGTAGACAGGAAAGGGCACTGGGCTTGGAACCAGATGGCCAAAGCTGCAAATCCAAGGCCCTTCATTGACTAACTGGGTAATGTTGGGCAAGTCAGTCAAAACACTCCTATTAGAAAGAAGCCAGGCATTCATTTATTCCTTCAAAAAATACTTACCTGGGACTACTACGTGTTAGCAGGAGAAGCATGAGGAAAACAAAGATGAAACACCCAGGTAAACGGAGAGTGAGCAATTTACCTTGCAATTTCTTAAAGAGATTAGTAACACCTACCTTGTCTTTCTCCCAGGCGAGTGGCGAGGGTCAAATGTGGGACTGTTCTAACTGGTCTGCAGATACAAGTGATCAATTGTGGTGGAATAGGAGAGTGCCAAAAAAAAAAAAAAAAAAAAGACCTTATTTCAGAGTTCTGCACATAGATGGTGTCCAATAACTGCCTGAGCCAAGTAAATCTACCTTTCCAGTATTTGTAACTGTTGTTTATTTTTTGTGGTCTCACCGGCAACTTCCTTTAAAAATATATGGCAGAGTGCAAGGAGGTTGAAGTGAAATACAATAAAATTTGTTTTGATGATTTGAAAATGGGATCCCCCTGGGATATTTCAAAACGAGGCTCAGGACCTCAATCTTGGAATAAGTGGATGGTCTTTCATTTTCAGAGGGCAGGAAAACAGCAGGAGATCTCCAGGCTAACAACAGAGATCATTGTACATGGATGGGTCAGTGGGGTCAAGACTTAAAATCAGAATAATCTGAATACAAATCATGACATAGAAAAAGGAGATTTTCCACCTCTACAAACTCTGTGAGCCATTGATTGGAGTTAAAGATATGTTCTTTTCTCAGCAGAGATGTATTAAGACCATATGTGGAGACAAATATGCTGGTTGGAGCGAGATAGGAAAACAAAAAGCCAAGAGCATGTCAGTGGGGTACCTCATGGACTGCTGTGTTTCCACCCACACGAAAGAATACTCAGAACCACAGGAGGTTTAGATCCTGCTCGCCCTTTCATTTGTTCATTTATTCAACAAATATTTATTGAGTGCCTGCTGTGGGCTGGGAATTCAGAAGGAAGGAAAATCTGGCATGGGCCCTGTTTTCATGTGTGTTTGTAAAGGACACTGACATTAGTCAAATAATCACACAAACCCTTTTTGGTCGTGGCGGTGATGGTTGTTGGGAAGGTGAAGCAAGGAGGCCACGCAGAAGAGATTTGACCTCGAGAGGGAAGTCACAGTAGGTTCTGCCGAGGCTGCAAGGCTTGACCTCGGCTCCCATTGCCACATGTCTTTCTCTCTACCTTCTGCCCTTCCCTTCCATCCTTTAGGGACCCTTGTGACTACGTTGGGCCCACTTGGAAAACACAGGATAATCGTCCCATTTCAAGATCCTTAACTGAATAATATCCACAAAGTCTCTTTGATACGTAAGGTTACATAGTCAGAGGTTTGGGGGATAAGGATGTGGATGGACTAGCTTTGGGGAGTCGTGATTCCGCCCACAACACCGGAACATCTGTATTTAAACCTGAGGATGAATGGGAGAGTAAGTGATATATGAAAAGCCATTTTCAGCTTTAAGCAACTGGAGATCATAGCCTAACCCTATCGGGCTCAGTTGAAGAAAAGTGTAGGGGGGCACCTGGGTGGTTCAGTGGGTTAAGCATCTGCCTTAGGCTCAGGTCATGATCTCAGGGTACTGGGATCGAGTCCCATGTCGGGTTCCCTGCTCAGCGAAGAGTCTGCTTGTCCCTCTGCCTCTGTCCCGTCACCCGCATGAGCCTGTCTAAAAAAAAAACCAAACCAAAAACAAAACAAAACAAAAAACAGTGTAGGGAAACGTAGGCTCTCAGCAGGAGCAGTGGTAAGTAAACGAGATGCAGAGCCCAGAAGTTAATGCCTGAATGAAATGTTTATGGTGTATAAGGCTGGTCCACTCTAAAGGCAAATAAAATTCTTGATAATCCAAGGGATTTGTGAATTGATTTGGAAGTACATGGATTCTGGCACTATGCCTTGCCATGCATATAACAGGGCTGCCTGTGACAATCCCGGGGTGTTATTTCTCTAAGTGCATCACCCCTGCCCTTGGAAGGAATCTGGTTTCCTGCTCCTTTGAAGACTCCAAGTGTGTGCTGCTCATTAGCAACATGTCCGCCCCTCACACATACCTCTTCTCAGAAGAATCTATGGTTTAATCATATTGTATGTTTCCCTAGTAGGATTTTGCCAGTTCTAGCTTTCCCAGTTTGCTTTGATGGTAGTATTATTTTTCGGTCCCTCCTCACCTTCCTCAAATATAAAACATGGCTGCTCCCCTTAGCTTTGCCGATATTGACCCAAGGCTTCTTCTCTTTGCCACCTGTTTGCAGGGTATGGGGGAGAGACCCCTTGCATTCTCCTTACCTGCAAGAGGCAGATAATCACATCCTATCTCAGGAGAGGTGATGTGTCATAACGTATGCAAAGCCCTTATAACAGGTGTGGCATCCAATAAGCTTTTAATAAATGTTCACCAAGGGCCAGGGTGGTGATCACCGTGATTCCTCAACTGCTTTAAACCTCTCTTATGGTTGGGTTCTCGAGCTTCCAAGAGGTGGGGGACACTTAAAACAAAAACAAACAAAAACAAACAACACCTCCTGGTCCTTTTCCCTAACTTTGCTGTATTGATAAACAAAATTCTAGTAACTTACCCTGCCCCTTACTTATTGGCCATACACATAACATTTTTCTCAAATTTAGCTTCAATTGTTTGTTACTCGTGTCTTGGTTGCTTTCTGTAAGTGACCATCTCTGAGTGACTGGCTGCTGTGTGACGGTGCTTGTTGATTATGATCGTCTGGGGAAGAGCTCTCAAGAGAGAATTCTATAGCTTCCAGTTCTTTAGATTGCATTCCTCCCAAAGCACTTCTTTCAAAATGTGAACTGTGAAACATGTTGAGCAGTTCTGGCTTAAATCATTGGGTTACACATTCCCTTCTCCTCGTAAGTTGGAGAGTTCAAAGTGGGTTGTGAAGATGACCTGCTCAATGTTCTGCTGCCCCCCAAATAACCAAGTTGATTAGAGACAGACCAGTGTCTCAGATGTTCCTGAAGACCCCTTCATGACCCTTCTGCTCTTTCATGCCTTGCCCCCAAGGAGCCCTTTCCCATCTCTCTCAGAGGGTCTGAATGCTTGTTTACAAGACTCACAGAGGGCAGGAAGAAAAAGAACACCAAGATGATGGTTCATTGCTCAATGCAGCCCCTGACAACAGATCCCCCTGGCTTCTTCTCTTTGCAGCCCATAAACTGCTCTGTAAAAATTAAAAAGCGTGAATTTACAGGGCCCAAGAGGAGCTAGGAGGTAGAGACCCATCTCCAACCAATGGGTCAGGCATACTGATGAAGCAGGAATATGAGGCCTTGCCAATTTCTGGCCAATAAAATATTTTCCCTGCCTTCCCAAATCCTCGACCTTCTCTTTCCCACGCAAAACTAAGTAGAGACACAAATGAAGGGGAAAAGTCAACAAAAAAGCAGCAAAACAAAGCAAAATACCCAGCATTCCCTGGCCTTGTAGGGAAATAGTTGGGTCACAATGGCCTCCCTCCTGGGCCCTTTATTCCTCTGTGGATCCAATGGCCATCCTGCCTGATTAAGCACCTCGTGATTTTCTATTTCAGGGAAGCCTGGGTTGGTCACTAGCAAAGACTATTGCCAAAAGACTTCCAGCTGGAAATAGAAGACTAAGGTCCTGTAGAAAGAGGGGAGACTGAGTGAATCCTGTGGAGTGATAGAAGAGACACAGGAAGAGGCTTGAGAGACATGGCTGGCCTCTGCCAGCTTTGTCACTGGCAGGCCACTTTAAATATCTGTAAGTCTCAGCTTCCTCATCCCTAAAAGGAGGGCATCAGGGCTGGGATGGATCTTGAGATTTCTTCATCCAATATCATCTAGTTCTGAAGTAGGTCTGAGACCGAGGGCAGACGGGGTAGCAGGAATTGGCAGGGTGAACAAATGGGACAATATGGGACTGAAGCTCTGAGCCTTTGGCTTAACCTTCTGCATGACCACCATTACCTGCATGTTGTCCATTTATCTAACTCTGACCAAGATTACACTGACTTGTATTCACATGGCTGGAATGCTTCTACTTCTCTGATTTTGAGACAGAGAGCGAGAGCAAGGGTGAGAAAGAGAGTAGGAGAACGAGATTGAGGATGGACAAAGCTGGATTGGGTAAGAGGAATAACTCTTAAGGAGGTACCAAATACTGGGACAGACAGTTATGATAACATTCCTTGGTTTCTCCTTTGAGCATAAGAGGCATATTCTCTGTAACTTAAGGATGCAGCCAGTTACCCACCCCACACAAACTTCCCAAGGAGGTTATAAATTCAAATTACAACCAATCATCTTGTGGCATGTTGTACACATGGAGCTCAGTGGTGGAGGAAGTTCAGATGAGTTACTGTTTAGGTAGTGAGTTGCTGCATAATTATCTACCAAAACCTGAATTTGATGAAAACAGATGACTAGAACACAGAGAAGGCATCGGTTAAGCCACTGGGTGGGCTCGGGCTGAAGCTGAGAGTTAAATGTTCAAGGTTCATCCAGGCCAAGATGTAGGTATAGAACAGGGATGGTTCCAAACAGACTTTTCAAGGAAAAGGTAGGTCAAGACAGCCTTCCAGAAATGTAGCGACTCCAGGATGCTGGGTGCAGTGAAAGAAAATACCTAACCAGGAGAAAGGCTCTAGTTTCCTCCATTGAACTAGATAATCTCCGAGGTTCAGAAAATAAAAGTAGTTTAAGGCCACTTACCTGCTTAACTGATGGGCTGAAATTCATACTCAAGTTCATTCACTCCTTTGCCAATAGGTATCAAGTGTACCTGTTCTGGGCTGGATGCTATGTGCTTTGGTCTCCCGACACCTGCCCAGTTCTCTTCCTGGTGGATCATGATACCTTGATTCCTACTAAATGCACAGAATTGTCAAAACCACACACTTCTTTCCATGCCAAACCTTTCTTCCTTTTGTTAAGATAATGGGATGGAGAAAAAAAGCATAGATGATAGATGTTTCCATTTAGAACAAGAGTAGTGATCGTGAGTTAGGGATGAGGTCTCTATAAGTATTCGATAAACACTGGGCTGGGCTGCTTTTAGGCCCCTTTACCAACTAGGCGGTCTAGGGGGCTTTGCAGGGTCGGAGTATGTCTCAGAGCCAGGGGGACATATTCAGAGGGGATTTGCAAATCTGAGCCCTGGAGAAGTAACTTAGAAGAGCAAATCTTTGCTAATGCCCAGTAAGTCAAAGCTGTTCTATAAATAATATTTGTGGCCTCTGTGGTACAGTCTTGAGTTTCATGGTTATGTATTTTTTTTTTCCTTGATCAGTTTCTTCCTCGGTTGTATATGACCTCTGCATTCAAAATGGGCTTTGGAGCTTCCAGTACATACATCTGTGTGTATGTGTGCGTGAATCTGTCAAAAGGAGAGTATCCTAGCCTTGTCATTTAGGGTAGATGGGGCTCGATGAGGTCAACCGGGTTTTGGAGAGTTCAGGTCAAGACTCCCACTGGCAGGGAGCAGTCACATCCTCCAAGCTTACTAGCCAAGTGCATGCTCTCCTGAAAGTCACTGAGCTGAAGATCAACATGGAGCCTGTAATAGCCTTTCCACTTGATGTCCTTTATTACATGTTCCATACATTAAATTCCTTTGCTTTACTCCTGTATTCTTCTGTATCTTTCAGAACAAACACTGAAGTAAGGGGGAGAAAAAAAAAAGCAAAATCCTCTCTCCCCTCCACCCATCCCATCCTTTCTGAGTGACTCACTTCAACTGGAACAATTAATCTTAATCAAGATGGTATGCCAGTAGAACGAAGACATCCAAAACAAAGCCCCTGGGTGCCAGAGACTTGGTGAAGCAAACAGCTCCTTCCGCTGGGCTGCAGTGGGGGCAGTCTGGAACTATCTGGTTGTTTTAAAAATAGCATTTTGCAGAATTAGAGCTGCTTGTATCTGCAGAATAGGCAGCAGGTCAGGGGCTGTGAAATGCCTGCGCTCATCACCAAGTGTGAGCAGGCACTTTAATAGTGTTGGCTGGAAGGTGATACAGGCCACTGGCCCCAAATAATCAACTCCACCTTCTCTGGGGGAGACCGAGGACAAATCATTCCTCGTGTTTGCACTTGTGTTTTTCTCTGAAGACCTCAGAGCTTCCGTGCTTGTAGCCCTAGCCATTATCCTCATTTTCTGACAGGTACAATTACTCATCTCCTCTGCTCTCTTCTGCCCATCTCCTGTTTTGTTTTTCTCTGTATGGGTCACACTTTCCAATAAGCCAGGGCTACACCTGGTACTCTAGAAAGCCTGGGGTGAACAGAGTGTAATTCTCGCAGACAGCTTAGCAAGTCCCAGGATGACCAGGAGGAACCACTCCATCACCTTAGGAATGTGGTCACCTCTTGTAATTTGCAATTAACTGGTCGAGTCCTCATTAACAGGAAGACCACTATTCCCCTCTTGAGGTCCAAGAACTCCAGGGACATAGTCCAAAGTGTACAATCTTGTTTTCGGACACAGGGCTGGGAGAACACTGGAATGTACTGTCTGCCTCATTCTAGATGTGTTAGTTTTAGCTCCTTCCACAGGTGTCTTTCTTAAAAGCTCCCCTGGTACAGACAGATTCTCTGCACTCTGTGCCCTTGGGGACCCAGATATGAGGTCACTCATGGGCACCAAGTTTCCAGCCACAATGACTCATGATGTGGGAAAGGCTGTATTAGAGGTGGTGAGGTGGTGGTGGTGGTGATCTTGGGGGAGAGGTTGGTGGAAGGGGCTTCCAGTTCATTTAGGTGAATTCTGTTCTTTGAGGCTGTGGTATCCTTCTCTCTTCTAGCTTATCTCAGCTTGGACCATCCCAGTCCTCCTGATGTTCTGTCTTAGTCTAGTCAGGCCACTGTAACAGAATACTGTAGACTGGGTGGCTCAAACAACAGACGTTTGTTTCTTGCAGTTTTGGAGGCTAAGAAATTCAAATCAAGATGCCAGTAGATCCAACATCCAGTGAGAGCTCTCTTCCTGGATTGCAGATGGCCTCTTCTCATTATGTCCCAACATGATGGAGAGCCGAGAGAGAGGAAGCTTCTTGTGTCTCTTCTTATAAAGGTACTCATCTGATTCATGAGAGTCCTGCCCTCATAACCTGATTACCTCGCAAAGGCCCCACCTCCTATACCATCATGGTGGAGGTTAGGATCTCAACACATGAATTTTGGTGGAATATGAACATCCAGTTCATAATATGTTCCGCTAAGGTCCCTCTCCCAGGGGGCCCTTCCGCCCTTTTCCCCCTGCACATATTGTGAAAGGTATAAGGCCATTAGGGCTTCTTTATACCTTTTCCCCAAAGCAATGGGGAAATATACCTGCTGGCCTTAAATTCATAAAACTAAGAAAAGTCCAGTTATCTTCCCTATGATCTGCTATCCAGTGTCTTACTACCTTCTTTTCCAGAAAGAGTTTGACCTAATGATTTTCTGTACTCTGCCTTATTGTACACACTGTTGTACTGGGAAGAGAAAGTACCCTTCGGTTGGATTATGCTCCAGTGCAATCCCACAGCCTTTGGTTGTATTAACAAGCACTGGGTTTTATATGCAACTGATGAGTTATGGAGCTCTAATCTGAAACTAATGATGCACTATATGTTGGCTAATTGAATTTAAAGTAAAACAAACAAACAAACAAAACCCCCATGTCATTGGCTGGAGAGCAGAGGTCATGATTTAAGATCAAGCTCCCCTGCCATCCCTTCATATTGGGTATGTCAGTGCAGGTGCCTGTTGGCACAGCATTTTCCAAAGTCTATTTTCGTTCATAACACAGACATTTCTTGAGCATGGACGCCCCGCCAGGCACTCACCAGGGATATTATAGTACAGAGACAGAAAACATTGAAGGTATCTGCAATAATTATGTAGTTTAGTAAGGTGGGGTGATGTGTATAAAAAACCGTGATATAAAGTGAAAAGTGACAGGTTTGAGTACCCTTGAAAACAGAGCCAGATGCAAAAACTATTGTGCTACTTCTTTAATGGGGAGTGCAAACCCATGTAAGGAGGAATGTGGAGAAAAACGTGTGAGGAAGGAAAGGAGAACTATTATAAGAGGGTGTTTACCCAGCAGAGCAGTACCAAGTGTAACCAATGGCTCAGTGGCATAGGACTGTCTGCCTAGAAGCTTATGAACGACTGGGGCTCAGGAAAGTATAAGATGGATTGGGAAAGGAGAATGGAGAAGTTACTCACGGGTCCCTGCTTCCCGTTGGCCAGAGCTTCCGTGCAGGAGGCATGAAGTCCCTGTACTTACAGGTTTGTGAGTGCATACGCCTCCTGTACCCTCATTGCTTCAATGCCTCAGCAGCAACAGGGGTATACCAAAACGGAAAGTGAGGGTTCAAACAAGGACATGCAAGTCACTGTTGGGTTGTGCTCATATGAAGTTGGTCAGAGGCCACACAGCGCTGCTTGCCTTGGTGGCAACTGAGGCAACAAGTGCCCCCTGAAGCACCTGAGAACTGGGGAAATCTGAGGTGATGCATCATGGGAACTTGATCTGGGAACACAAGTAAGATCTAGACAAAGTTCTTTGGGGATTTAGAGAAGGAATTGTTTCTTAGAAGGGGACTGGAAGTTGAGGGAAGCTTTTGGAAAAGGTGGACCCTGAGAGGTTGCAGATGGGTGGGGTTAGGGGTATAGTCCTGAGCGGTGGGGCTGGGTGGAGGCGTCCTGAAAAGGGCACTGTGATTGCAAGGACATGGAAGGACAGTATTGAGGATGAGTGAAGAACAGGGTTCTGATTGGCCAGGGGATGGGAAATGTGAAGGGATGTTGAGGGATAAGGCTAAAAATGTAGTTGGAGTCGGTGGGTAGAGCAAGGGTGAGGAGTTTTGATTGGCATCTTCTGATGATGGGAGACATTGGTGCTATTGCAATAGAAGTTTTAATTCAAACTGAGGGCTTCAGAGGGGAGGGGGGTGGGGGAATGGGATAGGCTGGTGATGGGTAGTAAGGAGGGCACGTATTGCATGGTGCACTGGGTGTTATACACAAGCAATGAATCATGGAACTTTACATAAAAAACTAGGGATGTACTGTATGGTGACTAACATAATATAATAAAAAATATTATTATTAAAAAAAGTTTTAATTCAGAAATGTGAGTCCCTCTTCTTCACTAACTCTGCTCTGTATAGTCAGTCACTTGGGCACATAATGGCATTTTGAACAAGAATATTATGGACAAGATTTTTGGCATACCAGACGTCTATGGAATATACTTAAAGTCCAGTATACTGTCTTTTCCATTTGTCAAAAGAGCACATTGGGACTTGCAACGCATCATAATTGAGATTATTTTTATTGGTTCATGTATTTAGAGTCCAGGGGGTAGACCTTGCTCAAGTATGGGCTGAAGCTGAGCTCAGATGATGTGCTCAGGACTCCACACACTCCGCTTCTCAACTGCCACCCTCCTGTCCTGGCCTCAGTCTCAAACAAGTGTCCCTCTGGTGGCGACAAGGGTCATCAGTAGCTCCAGGTTTTAGCAAGTTCCAAAACTGACAGTGATTGGAAGAATAGAATGTCCCATTAAAAAAAAAAAAAAAAAAAAAGGTGGGATTCAGGCTGGAAGATGTAGAAATGAGAGGCAACAGTTGTCCACCCCCAAGATCAGAAGTGTATTGGCTTTATTGAAATTACATCTTAGTTCTCAACTGAGCTGTCTCTTGGAATTGGTGATGGAGAGCACAGGAGTGGGAAATAGCCATTACTACTTGTTTTCTTGTTTTGTTTTGTTTTAAAGTTCCCTGGACAAGACAGCTTAGATTAAGGTCTGGACTCACTGAAAGGAGTCCTGTTTGATGTTTTGAAAAGAAAAGAAAAAAAAGAAAAGAAAAGAAAAGAAAAGAAAAGGAAAGGAAAGGAAAGGAAAGGAAAGGAAAGGAAAGGAAAAAAGAAAGAAAGAAGAAGAAGAAAGAAAGAAAGAAAGAAAGAAAGAAAGAAAGAAAGAAAGAAGGGAGGGAGGGAGGGAGGGAGGGAGGGAAAGAAGGAAGGAAGGAAGGAAGGAAGGAAGGAAGGAAGGAAGGAAGGAAGGAAGAAAAAAAGAAAGAAAAGAAAGAAAGAAAGAAAGAAAGAAAGAAAGAAAGAAAGAAAGAAAGAAAGAAAGTCGTAGCCTTACCCTACATGCAGTGTTGCTTACTTCAGCCTTTCTTGTCCTGGGGATCTGAAGTGGGAAGCTTTTCCTCGGCATACTCCATGAGGGGGAACTGGTACTGGAACATGGCTTTCACTACCCAGCATTCTGGAAGAGAGCTTAGGCCCTTGCAACAGAGGAGTAGATTTAAAAATATAATTCTCTTAGAGAATGAAAGATGGCATGTCACCATTTTGGGTTTTTGTTTCTTTCTTTCTCTCCCCTACTTGAATTAACATGAAGTCAAAACCAGATCTTAGAGCAGAATTGGCTGCCACATAATTTAGACATGTTTGCATAACATTCCAAAAATAATTCAATAAGAATAGGTTTTTCTTGGAATTTATCACTGCCTGGCAAATTAGAGCCCAAACACAACAACTCTGTGCTAAAAAGGCATGAGACCCAGCAACTGGAAATGACAGTGGCAGAGTGAAAGGAAACCCAACAGCCAGTCAACTTTCATTATCCGTGATGGTGTGAAGCAGAAATAAAAACACGAGGCAGGGGCAGGGACAGACACAGCCTGCATTTCAGGCTCCCCATTTTATCCCGGGCCCAGCAGCAGCGGACAGGCCAAGGTGGCAAGAGAAGGGCATCTTAGGTCTCCCAGAAATGGTTCTGAGAAATTTTCTCATGCTGTATTTTTCTGGATCTTCGACTGAACATTTTTTTTTCCTTTTGGTTTCTGATGGAGAGGATCCACAGGTTTAGAAAATAATAATGTAACATAAACATATAGAAGCAATAAATAGTAATTTCTGAAGACAGGGACAGAGCAGTAAACCTAAATCAGAAGATCTGGAATGATTTCAGTCTTTTCCATTCTCACTGGGACAAGTAATGTCTCCCCTCTCAACATGGGAGAGGATGATAGGGAACTCTGATCACGGTGAGAATCACTATTAGTGCAGTACTTCATAGCTGCAGGGCATTTTAAAATCCACACGATGTATACAGGAGGCCTCAGGTGTAACTCTGGCCCTTTCATAGATGGGGGGTCCTTGGGGACACCACTCCACATAGGTCACAAGCTAAAGTCCTTGTAGGGCCTATTACATGCTCAGATCACCTGCCCGTGGGTCAGTGTGTGACCTTTGGACTCTTCCTCACTCTGGACCTTAGCTACTGAATGCTATGGGCAAAGTGAAGTCTCTGCTCCCTTAATGTTGGTGTCCCCAAGCCTCTTCTCTTCACACTCTTCCCCATCTTCCTGGTCACCGCATACATGCCATGTGGTATATTCCACCAAATGTCCTGTCTGGAGTCCATAGCTTTAGCCTAGACTTCTCTTCTGACCCCTGTGGTCCGCTCAACCATGTGGACGTCTGGCACCACCCGATCTGCGCTTGCTCCGATCTGAAACTGGAGTTGTTCCACTCCTCTTTTCTGTCACAGCGTCTCAGAGAGTTCAGATCGTTGTAACAGAATTCCGTAGACTGGGGGTTTAAAACAACGGATACTTATTTCTCATAGTTCTGGAGCTTGGAAGTCTGTGATGATCAAGGTGTCGGCCGAGGTGCTGAGGGACTTCTTCCTGGCTTTCCCACCTTGTTGCTGTGTCCACACCTGGTGGTGGGAGGAAGCTCTGGTGTCTCTTCCCTTTCTTATAAGGGCACTAATTCCATCATGGGGGCTCCACGGTGACCTCATCTAAACCTAATTGCCTTCCAAAGACCCCACCTCCTAATACCAACACTGGGGGTCAAGGACTCAACATATAGATATTGGGGGAACACAAACACTCAGTCTATGAATACAGTGAATGATTCCATCTCACTTTAGGTACTCAAGCCAGGCACCCAGAAGGCAGCTGTGCCTTCTCTTTCTCCTTCACCACCTATTTTAAGTATATCAAGGTCATTCTGGCTTCTAACATCCCTCAAATGTGTCTACTTTTCTGTATTATCACTACCACCACCCTAGTTCAGGTTCCTCTTCTCTTGTTCTGGACCAGGGTCATAGCCATCAGATTGGTCTTACTGACTCCAGTCTGTCCCCGTCTAATTCCTTCTCCATGTCGTAGCCAAAATGATCTTTCTAAAAGGCAAATCCCAATGTGTCTTTCTTCTACTTCATGCTCTTCACTGGCTTCCCCTTGACCTCATTGTAAACTCTAAATTCTTTAACGATAATTATAAGCCTCACCTCCTCAGCTTGTCTCACCCCTGCCCTCAGTCCTACTTCGTGCCTTACATGCCTTGTGGTCTCTGTGCTTCAGAGATACCAATCTTCATACAGGATGAACAATCTCTTTTGTGCCTTTGCCAGGCACCTGCCCATCCTTCAGTTAACTTTTACTTCCTATGGGAAGCCTACCTGGATCCTCAGTCTTATTTAACTGCAGAGAACGAGGAAATTCCTAGGTTCAAAGTAGAATAATTATCGGGTTCTTTTCCTCTACCTAAGTGTCTTTTCTACAAAGAGGGCATACTCATCAGGTCTGAACAAAACAAAAGTAAGCTGTATTGTAATCTCTCACCTCTAGTGGAGCCAGTGAGGGGGAGTGGGAGTCCCTAGCCCATGGGAAAGGAGATTCAGACTTCTGGGCAGAATGCAATCACTCAGGGGTAAGGGCATATGGCATCTCAGCACTTGTAAGTCACCATAGGGTTTTGGGTCCAGGTTCACCAGTAGGTTCTATCAGCTGCAGTAGCAATGACATAAACAGTGAGTGTGCGTCCTCCATGACAGGATCAGAAGCCCCTCTGAGATACTGAACTCTTTCAGAGCAGCTGGGATTCAGCTAAATCACCACTTATAAATAATGATAAACATTCTTAAATATTATATTGCTAAAGCCAATCACATTCTAATAAATTCAAAGGTAGTGTGTTGGCTACTACATTTTAAGAGAGATACATCATCTTGTCTATAACTGAAGGCTGTATTTTTAATTGATTTAGAGAACATTCTGGGGACCAGACGAGTCTCATTACAAGGTGGCATTTTCCCGGGACAGAGGTCCTGAAAGGGGGGAATTTTCTAGGGACTCGTATGCAGTCACCTTCTTGGGCGGCACGAAATGCGCCCTCCTGTTCTGGGTACCACGTACCTGCATACTTTTCCCATCGTATCTCTTGACTCTTTGCCAAGATAATTTATGTACTACTCATCACTCCCATCAGAGCCTAAACTCTGTAAGTGTAGGGACTTCAAGTGATCTTTTTAAATGCTATGTCTCTAGTCCCTGAGACGAACTATGTCCTCAGTAAATTACGGTGCTCAGTAAAAATGGTAGAAATGCATTTTCTTCTGCTTCTGCTCAGGACGCTGTGGGAATGGGGAATAAGGCCTCTGCAAGTACACTGGCTTCCATCTGAATCAGACTGAACTGCACTTTTATCTCAAGGCAGAGTATTCTATCAGGGAAGCTGCCCTGTCCTTGGGTTAAGAGCAACAAACAGAAAGAAGCTTGTCATTGTACCAATCATAAAATGAGGTTGGGGTGTGGGAACAGAGAGAGGTGACATTAGAAGCCCATAAAGCAAGGAGAACCTTGTATGTGGGGTCAGAGGGGCTGCAAGTAGGGCAGTAGACACTTGATCAGTTTCTCTCATGTCACCTCAGTTTTCGCCAGCAATTAGACTGATGGAATATGTTCCAAATCCAAACATCTCATGTCCCCGAGGCCCTGGTGGTCTTGATGAATAGCCTCCTTTGTGACGCAGGCTAAAGGCACTGCCCTGTCTGAATATAAATCATGCCATCTCTCCCTTCACCCATTCTACCCATCTCACCCCCAATCCCAACACTTTTGCTCCCTTTTGCACCACAAACTATTAGGAAGACATTAAGTAAATCATCCCAGCAGGAGTAGGACTGTAGGAGAAACACTTCATTCATAACCACCTCACCACTCCCTTTGCAAAAAGCAGGGTGAAAGGAAGACTCCAGTGTCCTTTGGAAAAATTCAGCATCTGGGAAACATGTGCTAGGAAAGGCTATGTTTCTTCATCTCCCAATCTTAGGCAAGATGGATGACCCCACTGTGAAAGGGCGAGGGTGCAGCGATGGGGAAACCATACATTGCTGCTCTGACTTGGCACCCCCAAATACCCCCGAGATGGATCATGGTGTTTGGGGAGGAAAAGGAACCGCAGTGAACTAAGACCCAAAGGTGGGTACCATATGCAAATATTGCCTCTGTGTCTACCCAATACCCAGAATAGCAATTACTGTCTATCCTCTGAGGCCTACAAAACACCATATTTGCATATGCTTCTTGTCAATCCAAAGATGCATCACCATTTTAGATGAAAACATTGTGTCCAGCTTGCTAGCTGTGAGTCCTTTAACATCCGTACCTGGTGAATGCTGTGGAGGAGCCAAAGGGAGACATAATACCTCACACCTGTGGCAGAATTTTTGTTTTTACCCCTGTCTCCTCCTTTCCCTCAACTTTCTTCTTTTCTTAAAGTGGTCTTTGGCAAGAGTTAGTAGATATTAACATAGTAACATAGTAATTCATCAAAATTATGCTGTGAGAGGCAGAGTTGATCAGCACAAGGACTGGTTTGAATAGTTCAGCACTGCAGAGGGGGGCATGAACATGGAGATCAAGAGAAAATGGAAATCAAGAGGTTCTAAGGGAAAAAAGGACACTTCAGGCAAGGTCTGGTGATGTGATGTCATCAGTATAATTTTTAATGGTATGCACTGGCGGGTGTTTCCTCCAAGGATGGGGGAAGTCAACTACTGATGGGGTATTTCTTTTAATTCTCATGAGCCGTACCTTGGGCAACTGTCACAGCTGTCTTGCATGTTGGTAAAGCCGGAACTGGGATTTTTTTCTTTCTCTGAACCATTTAGAAGTGTGTTTACCTAAAAAGTCACAGAAATCTTATGTAGTTTAAAGATGTAATGATTCCCTTTTCTCACATAGCAAGAAATCCAGAAGTAGGCTCACCAGAAGTAGGAATAGCAAAAAATGCAGAAGTGGGTGTACTACGGATCTGAGATGTATCAGGAACCCAGGCTCTTTCTCCTCTTTCTGTTTTAGAGCATATAACTTTTGCCTTCCTAGTCACAGGGTGTCTGCTCTATCTCCCAGCTCCACATCTGTGTTTTAGGCTTGAAGAAGGCTGAGCGCCAAAATGTTTTACTTTAGGCTTTAACTATTTATTCAGACATTCATTTATACCATGTTGGCTGGATTCGTGTCACATGGATAATTCAGGCTGGACGATGACTAAGAAAATCAAGCAGTTAGCTATCTAGCCTCTTTTACAGAGGAAAGCAAGAGAGAAGTTAGTTAGAAATGATTTTTAAGTGAGCCAAGCTATTTTGGTTACTGTACCCTCCCATCCTCCTCTACCATTATTATGCTCGTTGGAAACAGTAACATGCATCTAGATTGCATGTTAAAACTGCATAGTAAAATCTGGATTCTGGGACATGTATTTGCATCCCTGCTCTAGTGCTAGGAGTTTTGCTTATGAATCCATTGGTATATGCTAAGATAATTCTATTTCTATCCACTTCTCTTACACATTCAAAATAGGGACGTAAGAACTTGGCTTTAATTAATCCAACTCTGGAGACCCTGAAGGAATCATCCCATCCCAGCGACAGGCCGCAGATGCTGAAGGAACACCGTGAAGGAACTGGAGAGCCCTGCCATGTGAGACTAAGCACCATTGTTTTTAAACAAACAGAGAAGACATTATTTAGATTTTAATTTCTATAATCTACAGTTTAAGAATATTGTCCTTAAAAAAAAAAAAAGAATGGTGCTCTTCAATTTCTTTGGGTTATAATGTAAAGGGCGATTTGAATTTTGGACTTTAATTGCTCCCTGGGGGTTCAATACTGGAAGGCAGTTCAAATTCAAGTTTGAGTCACTTATTCTGCTGACCTTGTATTTAAGATCGTATTGCTGTTAACTTTTGATGAATTGTATCGAGCATCTTGGCCCGGGACAACTTGAGATGGAATATAGACAGGGAAATGGATTTCAAGCCTGATGTATTTAATTAATATACCATTCATATCCATTTGAGAGCCTTTCGGAACAAAGATGAAGCTGTCTTCTATGATCCAGGGAGTCTACACAATGGAGGGGAGGTCAATATGGGGAGAGACCTCACAAAACAGGGACTAGAACTGCCCTGAAAGAACCTAAGGGGACAGTCTAACCCCTGGTGGACTGCAAATTCCGTTACAACCAATGGTGTACAAGAACAAAATCTTGAGAGTGTTGGAGGAAACATGCTCCATTCCTCATGTTTTCAAAAAGGGGAGGACATTTCTACCCCATTACTCAAAAAGGAAAAGTAAGGAAGCACTCTCCTCTCCTTCTCCACCTTTGTCTTAAGTGATGTGTGTTTGGGTTTTAGGACTTAGAAGCCTGTGACTCAGTCCCTTCTGCGTTTTCTTTTTTCACGGGCCTTTGCCCTTTCTTTCCTACTGAGCTCATGAGGGTCAGAGGCCAGGCGTGACTAATTACTAGAAATTGTCCAGAGGACAGACTTCCTCTTGACTGTTGGGGTCTAGTGACTGTGAGAGAGTGAATGTAGCGAAGGGTGTCTTCTCAGCAAACCCTCACACTCAACTGAGAATAGGTCTTAAAGTCTAGGTCCGAGAACTGAGAAGTATTGAAGAAGGTCAGTTGTGGCCATGGATCCAGGCCATAGTTTCCAAAGTAGTTTTATTAGCCATCAGGCTGATGTTTTTCTCTCCCCATCATCTGAGTCCTGCGTCTAAGTTTCAGTTGGTGCCAAAGTGAGGTGGAAGAGATGACATTAACTATCATCTCTAAATCCCCAACAAATATTAACGAGAGGAATGTTTGTTGGTTCAGTGGAAGATTCTCCCTGAAGGATCTGACCAGCTACATTTCCAGGGTGAAGCCTGGGTGAATTCTCTAGGGAATGGATAGAGTTGCACAAAGACTGGCTGGGTCCTTAGGGAAAGGGAGAAGGAGGGATGCCCGAGAAAGATGGGATTTCAGGTTGTCCCCTGGGGGAAGACTCTATATAGATTGATAAGACTCAGTGAAAAAGCAGAGAAAATTTTGTACCAGGGTCTTGAGCTACCTGCTATCTGTGGATGACTCATAATAACATTTTCTTTCTGGTGACGTATCAGATCTTCATAGCCTTCCATATATCACAGGAATTGCTAAAAGGATGCATATATCTGAGACATTTAAGAAATATCTATTGAATACATTAAATGAAGATGAGGATTTCTCTTTCATAGAGTTAAGAAATCCAGCATGCAAAAGGGATGCATCAAGAAAAAAACAAAAGAAGACAAAACAAAATCTCATCTCTCCAGGCCAAAGATTATAGATAGGACTCACATGAACACTTAGCAGGAATAAGCAGGGGTCATGTTGTTTCACTCATATGTGGAATATAAGAAATAGAGTAAAGGATCATAGGGGAAGGGAGGAAAAACTGAATGGGAAGATATCAGAGAGGGTGCCAAGCCATGAGAGACTCTTGACGCCGGGAAGCAAACAGGGTTGTGGAAAGGGAAGTGTGTGTGTGGGGGGGGGGGGGGGTAACCGGGTGATGGGCATTAAGGAGGGCATGTGATGTGATGAGCACTGGATGGTATACACAACTAATGAATCATTGAACACTACACCAAAAACTAATGATGTACTATATGTGGGCTAATTGAATTTAAATTAAAAAAAAAAGGAATAAGCAGGTGTAGAAGGAGGTACCAATAAGGAGATGATTGGAAAGAAAGAGGAAGGAAGGAAGGAAGGAAGGAAGGAAGGAAGGAAGGAAGGAGAAAGAAAGAAAGAAAGAAAGAAGAAAGAAAGAAAAAGAAAGAAAGAAAGAAAGAAAGAAAGAAAGAAAGAAAGAAAGAAAGAAAGAAAGAAAAAAGATGGAGTGAGGGAGGAAGGGAGGGAGGAAAAAGGGAAAAGGAAAGGGGAAAAGAAAAAAGGAAAGGAAAGGAAAGGAAAGGAAAGGGAAGAAAAGTTATATGTATGTATGGTATTTACTGGCTATATTAAGCTATCAAGATGACCTGACACCTTTATGTTAAATGATACTTTCCTATTACCATCTTTCTTGCAAATTGTTTCATTGCCACTTTAAGCCTGAGGACAATACCCCAGAATGACCCTAGGTGAGATTGCAAAGAATGGAACGTTCAAAGTATTTCCTTTGTGTTAAATGGAAAATTGTTAGGGTCATAGATGCCAGGATGAAGGATGGAAAAGAGAAACAAATCTAATCAGGAAATGCGAAAGCTAAGATTTTAGCAAATTAACTCACCCTGATGACTCATCCCAGATGTATTAAGTTTTCACATTTTACAGCCTCTTCATTGAAAATACTAAATACCATCTGTCTCCAGCAGATGAGTTAATGTTAGTCTTAAAGCTTTAAAGTTCACATTTCCTAATTCTTTTGTTTGGAAATAAATAACCTTTATGTTTCAGTGGCGTGGTCTTGGGAATGTAGTTTCTTTGCCCAGTTGGGAGGAAGAAATACAAAAATTACCAAACTGAGATCTCAGGTTGTGAAATGTTCTGTGGGTCAAAGGTTGGTACTGGGTACAAGCTGCCTCCACTGGATCCTTCCCTGGGATTCTTTTTAAGACTATGTTCCTTGCCTTTTTCACCAATCTCAATTCTTCGCTAAAATCAAGCCCACTCGCAATACAGGAAACGGGAAATACCTGTCTGGTCCAATCATGGTCCTTGGAAAGTTCTTTCAAAGGACAAACAATGGCCCTTCCATTCATCCCTACCCCTGTCCTCAACAACACTTCTTTTAAGTAGAAAAATGCTATTTGGTTTGTATGAAAATATTTGGCTTTGCACATTTAGGGTGCTTCAAGTAGTAATGGAGAAAGTTATAAAGAAAATTCACCAAAAATCATTTTCATCCCAGTATAAGAAGGATGATAAAGTGTAATTAAAGGGAGAAAAGACTGGCTGGGCTTTTGGGATTCCAGGGACCCAACTACAGACACAAATTTGTACCATGAATTTAATGGGGATAATGACTGGATCTCATTCTAAGATTAGATTCTGGTTCCAGGCTGGTCACTAACTTTCCGCTGACCATGTACAGATCACCTCTTGTCCTGGGTTCAGGGATTCCCTTCTTCAAGTCGGGGTGGTACTGAGATGGCCTAAGGCAATCTATAGATCACACGGAAGCAGAATGTTTGGGTACTAGGGAATGAACTTATGTACAGACACATGGTTTTTAGTAAACTGGGTCGGCAGCCCCAAGACAAATGCTCTGAGATCATTTAGTATTTTGCTTTGTCCCAAGCTCTTTGCACTTAAATTCTGGCTTTCCAGGCCTCCTGCAATCAGGCCCCAACTTACCTTTCCAATTTCTGTTGCCACTTCTTTCCTGTGCATGGGCTTTTTCTGCAAATTACCTGTTATGTTCCTTTCCCTGCTGTTTATGCTTCCTCCCCCCTTTCGCTCACCCAAATCCCAGTTCATCCTCTAATCACAAATGCATTTCTCAGTATGTCCTTCTTGACATCCCCTTGCTTAACCTTTTCCAGCAGTTTGATACGACTTATCTTCCTGTAATCCAGGCTTTCTGAACCTCAGCACTATTGATATTTTGAACCAATACTATTTTGTTGTAGGAGACTGTCCTGCTCATTGTAGGATGTCAGTATCATTCCTGGCATCTGCCCACTAGAGTAGTGCCCTTTCACTCCACCCCCAAGTTATGGCAAGTGAAGATGTCTCCAGAGATTGCCAATTATCTCCTGGGGGTGCAAAATCACCTTTAGTTGAGAATCACTGCCCTAACCCTTCATCCTCCTTGTGGTATTAGTGGGTTCAAAACCATGTAGACCTGAACTTGAATCCTGGCTCTTTCGCTTCTTACTTTGTGACCTTGGGAAAGCTACTCAACCTCTCTGGACTTTAGTTTTCTTCTGTACAATGTGAGGATAACAGTTTCTGGCTGGCAGAATTGAGAGGATTGTATGAGTTTTAGGAGTAATTCAGACATATTTGGGATTGTCTGGCAATCTTTGGGAATAGCCCTCCAGAAGCTGGTTTGCAGTGGGCCTCAGGAGCCTTCTGAGAGAGAATCACCTCTCAAGGAAGTCCTTGGACTTGTAGCAACCACAACAATAAGAAAATACTTATGTAGGGACCATTGTGCATCGATCCATGGTCTACACCCATTGTATACATTATATAAATTAAAGTAATCCATAGTAAAACTTAATGGATAGATGGGGAGTGAGGAGTGATCCCGAGAACACTTTGGTGACTCACATGTAACTGACATCAGGTACTGTTCCTGTCATTCATGCCTGGGTTGCTGACATGGCAGACACTGTTACTAAACGCTAACATGGAAGTTTAACTGAACACCATGCTATTTGTCACACAGGTGTCACTCATGTGGGATCCTTCTCCTCCTCCCACCTCCCCCCACATGAAGAGAAGGGAGTTAATTCTCTACCTGACCAGATCTCTCAGTATATATAGACACAAGGAGGGCTCCAGCAGTGAGGGAGCAGCCGAGGAGCAGTAGCACTGAGGAAGAGCCATGTCTGTGGCTGAGTTTCTGGGGTGAGCTCTCATGCTCCATGGAGCTCCAGGGCAGACTGAAGACATGCACAGGTGGAAGGCAGTATCAGCACAGCAAGTGTAGCGCTGCCTTGCGGGGGCCGGCACTGTGGCCTCTTGAGAGAAGGTACTACACTCCTCACATAACAGAGTAGCTGCAGCTTAAGTCCTCGTGGAAGTACCCTGGAGACTCTGAGAATTCTTGATGGAACTTGGTCAGCAGTGGAGGTCCTGCATCAGCTGAAGGGTGCAATAACTCTGGGAGATTGGAGTTACCACAATTTCTATAGCCACAGATATTATGCATCTATACCACTTTTTGAACTCTAGAAAAGTTGTCTGACACCCCATATGGTTGGTTCTCTACCCTTTGCCCTTGAGATAGGTGGTATTCTCCTGGTACAGTTGAAATCACCTACCGTCTTCGCTTGCCATAGGGCTGGCCTGGCTTGGGAGGTTTTTATTCATCCTTTCCATTGTGTGGAAATAACTCTAGCAATCAGTTTTCCCGTCAAGCAGAGAGCAAAAGCCATATTTACAGAAATTTTCAGTAAGCGTCTCATCCTAAGCAGGGAAGTAAGTGAGGTACCCTGAGGGCCATTTCACGCTGAGCTTTTTTGTTTGGTGCAAAATGCCAAGATGATGTCAGTGATGACATCTGTAACTCATGTACACTCCCAGACTTCAGAAGACTCCCTGAGGCCTCTGGTTTTCGGTGTTGATGATTGGCTTTGGGAAATGTTAATGCAGACTCAGCCATGGGCATTGCCAAATCTTTTACTCAAGTAGACTGGTTCAATTTTATTCACATACAAGCATGTGTCATTTGATTATCATTAGCACAATTCACCAGCCACTTTGGGCTCTCTGCCTTCTGGGTGGTTGGTAGGTTTGCATCTCCTGGTGCTCTGCAGGTTGGGGCAGAGCCATGTGACTACTACCGACCAATGAGTTGTGACTATAAGTGATGGGTGTCACTTCCAGGCGAAAGCATTTAATTGCTGGTAGGAAACCATTCAAGCTCCCTTTCCCTCCGCCACAGCGATCAGCAGTGATCCAGATGGCATTTGCTTCTTGGGACTGGATCCTATGGTGAGGACAGTAGGGGACAGAATGTACAGCCAAGACACAAGGAGGTGTAGCATGAATAAAAAGTCGATATTTGTTTATTAAACCACTGCTATGGTGGGAGGATTGTACCGCAGCAGACGTGGCGGTACTGAATGAGGCGTACTGCGTAGCTATGGTCTAATATTGCTTGAGCGCCGTCTATGTGCCGTGTACTATGTTAAACTGTCAGAGAAAGATACGGAATTATCAAACCCAGAATTTAATGACCTAGTCATCTCTCCCATCCCCATGAAAGCCCCAAAACAGCTCCAAATTCTGTAAAGCATAATTCAAAATCTTTTATTTTTACTCTCTCATTTACTTCTAATTTCCACTGACCACACTGTAGTTGCCTAGATATTAGAGGGCCTGGAAGATCGTCTGTTCTCAGTGTACATCTACCCTAATAGATCCACAAGCAAGAGAGCATGTGTTTGAAGATGCCAGGGACCCCAGAGTACATCCAGACCGCTGGTGTCAGGACCCTCGCATTATACCTCTATTTGCATAATGATACCTTACTAGGACACAGTGACTTTTATTTACTTCAAGGTGCTGTCACATAAATTATCTCACTCAATGGGCTGGTAGTTTTAATCGGACTGGCTTGGTTTTCATTACAAAGAGAAAGGTCACACAGCTAGCTGGTAGTGAAGAGCTAGAATCCTTCCAAATCTTTCTTATTTTCGCTCGACATGGTTCCAAGGCCATGCTATAATGCAAGGTGCTGGGCAAAGATGCCAGCTACCATAACACAGGGCCAATGGAAAATGTGGAAAATAGATACAGATTTCGTGCTCTGACACTTACCATTGACCTCTCAAAGGATCATCCTGCTTGACTTTAACAAAATAAATAGTGTCTTTGAATGAAAAAAAAAAAAAAGGAAAAGAAATAAAAGTGAGGCTCGTCATGTCTGAGTGTTTGGAAATCATTAATCCTAAAGTTTAACTTTAACCCCTTTCTTCTAACCAGATTGATAGCCCAATCTGATCTCTTATAAAATTCATGACCAAAGTGCCAATCCCCATGCTTTTGTCATGAAACTGAAGAGCTCACTTAAGATATTTATAATACTAGAATTCAGACTTGTTCTGGTTCAGTATTTTGAAACACTGGCCTGTGTGTTGCAAAAACAATTTCTTTTTCCTTCTTGCATTCTTCCTTGCTTCCTTACTCGCTCCCTCTGTTCCCTGCTCATCTGTTTCCTTTCCTGCTTCTCTCCTCCTCTTCAATCCTGTCATCCTGATGGAGGTATATAAATAATCTTTTGGGCCACAGCAGAATTTGGGTTCAGAAACGTGAGCTGAGCCAATCTCCCACTTAGCAACAGGGTCCCTTTCACAGAATCCTTGACAAAAGTATTTGGCCTCTGTTTAAAGTGTTCAGTGCTCCTTTGTTCCCAAAAGAGCTCATTCTAATGATTGATCGTTTTAGTAATTACATAGTTTTCCAGTTTTTAGTATTAGCGAGATAGGAAAAAGCATACAGGCTGTTTTGTGTGAGACTCTCAGCTGCCTGGTGACTTCGCTATGTTATTTTCCAGGAGTTCTATGGGCAGAGCGAATAGCTTGTGCATCTCCCTCTCCCAGGTAGTGCTTCTCTGATTTTTAAAAACCACAAAGGCCCAGTGTTTGAGACCACTCTTAAGGGCTTTAGTATGCATTTTGAGTTTCAATAAACTAAAGTGAAGTGGGCCCCAAGTTGAATGTGGTATGTGAGAGGGCAAGTTCCAAAACTCTGAGAGAAGGACAGTTGGCGGCTGTTCTTGGAGAGTCCCTGCTTTACCCAAGAGAGTGCTTTTTGATGACCTATGACCTCCATGCACTTCTGCTCACTGGCTTGCAAATACCCCTGCCCTCCTCCCGCCTACAACTTTCCAAAGCTTCTCCTGAATTCCCAACCTGGGCTTTTCTGCCTTATATTCGAACAATTGATATTCTCGCCTCCACTTCCTACCAATCTCATAGTAATATGAAATTCTTGTCAACATGAGGGCAAGCATGAGATATGACTTCTGTTTTTAAATCCTTACCCAGCACCTAGCACAGTGCCTTGGGCTCAGAATGGGTCTGCAGTACCCGAAAAGAGAGTCTGTACCATTTATGGTCTCATTTATTCAAGGTGAGGTCACTCCAATAGGAATTTCACTCAAAGGAAATAAGTCCAGCCCATCACTCACGGTGACAAAACCACAGCTCATGAATCAGCCCGGGCACGTTGTCCTTCCAAAGCAGAAACGTTTAGGCAGAGGACGAGCTGCCTGGCTGAGCAGGAGCAGGGGTGCTACGGGAGTGGCAGGGAGGAAGCTACTGCATGAACTTCCCTGAATCTCTTATGTCACTGACTTACCAATAAATTGGCTTAAAAGCCAAACAAACAAACAAAAACCAACATGCCCAGGCATCAATCTGATCCCTCCCCAAACAGACAGGCACACCAGGCTGCAAGCCATGCCCACACTGCGCCCTCTGGTGTGACCTCGGAGGGCAGGGCCAGGAACAAAACCCTGGTTTAGGGGGAAACAGAGCTGTGTAAACAGTGCCCCTCCATTGGCCAGTGACACCGACATAATTTAAGGGTGATGTTTTCCTTTCTTCCGTAGGCTCTGGCCATAGCCAGGGAGGACAGCAGGACAGGACAGACGGGAATGAGGGTTAGCACGTCGTCGGTGTGCAAAAGGTTCTGGGGGTGGGTGGGTGCAGTTGCCAGGACAGTTGCCCTGCTACTCTGCGAGAATTCTGCACGGTCATGTGCAAAGGTGGCGTGGGCAAGAAGCTGTCAGCAGCCCTGCATAATATCGTCGTGCCACTGGAGGAGCTTTTGGTTTGGTTTTGTTTCTTAAATGCCAATTGTCTGGTTAAATAGGGAAAAGAAGCCTGCGCAGGGGTGTGAAGCTTCAGAAATCTCACCTGACCGTGCAGGGGGAGGGGCAGTTGTGAGCAAGGCCTCCGCTCCCAGCACCCAGCTCCTGGTCCGGCTTCATCACCCCTCATTCTCCTTTGCAGAAAGTTCTAAACCCACAAATAGCACATGATGATATGTTATCTTATTGTAGAACTGTCCGTAATTATATAATTCACATAATAGCTTCATCATTCAGTAGTTCAAGATAAGCTTTTTTCTCCCTGAATGGTTGTCAGTGTCTAGAGGGCTTCTGGTGTTCCCTGGTTCTTTTGTGCCCCATCAGGGTTGACATAATTCTGGGCACTATTTGGGAACGGGCGCCTTAACCAGCTTTATTACCTGATGTTGGTAGAATTGTCTAATTTTCGTTACACCGTGACATGAGAATGTCTCCTAAGGGCTGAGAAAGAGCATGGACACCAGCCCTTATCTCTCTAACTCTCTCTATACGTGTAAATGGACAGACAAGGTGGTGCTGTTAAAAGGGGTGCACACGAGTGGCTCAGGGCACTGCAGGGGTCCAGCCTCCACGTGGGTGGCCCAAGCTTAATGGAAGCAAGCACAATAGTAATAAGAACTCACACTTACTGGGCGCGCAGTATGTGCCAGACGTGTCCTGAGCTCTTTTCATGTTTTCACGCATTTGATCCTTACAACAAACCCTGTATTTATCCCCATGTCAGAGATAAGAAAGTCTGAGGGAACTAACATAACATAATTTTAAAAAAAAGAAAGAAAGAAAGAAAGAAAGTCTGAGGGAAGTTAAGCAGCTGGCTTCCTTGGAGTGGCGGGCCTGTCTCTGAACGCAGGGAGCCTGGATGCCAAAACCACGCTTTTAATCACTGAGCTGCATAAGAAAAATACGTTCGCTCACATTGATGCCCTATCGCTTGATCTGTTTTAAAATAGCTCTGGAAAAAAATTGTTTTTATTTCATTGCAACGTGGGGCGGATTTCTTATGTTTTGCTTTCTCAACTGTAATGTTGGGCTAAGTCTAGGGCTGTTGTTGGCCATCAATTTGACAGATAGAGCTATCGACTGGCACTTTGGATCCGTGCACGCAGAGAAGAGCCTGGGAAGGGATCTACTGATTAAAGATGAAATGAGGCTAATGGACTGCTCTTGGGAAAAGATTACATGTGCTCACAATGGAAGAGTAGACATGACCATAATTAATGAAGTAATAATCACTTTTGGGACTTAAGTAAGACCTGATTCTTTGATTGCAAGTGTTTCCATTTGAAGAGAGCTGGAAGGACCCTTTGGCCTGTGGTACATAACCCATAAAACTGTTCCATCTTCGGGTTGTTGTTATGCTTGATCAATTTATCTGTCGTTTCCAAAGAGCTTTGGAGGCTTTCTTCTTCCTGTCTTTGTGCTTTCAATTGGTTTTAACCAGAGGCAAGATGCTGATTCAGCTTCTAGCCTGAATTTATTCCACTGGTGCAAAGAGTCAGTGACAGGGTCACATTTGCATTTTTATCACTGTCTCTTAAGCCTGAATAATTTACCATGTTCTTCCTAGCCCCTTCTCCCCCCTCATTTTACAGAACCAGAGTGAAGTTCTTGCCTTCGCAATCAAACTTATTTTGGATATGCCTGCCATTTCTCATGGACTTCGGACACCCTGTCTTTTCAATCAGGGCAAAGTTGGTGGAATCGCTTCTAGGCTTTTTGGCGAAGATCAACTGTAGGGCAAAGTTTAAGGGAAAACTTTTTTGTTGTTCTTCCTACTGACTGATTCATGTTAGTTTTGTCAAGATTTCTTTGTATGGGTTGCCTTTCAAAGTGTGTGGATTCTGTAACAAGTTAACTGGTTACTAAATGAAAGAGTCCTGGCTAGAAATCTGATGTTTCTTATAAATGTATTTTTTTTAAATGAAGAGATCAAAAAATGACAGTAAACTCCAGGGACATAATCTTATAGATTTCTACATGGGGGCTTCTTTCTTGGATAATTTCACTGTACAAAAATGGAAATAATAGTCCTGATATAATCAACAAATTATGTTCATGGAAAGAAATGCTCCCCACTGTGCCAATAACTGAGACATTGTAGCTTATATCTACACAGACATGCTCAGGCACACACTGGCATATTAGACTTGAATGAAATGATCACATCCCTTTGTCAGTTAGGAAACAGATGAATAGGGCACACACGCAGCTCAAGCCAAGACATTTAGTGTATGACATTAGACACGTGTGAATGCTTCCTCAAACTAAAAAAAAAAAAATCACTGTTTAATTTATTATTTTCTGAAAAAATTCACCTTAGGTTTCTTAAAAAGCAAGCTCTTTTGTATATTTAAAATGGCTGTTGAATTACCAAAACTTTAAGAATTCCTTGATCTCTTTCAGGGACCTACTTTAGGGTGGGAGCTCCTTGGGATTTATGGCTCTAAGGGTGTACTAAAATATTCAGCTGAATTCAGTTGGTGTGTTTCCTTCCCCACCCCCCTAGGCACAGCTTCCCCAGAGGCACTGAAGCCTGGAGCACGTGTGGCACCAGAGATTCTCACTTTCCACCTCTCACAGGTTTCCAGGTGTGAAATTACAATCCTTTCTGGGGAAGATTAATAAATGACCAACGATGGTACAATGGTTAATTTCACATGGCAGCTTAGCTAGGCTGTGGTACCTAGCTGTTTGGTCAGACACCAGTTTAGACGTGGATGGGTGTGATTCACATGTAAATCAGTAGACTTTGAATAAAGCAGATGACCCTCCATAATGTGGGTGGGCCTCATCCAATCAGTTGAAGGCCTTAAGAGCAAAGGCTGAGTTTTTCCAAAAAGGAAGCAGTTCTTCCTCAAGACTGCAGAGTAGAAGCTCTGCCTGAGTTTCCCCACCAGCTGATCGTCTTGAGGACTTCAGACTCAAGATGGTATTATCAACTTTCACCTGAACCTGCAGTCTGCCACCCCCCACTTCAGATTTTGTGTTCGCCAACCTCTATAATTATGTGAGAAATTCCTTAAAACCTCTTTCTTTCTCCTTCCCGCCCTCACTTCCTCTCTCTCTCTCTTCCTCTCTCTCTCCTGTATCTTCTATTGGTTCTGTTTCTTTGGAGGACCTTGACCAATACAAATGGCAATCAGTCCTCCTATTCGCTCCCCAGGGAGGTGACATCCCAGCCCAACACACTCTGCATCCCTTTTAACAAAAAATTTTAGTGCACTTTTTCATGGTCAGATCCAAACGGCACTTTGTAGTATTGATTTGTAATGGTAAATCGTGAGATTTCTGTTATTCCTTATGACAAATCTCAACTCCTGGCATCCTTGGACTCTGTTCACAGAAGATCATGTGTTCCATGAAGCCTCTGCTGAGGAACCCTTCCCCTCCCAAGCCTGTACTAGGTTCCCCACTTCTATGTTCCTATGGCCCCTTCTGCGTATATAGTCCTTCACTGGGTTTCGCACACTGCATTGGAATTTTTAAAATATCTTTTTCTCCCACTAATCTGAGCTCTGTAAGTCTGGGTCTAGAGTTTATTCATCTTTGCATCCCTGGTGGATAGCATAACATTTTCACAGTGTAGGTGTGCAGGTATTTTGCTCTATAAATGGATAAAAGCAACATTTTATTCCATGTCACCTCTAGAAGGTTCTTTCTATACTACTTGGGTGCACAGAAAGAGTATAGACTTTGAGTCAGACACTTCTGTCCTCTGTTCCAATCCCTCACCTTCTAATCTTGGGCAAGTCTTTCAATGTCTTTGGCATCTTTCCTAATCTATGAAACAGAAATGATAAGCTGTACCTCCTTTATTGTATTATCATGGGGGACTAAGTGAAATAAGAGGTGTCTTTTCTCTCCCATATCACCAAGCATTTGTTCCAGCACACTTATCAAAGTCCTCTGGAGTTGTATTTTCAGAGTACACAGTGGTCTCTGGCTATCCCCTAAGTTCCCACATCCCCTTTCCCTTGCTGAAAGAGGGTATGAGCACACTGGGCCCTGACTCAGCTCTGGTTCAGGATAATCTCTCATTCCAACTAAAGAGACCTCCCTAGGGTGTCTTGCTCAGTCTAACCAACTCGGTGTAGGCAGTGTCTAATTTTGGAGGCAGAGGAATTATTTCATATCTGCTCTCTGAAATCCCCCTCAATGAGAGATTCCTAACTTGCAGTGATTTTGGGTAGTAGGGGGATTGGCCATGTATGGAGATACTTTGATTGCCACAGCTGGGGTGGGTGGAATGATATTGACATCTAGTTGGTAGAGGCCAGAGATGCTGATCAACATTCTACAATGCAAAGGACATCTCTAGACAACAAAGAATTATCTGGACCTAAATGTCAATAATGCTGGAGTTAAGAAACCCAGTGGACACGTCCGTCTTCAATACATAAAGGAAGACACAAGTCACAACCATATATCAGAAGGTTGTCCTTCCTTTTAATGCTAATAAATTTCTCCATCATTCTTCCCACTTCCTTTCCAGACTAGACTACTATTTATTTGTTCTCACTCTACACTAACATTATTTTATTAAAATGTATATTAATATAAATATGAGTTTCAGAGGGAGGCTGGGCCACAGCAGAAATTTATTAGCATTGGGTGATCTTATAGGATAGGAAATGAAGTGAGAAGCATCGGCACCCTCACCACATCTTCTAGCTTTATTGGTGGATGGAGACATTCAGCAACAGAGCATCTTTCCACTCAGGCTACCCTGCTGTCCTTCTCCACTCTGCCACATACAAGCTGTGTGATATTATACAACTTACTTAACCTCTCTGTGCTTTGGTTTCTTTGCTACACAGTGGGGATAGCGCCTGACTCATAGATTTGTAAACATAAGTGATATGCAACAAGGAAGCAGCTTTGTCCTTACCTTGGCTCTGCAACTTTCTAGTTATGTGATTCTGGACAAATAATTTACCCTTTTCAGGCTTGAAGTGCCTCACCTATGAGAGGCAAATATGAATAGTACCTATTTTGTACGGATGTTGTAAGCACAGAATGGGGTAACATATGGAAAATGCTGTAGTACGTAGTGAACCCTCCGTACACTGCACTAGTTTCGCTTCCGTGAACAGCTGGTGCGTGGGGTCAGCTGGCTGGGGTATGGTGATCACACCCCGGGTGAAAGGTATGGATTGGTCAGGGCGGGGGCAATGATCATCAGTGAATGGCACTGCCTGGACTTGCTCTCATTCTGTCTGGGTCTAACACAGTGAGGAAGAGGCATCTGTAGAAAAATGGGATGTAGTCAAGTGAGAGTAACTTCAGTCCCGTACTTTTTTGAAGTACTTAAAGGACTTCCTTAAGGCTGATGAGAAGCACAGGCTGTAGAGAAAAGAATCCCTTCTCTGGTTCCCATCACCAGCAACACAACCGCGTTCTCCTATTCTCGTGATCTTCTGCAAGTCCAGCTTGGGAGACTGGCTTAGTAGCAGAGTCAACATGGTGGTAATTTGGGGAAAAATTTCTCTTTCAATTGGCAATAATCACTTCTAAGCTAAACCCCCTGGGGCCATGATCCTGTCACTGAGTGGGGCCAAGTGATGCTGGCCTTGGACTTCTGGGTAAGATCTGAACTCTAGCATAGGGCAGTAATGTGGATTGTGCCTAATTGGTTGGGGGAAAGAGCAAGGGGCCATCAATCTGTCTTTGGGTTTAGGCTTGCCCAAGGGCAATTATGGGCAAATTAGAGACTAATTCCATAGATAAATGACATCAGGAGAATATTGTACTTGCCTGGTAACTTTTGGCAAGAAGACCTACTCTGTATCAGGGAAGAAGCTGGTTGGGATGAGCTCCAGAATTTTATTTTTCTTAAGGGATTATTATTAGTGCTAATAATTCACAGAGAGTCATGCCTTACGTTATGTTTGGGGTATGTGAAATCTGCGGGGTGGTGAAAATTAGTCAGAAAGCATCTAAAGCACTAGAAAGAAAAGGAGATATTATAAGTGGGTCCCATTTCAGAGCCAAATTACACCCTCCATATCCCACGCAAAAGCCCAGTTTACTTTATCAGACCTTGGAAACAAAATGAACAAAGAGAGAAGAAAGATGACCAGGCAGATTTGAAAAAGATACAGATAAGACATGAAAATTAAGAATAAAGTTGCCAAAATTAAATGTTCAGTGTGTGGGAAAATAACATATTAGGTACAAACTAAGAGATTATTATTGAACTGGAAGAATGTGTGAGCAAAGTACCCAGATTGCAACCCAAAAAGACAAGGAAAGCAGAGGAGAGTGAAGAGAGAGGGAGGAAGAATGAGGATGTGGTGGTAGAGTGGAGGAGAAAAACAGAAGTATAAAACAAGTGGAGGAAAAAGTAGTAAAAAGGGATGGTAGAAACAAATGCAATTATTCCAGTAATCTCAATAATCTGACTGGACTAGACCCAACATTTAAAAGGCAGAGACTCTGGTTATTGGGGTGAAAGAAATATCCAATGATATACTCTTTACCGGAAACATAAGGAGATGGAACGTCTGAAAGTGAAAGTATAAAAAAAAAAAAAATGAAAGAATGGGAAAAGACATGGCAGAAAAAAATACCAAAGAAAACTCTGGTAACCATTGAAAGCAAAAGGTATTGTAACTGTTTGAGAAATAACCATTTAAATTTTTTACATTGTTGAACCTGTCAATCTATATTTTTGTATGTCTTTTTGTAACAACTTAATTGCGATGTCTTTAACATATAAAAAGTGTATACACTGAAGGTACACAACTATATATAGAGAGAGAAAAGGTTACCACAATCAAGATAAATAACTTGCCCCTCACATCTACGTAGTTACTATTGCGCATGTGTGTGTTGAGAAGATTTAAGATCTATCCTCTTAGCAAACTTCAAGTATACACCACAGTGTTTCTAACTGTTGTCACTATGCTATACATTTGATCTCCAGAAGATACCGTTAAAAAAATAAGACTAGTCACAGACTTGGAAAAGATGATTTGCCACACATATAACCTCTTTAGAATGGATGGGTATTTTCAGCTTGGGGGACACAGTCCATTGGAGCAATAGGATTTATGTTGATATCTTTCTCTAAAATATTAATAAACATATCTGCATGTTTTAAAAATTTATATAAATGACACCATATTATATTTATTATTTTGCAAATAAAGAAGGCATTATTAGTAACAGAGTTAAATGGTTAATTCCATAAGAATTGTTTAATACCAATTATAAACTTGTAAGTAATTAACTATGATTGAAATAATGAAATTAGATGTACAGGAAGAAAAGTACAAATCTACTGTCTTCATGAGAGATTTCAACACCTACTTTTAAATTATTGATAGGTCAAGAAGTAAAATAATATTAATAGTGATGATGGTTAGCATATTAATAAATGAATATTGAAACCACAAACTTGACTTAATAACATATAGAGAAGTCATATCCAAAAAAGCAATCCCATACATCCACTTGAAGCCATGTGGAACATTTATAAAGACCGACCATAGTCTAGGCTCTGTAAGTCTTCACAGATGTTCAACATGTAAATATTTATGGGGCATGTCCTCTGACAAGCGAAGTTAAAATAGAAATCATTAACAAAAATATGAATTAAAATACATCCATTTTTGTTAATTTAAAAAAAGGTCTAAATATCTAATGGGTTAAAAAATAATGATAACATTTTTAAAAATCCTTACAACTAAATGAGAAGGAAAATACTCCATACATAACTTTTAAAGATCCAGTGAAAATGGTACTAAGAAGGAGAGTTGGAGACTCGTCTAATTATATTTAACAATAAGATGAAAAATTACTCTTTAGTAACTGTAGCAACTGAAAAGTAATGAGCTAACAATCCAAATTAAGACATTAAAAAAAAAAAACCACAAAAAAAAACAAAGTAAATCCCAGGAAGTAAAAGAAAGGAAATAATAAAGATAAGAATAGAAATTAACAAGATGGAAAGCTAATGAAATGAGCAAATGAAATAGACCACCAAAGCAAACCTTGTCTTTTGTTAATATTTTCAGAGAAACATCTGCCAAGATTGATTGAGAAAGAGATGGCACAAATAAAAACATGGGACATGAGAAAGGAAGATAACTATAGACGTAACAGGTATAAAAAACAAGAAAATAGCGCAAAAATTTTGTGGTAATACATTTGGAAACCTAGACGGAATAACAAATTCCTCAAAAAAAAAAAATAAAAATTGACTCAATAAAAAATAGAAAGCCTGAGGGGTTCTATAAAAATTAATGAAATTCAATCTGTAGTTAACAATAACCCTGTGAAGGAAACAATAAGCCCAAATTATTGTACAGGCTAGTGTTTTGCAAGACATAATTTAAAATCATTAACAATGAGTATAGTGTATGTGCTAAGCAATCATATTCAAGGCCGGTCACAAACAGTTGGCACCGGCTTGCTGCTACGCACTTAACTGAATGTCAGCACAGAACTTTCAAGAAAATGATCGTTCCGATATTACAACAACTCTTTAGAGATTAGAGGAAGGGAAACTTCCTTAAATCATTCTATGAGGTCAATGTAATTTTGATTCAAAATCAGGCAAAGACAGAAAGAAAAAAGAAAAGTACAGGTCAATCTCAATCAAATCGTAGATGTAAAATTGTCAAGTAAAACACTAGCAAAATAAATTGAATAGTATATAAAACTATGATACACCATAATAAAATTCAGTACATTCCACAAAACAATAGAGGTTTCAACACCAGATATCTATAAATGTGATTTACCACAAGAACTGAACATAGAAAAAAATATATATAATCATCTCAATAGATGCCCAAAAAGCATTTGATGAAACCCAACACATAGTTTATAGATTTAAATATACATCGATACATGTGCATTTTATAAATACTTATGTGTGTGTGTGTGTATATATATATATGTAATCATAGGTAATATGAATATCCTTACATAATTTTGTAAGTATAGTCTTTAAAGTATATATAATGCATAATGATCTATACTTATATAACTGTACAGTTAAATATAAATAGTATATATATGTATAGAAGAATACAAATGCAAATATTTATATACACATATACTTATATATGAATGAATGTATAGATGCATATCATTATATCAGTATTACATCAGTATATGAGTATACACATAGATAGATGGTAGGATTAAGTTCAATTGTATGCTTTTATTTTGGGAGTGACTTGGCTATTCATAGCTCTTTTTTCTTCTATCTAAATTTCAGAATAAAGTTGCCAAGTTTCTTAAGAATCATTTAGGACTATTTTAATAGGAATTATACTGAATATATAAATTAAAAATTTTATATAAATTAAAATTTTTCTTTATTAGAAGATATTATAAAGAAAGTGAAAAACAAGCTATATATTATGAGAAAAGTGTTTTTTTGGCCCAAGAATTAACCATGCCTCTGCATATATGAACTTCTGCAGATTAGCAAGAAAAAATATAAACAATAGAAAAACAGGCAAATCATTTGAACCAGCATTTCATAGAAGAAAACATAAAAATGGCAAATAAAATATAAAATGTTTGTTCTTATTAATGTGCAAGAAAGCACAAACTAAGATCCAAATGAAATACTGTTTAAAGCTCTTCAATTAGCAATATCAAGAAGTCTTGCAATGCCAAGTGTTGGTGAGGAAGTAGGCTAAAGAGAACTCATAAGTTGAGTCTATATTAATACAACTACGTGAAAACAATTTATCATTCCTTGTAAAATTGAATCTCTGCATTCCTTCAGACCCAGTGATTTTACATTTAGGTGTGTATTCCAGAAAAATGCTTGCTTATGTGTGCTAGGAGACATGTAAGAATGTTTATGGCAGCGTCATTAATGAGAGTAAAAACAGGAAAGAACCTAAGTGTACACTGATAAAAAATGAGTATTTATTTGTGGCATTTTGCACAATAGAAGAGTTTGAGCTGAAGTCATTGATCTACAGCTACGTGAAGAAGCAGTGATCAATTTCAAAAACAGAAGTTGTGTGGAGAAAGCCAGGTGCAGAAAATTCTGTGGTATGTCTTGCCATTTGTATACAGTTTCAAATTTAGCAAAAGGACAAAATTGGGTGAGGGGGGTGGCAGTTAAATACAAAAAAGGCAAGGGCATGATCATGACTGGATTTAAGAGAATGGTTAAGATAGGTGGTATGGAATAGGAAGTACACAGGGAGATAGAATGGGGTGGGTAGTGGTCTAGCTCTGAAATTGGAATACAGTTGCATGAGTTCCTATTATTATGGTGGCTCAACACGTACAAATATTCTTTTGAATGCATCAGACAGACCTATGTCGATAGATCTATACATACGTAGTATAAGCTATGTTACTGACAGTTGGAATTGCAAGAAGTCCTAACTCCTACTAAGTGGGAGCGTAGCTCTTCTTTGATTAAATTAAACAGATTCGGTTTTAATATAATACAATCAGACAGAACTTTCCAGATACTTAGAATGAGGGCAGGCTCCAGTAATTTAAAGCAAATTACTGAAATGAGAGCTCCTAGAAGTTTCGAAGTGGATGGTAGGTAGAGGATGCTTTCTAAGGCTGACCCCCAGTGATCTATGGCTAATCCCCTTGAGGGTGGTCAGGCCTTCTAACCGAGAGTGTAGCAAAAGTTATGGGATACCAGTCCCGTGATTAGGTTACATTATAAGGTAAAGGTGCTGGAATGTCACTCTTTCCATTGTGTTTTGTTATATAGGACTTTGTCTTAGAAAATGATTGAGAGAGGGGCACCTGAGTGGCACAGTCGGTCGAGCCTCTGACTCTTGATTTCAGCTGCAGTCATGATCTCCCCTGTGTCGGGCTCTACACTCAGTGTGGAGTCTGCTTGAGATTCTTTCTCTCCCTCTCCTACTGCCCCTCCCCGCTCAGGCACTCTCTCTCTCTCTCTCTCTCTCTCTCTCAAATGAATAAATAAAATCTTAAAGAAACAAAAAGAAAACGACAGAGAGAACTTCTCCTTCTGTCCTTGAGGAAGCAAACAACTGCACTGTGAACTGCCTACAGAGAATGTCGCATCCCAGGAAACTGTGGGCAGTCTCTAGGATCCCAGGGTGGAGAGCCAGTAAGGAGCTGGGGCTCTCAACCTTACGAAGGAAATGAAGCCTTCTAACAATCTGCTTGAGCTTGAAGTGGATTCTTCTTTAGCCCAGTCTCTGGATGAGTAAACGATTGGGTCAATACCTCTCATGCAGCCCGGTGACAGCCTGAGCAGAGGACCCGAATATGCCATGCTGGAACTCAGAACCCCAGAAACTGTGAAGTAATATATGAGTGTTGTTTCAAACTGCTAGATTAGTGGGAATTTGCTATGCAGCAATAGAAAATGAATATATGGAGGTATCCACTTCTCTTTGTATTCCTACGACACAACACAGTGCTTAACTCAGAGAGAGCAGAATGTCAGTGTTTGTTTGTTTTGTTTTGTTTTGTTTTTTTGTGGGCAGATGGATGAATGGAAGAAGTAAAACAAGCACCCCCCACCCGTTTCCAAACCCGTCCACCAGGATGCTGAGCAAATGCTCCTGGCAACAGAGGAAGCCTTCCGTCTTGGGAGGTAGGTGGCAATGAAGCCAGATCCATGAATTGGTAGGCAGGGAGTAGGGAGTGTCTGGCCCCAGACTGTTTTCTAAAGCTCCTGACACCTGGAGAAACATTCTCAGCAGCAGGGACAACTTTAGCAAGAAGCTGAAGAACGTAAGCTTCAGAGCCTCTCCCTAATACCAGCTGGGAGAGTACCTAGCAATTTTGTTTTTGTAATTCTGTAATCATTTCATTTAAGAGGGCCTCATAGACCACATACTCTGAAGGCTCCACAATATCTGGATCCACCCCCGATAAAACAGTAGGGAACAGGTAGCCTAAGGGTTCACCTTTGAACGTGCAGAATATCAAATACGGTGTTTGCAAATAGAAGTGTTAAATAAGTAGTTCAACAGAATTGCTAATTCCTAGAGGAAAAATTTCTTTCATTCATTTGTTTATTCATTCATTTATTCTTAAAACTGAAGTTATTGGTTGCTTATAGTTGTTTATAAATTGTTACAGTGTATAATTGTTACTCTTCAATTTGTATACTTTTGTCCGTGTGGTTAAGCCCTCTACATCAAATGAGCTATGTGAAATACTACCAGTTTCCTTTTTGACTTCTGGTTCTAGTTTTCCTTGAACTTAGTCATTTCCTTAGTGATCTGGTTAGGAGGTAGGGACTCAGACCAAATCATCCAGTGAGGTCCTGTCCAGTTTCAGGATCTGATTATCAGATCTATCCAATATTTCTCAGTGAATAATTTGTTTTGTAGGAGAACAGTATCTGTTTAGGCACATCAGTATCACTTGAGGATCCCGTACATGTTCAAGTGAAAGCCAGCGTAGAAATCTGAGTCACAAAAACCAGATAGAAGTATTATTAATATTGTATTTCATCCGTTTTATCAGTGGATTTTTTCCTGTTTTTGGTCTACTATTTTGCCAGGGCTTGGGGTCCTACTGTGTGGATGGACATTCTTTTGGAAGTCTTTTATAACTCTCTCTTCTCTCAGAAGTAATAGACAATTAAAGCCATGACTCCCCAATAATTTAATGAAAGCATTCGAGTAATGTTCTATAAAAAACATCCAGCAGTCATCCCTTCCACCTTCTCCTTCGACCTGTCATGACTGGGAAAAAGACAGACTTTCTTAGAATCTCTGGAATGTTCTATCCTCCTTTGCTCACCACATCCTTCACACACTCCTATGTCTAGAAGTATCACTAAAACTTAGCATCTGGGAAATGAGTCTATGTAAATGCCCCATTTTCTTCAATATCTCAGAGCTTCTATCTCCCTCCACCCCCACCCCTGCCACTCCTTTGAGCTTCCCGATTGCTGATTGCTGCACAGACTACTTAATGCCTTGCAGGCTTAGCTGTTATCTGCCAGACGCAAGGCAAACCCAAGCTCCATGTTTGTGGAAACTACTCAGGGCCCTAGATTCTTCTGCGTAAGTCCCTAGGCTCCTTGTACAAGTTCCCAGGGCCTCAGGACTTATGTTTCTCTCCTATGGACTCTTTTGCTACCACTCTTGTTCTGCAATGCAAATTGAATTTACCATTGACATATGGGGGAGTGATGTCAGTATAACAAGGTCAATGGGAGTGCAGAAGAAAAGCCCTCAGAGATGCTGCTGCATAGCCTCAAGGAAGTTTTTAGCTGTGTTTTAAGAAAATCAGAATTTTTCATTGCACTCAGGGCTCCTCCCCAGGACCTCACCCCAGAGGCCTGTGGCAAGTTGCAGGAGTTCTCTGGCTACCTTCATAGTGACACCAGCCACTCAGAGCTCCATAGCAGTCAGCCCTGGCCAGCACCCATTGGACCTGTTCTAAATAAAGTGGGCCACCCACAGATCCACTTGACCATCATTGGGAATTTTTAATATCCAATGACACTGCAGTTCTGATGATTTTTGTCCGTGCGCTGGTCACCAGGCAGGCTGGGAGTAGTGTGCCCATCCCACTTTTCCATCGGCTCCATTGTCTGTAGAGTAAAAGGGTTTTGAAATGCCCATCTCACATCGGGGCAGACATGCACTTCGTTGGAGCAGCTCTGCCCCTCCAGCAGTGTGAGCTCATGCTCCTAGGGTCTTGGAGACCTCACCTGGGTGCCCCATCAGCCTTTAGTTTGCCTGTATCACAATCCTGCTGTTTATCACTTTCCATATCATAGCTTCGCACAGGCCACACTTGTTCCCGTCCTCTGAGCCCAATGAGCTGAGAATTTCTTTCTCTTAATTTCATCAGCTTCTCACCTGTTGCAGGCTTTCTCCTAGCCTCTTGGCCAATGGGGTCATTGCTGTCTTTCTAGAAATCACATTGTGCCTGAGTGTCTGGGGATCGATGCTATGTTTGCTTTGCAGGGGAAGGCTGAAAAGCCCAGTGCGACTATTTAGTTTGACACTGCCAATTTCCCCCCAAATCTGTTAATGCACCCTGGAGCTGAAAGTCATAGGCCACAACTGCTCCACATTGAATGGATAAACAAACCATAAATAACTCCAGGGGCACGTCGTAAACCGTGGGGCCAAGCTGCCTTTTCCAGCCCATCTGTCTCTAAAGGCTAAAGGGGTAATGCAAGCGAGGGGGAGGCGGGCTCCTTCCCAGAGGCTTTAAGCAACGTCAAGGGATCAAAACTTAAACCAGAAGTTCCTCTGGTGGGAGGGGAGCAGCTGGCCTACACCTTTGCTAAAGCCAGACTGAGAAGAAGGAGGTTGCTGTAACTTAAGGAGTGAGAAAGTATAGAGCAGAGGAAGAAGCAGAAGAATGGAGACTTGTTTCTAAGAGGGATGGAGAGTCTTTTTTTGGAAAATACTTAAAAATAAATCTTTTCGTCAATGCATACACATGAACACATGACTCCCGTGTGACTAGAAGACACTTTTATCTTCACCTGTAAAAAGAAAAAGAGAAAATTGTAACCAGGGCTGCAATTAGGCCAAAAACAGGTTGAAACTGGTCTGCATGTGTGTTCTCTTTAGTTCAGAAAGGTTTATGAATATTTGTGTATGAAATGCCTTTAGAAAGTATATGCATTCTACACTCGCCGTAGTCTCTACCACTCCCTAATGTCACACCAGACACTCTTCACGGTGTCTGTTACCTCTCTGGCCCCTAGAACAGGGTATCTCAACTTTGATACTAATAACTCTTTGCAGTGGGGCTCTTCTGTCCATTATGGTGTTCTCAGCAGCAACCCTGACCTCTGGGGATGCCCACTGGAAGCCACTAGCTCCCCACCACCCCACACCAAACTGTTGAGACAACTAAAATTTTCCACTTGTCTTTTGGAGAACAGAATTGTCCCCAGTTGAGAATACTGCTCTAGAAATATGTGACATTGCCATCCACAGGCTGGAGGTTTTCTGAGGCTGAGTGATGTACTGGCAGTCCTGTAGCTACTTAGTGCCAGTCCCAGGGCTGATTCTGTGAGTTCACACTCCTGTCACAGTGCCCCCTCTCCCACGGTGTGGACAGTGAATCTCCAAATTCCTTATTTTCCTATTATATTTCCTGAGTCTGATGAACAGCATTTATCAGAGGTGGTATACTTGCTGGTTTCAAAATACAGTTTGGGGTAAAATGGCCAGTTGTATAACTTTGTGGTGATTCCCTCACCTCTGAGCTCAGTTTCCTCACCTGTTCAAGGGAGCCATGGTGGTCCCTGATTTCATGCCATTCTGTACCAGCATGGTCAGAGTGGGGGCTGAGGTGGGCATTTTCTGATTGGCCAGCGGTTATGATATATTTGCTGTTAAATATTTCGAATATCTTCCTATCTTATCAGGTTGCTGTGAGGATTAAGTAAGATGATATAGTTATGGTCATATTCTAAACTAATGACACTGTTACCTATTATTTTTATTGCCCAAAGTCACAATCAGAGGAAGCCATCTACCACTTTGACCTTATGTCCTACCTTGCTCCCCTCTTTAGCCTGCCCCAGCCACAGTGGAGCAGTCTTGTGCTTTCTCTACTTTGGGCTCATTCATGCCTCAGGGCCTTTGCACTTCCTGTACTTGCCTCCTCTTAGTCAAGATAGTTCAACAGCTAGCAGGCCTCAGGGATGTAGCCTGCTTTACTCCTTTTATTTGAGAGCCAACAGCTCACTCTATTTCTGAGGATTACCCACTTTTTCGGGAACATCTGTAAACTAGCGCACAGCTTGCCCTCTTTTTTGCTTCTCAAAAAAACCAAAAAACCCAAAATACCAAAAAAAAAAAAAAAAAACCACCCAAACAAACAAATAAAAACACTCACTCTGTTCATTGTAAGAATTTAAGTCTAAACATTATGTACGAGTGGACAGGAATAACGTAAGTAATATGGGGAATCTTCTGGATGTCTGTGGATCCTGACTCATTTTCTTAGGTTGTGCATTCAAGGTCCCTTGTCTTTGAAATCAGTCTAGTTGTTTTTCTATTCTGGGGCTAAACAGAGGGGCTTTAATTTTAGGTTAGCAGGTGGTTGTTTTTGTGGGATTCTCAGCCCTTCCCAGAGCTCACATTCCAGTCAACTCTCCATACACGTGATCCTGGAGCTGTGCTCTGACTTTTCTTAGAGAGGAAGGGGTACCCCCTTGCACCCTAGAGATCCTTCCCCTGCAGTGTGGGTCGTAGACACTTTGGTCACCTTCAGTTCTTACTCAAAAATGCACTTCGACTTTCCAAGTGATCTCCATTGGTCCCACTGCCTGCTCAGGTCACTCAAATTCTGAAACAAAATTTTGACCAACGTCCAGAAGAATACGTGTGGAAAGGCAGCACTCCGTAGAGCATCTAGGCTTGGTACACGAAGGAAATGGCTACCCATCTCGGGATCGTAACAGCAGGACAGCTGGATGCTTGAATGGAAATTCAACACCATATATACAAGGGAATATTACTCAGCCATCAAAAAGAACGAGTTCTCAACATTTGCTGCAACATGGACGGCACTGGAGGAGATAATGCTAAGTGAAATAAGTCAAGCAGAGAAAGACAATTATCATATGGTTTCACTCATTTATGGAACATAAGAAGTAGGAAGATCGGTAGGAGAAGAAAGGGAAGAAGAAAGGGGGGGTAAACAGAAGGGGGAATGAACCATGAGAGACTATGGACTCTGGGAAACAAACTGAGGGCTTCAGAGGGGAGGAGAGTGGGGGAATGGGATAGGCCGGTGATGGGTATTAAGGAGGGCACATATTGCATGGTGCACTGGGTGCTATATGCAAATAATGAATCATGGAACTTTACATAAAAAACTAGGGATGTACTGTATGGTGACTAACATAATACAATAAAAAATATTATTTAAAAAAAAAGAAATTTAGGGGCGCCTGGGTGGCACAGCGGTTGGGCGTCTGCCTTCGGCTCAGGGCGTGATCCTGGCATTATGGGATCGAGCCCCACATCAGGCTCCTCTTCTATAAGCCTGCTTCTTCCTCTCCCACTCCCCCTGCTTGTGTTCCCTCTCTCGCTGGCTGTCTCTCTCTGTCAAATAAATAAAATCTTTAAAAAAAAAAAAAAAGAAAGAAATTCAACATCAGAGCAAATCTCTTTATAGGGACTCAGTTTACCACCTACAAGAATGGCCACTAGTCCTTTGACACTACATTTAAGATCCAGTCCTTGTTACTTCACTCTTGCAGTCCAAGCTATTCAGAGTTTAGCAAGTACATCACAAGATTCGTGGCTTTCAGAGTACTGGGAATATAAATGCTAATGGGGCCCAGGAGTTCTCAGTGGTCAGTCCAGTATCATTATATCACTTCAACACCAATGAACCTTGATATTGTTCCAGTCTGGTCTTTTTTAAAGAGAGAATTGGTTGGGGGCCCAAAGACAATATTGAAAGTCCTCATTTTTTTTCCTGAGACCATAAGAGGGACGCGTGATCAGTAATAACATGGATCTGCTTTTGCTTCTGGTTGCTCAGACACCACTTCTAGCTCGCCAGCTGTTTCTTGGGTTGCTACCTAGAATTCACTTACATGTTCACCCATCAATCTTTCTATCGACTGTGAGTCACTACGTACTTAGCTTCTGCATATTTTCTTTCTCCTGCTCTGGTTCCCAGATCACTGTCTTCAATTTCCAAGGTCACATAGAGGACTCTTAATGATGCCAATGTTTATACCAAGTGGATCATCACCCTAAGTTGTCTGTCAACTAGGAGACAGACATATAGCCTAGGCCATAGGTATGACAATGATGTGCTCCTCAGTTCTCTGTCGCATGTATCTCTAGTGAAATATAGTTCTTTTCACTAAAAGCGGGCATTAAGGAGGGCACGTGATGTGATGAGCACTGGGTGTTATACCGAACTGATGAATCTTTGAACATTGTATCAACAACAATGATGTACTATACCTTAGCTAATTGAATTTAAGCACAAAATACTGAAAAAAATAAAAATACAAGTCTGAATAAACACAAGTTTTGTTTAGCTTTTTCCTTTTTATCACTGAAAACTCTTTTAAGTGAATGATCTCTATTCCTTTCCGTAATTATGGTCAGGAGCCTGAAAGAATCCCAATTTGCCCTTTTCCTAGGTCCCCTATTGTGGTTAGAATGAAGAGTTTCAGAAGTATGAAGTTTGCAGGGATCTTTGTGATAAAGACCCTGGAGAGCACTGGAGGGTTTTGTGAAATATGACATCATAATACTAATAATTTGATTATATAAAGTGTCCTAAGTGACTGATATAGCATGTGATATGTCTGGTTCAAATTAGGGCTGAAAATATTTAAATATAAGCACATTTAAACATTTATTTTTATTCATTTGTAAATTTAGTTATTGGTCACTTTGTTCCAAAACTGATTTATGATGAGAGATCTAATTTGGATTTGGCTCATAGATAAAGGCCTATGAGTTTATTTAACCCACAAATTCAATGTGATCCGAAAGTAATAACCTTTTGGTGACTACACTGGGTAGAGCGTGTCCGGAGGGAAGGATTCATCCCTGCATACAGCACCTTAGGAGGGCAGACAGAGATGGAACAGAGAGCAGGGTGTAAAGGATGGTATAGGACTTAGCATCTTCATCATATGAGGAATTCTTAAAGGACTCAGGGATATGAGATTAGTCTTGAGACGAAAAGAATGAGTCTGTGTCTGAGAAATGCTTTCAACTATCAAGAACTTTCAAATGGAGCAGGCGGTCCTGCTTTCTAAGGCTGAACCAGGATGGATTCCCCAAAGCTCAGAGATGCAGATTCTCATGCAATAAAAGGGACAATTTCCAAGCAAAGATTTCTAATGAGCACACACTGTCTTGTGAGGCCCCAAGTTGCCCTTCACCAGTGAGGTTCAGATAGAGGCTCGGTGGCCACCCGCAATGATACCATATGGAGAGTTTGTCCTCTCTGGTCCTCTAGGACATGGGTCAGGGAGAAGGTGTGGCCTGGACGCTGAGTCAGCCCAAGTGGCACCTGTTACTGGGACAATAGCCCTAAGAGGTCCTGTGCCCATGAAAGGGAGGCAGGCGGTAAACCCAGGAGTGACGTAGAAGGATGGAGAGCCAGGTATGTCATGAATAGGTCACCAAACACAAAGGGCAGAACAATCAGGAAGCAGAATAAATATAGTAGGGGTGGGTGGAGACAAGTGCGATCTGATTTCATGAACTCAGTCCATTGGTAGTGGTGTTTTACTAACACGGAAATTGACTTGTTTCACTGACCCAGGTGGGTATTTTTTAAATTAGACATCCACGCCTCACAGATTCCTGCTTTAGTGGAACATTAGATTTCTATAAACCAATAAGCCAATTTCCTCTTTTGCTTGGCTCTCTTATTTCTACCAATGGAGTCACTATGAATAACCCTATGACTTCATCCATACCCTTCAGGTGTTTGCATCTTCTTAAAAACTGAGTACTAGGTCAGAGAGCTGAATACCTGACCTTAAAGGCCCTGGTCTTCGGATTCCTTATCTGTAAAAAGAAGGACATGCTAGAAATTCTCTTTTGTCACTTGCATATATTTTTCCTTACCCCAGGTATCATATTCCATGACACATATGAGCTAATTTTTTTTTTCTTGGCCTCCAAGTGCATTCCTCTGGTTCCCAAATGATATTACAATCTGGTGAACCATGTAAAACATGACTGAATCGCTTCTCTGAAAGTACTGGCTCTAGATGTCATGGGACTCTGGAATGTGGAGATCAGACAGCCCGAACAAGATGGTAGGAAAGGGGAAGAATGTCAAAAGCGCCTACATAGGGAATACATCTTCAAGGCCTAGTTTTAAAGAGTTTTGTGGAATGGGAACAATGCCTAACTCCAAATAACAAATTCTTATTGTGGGTTCTCCCAAAATCAGAGTCTGAGACAAGGCAGCTGTGTGAGCGGTTTATTCAAGAATGTGATCCTAGAGTGCGTGTGTGAGTGACAGGGAAAGTGACTTGGTGAGGGAGGAAGAGTCCATCCAAAGTGCATCACCGGCTTGGTAACCCCTAGCAGTGGCTAGTTATTTGACCCATGGGACTGTTTGAGGAGTCTTATAAAATGCATTTTAGAACTATTCCCCTGGCGGTAGGGGATGAGAGGACATCTGTCCATTAGTTCCCATTTTCAAGGATTACCCCCAGGTGTTCACCTTCCAGCTCCGCAGAGCTGTAAACGGAAGTGCTGAGGAGTTGCCATAGGCATCCTAAGCTGTGACATTAGTGAAGCTTCAGGACGCGAAGCAAGGAGATGAGGAGCTGACAGGTGATTCATGGCTGAGGCTTGACGATGTCTTCTGGAAACCGGTCACACAGCCGTAGGGGATTCAGAGCGAAATAGACAGGATGTGTAGTAAACACAAGAGTGATCCGATATATATGTGTAACCCAGGTCGCTCTAGATTTCATCTTTCAGGGTGTGCAGATAGAGTGACCCCTAATTCACTGCCTCTCACGTTACCCCAAAACCGTAGCTCCCAGCTAATAATTTCACACGTGCTCTTGAGCAGGTCTGATCAGCTCCCCAGAGGATCGGCTGAGCGCTCCTCCTGCTTCTCGGGGGGGGCACTGGTCTCTTTGGGTGCTGTCCCCTCTGCTGGGCATCGCTTACTCCTGCTGAGTAGCGCCAGCTCTGCTCCTAGATGCCAAGCTGCACTTAAAATCCTGTCTCCCTTGCGACTCACCTCAGGGCTTGATTATTTGGCCAGATTTCTTATTCCCAACTCATCCATATTGATGTACCCTTTCCCAAGAGATTTTTCAGTCCCTCAAGGAAATAGATTCTGAAAAGTGGGTCTAAACTAAGAGTGAGTGTAAACTTACCTGATTACTAGTCCAAACACTTACTGTAAACATGAAACAAATGTCATTTATGTGATCTATCCAGTGAAGTTCAAAACACTTGAAGCTAGGAGTGGAGGATAAAGAGAGACAGTGGGGGGCGGGGAGAGAGAGAGAACTGATGCCCCTCTGGAAAGCAAAGGAAGTAGGGGGCACCTGGGGGGCTCAGTTGTTTAAGTGTCCGGCTTCAGCTCAGGCCGTGATCTCGGGGTCCTGGGATGGAGGCCCATGTTGGTATCTTTGCTCAGCAGGGAGGCTGCTTCTCTCTCTCTCTCCTTCTGCTCCTCCTCCCCCACTCGTGCTCTTTCTCTCTCTCTTCTGTCAAATAAATAAATAGAACCTTAAAAGAAAAAGAAAGAAAAGAAGTGAGAATTTCAAGCCTCCTATATTTTCCTTGTGCTACTAAGACAACTTCATGACACTTGATGCATGAAAAGTGATTAATGGTCTTGGAATAAATGTTATTCTTGTATAGATGCTGAAGGTCATGTCCTTCATGTTTTTGAGTTTCTAAGATTTTCCAGAGAAGGTATTTCAGTATCTTACATTAGCTCTCTAATGTTATTAAACGGTGCTCACCAAGATGTCCATGGACAGATGAATGGATAAAGAAGATGTGGTAAGTGTGTGTATACACACACACACACACACACACACACACACACAATGGACTATTACTCAGGCATAGAAAGGATGAATATGTACCATTTACATCAACGTGGATGGAACTCAAGGGTATTATGCTAAGTGTAATAGGTCAATCAGAGAAAAAATTATCTTACGGTTTCACGCATATGTGGAATGTAGGAAACAGCACAGAGGATCCTAGGGGAAGGGAGGAAAAACTGAATGGGACGTCATCAGTGAGGGAGAAAAACCATGAGAGACTCCTAACTCTAGGAAACAAACTGAGGGTTGCTGGAGGGGAGGCGTGCAGGGGGATGGGGTAACAAGGTGATGGGCATTAAGGAGGGCACATGATGTGATGAGCACTGGGTAGTAGCCACAACTGATAAATTGTTGAACACTATGCCTGAGACTAATGATGTACTATATGTTGGCTAACTGAATTTAAATAAAAAATAATAAAAAAATAAACTGTGCTCACTGTCTAGAATTCCTTGCAAACGATTATTCTAAAGCCCACATCATATCCTGAGCCCACTTCTGAATCAAAACCCAATGGAGATGGAGGATAGCTGCTATATCCTATGTACCCTGTGGACTTTATGAATATGCTTTGACCAATTGTACTAGGTGGTTACCCTTCCCTGCATCTCAATTTCTCATATTTTTTGAGAGCCAGGGATGAGTTGTTACTCAGTCATTCCAGTGCAGCTAATTTCGGTTCCAACAGAAAACACGAGGAAAAGCCATCAACCAGTCTTCTAACCTGCAAAGGCTTCTCTTCTGGGTGCCCCTTGTTCTCACTAAGAGTGTCCTCAGGGCGGTGGTGCTGGGTCTCTTTTCAGAGTCACCTAAATTCCGGTGAGGATTGAGCTAGCTTATCTTCTTATACTCCTTGTTGGAGGGTGTGAGTGAGACAGAACATGGCAGAGGCAGAGAGCAAGGAAGAGTCATCTTTAGGGTCAGCAAGAAACTGTCAGGAAGGGGTGACAGGATGCAAAATATTGGAGGGTGAGACAAGTTTTTTTATTTTGTTTTGTTTTTTGAGAGAAGAGGCTGGGGGATGGTGGCAGAGAGAGAGAATCTCAGGCAGGCTCCACACTCAGCATAGAGCCTGACACGGGGCTCGATCCCACAACCCTGAGATCACGACCACAGCTGAAATCAAGAATCAGATGCTTAATCCACTGAGCCACCCAGATGCCTCTTGGGGATCGAGACAAGTTTTCTATAAAAGCTCTTTTCCTGTTTCTTTGTGAAAACACAGCTCAGCTCAGCCATTTTTGTCTGTCGATCATGGTTGCTGAGCAAGTAGACACTGACAGACCGAAATGGACCCATTATCCTCATTTTATATATGAGAAAATAAAACCAAGAATCAGGATGTGAACATTTTTTCCCCAGAATCGCACAGCTATTAAGTGGCAGGGTCAGGCTTGCAAACTAGGATTTAAACTAGATTTTTTTTTTTTTAAGATGTTATTTATTTATTTTGCATGAGCAGAGGGAGGGGCCGAGGGAGAGAGACAGGGATCTCAAGCAGACTCCACAGTGAGCACAGAGCCTGTGGGTTCCATCCCATGACCCTGAGATCATGACCTGAGCCTAAATCAAGAGTCTAACACTTAGCTGACTAAGCAACCCAGGCACCCTAAACTGGTTTTAAAACCGCTTTAAATCTGGCTTATTACAGGCCTGACTGAGCCCCAACAGCCCAGCTCTTAGCTGCCAGCTAAACTCACCCGGAATATGTACTTGGTCTTGTTGGCTTTGAATTGGAGCAGAGACCACTCTGGCCTTTTAAGGCACAGAGGTAAATAGTAAAGCAGATTCTTTTGGTTTTCTGAGAAGAAAAGACAACAAAATCAATCACTGTAGCATGAAGAAAGGGGACTACAGATTCAGATAAACCACTATTGAAATACAGCAAATGAACAACCACATAAAGCACTGTAAGCATTGTGGGAAGAAAGGATTTAATTAGGAATTAGTCCACTGCTTGAGATTTATGGAAAGGACTCTGGGCTCCTCATCAGTTCTCATTTGCCAGAAAGATCCTTGATTTATGCCTTCTGGGGTTGTGAATCCTTCCTTGGCAGTTCTGTCCCTCCTGGGGACCACAGCCTGATTTTTGCCTAACTAGCTATTGGTGGAAGTGTCACCAGAGATGGGCTATGGCCACCTAGCCAGACCACCACATGCTTCCTCCCCTGGGTGTCCATGGCACTTCTTACATGTTCCATTTATATTTGCTTCCCATACAGCTGGTTCCGTGAGCACCCCCTGCTGGTTTGGGCATAAAAACTGGGAAAATGCAGAAACCCGCCTCCCCTGCAACATACAAAGGAAGCCTGGGATCGTTGCCTGTTTCCACTGAGGCACGCAGAGTCTTTATGAGAATGAATAGATTGTTACTGCAAATACTGCTCCAATCATTCAGTATTGGGGGATCTGAGTGGGAGAGGAGGGAAATTAAAGTGCACGATTGAAATTAGCAATTAGAATGAAAACCAGATGGTTTTCAGGAAATATGCATAATTGTGTGGATGGATGAGTGAATGTGGTCAGATGTTGAAGGAGCCCCCTGACACGGTGGCCACAGGAGAACCTGAGCTCCACGACTAGACGGGACTCTGCATTGCTATCCTCGCAGCCTATGTGCCATTCCATAGAGATGCTCAGTAGCAAGGCCGGCTCAGTGAAGGACTCAGCTGAGTGGGGCTCAGATCTTATGAACTAAGCAAAATTAAATGTCATTAGAGAGTAGATTTGGCACTGAATAGGTCTGAGTTGGAATGCTCTTGGCAAAATAATTCAGCCCAGCAGGAGTCATGTAGGACAACATTGGCTTGTAAAGGACTAGAACCTCCCATCCTGATTCCCAGGCCTGGGCCAGTTCAGTAGGACCACAGGAGTTTCACTTCTACTCTTCTTTGAGCCTCAGTTTCCCCCATCAGTCAAATAAGATCAGATTAGGTGGTCCCTAAGAACCCTTGGAGCTGTGCGATTAGATAGCATTGGAACAACCCGGAAAAAGCCAGTTATCTGTGCGAGAAGGTGGGAAGTATCCCAAGGTGAGAAGGAAGATGTGGCACCTTTGAAAGACCCCCATCTTTTGTCTCCATCTTGCCCACCCTCTGCCCCTGCTCTGCACTCTCAAGGGCATGGGCTTTTTGCCTGGCCTGCACTCCGCCTAATGCCTATGTTTCCTGGCATCATGGTTGGCAGGCACCCGTTGGAGCAGCGCTGAAGGGGCATCTCTGAGCAGAGCAGATGAGGACAGAGGGCACAGACCTCGACGTGGTGCTGGGCTGCGCCAGGCCAGAGTCAGAGGGCAATCTGTGTCCCCGCCAGAGCCAGGAAGTGGCGGAGGCAAGCCAAATGAACACCCTAGGTGCCTCTGGACTCCAAACAGCACTGGAAATTTTCACGAATGCTAAATCCACTTGCTACATTACAGGAAAACTGACCCTTGAGCCATCTTTCCTTTAGCAGTCCCAGTTTGTTTTTCCAGTGACCTTCTGCCTTACCCATCATTGCAATCTGCCTTCGGGCATATGGAGTTAAATTGACGATCTTGTTGAATACCCAGACACACCCACACACAGACAGGAGTGAAATCACATGACTGCAAACACCCACACTCTCCCATAGGCCAAAACACATTTGCGTGCTTCCTGGCCTCACCCGCAAAATAAATTTCTGGTCATTGAAATTTAAAAAGAACCAAAAAAGCTCCAAAGCAGAGTTTCTTGCCATATGAATACTTAATTCAAGACCCATCCTCATTCTAATTCATCATCATCATCATTATTTTGTAGAGTAGACTCATTACAGTGACGATAAACTTATCTTGGCATTTCAGATTTTTATTTTCTAAGAATTTCCATGGAATCCATCCATTTCCGTGATCCAATGAAATCATCTGGCAGAGATTGGAAAGATGTGTGCAAGTATGTACCACTTTCTGGATCATTACTGCCATTTATGGTTATCAATAATGACAAAGAGGATTGTGCTCGAACATGAGAAGTGGTAGGAAGAACACTGGGCTTGGATTCCGAAGCCTCGGTTCAACTCCTCATTTCCAGCTCTGTGGTTTTAAACAGATAGTGTAATCCCTTGGAACTTCAGTTACCTCCTTGGGAAAAGTAGAATAACAAAATCTACCTAAAAGGTTTAAAATGAGGTGTAAGAGAAACAATATAGGTGAGAGTACCCGGCACAAAGAGATAATTAGTCACGTGTGCACCAACTATGATTCAACCACACTCATGCAGAGTTAATCATCTGAAGGTTTAGAAAGCCTAACTAACCAAATTTTCCCCCTTGGTCCTGTTGATAACTATTGTTCGAGATGACATCTGTGAAGCATTGCAGGATTTTGGTGTGTTCCACGAGTAACCAAATCAAGATGAAACCATATGGTTTTTATATTGCAGGGATTACTGATTTTCAAGAAATTAGCAGGCAATAAAATAATTTGTGCATGAGGCAATGCTCAGATTTCAGATAACGAATGCAGCCAATTAACCAGAATAATTCAGTCTTACTGACACAATCATTTCCATGTAAAGAGCCACACCTGCCAAACTCAGAAAAACAGATCCTTTGTGATTTTTTCCTGGAGCTCTAGCATTGAAGAGCTGCCACAGGGAAAGGAAATGCTCTTTTCTGTTCTCTTTAATTCCTTTGACCCATATTCATCAAGATCCTGAACATTTTCAGAATGGCTGGACTTCCTCCCTCATTCTCTACCCTCGCCACTCTGCTACCTAGAGTCTATTGAATGGGACACGACAAAGTTCACTTTCCGCGGAGATGCCAACTGGGTTTTCATTTGAATTTGATGCCCAACAATGTTTGCAGCCTTAATTCTTCAGTCTCACATTTAAAGTCATAATTAAAAGAATGTTTTGAGAAGATTTCACCCTGGTTGCAGAAACTTCTGACAAGATAGCCAGAAAGGCACTTATGGGACCCGTATGCTCCCTGTGGCCAAGCTCCTAGGTGAGACTGGACCATGGCTGGGCAGGAGCCAAGTTGACTGGAGGAATATGTATGTGGCTCCTTCATCATCATTGAGGCAGCTCACACCTAGAAAATCGGGGTTGCTGTACCTTCTGGATCGGCAAGGGGTGTTAAGCCCCCTCTCAACTTCCTTTCTGCCTCTTGGCGCCCTTTGAAGGACGATCCAGTTATTATCCCTTGACAGAGCTGGATCTGATCAGGAAATAATTTTTAGAAGTAACAGATGAAGTGTTGGGAGAGATAGAGACATCTCCTTCAAGGAAACGCTTCATCTTCCTAGATACAGAGGGAGACTAGGAAATTCTTTTCTTTGTTTTTTGATCTTTTTTTTTTTTTTGAGTTGGCATGGACATACTTTTCTTTAACAAACATGCATGTAGTTTAATTTTCCAGAAAATAACATAGTTTACCTGAAATTTTTGATTTTTGAATCAGTTCTGTCTACAAAACAGAAATACAAACAACTAGATAGAGTCAGGCATCTCAGAAATCTTAAACATTTACTAAACCTCATTGTTCAGATGGATATCATTTTTGGGGACTTGGGTAGGTATGTTTCATCTCCCAACTTTGTAGTCCTAGATCAACGATCTCAAATGTGATACAACCTAGACCCTCTAATGTTGAGATCCAGTAATACTTTTGTTTGTGGTTCTTATAGTTAAAACAAGCAAACTAAAAACCGACTTGAGAATCCACATTGGGTGATCCAGCCTGACAATCTTTGTCCTTTACTTGGAGAATATAGGTTATATTTAATGTAACTACTGATATAATTGAGCTTATATCTGCCTTTCTATTATTTGTTTGCTATTTAGTCCCTCTGTTTTCTGTTCTTTCGTATTTTACCCTTTCTTGCCTTATTCTGGATTGAAAATATATAATGATTATTCCATTTTTTCTTCTGTGAACATATTTTTTGTACTATTTTTAGTAATTATCCTAGAGATTACAACATGCAGCCTATTATGATCAAAACAGATTATTACTTCGACCACTTCGTCAACACTGCTAGAAGCTTCTGATTTTATCACTTCCCTTTGCTAAGCATTATTTTTGTCATTATTTTTAGTTTTATGCATATTTTGAAATGTATAAAACATTGCCTTTATTGTTTTGAAGAATAATGTTAATTTAGTTTTGCCCACATATTTACCTTTTCCAGTGTTCTTTACTTCTCCTGCAGTTGCTGTTTTTATCCGGGATGACCTTTCTTGTGTTTGAATAACTTTTGTTGTTGTTGTTGCTGTTGTTTCCTGTAGTGCAAACCTGGTAATGCAAACTCTGGAGCATTTGTTTCTGAAAAAAGATTTTTCTTTCAGTTTCCAGTGTATTTTCACTGGTTATAGAGTTCTTTTAGATATTTATGTTCTTTCAGTACTTATCTATGTCTCCTGTCTCCTCATTGTCTCCTGGCTTTCATCGTTTCTTTTGAGAAGTCAGCTGTCAGTCTTATTGATTCTCTTTTGAAGGTAACGTCTTTTTTCCTCTGGATATTATTAAGATTTTCTCTCTGCTTTTGGTTTCCAGCAGTTTGGCTGTTTTGTGCTGGGCGTGTTTTGTTTTGTATTGATCTTGCTTGGGTTTCACTGAGTTTTTGGATTCTATGTGTCCTTTATTAGTTTTTGAAAATTCTTGGCCATTACCTCTTCCAATATTGCTTCTGAGCCATTTTCTCTTTTTATTCCTTCTGGGACGCCAATCATACATACGTTAACCTTTTGACATGTTCCATGTGCTTCCTACAGTCTTTGCATTCTTTTTTTCCTCCCTCAACCTCAGTTTAGACACAGCAGAACATTTAGATCAAAAACATCTTAACTTTTATTGAGCTTATTTATTGAATTCTTAATTTCAGACATTTGCACGTTTCAATTCTACCTGATGCCTTGAAGAAAATAAAGATTCAAATTGCCTGTGAAATTTCTGCATACTTCCAACTCTTCTGTCCATTTTTTCCTCTATTTTCCTGAAAATATTAACTGTATTTATAGGCTACCTCATCTTATTGCACTTTGTTTTATTGTACTTTGCGGATATTGTGTGTTTTACAAATTGAAGATTGATGGTAACCTTGCATCGAGTGAATCTATTGGCACAATTTTTCCAACAGCATTTGCTCATTTCGTGTTTCTGTGTTACATTTTGGTAATTCTCACAATATTTCAAAATTTTTCATTATTATTATGTCCATTATGGTAATCTTTGATCAGTGATTACAACTCACTGCAAGCCCAGATGATAGGTAGCATTTTTTTAGCAATAAAGTGTTTTTTTATTAAGGTAGGTACTTTTTTTAGACACAATGCTATTGTCCACTTAATAGACTATAGTATAAAGTAAACTTAATTTTTATCTGCACTGAAAACCAAAAAAATCATTTGACTTGCTTTATTGTGATATTTGCTTTATTGCAGTGGTCTGGAACTAAGCCCACAATATCTTTGAGGCATGCTTGTATTTCAAAGCCCTTAACTGCTAACTCCAATATCTGAATTATCTCTGGATCTGTTTCTATCATTGAATGTAGATTGTGTATAAAACAACCACAGATACTCTGTATAAAATTAATTTCTATGCAAGAAAGACCCACCTTTCCTCTATTAGGTAGAAAAGACAAGTCACTGATCTCAGTACAATCAGGAATTGAGCTTGGTCCAGGTTGGGTTGCAGTTGTAAAACTCAATTCACTTCTAATTTTCTTTTGTTTGGCCGTGTGGATCCAGGCTTTTGATTGAGAGCCTTAGTTCTGGATAACTGTGGAGATTCAGTTCTGACCTTCACAGATTTTCAGCATAGCTGCTTAGCACTGGCCCTATATAACTTCACAGTTTGGCAAATATCTTGAGGCAGGCCTCCTCCCTTATGGTCTTTGTTTCTTCTGCACCATGTGTGAAATTTCATTTGTCCTATTCAAAGCTTTCTGCCCAGTTCTCTAGGCTTCCTTATAGACTCACAGCTAGTAAATGTTTCATGCAGTCATGCCTTTGAAGCCTTATAATTTTCTAACAGGTAACTTCTGGTCCATATGACTGTCAAAATCTTTTTTAAAAAATTCTTTTCTCTTTCTTTCTATAGATGCTCTCTATCTTGGAAAAGGCAGTTCTTACCCACCACTAAATTTGTCAAATGCCCCCTTTGGAAAAAAAAAATGACTGATGCTCATCAGATCATCTTGAAATGATTTCTTCTCTCTAGAATGTTAGTTGATACAGTACACATTGCTTCCACGGATCTTTTATCCTTTAAAACTGTGACTTTTTGGGTAACTTCTGTGGCTTTCTCTGTCTGTGGCAATGAGAACAATGACCTGCTGTGACCTATTACATTCTTTCCAGAAAACAAAATCATAATTTTCTGAGCCATGTTCTGATGAGTTGACTCTAAGCATTGTCAATCTCTTTTATTATAATGAAACATGGGTACAATAGTGTGTGAATAAACTCAAGACAGAATCTGCCCATTTTTTTTAAGTCCTTCAATCTCTCCGAATTATGGATAATATTTTGGTAGGCCCCCAATCAAAATTTAATGCCAGTTTTCTTTCTAACAAACTAAACACCTATTCAATAGCTAATATAAATTGCAAGATAAATTTGGGGTTTTAATACTTAACAACTGAATATTTTGCTTCTAACAGCTTGCTAGAAAATCTCTCTAGAATATGACTATCAGCAACTCTTTTGGACTTTTTATCTATATTTGACCTATAACAGACACCACCAATAGGGAAAACTACATAATGTAGACCCTTCTATGATGTTTTTAATATTAAACCTATATCCTTGCATCTTAACATGACTTAAAAAAATTAAGTGTTAACTATCTGACAGATTATAGAATACTTTTGAGGGCTCTGAACTAGATTGTGTTCTGGTTTCTCTTATTTTTAGCCTACTGTTTGACTAAATGAAATCATTTTCAGATGAACAAGATGTACGTGCTGGTGCAATAAAGAGTAGAAAGTAAATTATGATTTTACACACCAATAATATGGTTTCATGGTCACAAATCCAAGATGATCTTGACAGTTGGATCTAGCCCTTAGTACAGAAAGTCAAGTTCAACATCAAGATTATCTTATTGGCCACACTTTCTCTAAATTTCAATTGGTTTCTATCAATTTACTCCCAATTGAAGACTAAATTATTTAATTTAGGGAGATGTATTTAGCAGTTATTTCAACCTGGTAGATTCTCTAAGGTCAGGATGCCCCAAATCAGTCATTCTAAAGGGGCAATACTAAGGCTTTAATTTTTTTTTTTTTAACAGTCATGTTGAGCAACTGGTTGGAATTTTTTTCCATGATAACTAATCTTGGCAAAAGCTTCAAAATGAAGCACTTTGAGAAATCAATTGAGCTCATTTGTGTGCTGGAATCTTATCCAAAGTGCCTTTGAGGAACTGGCAGATGGCAGGCAAAAGGCCTGGGGAGGCTGCTCAACCTTCCCATCAAGATCTGGAGTGTGTGCACCTGCTCTCAGACACTGCCGCAAACACTAACTCTTCAGTCCTCATCGAGGGCAACCTTGAACTGTCTGCTATCAGACATCGAATAAAAGCTTGGCTGACAAGAGAGATTTTAAAATCTGTTTGGTTCAGGTTCGCATATCTGAACGAAAGAGCATTCTGAGGCTTTTTAAAAAATGTTTAATTAATAAGAATTATGTCACTTATACTTTGTGATGCCAAAAACACTCAGGAGCAAATATGAACTCTTTTGCTATATTTACGCTAGCATTGATGGTCTGTATATCTGTTTTCTTCCTGGTCCTGGTCCGATTTACTACTTCTCCATTTTTCTTTGTTCTTACTTAGTCTTTACTTCATTGAGTACATTTGTGCTGTAAGCTCCCTCAAGTCTTTTTGAGCAAGAGGTGGCATACGAATACATATATCAACTGAATGTAGATTTCCTTGAATCTGTGGTATCTTCGCATCTCTGTGATTCTTGTCAGTTTTGATTGATGTTCAAATGGTACAAGTATCTGTTCACTCTAATCTTAACTCTAGTGGGAACTATCTCGATAAATTCCCCCTTCGAAAGATCAAGAAGAGGTTATACATTTTTGAGCTTCTAGTTCTCCCAATGTTTCTTTACTTCTGTCAGGATTTTGTTGTTATGGACACTATGGTTTTGGGGTTGCCTAACCATATTTAATACAGTCACCAAATCTATCTATCATCTATCTATCTATCTATCTATCTATCTATCTATCTATCTATCTATCATCTATCTATCTATCTCTATCTCTCATCTATCTATCATCTATCTCTCATCTATCTCTCATCTATCTATCTATCTATCTATCTATCTATCTATCTATCAATCATCTATCTATCTATCTATCATCTATCTATCATCTATCTATCTATCTATCTATCTATCATCTATCTATCTATCTCTATCTCTCATCTATCTATCATCTATCTATCATCTATCTCTCATCTATCTATCTATCTATCTATCTATCTATCTATCAATCATCTATCTATCTATCTATCATCTATCTATCATCTATCTATCTATCTATCTATCATCTATCTATCATCTATCTATCTATCTATCTATCTATCTATCATCTATCTATCATCTATCTATCTATCTATCTATCATCTATCTGTCTATCTCTATCTCTCATCTATCTATCATCTGTCTATCTATCTATCATCTATCTATCTGTCTATCTCTATCTCTCCTCTATCTACCTGTCATCTATCATATCAAATTGAGCCAGGATAGACCTAGTGAACTAGGAAGCAGAGACGTGGGACTTTATTTGCCTTCAGGACTTTATTTGCATGAAGGCCTTTCAAAATGACCCTGGAAGGGGAAAGTAAAATAACGGTAAGACTCTAGAATGATTAGAAGCTACTCCGCAGAGCATCTATGAGTGCTGACCCAGATACAGAAAGAAGGTGCCAGTAGAAACTGAAGGTACGGTTTTGGTTGAAGTAACTTCCACGATAAAATCTGGGCTGTGCAAAGTGATCCTTGAAAACCAGATGTTAAAATTCACCCCAGAGTTAAATGTGAGGCCAACCCTGTGCAAGGCCCACCACACGGTGAAGGAAGGAGCACCACAGTGGCCTAGCCGGGGACCAGAGAGCAGCATTTTCAACAGGGTACCCGCAGTAGCAGAAGTGGGGAAGCATTTACCTTGAAAGACCAGTGGGTATCGCTTTGCCAAGAGGAGACCAGAACAGAAAAGAATTTAATCACGGGTCAAAGAAAAAGTGAAAGCAACAGGAAATAACTGGTTTCTGAGTGCAGATGAGACTCTCCTGATGCCTCTTAGAAACTATTAGGGGAGGTTTCAAGAAGAAGCATCCACAGCAGGTGTGAGAAGTCAGTGTGGTGCTACAAGGCCTTTGGTGAGAGTTAGAACGAAGATATCTGGTGTCTCTCTGCCCAGGGTTTTGGCCAATCAAATATTAACGTGAAGACTTGAGTCAGATGGGATCAAAACAGTAGCTTTGTTGTCTAGATGACAAGGCTTCTTAGAAACTGTTTGGGGTGCAGATGAAGTGTGAGGCCAAAACTGGGATCAACCTTTCTTTCTTTTTCTTTCTTTCTTTCTTTCTTTCTTTCTTTCTTTCTTTCTTTCTTTCTTTCTTTCTTTCTTTCTTTCTCTTTCTTTCTTTCTTTCTTTCTTTCTTTCTTTCTCTTTCTTTCTTTCTCTTTCTTTCTTTCTTTCTTTCTTTCTTTCTTTCTTTCTTTCTTTCTTTCGATTTTATGCATTTATTTGACAGAGAGAGAGAGTACAAGCAGGAAGAGCGGCAGGGAGAGGGAGAAGCAGGTTCCTGCTGAACAGAGAGCCCAGCCTGGGGCTCAATCCCAGGACCCTAGGATCATGACCTGGGCCGAAGGAAGACACTTAACCAACTGAACCCCTAAAAATGGGATTCCTATTCTCACCTTTTGAATTGAACTAACTGCCTTCCACTCTGACATGCCCCCCCCAGCCCCCCACTTTCTCACCCAGGCACTGGTAGAGAAGCAAGAAAAGAGAGAGCAAAGATCTTGTCACTTACCTACTTAGTATGCAGATGAGTGCAAGGCAGGTCCACCACAGATGAAGAAAGTGTGCAGGAGAGAGAGTTTCTTGGTTTGGAAGCAAAGTCACCTTACCCAGTAGCTCAGGCAGTGCGGTCCACTGGCAATCAGACCCTCACCAATTAGATAATGAACCCTCGTCCTTAAGGGGAGAGCCAGTAAGGGGTGGGAAGAAAGCCTTAAGAGGCGACATGAGTTCTTCCTCTATGGGTCAAGGCAATCATTTGTTTAGAAAAAGAGAGGGCCTCCTTCTTGTATGACTGCTACCTCACTGAGCCCATTGGTGGGCTGGGCACCTCTGGGTACAAAGTATCTATAGGCGTGTTAGTGGGGACAGTGGTTACAAGGTATGTACAAGATCAAGGAAGCAATGGCTGGATGATTGCCCGGTGGTACTGGAGATCTGTCTGCTATAACCAAGGCCACAGTGGCCAGCATTGGAAAGCGTGACCTACACTTTTTACCGGTTGCTCCCCCTCTTGGAGCTGTAGCCTTTTGGGTTCTGAGTCAGTCTTTGTGTTGAAATCCTCTGAGTTGTCAATAGAGCTAATTCACAGAGGCAGTTCTTCAAAGTCATCGTACGGGGGTGGTAATGGAGAAAAGCCTTCTGAGGACACCCCATACAGGCAAAGGCGCAGAAGCATATACAGGGAGTGTGCGGGTGGGCAGAGCTATGCATACAGCACCGTACTTTCTGGATGCTTGTGATGACACGCATGCCGTGAGGAATCCCCCAGTCTAAGTCAACGCCGTTGCTTCCAAGTGCCCCCATCCCTCTTGTAACAAAGCGCTGCGAAGAAGCATCAACTTCAGATTCTGTTTGAATCACATCAACTGACCCTGTGATACTGGGACAAAGAACAGAGCTTGACAGTCGTTCAGATTCCTGCCCCAGAAACATTACCGATTACCCTGTGTCTTTCAGGGTCTCTGGCAAATGGGCACCACCAGGGCCTGTAGGTCTGCAAGTGACAAGAAGTGCTGGAGATGAGGAGTGAGGCCTGGAGGATGGGACAGCGTGGTTGGTCAGCACAAAGGTGGGCGCGGAGGCAGACATCAACCCACTCTCTTTCCGGAGGCAGACCTTATCCTGAGACAACATGGAGTCAGGAGGGACCCCGAAGCCGAGCCCTGCCAGGATCGGGTAGATCACCCCGTGAGCTGTGCGGGGTACGCTCTGAGCCTGGCAAGGGAGAGGATGTGTACAATCAAGGCAAAGTGTTTTAGGTATTTTAATGATACCAAATTATATATTCCGTAATACTTCTTTCCTTTAAATTATTTACTATTATCATGTAGACTATTTGCACAACACCATTCACTTGCTAAAATTAGACCGATGGGATACGGTGCTAAGTGTTGTTTTGCCTACTTGAAACCCCAAAAGTAAATCTGGCAAATACTGCCTCAAAATGACACAGGTCTTTATTTGGTTGTTGCCATTATCCATTGTTTTGGTGGTTGTTTTTTGTTTTTTTTTTTTTCTGTTGACATTTGTTTCTCACTTGCTTTGGTTCGGCTTAGCTTGATTCGGTGCGATGCTGGTGTTCAAGTTTGCAAAGCTGTTTCTCGGCCGTCCACTCTCCACATGGAATCCATCCAGCGGAGGCCCTGCCCCAGCAGCCAGTGCAGGGCCCGGAGTCCTGTCTTCCGGATCTCACAGTATCTGTCTTCTCTTCGGGAGCCTTAAGTGTTAACATTGTCCCGAACGCATTTGCCTTTCAGGAAGATTAATGGAGTTCAGCGCGAGGCAGATAAGCTCAGCTGGGAGGGGCAGGCCAGAACCAAGCTGTGTCAACACAGCCTAAGGGCAGAGGAGAACCAAATTGATTACACAGGTTATCTCCACCCTCCCCTTCCCTCCCCCTGCCGTTTTCAATTTTAATACAATGTATAAAAAGTGGAGAGAGGGGTGCCTGGGTGGCTCAACCGGTTAAGCATCTGCCTTTGGCTCAGGTCTTGTTCTCAGAGGCCTGGAATCCAGCCCTGCATTGGGATCGGTGGTGCTCAGCAGGGAGCCTGCTTCTCCCTCTCCCTCTGGCCCTCCCCCCTGCGTGCTCAAGAGCGGGAGCGCTCTCTCTCTCTCTCTCTCTCTCTCTTAAATAAATAAATAAGGTGGATGGGGGGCGCTTTCAAACAGATCTGCTTTTACCTTCCATCTGCTAACGGCCTCTGCAAGGTGATGTGGCTTTAAAACCCCTCCTTCCTTAAGATGCCCCTAGTTGCTGACAGTTGGGAAGTTCTTCTTAACATTTCCCCTCTTTCTCCTCTCTCTTAAGGGTCTTTCTGTTTAAATGATGTGGTGGTAGGGTAGCCAACTTCAGGGTGGTTTCTGGCTTTCCCTGATTTAATAAAAGTGGGAAGAGCTGTGAGACTTGAAACAAGCCCCTTCTTGGGCCTCCGTGTTCTGTTTACAAATGCATTACTATCTCAAGCTATCAAATTTAATTCCCTCAATCACCCAGTCTTGCAGGATTTTCATGTAAGATACATAACGCTGACCTAGTAAATAAACATTAGCTGTTGTTAACACTACCGTCACTGCTAATAGCAATAATAATGAGAATAATAGCGGTCATTTTTGTCAGTGTTATGGAAGTTATAAAATACTCCTGGATAATGACTTAGTAGTCCAAGATACATATATATCCATCACAAAATGGTGCTATCTGTGCCCCCTTTATACCTCCTTCCAATAGAGCACTTTATGAAAGCCTGCTATGGATTCAAGGTCTGCATCCTTCCCCAGATTCACACGTTGAAACCCTAATCCCCAGTGTGAAGGTGTTTGCAGATGAGGCATTCAGGAGGAAATCGGGGCATGAAGGTGAAGCCCTTGGGGATGAGTGCCTTTATAAGAGACAGGAGTTGAATTTATTTCCCTCTTTACTCTCCAACAGGTGAGGACAAAAGGGGAAGACAGTGTTCTGCAAAACAGAAAAGTGCCTGCCCCAGACACGCATCTCCACTGGCATGCTGATCTTGGACTTCCCAGGCTCCAGAACTAGGAGAAATAAATGTCTGTTGTCTAAGCTTCCCAGCCTATGGTAATAAGCCAGACTGGCTAAAAGGATGGTTATATGCTATAGAATGTCATGCAGTAAGACATTCTGGCTCGTCCTGGGGCCTGCAGCACAGATCCATGGGCAGGCCCTCTCCCCAGCCCCTCCTTCCTTACCCTCTGTTAGAGATGAATTTTCTTTTGTGCCTCAGTGCTCCTGGCAGGTGGATACGGGTGACCCCTTCCCCTTGTGTCCATGCAACCATGGATATACCAAGGGAAGGGTTCCTGATTGTTGTCCCACCCCATGTCTGCTGGATTGGGGTGTCCCCAGCTGAGCACAGACCACAGGACGGGAGAACGAGACTCCTGAAAAAGTTCTTGCTGTAAGGGACAAGGCTGCCTGAACTTCAAAACTAGACTCAACACCAAGGTCTAAGTCATGAGAAGGAAGTAGGGAAAATTGGCACCGTGTGCTGCCTGAGCTGGAACTTCCAGATCCAAATGGACACGTGTGTCCTGTGAACATAGGCCAGGTGCATGATACAGTTACTTCAGTGGAAACACTGCCACACTTTGATGCTTCAAGCAGTGAAGTAAAACACAGAGGGACATTGTCCTTCTCATCACGCAAGGTCCATGAAGAGGACCTCTGGCTCTGCTGTCTCAGGCTTGTCAACATCTGTTATGGCAGATCCCCTGAGTAACTGTCACCTGGGCCTCTAGATTCTGAGTCTGGTCTTGAAGAGAGCGGCTGTGCTCCTTGCTGATAGGAGATTGGCTAGGATTGATTTGCAGTCATGGGATTTTCTCTGGGATAGTAGGCCAGAGGAATCCTGGAATGAGCCAGAAATTCTAATTAGGAAAGAAGATATGGTTTCCAAGCATGTTAGTTTGGGCATAAAAATGTGTGAGATCTAATTAGTACTTGCTCTTTGAAGAATTCTACAGCACACGGTGACCAGTTCCCTAGTTTGCCCAGGACTGAGGGACTGAGGGTTTCCCAGGATGTAAAATGGGAAGTTTTACAGGATACGTGTGTGTGTGTGTGTGTGTGTGTGTGTGTATTAAGATATCTGTGTGTGTGTGTATATATATATATACACACCTCCATGTACATAGATATGGACATAACAATAAAAATCACCAGGCTATATATGATACTGCACAACACTGAGTGTGGAAAGGTTCATCCTCCTCTTCACTTTCACGTGTCATGTCTTGGACTTTACTTATATTAAGAAAACACCCACCCAGATTCTCAGGTGGGTTAGTCCAGAGAGCTAACCTGCAGAAGGAGGTGGACTCTTTGAGAGCTGAGCTGGAGAAAAGATGGATTCCCAACAGCAAAGAATAGGACTCGTTGTGCAGTCTCCAGCACCTGGAATTGCCCCCCACCCCATCTGCACGGCACAACCTTCCTTCCTCTAGCCAGGATATGGAAAAATGGATTCTTTCCAAAAAGGAGAAAACAGAGCCTCCAACAGAAACAGATCTCCATTCAGGGAAAGGTATGCTTTCTAAAATTTTCTATATCACCCCATTCGGAAACCCTCCAAGAGGCAGGCTGATTTTCTCCCTTGCAGAAACCATTACTATGAGAGTTTCATATGGGACCCTAAAAACCTCCCATTTCCAAATTGAACCATTTATCTTGTAGGTGGGATTTTGTTTTCTCTTCATGCTGGACCTCAGTTTGGCATCCTAAGGAAGTTTTATTGCACAGCATTACTTGAGACCTCAGCCAAACCTCCCAATTCAAGAATGGCAGCTGGGAAAAGTTGAATGAATGGGATATTTTTTCCTTTCTTTCTTTCCTTCCCTTAACTCCATATGTTTCTCAATTTCTGGCTCATAAATTTAATTAAATAAATATTTTTAAATACGGAAGATGGAGAATGTGAGAACTTGGTAAACATGAAGCAAGCTTCTTAATCGATGGGTGTCCATTTGGGAGCCAGTGCTATGTGTTTCGGGAGACAGGGATTGCAAAGACTCCACAGAGAAGATGAATTGGGATCTTTCTGAAAGCGAAGAAAGATTTTGGTATTGAAACATAGATAGAGAAGCCATGGGAATATGGAGAGCCTTAGGAGGTAACCCTCTTATTATAAACTTGCAAATATGTCTGTGGGAGAAGAGATATTTCTATAATATATCTGTCGGACTAATTTCAGGGGAGTGTAAACAAACACGCGTTGCATGTTTACTTGGTGTTTCCTAGAGACGTGTGTTGACTCCAGCAGCGGTACCACAGCCCCTGGAAAAGACTTCAGCTTATTTTGGAGATAACAAACAAGGCTTCAGGGTACCATGTCAAAGGGATACCCAGGAGGGGAAGTAAGCCTGGTGCTCTAACCTGATGCTAAAGGGAGTGTTCTTTGACTGTCTGTGCTCAGGCCAAACAAAGAAAGAAGTCTAAACCATTGTTGTGCTTATAAAGTGAGATTTCCTTTTCACAGAGGCATGGATTAGCAAATCTGAATCTAGTTTGTGTGAATTTTAGTAATGATGAAATAAGTAAATATAGTAAAAATAATGGGATCCAGTGTCCTTGTTGCTGGGACAGGAAGTAACAGGGTAAGGAGACCAAATGCATGAATCCAGTGGTGTTGGATTGGAATTGGAGCTCTCAGTGGGAATTCATGGCATTTATTACAGAGAGAGAGAGAGAGAGAGAGAGATGGATGCGGATACATATAAATGATATATGTAGATGCGTGCATACACACATCTATTTCCTAGCTCTGTCCTCTTACGGGGCATAAAGCCAATAAATCCCAATAGTAATCAGCACACCTGGCTTCCAGATCGTGGTTTCTACTAAAAGGAATTAGGGCTCTTTGAAGAAATGGCTGATTCCATGGCCGCAAGGAAAGTAAAAGATAAGTCAGAGTATCTTTGTGTTTCATAACGTAAGAACGTGCCCTATGAATGAAGAAGAAAAGTCAAAAAGAATACAGAAGCCAGCTTCTAAGAGCTTCTGTTGGAAAGCTCTGGGATAGTTTGGACATCAAAATAAGTTATGGTAGTGAAGGATTATAGCCTGTTGAATAAAACAAGAGTCCACTGACTGAAGTAAATGAGCAGAAGGGAAAGCTCTTCCTACATTAGAAAGTCAGCTAATAAATATAGAAGGGATGATGAAAATAGAAATCATCATTTGGCAACTATGGCAGGCAGAATGGGGAGCACGTCTGCAGACAGTAAGCTCTTTCAGACTTGTTTGTGGGATCTCACTGAGCTTGCTGACTGACCTTTGAGAGGCAAAGTATTTGAATTTTGCAGCACTGATTATATAAACCTAGACAGAGACACGTCTCAGTATTGAATAAGACTGTGTTAAAAGCCTACCATTTCAGATGATGCGTTGGGTGTGGAATTGGGTCCCTTGCCTGCCAGGGACACTGGTGATTTCACCCCATGGTCAGACTGGTCTCAAGTCGAAGACAAGTGCGAAAGGCCCTCCATAACCCAGCCAAGCCCGTTGGGCTGGAGGGACAGTGCTCCACTCAGAAGGAGCAAAACCCATCTTTGTATCTCCTACAGGGCTTTGAGCAGTGTGGTGCACCTGGAGAGACTTAATAAACGTGGAGTGAATGAATGAACGAATAAATAAAATAATGGATAAAGTCAAGGTTACGTCTTAAAGTAGTCATTGATGAACCTTAAAAAGAAAAAAGTTTTAATTTAATTTTACTCCAATAGTAAAATTTACTCTTTTGGAGCCTGGAGACATTCACAATCTCTGTATCCCTGTTCTTTAATTCTATCTTCCCTTGCATTTATGAATGACAGAGAGCATGCTATGTGAAATACAGCTTTTGTTAATGCTTCCTGAATTTGAACATTATGTTGCTTTTTGATTCCTTCCACTTGGGATTCCAAATAAGCCCAAGTGGATTTGCTGGGGTCCTTGGATAGCCGGAGAAGCGAGGCGATAAGGCACACACACACCGTATACAAGTACACGTAGGCCAACAACATAAACAGACACCTAACTAGAAACAGCTGTGCAGAGCTAGTTAGTAAAACATTGAGTAGCTGGAACGAGCAGGATTGGGTGGGAATGAGTTCAAACTCCCCCCATGAGGCCTTCCTAAGGCTTTGCAGGAGGGCAAGAACAAGGTCTGGGAAGTGGGGAAATGGAATGGCTCATCCTGTCCTCAGTGTCTCAGTCCCTGCTGACTTCCCAGTTCTGCTCACCCTTGCAATATTACACACTTTTATTTATGTAACATTCGGGCAGAAAGCAGCCTGAAGCACTCCGGGGGTATTAACCAAGGAGAAATACAAATCAGATCTGACCAAAAGAAAAAGAAGCCTCAGACATCTGGGGAATAAGAAGGATATCATAGACGACTTTACCTGGCCTCTTTCTGGCTCAGGAAAGTCAGTGGATAAATGGTAAAATTTATAGTGCACGGAGGGTTGAGAGGCAAGACTTTCAGCATTTAAGTCTGAGTTCCTGGAATGAATATAATGTTTACATTCTCCCCAAATCCCTGTTTCCAAAGGAATCTGGTCCATCACTAAATAACATCTCCTCGGTTTCCTCCATGTTCTGAAGTGGGGTAGTAGCAAAGTCATGTCTATTTCAAAGGTGACAAATTTACATTATTTTTAGTTCAAGTGGTGTCTTCTGAGGAACAATAGACAGTAGAATCACAGATTTCAAAAATCGGAAGGATCTTGGGAGCCGTAGAGTCGAAGCTTCTTATCACAGAGGAGATGACTGAAACATGGAATGCGGAGGGAATTTTCCCAAAGTTTCAGAAAGACTGAGCAGACTTGGCATTGTGAACGAGAGCTAAAATCCCAATTCCAGCTCTAAAAAGATTAGGGGGCACACATCACCTTCCATTCCTGAACTGAATCTTCTTTCTCTCTCTTCTTCTTCAGCTGTCATCCAAAAATAGCCGGCTTGATTGCTCGTCTTCGTCATTTGTTGCTTCAGAGCCAAATAAAATTCCCGTTTAGCAACTACAGGAAGCAATTCCTATTCTGTCCAATTGCCTCAGGGATGTCAAGACTCCGGATTTGACACGAGGGATTCCAGTAAAGTTTTGAACAATGGTGGTATTGTGGGGAGAGACATGTTATTCCCAAAATGCATGAGTTGTAATTGCGTGTTATGGTGGTTTAAGTTTGGAGTTTGAATATTGGCTCTGCCATGTTATGGCAGGGTGAATTTGGACAAGCTCTGTACTGCCTACCTCAGAGGATTAAATGAGATAATGTGTATAAAGCACTTAGTACACTTTCTAATATATTGAAATGACCATCATTTATGTAAAATGTGGAAATACTCCTTTATCACTTATGTTTCTAGAATAAATCTAAGTCAATATTTTGGTAAGTTTTAGACGATATGCATGGCAGCCATGTGAAAAAACCCAGGCTGGCTTGCTGGAGGACAAAAGACATGTAGTGCTGTGGCCCCCATTGCCCTGATGGGCAGCTCATGGGTGGTCAGATCACGTGAGCAGGGCCATCCTCAATCATCAGCCCCCAGCTGACTCTCCAGCTGATTACAGATGCATGAGCAAGCTCAGGCAACGTTAACTGACTAGGCCTAGACCAGAACTGCTTAGCTGACCCAGAGAATTGTGAGTTAAATAAATGGTTGTTGATTTCAACCAGTAGTTTTTGAGACAGTTTGTTATGCAGCCCAAGCTAGCTGATACAGTGCCTCTATGTAATCATCCCCCAGATGAATGAGACAGGATCTATGTAAAGAAGATGCCAAGAAATCTCCATTAGAAGAATTCTTTTTTCAGCACACGGGGTGATTTTGCATGGAATTATTCCCCCCCCACACTCTCTCTCAGCCTGTCCTTTTCTGGTGAGGAGTGTAGTCTGTGATCCCAGAATGGAGACTGCTGGCTGGGTGTGGTGGGGGACCAGGGTACGACCTGGCCTCATTAACACCATGCTCTAACTAGCTGAGCCAATCTGCCCGTCCCTGTCCTCCTGGAAACTTTTACCACCCACTGTCTCCCAGACCAGAGCACTCCACCCTTTAGTCTTCCCTGAGAAACAAAGATGTGTGCGAGCACGTAGTGGAAATGCCAGGCAATGAAACTTGGCAGACACTTGTTTCCCAGTACTCTGTGTTGGGGTTCCATGAGGGCAGATTCGCCGCATTGGAGTCACAGGTGCCAGGAAGGCTTTGCTCCTGGCTACAACAGTCTCCTGTGGGGGTGTCTCTAGAAAGAGAAATCCACTTACTCAATAAACGCACTCTTACCTTCCCAGTCTTTTTCGGGAAAAGGGTTCTTACTCATGTTGTTATTTTAATCTATTTTCTTTATCTCAATCCCAAGGCATATCAGGTTCCAGTTTTATTAGCATTTAATATTTCAAAGAAAAAGATCTGTTGTCTTGATCATGTCAGTCAAACCCTAAGATACTCTTCTTTTTACCAATGTGCAAGGGCAAAAGGAGAACTAAAAAGTATGTCCTCACAGAGGTCAGTTGTACATGGTTTAATTCATGGTTGCATGATTCACCTACTTCTAATCTTGTTTCCCATGGGATCCTCAGCTCCTGGGATCTTAAAGAAAATGACATATACCAGAGTGTGATTTTGGCAACCGCCCTAGCACCTACCTTCTCTGCCCTAACACACTCATGTCTTCAACTCTTAGATACTAGACACTCTGACTGCCATTCGATGAGCTTGCCAACTGCCCCAGCTTTCCCACCTGGTTTTGGTTTCTGTTCATTCGTATCTCTGATTTTAGCATTCCCTACTGTGTAAGTGAGAAGCCTCTGCTCTGGACCTTAGTCTCATGCAGCATCACCCCATTTTGGTCAGGACCCACCCACTACCCCCCAATTTGTGACAATCTGGGAACAGTCCCTACTGTCTTGTCCTCAAATCAGTCCACCTTTCCAAAATCAATATCTCTAAACTATTACTAATACTTGAATGTCCACCATTAAAGAATCTTTGCTTTAAGTCAGGAGCCAGAAAACTTTTTTCTTATTCAGGGCATAATAAATAGTTTAGGCTTCACGTGCCACATTTGGTCTCTGTCGCATATTTTTCTTTCTTTCTTTTTTTCTTTTTGAAACCATTTCATAATGTAAACATCATTCTTTGCTTGAGGGCTCTATATAAACAGGTGTGAGCTGGGTTTGGTCCATGGTTTGCCTTAACCTTTAAATTAAGGCAAAGTCTACTCTTAAAACACAAATATAACTAGAAATGGTAAGTGAGCAACTAACAACTCAGTGTGAATTAGTTCATTTTCCTTGTTTTTAGTTCCAACTGGATGAAACAAGTTTTGAAGAAGGGAGGAGGGAGGGAGGGATTATTCAGCCAATCCTGTTGTACAGTCAACAGGAAGAATGGAACTCCTGGAGGCTTGGGCAAGGAGAAGGGAAGAAAAGGGCACTGAGTCTAAGTGTTCTGTCACGTGTTCGTGGGGTGAGGGATGGAGTTCAAGGTATGTCACAACTGGTAAGGCGTGGGCACTGACCAAAGGAATACGACATCAGGGAGCCTTCGTGCGGCATCAGGGACTGGAGGTTCCTGCTTCACCAGGCATTGATGTTTTGGCTTCTACATCATGCATGGGGAGGTCCTCACTCATCTTGGGAGTCGGTCTGGGAGGTGAGAGGGAGTGTGTATTGAAACGCCTAAAGTTCCTGTCCTGCCTTGACATCTTCGAGCCTTCCAGGGCTCCAAAGGCCTAACCATGAGTTCCTCTGTTCTCATTAGGTGCTCCACACTCAGCAGGAAAGGCTCCCCACCTAGCTAGTTCCTCTATCAGCTGTACTGACTGCACTCCACCAGGTCTTCAACCTAATGGGCTTTAGTTCTCTGCCAGTCCGCAAAAGTATTCAAGCAAACCAACTGCATCCTCCCCAGGGGGCACCTGCCCTCTTGTTACTAAAAAGCCTGCTGTACATAGCTCTGGCTTGTTCACCCTATCCCCAAGTGCAACTCTCATGTGGTCCTGTAAGGCATGTCTGTCCTCCTCTGGGTGATGAGTGTATGTGACTAATATACTGCTGTGAGTCTTATCTCCCTAATGTTGGGTGTTATGTGTTCAATCATCTCAGACTGCTTGTGTGGTTTTTTGGGGGTGGGGGGATGGGGTTTGGGGGTGGATCTCTCCTTCACAAGGGGGTGAATAAGAGGTGATCAGAACAGGATGTCACTCTGGATCCTCGGGACGGTGAGTATTTACCAACCAGTAAAGAAGTATTTCCGTTTTAACAGCCATTTCAGCTGTAGTTGAACAACTGGTAGGGTTGTAATGTATCGGGATCCCTGCCACTCCCCATGTTGAGCCTCTCTTTTTGGACAATGTCACTCTCTAATTAAGGAGCCTGTGAACTGATCCCATTACTTGAGAGGTGACTGGCCAGAATGTATTAGAGAGGCTATAACATTGTGCTCAAAAGTGTACTTTTGTAGACATCTCTGCAAGGAAGAAACTCCTAGGCTTCCAACCCATTGGGAGTACAGTTTTTGTGTTATTGGGCATTGGAGAAAATAAGGTAGAAATGGTGAGCAGGGTCGTCATGGAATCTCAGGACCAGAAGGGAGCTCACAGTCATCCAGTGGCGGTCCCTTTGTTATACAAATCGGGACACTGAAGCCCAAGGAAGGGAAATGATCTGCACAAAGTCACCCTGGGAAAAGAGGCTGGGAGAGGAACAGCAAGGAGAAAACATGGGAGGGAGAGGGCAGGTATGAAAAAGCAAGACGGGAATGATGTTGTATGTAGTTTACAGTCACCCAAGAATGGGGAAGTGAAATCAGAGCCCCTCAAAGAAAAGCTTGTCAACTGCTGGCCTTCTAGCTCTACCCAGGAGCAATTGTTTGAGTAAAAACAAGTAGAAATTGCAATTAAAAACATTGATATCATTGCCATTATTAGTCAAATTTCAGACATACGTATGTTAACTTACTTCACATTGTTACCTACACTGTGAGATAGGCAAGAGGCAACTCTGATTTTTATCAGCATCATATCCGTACTCCAACATCACACATCCTCTGACTTTATCCCAAGTTAACACAGTAGGGAGATTCTGACCACGGCCTCCCATGAAGGCAATTCTCTATTTTAGGCAGAGGAAACTTAATCCTCACTGGATGGCTCTCACTGTTTTAGATCCATAGGTTGCTCTGGTGTAGTGAAATCCAGAGTCTTTTACTGCAAGGAGATGCTAGATTCCAAGTGAAAGCAGGCATTATGAAGAGCTCTCCCAACTAAGAACTGGAAGAGGCTGATTCTGGCCAAGGCTTCGGCATGGACCAGCGGTATGATCTCAGACACGTCACGCCTGTTACCAATAACAAGGAATCTGGACCAAGTGATGTCTGAGATGCCATTCAGCCCCACCATCCTGAAGTTGTTATGGTCAGATGGTTTTTACTTCCCAGTCAGCTGGTGGATGTACCTGATCCCATAGGGAGGTAGTCACCAGAAGGTTCCAGGTGGAGCTCTCTCTTTAAGGCACAGCAGAACCCAGAAGAGTCTCACTTCCTTTTAGAAGTTGCTGTCAGTGACCAAGGTGAGCCCTGGGGTATTTTTCTCTAGGGTCATTCAAACAACAGACCTTTAAGACCTGTGAAAAATCATAACATTTAATAACATACGATATGGGCAAAGCTGGAGGGAAAACAGGCATTTCCTATGTGTTACTTATGGTAATGTCCACAGGCGTCACCCTATTGAAGGACACTTCAGAGTGTCCTTCATAGTACTTAAAGTAATATTCATCAAAAGGACCAACGTACATCCTTCTGACCCCGCAATTCATCATCCGGGAATTTATCTGACAATATACTAACATCCATACCATGTTTCCCATCACTGTATTGATTCTAATACAAATGACTGAACTAAATATCCATTAACAAGAGACTGGTTAGTTAAATGACTGTTCAGCAGCATTCTCCGCAACCGAAAGTTAAATGAAAAAGATTTCACTAGAGGGTGATTTCTAAAATGGATTATTAGAGGAAGGAAGCAAAGTGCAAAGTAAGGAAGTGCTCAAAAGACCCCATGATGATAAGATTGTGTCAGAGGAACACAGGGGTCAACTGAAAGAGTTCTCAGTGGTCCACACTGGAATGATTTGAGGAACAGAATAAATAAGGTAGTATTAGATTATGCTATGGCCTGAATTGTGTGACCCCTCGATTCATAATTTGGAGCCCTGACCCTCAGCGTAACTGTATTTGGAAATAGGGTGTTTCAGAAGTAATTAGGGTTAAATGAGGTCATACAGGCGGGGCCCTGATCTGATAGGATTTGTGTCCTCAGGAGAACCCTGAGGAAGCTTGCTCTGTCTCTACTATGAGGATACAATGAGAGGGTGGATGTCCGCTAGCCAGGAAATGAGCTCTCCCCAGAAATGGAACCAACCAACACCTTGACCTTGGGCTTTCCAGCCTTCAGAACTGTGAGAAAATAAATTTCTGTTGTGTAAGCCACCTAGTCTGTGGTGTTTTGTTATGGCAGGCTGGGCTGACGAATACAGATTATAATACAAACTATAAAATAAATATCCATGGTCCTTACTGCCATAAATAAATGACTGCTCAAATAAATAAATGGGGGGGGGGGGAGAGACAAATCTCCTGCACGGAATTCCAAATAATTTACTCAGATACTTTGTCCTCAAGGAGGAAGTATAGAGTGACTTTTTCCAAACAGTACAAGTAAGAAAAGGGAGGAATATGAGTAAATTTGTGGTGGAGAAATCTGCCAGGTGATCATCAGCCAGGTGATCAAGGTTAAAATCAAGAATGTTTAGTCATATTAATGGTGCGTACTTTTCGTATGAAAATGGCGCTTGATTTCTGTGGTCTGATTTCTGTGGCCTTCCTCCCCAAATCCATCACCCCGGCCTAGACATGAGAAAATCGTCGGAGAAATCCCAGCTGAGGGACATTCTACGAAATACCTGACCAGCACCCCTCTAAACTGTCAAGGTCATCAAAAACAAGGAAAGTCTGAGAAACTGGGATAGCCAAGAGGAGCCTGACAACTAAACGTGACGTGTCATCCTGGATGGGATCTTACAATAGAAAAAAGAACATTAAGTGGGGGCGCCTGGGTAGCGCAGTCATTAAGCGTCTGCCTTCGGCTCAGGGCGTGATCCCGGCGATCCAGGATCAAGTCCCACATCAGGCTCCTCCGCTGGGAGCCTGCTTCTTCCTCTCCCACTCCCCCTGCTTGTGTTCCCTCTCTCGCTGGCTGTCTCTGTCTCTGTCACATAAATAAATAAAATCTTTAAAAAAGAAAAAAGAACATTAAGTGAAAACTAAGGAAATCTGAATAAGGTATAGACTTTTATTAATGATAATGTATCGATGTTGGTTCATTAATGGTGACAAACTTACCTTACTAATGTTAAGATATTAACAGTGGAAGACATTGTGTGTGGGGCTTGTGAGAATTCTCCATACTGCTTTTGCAACTTTTCTATACATTTATTTACTTTTTATTTTTTTATAATAATTTTTATTGTGTTATGTTAGTCACCATACAGTACATCCCTAGTTTTTGATGTAATGTTCCATGATTCATTACTTGCATATAACACCCAGTGCACCATGCAATACGTGCCTCCTTAATACCCATCACCGGCCTATCCCATTCCCCCACCCCCCTCCCCTCTGAAGCCCTCAGTTTGTTTCCCAGAGTCCATAGTCTATGCATTTAAAACTGTTCTAAAATTAAAAAAATTTTTTTTAAAAAGCAGCACAATGTTTTTCTGTTTCCATTTGTGTGTGTGTGTGTGTGTTTTAAGGGCAACTAGGAGGTAGAAGATTAGAAAGAAGAAGAAAAGGGAAAAACAAATGTCTCTGGAAGAAAATATGCAGAACTAGAGACAAGCTCAGTAGATGTGATTTTTTTTTTACTGTGTTCTCTTTTGTACCTTTTGATTATTACTTTTATGGGAATATTTTTACCTATTTTTAAAAAAGTATTAAATATTTGATGTAATTAAAAATCTTAAATATTAAATATTAAACATCATTAGAATAATGGAAATCTCAACAGGAATTACCCCCCATCATGGCACAAGAAGAGAGGGGTCGATGCTGGGCGCTCCCCACCAATTTGGGGTTGGGAAGCTAACCACAAGCGGATGTGTCCAGATGGCAGGTGCTTCATGAGGAAAAAAAAACATGTGGGGCGAGATGCTATAAAGGTGCTGAACTGCAGAGACTTAATGAGCTCAAGATATATAGGCCTCAGCATCTGGAGAAGGGAGTTGCGGGACCACAGGGGCAGAAGCTAGGTCGGTGCAACTGCCCATATGGTCCTCACTTGTTTTCAGGCTTCTGCACACTCCTTGTCCTCCGAAAGTGATGTGACAGGAGCGCTAATTGGAAATAAGGACTTGAATCATGGAACTTCACATCAAAAACTCGGGATGTACTGTATGGTGACTAACATAACATAATAAAAAATTTTTATTAAAAAAAAAAGGAAATAAGGACTTGGATGCAGGAAAAGAAAATGCCGGAAACCTTTGCCCAGCCCTTGACCCAGGCCTCTGGGTGGCGCTAAGGAAGTTCCATGAACTTCTTTTGTTTATTGCTTTAGATACGCATAAATGTTTTCGTTCTTTTTGCGTTATTACTCCTGTGGTTGAACTAGTGTCCCAACATCTTCTAGGCTCCAGCCTGGAAACCTTAGTTTGGAGAATTCTGTGGACAAAGTCATATTTCTTTCACAATCCGCACCATGTATTTGGGCCCTGGTTAATTAAGCTCTCAGCGCCATCTGTGCAGTTCCCTGTATTGTTCTCCAGAGAAAGCGAAGTGTAAGTCTTCTGTCCTATGCATAATCAGCAAACTCCTTGGAGGAATCATGTCTTGTATGTCTTGTATACCCTGCAGCCAGCTCAGGGTTGGCTAACTATTTCATGCTCCTCGACCATCCTCTTAACTGTTCTATTCCCCAACACCGGATATATCTCTGTCTCTGTCTCTCTTTCTTTCTGAGCTCACAAAGAAAAGGCCGTATGAGCACACAGTGAATGGTGGCAATCTACAAGCCTAGGAAAGAGGTGTCACTAGAACCCAAGACCATGGGAACATTTATTTTGGAATTTCAACCTCCAAAACTATGAGAAAATTAATTCTGTTGTTTAAGCCATTCAGCCCATAGTATATCGTTACGGTGGCCTGAGTAGACCAATACATCTGGGAATGCGTGCAATCCTGTGCAGAGCCCCCACCCCATCTTAGACATGCTCTATGCATTCCAAGTGTAATGAGGAGGGAGGCTTAGATTAAGAAAAGGGGAGTGGGAAGTGGAAGAAAGAAAGGTGATGGGTGCAGAGCATGAGCATTTTCAAGAAGACTGCACCCCGAGGGGCATTGAGCCTCTGTTCCCATGTTCAGTTGACAAATACCGAATTTCCCCTTGTGCCAGGCATGGGCTAGACTGTGGAAACGCAGTTTGAACGAGATAGAGAAGGTCCTGGTTCTTGATGTGCCTCCCCTCTAGTAGGACCCCTGGGTGGTAGTATTAGGGTGATCTCTTAAATCCTGAAGAGACAGATGAACAGTATCCTTTTGGAAACCCTTAACCTCATTCTCCATGTGTTCCTCATCTGAAACGGTGACCCAGGAGGTGGAGGTGGGGGGTCCCTCTGTTGCCTTGGTGATCATCTCTCCCCTGACACCTCTGGCAGTTGGAGGAGGACGGGTGTGATAAACCCTTCCAGCGTCTGAGTGCAGCTGGGACCCAGATGTGGCTCTGGGGAGCTGGGTTAGGTGGGGAGGTCGCCGGGAGGTGAGCTCAAACAGGTGGTCCAATGCCTGGCTCTGTATGAAGAGGTCTGGTCAGAGCAGTGACTTCAGAGTTTCAGTCCCCTGCCTGTCAAACAGTCATTGGACTAGAAATTTCCTCGACTCCTGACTACTTAATCTACCTGGGATTAGCCTCAGTTTTCACCAGCCCAAGAAGGGTGTCTCAACAATTTTTTTTTTTTTTTTTACTAAAGGAAACAGGAAAATGAGAGTTCCTTCCTCCTCTTCCCCGCACACCCTGTTCTCCTCCCCAAGCAGAATACCGCCTTGACTTCTCAGGCTCTGCTCAGCATTCCACAAATGGCATCATCATGGTGAGCCAGATCATTTGTGATTCTCCAGGCCTTGAAATAAACTTGATCTGATTAGCATTGATCACCTAAATTAAAAAAAATATAATAAAAGGGACTTGTTTATTTTTCCAAGGAAGAATTTTCTTTATTTCCCCATCTCATCTTTTTACTGTCAGCTTCTTTCAAAGCTATAAAAGCACCAGTGGGCTCCATACCAGGTCATGTCTGTGGGCTTTCACTGTTGTAGAAATGGGGGTGAGGCGGGGGGGGGGGAGAACCTAAAACTTGTCAGCTGTAACTTACCAGTGAAGGAATGAAAGAATACCAGGTTCCACTCATACCTTGATCGTGAGACTAGCCTTCAAAATTTCTGAATACTGCTTTGAACTTCTCCAGTCGTCTTTCTGGACACTTTAAGCAAATAAATCTTCACATTAAAATGATTTGGGGGAGAAAGAACACCTCCAAAATGCCAAAAGAAGTATGAAATATCATTTTTACAGCCCGCCTTACCTAGAGGAGATCCTTTCAGTACTAAAAGGATCTGTGTAAAAGCATTATGCAAACAGGGAAGTTTGCTTCTGAAATGGAGGAAGGGATTGGAGGGAATTAATAATGAATTTGCTGGAAAGATCTCTTCTGCTTTTCCCAGATGTTCACACGCCTGTGCCTATCACCATTGCCCCTAGCTATGCCTATCTCATGGAACCTATAAAGTCTCCCACTCATATGTTCCTGAAGCATCTTAGGCCCCAGCATTTAGCCTTGAATCTTCAGAGGCCCCCATCCCAGATCCCCACCTTCACGTCTCATTCCCACCCAGTCTCTGGATCTAAAATTAGCCCATTTCCCAGAGTGTTCAGCCTCCTCTCCTCAGTTCTTCACTCTTTCATTGGGTTGGGTTCCTGGCTAGCAATACAAGAAAGGGGCAGAAGAAGCCATCACTCCAAACAGGCTTCCATTCTTCTCCAGGTCCCCAAGGAGGCCATGGCATAGCATAAGTATCCAGTGACCAGATGCTGCTGTTAGCAACTTGTCACTGTATCCTGACTTGGCTTGGGAGATCCCAGCCCCGTCGCCCCTTTCCAGTCCTTCAACAACTCCTGAGATTTCTCCTCCCCCACAGCGCCCTCCCAGGAAAACCAAAGGGAAAAAGAAAATGTGGGGTCCTTGCTAGTTAAATGTGCTTACCCTCAAAATACACGACTTAGGTCATTGTGGGTTATCTACTCAATTGGCAAGCCTGAACATGTGCTATCAGCATCAGCTCAACGTGAAATAGTCAGAAAATAAGAAAATTCATCTCTGATGACCTTTTGAAGAATTTTGCAATCAAAAATATGTAAGGGAAAAACTATTTTTATTTCAGTAAAACTTTGAGTCTTGTCTTCTTAAATTTGGTGTTATTTATTTTGAAAGTCGCATTAATTATTTCCATGCCTAGGGTCTCTTAGCGTCTTCTCTGACCCCACATATCATAGAAACAACACGTGGTCAGGAGTCGTTGTAGGGGAAGGACTAGCACCTAGGTGTCCTAGCTGATTGTATGAACTTGTTCAAATTGTGTAACTTCTCTGGACTGTCATTTCTTAACTTGTCAAACAAAAATTGATCTCAATGCTTAAAATCCCTTTCAGTTCTAAAAGCCCACGATGCTACAACTTTACAGGAATTTAAATTCTTATACATGAACCAGCTGAGGTTCATGAGGTACATGAATTATAATTGTTCACGAGGTACAAAATTATAATTGACTTATTACTGTCATCTTGGCTCGAAGCCTTGGAAGCCACAGTTGCCCATCGGGCACAGATGAAGCTTTAGCCTGTGCTCTGAATGGCTCCTCCCTTGGGACATGACACATGACTCTGTGGCTTGAAGTGGGATGGAGAATGCACCCTCCCAGAAACAAAGGACTCTTTAGGGTCTGGATGTCCAATACAAACTGTAACCTGGAAGAGACCACCATGTTCCAATGAAAGAGGCTGATGAAAAACAGATCGTGGGCCCAGGGTTGCAAAGTTCCTGGGGATTGCTCTGCTCCTACTCAGTGCACCGCTCTGCTCTGTCAGTAACTGAGAAAACAGAAAGGACCTTTCCTGGCCCCATATCCAGACCCAATCCACCTACCCTCAGGGGGAATCTTGATCAGAGTCTCCCTGGGCAGTGACCTCTGGGGAAATGTAGAAAATCCTATCCTGTAGGTAATCTTTAACGAGCCTTCAGTCTTTGGTGCCCTGTGACTCAAAACCTGGGGTCTTAGGGATAGAGGTTGATTTCCAGGGAATTAGCCAAAGCTATTTCTGCAGCCTCATGTCTCTTGGCCATCAGCTCTGCCTCAGGTGGGGAGGGTGGGCCACCCAGAGTCGAAGCGAGCAACAGTGAAAGAACAGAAACTTCAGAGCATTGACATTTTCTGTGTGGTTTGGAAGGACGTATGTGTAGTTTCTGCCCAGAGAATCCAAGAAGGCTTCCTAGAGGAGATGGGGGCCTGGGAGTGTTTTGAAGAGGGAGGAGGAAGTCAGATTGATAGATTTGAGATTGAAAAGGAGGCTTTCCACAGGCAAACCCAAGCTGATTAGCTGCCTGAACGCTAGAGGCTGTGAGCCCCTGGTACCCACTTCATGGGTGGTCTGTGCTATTGTGTGAATTACCCACGGACCCCCAGAAAGTTGTGGGCTGTGCTACTTGGGTTGGACTGCTGTTACTTCTCCCTTCAGCCTGGGGCAGGAGGCAGCCATAAGCCTCAGCCTGACAAGGACATGAAGCAGAAGTGAAGGGGAAGAAGTGATGGACATAGAGGATAGTGGCAGGCCAGTTGTCCAGAGGCCTTCACTGCCCACCCAGCTGCCCTTCTTCTCACCCTCCCCTTCCAAGGCCGTCCAGAGCAAGCGCTTTTCCCGCCAGATGTTTTGAATCTCCTTTCCCATCCTAATTAAAGACAGCTTTTCTTTCTGCTTGGGAAGGAAGGGGAGGAACATGCCCTGCAGCCCTTTCCCTTGCTCCTCCCTCCTTCCTCTGGGGTGAGACGCTCTCCATTTCCAAGCAAAAGGTGGGGTCAGATGGTTCACCCAGCGGGTTCCCAGCAGAAAGCCCGTCTCAGGACTCCAGCTCCTTTTCCCGGTAGGAGGAATGTGGTCCTCACCGCATCTCCCCCATCCTCTCCCCTCCAGCACTCACCTCAGTAAGATAGCTGCAAACCCTATTTCCCCAGAGAAGCTGGGCTTTCCAGCTGTCAGTGGGGGAACAATGCCTCTGCCTCAGAACAGACGTCTTTCCCAGGAGAGAGCTGTGGCCAGTTAGAGAAATTATTCACTTTTCTCGCCAAGTACCACTGGAACCACTCAATTAGGGATAACTGCAGTTCAGCACCAGTTCCCAAGGGTAACCATGTAGCATCAGAAATCCTGTCCAGACGCACCCCTGGGCCTGCCCAGTCTTCAGCCAGCTCCAGTGCTTCTGTCAGTCCAGTCTGACATTCTGTAATTCTGGGAATTGTAAGGCAAAGGGGAAAGGACCCCTAGAGAGCACTGTGGAGGAGCACCCTTTCATTGGATCAGTAACCTACATTTGTCAGACCACCCAAGCCTGAGGATGAAAATAGGATCCCAAGAGCAAACCCAGAACTTCTCCAGGAAACCACACGTGTGTTCTGTAGAACTTCCAGCTCCCTCTCAAACTTCTTTCAAGCAGCCCTGAGTTTCTGTCTCCCTTGGTGTCTCATCAGGAGCCTCAGAGCGGAAAGTGACCGTTATGTGCTCTGCAAGACGGTCCTTGGGGCTACCATGTGGCATCTGGTGCTTTTAGCTTTTCCCACTCTGGCTCATTTGGGATAATGATTCCCACTGCTGCTGGAACTCTGTCACTGATGCCTGCTGGAGACACTTCATTTCTTGCCAGTATCCAATGTCAAAGTCATTGCTGTCTTTGGTGGGGCACCCTCACCAGTTACAACGGAAGATGCCGCAGATGCCCCACGTGTGAATATCCCAGCATTTCTGTTTTTTACTTTGCTCCTCTACTGGTCCCACAAAATCACAGTGGCTGGCATCAAGGAAAGGGAATCTGCTGGGTGAGGCGCCCTTTCCTCTAGAACTGGTGCGCCCGTGTCCTGAAAGCCAATACGTGTGCCGTGACACTAACTCCACTCCATGGTTCCTCGTATGAATACCTGGCAGACTTCCCCCATCAGCCCTCCGCATATGACATGTCTTCTAAACCCCAGCACTCAGATAGTTCTAATTCATGCAGAGACAGACTCAGAATTACTATGACTGTGGTAGTTAAGAGCTTGGGTTTGAATCCCCATCACCACTTACTACCCCTGGACTTCAGTTTCCACACCTATAAAATATGGAAGATAATAATTTTTATGTCACAAAGTCGTGTTAAAGGCAATGCATACAACTTACTTAAACTATTATTTAAAATGTGGTCAATAAATGTTGACTTTTGTAATTTTTACTAAATTTTTCTTAATGAAGAAGTCGTTGAGGTTGAGGTAGGTAAGGTGACTTGACTTATCTACTCGACAACCAGTGAGCGGCAAAGACGTCAGTGTACCTCCAAGCATCTGGCTTAAAGTTCAGTCTTCTTGAATAACATCCTGTTTCCACAGCTCCACAGGTGAACTTCTACCAGAACTGTATTTGCTTAGCAGTTTTTTTCCCATTTAATGTCACTGGCGAGCCCATGCTGAAAAAACTCAATATGCAAACAGAGTCAAGGGAAGGCAGGAAGAAGATGAAGAGAAAGCAGACTACAAATTCTGGTAAAGTAGAGGGAATCATCCATGAGTCGTCTGATGGTGGCCAGCCTCTTCAGCTCTTTGTTTTGTGGAGGAATTCAGAAGACAAGTCACCTTCCAAGGAAAATCATGAGGCTTGGAGACTAGTCAAGCTGTGTTCAACTCCTAGCACACTGACCAACTGTTAGTTTGGGTCTTTTGATAATGCATTGACTAGCCTATATGAGGGAACAAGAATGGACTTTGATAACTGTTCCCTTATTGAAAAAGCTCAAACTTGAGAATTACAAAGGGAAAAGAACTTTGCTAAGGTGACACAGCCAAGATCTGGGCAGAGCTGGAACAAAAACCGAGATCTCATGAATGTTTTAATGTGGTCTGAATCTAAGATGTTTTCCCAAGGGCTTCAGAGTGAGGCCCTGAAAAGGGATACATGCAGGATTGCTCTGGTTGAACAACCAGGCTTATGAGGCTGCAGCCCAGACACAGGCAGCCAGTGGGAAGCCAGGAAGCCCTTACTCCTGTATTCTTGCTGTTGAATCTCAAGTGCTCAGACTTTGGTAGAAGAAATATTCTCCAACAGGTAAAACTATTTACCCTTCAATAAAATAGGTAGCTGTTTTCATGATGGTAATAAGGGAGGCAGGTTAATGCTCTGTACTACCTAGCTATTGTATAACAAACTAAACCTGATGGCTCAGATGATACTTTTATCAGAATTTCTGTGTGTCAGGACTTTGAAAGGACTTGCCTGGGTGGCTCTGTCTTGAGATCCTTTATGAAGTTGCAGTCAAGATGTCATCTGGGGCTGCAGTCTCCTGAAGGCTTGCCTGGAGCTGGAGGATCTGCTTCCAAGATGGCGCACTCCCGCAGCTATGGACTGGAGGCCTCAGGTCCTCATCATATGGAGGTAAAGGGCCAGCCCTGGCAGCTGACATGCCCCAGACGCAGTGATGCTGCCTCATCTATGATTGAATCTCAGAAGCCATAAACTGTCATCTCGGCCATATTCTAATCTTTAGGAGTGAGTTACTAAATCCAGTTCACACTAATGGAAGGGGGAAATAGCAAGAATTTGTGGAGCATTTTTTCATGTGTCTGTTGGCCATTTGTTTGTCTTTGGAGAAATGTCTGTTCCAGTCTTCTTCCCATTTCTTGACTGGATTATTTGTTTTTTTAATAAGTTTAATAAGTTCTTTATAGATCTTGGATACCAGCCCTTTATCTGATATGTCATTTGCAAATATCTTCTCCCATTCTGTAGGTTGCCTTTTAGTTATGTTGACTGTTTCCTTTGCTGTGCAGAAGCTTCACATCATTTGGCATCAGGGAAATACAAATCAAAACACAATGAGATACCAGTCAGAATGGCTAAAATTAACAAGTAAAGAAAGAACAAATGTTGCCAAGGATGTGAAGAAAGGGGAACCCTCTTATACCGTTGGTGGGAATGCAAGCTGGTACAGCCACTCTGGAAAACAGTATGGAGTTTCTTCAATAAGTTAAAAAGAGAGCTACCTTATGACCTAGCAATTGCACTACTAGGTATTTACCCCAAAGATACAAGTGTATTGTTCTGAAGGGGACTGCACCGCAATGTTCATAGCAGCAATGTCCACAATAGCCAAACTGTGGAAAGGGCCCAGATGTCCATTGACAGATGAATGGATAAAGAAGGTGTGTACACACACACACACACACACACACACACACACTGGAATACTACTCAGTCATCAGAAAGGATGAATACCTACTATTTACATCAAAGTGCATGGAACTGGAGGGCATTATGCTGACTGAAATAAGTCAGTCAGAGAAATACAATTATCATATGGTTTCACTCATATGTGGAATATAAGAAAAAGGGCAGAGGATCATAGGGGAAGGGAGGGAAAACTGAATGGGACGTCATCGAGGGAGAAAAACCATGAGAGACTCTTAACTATAGGACACAAACTGAGGGTTGCTGGAGGTGAGGTCGGTGGGGGGATGGGGTAACTGGGTGATGGGCATTAAGGAAGGCACATGATATGATAAGCACTGGGTGTTATATGCAACTATGAATTATTGAACTCTACATCTGAAACTAATGGTATACTATATGTTGGCTAATTGAATTTAGATTAAAAAAAGAAAAAAAAAGAATTCGTGGACATATTTTAAAATCAAACAGTGTGGAGGTCCCTTAAAAAGTTAAAAATTGAGCTACCCTATGATCCAACAATTGCACTACTGGGTATTTACCCCAAAGATACAGACGTAGTGAAGAGAAGGGCCATATGCACCCCAATGTTCATAGCAGCATTGTCCACAATAGCGAAATCGTGGAAGGAGCCGAGATGCCCTTCAACAGATGACTGGATTATGAAGATGTGGTCCGTATATACAATGGAATATTACTCAGCCATCAGAAAGAATGATTACCCAACATTTGCTGCAACATGGACGGGACTGGAGGAAATAATGCTAAGTGAAGTAAGTCAAGCAGAGAAAGACAATTATCATATGGTTTCACTCATTTATGGAACATAAGAAGTAGGAAGATCGGTAGGAGAAGAAAGGGAGAAGAAAGGGGGGGTAAACAGAAGGGGGAATGAGCCATGAGAGACTATGGACTCTGGGAAACAAACTGAGGGCTTCAGTGGGGGAATGGGATAGCCTGGTGATGGGTAGTAAGGAGGGCATGTATTGCATGGTGCACTGGGTGTTACACGCAAGTAATGAATCATGGAACTTTACATCAAAAACTGGGGATGTACTGTATGGTGACTAACATAATATAATAAAAAAATATTATTAAATAAAAAAAATCATCACATGCTGTATCAGCCTGAGCATTATTCATTTGTTTGAAATTTCACCTTGGTGAATTCAAGAGAAATTAAAAAAAAATTCATTTTCAATTCAAACAATTTAAATTTAAGAAGATGTGGTCCATATATACAATGAAATATTACTCAGCCATCAGAAAGAATGATTACCCAACATTTGCAGCAACATGGATGGGACTGGAGGAGATTATGCTAAGTGAAATAAGTCAGGCAGAGAAAGACAATTATCACATGGTTTCATTCATTTATGAACATAAGAAATAGCAGGAAGATCGATAGGAGAAGGGAAGGAAGAATGAAGGGGGGGTAAACAGATGGGGGAATGAACCATGAGACACTATGGACTCTGGGAAACAAACTGAGGGCTTCAAAAGGGAGGGGAGGTGGGGGATTGGGATAGGCACGTATTGCATGGAGCACTGGGTGTTATATGCAAGTAATGAATCTTGGAACACTGCATCAAAAACTAAGGATATACTGTATGGTGACTAACATAACATAACATAATAAAAAATTATTATAAAAATAAATAAATAAATAAATAAATTAATTAATTAATTAATGTCAGTTGTGAGTGTCTGGGATGGCACTGACTAGTAGTTGGTGGTTTGGGCTCTGTTTTACACTCTGCCTCAGGCATGTCATATGCCTTGGCCATGTCACTTTTTCTGGGCCTCAGTTTCTTCCTTTGCAAAACAAGGTGCATGGACTAGATTTTTACAGAGTCCCCTTTGACTTTGATATTCTTTCTCCCAATATTATCTATTACATTTTAATGTCCATTTATGACAATATCTCCTGTGTATACTATCTATCATACATACAGCATATATGTATGAATACATATGTATATATTTAACATGTTTTTATATGTATCTCTATGTCAAAAGTCTATTTAAATAAATTTTTATGGCCCTTTAGTTTTAGAAGTAAGGTGAGGCTGTTTATGTTACAAGAACATATTTTATTTGCCCGCAGCAGCCAAAGCACAGCATGCTATTTCTATAAATGGGGCATGATGATGTTTTGTTATGAAATGCCTTTTGATGTAGGACAGCCACAGTCCAATGACTTCCAAATATATTTCAGTCTACTGTAAAGAACAAAATGATAGATCCTCTCCTGGCCACAGGGTCTCTGCACACACTGCCAGGAACTTGAGACCATTTACTAAATCCAAACAGAGAAACATTGTTTTAATGGTTATAGATGTGTCCACTCGGCTTTGAACAGGCCCTCCCTCCTACTCTTAGCCCCTCATGTCTGAAGCCCAGCATGAATCAGTCAGCCTAGGTCACAAAAGAAGCAACATACCTGAGTGTCTTTTCAAGACAAAACACCAGCCTTTCAAGTTGTTCCACAGACCACATGTGACTCATCCTTGACCCACCATTCTGCATGTAAAATATCCATTAGCCAGGGGGTCTCTTTATTTTCCCCAAGGACTATCCACCTATAGAGCAAAATATTTAAGGGGAAAAAATCTTTTAAAACTATGAATAACGGGGCACCTGAGTGGCTCAGATGGTTAAGCGTCTGCCCCCGGCTCAGGTCGTGATCCCAGGGTCCTGGGATCGATTTCCACATCGGGCTGCCTGCTCATCAGGGAGTCTGCTTCTCCCTCTGTGTTCTCCTTCCCTCTCTCTCTCTCAAATAAATACAACCTTAAAAAAAAAAACTATGAAGAACAATTTAGGAATTGAAGAAACTGAAAGTATTGTTCCATGGGCTTCTCTGGTCTCTGGGTCTTCCTTAGCTGTCCTACTGTGCGTATACACCCCAGGGAACTATTCATACAGGTCCAGAAGAGGGTCTTGTTCAAGATATTCACAGTGGTGATGTTTTTAGTGATGGGAGTTAGATTCAGTTAGGTGTCCAGTTAGGTGTTCAGTTAGGCAAATGGACAAGCACATGTGGGAGAAGCATACTGTGGATACTACGCAATGACTAGAAGTGTATCAGTTATCTTTGCTGTGTAACAAATGACCCAAAATTTAGGATCTTAAAGCAACAAACATTTATTATCTTGCAGTCTCTCTGGGTTAGGAGCCAGCATAGACAAGTGGGGTTCTCTGGCTCAGGATCTCTCATAAGCTGGCAATCAAGTAGTATCTGGAACTTTAGTCATCCCAAGGCTCAACTGGACTGAGGGAATGTTTACTTCCAAAGTCAGTCAGAGGCTGTTGGCAGGATTCAGTTTTTTGTGCTATTGAACTGTGGGCCTCAGTTCCTTGCTGGCTGTTGGCTGGAGGCCTCTCTCCAGCCCCTGCCACTGGGCCTCTATAGAATGCAGCTTGCAACCTTTCAGCTGGCTTCCATCAGAGTGAATAAAATAAGAAGACAAGAGAAGAAGATAGAGGTTTTTTATAACTGAATCTCATTAGTGACATCCATTACTTTTGCCACATTCTGTTCATTAGGAGCAGGTCACTAGGTCCAGCTCGCGTGTGAGGGGAGGTAATCGCATGGGACATGAATACTAACAGGCTGGAGCCACTTTAGGGGCTGCCCACCACAGGAAGTGACAAATTAAAGGACCACACAGCATTAAATACAGAAAAGGGTAAGAGCTGGGATGAAGTCTGCAGTTTAATTTACAACCAGTGTAATTTAAATACAGAGGTAGCCATGCTACATGTTTGACAAGGACACAACAGACTCAAGGGCATATACCAGTTCCATGGCCATGTTTGCCTGCTGGGCATGGAGAGTGGAGGAAATGTGGAAATAAATAACTACATAAATCCAGAGCGGGGCCTTGCAGACACAGGAGAAAATGGTGGACTGGGACCTCAGGACCAAGTTCAACTTCCTGCATCTGAGGTTCAAAAGAAAGGGAAGGTAATGAAACAAACCTGTAGGTTTCCTAATACTCATGCCCTAACAGAAGGTTCTCACCAAGATTCCACAGCCCAATATCACACTGGATTAAAGCCACCTCAAGGGCTCAGAGCTCGGAGACTTCTACCGAGTAAAAGTGGCATCTGTGTCATTGCGGCTTACTTTGGAGTTGGTAAGAAGCTCTAAAAATTCAGTGTGCAAAAGATGGGCCCACAGGGTGACCAACTGTCCCGTGACCCAATGGAGTTCGTAAACATGGGATTGTGAACACTAAAATCAGGACAGTCCTGGGAAAACTGGGATGAGTTGGTCACCTTAACAATGTGGGGATCTTATGAAAAATGCAAATTGCAGCACATTTACAGGAGGCTGAGATGCAGCGTGCCGGAGCTAGACTAGAAATCTGCATTTTAAGCAGCACCAGAAACCCTTCTAATATAGTTGGTACATGGGTCACCCTCTGAGAAACACGACTGTGGAAGGATACTCTGGAAGGGTTTTGCTGGTAGCATGAAGTAGTCTAGCAATTCTTGAGTTCGTGATCACAAATCTTATGCAGCCTTCTGAGAGTAATTCTTCATTACCTGTTGATAATCTGAGGGCTCTAGCTCACAGTTCACTGATTTCTAGAATTTGTCTTCCACATAACTCAGACCCCAAGATCTAGGAGGCAAAGTTCAGGAAGGGGTCAAGGAAGAAGTTTAGGGAAGAAGATTTCCCTGAATGGCTGTTAGAAGAAGCCACTCCCCATGGCTGGATTAGCCAGCTACACAAAAATCTGCAAAAGTCACCCACCCGGCAGTGCGATCTGAGGAATGTGCTAATAAGATTAGAGTGAGAACCTATAGGTCTTCAGGAAGGAGCCTGCCTAAAATGTAATCCCTGTAAAATATTTTCCATATTTGGAAAATAAAAAGGTTACACAAGTAGACTGAGAGGAGAAAATGTGATGCGGTAATGATGGAGGCCCAGTGGAATCTAGCTGAAGGGGGGCGGGGAGTCCTGACGTCAGGGAGGCGCAGATTGTGAGTGGCTGCAGGTGTAATTACGCAGATCCATCCTTACTAGGAAAGGTGTGTCAGACCACAAAAGTTTGTCGAATACTTCTAGTGACCAATCAATTGTTCTTGCTCTATTTTTATATTCACTACATAGCCTTTTCATCTGCCTTTATTTTTGTTCTCTAAATGTCAACTGAGTAACTTCTGTGTGAAGGGTGCATAGGGGTTTAGAGCTGTTTGCATCTTACTTAATTTTTTGATTGGATTTTGGGTCTAATGAAGGTAAATTCCAAGTACCAGAAGACTAATGCAAACAAAGTTTATTGGTGGGTTCAGAAGTCACCTCTAATGGTAAGAGCTTGTCACAGTTTTAGATTCCCACTCAAGCAGACTCCGAAACAGGAATTCAAGTACCCTTGGTTTATTTGGCAGGAGATCCCAGGAAATACATGTGGAACAGTAGAGAGTAAGACAAGGAAGGTACATATCAAGCCAGTTACCATTAAGGGCAACTGGCATTACAGTCTGGTTGGGAACTCTGAGACAATATAGACGCCATACTGTCCATATATAGAATACGCTTCAGAGTTATTCTGAACAAGGGGTATTCATCCACTAATTCTCCATCTGTCATCAGTTGAGAGTTGCTTCTCAGGGGATTAAGTCTCAGATACTTCTGTTCTGTCCTATGTGAGGGCTGAGTATGTTCTCATGACTCCGCAAAGTCACAGATGTTTTCCATAAACAGCCTTGAGCCTGTAGAGATGAATACCAGGGGGATATGGGTGGGCTATCAACAGCATCTGCTATAATAGCTCAAATTTGCTGCATGCTTATAGGATTCCATGTGCCAGATTAAATATGTATCATCTCATTTAATATCTGATTAATATTCCCCATTTCCCAGATCAGGAAACAGATGTAGAGTGCAAAGTGATTTGCTCGTGGTCACACAGTCAGCTAATGGTATAGCTGGGATTTCAACATACAGTTAGCTCATCTTTAGAATTCTAGCTTTTGGCCACTTCATTCTACTGGATCCTAGAAAAGTTTATATCTAGCTCAGGGAATAGAAATAGATTTCAAGATGTGGGTGTAAAAACCACCTGCTTCATGAAGTGTGGATTGGATTTCAGCTTGGGATTCAGCACTGGTCTCAAGTATGGACATGGGAATGAACTTCAAGAATCATCAAGGGTCCTGTTGGGCTGGAATATAAATCCCAAGTAGTTGAGAGTAAGCAATATTGGAGAGGATTTTGAATGCCAAAGTAAGGCGTTTACATACAGAGATTGGGCAATAAGCAATTCTTGAGGCTTTTTGAGCAAGGGCATGACAGGAGATGGGCTTGGTTAACACTAAAGAGTGCTGATAATATAAAACAATGTTAATCAAGTAACACTGAGCAGGAAACAGTGAATCGACTGGGTTGACAAAGGAGAGGGGAAGATGGGAAACCTGGTAGGAACCCTGGCAATAATTCAGGAATTTGAGGATACTTCTTTCAGAGGCCCAGAGTCAATGTGAATGGGCATGGTAGAACAGGTGAGAAGAGCATTTCTGATAAAGATTTCTAGACCAGATCATGGACCTTGAGTGTTAAAGGACTCTAATCCCAGGCATCAGGGTCATTGGTGGAGCACACTGGAGAGAGGGACCAGACTAACTAGCTTTGACTTGGGCATGGCTGGATGTTCTGTTCCACTAAGCTTTCCTATTTAGAGACAGTTTAACTCTTCACTGTGGGTTGACCAGAGTCCATGTGAATTGATGTGATTCATTTCACAGAAGAGAAAAGATCAACGAATGATTCCCCATGACGTTCATAATGGACCCTCAAATACTCAGGTTGATAGGCTACTTGAGGCATTATCCTTCAAGAAAGGGACTCTTCTCTCTCTCCTTTTGATAGCTGTAGAATGAAAAGTGACCAGAACCCTAAATGCACACCTAGCCTAAGATTCTATATTCACCCTTTCTCCAGACATTTTAATTCAAACTCGCAACTATGCTTTTTGCTGATGATTTTTAAATTCATATCTTCAAAACTCACCGTTACCCTTGAATGTAACTTCCAGCTGCCGGTTAGGTGTCCCCACCAGGATGTACTGCTAGCACCTCAAACCTAACATGGTCAAAAATCAAGCCTGTCACACTCTTCCACAAACAAGGTTGTCTTTCTGACTTCCTAATTTATAGTAATGATCCTATCATTCCCCAACTTGCCAAGACTCAACCCTGGGAATTGTCTTTCATCCCTTTTCAACCGTCCACTCCATCTAATGGATGTCAAAACCTGGTGATTCTACTACTACCATATCTCTTAAAATTGGTGGACCCCTATCTCTTCACAGTACTTTAGCATATTCATAGTAATAGTAAGTAATTAATGTAGTATAGTAATAGTATAGCAATTAGTATAGTAATAACAGTATAGTAATTAATGTAGTGTAGTAATAGTATAGAGTAGTAATACTATAGTAATTAATATAGTATAGTAATAGTATAGTAATTAGTATAGTAATAACAGTATAGTAATTAATGTAGTGTAGTAATAGTATAGAGTAGTAATACTATAGTAATTAATATAGTATAGTAATAGTATAGTAATTAGTATAGCAATAATAGTACAGTAATTAATGTAGTGTAGTAATAGTATAGAGTAGTAATAGTATAGTAATTAATATAGTAATAGTAATAGTATAGTTCAGGTTTTCATTGCGTATTACTTAGCTTCAGAGGTGGAATAAATCCCCATTCCTTACACTGTCATCTATCAAAATAAATGGGGCCTCATCTTCATAGTATTTTTCTGTATATCGTCAATTATCATTGGTAATTAATGATTATCAGCCACATTTCAAATGAGAAAATTGTGGTACAGAGAGGTTAAGTGACTTTCTCAAGATAACCTAGTCAGTGACAGGACCCGAAATTGAATCCTGATCTCTGTCTTTCCTATGAACAAAGGGCTACGTTGAACATCTTGGCTTCTTTTCTAGATTTTGAGGTCCTCAAAGTGGGGTTGTTTTGTATAACCATGTGACTCTGGCACAATGCCTTACTAATAGTGGCTACTGTTTGATTTTCTTGTTTTAATGAATGAAGATTCTGCTTGATGATAGCATTCAGGGGAAGATGAAGTTGGAAGTCACTTGGTCCTGTTGTTCTGTAGAAGGGAGATTGTACCTAATCCAGTCTGATGACAGATTTTAACCATACCAGATCATTTAAGTAGTATCTGGATAGGACAGAAGGGACCCAAGAGAAATCAGGCTGTAACCTACATGAAATCAGACATTGGGCTCATAAAGCATGGGTTAAGCTGGACTTTCTTTGTTGGGTACCTGGAAACTCACACTCTTCTTAACCTAACAAAAGAAGAGTCAGAATTGGAGACTTGAAAACACAAGTGTGTGTAAGAGAGTGTTTGCAAATGTAGGTGGGGCAGCAGCTCTCTGGGAGACCCAGTGAAATTACTTTCTGGCTGAATGAGCTTGCAAACCCTTTCTTGAGGCTGAGCAGTGCTATTTCATGCCTCTACCGCAGGCATTTCTCTCTGAAAAACCAACGACCCAAGAAAGCAGTTGGTGGTGGGAGGAGGGGGAGTCCCTGAGCTAATCCTTGAGGTTGAGACAGAAACACGGCTGCTTTGGATTCAGCCTGGGGAGATCAAGGGAAAGCATGACTGCTCTGTTTGGAGAGGCCCGTCTTCAGCTGGCACCATCTGAGCACTCAAGTTCTCTGTCAATAAGCACTTTACAGGGGAGATAAATGGATTTGAAGCCGAGGATGGGAGGAGGGTATCTGGGAAAGAATAAACACATTATCTGAGCCCTTCCACCAAGCCCCTTCACTGACATGCTCAAGGACTCAGACCATGTGGTTAGCAAAGGCCAGGTGGGAGACAGGGACACTTCACCCCTGTGGGTGAGGCAATTTACAGAGGTCTGGTCCAATAATATAGACAGTATTTGAGACCAGGCTCTGTACTTTGCTTCACCCACAGGGGTGCCAGGTACTGTGCTATGGGATTGAACATCAAATGCCAATTTAGCTACCATCTTGACAGTAAGACTAGAAATAATTGACTTCTTGCCAAAAGAGAGCATGGATATTTATTCTAGGTGGGTAGGTGGGTGGCAATATTCTGTAAACACAGAATGTGAAATCAAACACCTGGGCAAATTCAGGAAAATTTGATTATGTTTTTTTTCTATAATGATATCCCTTCCTTACATATTTTTAAGGGCAAGAAAAGTCCTTCCCAAGGAAGTATAGGTTTAGGGAAGGGTAGATTCAGGCATATTCAGCTCTCAAGATATTAAATCAATCAGTACTGGCTTTATTTTATTAAACATGACCTCCCCCCAGAGTCTAGGTCAAGGAATCAGGTACTGGTATTCAGTACTGAAGAACACAGTTTTGAAAAATGATATATTTAGTAAGATTCCCTTACAGCATAACTCTGGTGTTCCCTCAATCCCCTAGAAGAGCCTTGTCTTACACTAGAAGAGTACTAGTGTAATATCACTAGTACATCCTTATGAGATAGAAGCGGTTTCCTAGTTCTAGTACATTCTTTGTCCCACTACATTTGCTGATGTGGTGCAGGCACACTCCATTTTGTTGCCCTTTATCCTGTGTCACCCATACTTTGTGATCTGGTGGCTACCTATAGCTCTGGGTTTAATATATGTTGCCTCCTCTAGCACCCCAGGGTCAAGAATTTCTTCCCTTCCCTTCTCGTTACTTCCTGTCTCTCTCTTCTGTCTTTCCTAGTTCTTGTTCCCATCATCTCTGAGCTGAACTATGGCTATAACATGCTTCCATCTATTTTCTACATTACCTCCATAGTAGATACTATGAAATAGATAGAACTTTCCCTGTCATCTCACTATGAGCTCACTACCACCAATACCCCAACACTCCTCCCTTTCCCCTGCCTGACCCCAGATCCATATAAGTAGAAGACAGGGGAGGAGTCGAGGGAGGGATCATCATTTCAGTGACATGTAGCCTGGATGGGGACTGTAATATATCCCTCGTTCCTAAGACAAGTGAAAGAGCTACCAAAAGAACCACTCTCTGAGACTCTGGATGCTCCAAGAAATAAAGACTGGGATTCCAGTCTCTCATTAGAGGTTTCCTGGGTAGCACTGTTGATGAACTTGACCAACTTTCTTGCATGCATCTCTCCCCAACCCCCACCTTCATCCCCAGCAGGGAAAAAGAAGACTGGATGGAAAAGAAGAGAATCTGCCCTCCTTCCTTTCATGTTGCTATGAGACATGAGATTTCTTTGGGTCAAATGTCCACACAGAATGGAGCTGCATTCATGCTATTCGGCTTTTTTCTGCTCTCTTCCACCCAGGGAGGGTGGCCAGTGTGCCCGGGGTCCCAGCGGCAACAGGTGGTGACAGCAAGCAGGTAGGGGAAAGTGCTCTTGGGAATAATAAGCTGGAGACCAGTCTCTCTAAATCAGGCAACTGATTCGAATCTCCTTCCTCTGAAGGGGTCAAGAGGAAGCATTTGTGTGTCTGCTGACAAAAGGTGTCTACTATCAGCCACATTAGTGAGAAAGGTAGAAACAGCCTGGGAAAGACAACTACAACAGAGACTACTACTTAAGCCAGATGCTCTTATTTTTTCTGTCTTCCAACATCTTGCATGGGCTAGGGCCTTGAATAGGAAGAAGGATAGGCTGACCTGGGGCAGACCATTCCTCCATCCCTAGGTTGAAGAGGATCAAATAAGAGAGAGAGAGGGCACTCTTCTTCTGGCCCCTTTAATCACAAACAGAGAAGAGGAAACCCTTAAATAGAATATGAGATTATAGCTTTCAATTGGAGCATTTCTAATATCTGAAAATGACCCCGAACGGGGTCATAATGTTCATTTAGATTATGAAATTCTACAAGGCCAGCAGGCATGGCCGAAGTCCTGGGGGACTCATCCACACTACTTCCTGTTTGCAGCCACGGAGCAGAAAACATACAACAAATGAGTTCTCATCATGACGTGCAGGTCTCGTCATGTCACCCCGCTGCTGAGGAGTTCCCAAAGACTCCTATTCTTTCTGCTACAGGATAAATATGTGCTCTTTGCATGACTCACAAGGCCATTGGCGATCAAGCACCTTTTGCCTCCATGGTGTTATTTACCTCTTAATTCCAGGTTTGACATTTAAACAGTTATCCCGGCAAATCAGGTTCTCCCACCCCCCTGTGTCTCTGCACACAGTGTCTCCTACCAGGAGAGCCCGTTTCCCAGGGGAAATTCCATCAAGTATTGGTTTAAGCATGAGCTCTTCTGCTAAGCCTTTCATAATGTTCGGAGGCAGCATTCCTTCTTTGTTCTGCCATTTTCCCTTTCTACGTGGAGCTCGATGACTTGCTACTTCTCCTGGCATTATTCGTGTGTCTGCTTTCTCGCTAGACTCGAAGTTCTTTGAAGACATCAGCTGTGTGTTCTCCCTCATAACCCCATGTGTGGGTGGGGAGGGGATGGTTTGAAGAATAAATCCCGGGCCTGTGCCAAGAACATGAAATTTGCTTCAAAGAGACTGCCTTAAGTCTGTGATGATAGGGTCTTTGGCCTGAAGAGGAAAAAAAAAAATCTGATTTTATCTGTCAGGGTTCTTTCTATTTGATATATATGTTCCTCTCAAATTCTCTCAATTTGATGATATATCATGTTATTTCTAGTCATCTCTCCCTGGGTGAAAATCCAATTTCATTTAGATTATGAAATTCTAGAAGGCAGGCCTTATCTTGCCAGGCGTTTCACATGGCAGAGACATGTTTAATTCTATAAAAGATTTCCTGAAGTTTTGACTGTGCCAGACATCATGCCAGAGTTCCAGATATCCAATGAAGCAGTCATGGCCTCTGCTCTTGAGGCTTCCAGAGGCTGGTCCTTCTCTGTCTTGAAAGGTTGTCCTCTTTGACCTTGAGGGAGGTTCCTGAGAGGGTCTATCAAGCATTGAGGACAGAGAGGGGTGCCAAGGCAGCTGGGCCAGCCTATCCCGGGACCCACTCTACAAACACTGAGATGACAAAAGTCTCAACCAAATTATTCTCACAACCTTTCTTGGTTCTAGTCCAGAGACCTTTCCATCTGTCAAAGTCAGTGTTGATTGCATAGTAAGTGCCACTAGAGGGTGAAATAGTGGAAAGAGATGGGGGTCTTAGAATCAGACATGATTGACTTCAAATTCAATTTAGCCTAGACTGAGCTAGTCAGATTTGTCACTCGTCTGTCCCATTAAATCTTAGCTAGGTTGACCCACCTTTCGTAGCCCTAATATGAGTATAGGAGGGTTGTTGGGATTGAGGCATAATGTTCCAGATCATTTCCTTGCCTTTCCCCATTCTTTCATTGGCTACTGCCCTATTATAAGTGTGCCCAACACACACACACACACACACACACACACACACACACACACACTCCTGATGAGCCCTTTCTCTCACTTCTCAACTAACCCCTCTCATTTCCCTGCGATTATTCCTCTACTATCACCACCTCTCAAAAATCTTGTTAAATTGCCACAATCTTTATTCTGTTCCTATAAATGAAGTATTTCATGCCTTCGAGGTTTTCACATCAATATTAACATACGTTTCTGAAATTCTAAATATACTTAAGTCTGCCTTTGCATGTCTCTGGTCTTAGAAACAGACACGTATCCATCTAGTCTATATACAGAGAGACTGGGTACGTGTGTGCGTATCATACGTGTATGGACGCAATAAACTGACACAGGGTACATGGAATAAACGTAAAGTAGAAGTGCACTTTCTACTTCAAGCCCTTCACTCCCTCTCTAGTGTTATGTCCAGGACAAAAGCTTTGCCTCCCCCCAACCCCCAGCCCGGCACCCCCTTCCTTCTTTAAACCTAGTTTTTCTCTGGGTCCTCTCAAGGAATCACACTGTGATATGCTGAGTGCAGAGCCCCAGCCTCCAGGCTAAACTCCGGTGTGTCTCTTAGTTACTAAGGACATAAATCTTCCCCTTAGCTCTCTCTCAGGCATTATTTAAATTGGTCAGATCGAGAATCCATCCATTTCTTTCAAGCCCAACCATGAATAGCTGTTAACACAAGGCAAATTTTAAGGCATTAAGCGTGTACCTGCCTGCACTTCGCAGCTCTTCCTTTCCTTCCCCTGGGAGTGCTTTCCAGCAGACAGGGGGAGAGGGGAGAGAGCAGAGCCTAAATCAGCTGGTTTCCCTGGGAAAGCATTCCTCTCCATCTTCGCCATTTTAATAAAGCTTAGCTTGGGGAGAGATTTGGAGCCCTTCAAGAGCAGGGCCGTTAAAACAATCGAGGAGTGTGTAAAACACAGCTCAGGCCCTGCCTGCCGTCTTCAAACTGACGTCACCTCGTAAATCCACAGGCTCTGTTCCCGGCCCCAATCTGCAAGGCACGGCCTGGACCCATCGGTGAGCTGCTTTTTCTGGAGATTAATTATATGTTCAGACAGAGGTCAGGTGGAGATTGCTTCAGGGTTTTGCCCCACCCCCTCCCATTCAGGTTAAAAAAAAAAAAAGTCTTCCCTGTGCAGCCAAGCTGCAGAAAGGCGCACCATGTGCCTAGAGACTTAATCCACCGAAGGAGAAGGGACGCGGGCATCCTTTGACCCACAAGGCGCCACAACAGAGGAGGGCCTGAGAGCCAGGGTAGTGAACGGGCTGTCCCTTTGGTGTTTTTTACCTTGCTACCCGAAGGTCGTGGGTTTCTGCTCTGTCCCCAGGGCAGTCTGTGGTCAGATGGGGAATGCAATGAATCGAAAAAGGCACGGGGGTTAGGAGCAGCCAGCTGACACAGGGACATTTTTGGGGGAGTGTCTGTATCCAAGCGGCCATGGATGTTGTCGGTGCCTTGGAGCTTTCTTGCCAAGACGAGCTGGGGTTGCATGGCATCCCCCTGGATGTGTCTCTGGGGAACCACACACACACACACACACACACACACACACACTCAGAAAGGTGAGATGTAGCAATTAAATGTAGGAGTGTTTCCAGAAAGAAGATAGTCCACAGCTTGTGATCTCAGGTCAGGCTATTGGGGAATGGATTTTTTTCTGAGAAAGTGAAGGGATTGATTAAGTTGTGGGGGATCAAAAACTTTCTTCAGTTGGGCTCACAAAGTTTAGGAGGGTGGCCGGCAGCGATTTGTCGGTAAATGTTGAACAATAGTCTCTCCAGGGGACAGGAGTCCTGGTTTCCGTGGTGTAAGCACTCCCATGTATGCCGCTGGCTTCAAGTCCCGGGGTGAGGCCTCTGAATGTGGAGCTGGGACTGCGAAGAAGTTACTAAGCCATGTTCTCCATTCTTGTGCCGGAAGAGGCTTCGTGGTGCGGCTGAAAGAGTCCGAGTCCAGAGCGAGGTTCCGTCCTGGCCTGCCACCCACTCCTAGTTGTGACTTTATTCTTTGTCCACATCTCTCTGTGTTATACTTCGATGGAAAGTTGAAACATTAAACAGCGGAAAATGGAGAAGTCTTCCCATCCCTTGCAACTGTAAACATGTCGGATTTGGTGCCACCATTTCTCATGGCTCTGATAGTGCCCGTCTTTGATAAGGCACGGGCTTGGATTGCATTGTCGGGAGTGAAAAGAATTTCAGTCTGCAGCTAGTGTGTGGTCCCCTTTTTGAGGACTTGGAAAAAGAAAGCCTAGCTTCCTTCCAGGTAAAGAGCCTGATTGACATAGCCTGATGGGAATCATCGAGAGTTCTGGAATGCAGCTCCATTCATAGCCCTTGGCTCCTGTGCATGTCCCAAATAAACACAGACTGTTGATAGTGGTTTCAGATGAATCCCCCTGCAAGTGCTGGCGTAACTGTGCAGCCATGGGGCCTTATGCTCCCGGGAGGGAGCCCTCAGCACCACCGCTACACAGGAGGGAGGTATGAGGGGAGAGGGGGCTCCTTGAAAGCCAATCATAGCGTCCTGTGGTTTGGCAATTGGCCTGGGAGCCCTGGGGCCTTCTGGGGAAAAGCCAGGAAGAGAGGACAGGGTGAGGCAGAGAGGTATAGGGAGGGGGAATCTTGCTTTCACAAGGCAGGGCGGGCTGTGTGTGCCTGTCAGGGTCAGAACTGCTGGCTCTTTTCTAGAGTGACTTTCTAGAAGGGAGAAAAGGAAACTAACATGCACCGGGCAAGGCATGTTCACCATCTCTTTTCGACCTCGCAACAATCCTGCAAAGCAGATTTCATCACCATTTCTCGATGGGGAAACTGAGGCACAGAGTAAGAGGCCTGGCCCTGTGCCCCACAAATATTAAATGTTAAAGGCGAGATTCAATCCCACCCCCACGTGTGCCCAGCGCCCTGCTCTCCTTGGTCGTGTGCGTCTTTTTGGCATCTCTGGGTCAAACCTTAGCCAATCTAATCCAGCACCTATTTGTCTGATTTCCTTTGTTTCTCTCTCTCTCTTGCAAACAACCTTTTGGTTACTGAAGTGACTGACCAGGCTGATTGCGGTGGCCTCTGGTGGCGACAGGGAAGGGGTGCTTAACGCATAGCCTCTCTGTAGGGGTAGGTTCAACGTGCTTCGGGCATCTGCACACAAGAACCTTAGCCAGCTTGGCACAGCCAGGCCCCCGGTGCAGCCTCCTTCTAGAAGACTATTAATGACACCAATGATTTCTTCGACTCGTGGCTTTGCAGTCCAGCAACCTGTGTTGAATTGACTCTGTGTCCTTCACCAAAGTGTTGATCCAGGCACGGCTATCTCTCTGTCCATCTGCCCTTGTGGCCACATTCTGCCCTCCAAACTCTCCCTGCACAAACATGAAACTCGCGGTGGACTCCTCGCAAAGGCACTCACCCCTTGCTCACTCAGAATGAACAGGCAAGTCTCTGGACCCTACGACCCTGCCCCAAAGTGAAACCGAGCCGGCGTGGCCACAGGCCACCTCCCTTCCTGTACCCACCCCATCTTCTGTGTCTCTTCTGTGCCTCACTGCCATTCCGTACTCTCTTCTCCACAAAAAGGCAAACACTAAAATCCCTAATTGCTTTCTCTGAAGAACTTTTGTTGAGTTTTTATGGTTTAGGTGTTCGTTTTTCCCTGCAGATAAAGGTGGTAGTTCTACTGGCTGTGAGTACCAGCAAGAGATTTCACTGTGGTCTGAGCAGGGCTCATTTATCGTTTTGCAAGTAGGAATACGTACACTAGAGCTTCCTACACGCTAGTGGTCACACTGCCCAGCAACAGTGGGCACGGCAACTAACGTTTACTGAGCACCTACTAGGGGCTGGGTAATCTCTTAAGTGCTTATGAAGAGTATGGATTTGTTTGTTTGATTTAAGATTTTATTTATTTACTTGAGAGAGAGAGAGAGAGAAAGAGAAAGTGCACGAACAGGAGGGAGGAATAGAGGGAGATGGAGAAGCAGACTCCCCACAGATTATGTCTTTAATCTTCACAACAGCTCCATGAAGTGGGACCTGTTATTATTTATATTTTCACATGAAGAAAATGAGGCTCAGATGAGGTAAGTTAAAATTTACTGAAGTTTTCAAAACTGATTAAAAAAAAAATAAGTCTGGCATGAGACTCTGTGTCCTTACCAAATATTCTGTGTTGGGACGAACCCCAGAGTATGTATGTGTATGCATCAAGAATGTTAAGCTTAACTGTATGAAATGGCCATTTGTAGTCAGAAACTAGCATAGGCAACCTTCTGAGGTTCAGCACAAGACAGCATACCCTGCACGTGGTCATCAGACTCGAGTTTCTTTGTATTTTGGTGCCTTCCACAGAAGAAGCCCTCAATCTGTAAATGTTTTCGGAGCATAAGTGTGAGACATTGAATATGTATGTGAATGGGAAAGAAATATACAAATTACCAGAAGCAAAGGCAGGCTTCAGTTTCCGGGAGAAGGAGCCCAGGGACAGGGCAAGGGGTGTGTGTGCGTGTGTGCACGTGCACCTGAGCCACTGATGGGTGGGGACGGGGGTCCACGTCCCTTAAGAAAGCTCCGTCCTTTCTCTACCTTCTCTGTGCAACTGCCTGACTACCCCTGTTTCCATCCCATATTTCTCACCGCCCCCATGGAGCTCTTTTTGTCCAAGTGTCAACCTAGTAACCCCAAAAGAAATGACTGAACAGGTATTCTTTTGAAAAAGGACTCTCAAAACTCCTTTCTAGCACCAATAGTCTGAGTTAAGAAAGTACTGGTTTCAGTTGGATGGGAACTGACTTCAGAGAGTATCAGCCCATGGTCTAAGCCCTGGGATCAATCCATCTTCTCAAGCACTTTTGCTTTCTCTCTCTTCTCATTGTCTGTAGGATCAAAGTGATACAACGCCAGTTCTTTGTAACCTTCAAAGACCCAGGAGGACCTCGTAGGGAGGGCTTATGAGGAGGCTCTGGAGGACAGGCTGAGGGAGGTCCATTTGCCTTGGGGTGGGAACTAGACCATCACAGAAGGTGGGAAAGATCAGAGACAGCTCAACCTTGCTAGAGGGAAGGGTCCTGGGAGGAACAGAAGTCCTAGGGAACACGTGCCTGCAGTCCAGGCTGAGAATGATAGAGTAAGTCTGTTAATCTGCCATTGTCCACAGAGTGAGCCGTAATGTTCCAGTTCCTTTAACTAGTCAGCCTTAATGTACGCACATCTAGTTCAGAGTAATGTCATCCCATTCAAAGAGAATTACACGTAAGTACATAAATGTACGAGTGTAGTAAAGATGTGTGCAAGTACACAACAAACAGTGAATATTGGTTACTGTGGGGATAGGATATTGAACAGTGATTAGTAGATTATTAAGATTTTCTTTATGTATCTATACAGTTTGGATTGTCAAAAAGCAGATTTCTTTTAAAAATAATTTTAAATGGCAACAATATTTTATTTTATTTTTTTATAATAATTATTTATTATGTTAGTCACCATACAGTACATCCTTGTTTTTGATGTAAAGTTCCATGATTCATTACTTGCGTATAGCACCCAGTGCACCATGCAATATGTGCCCTCCTTACTACCCATCACTGGCCTATCCCAATCCCCCACCCCCCCTCCCTTCTGAAGCCCTCAGTTTGTTTCCCAGAGTCCACAGTCTCTCATGAATCATGAGAGACTGTGACAACAATATTTTAGAAGGACATGTAGTTTTTTAATTGAGTAGATACTCTTAATTCTTATAAAATATATTTTTTCCATCATCAAAACCTAGACTTGCCCATGGAGTCACTGTGTTCCTCTTAATGAAGGATTTTTTTTTTTTTTTTTTGAGGAATGGTCAGAAGAGGGATATTGATTTAGGGTTGCCAGATAAAATATAGGACGCCCAGTTAAATTTGAATTTCAGATAAACAATGATTAATTTTTTAGCATAAGCAGGTCCCATGAAATATTTCATTGGAATGATCCAGGGAGAACCTCAATGTTTACATGGGACCTACATATTATAAAACATTATTCATTGTTTACCTGAAATTCAGATTTAGCTAGGTGTCCTAAACTTACATTTATTAAACCCAGTAACCCTATTTGGGCTGCCATTATCATAAATGAGCATCTTTGGTCCTAAGTAGCTGCTTTGGTCTGCACCTGGCAGGAAAGTGCTATTTCCCAGGGGATTATTCCCATCAGTGGCTCCCAGCTGGAGTGCGGCGGGAAGGTGCTTCTAATTCGTCCTGCCATGATACAACAATTACGAAAGTAGGTTCATCTCCCAGTCTCTTATCCTCTTGCCCTATTTTTTCCTCCAGAGAAGACCATAAGTTTCCTAAATTTAAATTCCTCTTCTAGAGGTATTTTTAGATACTTGACTGGAGAGAGAGATTACAATTCTTCAATGTCCCAAATAAGCACATTACTAACCATGGAAGGCAAAGACACTTGTTTTAATCTTGGCCCTCAAAGCATTGATAGTATTTTATGAAGAAACGACTCCACTATTTTGATGATATCTATATGCAGCACAGTCCTGGGACCATGGCAAACTGTGTGTGTGTCTGTGTGTGTGCATGCACGCACGAGCACATGTCGTGTGTCTGCGTGTGTGCATGCATATGTATAGTCAGAAATCCTCCCTTTATAGACACGCCTTTCCACTGCTTGTCACTAATTGCTGGTGTTCAGATGGACATTTATTTACACTGGGCTTGCAGAAAAACCAAAGCACATGAAATTTCACACAGCTCTATTCATCAAGTTCAAGTTTTAGATTCACCAACAAAGGTTTTGTTCTTTTCTGTGGCTGTTCCAGGGATAACTTCAGCCTCAAACCATTTTTGTAGATCTGCCCCAAAATGTGAATCTTTGAGAAATTAGCCTGGGTCCCTGCCTCAGAAAGCTACAGTACTCTTCCCCGTGGGGTTTAATGGGGGGGGGAGTCCTTTGATCCAGAGCTTTCTAATGTCTAATCCATTAGCCAAATTGCTTTTCCCATCACATCCCTCTTCACCAGACTCAATTAGTTCTTTCTATAGAGTTCATACTACAGATAGAAAGACAGATGCTTACCCTAGTTTCCAAGTACCCCTGTGTGTGTCTTGAATGTGAGCCAGGCTAGTGCGACAGTCACACTGGCTCTCTTGAACTCGTGCCTTCACCGTACCCTGTCCCTAGCCTCTCAAGTGCACAATAACTGTGGGCCAGAGGACTTGAATGAGTACAATCTAGAGATATGTCATATGGAGAGGAAATCCTAATTTGAAGTCTGGAATGGTCCTGCAAAGTCATGTTGTTTATCCTCCTGTTCCTGGAAAACAGCAGCAATCGTTGTAAGGACAAATTCTTGGACAAAAGTAAACATACCAAAAGTGCCTGAATGAGAGTCTACAAAAGCTGGAATTGCAATAAATAAGGTTAATTCATCTAAGAGGGCAAGAAAAACAGCATATGCACTTCTTGAGAATCTTGGAAGGAAAGGAATGCTGCTATTTTGAATAATTAGAATTAAAGGAGTCTAACTGCCAACGAGAGACCCTCTTGATTTCCAGGTCATGACGAATACTGTCCCCATCTCCACCGCAGGCCCTTCTCTCCTTGTCCTGCACCCTTTCTTTTATTCCCTCCACTCAGCTTCTTATACTAACTCTTTTCCTTGTCTTGTCTTGTCTTGTCTTGTCTTGTCTTGTCTTGTCTTGTCTTGTCTTGACTTTGGATTGATAAATCTGTTGTTCTAGAGACAAGCAGTGGGGGAACCGGGCCCCTTGAGAACTCTGTTTGCCCTACGTGCCTGGATTCCAGAATACCACAAAGGCTAAAGTTTTGCTATGAACTCATCTGGCAGAAAGATTTCCATTTGCACACAGAACATTCTCAGTAAAGACAAATATATCTTCCTACAAATAGAAAGGAAGTCTGAATTCTTTAAAATACTGACCATGTTGATAATGCATGTGAACCCACATACTACCCCTTCTCATGAAATTTTCTATATCTAGGAAGGATTTGCTAGAGGTTTTATTTTTTCCCCCCTTAATTTCTCCAAGTGATCAGACAGCAGCTAAGTCATCTTTTACAAATATATGCAAGACAGTAAGCTAAACTCCATCGATAATATACCTCATTAAGGAGCTGTTGAACGATGAAAGAATGAATGATGGATTTGCATATACTTTGTGTTCTGTTAGAAGGAGATTAAGTCCGGGTTACAGAATAAGGTGGTGGCAGAGAGAGACTTAGAACATTCTAATACATTACAGGATTTGCCTCATTCACATCTTATATTCATACTGTGAAAATTTTATGCAAGCTTCTTCAGATC